>NC_090319.1:260168896-261571183 GCF_040869045.1 Eurosta solidaginis | reverse complement strand
ATACGGACATGGCTAAATCAACTTAGCTCATCCCCTGGTCATTTTGGTATACTATATTGGTGGGTCTAACGGAAACATATACATAAAAAATTATTTGGAGCCTTGAAAATGAAAAAAATCAATTACGACCAAAACAAGTCCGAAAAACAAAAAAAAAAAATTTTTTTTTAAACTGTTAATGCCAACGTTTTTACCGCATAATTTTAAGTGGGATAGGAACTATGAGACAAATTCGTTTTCATCGGCAACACTTTTGCACGTTTCTGAAGAAACCCATAAAAAAAAAAAAATGGCGAAAAAATAAAATTTTTTACCAAAACACTCCTCAAAACCCAAAAAATATTTTTTTTGCAATAAACTGTTATCGCCAAAGTTTTTAGCGGATAATTTTGAGTCGGACAGGGTGTACATACAAATTTTAAAATGAAATGAAAATTTTTTATGTAGGTCATGAAAAAAACCTTAAAAATCAAAGAAAAAAGTCAAAAAACTCAAATTTTGCAGGCTCGAAAGGAATTTTTTTGGGTATGCTTAGTGGAACTTTTTTTCCTGAGCCCAAAACCTATCGAAAAATCGATGGCGCGACATAGGTTAATAAATCGACCCAGCTCAATGTACATACACCGACGATTAAAACTGGAGCAGTGATCTAGAGAGTATACTTTGCTTTAAATTATTGACTTGGTTTTTTCAAGCTGGATTGTTCCAGTTTTGCACCCAAAAAAACAAACTGCAAAATTATATTTTGTTTTAATAGTTTGTCTACAGTCTTTGTCATTTTTTAATTTCTGTATATTTTGGGGCATGCTTTCAAATTGCTTATGGACGTAATTAGGTGGCATAGCGCACCATTCTCTCTCGACACGTTCCCAAAACTCCTGTATGCCTTCAGGAAGGTTACCTCAACTCGTTAGCTGACGTTTTAGAAAACAAGTTTTCGATCGGGTTTATTTCCGTGGTCTGTGTGGGTCTCTCCAGTCTTTGAAACATTTGAGATCTCAACCGATTTTGTACCAATTCGGTGGTAAGTTTCTGATAGTTGTCGTGTTGAATAAAGGCTATGTCCTCACTACAGGGAAACATGACCACTGCAACTGTGTAAATTTTTACAATAGGACCTACCTCAAAAGGTGAAATACAACCCCAAATTATCATAAAACCACCCCCAAATTGTGCAGTTTGTTCATTTCGTGAGGTTTAATTGCACCTGTTGTATTGGAGCTATGTATACCGCCCATCAGACTGAAAATGGGTTATGTTGGTCTCATCTAGCATCAAAAAATTTGATGGCTGTAGCATTTTCCTTTGTTCAAGCAATCTTCGATTTCTTCTCTTTTGCATTGTATTCTGCTGATTTTTGCGACCACCGCAATGGCCAGATAACCGTTTTTGTTTTAAAAGCGATAGGTTTTTCTTCAAGTGTGGACAGCCTTTTGTAATTTAAAAGCCTGCCAATGTGTCTAGCCTCGCATGTTGCATATTTTTTTTTCCTCCCTTGTGCTCCGCTGAAATTTTAAATGTTTTCTTTTGCGACTCGCAAGACGGCAGTATGACTAATTTTTTATATTTTATGGGCTGACCACGACGCAAAATATCTAAAAAATATCCTTGGTTATTTCACTTATGGTACGTATTCCAACAAAAATATGGGCTTAATCCCAAAAATTTACTTTTGAAACTAAAATTCCCCAGTTTCTAAGTAGGAGCAATAGTAGAACAATATGGATAACTTCCTTCAGGTTATATTTTCAGATCAGGCGAACATGGTTTCTAATTTTTTTTTAAGTCTTTTGATCGCCAAAATAGTTCCTAAGAAGAATTCAAAGACCAATTATACAAATGCTAACGCATGTTATTACTATTACATAAAAAGGTGTTATTATCACTGTTCCAGTTTTGTTCATCAGTGTACATCAGAAATAGTAAGAAAACCTGCATAACTAATGCCATAAAATAAACATTTTGCGTATCCTGCCAGTCTGGCCGTGCCGGATGTGGTGTGCGAAAAGGTAATCAGCAGGAAGATGCCAAAAATTACGATATAATAAAGTGAAAATTACGTGTTGCATTGAACTGTGGAGCTCATCAAGTGCGAATTGTGCCCATAAGGAAAAATAGGGCTATATAAAATCAGTTAATATATGTGCGTGCTGATAATAAATACTGTGATACTAAAATAAACAAAAATCTGTTCAAGCGTTGAAAGTGGCAAAACCGACGAATCAAATAAATTGATAACGTTAGGTTATTTCCGATAGGCTCACACGTTAGTATTCCTTTATCAAGTCGGAAAAAGTTGTCTAACAGGAAATGATTGTGTCGGAATTTTTCTTCTTTAATTGACGTTCACAACTTTGGGATTCGTTTTGTTTTTATTTATACCCAATGTATACTTGTGGAAGCTCAACCTTAGGGGGAGAGTGAAGAAGGCCATGACGGCACTAGATGTTTGTAAAATAATGCTGGGGTGTACGAGATGTTTATCGGCCTCTCTCTCATTGGGTATTTACAGCGATTGTAAAGCCTATCCTATACTATGTAGTCCTTATTGGGTGGTTGGCCACACAAAAAGTAACACAAAAAGGAAAAAGGTGAATGCAAGCTAGCAATACTTAGCATTACTGAAGCCCTGAAAACAACCCCGACGGCTGCACTGTATGCCATGTTGCACGTTGTACCTGTTGACTTGGTGGCAAAGAACATTGCATTAACACTTGCAACTAGGCTCACTTCCTCGAGGCAGCTTGAGCGCAGACCATACGGCTATATGGTACATCGTCATCAATTACAGAATGAAGAAACTACCTGATTCCGTAACTGCGCTTCGAAGAGGCGCTTAGGGCCAAAATAGAAGTTGCCCAAATGGCGACCACATGTAGACCGATGGTTCTGAAGTAGTGGAAGTAGTAGGGTCTGCCGTATACTGTGCTGATCCAGAAATAAATAGATCCTATAAGCTGCCAGTTCAACGCAATAGAAACTTAGCTTATACGGCGATTGTTCACTAAAATGAAATGGGAATATAGAAAAAGAAGCGGCGCAAACGAAATTTTTTTCTAAACTTTTAGTTGAAGAACTTGCTTCAAGCTCAGAGAAGACTTCATTGTGCACTCCCAGCTCAGTGGAGATCTCTCTTCCTCTGCTTCCAAATTGCGGTGTTGAATGAAATACCTTTTTGCCTATAGCGTCTTCGTGCATTCGCATAATATGACCTAGCCAGCGAATATTTTGGGTTTTTATTCGCTACACTATCGTTGCGTAAAGCTCATACAGCTCTTCATTATACCTCTTTCCATACGCGCCATCGGTATCACGGACACGACCATAAATCTTACAGAAAACTTTTCTCTAGAGCACTCCAAGAGCCATTTCATCTTCTCTCGACACGATCCATGATTCAGAGTCATACATTAGGACAGTTATGATGAGCGATTTTTAGAGCGTAATTTTTTTATCGTGAGAGCACTTTACTTTTCAATTGCTAAAGCAGCACTGAGCACTGTTATTCTCCATTTGATTTATAAGCTGACATTGATCACGCTATTAATTCTGGTTCCCAAATAGACGAAATGCTTCAAATTTCCTTGTTTACATCCACCAATAATGATGTGGCTGCAACGACGCGAAAAGGTCGATTATTTCTTGGATGACAGTAAGTAATCTGTCTTTTCCTCATTTACCGCAAGACCCATGTTTTTTTTGCTTCTTTATCCAATCGAGAAGACAGAACTCAAAATGCGTTTGTTCCGGCCAATAATATCAATATCGTCAGCATTCGGCAGTAATTGTTCGCTCTTATATTGCCTTATTCCCGTTTGAAATATGACGTATTGACCATTTGAAGTGGTCATAAAGTCAATTGACGTCGTGCATATTGACCTTATGTCACCGCTCTGAGAAAAGATGTGAAATTGTAACTAATGTGAAAAAAAGGAAAAAATTAACAAAAACAAGTAAGGAAGGCTAAGATCGGGTGTAACCGAACATTACATACTCAGCTGAGAGCTATGGAGACAAAATAAGGGAAAATTACCATGTAGGAAAATGAACCTAGGGTAACCCTGGAATGTGTTTGTATGACATGTGTATCAAATGGAAGGTATTAAAGAGTATTTTAAGAGGAAGTGGGCCATAGTTTTATAGGTGGACCAGGGCTGACTCTAGGATTTGTTTGTACAATATTGGTGTCAAACGAAAGGTGTTAATGAGTATTTTAAAAGGGAGTGGCCCTTAGTTCTATAGGTGGACGCCTTTTCGAGATATCGCCATAAATGTGGACCAGGGGTGAATCTAGAAAGTGTTTGTACTATATGGGTATCAAATGAAAGGTTTTAGTGAGTATTTTAAAAGGGAGTGGGCCTTAGTTCTATAGGTGGACGCATTTTCGAGATATCGCCATAAAGGTGGACCAGGGTTGACTCCAGAATGCGTTTGTACAATATGGGCATCAAACGAAAGGTGATAATGAGTATTTTAAAAGGGAGTGGGCCTTAGTTCTATAGGTGGACGCTTTTTCTAGATATCGCCATAAAGGTGGACCAGGGATGACTCTATAATGTGTTTGTACGATATGGGTATCAAAATAAAGGTATTAATGAGGGTTTTAAAAGGGAGTGGTGGTAGTTGTATATGTGAAGGCGTTTTCAAGATATCGACCAAAATGTGGACCAGGGTGACCCAGAACATCATCTGTTGGGTACCGCTAATTTATTTATGTATACAGTAACACGAAAAGTATTTCAGCCATGATTCCAAGGGATTTTGATTTCGCCCTGCAGAACTTTTTGATTTTCTTCTACTTAATATGGTAGGTGTCACACCCATTTTACAAAGTTTTTTTCTAAAGTTATATTTTGCGACAATAAACCAATCCAATTACCATGTTTCATCCCTTTTTTCGTATTTGGTATAGAATTATGGCATTTTTTTAGGGAGCATCATTATTCTGTACTACAAAATTCTGGGTGACAAAATTCTGTAAATTACAAAAAAATTCTGCTTGAACAAAATTATGCTTTTTTAAAAATCTGGTTTTTAAAATTCTGATTTCCAAAATTCTGCTTTCTAGAATTTTGCTTTTTCAAAATTCTGCATGTTTAATTCTGGAAGTCAAAATTCCGGAATCGTGGCATGGCGTAGCCGGTGTTGGATCGGCTAAGGGTTATTTTTTTAAAGTGAGACCGAAGGCCGCCTATGCAGAAACGTGTTCTACGCAGAATTACTGTGCATGGCGCACTTTTTCAAAATAATTACATGACCTCTTTAACATTGTTTACATTATATTTTAATACACAATTTTGTAACACATAAGTTTGTAATACAGAATTTTGAAAGCAGAATTTTAGAAAGCAGAATTTTAAAAAAGCAGTACTTTAGAAAGCAGAATTTTGTTTTTGGAATTTTGTACATACAGAATTTCGACACCAACCCATTTTTTTAATTTTTCGTAATTTTCGAAATTGAAAAAGTGGGCGTGGTCATAGTCGGATTTCGGCCATTTTTTATACCAAGATAAAGTGGATTCAGATAAGTACGTGAACTCAGTTTAGTAAACATATATCGATTTTTGCTAAAGTTATCGTGTTAACTGCCGAGCGGAAGGACAGACGATCGACTGTGTATAAAAACTGGGCGTGGATTCAACCGATTCCGCCCTTTTTCACAGAAAATAGTTATCGTCCTAGAATCTAAGTCCCTACCAAATTTCACAAGGATTGGTAAATTTTTGTTCGACTTATGGCATTAAAAGTATCCTAGACAAATTAAATGAAAAAGGGCGGAGCCACGCCCATTTTGGAATTTTCTTTTATTTTTGTATTTTGTTGCACCATTATCATTACTGGGGTTGAATGTTGACATAATTTACTCTTTTACTGTAAAGATATTAAATTTTTTGTTTAAATTTGACTTAAAAAAACAAATTTTTTTAAGTGGGCGTGTCCCTTCTCCGATTTTACTAATTTTTATTAAGCATATATATAGTAATAGGAGTAACATTCGTGCCAAATTTCATCACGATATCTTCAACGAGTGCCAAATTACAGCTTGCAAAACTTTTAAATTACCTTCTTTTAAAAGTGGGCGGTGCCACGCCCATTGTCCAGAATTTGACTAAGTTTCTATTCTGCGTCACAAGTTCTACTCACCTACCAAGTTTTATCGCTTTATCCATCTTTGATAATGGATTATCGCACTTTTTGTGTTTTTCGAAATTTTCGATATAAAAAAAGTGGGCGTGGTTATAGTCCGATTTCGTTCATTTTAAATAGCGATCTGGGATGAGTGCCCAGGAATCTACATACCAAATTTCATCAAGATACCTCAAAATTTACTCCAGTTATCGTGTTAACGGACGACGGACGGACGGACATGGCTCAATCAAATTTTTTTTCGATACTGATGATTTTGATATATGGAAGTCTATATCTATCTCGATTCCTTTATACCTGTACAACCAACCGTTATCCAATCAAAGTTAATATACACTGTGAGCTCTGCTCAACTGAGTATAAGAATATATTTCTCTGAGAAAGTTTTAAATTTGTGCTTGGAAATCGTTTTTTATCTGAGATAAACAGAATTCTCTTTTGTTCTTTTAATTATATTTAATTTAAATAATTTAAATTTTCTATTTATTTCTATAAATTAGTGTAGCATATGAGTTTAGTACCTATATTTTGATACAAAATTCATATTAAGGATGTTCAGAATTTTGTGCATTTGATGTTGAAATGTTGCTATAGCAAATGAAAACAACGGGTTGTGAACAAGTTTTTATATTTAAAATTTTTTGGTTTTGTTTTGACAGTTGTTGATTTGCTATTCAATGCTGGAAAAAATACTACAGTTTTTGATATTGCATATTTGCCATGACGTACCAAATGCATAGATTCGTATTTTGTTAGTGCTTTGTAAAAAATATGTCACGCAAATTTGCAATGCAATGATGCTAGACCATTTGCACAAAATCCTGAACTCTCTTATAAATATTCTTATGCTTTATATTTAATACGAACATTTTTTTTTTCAGATACCAAATGCAATGCTACAAAAAAATGCAATGTGAGGACAAATTAATATACCAACACAAATTCGTGTTGAAACATGACACATCCTGTTGTGCGTATTTATATGTAAATTAATTCCGGTCGCTGAGTTTTTGCGCTATTGTGGGCTCCAAGTCCCTTGGAAACAGTTACGTCAACCCCAACACAATTAGCGAAAATGAAAAATGTGAATTTGAATATGAATATGAATAAAAATGCATGTGTATACAATACGAGATATAACATTGTGTTGAATGAAATGTCATGAATGTGAATTAAAATTTTTTTTATTATCAAATATGAAACAAAAAGGAATGCTGAGTGGAGAAAGAAAAAAGCACACGTATCCTAGAAAAACAAACAAAATGAAAAAAGTGCAGTGAAAAATTAGTGATTTGTCAGTGAGCATTCACCTTACTATCAATGAAAATGTTGCTGCTTTTTAAATACGCACTTACTTCATTTATACGTCAGTGAATGTTTGAGTTGCTACGCGCAGCTGTAACGAAGGGATCACACAAAAATTTAAGTGACACACTTACATACGCCTACGCGCACCCTCCTTTACACAGTTGCTTGTGTGTTGAACGCAGTTTTGAAATATTTACCAACTTAGCTTTCAACCTTTTTAAATCCGATTTTTTTATTCGTTCTCTGTGTCCTTGTTAGTTGTTCCCCTGAGTTCGTGTAGAAACACAACAAAACTCCAATAATTGCACGCATACCCTACTAGACACACACACGCAAATACACATTACGTATACACCTACACAAATTTATATAATGTGTGTAAGAAAAATGTCAACTGTTGCCACTTCAACGGTTTCCGTGCTAGCAGCTGTCGCAGCTACTACAACAGCAACAGCAACAGTTACACCATTTGCTACAGCAACCGCTATGCCGGGTAGCTATATCAGCAGCAACAATAGCAACAACAGCAATAATAGCAATGTTAATATAATAATGGAAGTTGGTAGTGGCGTGGGTGGTGCAGGCATGATGGCTGGTGTTGTTGATAATCTGCCGCTTCAATTGACCACGGCCAAAGTGGATTTGGATATAGAAATTGATATACAATTACTAACGAACGGATATGATGGCACAACGGTAAGTTATTTTAAATTGCAAGCATTGACATTTCTTTTCAAGATCTTATTTGATTTTAAAAAGAAATTTTATGACAATACTCATTTTATAATATTTCCTGCAATTTTTTATTTTTATTTTTTTTTTTTTTTTGTAACGTGTGCTACAAGCAGGAAAATTAGTCACGTTTCCGGATGATGAATGTGATAATATAATTTTTGATTCCACTCTTCTTATTTATACGTCTTTACATTTGCTCGTTCGCCATCTTTAATATTTATTTATTATTTTTTATTTTTTTTTGAAAATTTATGTTTGAAAATGTGTACATAAAAACAAAACTCAAACTTACATTGGTTTTTTTTTTTTTTTTAATACTTTAGTTCCGGTACTAAAATTAGAACTGGAAATGTATTATGTGGGCTTAAGGAAGATCATTTTTGCAATATTTAGACAAATCCATAAAACTGTTAATTTTGTTATAATACCCAACACAAACTATCAGTCTATACATATGGACTTGGAGCGTTTCGATGTTTCCGCATCCTGTTCAGCGAGTCTAATTTATATATAAAATAAAAACAATTAGTTAACAACAATACACATAACAATCAACAATTTAGAATGTAAAAGAATACAAGTTTTAAATTGCATGTGTGTGTCATTGTTATCTAATTGCTTGCAGACTCCCTGAAGAAGGCGCAGAAACATCGAAACGCGTAGGAAGAAAAACGAAAACTTGAATTTTGCCTTACAATTATCGGCTATAAAGATCTAACTCAGGATATAGAAATTGCAAACACATGTATATAGACAAAGGTCATGTGAGCTGCACTTATACCACCTGGCTATACCTCTTGGTAAAGTTAGATTGGTTGTCAGCTGATGAGTATAGGAAACTGGACAGCTGCGCATAACGTGAGTGGCCCACCTTTCCAGAAGCAGAGAGTGAGTGGCCACAGCAACTGCGGTCAAGCAATACCTGGCAGCCCTCTATCTCACTGGATCTATCAGTGCTAACAGGATTCAGATTAAGCGTTGTATTGAGTGCTAGTGTAGTTATTGTACAAAGGACACCACTTGTTCAAATAACCGCCAATCGCTGTACTGTCTTCAACCTGTTGGTTTTGGAAGAAGTGTTTAACGGGATCCGCCAGAACAGAATGCCATAGAATATAACAAGTTTGACCACCATATCGTACAGCCAATATACCCGCCTTGGAAAGAGCCATCCAGCTTGTTCCAATTGCTTTAGGCCTTCCCTCCACATTAAGCTTTCATTCCGTCATTATAGTTTTGTCGCTAAACAATCTACTGATGAAATCTACGAGACCCCGTTATAACCCCAGTGTTGAGGGGGATATTTCAACTGCCGCTAGTAGCACATTGTTAAAGAACTTTTGTATGTTTAGAAAAATACGAGGCATATATATTTTATTCTAAAGGGACTCCTCTATCAGTTTGACAACCAAATTAAAAGCTATTTCGTTAGACCTGCCCTTATAATAGGCGTATTGAGATTTTGAAAATCGCTAACGAGAAGTGGGTTTTAGCAATAAGCATAAATAAATGAGACATCGAAATGTAAGGAAAGAATTCGAAAACCACACATTTCCAACATGTAAGTCGAATAAGGTCGAATCCGGTCGGTAGGAATGTCACATAGACAGAATATGTCTATGGTGCTGCTATTTGTTTCCCGACCACAATAAAAAACCATGCCAATAATTACGTTAGGAACGATCTCCGTTCGCTTGGGCATTCCAAGGCTCACTGTTAGAATGTACCAGACGTTCCATATATCCGGGCCGAGAATTTATCGTTACGCTGGTACGCATTTGACTTGCATGTTCCTTGGCTCATATGAGCGTTGGTATAGAAGTATGAAACAACTAAAATTGCTTATAATAAGCACTGAAGAGAGCACGGGAATTGGAATCGTAGCTCTAAGGCGGCCAGTGTACCTGCTCATCCCGCGCTGCAACTAAGACTGGCAGGTGGACAACTTGCCATGCTGATCCTAGGCAGCTGTGTAATTTTACGAGCTTCTTGAACAGATTTCCTGTATAGAGCACGCATATTGGCCGGTATTTTTATAACGATTCTGTGTCGGGGGCTTTTCAAGCGTCATGGTATTGCCATCTTACCCTATTTCGAATTTAGTGAAAGCAATCATTTTAGTTCTGTTTTGTAGTCATCTTCTAGAAAAACCTTTATTTTCGCTTCTTCTTCTCCACAAAAGTGCCTTTAGGTATTACTCGTTTAGCAGTGGCAAGTAATACAGTGACACTAAGATATGTGTAACAAGCTGTTTGGATTTCTGGAATCCTTTAATCCATTCCGACAGTTGGCAGGCAGAGAGATTATGAAGATATAGAGGCTCGACCTTAATGACTTCGGAGCTATGTCGCCTTAAATTGTCGTTATAATCATAATAAAAATCCTGCTCTATGTCACTTTTTCACTTTAATATTTATTTTAATTTTTGTAAAGGACTATACAACCGAAATAAATAAGACATCATTTTATCACAATCTTCCTTAAAATACTCGATCTCTCATTGCACACAATCAATCTGATTCGAGTCAATATATTTTACGCTCAACAGAGCACCTTTTTCCAATTGATTGCATTGTGTCACCAGTTGGTTAGTGCGCTCAAATAAAAAATCGTTCAAATAAATGTAAAAAGGTCAATAAATCCAAAATTGTATTCGTTGTTTTTTTCTTCTAACTCAAGGTGTTGTTGAGTCGAATACTTTGTCTAATAGCAAATACTTGAATTTTTTTGCTGTCAAAGTCAATTTAGATCCCTTTAATGTACTTGAGATTCATTGCCATTCCACATTTGCTTCTAATGTGGCCAATAAGTAATGAAATTCGCTGCATAAACATTGAGTGCAAATACGAAGGACCAAGTGCTGAAGGTTTTGTTTTGTATTTTATACATTTGTCTCGACTCAAGCTGTCTTTTAACACGATTATAATCACTTGTATGTTTGTATGTATGTTACTTTTTCATACATAAAAATGTGTTACATTTACGCACAGGTTCCCTTATTTTTCGGTGACATGGATATGTTTGTGTGTAATTGTAAAAGAAAGGAGTATGGGTTTTGAAAGAAGTACACTTTTGTTTGAATGGCTTAGAATAATCTTTGAAGGCTGCATAAAATTGATTCACGTCCTGCAATCTTGGAGGAGGGCTAGAGTAATCTTCACACAGAAAGCGGGAAGAACCAGTCTTCTGCGCCGAGAGAATACAGGCCTATAAGTTTGACATCTTTTCTTCTCAAAATCCTAGAGAGATTTACAAATTAGATTTGTTCCATATTAAGCCACAGAATGATCATGTCGCAATGGGGTCCTTGGGGGGCCAAAAAATACCTAAACAGAGGAATTCCACAGAGTGGGGTTTTATCACCAATGTTGTGGACGCTGGTTATCAACAAATTGTTCAGTCTGTCCAATGTTTCCATATGCAGATAAGTAGATCCTAGAGGCTATTAAATTACGCAGCGTCTTTCAGGCAGAAGTTATAGCCAAGAAGGAGGCAGCAGAAATTCTAGAAGGAGTGGGCTTATGCTGCAGTCGTGTCAATATACATATTGATAATCAGGCGGCGATTGTGGCAATAATCTCAGACAGTACTTCATCAACGAATGCCCCGGAATGCAAAATAGCATTGGAGAAACTTCGCTCAGAGCGGACCATATAGCTCTACTCGGTTACCGACCATAAAGGAATAGAAGGTAATTAAAAGGCAAATGAGGGTGCAGCGCGCGCTGAATAGTAGACGTCCCAATCCCTTTGGAAGAAATCAAAAGGAGACAGTTGTTGCATATGATCCATTGAGCAGGAAAGACGTGGGCAAAAGTGCGGGGCTGCAAAATTTCTGAAAATTATGTACGAATCTTACGATATAAAACTTACAAAGTGGCTCACGATGGGCATACTAGCTGGACACTGCCTTCTGGCATCGCATGGTTATAAGTTAGGCCTCCTTAGTAACAGCAGATATAGGAAGAGCAAGCTGCAGCAAGAAACGGTTGAGCGCGTTCTGTTTTCATGTTCAAGGATCCAGCTTAGGAGACAGAAGAGTTGCCAGTTGGCAGTAATAACGCGATGTCCTAGAAAATGTCTAATACTTGTCAAGAGTACGGAGTTATTCTATAGCAAAAGTCCTGGCACCTGATTGAGGTTCTTACGTTTGGTCGTCAAACAAGGTCTGCTAACACTATGGACACATTCAGCTTATGTGTGGCCTTTCTGACCAGCCAGTCTAATCTAGCCTATTAATAAAAACTTTTGCAAATCCGCTTATTTATTACAATGGTTTTACCTCTGCTTTGACCTCACTTGGCTTCCGTCAACAAACATTTCAGTTTTAGTACAACAAGGCCATCAAATTAACGCGGCCTCCTTTGCATAACATTGGGTTTGCCAAAACCACACATAAACGATAAAACAATCGATTGACATATGTTCATGGCAGGCCAGCCAATTATTATTTATGAGTAGTTAAATCAACACATTTAGATATTACGTTAACTTTATCTATTCTTGTAGACCTTACGGCATTGTTTGCTGTTTAGCTGCGTCTGTTTAAGTTTTTAAGAAGCAAATATCGAAAGATTAGTATTTGTATAGATAAATTACAGATTTGTAGTTTTCCATTAGCAGAATACTGTTGCGAAAATAAGCATTTATAACATCACTATGCTGTGTTCCGAGAATTCAGAGCAGTAACAAAATCCTCAAATCCCTCGCTGGCAGTACCTGGGGAAAAGATAAAGAAGCGCTCATGACTACATACAAAGCAATTAGCCAGCCGATTACGTGCTACGCGTCACCCATATTGTCGCCAAGCCTAAAAATTACCCACTGGAAGAAACTATAGGCCTTCCAAAATACTGCTCTCAGAATCGCCACGGGCTGTCTTCTTATGTCCCCAGAACACCATCTGCACAATAAGGCGAGAATACTCCCCATCAGGGAGAGAAATGAGATGCTGACCAAACAGTTCCTGTTGAATACCCAGAAACCTGAGCATCCCAACAGACATCGGATTGATGAACCAGCACCGCCTAGGGACTTAAGGAGTCATCTCCGTAAGCATTTTGAGGAAATACGGCACCTGAGAACCCAGCTACTTAAAGAAAAGTATCCAAAACCCGCGGAAGAGGAACGCATACTCCCCAGGGAAACGCGTGTCACTCTTGCTCAACTTCGTTCTGGATACTGTAACAGGTTCAACTCTTACCTATCCAGAATCAACCCCGACATACAAAATGTATGCCCCGCTTGCAATGTGTCCCCACATGACACCAACCATCTCTTTAATTGTAATGTGGAACCAACGCCTCTAACACCCCTTTCCTTATGGTCCACCCCTGTTGAAACGGCAAGTTCCTTGGACTCCCGTTAGAGGATATTGATGACAATTTGTGATCGGTCGCGGCTGTTGGGTGCGGCGAAGCATTGCTACAACAAAAACAACATCACTATGCTCATAGTAAATAAACACAACGAGAGTAAGCCATTCACACATATACATAGAAGGCAACGAAGAATATTTCACACATTTAACCAGCAGGTTGAAGCTACGATATTATTTCACATTCATATATTTACTAGTCACTAGATAAGAGCGAAGAAGAAAGAGAAGCAATAACACATCACATTATCATCAGCTAAGAGCGGAAGCTGTTACTCACACATACACACGGCTGTAGCAAGAAGAAAAACATAAACGAGTAATAATAAGTATGAGACATAACAGTTCCAGAAGGCATGTTCGTGAAAAATCTAGACTTTAGGAGAAATAGGAGAACGAGGCATAATGCGAGCATAAAAGCAGCGCGGCGGAAGCGATAATCAATCACTTTGATTTTAGCATTAGTAATTGACCTACTCCCAAAGTGGTTTTAATAAAGGAAATATTGCTATACTGAATATTTGAGTTATTTATTCGACAGTTCACAGATTCGCACGTTAACAGGAGCTGCAAAATAATCAGGAATTTCTCAAAATTCGTTACTTTTAGGTGGTGGAATAGTAATTTTGTTATTTCAAAGACCTGCGGGCCAATAATTTACATAACTTAATACAATTAACACAACATAATACAGCAATATTAAATGTACTTCATATACATAAATTGCACGCGGAACACAAAAAAACAAATAATAAAAATGAAACTAAAATAAAACAAACAAAATAAACATCGAAATATACAACGAAAAATAACCAAGCACCCATAATTTGTTTAACGGCCACTCAGCATGATTGTAAAAGTTGACAACCGCCATTTGACCTTTAAAAACTAACAAGCGCAAAAATATTTGTGCAAGCTTGAAAACACGATTTAATTTGATAATGTAAGTTCGTATGTATATTAAAATTTGAATATTTAATTGTTAAAATGAGAAATAAAAGTATATAGTGCTTCAAATTTTCAAATTTTGTTGTGAGCGAAAACGCACTAAATAAATATCGTCTAACAAATATGGAGTAAAAGTTTAACTCAACATTTTGTTACGTTAAGGTCATTTGGTGACTTTTTGGCTTGGTTTTTCTGATATCTCTTGATAGAATGAACATTATATCCTTTCATGAATTTGTGTATCAAGCAAAATTCCTTCTTAAAAGTCTAAAAAGCAAGGTTTAGCCCAATCCAATAACTGATAACAAGCAAACTTACGTGAGCGCATCATAAGGTCATTACATGACCAGAGCTGTTGTTCTGAGCATAAAAAGAAATCGTCATATAAAAAAATAATAAAAATGATAACAGTTGTATACAATAAAAGTTTTAGAATATTCACGCGAAATTATTTTCCAATTAGTGATACGGGGCTATTTTTTCCCCTAAATATTTATGGAGGTTTATATTTTCAATGCCGATTTCAAATGATAGCTGCTTAAAATGTGATGATATATTATGGAATGCTTTTATTGCTGACTACACTCGGAAGATTTGCCAGATCACTTCCGAGAGGTGAATTCCGCTTTCTGAGATTATAAACCTTTAAGCCGATATACATAGAAATCATAGGGATGGTTATTTCGCGACCTTAACAACATATATGTAAGTTTTTCTTAAAGTTACTGAAGGGTTAAGGAAATTAATTCATTTACACAAGCACGAAGTATGATTGTTGGAGATTTGAGTTCAATAACTCAACTCCCGAAAAGCTAGCTGAAGAAGAAATTAAATTGAGAAACATGTTCTAGTAGCCATCGCCGTTTGAAAATGTTACAATTTTTCTCCCAAAAAAAGGGTGTGTGTGTTATGTACGCACGTGAGAAGTTATACTTCTTTGTCATGATTGGAAAAATAGTGTCTAATTGCGTGCAAATTAATAATTAACATAAAATAATGAAAGGATCGAAAAGATGACATGTTTCTTGGCTAACTCAATGTGAACATTTTTATGTCGCTCTGTTAAAAAAGGAACAATCTTCAATTTTTGGCGGAAAATATTTGGAGCTTCTTGGAGAACCCTCCATATTGTTGATTTGTTTACACTTGTTCTCATGAGTGTCGCCAATTTTGAACAGCTCAGCGAAGAGTTGCTGGCGTTTGTTATTATTTTTCGACTTTCGTGATCCGAAATCTGTCGTTTGGATCCCCAAATCATTCTTTATCGTACTCCGCTATGTTTAATAAAAAGTTGAGCACAACTTTGCATTTCCGATAAATTTTTTTTTTTGCAATTTCACCAGTTTTAAAATTTTGTTGTTTCAAAATAAAAATTTTGCCTCTTCTGTTTCAGTTAATTTTGTTCCACGTGGCATTTTTATTACAGTTGGCTTAGATTTATACGTACAAATAAATATAGTTTAAAAAATAAAATAAAAACCTTAAATATGGTGCCGATTTAGTATCTATAATCCAATTAGGTATTTGATGTTGCTAGCACCGTAGCAGATAGGTTCGTGTCTCCACTATTAAACAAAACTCGTTTTGTAGCGAATAATTTGACCAATGCCGCGAGTCTTCAATAATTGCCACTAGATGGGTCTAACTCTAGCCTAGAGAGTTACAAACAAGCATACATACAAATGAAGTTAATATAAGCTTGCTAAAAACGGCTGCCTTTAAACCAGGGGTCCCCGAAATCAAAACAGTGGCTGTGTGAGTAAAACTAAGATCATCTTATTGGTAGCGGTTTAGTTGTTGATGAAAAATCAATGAGGTAGAACGTATGCACGCATGTTTTTCAACAAACAAAAAGTAAATATGGTATATAAATACTAGTTTATTGCTTGAGTCTAAGGAAAACTTTAAACAAAATAAATTGCTAACATTAAACCATGAAAACATTCTGCGCATGAGCGTTTGTTTGCAAAATATCATTTCGCTAATGCGCAAATAAAAAATAGCCTCACACGATGTTGCTACTCTGCTTGTACAGCGGCAACTAAAGCCGAATAAAGACGAGAAAGAATAATAATAACACGTGCGAAGTGGCGTCAATAATTATTCAACTAAATGGTGAAAATCACAAGAACACTCTCTGTTTTTTGAAGCTATCCTGCAAATTTGAGTATAATCAATGAAGTGGTTTCGGGGTCCATAATCTGCATACAAACGTATAGGATGTACATATTATATCTTTATATACCTATATAAGAAGATCAAATGTCCTAAGTGAACAAAAATTAGCTAACATGTACATGTATATGGGGTATTCCATCCCATTTCGACCAATTTTGAACCCGACCCCTTTAGAATTGGCTGAAAGTTTTTCTTCTTTTTCTAGCTTACAAAAGACGTTTTTCAGAATTTTTTCATCCAACTCAAAAAAAGTTATGAGTTAAAAAAAAACACCGTTTTTGTTTTCAAAATGCTATAACTTTTTCAAAAATTGACGGTTTGGGATCTTTTTTTTTGTTTAATTTGTTTTTAAATGCACTTTTCGGAAAAAATACAAAATATTTTTTCAAGTTTTTTTTTAATTAGTCAGTTTTTCGAGATTTTTCGAATTTCGCTTTTTTTTCTTCATAAAAAACTTCAATCAATTCTGCAATCATCCCCACTAATCCCGGAGTGGGCCAATCTTTTTTTATATTTTTTTTATTTAATTGAAAAAAAAAATTTCAAAAATAATAATTTTTTTTATCAATTTTATTTATATAACAAAAAAATGTAGGAAAATGGTTTTTAAGGATCCTTTTCTTTATATATTATGGTATTCTACGATTAAAATAACCAGGATTAATGACTGACACATTAATGACAGCGAAAGCGAGTCATTTTAATCGCAGATTACCATAATATATAAAGAAAAGAATACTTAAAAATCATTTTCTTACATTTTTTTGTTATATAAATAAAATTGATAAAAAAATTTTTATTTTTGAAAATTGGTCTTTTTAAATTAAATTAAAAAATATATAAAAAGAAATCGGCCCACTCCGGGATTAGTGGGGATGATTGCAGAATTGATTGAAGTTTTTATGAGAAAAAAAATGGCGAAATTCGAAAAATCTCGAAAAACTGAAAAATTAAAAAAAAACTTTGAACATTTTTTTGTATTTTTTCCGAAAAGTACATTTAAAAACAAATTAAAAAAAAGATCCTAAACTGTCAATTTTTGAAAAAGTTATAGCATTTTGAAAACAAAAACGGTGTTTTTTTAAAAATTCATAAATTTTTTTGGGTTGGATGAAAAAATTCTGAAAAACGTCTTTCGTAAGCTAGAAAAAGAAGAAAAACTTTCAGGCAATTCTAAAGGGGTCGGGTTCAAAATTGGTCGAAATGGGATGGATACTCCATATATACCATGTATATATACAAATACATAGAACTACACACCACAGGCCTTGTTTTCCTGCACGTTACTGCCTATATCAGAAGGGCATTAATGTAGCATTTAAAAAAAAAAATAAAATGTAAGATGCGATAATCTCCGAGGAGATTTTGGGCCGAGCTTCACTTCCAATTTGCGTCGTGCTCCTTTTTTTAATTTTTTCTACGAATTGGCGGGACGGGACCTTCCTATTTTATGCCGACTCCGAACGGCATCTGCAAGACAGATGAGTTTTCAGTAAGAACTTTCTATGCAGAAATTCACTAGGAGTGCTAGCCAAATGCCGCCGGGGGGCCACTCCGCTTGGAAAAATTTTCTTCTAATTGAAAAACTTGTTTATAGAATTTTGAAGTTGCTTTTCCCGGGGCGTGAACGCGGGATCTTCGATGTGGTAGGCGGAGCTGCGGCGGCATTTCTTATGATACTGAAAATCATTGCTGCTGATAAGTCAAGAAACAATACCTAAATTTACGAGGGCGATCAATTTCAACTGCAACTCCATTTTGTAATAATGACTTCACCTGCCTGGCGAACAGAACAAATTTTGAGCTTTAGCAAAAAAAAAAAAAAACAACACGCCCAATGTATCACCGAACATGCCACCACTTACAGGAATATATGTTTGGCAGCAAAACTAAAGCGGTTTGAATATGTCTACATGTGTGTGACAGTTACCCAATAAATATATTTTAAAATAACCTCAACAGATAACCGCATCGTGAAAATTTAACAACAACATGGCAAGTGGCAACAGAAAAATGTCAACACGCTCTTCCACAATTTACGTATTCCTGTAGAATTTTTTTGATATGTAAATATCAGTTAACAAATGTATGTATGTATGTATATATGCATCAAAAATATTATGCGCGTGAAAAGGTAAATTTGCATTTTTGAAATTTAGTACCAAAGCAATAGATTGGGTGTTGGTTTTAAACGCATTTAAGTGGGCTCACGTACGATACTAGCAAGTCTCGAAAATAGTTCCAAGCCATTAAAGTCCACAAACAACAACATTGCAAAATTCATTGAAATAACAGCTCATGAAGCTCACTCAATAACGCCGCAGCAAATTATAGCTAAATTTATTTGAATTTGATAAAAATTTAAATATAATTGAAAAATTAATTAAACATAATTTTATAATTGATGATTGTGACACTTGAAATGTTTAAAAGTCTGTAAAATATTAATGTTTTATTTTATATGTTTATAAATGCATATGTACAGTTGCGAAAACGAAAATAGCAGTAGCTGCCGTTCTAAAATTTCGTCAACTAAATTATTATTTTTTTATTATGGATAATTTAGAAAAAACCATTTTGTTGAACTTTCTAACTGAAACCATGCAAACCATTCCCAGAAATGTTTTCGCAAAAATTCCAGAAAATTTGGGATAATTTCCAACTTTTTCTTTGGAGTTTTCACAGCTTTTTATACTCAGCTGAGCAGAGCTCACACAGTATATTAATTTTGTATAACGGTACGCCGTAACGGCGTAGACTAATAAAGATAGATATAGACTTCTATATATCAAAATTATCTGGGCGAAAAAAGAAGTTCATTTAGCCATGTCCGTCCGTCTGTCCGTGAACATGATAACTTGAGTAAATTTTGAGGTACCTTAATGAAATTTGGTATTTCGTTTTCTGGGTACTCATCTCAGATCGCTTTTTAAAGTGAACGAAATCGAACTATAACCACGCCCATTTTTTCGATATCGAAAGGTTCGAAAAACCGCGATAAGTTCATTACCAAAGACGGATAAAGCGATGAAACTTGGTACGTGGGTTGACCTTATGACGCAGAATAGAAAATTAGTAAAATTTTGTGCAATGGGCGTGGCATCGCCCACTTTTAAAAGAACGTAATTTAAATGTTTTTCAAGCAGTAATTTGGCAGCTGAGTATGTAATGTTCGGTTACACCCGAACTTAGCCTTCCTTACTTGTTTGAGCTGGCTATTTTTTACCCAATCAATTTATGATAGGCGGCCGATGTGGCGTGATGTGACGGTAGCGTGCTCCGCCTACCACACCGAAGATCCTGAGATCACGCCCCAAGCAAAATTACATCAAAATTTTAGAAAGAGGTTTATTCAATTAAAGAAAATTTACCTAAGCAGGGTCGCCCCTCGGCTGTGTTGTGTATTTCTGCCATGAAAAGCTTGTCAGTGAAAACTCATCTTCCTTGCAGATGCCGTTCGGAGTCGGCATAAAATGAGTAGATCCCACTTCGCCAGTTTGTAGGAAAATTTAAAAGGAACACGACACAAATCGGAAGAGAAGAGAAGCTCCGCCTAAAATCTCTTCGCAGGTTACCGCGCCTTACATTTATTTTATTTTATTTGATTGTAGATTGTTCTTTTTACAATCACATTTATTACAATTTTTTAAATCTGCTGATTGCAATCAGAGCTCCATTACTCATTGAAATAAATTTAATGAAAACCCACAAGAAGTTATTTTTCTGCGTTGATTGCAGTTCTGGATTATGATGTTTCTACAATCAGTGATTGTATAGTAAATGATTCTAAGCGAAACGTGATTGAAATAATTGTAGATTGAGAGAAATCTCATGTGATTTCCATTTGTGATTGCAACTAAACTTAGGGGGGCAAGTTATGCATAGCGCAACGAGTAATCTTTTCTCGTGTGTACCAAAATTCGTATGATATAGGAGCATTCATTCACTTCAGTGTATGACAATAAACGTGCTTCCGAGCGAGTTATGGGGTTTAGAATAAACCCGCGACAGGTATACCTGTCGTAAGATGTCAACTTCACCTAATCCTGGCAAATCCTGTTTCTTTAACAGCCGAGGTTCTGGTGACCCCAAGTTCCTCATGGATTTAGGGGATGGAAGGCCTAGACGGTTCATGTGATCATTCTAAATCCTTCCCGAGATGGTCGGACTAGTACTTTAAGGGTGCTTGTTATCGGAACGTACCGAATTGCATTCGGTAAATTATCATCAACATCGATAACACTCCCCAAAACCTATCGCTACAACAACAACAACAGTAAATGTGAGTGCTTTTTTTTATTTTTGGTAACATGTATTGGTGAATGTTATGGCGTCATACAGAACCTAGTCCAAAATTGCAAAAATTCACCAGCCTTGGTTTTTCACATTTCGATAGAAACTCCGACATATTTTGAACCCTTCGAAAAAGGTGGTTACATACAACATATTTAACTTACTGAAAATCTCTAATTTTTTAATAGTCCTACAAAATTTTCACATATTTTCTTAATCTGTGGGTTAGATAACTCATACAAAATGTTTTCTGACCACTGGCGAAAAATATACCCGAAGCAAAACCGAGCAAGTATTCGAGAGCACGTGGTTCGTATTTTAAACTTTGAATCCTCTTCTTAATCAAAACTGGACCAGGTTTATCTTTTTATACTCAGTTGAGCAAAGCTCACAGAGTATATTAAGTTTGATTGGATAACGGTTGGTTGTACATATATAAAGGAATCGAGATAGCTATAGACTTCCATATATCAAAATAATCAGGATCTAAAAAAAATTTGATTGAGCCATGTCCGTCCGTCCGTCCGTCCGTTAACACGATAACTTGAGTAAATTTTGAGGTATCTTGATGAAATTTGGTATCTAGGTTCCTAAGCACTCATCTCAGATCGCTATTTAAAATGAACGATATCGGACTATGACCACGCCCACTTTTTCGATATCGAAAATTTCGAAAAACCGAAAAATGGCGATAATTCATTACAAAAGAGATATAAAGCGACGAAACTTGGTAGATGAGTTGAACTTATGACGCAGAATAGAAAATTAGTAAAATTTTTGACAATGGGCGTGGCACCGCCCCCTTTTAAAAGAAGGTAATTTAAAAGGTTTGCAAGCTGTAATTTGGCAGTCGTTGAAGATATCATGATGAAATTTGGCAGGAACGTTACTCCTATTACTATATGTACGCTTAAAAAAAATTAGCAAAATCGGAGAAGGACCACGCCCACTTTTTAAAAAAAAAATGTTTTAAAGTAAAATTTTAACAAAAAATTTCATATCTTTACAGTATATAAGTAAATTATGTCAACATTCAACTCCAGTAATGATATAGTACAAAAAAATACAAAAATAAAAGAAAATTTCAAAATGGGCGTGGCTCCGCCCTTTTTCATTTAATTTGTCTACGATACTTTTAACGCCATAAGTCGAACAAAAATTAACCAATCCTTTTGATATTTGGTAGGGGCATAGATTTTATGACGATAACTATTTTCTGTGAAAATGGGCGAAATCGGTTGATGCCACGCCCAGTTTTTATACACAGCCGTCCGTCTGTCTTTCCGCATGGCCTTTAATACGATAACTTGAGCAAAAATCGACATATCTTTAATGAACTTAGTTCACGTGCTTACCTGACTCACTTTATTTTGGTATGAAAAATGAACGAAATCCGACTAAGACCACGCCCACTTTTTCGATATCGAAAATTACGAAAATTGAAAAAATTAATTGGACTGTTTTATTGAAACGAAATATACCTTTAGAAAAAACTTTATAAAATAGTTGTGACACCTACCATATTAAGTAGAAGAAAATGAAAAAGTTCTGCAGGGCGAAATAAAAAACCCTTAAAATCTTGGCAGGTATTACATATATAAATAAATTAGCGGTATCCAACAGATGATGTTCTGGGTCACCCTGGTCCACATATTGGTCGATATCTGGAAAACGCCTTCACATATACAACTACCACCACTCCCTTTTAAAACTCTCATTAATACCTTTAATTTGATACCCATATCGTACAAACTCATTCTAGAGTCAGCCCTGGTCCACTTTTATGGTGATATCTCGAAAAGGCGTCCACCTATAGAACTAAGGCCCACTCCCTTTTAAAATACTCATTAACTCCTTTCGTTTGATACCCGTATTCTACATACGAATTATAGAGTCACCCCTGGCCCACCTTTATGGCGATATCTCGAAACGGCGTCCACCTATGGAACTAAGAATTACTCCCTTTTAAAATATTCATTAACACATTTCTTTTGATACCCATATTGTACAAACAAATTCTATAGTCACCCCTGGTCCACCTTTATGCCGATATTTCGAAAATGCGACCACCTATACAACAACCACCACTCCCTTTTAAAACCCTCATTAATAACTTTAATTTGATACCCATATCGTACAAACACATTCTAGAGTCACCCCTGGTCCACCTTTATGGCGATATTTCGAAACGGCGTCCACCTATAGAACTAAGGCCCACTCCCTTTTAAAATACTCATTAACACCTTTCATTTGATACCCATATCGCACAAACATATTCTAAAGTCACCCCTGGTCCACCTTTATGGCGATATCTCGAAAAGGCGAACACCTATAAAACGAAGGCCCACTCCCTTTTAAAAATACTCATAAACACCTTTCATTTGATACCCGTATCGTACTAACAAAGTCTAGAGTCACCCCTGGTCCACCTTTATTGCGATACCTCGAAAAGGCGTCCACCTATAGAACTAAGGCCCACTCCCTTTTAAAATACTTATTAACTCCTTTCGTTTGATACCCATATTGCACAAACGAATTCTAGAGTCACCCCTTGCCCACCTTTATGGCGATATTTCGAAAATGAGACCACCTATACAACAACCACCACTCCCTTTTAAAACCCTCATTAATACCTTTAATTTGATACCCATATCGTACAAACACATTCTAGAGTCACCCCTGGTCCACCTTTATGGCGATATTTCGAAACGGCGTCCACCTATAAAACTAAGGATTACTCCCTTTTAAAATACTCATTAACACCTTTCTTTTGATACCCAAATTGTACAAACACATTCTAGAGTCACCCCTGGTCCACCTTTATGGCGATATTTCGAAACGGCGTCCACCTATAGAAGTAAGGCCCACTCCCTTTTAAAATACTCATTAACTCCTTTCGGTTGATGCCCATATTGTACAAACAAATTCTAGGGTCACCCCTCGTCCACCTTTATGGCGATATCTCGAAACGGCGTCCACCTATAGAGCTAAGGCCCACTCCCTTTTAAAGTACTCATTAACACCTTTCGTTTGATGCCCATATTGTACAAACAAATTCTAGGATCACCCCTGGTCCACCTTTATGGCGATATCTCGAAACGGCGTCCACCTATGGGACTAAGGAATACTCCCTTTTAAAATACTTATTAACACCTTTCTTTTGAAACCCATATCGTACAAACACATTCTAGAGTCACCCTGGTCCACCTTTATGGCGATATTTCGAAACGGCGTCCACCTATAGAAGTAAGGCCCACTCCCTTTTAAAATACTCATTAACTCCTTTCGGTTGATGCCCATATTGTACAAACAAATTCTAGGATCACCCCTGGTCCACCTTTATGGCGATATCTCGAAACGGCGTCCACCTATGGGACTAAGGATTACTCCCTTTTAAAATACTTATTAACACCTTTCTTTTGATACCCATATCGTACAAACAAATTCTAGAGTCACCCCTGGTCCACCTTTATGGCGATATTTCGAAACGGCGTCCACCTATAGAAGTAAGGTCCACTCCCTTTTAAAATACTCATTAACTCCTTTCGTTTGATGCCCATATTGTACAAACAAATTCTAGGATCACCCCTGGTCCACCTTTATGGCGATATCTCGAAACGGCGTCCACCTATGGGACTAAGGATTACTCCCTTTTAAAATACTTATTAACACCTTTCTTTTGATACCCATATCGTACAAACACATTCTAGAGTCACCCCTGGTCCACCTTTATGGCGATATTTCGAAACGGGGTCTACCTATAGAACTAAGGATTACTCCCTTTTAAAATACTCATTAACACCTTTCTTTTGATACCCAAATTGTACAAACACATTCTAGAGTCACCCCGGTCCACCTTTATGGCGATATTTCGAAACGGCGTCCACCTATAGAACTAAGGATTACTCCCTTTTAAAATACTCATTAACACCTTTCTTTTGATACCCAAATTGTACAAACACATTCTAGAGTCACCCCTGGTCCACCTTTATGGCGATATTTCGAAACGGCTTCCACCTATAGAACTAAGGCCCACTCCCTTTTAAAATACTCATTAACACCTTTCCTTTGATGCCCATATTGAACAAACAAATTCTAGGGTCACTCTGGTCCACCTTTATGCCGATATCTCGAAACGGCGTCCACCTATGGAACTAAGGATTACTCCCTTTTAAAATACTCATTAACACCTTTCATTTGATACCCATATCGTACGAACGCATTATAGAGTCAACCCTGATCCACCTTTATGACTATATCCCTAAATGGCGTCCACCTATAGACCTATGGCCCACTCCCTCATAAAATACTCTTTAATGCCTTTCATTTGATACACATGTCATACAAACACATTCCAAGGTTTCCCTCGGTTCATTTTCCTACGTGGTTATTTTCCCTTATGGTGTCACCATAGCTCTCAACTGAGTATGTAATGTTCGGTTACACCCGAACTTAACTTTCCTTACTTGTTACATATATCTTGACACTGCAAAGCTTTTCATGTTCATTTTCAATTTCTATATCCAGCTAACGGTTATTATTTGTAATTGCATTCATTTTTAAACTTGTTCCCTACTATATATAAATCTCTAAATTACTTATTTCTTTACGTTGAAGTTCAATGAGAGAAAGACGCTTTTAGTGCACTCAACAAATTAGAGTGACGCTGAAAGTTTTGCCGTTTCGAAGATGATATGTGTTTAAGTTTGCAACTCAAATAAAATACTTTTTCAAATTAATTAATATAAACTTTTATGAGCACGCGTGTATTGTAAACTGAAGGAAATAATAAGAATTGATATCTAATTAGCACACGCAGAGCAGTCAGTAACATTATATATATATCTATTTTTTTCTTTAGTAGCATAAATACTGTAAAATGCGATACAATTTTATTGTATTTAATCTTACATAACCCTGCAAAAAATCGTGCGAATAATCCCTAAAGAGATTGGTTCCCGAATGATTGCTTTTGTCTACATTTCGGCATAATTGATCCCCTTTAGCACTATTCGGGTACAGTTGAGCTTAGCCGGTTTTAAATCTATGTAGACTATTCTAAGAAATATTTAAAAAAACCGGCATTGAAATGAGTAAAATAAGAAAGGATTACATCTTATTGAATCGAATTATTTAAGAAAAATGCGGAGCCCTATACAGAACCAAAATTACTAGGACTTAACGACTACGCAGGAGTTAGGGTGAATTTTCGGATAATATTTTTTATTCCTTTTTGAAAAGCGGGCAAACAACTTAAATCAAATAGATTTGGTGGTTTGGCAAACCCTTCGGTTGTGTTAGTCCCATAAGTCCCTATTTGAGTTCTTATTGAACCGAAAAGGGTTAATCTTCATATGTTCCCATATGGGTACAAAGGGGATTGGTCCTATCGATCCCTTTCGTGTATAAATGGGTACAATTAGTATCTTCATAGGGCATGCTCAAACAAAAGATAATAATTCAACTCATACAAAGAGGTCAAACCTGGCATTGGCGTACACTGCTTTGCGACTCATCCCGGATTCATACTAGATTAATCGCATTTTTTGCAGGGAAACAGCAAACCCACATACACATGTTCACTTACTTACATACACGCTTGCATAATAGACATCACTCGATATCAAATAGCACCATACGAAAGTTGAATGAAGAAAAGGTGAATTTACGGATAAATAAAGATAGGAGAGACATGAATGCTTGATGGCTTGATAACAGAGCGCTAACCATATCCTTACTTCCGGTTAAGCTGTCCATAAGCTTGTATATATCTATCTATTGTATGTAGTATGTACATGAAGCAGCTATCTTAGTAACTGTCAATTGTGCGGTAAACAAACGTACAAATAACGAGACAATGAGCCACTTGGGAGATTAGTCGCTACAACTTAAACATAAATACCGACGAACTGAAAAAAGATATTTTGACATATATCAAGTGGCATTAAAATGGCTAACCCACGACAATGAGTATATGAAACTGGGTGTGTTAGTAATTGTTAAAGTTTTAAAATTTTATAATACGTAAAAACTTTACGAAACTAAATACATATATAACAAATTATGTTTAACTCTCACATATGTAGCATGTGTACATTAGGGTGAAAGTGAAATGATATATTAAGTTTCTCTCGAATCTCAAAATTGTAATTGCTTAAAGTAGAATAAATAGACCCACTATTAAGTTTGCTGAAAGGATCAGAATGATGAGCTGAGTTGATTAAGCCATGTCTGTCTATCCGCCTGTCTGTTTGAACTAGTCCCTCAATTTTTGAGATATCTTGATAAAAGTTTATTAGCGGTTATATTTAGGTGTCCTATTAGGCAATTGCCGGAACCGACCGTGCCACTGTGGCATATATCCCCCATACAACGTATTTTTCGGAAAAGAGGATTTTTGTCATATCTTCCTCAATTTATCAGATTGAAGCATCAAATTTCACCAGATTCTTTCGTATATAGCACGTGTTGTTTTCTGAAAAAATTGTATAGATCGGCCGTGTATCTAATATGTATAAACTCTATACAAACCGTAATTTCTGCCCGATTTTAACGGCTAAAAGCTTCACATTTTTTCAAATACTTACGTTTACGTCATATATTGTTCAGATAAGTTATTAATGGTAATAGCTATCTCACGCCGACCACAAGAAACGTGAAACTTTGTAACCTTACACAAAGTACCGACCTATTTTTTATTTTTTATTTATCGAAAATGTCGCCAAAGTGCGTACATACATCTGATCTCTATACATAACATATCTTATACAGCCGATTGTTCGGCTATTACGAATATTGTAAAATTATTGTGCAGCTCCATTCACGAACGGTATAAAATTTTTAGAACAGTCGCAGACAGTCTTGTCCTTACTTCTTTTATGTACATAAAACTGCTTAAAAGTGGTTCTTTTGACGTTTTTAACCATCTATAGATCACAAATATTTTTTTTTATAGGGGCTGTGTCATTAAACGATTAATCGATTAAGTTGAATAGTCAATGATTCTTTTAATTGATTACTTGATTCGTCAAAACTCGGCCTAATCAAAGCCGAACACTACTAGAGTTTTTTAAAAACTAGTTAATCAGAGGATTGAAACCATTGCGTTACCCTTTTTATTTGGTTTTTGATAAATTAAAAAAATTTATTACTCGAAAAAATTTCTAGATTAATTATTCAAAAAGTAGAATAAATCATATACATAGTTGAGTGACTAATACAATGTTTAGGTTCCCTCCTATGTTGAATCTTTTATACTTATCTAAAATGAGTAATATATTTCTTTAAAAAAATGCTTTAATTTTGAAATTATTTCAGTTCATTAAGAAAGAATTTTTCATTTTGTATAAAACCAAGGCGAATCCATACAAGGTGATGGAAAAGCCAATTCAACATATTCGCCGTACAGAAGAATGTCAAGTCAAAACGAAATTTTGATTAATTTCGATTAACTGATACGTTGTTGTACAAGGCGTTGTATGGAAAATAATCAAGGAGAAGCAATCAGCTGTTGGGATAATAACACCTGGTAATGAATTCGCCTTTCAAAGAATATGTTCCTTCAATTTTTATAATCAGTTGAGCAGAGCTCACAGAGTATATTAACTTTGATTGGATAACGGTTGGTTGTACAGGTATAAAGGCATCGAGATAGATATACACTTCCATATATCAAAATCATCAGTATCGAAAAAAATTTGATTAAACCATGTCCGTCCGTCCGTCTGTCCGTACGTCTGTCCGTCCGTCTGTCCGTTAACACGATTACTTGAGTAAATTTTGAGGTATCTTGATGAAATTTGGTATGTATGTTCACGGGCACCCATCTCAGATCGCTATTTAAAATGAGCGATATCGGACTATAACCACACCCACTTTTTCGATATCGAAAATTTTGAAAAACCGAAAGAGTGTGATAATTCATTACCAAAGATGGATAAAGCGATGAAACTTGGTAGGTGAGTTGAACTTATGACGCAGAATGGAAAATTAGTAAAATTTTGGACAATGGGCGTGGCACCGCCCACTTTTAAAATAAGGTAATTTAAAATTTTGCAAGCTGTAATTTGGCAGTCGTTGAAGACATCACGATGAACTTTGGCAGAAATGTTACTCCTATTACCGTATGCATGCTCAATAAAAATTAGCAAAATCGGAGAACGAGCACGCAACTTAAAAAAAAAAATGTTTCAGTCAAATTTTAACAAAAAATTTAATATCTTTACAGTATATAAGTAAATTATGTCAACATTCGATTCCAGTGATGATATGGTGCAACAAAATACAAAAGTAAAAGAAAATTTCAAAATGGGCGTGGCTCCGCCCTTTTTCATTTAATTTGTTTAGGATACTTTTAATGCCATAAGTCGAACAAAAATTTGCCAATCCTTGTGAAATTTGGTAGGGGCTTAGATTCTAGGGCGATAACTGTTTTCTGTGGGCGGAATCGGTTGAAGCCACGCCCAGTTTTTATACACAGTCGACCGTCTGTCCTTCCGCTCGGCCGTTAACACGATAACTTGAACAAAAATCGATATACTTTTACTAAACTCAGTTCACGTACTTATCTGAACTCTTTTTGTATTGGTACAAAAAGTGGCCGAAATCCGACTATGGCCACGGCCACTTTTTCAATTTCGAAAATTACGAAAAATTAAAAAAATGCCATAATTCTATACCAAATACGAAAAAAGAGATGAAACATGGTAATTGGATTGGTTTATTGACGCAAAATATAACTTTAGAAAAAAGCTTTGTAAAATTGGTGTGACCCCTACCATATTAAGTAGAAGAAAATGAAAAACTTCTGCAGGGCGAAATCAAAAGCCCTTGGAATCATGGCAGGAATAATGTTCGTGGTATTAAATATATACATAAGTTAGCGGTACCCGACAGATGGTGTTCTCCCTTTCAAAATCCTCATTAATACCTTTAATTTGATACCCATATCGTACAGACACATTATAGAGTCACCCCTGGTCCACCTTTATGGCGATATCTGGAAAAGGTGTCCACCTATAGAACTAAGGCCTACTCCCTATAAAACACTCATTATCATCTTTTGTTTGATACCAATATTGTACAAACGCATTCTAGAGTCAACCCTGGTCCACATTTATAACGATATCTCGAAAAGGCGTCCACCTGTAGAACTATGGCCCACTCCCTCTTAAAATACTCTTTAATACCTTCCATTTGATACACATGTCATACAAATAAATTCCAGGGTTACCCTACGTTCATTTTCCTACATGGTGACTTTCCCTTATTTTGTCTCCATAGCTCTCAGCTGTGTATGTATTGTTCGGTTACGCCCGAACTTAGCCTTCATTACTTGTCTCAACTAAAATTACTTGATTGAATATTTCTCAAGATATTTACATGTACGAGTAAGTTCAGGGAATAAGAGTACTCGACGGAGAAGTTGAGGACCTCGATCATGATGCAATAAAACCAGATAAGTGAAGTTAGTAGTACAGTGACAAAAACTAGAAATCTGGTCATGAATTGTATAGTGGTATGGAGGGAAAATTTATGGTGAAGAGGCTGGTGCAAAGAGAGAGAAAGTCAGATCAATGTCTTTTGAGTTTGATAATACGGCTGAAAATATAAAATTTTTGTCTAAATGTTTACAGGGTTAGCCAGAGGTGTTTATAATAAATGTCTGATATTCCAAAATAAGGTAAATCCATAAACTCTGATTTGTTGAACAAGCGTTGTTGTAAAACATCTGCCGCTATATATTTATACACCTGCCACATCTTTCTGCCCATTGAGCCTTCCTCAACACTTGGTTTACATAGATAAATTTTGGGTCATATCATCATATACCGTCAATTCCCAGTTTTCGTATTACAAGCCTCCAGATACTCATCCTCAACTTCATGAAATTGTTTCAGATCTTCAACCATCTCATCGACGCTAGTAGTATGTTTTAATATTTCTTAGTTGTGGAGAATTCGGTGATCTGAAATTCCAGCCATTCAGTTCTGTTGACTAAAACTTTTCCATTTCTTCTCAGGGAAAGCAAATGAACCTCCTCACAAAAGAAAATATAGAACGCAAGCGTTTTTTCCTGCAGGTTTCTCCTTTTTCAGAAAGGCATTAAAGAATTATTTTTTTATGACACTGAAAAAATCAATGCTGCTGAAATGTCAAGAAGCAACACTTAAATTTATGAGGTGGAGTTTTGTCAAATCCGAATTCGTTTTGTAATATTGACTTTGCCTGTCCGGTTCATTGCATCGTGACCTCGACTGGAAGTCCAAGACTGCGACATCTACATAATAAATAGTTTTATTTTTTTTTTTTGTAAAGTTTTGCCTTTTTGGTAAAGTTATCCCTATAACCATAGAACAAAACTGTCTTATTTTTGTCTTAAGAAAGGAAGCGTTTCTATGCCGCAAAACCAATCTCGTTTTTACTTGTTTTTAGGAATATTTGGGGATTTTTTTGAGTATGCGTTAATTAGTTTAAAGTGTGTTTATGAAGAAAATTAATATTGATATACAATAACACATTGTTACCCAGCTGAAATAGATTTTATGCATAGAGGATGTATGTATATATGCTAAATTCATGAAAAAGTATGTGTGCTTCATATTGTAACGAATTTAGTGCAATTCCGCTTATTTGCAACCTCTACTAACGTTCGAGTTACTAAACTGTTGAATAAATAACTCCAATATTCAGTAATGCAAAATGGTTTTTATTAGACTACTTTCACAATAACACTTCTACTTCTCAACAGATAGCGTGCTTAAATCAACTTGATTACTGATTGCTCAGCTTGCGCCCTTGTATACTCTTCGATTTCCTCGTTCGCATATTTCTAGGCGTTTCTAGAATTTACTACTTAGTTACCAGCTATAACTACAGATGTACGTTTATAGCTTCTCATATTCGCGTGTGTATGTGAGCGATACTTGCACAAGTGATTGCCTACTTTTGTGAGCATCTCAGATAAGATTTATGCATGTGTTTGTGCGTTTCTCTCCGCTGCGTGTACGTACATATGTGTAGACATAATGATTGATTTGTTTATGTAGATACAAGTGACTGCTTAATATTGGCTTAGAGATGATAGTATCCCTTAGTGTTGCTAATATTCGTCACAATATCTTTTGAACTGAAAACATATTTATTCACGCAACAAGTATGGGTGAAAAAATATGAACAGTTCACTGACACCCGAGTAGAAATTATGCATGCATAAAATATGCGTATTGTATCAATGATCGAGTGTTTTAAAAATACACTTTGCTGAATTTTTTCTGCACATATATAATTTAGGAGACTTTGATTTTTATACTCAGTTGAGCAGAGCTCACAGAGTATATTAAGTTTGATTGGATAACGGTTGGTTGTACATATATAAAGGAATCGAGATAGATATAGACTTCCATATATCAAAATAATCAGGATCGAAAAAAAATTTGATTGAGCCATGTCCGTCCGTCCGTCCGTCAGTCCGTCCGTCCGTCCGTCCGTCCATCCCTTAACACGATAACTTGAGTAAATTTAGAGGTATCTTGATGAAATTTGGTACGTAGGTTCCTGAGCACTCATCTCAGATCGCTATTTAAAATGAACGATATCGGACTATAACCACGCCCACTTTTTCGATATCGAAAATTTCGAAAAACCCAAAAAGTGCGATAATTCATTACCAAAGACAGATAAAGCGACGAAAATGGGTAGATTAGTTGAATTTATGACGCAGAATAGAAAATTAGTAAAATTTTGGACAATGGGCGTGGCCCCGCCCACTTTTAAAAGAATGTAATTTAAAACTTTGCAAGCTGTAATTTATCAGTCGTTGAAGATATCATGATGAAATTTGGCAGGGACGTTACTCCTATTACTATATGTACGCCTAATAAAAATTTGCAAAATCGGAGAAGGACCACGCCCACTTTTAAAAAAAAATTTTTTAAGTAAAATTTTAACAAAAAATTTAATATCTTTACAGTATATAAGTAAATTATGTCAACATTCAACTCCAGAAATGATATGGTGCAACAAAATACAAAAATAAAAGAAAATTTCAAAATGGGCGTGACTCCGCCCTTTTTCATTTAATTTGTCTAGGATACTTTTAACGCCATAAGTCGAACAAAAATTAACCAATCCTTTTGAAATTTGGTAGGGCATAGATTTTATGATGTTAACTGTTTTCTGTGAAAACGGGCGAAATCGGTTGATGCCACGACCAGTTTTTATACAAAGTCGTTCGTCTGTCCTTCCGCATGGCCGTTAACACGATAACTTGAGCAAAAATCGACATATCTTTAATGAACTTTTTGCAGGGCGAAATAAAAAAAACCTTAAAATCTTGGCAGGTATTACATATATAAATAAATTAGCGGTATCCAACAGATGATGTTCTGGGTCACCCTGGTCCACATTTTGGTCGATATCTGGAAAACGCCTTCACATATACAACTACCACCACTCCCTTTTAAAACTCTCATTAATACCTTTAATTTGATACCCATATCGTACAAACACATTCTATAGTCCCCTCTGGTCCACCTTTATGGCGATATTTCGAAACGGCGTCCACCTATAGAACTAAGCCCCACTCCCTTTTAAAATATTCATTAATACCTTTCTTTTGATACCCATATTGAACAAACAAATTCTAGGGTCACCGCTGGTCCACCTTTATGGCGATATCTCGAAACTGCGTCCACCTATGGAACTAAGGATTACTCCCTTTTAAAATACTCATTAACACCTTTCATTTGATACTCATATCGTACAAACGCATTCTAGATTCACCCCTGGTCCACCTTTATGGCGATATCTCGAAAAGGCGACCACTTATACAACTACCACCACTCCCTTTTAAAACCCTCATTAATACCGTTAATTTCATACCCATATCGTACATACAAATTCTAAGGTCACACCTGGTCCACCTTTATGGCGATATCTCGAAACGAGGTCCAGCTGTGGAACTAAGCATCACTCCCTTTTAAAATACTCATTAACACCTTTCTTTTGATACCCATATTGAACAAACAAATTCTAGGATCACCCCTGGTCCACCTTTATGGCGATATCTCGAAACTGCGTCCACCTATGGAACTAAGGATTACTCCCTTTTAAAATACTCATTAACACCTTTCATTTGATACTCATATCGTACAAACGCATTCTAGATTCACACCTGGTCCACCTTTATGGCGATATCTCGAAAAGGAGACCACCTATACAACTACCACCACTCCCTTTTAAAACCCTCATTAATACCTTTAGTTTCATTCCCATATCGTACAAACAAATTCTAGGGTCACACCTGATCCACCCTTATGGCGATATTTCGAAACGAGGTCCACCTGTGGAACTAAGCATCACTCCCTTTTAAAATGCTCACTAACCCCTCTCTTTTGATACCCATATCGTACAAACACATTCTATAGTCCCCTCTGGTCCACCTTTATGGCGATATTTCGAAACGGCGTCCACCTATAGAACTAAGGCCCACTCCCTTTTAAAATACTCATTAACACCTTTCTTTTGATACCCATATTGAACAAACAAATTCTAGGATCACCCCTGGTCCACCTTTATGGCGATATCTCGAAACTGCGTCCACCTATGGAACTAAGGATTACTCCCTTTTAAAATACTCATTAACACCTTTCATTTGATACTCATATCGTACAAACGCATTCTAGATTCACCCCTGGTCCACCTTTATGGCGATATTTCGAAACGGCGTCCACCTATAGAGCAAAGGCCCACTCCCTTTTAAAATACTCATTAGCACCTTTCGTTTGATGCCCATATTGTACAAACAAATTCTAGGGTAACCCCTGGTCCACCTTTATGGCGATATCTCGAAACGGAGTCCACCCATGGAACTAAGGATTGCTCCCTTTTAAAACCCTCATTAATACCTTTCTTTTGATACCCATATTGTACAAACAAATTCTAGGGTCACACCTGGTCCACCTTTATGGCGATATCTCGAAACGAAGTCCACCTGTGGAACTAAGCATCACTCCCTTTTAAAATACTCATTAACACCTTTCTTTTGATACCCATATTGTACAAACAAATTCTAGGGTCACCCCTGGTCCACCTTTATGGCGATATCTCGAAACGGAGTCCACCCATGGAACTAAGGATTGCTCCCTTTTAAAACCCTCATTAATACCTTTAATTTAATACCCATATCGTACAAACACATTCTATAGTCCCCTCTGGTCCACCTTTATGGCGATATTTCGAAACGGCGTCCACCTATAGAACTAAGGCCCACTCCCTTTTAAAATACTCATTAACACCTTTCTTTTGATACCCATATTGAACAAACAAATTCTAGGATCACCCCTGGTCCACCTTTATGGCGATATCTCGAAACTGCGTCCACCTATGGAACTAAGGATTACTCCCTTTTAAAATACTCATTAACACCTTTCATTTGATACTCATATCGTACAAACGCATTCTAGATTCACCCCTGGTCCACCTTTATGGCGATATCTCGAAAAGGAGACCACCTATACAACTACCACCACTCCCTTTTAAAACCCTCATTAATACCTTTAATTTCATTCCCATATCGTACAAACAAATTCTAGGGTCACACCTGATCCACCCTTATGGCGATATTTCGAAACGAGGTCCACCTGTGGAACTAAGCATCACTCCCTTTTAAAATGCTCACTAACCCCTCTCTTTTGATACCCATATCGTACAAACACATTCTATAGTCCCCTCTGGTCCACCTTTATGGCGATATTTCGAAACGGCGTCCACCTATAGAACTAAGGCCCACTCCCTTTTAAAATACTCATTAACACCTTTCTTTTGATACCCATATTGAACAAACAAATTCTAGGGTCACCCCTGGTCCACCTTTATGGCGATATCTCGAAACTGCGTCCACCTATGGAACTAAGGATTACTCCATTTTAAAATACTCATTAATACCTTTCATTTGATACCCATATCGTGCAAATGCATTCTAGTTTCACCCCTGGTCCACCTTTATGGAGATATTTCGAAACGGCGTCCACATATAGAGCTAAGGCCCACTCCCATTTAAAATACTCATTAACACCTTTCGTTTGATGCCCATATTGTACAAACAAATTCTAGGGTCACCCCTGGTCCACCTTTATGGCGATATCCCGAAACGGAGTCCACCCATGGAACTAAGGATTGCTCCCTTTTAAAACCCTCATTAATACCTTTCTTTTGATACCCATATCGTACAAACAAATTCTAGGGTCACACCTGGTCCACCTTTATGGCGATATCTCGAAACGAGGTCCACCTGTGGAACTAAGCATCACTCCCTTTTAAAATACTCATTAACACCTTTCGTTTGATGCCCATATTGAACAAACAAATTCTAGGGTCACCCCTGGTCCATCTTTATGGCGATATCTCGAAACGGCTTCCACCTATGGAACTAAGGATTGCTCCCTTTTAAAATACTCATGAACATCTTTCGTTTGATACCCATATTGTACAAACGCATTCTAGGGTCACCCCTGGTCCACCTTTGTGGCGATATCTCGAAATTGCGTCCACCTATGGAACTAAGGATTACTCCCTTTTAAAATACTCATTAACACCTTTCATTTGATACCCATATCGTACAAACGCATTCTAGAGTCACCCCTGGTCCACCTTTATGGCGATATCTCGAAAAGGCGAACACCTATACAACTAACACCACTCCCTTTTAAAACCCTTATTTATACCTTTAATTTGATACCCATATCATACAAACAAATTCTAAGGTCACCCCTGGTCCATCTTTATGGCGATATCTCGAAACGGCGTCCACCTATGGAACTAAGGATTACTCCCTTTTAAAATAATCATTAACATCTTTCGTTTGATACCCATATTGTACAAACGCAATCAAGGGTCACACCAGGTCCACCTTTATGGCGATATCTCGAAACGACGTCCACCTGTGGAACTAAGGATTACTCCGTTTTAAAATACTCATTACCACCTTTCTTTTGATGCCCATATTGTACAAACAAATTCTAGGGTCACCCCTGGTCCACCTTTATGGCGATATCCCTAAATGGCGTCCACCTATAGAACTATGGCCCACTCCTTCATAAAATACTCTTTAATGCCTTTCATTTGATACACATGTCATACAAACACATTCCAGGGTTTCCCTCGGTTCATTTTCCTACATGGTTATTTTCCCTTATGTTGTCACCATAGCTCTCAACTGAGTATGTAATGTTCGGTTACACCCGAACTTAACCTTCCTTACTTGTTCTTTATTGTCTTGAAATGTAAAATTTACGAAATGTATGTAACTGAATCAAACCTGTTTTGTCGAAAAGAACCCCAGGATATGAATCACTGATGAGATATTGTACTATTTAGAGCAACAATAAACTTCGAACATATGGAGGATTAATGATGACCGCCGACCATTTGGTCCAGGAAGCTTCGTCGTCATTGAACTGTTGCGAAGATAATTTTCAAAATGGTGGCGATCCGGTAAGAATTTTGCGTGTATTAATGGTTCATATAATCCAGGTTGCGTCATCTCTTATCATATCAATGTTATTGTATTTGTAATAACATCTGCAGAATAAACTCTTATTGATCAATGCAAGAATAGTGCTTTCGTACGTATGAAACATATGTACGTATGGATGTATACATGTTTTTCTAGAACTTTCGTATGCATTCAGCATTAATACGACCATATGCATACAGAAGTGGTACAAACTGAGTAATAAAGTATGTGCCTCCTTAGAAACTACTCGTGTTAAAACGAAATGAACGTGCATTAATGCAGGCATGCATACATAGCTCCAATTCATGCCTCAAATATCGATGTTTCAATTTAGGCTTTAAATAAATTATAAGCTAACAAAAAAAAAAAAAAACAAAAAAACATTAGCTGCTATGAATATTATCTCTGATATACCTTATACGATTTTTACGAATATTTAGGTACTTTGAAAATAAAAGATTTTCTTTTAGTTAGTAGAAATTCACAATCCTCTTGAGCTTCGGATTCCATAAATCATAAACAATATGCACATCTACATTTTTAAGCAATTATCATCACAAAAATCTGCTGAATGGCACATTTAAATGAAAATCAGGTTCCACTTGTAGACACAATTTACACACATAAGTATATCCTTGACATATTTTTGTAGCAAATTTTGTATGCAAATATTTTACACACAATGCTAAAATTGTCCATTCATTTAGAAGTAGATGTGTACAATCAAATTGAATTTTAGGAAGAAACTGAAAAAATTGTTTTCAAAACCTACAACACAAAACAAAAAATAATTAATTTCAACTGAAACATAATTGCATATACAAATTGTTTTTTTTTTTGATTTGGCTATGTCAAATTTGACAAATTTTGAGAAAAGTGAACTTCTTTTCAATAATCGGTGATGTCCAAGAACAGAGGCATTTGTAGTACAAGAGAGTAATGTGAAGACGCTTAAGTTCTCATAGAACTACACTTACACTTTCCATAGTGAACTTGAAGCTGTTTTTTGCCATAAAGATCGATTGAATTGAGATATTGCCTTGAAGTTTGATACACCACTTCATTTTAAAATAAGAAGGGTTCTGTGTGAAAAAATAAAATGTTTTATTTGGATGAGCCATTCCATAGTTAAAGGTTCGACTTTTAATTCTTTCTTACTAAAAAATTTAAAGGCCGGAAATAATTTTTTCTGATGAACTTTTACTACAAAAGGACTAACAGTTTGGATCTCTGAAATATATGACAATATTGCGCACTACGATTCTCATAACTCTAAGTATGAAATCGCCAACTGAACCTTGTATACATAAGCACGATCAAACTTCCTACTAATCTGAAAATTTCTATGAAAGCTTTTGTATATCTTAATTGCATATAACCAGAGGCATACCTTGTATTTTGCATATCCTTGCCAAAATATTTCAATGCTATGTCCAATTAACATATTCTAATATTTACATAATGAACAGAATTTGCTTTTGTATATCTAATATTGAATTGGCATTTAGCAAACAAATACAAATTTGGTATTCAAAAAGTAAATGCAAGTTTTCGTTTTAAAAATACTTGACAATCGAATGTACTTACGCAATGATTTTCGGTTTTATGGTTATCAGCAAATTTCGATCATATGAGCAACTATTAAATACTTATCATAAGATGTGTGTATACAAATGTAAATATGTATGCATGGCACAGCATACAAAATACTTTTGGTATTTACGAATTTTAAACTTGAAGTTGAATTTGCCAAATTTTGATTGCACACATATTTGAAATTATTCAGGTGAAGCCAATAAATGTTTCCGAATCAGCTGTTTTGTATGCACAGCTAACGGCTTGAAAATTGATGTTGATATTTCTATGCTTACTCTAATGCACATGAGTTGCAGAGTAATAAGACGTGAAAAAATTCGAAAATATATTATTCCTTTTTGTTTTTTTTTCCATTTCTACTTTTTTATTCTGCTTTGTAATATTATGCATAGATGCATTTACTTACATATTTTTCTGTAAGCCGATCCATGTGCATATTTGGCAGTGGCTAGTCCTTAGGTAAATAAAAAAATTTCTCGTCCCAAAAAAAGTAGATATATTAAAAAAAAAAAACGGAAAGAAATATGGAAAATTCATCCACAGAATTTTAGTTTACATACAATGAGATTGTCTTTATATTCGTATTTAACTTCTTGTCGTTAATTATATAACCAAATTTCCCATATAAATTTTTCCCTCCGATAATCGGTAATTATCATAACATTTTAGAGATCCGAATTTTTTTCACAGAAAAAGTTCAACATCTAGAGTGAAATCTCTAATTGGAAGTACAAAATAAAAGAGAAACGTGAAAATTTTACAGAAAATAAAATAGTTCCTAGGGTTGGATTATATGTAACCGCGTAGATTATCTAATGACGATTTTTTGTAGATTAGGACATGTGCAAACGTGGTCTAAAGCGTATTCGATTTATGGACAAAAAAATCTTAAAAACGAACGAATTGTGCTCTGAATGAATACCTTTACAACTATGTAGCACTCATTCAAATCAATGATAAAAAAATAAGTTATAAAACTTATTTAAATGTTTTTAAAGGGTGCTAAAAAAATCCGTTTCAATTTTTGAAATTTTGTCGAAGTAAGTTTTGAAGTCTGGTAGGCACATTTTCAATTTTTTTTTTTTTGAGCTCTGAGGGATAGCGATTCATGTTGAGGGCTTTGTTACTCCGCGCGGCGTTCAGTTTTGGTAACGTAACAATAGCTTCTTAGAGAATCGCTTCGTAGCAACGATACAATTTCGAGTGAGACCGACGACAACGTTGGATAAATTCTCCGCAGATCCAAGTGAGTTGCGACCGAAATATTTTCGCTTAGTTCGGGCACAAACTGGGCAATCAAGCATAAACTTGTTCAAGGGTTTCCAGTATATTGAGAAGTACCGCATGGATTCCCATTGGACAGTGCCCTGTCGAAACCCCAATTAACATTGATAGATGAGCCTTAGTGAACCTAATTATTCTGGAAGATTCCGAAGCATATATTAGTTTCACTTGTATGTGTGTATTAGCTCTCCCTTTCCAAATAATAAAATATGTTACGTATACGCCGTGGTACCAGTATTTTCAGTTGGTATGGATAAGTAAGAGTGTAATTGGTTATTTTTTTATAAAACAGCGAACGTTTTTTCTGATTTTTATTCCTAATGGTAATTTTTATCGTATTTATCTAAGTACTCCTCCTATTATTTATTCGTTTTTAACCACCCTAACCTTCTTAGCTATTCATCTTTCACAAAAAATTTGTATACATTCTCATTCGTAATATACGCGAACCATTTTTCAAATCCTTAACGGTAATTACAAATAATTTTCCCTTCATTTCATTTCGTGATCGTTTATACTTTCTGTTTACATCTTGTTATTCTGAAAATAATCAAAGCTTCAGTATGCTTGAAGCGTTTTCAGTGTTTCAATTTCTTGTATATATTTGTAACAAATTTGACTGAAGGAAAATTGATTTTGTCTGTACATATTTACGTACATATATACTAATATTAGATTGACTGTAAATATCTGCAAATATTAGCTTAGTATTGCCTAAATACTCATAATATGTTCTTTGTATCATCTTAGTGCTTGTTTGCGGCATTACCATAGAAATGGCCAACTTGTGCAAATATTTCAGTAGCCTTCAAGTGGCATTTGTCAGCATTCAAATGGTATGCACTTCAACAGAAATTTTTGAGGTTTCATCAGTTAATTAAATACAATATTGTTGAGTCGCATTTAAGGAGAAGTAGCATATGTACAATGAGACCAGAATACGTAATAAGATTTGATTAACTTTGTTCTACATTTGGTAATGACATCTTAAGTGGTACTTAAATCCATTAAATAGGAATTGCTGCTTTTAATATTACTTTGCTTTTATACGTTAACTCGCTAATATACAATTTCGTCTATACAACAAAATACTTACACGCTGATTTGCTCTCACCTTAACTTGCGTTTTGGCTTGTGCATTCTTACATTAGTGCGTTTTTCCGCAAGTATCCTAAAACATAATAGACTCTAATACGATTACCCATCAATACACTTTCACGCAGGTACGCTTTTACGCCAATACGGCTGAAACAAAGTATGCCCACATACGCCCCTTCCCTGATATGCTTTTACGCTGGTACGCTTTAACCCCTTTTGATTGTGTCCGCTTAAGCACTTTTACGCTGGTACGTTCTTCAGTCTACGCTTAGACGTTTTTTTTTTTTGCCTAATAAGAATTAAGAAAATAATAATACCAAATAAAATTTATCAACCTAGCGACCCCGCCTAGAAAAATTTTCTTCTAATTGAAAAACCTTGTTTATAAAATTTTGATGTTACTTTGGCCGCAGCGTGAACGCAGGATCTTTGGTGTTGTAGGTGGAACACGCTATCATAGCACCACGGCGCCCACCCGTAAGGTTTTTGAGCTATGCTTAATTCATTCCGCCAGCGACCAGTAGACCGGAGCTTGACTACTCTTTGACAAAGCGAATGGACTATCTCTTCCAAGAAGGTGTGGACTTCTGTCCATCGGTGTCCTGCGACAGTAAAGGTAACCCAATATCACATTGGTCCCCTTGGACAGTTTGCTGACTAAAATATTATCTTCATACCCAACTCTATTAACAAGTGATATCAGTCGGGCATCTTATATCTTGTCGTAGGAAGAACAAGTACTACTTTATCAGGTTTGTAAACTAGTCCGGATAAAGTTGTGGAAAAATTTTAGCCTTGACTAGGGTTTTTTGGCCATTTTCGTTGGCAACAAGCCGACGGCACCGGTTTTTAGCTTTCTCAGATGCTCGCTGACTTGGATTTATCGGTCGTTTCTATAGCAAACTTCCGACATCACCGGTTTCTAGATTTTTCAGATGCTCGTTACTATCACAACTCAAAGTGGATAAAGCAACTCATCGGGCATGCTTCTGCACACTTTTCTGTCGATTGTAGCCGCATGCCACCCCATTGCAAGAGTTCTATTGATCTAAATTTCGTGGTGGAATTTCATTAGAATTCCCTCCACACTAAAATCTATCAGTTATACTTTGTAAAATTCCCTTCGATGTCTAGAACTATTTAAGGTCAGGTCCGCGCTGGGGACCTCACTCTCTCTTTACCTTAAAGTCAAGGGGAGAGCTGTTTTCGTTGACCTGCATTCTGCGATACCGGCAGTGACTCGCGAGGTATCTCGTAAAGGCTTTCAGACAAATGACTGATCGGTTTCAATTCTTTAGGCGAGACGTAAGACCTTCTACCCAAATTCCCAAATTTGAGGGGAAGGTCATTTTGATCCTTCTTCAACATTTCTGTATGTAGCCCAGTTTACTCAATTTAAGGACTATAAATAAAGTAAAAATGACAAACCAGTAGCAAGATATCCCCAACGAATTTTTGTAAAAATAATGTCATGCATGTCTGCAGACTTGTAGAGCTTAAATGAATAAATATCCCAAATCAGATTATATCTTGCAGATCCTCTAGTAAAAAGTATCACCGGTAGGGAATGCTCGAATCCCGATAGTTTAGGCCAAAGTAAAGTCGAATACTCTATTGGAGATGTCGCTTAATGGGAGCAGTTTTTGTGCAGCTGTTCCCTCTGGCTAGCCCGAGGTACGAAAATTTGGGTAAGGTGCCTTGTTTATGGCTAAGCTGCTGTTATTTTTATTGGATAAGATGATGTGCTTGAGCATATTTAGTACTTCTGTCTAATTTTTGTATGAGGTTTTAGGTCATTGTGACTTTTAGTTTAAGTGCAGTTCATACAAAAGGAGAACGAGATGGTGGACCATTTCCAGTATGTCTTTCCGCTTTGCATAGGTACAGGTACAGAAGTCTCTGAGTCAGCACTGAAAGTTTGAGGAGGATGAGGCGGCGTTGCATTTTTTTGGTTTCCTCCAAATATAAAACTCAGTATATAATTTTTTAAGCAACAAACAAGCTTGAAAAGTTTTATCCATAAAATTTATAAATAGAATTAATTTTATACTTTAATAACAAATACAAAATAATTTTTTAAATTCATCCGCCCACCTATTCTATGTACCAAATTTTCTTTCATTGTCCATTAAATTTTAATTAGTCAATTTTAAGCAACTGAAGTGTTAACTCACTTCAACTTATGAACTTAAGTATTCACAATTAGATCAAGTGTTTTATTTAAATACGCACACACACTTAAGTTATTATTTACAAAGCAAAGCAACAAATATACACACATACACGAATATTTGTTTATATTGCACACAAAAACTGATACAAACACCAGATTTTGTCTGAGCACATAAAAAGGACGCACGTTTAATGTCTGCGATCCGCTTGGTTGCTTTGTTGGTAAACAAAAACTTTTTAAAAAATGTATGTGAGAATAGTCAATTTTGATCTAGCCAACCAACCATAATTTTCTCCAGTGTTCTCATTTTTGATTTAATTCCATAATGTAAGGTTAGCAGTTTCAGTTCAGACAAAACCATAAATGTTGGTGATTGCTTTATTTTACAGCGCTGTAGATTAATATGTCTGTGTTTCAAAAGCAGTTGAATTTAAGGGTGCAATTTTATATGAGGTGGTGACCGTTTGCGTCGCAGCCGTTCACATTTACATTCACTACTTTATAATGATCACAAAATAATTCGTAAAGGAACTCATATTTAGAATCACTCCCTGAAGTGAGTATTTCTCTGATGGTATTGAACGAGTTTAGATCTCCCCTGCTACTCAGTGCCATATTTTCAAAAACGCTAATAATGTTTCTTTTTGATTTGTAAACAATTTTGCTCACGTCAAGGTGGAATCCAGAAAGAAAGTGTAATTATTGCCACTGGTATTTATATGTTGAAATTGAAGTGTAACTGTAGTCACATCACTGTAGCGTTATGTTGCAACAATGCACGTGGTAGTGTTGATATGAGGTAATTATACTGCAAATAAAGGAAAGGCCGTAATAGAAACTAAAACAGAGGTTTGAACCAAAACCGGACCGCGTGTTAATCATTTCTTACCGAAATGTTCAGGGTTTGTTATCGAAGCGTTGTCGGTAATTATAAAAACGTTATGGGTATGTTATTTATTTCTTATCTGTTTGTTTTAGGTGTGTTATCGGCGAGGTATATAAGGTTTCTGGATTTGTTATTGAATTGTTATAAATTTTCCATCGATAAGGAAGGTTATCAATAAGTTACCGATGTTTCTTCGATGAGTCATAATTTTTTTTTTATCGAAAATATATCGATCTACAATCGTAAAGTCGACAATCGGTTATTCATCGAACTTCTATCGATATGTTATCAGAAATTTATCGAATTTTTATAGAAAAGTTATGGATATATTATTAAAAAGTTATCGATATGTCATAGAAAACTTATCGGTTTCTTACGACGCGTTTTCGAAAAATTATAGATTTGTTTTCGATATGCTATTGATTTGTTATAAAAAGCTATCGATATTTTTACAGAAAGTAATCGGCATGTTATCGAAAATATGTCGATATATTACCGTAGAGTTATTGGTTTATTTCGAAAATTTATTTATATTATATAAAAAAATTATCGATTTCTTATCGATTGTGTTGTGATGTTATCGATAAGCTTTCGATTTTTTATCAAAAATTTATCGACTTGATATCGAGAACTGATCGATCTCAAGTAAATTCCACACACGTCTATCAGCCTTGCAAATTGTTTTTATAATCAGGCGTTTCTCAGCACCTGGCCATATTGTGTGTATATTATAAGTTATACACATCACTATGCTGCTATTAAATAAATGCACAGAAAAGTAAGCAGCCACACATACATGTAAACAGCGAAGCTAAACGCAAAGAGAATATTTCACATACATATATGTACTCGGTTGTTTCTCACACATACACGCATATAATTAGAAAATAAACATAAACATGAGATAGGTAAATTGGAAATAAATAAGCAGCTGCTTGCGAAAAGTTACCGAGAGTATAAAAGCAGCGCAAGTTGAGGAATAAGGAATCAGTTTGATTTTAGTACGATTTGAGTGAAGTGCGCGAGGAATTAATTTGTGAAATACTACTACTACAGTAGAGTTGTAAATAAAGAACATTTGGCTATACTGAATATTTAAGTTATTTGTTCGACAGTTCAGCGATTCGAACGTTAGCAGAATTTCCCAAATTCGTTCGCCGCTAGATTTCATCAAAGATTGGCAAATAGAATAGTTTGTAATTTTGAGTAAAAAAATTTGAAGCGGTCAGTTTAGTGAGGTGGTAACCTTTTTTTGTTATGCTATGCTTACTTTCTTCTTATGTTGCCACAAGTTCGTAGTCTGAAGCAACACTCCAAAGAGCCTGCTGTCGCTCACTAATCTGATTATTTGGTATCATGTGTTTTAGATCATCCGATAATCGAATGGATTTGTAAGTGTTTTTTTTTTCTTGAATCTGATACTTAAGACGCAGGGAAGCGACAACTCATATACTCATTGCTAGTTCTTACATCGGGGAGTTCGAAATTGTTCACTTTAGACCAAATGCCTTTTATTTTCACTCTTTGACCTTTAGATAATCATGCCTGTGAAGACCCAATTATTTCCATAACATTCTAAGTCCATTGCAATTCCTAAGCATATTTAAGCCGAGCTTCTATTCTGTTAATTTTTCCTAAAAATTTACGGCAGGGGATCCACATAGTTTATGTCGCTTCCGTAAGCTATATGCATATGCGTTTTTTCTGAAAAACTTGTGTGGAAGAAAAACACTCGGAGTGTTTACTAAACCATTGCCAAGTGGCGGCTTTGCTTTGTTTTGAAAGAAAGTGTATGTAAACATAAAAAAAACTTCATATAATCATTGTATTGAAAAAATGTGCGGACGCCGCTTTTACACCACACTTTTCAATGCACTTTTATGTTCCTCGTCTGCTCACTACAACATCAGTAAAAAAAATGCAAATCAAACAGTGATAAATAAAAATCGTTGCCGCGAGTTGGCATATTCAACGCTCTTTAGCTCACAAACCCATCACTCTCCAAAATTTTGGAGGATAAAAAAGTGGAGCGTCTCGTAGAGGAAAAGTCGCACACAAACCATCATCCGGTCATTAGTCAACAATAATTATGACCAACGTACCCAGGCCGAAATGCAGTTCATATTGTTGCGAATATTAGCAACACTAAGGGGTATTGCCATCTCTAAGCCGATGCTAAGCAGTGACTGTATGCATATCAATAATTCAATCATTATGTCTACACACATGTACGTACACGCAGCGGAGAAGCAACGCACAAACACATGCAGATATCTTATCTGAGGTATGCAATTATTATTGTGGAAGTGTCGCTAACAAACACACGCGGATATGAGAGCTATACTATAGTTATAATGATAGCACATAACCAACTAGTAGATTCTAGAACAGAAGCGCCTAGAAGATGCAACGAGGAAATCAAAGAGTATAAAAGGCAGCAACAGTAGAGGCGCTACAATCAGTTTGAATTAAGTACGCTATCTGTCGGACAATAGTAGCGTTATTGTACTTTAATAAAGGCCATTTTGTATTATTGTAAAGTGGAGTTATTTATTCAACAGTTAGTGATTCTAACCTTAGTAGAAGATTTGAAATAAGCGGAATTGCAGTAAATTCGTTACAATATGAATGTTCCGTTATTGTGTCATACTCGTATGCCAATTTTATATCGGGAACAAGTCAACGTCCAAGACGAAGTCGGTGAAAGTGCCACCTATGGATCCAATCGATTTAGATTTTAAAACTGATAATTTTTATTTAAAGTACTCTGCCCCTATCTCGATCCACTCCACCTGTTACAAACTATAACTTTCCTAAGCAGTGTATGGATATAAGTTTCAAATTAACAAATCAGCATAAAATTACTTTCACATGTGTGCACAAAAATGTATTCGCGTAAAATACATACTTAATATCCATGCATGATTTTAAGAATGTAAACAATATAAGGGGCATGTACGCATGAATATTTGCAAATAAAATGTCGTTACGTATACGCCATGGTGCACATCATCATTCACTGCCGTCGTATTTAAGCACTACAAATAACTAATATTTCGTATGAACGCTTGGGGCAAATCCTCAGTGGTTGGGTAAGTTTCACAGAAAAAAGCTGTGAAGCTGTGCTAAAAGTGAAAAATGTTCTCTTATATAAAGAATTTAATACTCTGTATTGTGGCGTGAAATTTTATGGCAATAACGATTGTAAGATATTATGCAAGTTTGTATTTCTGGTAAATGTATTTTTATACTCAGCTGAGCAGAGCTCACAGAGTATATTAACTTTGTTCGCATAACGGTAATCCGTAACGGCATAAACTAATCGAAATAGATATAAATTTTCTATATACCAAAATAATCTGGGTGAAAAAAGAAATTCATTCAGCCATGTCCTTCCGTCCGTAAACACGATAACTTCAGTAAATGTTGGGCTATCTTGATAAAATTTGGTATGTAGGTTCACGGGCGCTTATCTCAGATCCCTATTTAAAATTAACGAAATCGGACTACAACCACGCCCACTTTTTCGATATCGAAAATTTCGAAAAACCGAAAAAGTGCGATAATTCATTACTAAAGATGGATAAAGCGATGAAACTTGGTAGGCGCGTTGACCTTATGACGCAAAATAGAAAATTGGTAAATTTTTGGACAACGGGCGTGGCACCGCCCACTTTTAAAAGAAGGTAATTTAAAAGTTTTGCAAGCTGTAATTTCGCAGTCGTTGAAGATATCATGATGAAATTTGGCAGGCACGTTACTCCTATTACTATATGTGTGCTAAGTTAAAAATCAGCAAAATCTGATGACGAACACACCCACTTTAAAAAAAAAATTTTTTTTTTAAGTCAAATTTTAACAAAAAATTTTAAAATCTTTACAGTATATAAGTAAATTATGTCAACATTCAACTCCAGTAATGACATGGTGCAACAAAATACAAAAATAAAAGAGAATTTCAAAATGGGCGTGGCTCCGCCCTTTTTTATTTTAATTTGTCTAGGATACTTTTAATGCCATAAGTCGAACAAAAATTTACCAATCCTTGTGAAATTTAGTAGCGGTTTAGATTCTAGGGCGAAAACTATTTTCTGTGAAAAAGGGCGGAATCGGTTGAAGCCACGCCCAGTTTTTATTCACAGTCGGCCGCCTGTCCTTCCGCTCGGCCGTTAGCACGATAACTTGAGCAAAAATCGATATATCTTAACTAAACTTAGTTCACGTACTTATCTGAACTCACTTTATCTTGGTATAAAATATGGCCGAAATCGGACTATGACCACGTCCACTTTTCCGATACAGAAAATTACAGAAAATGAAAAAAATGCCACAATTCTGTACCAAATATGAAAAAAGGGATGAAACATGGTAATTGGATTGGTTAATTGACGCAAAATATAACTTTAGAAAAAACTTTGTAAAATAGGTGTGACACCTACAATATTAAGTAGAAGAAAACGAAAAAGTTCTGCAGGGTGATATCAAAAGCCCTTATAATCTTGGCAGGAATACTGTTCGTGGTATGACATATATAAATAAATTAGCGGTACCCGACAGATGATGTTCTGGGTCACCCTGGTCCACATTTTGGTCGATATCTCGAAAACGCCTTCACATATACAACTAAGGGCTATTCCCTTTTAAAACCCTCATTAATACCTTTAATTTGATACCCGTATCGTACAAACACATTCTAGAGTCACCCCTGGTCCACCTTTATGGCGATATCTCGATAAGGCACCCACCTAAAGAACTATGGCGCACTCCCTTTTAAAATACTCTTTAATACCTTCCGTGTGAAACCCATGTCATACAAAACACATTCCAGAGTTACCCTAGGTTCATTTTGCTAAATAGTTATTTTCCCTTATTTTGTCTCCAAAACTCTCAGCTGAGTATGTAATATTCGGTTACACCCGAACTTAGCCTTCCTTACTTGTTGGTGTTATACTTTTATTTTATGAGCTGCGCAAATTTTGAATAAATTTTAAATTTTGTGCTGTAAATACGTATTTACATATATTTTAATGTGGAAGTCTGTAGATATTCTTATGTATGTATGTTAATTTAACCTTTCTGCTGCTCACAGTTGTCTATTTTAACAAGAATAAGTCACAGCCGTCTGTATGCCGCGAAAAGCTGTTAGTAAATATTTATATACAAATATTAGCTTATCTTATTATATTTTGTATACTTCGGTCTGCATAAGAAAAAACATAAGCTTTATTAAATGCGATAAGAAAATACACTTTTTCCAATTACAGTCGGTGCACGACAATTGAAAATAGAAATGAAACCCTCGACTTTTGATCATTTGCAAATAAGACATTGAGCATTGTTCCATTGAAGCTAAAGTATTTAACTTTGGTACTAAATCATTTTCAATACTACAAATTGTTAAGGAGTGTTATACTGTTTTCACAAAGACGGCTTATTGAATAATAAAGGCAGTTTTCTACATTAAAACGATTATTGAGTTCAATCTTCCCTACAAAATTCGAATCTATAATTATTTCATTAGTAGCTAATCGAATGCCTAATGAAGTCAAAAGCACAATGCAACTCTGTTGGGAGCGTTCAGTTTCTTAGTTTTTGGTGTGTTCAGTGCTTAAAAATGTCATTTGTCAAAGTAAATGTCATTTTCTGCATGGCGGAACGATACAAGGTGGCCGCATCGAACAGCTGATTATAACCTTTTTTTTATTTGATTTGATACATCAACTTCCAGCGCAGTACGATTTTGACATTTTTCCATCGAATTTACAAAAACAAAGTACATGGAATTCTTATTTATGTATGTAGGTATGTCACCATGCTGCCACCTTGTATCGCTCCGCCATGATTGTCTGTCATATAGCATTGTCATTTTATTCGCTTGACATTTCATCCTTCATACTAATCGAGCAGTTACTTCTGTGTGGAAGCAAAAAATTTACGATTTCATTAGAAGGTGAAATGAGATCATTAAGTTTCTGTGTGAAAACAGTATTAAGTTAAACATTTTTAAGGTATGTGAGCGTACTATTAGTTATAGGTGCGCTACCGAAGATGTTATCAATTTGTGATCAAAGTTATAAAAATTTTCTAACGACAATAGATGTTATCGAAGAGTTATCGATCTTTTATGAACGAAGTATTGGTTTATAAAAAAACTTTATCGATTTCTTATTGAAAATTTATAGTTTTATTATTGAAAAATTATCGATTATTTATCGAATGGATCAGATATATGTTCAAAAAGTTATCTATTATTTATCGAAAAGTTTCTATATGCTTTCAATAAGCTTTCGATTTGGTATCGCAATGTTAAAAATTTGTTATCGAAATGTAAGCGATTTGTTATAAAAATTTGTTGATTTGTTTTCGAAAAATTATCGTTTTGTTATCGATTTATTATTGACATGTTATCGATTAATTAGTGAAAAGTTATCGATGTTTTATGGAAAGGTATTCGATTTGTGTTGCCAATTTATTTTAGTCGTTCAATCGATTTGTTGTCGAAAGTTATCGATTTGCTATCAACAACTTGTCGACTTTGTTAATGTACAGTAAAGTTAGTGTAAAGTTATCGATTTTCTATCAAAAGGTTATCTACTTTATATCGTAAAGTTATCGATTTTCTATCAAAAAGTTATCGACTTGATATCGTTAACTATTGATTTTTTATCGGAGTGTTACCAATTTTTTAACGGCGTGTTATCGATTTGTTGTCGCAACGCATCGGTTTTTTATGGAACAGATGCCGATAATAATGCAATATAACATCGGTTACACAACTGGAGCTCGGCGATTACAAACCAATAACTCGGCGATAATAGTTGGCTATAGTAAATAAGCTCTTCTCAAAAATATTGAAATTATTTGTTTCTGTCTGTTGTGATTTGACTTCAACCCCTGCTGGGCTCTTCTTAATCGCTCGAAATGTCTACTAAAGAGTTCGGTAGTAGAAGGGTGGTTCAAACCGGGGTAAAAGAATAAAAACGGGACAACCGAATTCCAGAGAGTACTTAAATTATAGAGGAACTATTTCGCTGCCTTCTTAAATGTTGACTGGGAAGAAGCTCCGGAACGATGATTTCCCGGGCCCACAATCGATGACAATGGGATTAATATCCACCCGCATATGGGCAGGTCAGAATAGCAATTACCAAATAAAAAAAAAAAACAAAGTCCACAGTGGTATTCGATTGCGTGCGCAGCATATCAACCACGGCAGCGAGAAGTTTTTCAGATGCATGCAATAATTTCTATGTAAAATAGTACGAGTGAAGACCCAGCGGAATATTTAAGCCCACCATCAATCGGCTGATTGGAAATTATTAGCGAGGCTTCAAGCCTGGTAAATCTATCATCGATCAGATTTTGGTTTCCCCGCAAAATTCATATGGCCGTTTAAAATAACGTTTAGCGAAGCCATCAGAAACCTGAAAATTGTATGTTGCTTTGCGATTTGCGAGCACTCGAACGATCTACAAGGTTCAACGTAGGCATATCAAAACATTCCCGAGATAGGCGGACTTGTAAAACAATAGTACTAGTTACGCAATAACACTTGGACAAACATTTGTGGAAAGTCTACGTCGTTAAAACAACACCAACAACAGCCCGCTATCAAAAATTTTGTTACAAAAGAGCATTAGTTGCTCTATAAAAAATTACTCTCCACGCTAAAAAAAAAAAAACATATTGTAAATCAGAAGTCCGTTGTGATTTGGATAGTACAAGAAAATTCTTCACGAATAGCAAAACATTGTAAACAATTTTACGAAAATCATAAAAAAAGCTGCTAGGCTATTATTATGAGCAACATTGGTAAACATATATACATAAATAGAAATAAAATAAAACAATCAAACGCGTTAGACCACAAGCGTCCAATATACAAGAAAGAATAATTGTAAATAATTGAATGCGAAATTAAAACGCACAATTGAATGTGTAAACAAACTTTAAGAATTAAAACGGAGTTAAGTAAGTACATAGAAGAGAATGTCAGACGTGTACTATCTACGAAAGTATGTACATATGTATGTATTTGTAAACGTGCATTAATACATGTTAGTATTGTTTGTATATTATTGTAATACGAGTATTGTACTTGCCAACAAAATACTTTACACTTACATACCTTGTTTAATAATGTCCTTGTAATATAAGGAATATCTCTACTACTGTAACGGAACTGACTACCCTGCAGAAAATGTGGGAGAGAGTCACGCACAATACAGTTCACACTATAGATTAAATCTCTTCATCTGAACTGGTGATAATTGGATGCACCGCGAGACAGTTGGTAGCCATATTTGGACCAATAGTGCTGAGGTCTGAGCTATATATACTTTTCAGAACCATTTACGAGTAAACTAGTTAAGAAAAGGTATTTCAAGGGGGCTATTGCCACTACAAAGTTAAAAGTGTCAGTTGAAATTACTGCGAGGGGACATAGTTTGAAATAGTACCTCCTATTTATTTTGTAGTCGTATATGTGTTTTAGTTCGGCAGTAGTGAGATTCGTTACAAGATATCTATTATAATTAAATTTTCCAGCGAAGTATTGTAACGAATTTTGGGGAGTTCCTGATAAGTATGCACCTTCTACTCTCGTTCGAATTGCTGAGCTGTCAAATAAATAACTCCAATATTCAGTATTTCAAAATGGTTTTTATTTAGACTACTTTGGGATTAGAACTTCACAATTACAATTATGCTTCACTAACAGCGTGTTTAAATCAAACTGGTTAGTTACTCCTCAGCCTGCGCTGCTTTTAAACTCTCTGTTGCCTCATTCGTATAGTTCTCCTAAGGTCTACACTTTTCACGAACATGCCTTCTGGAACAGTAGTATCTCATAGTTGGTTGCTTGGCTATATCATGTGTATGAGTGAGTAATAACTTCTGCTCTTAACTGGTGACTACATTTGTGAAATATTCTCTTCTCTTCAAGCTCTGGCTTTGTGTGTGGAATATTCTTCGTTGCCTTGTACATAAGTGTGGCTGCTTGCTTTAATGTGTATATGTACATAAGTGTGGCTGCTTGCTATTTTAGTTGTTATTATTATTTACTAACATCAAAGTGATGCTAATATTCGCCACAGTATTATAAGTTGCTAATTCGAATATTGCACAGATGCAGTTATAGGGCATTTATAATAACTTCGAAGACCTGCGAGTGGTTGGCTAAAAAGCGAACTCAAGCGATCTTGGTGATATAGCTCCAGCGAACTCCATATAATGTGTGCGTATGTGTTTTCAAAAGCAAATTCACTGACATTACTGGGCATAGTAAAGTTAACCACTTTTTTCGATTTATGCTATGGGGATTTTTTTCGAGCTATGAATTTTTTGTTAGGGAATTTCGGCTCACTTCCACAACAAATCATTAGTATTAGACACATCAGTACTTTCGTAACCATTTGTGCCTACTCCGAAACTTTTTATCCAATTTCCTCGAAAGTTCGTACCTTACTCCTTGGTTTTATAGGACACTACTTTTTTTTTTTTTTGGAAATCGTCCACAGTCTGGTTTATTAGAAAATATATTTTTTATGTTTCCACTCACTTAAAATTCTTTCCTTATTAAGCCAAGGATATTATTTTCATTAAGTTATTCATTAAGACGTGGTTTGCTAAATTAATATTGAGAATAGTGGGAGAGTGATCGACCTATTGGAACAAATATTTACATATATATTTATGAAAAGTGAGGAAAGGGTGAAAAGGAAGTAGTCAATTGACCGGAATAGCGGGAGGGAGATGGAGAAAGAAGAAGATTGAAAGGGGATAGGCATAGGGACGGGCAGAGGGACAGAAAAAACTAGAGGTAGAAACAGATAGAGGAGAGAGGGAAGAGTGAGAGGTAGGAGGCAAGAAATATGAAGAGAATAGAAACAAGAAAGTTAAAATAAAAGATAAAAGTTTAAGGACAGATTTAGGAGAACACTGGAAATGGGAGACGGAGAAGGGGGAAGGAGAATAGAAGTGAGAAATATAAGAAGAGCTGCCCAACCCCTATAAATTTATAGCACTTTTATTTTTGTTTTGCCCTGGAGAATAGCCACAGATACAAATTCATACCTTGAATATAAAAAAAATTCATAGCACCCCAATATGCTCTCACATATAAATTCGATTCATATGAAAGTGCCCGAATTTCATATGAAAGTGGAAAGAAAAAGCATATGAAACTAAAGGCACTTCGGTATGATATTCAAATTTACACTAACAAATTTACAACAAACAATTTTCCAAAATATTGTAGTACTGAGAAAATTTTTAATTTAAAATTTATTTATTAAGAAAACCATCAAAATTCTTTAAAAATTTAAAATATCTTTTTTCTTCAACTTAAAAAATTTCAGTGTACACATGATTTTGTGTAACTAATGTGATTTCCACTTCAATATACAAATTTTTGAACAGCCCTGAATAGAGGTATTCAGCATAAACAACATACTTATATGTTAATGTATTGGTACTGGTAGAGTGTTAGGGTGCGTGCATGTCAGAGACGCGATAAGCGATAAGAGCGGTGATAAGAGCGAAGCGTAGAAAATTAATGCATGTATTTTAACAGAAGTGTGCATGTCGGAGCAGCGCACTAACTCACTCTTCCCTCGTTATCATCGATAAGAGCGTAGAAATTGTAGGTCAGTAATTTCTTCGCTATTATCGATGATGGACACAGAAGACTCGATAAGTGCAGTGTTTTTAAAGCCTGCAATTTGGGATCAAAAAAATACAAATCCCCACAACAGGTTCATTTTGGATAAATTGTGGCAACAGATATCCAAACAATTTAATACAACAAGTAAGCGCAATAAAATGTTTTCATGTAAAATTGTTGCTTAAAATATCAATTTAAGCTTAATAATACATAGTAATTAATAATAATAGTAACATAGTATCGCTTGTCATTCTCATATATTCGAAAAACTTTTTTGGATCCTGTCTCAAAATACTATAGGGATGGTGAAATTCTCCGAGTTCTAGTCTTGATTGGTTTATAGGATGCATTGAAAACTGACGTTTGTCCCTTACAGTATTACGTACATGATAATATGCAACAGTAGGCGTCAACAACAACATATTTTCTTCCTCTGAAACACACATTATTATAAATATTATAGCTGTCCACTTTTCAAAACATAAATTGCAAATGCAACTAACGCTCTTATCGCAGCTCTGTTATACACACCACACAAAACTAAAGCTCGACGCTATGCTCTTGTCGCTGCTCTTATCGGCGATCTTATCGCTTATCGCATCTCTGACATGCACGCATCCTTAGTCATTGATTAGCGAGCAGTGGAGCAAAACGAGTGCATGCATTGTTTGCTTACATAAAAAAATTAATCGTACCTATGCCAATATTATTTAATTATGTGAGATGATCTAAGAACTAAAATAAAATTACAACGGTATTTAAAACTAAAATATTTCTTGCATGAGATTTTGTTTGCAAACTATGTTATTTTGAAATGCTTAAATAAAAAATAGCCTCTCAGCTATTTCGCTTGTTCAGCGTCGACTAAAATATTCAGCAAACGAAAGAGCTTAACAATCTGTGTGAATCGAATTTTCCCAATTGTGCTTTAAAATGACGATCCCCTGCTTTGAATGAAAACCTTCCAAGCGACATTTTTTCCAAAAACTACTTTTTAACACAGTTTGATAAAGCAGAGTCTGATGCATCAAAAAGTCTATTTAGCTTTTCTAAAAAAAAAGAAACTCTGAAAATGGGTTTTCCGCGGCAGCGAAGTGCTTGATAATAATAAATTTTTATTCCTTCAGATGGCGAAACTAAATAATCATTTAATACAGGAAGGTAGTTGATATATCTCAAGATCTTTTTCATTTTCTGGGACCATATTAACCCTCCGATAGATTATGGCGTCTGGATAGACGAGAATTTTTTATTTTTGTGAATAAGTTTACTGCTACCCACCCGATCATGAAAAGCTTTAGTGACTTTTTAAGTGTAGAGGCGTTCTTAATAATAATTCGGAAACCGATATTTTTTCCTTTTTATTTTATTTTTATTTTTTTTTTTTTGTACCAAATTTGATTATGTCACATTTTAGCGTTGTCGTCTTGCTAGCCGAACATATTTCTAAGCCCATAAGAGCTCATAGTTCGTATTCATTTCAAAATTTATCAACAAAAATTCAAACCTATTTCTGGGTAATCACAGTGTGCAACGAGTTTTCTTCAAAATTTAAATAAAAATTCAATTATTTGTGGATAAAGTTCAAAGAATCAAATTTCGTTTGTCCAGACGACAACGCTAAGATGTGTTGAATTTATTCACCGCCAATCGGAGGGTTAACAATTCTTAAACATTTCTAAATTTCACATAGTTACTGACTGTCCTTTAGGGCCTTTATTTGTATAAACGAAATACTTCACATTATGTAACAGCCAACAGCCAACGACTACAACAGCAAGGCTAGAGAGACAAGTAATAAAAAAAAAAAAAAGATTTGACAATAAATGTGGCAACAAAATAAATTGCTGTTAGCTGAACGTAGACAAAGACGTTGACTGCTCAGTTCTTTTGTTTAGTGTAAATATGTATGCACTTATGTACATAGGCAATAAAATACTACGGGTGGAGTGCTTTATTAGCTTAATTTGTATGCTTGCATGTATGTTACTCTATTATATGAGATTATAAAAAAAATTTACGTATACGCAGCGGTACTCGTCTTCTCAGGTGTACGGATATGTTTGCGTGTAATTGGTTTTCAAATCGCTTTAAGAAAAGTTGCTAAGAGGGTCAAGTTAGCTTAGAAATTACCTTCTTTGGTCTAGCCGATTATTGATAGTAAATACGTGAGATATTCTCCAAGTTCTGCTTAGGTTAGGTTGCGAGATATGAGGATCAACTGTGACACATTATGAAAAAATGACGACGTTAGGTATAAAAAGTGCCTGTGTCAATAAATAGCAAAGTAAGTTGGAATGGGAATTGGCAGTTTCAGGACAATTGATCTCAATCCAATTTAAGTTCTCAGAGTACGACGAGATCAAAATACCTAAATCATCACCCATGTATCAGGAATAGTTTTCAAGTATATTCAGACGTACCATATTGACTTCTATTGAACAAAAAGATATCAACAAAGCAGCCACACAGGATAAATAAGTTTCAATGAAACAAATAGTTTCATCCATCAAACGCCATCCATTTTCTGCAGGAAGGATTTCTAAGGTCTAAATGAATTACTGTCTCGACCCCTACTACGAGTTATATTGTACACATTGGGGATAATCGATCAGTATGGCAGTTTCCCGTTATATAATTAAGCACGCTGTTTTATAAAAAACCAAAAGACTACACGCAAGCATATACGTACAGCTGGTAAAGGCGGGTACCCGTGCGTATACGTAACTTTTGAAAAATTATGTAATCGTTCCCGTTCACACAGTACTACCTCCTCCTGACCTATAGTCTTCTACGAGGTCTCGGATGCTCGCTCATCCCACAAAAATTCTTGCTCCTCCTTCTTCTAGTTCTCGCATAGAAAGACTGTTGCTAGTATATATTTCAATCCAAAATCACAGGCATTAGTTCTTCAAACTTCTATTCTTATGGTTTTAAGTTGTTATTTTTAGGGTCGCCAAAAAGGCATTCTACTACGGCAGACTTCATCAACATCTTTTTGAATAAATTGGTGATCAGAAAAAGAGTGCATTTTAAGAAAGCTCTTCCCGAAATTTCAATAACTAACTCCGTGCTAACAATGATGACTTCCGTGACCTTCTTCTCCGCGAAGATTATCGGGAATTATGTTGATGTTTATAATATAATATTGCGCCTCTAACACCCATCTCCCTATGGCCCGCCCTGCTGAAACAGCCAGTTTTCTTGGACTCCCGTTAGAGGATTTTGATGACAATTTGTGAGTGGTCGTGCCCATTGGTAGAATGTAAATGCCGGTTCCGGCTCAAATAGTGCAAGGAAAAATGTGCAAAGAAAAGTATATACACACCGACACACATATATATACAGCAAAACAACTCCGCTAGGTGGCGCATACGTTTTTTCGGTTTGTGTTTTGGCTGATCTTCGCGTTTGTGTTCTGGCTGATCTTCCGCTAGGTGGCGTGTTCTGACTGATGTATAAGAAAAAGCTTTGAGCTTTTTGCTTTTAGCAGAGCTTTGCCCGTTCAGGAGAGGATCGTTAAATGGGGGGCCCTACATTTTAAAGGGCCGCAAATTTTTAAATGTCCCCTCATATTTCTAAGAGTCCTAGACTTCACCCGAGCCGTTTTAAGGAGTCCCATAGATTTCCAATCGAGCGACAGCTCCCCAATCACTCCACCCCCCCCTTTTTTCACGTCTACAAAAAGTAGCAGTTGGATACCTTCTTATTAGTTTGTAAGTATGTATGCCTGCATTTATGTGCATACGTTCTAGCTGATCTATAAGAAAAGTCTTGAATTGTTTGCTTTGTGTTCTGACTGCAAGAAAAAAAGAGCTTAGAAGTTCATCATTTCAGGAGAGTATCGAGCTCAGATTTTAAATGGGGAACTCCCAAATTTTAAAGGGTCCATATTTCTAAAGTATATAAGTGTGGGGGAATGATAAAAATTCTTTTTTATACCCAACTATGCTTCACCTTTCTGTGCTTAAATTATAAAAAGCCCACCATTACTAAGATATTTCTTTATTAATTTTCATAATGTTTGCGACAGTAGATGTTCAAGGCTTTAAAGCATACGATAATAGATTTATTGTAAAGGAAATAGCTGTGGTCCTCAACAATGAAGAATTGTATTGTTTCCACATAAAAGCTCCATTTGAATTTTCGGATCTGAGTTAAGATAATCGACGACAAGCTAATTGGTTAATGTTACAGCACCATAATTTATTATGGTCCTATGGAAGCGATAGTTTTAAATCCGTAAAAAACTATTTGATGTCAACATTGAAGAACATAAAAGTTTATGTTAAGGGGCAAGAAAAAAGTGTATGGAAAGCAGATTTTCTCCAAAAGCCGGTGTTTAACATTGAAGAGGAGAGTACAGGATGTGATGGAATGAATCTCTAGATTATACAGTTTACACCCAGATGTTGTGCGTTGTCAATATCATTTTCATACTGGCTGCAATGTGAAAATCAACCAACGACAAATTCGTTGTGCTTTAAAATCAGCACATATTTTGTTCAAATACATATCGGCTAATAATTTAAATTTATAATGAAACAAAATAGAATTAGAAATCTTAACTCTATTGTTTTTTTTTTTATTTTAAAAGGGTGAGAATAAGAAGAAGGAGAAGAAAATAAGTATATAAATACATTATTTTCCAATATCAATCTCATTTAAATTGATGTTAACAAAGGGATATATCACAATGAATTTTAAATTTTATATCTCATTATTATTATTTTTTGTTTTCAAAACTACATACGGAGCGCCATTTTGGGAAAACCTAGATAGTAATGCGCTTGCGATAAACCAAAGTTCGAAAATTATTCAATTTAATTTAACATTGCCGAATAGAAATGATATTTTATCAATCAATATTTCACTATTATTACTAAAACAAAGTGAGCCTCTTTTAACGAATGACGAAGAAGAAATTGAAGTGTTGTCAATGACGCCATTATTTTCACCATCCACAACAATCGCACCATCGTCTAAAGATGATTTTTCAACGGAAGTAAAGGCTATGAGAACTTTTACTATAGATGAAGCTATAGAGGCATTTCGTAGAGGGCTCATTGAAAAGGAATCTGATACTGGAGGAATCATTGAGGCAAAACAAGCATTTTATCGACATTCTAAATTGGAATATGATAATTTTGATCTACCAATTCGTTGTACTTATGTTAGTAGATACGTGGAAAAAATGTTGAGCATCAAGTGCTTTAAATATCGTGAAATTGAAACTGAACGAATTCTTAGTAATGGTGATATTGGAAAGATTATAGCCCAGTATACTTCATTTAAAAGACCACATATAGAAATAATTGATGTGAAAAATTATAGACAAACATATAATATGATCATTGTATAATGTGACTCACACGTGTACCTATAGATAAAAATAAAAAACCGATATGAGATTAGCTAATTTAATAAAAATTTTACTTATTTACCTGTTTCACTTAAGTTATGGAACAAGTTATCCCTATAATCAATTTATGAATCAAGAACAAAATATAAACAGCTTTAGACATTTTTAAAATAGTAAACAAACTAGTTTTGAATACAATATTCCAAACACTTCATTACGTTTAAAAATAAATGTAACAATTCAATTGTTAGATCAGAGATTTCCTGAGCTCAACCCCTCATTATTAAAAACAACATCAACAACAACAACATCGCAGAGCCCTGGAGGATCTTTTAGACCAACTATCCGCGATCAAAAGAGTGAGTCACATGGTGTGAAAAAAATTAATACACCATTCTAGAGGCTATTGACAATTTTAAAGAATTACTAGTTGAAAAGGAAACGAGAATAGGAGGTATTCTTGAAAGCCCAGATGTTTTTTATAGACATTTCAATTTAGTTTACGATAATTGTGAAATACGAATTCTTATCACAGCAATTGTATACAGCGTACTTTAAATATCTATTGCTTTGAATTTCCGGAAGACAATACGAAGACATTACATAAACGAGAAGTATTATATGAGCACACTTCGTACGATATAAATCCAACAATAATTCATGTTGATCGTTATTATCAAACATTGCATATGAAGGTTCAGTAATCACAAACATGTCATCGTCGTCGTCGTCGTCAGCAGCAGTAGACATATTTAATTTTCTGAAACAATTTAAACATATTTTATCTGAAGAGCAGAGGAAAAGACTTTTCGAAATTCATTCAAAAATTGAGTGTAGAGATAAATTAAGTAAATTTAAAAATCATTTCGGTGAACACTATTAAAACTGTGTTTGGTCGAATTCTAATAGCACAGATAGCCCAGACACTTGCAATTGCTCACACTTGGAGCGTTTGGATGAGGAAGCCTACAAAATTATGAACACTTACAAAAAATATTTATAAAGTAGCTCTAAGCAATATGGATGATAAGCGAATTGTACGAGAAAATCATATTGATACTTATGCTTATGGTCATTTCGAAACCTTATAATAGTACTTTACTGTAATATATTTAAGAAAAAAATAATAAACAATTTATATTTTATATAATTTATTTTTATGAAATAAAAATTTTAAACATAATTGATCACATATTACTGTGTTTTATTTTTCTTTCTGCTCATTATTTTAATGTATTGGTGACTTTAGATAATTAATCAGTTCAATTGGTGGCTGTCAATTTCCAAAACTATCAAAATATTCTTTTTAGTTTTTCTTAATACTCTCGTGGTCTTAGCAAGATTTTCTAATACAGTAATATGATTATTTGACATAATTTTAAACGAGCAATCGGAAAAATCTGTTACCTATCAGCTGTGTATCTGATAAGTATCTACTAAATCTGTTACCTATCAGTTGTGTGTCTGAAATCAATTTTACTTATTTTGAACTGTTATATATTAAACTTGACTCGGGCTTTGCTAACAAGGTCACTGTAACCTTTAATAATGTTACCGGTAATTTCCTTGTACATATTTGTTGTGAAGATCTCTTCTAATTATGAATCGGTTTTGTTTTTGCAGATGGTAGGTTTTTATGTATATATTAATCCACAAGTTGATTAAGTATATACACACCGACACACATATATACAGCAAAACATTTTCGTTGCCTACATTTAGGCGCATCCGTTCAAACCCGCAAATGTGTACATGTGTGTGTGTGTGTGTGTGTTTCAACTTAGCAAACCCAGCAAATCGAGCGACTGATACTATCAGATTTCTATGCACATATTTGCGGTTTTGAACGGATGCGCCTAAATGTAGGCACCGAAATTGTTTTGTTGTTTTGCGGTGTCATACGTATGCACATAAATGATATAGATCGGCCAGAACACAAACCGAAAGAACGGATGCGCCTAAATATAGGCAACTAATTGTTTTGCTGTATATTTGTGTGTCGGTGTGTATATACTTAATCAACTTGCGGATTAATATACACATAAAAACCTACCATCTGCAAAAACAAAATCGATTCATAATTAGAAGAGATCTTCACAACGAATATGTACAAGGAAATTACCGGTAACATTATTAAAGGTTACAGTGACCTTGTTAGCAAACCCCGAGTCAAGTTTCAAGTATTCAAAATAAGTAAAATTGATATCAGACACACAGCTGATAGGTAACAGATTTTTCCGATTGCTCGTTTAAAATTATGTCAAATAATCATATTACTGTATTAGAAAATCTTGCTAAGACCACGAGAGTATTAAGAAAAACTAAAAAGAATATTTTGATAGTTTTGGAAATTGACAGCCACCAATTGAACTGATTAATTATCTAAAGTCACCAATACATTAAAATAATGAGCAGAAAGAAAAATAAAACACAGTAATATGTGATCAATTATGTTTAAAATTTTTATTTCATAAAAATAAATTATATAAAATATAAATTGTTTATTATTTTTTTCTTAAATATATTACAGTAAAGTACTATTATAAGGTTTCGAAATTACCATAAGCATAAGTATCAATATGATTTTCTCGTACAATTCGCTTATCATCCATATTGCTTAGAGCTACTTTATAAATATTTTTTGTAAGTGTTCATAATTTTGTAGGCTTCCTCATCCAAACGCTCCAAGTGTGAGCAATTGCAAGTGTCTGGGCTATCTGTGCTATTAGAATTCGACCAAACACAGTTTTAATAGTGTTCACCGAAATGATTTTTAAATTTACTTAATTTATCTCTACACTCAATTTTTGAATGAATTTCGAAAAGTCTTTTCCTCTGCTCTTCGGGTAAAATATGTTTAAATTGTTTCAGAAAATTAAATATGTCTACTGCTGCTGACGACGACGACGACGATGACATGTTTGTGATTACTGAACCTTCATATGCAATGTTTGATAATAACGATCAACATGAATTATTGTTGGATTTATATCGTACGAAGTGTGCTCATATAATGCTTCTTGTTTATGTAATGTATTCGTATTGTCTTCCGAAAATTCAAAGCAATAGATATTTAAAGTACGCTGTATACAATTGTTGTAATAAGAGCATTTAATTCGTATTTCACAATTATCGTAAACTAAATTGAAATGTCTATAAAAAACATCTGGGCTTTCAAGAATACCTCCTATTCTCGTTTCCTTTTCAACTAGTAATTCTTTACAATTGTCAATAGCCTCTAGAATATTTTATTCACTTTTTTTCACACCATGTGACTCACTCCTTTGATTGCGGATAGTTGGTCTAAAAGATCCTCCAGGGCTCTGCGTTGTTGTTGTTGTTGATGTTGTTTTTAATAATGAGGGGTTGAGCTCAGGAAATCTCTGATCTAACAATTGAATTGTTACATTTATTTTTAAACGTAATGAAGTGTTTGGAATATTGTATTCAAAACTAGTTTGTTTACTATTTTAAAAATGTCTAAAGCTGTTTATATTTTGTTCTTGATTCATAAATTGATTATAGGGATAACTTGTTCCATAACTTAAGTGAAACAGGTAAATAAGTAAAATTTTTATTAAATTAGCTAATCTCATATCGGTTTTTTATTTTTATCTATAGGTACACGTGTGAGTCACATTATACAATGATTATATTATATGTTTGTCTATAATTTTTCACATCAATTATTTCTATATGTGGTCTTTTAAATGAAGTATCCTGGGCTATAATCTTTCCAATATCACCATTACTAAGAATTCGTTCAGTTTCAATTTCACGATATTTAAAGCACTTGATGCTCAACATTTTTTCCACGTATCTACTACCATAAGTACAACGAATTGGTAGATCAAAATTATCATATTCCAATTTAGAATGTCGATAAAATGCTTGTTTTGCCTCAATGATTCCTCCAGTATCAGATTCCTTTTCAATGAGCTCTCTACGAAATGCCTCTATAGCTTCATCTATAGTAAAAGTTCTCATAGGCTTTCCTTCCGTTGAAAAATCATCTTTAGACGATGGTGCGATTGTTTTTGATGGTGAAAATAATGGCGTCATTGACAACACTTTAATTTCTTCTTCGTCATTCGTTAAAAGAGGCTCACTTTGTTTTAGTAATAATAGTGAAATATTGATTAATAAAATATCATTACTATTCGGCAATGTTAAATTAAATTGAATACTTTTCGAGCTTTGGTTTATCGCAAGCGCATTACTATCTAGGTTTTCCCAAAATGGCGCTCCGTATGTAGTTTTGAAAACAAATAATAATAATAATGAGATAGAAAATTTAAAATTCATTGTGATATATCCCTTTGTTAACGTCAATTAAAATGAGATTGATATTGGAAAATAATGTATTTATATACTTATTTTTTTCTTCTTCTTCTTATTCTCACCCTTTTAAAATAAAAAAAAAAAACAATAGAGTTAAGATTTCTTCGTTGGTTGATTTTCACATTGCAGCCAGTATTAAAATGATATTGACAACGCACAACATCTGGGTGTAAACTATATAATCTAGAGAGATTCATTCCATCACATCCTGTACTCTCCTCTTCAATGTTAAATACTGGCTTTTGGAGAAAATCTGCTTTCCATACACTTTTTTCTTGCCACTTAAAGTAAACTTTTATGTTCTTCAATGTTGACATCAAATATTTTTTTACGGATTTAAAACTATCGCTTCCATAGGACCACAATAAATTATGGTGGTGTAACATTAACCAATTAGCTTGTCGTTGATTATCCTTACTCAGATCCGAAAATTCAAATGGAGCTTTTATGTGGAAACAATGCAATTCTTCATTGTTGAGGACCACAGCTATTTCCTTTACAATAAATCTATTATCGTATGCTTTAAAGCCTTGAACATCTACTGTCGCAAACATTATGAAAATTAATAAAGAAATATCTTAGTAATGGTGGGCTTTTTATCATTTAAGCACAGAAAGGTGAAGCATAGTTGGGTATAAAAAAGAAGTTGTATCATTCCCACACACTTATATACTTTAGAAATATGTACCCTTTAAAAATTGGGAGTTCCCCATTTAAAATCTGAGCTCAATACTCTCCTGCACTGATGAACTTCTAAGCTTTTTTTTTTTCTTGCAGTCAGAACACAAAACAAATAAATCTAAGCTTTTTCTTATAGATCAGCTAGAAGGTATGCACCTAAATGCAGGCATACAAACTTACAAACTAATAAGAAGATAAACAAAATATTTAGTCTTCATATGTAAATTGCAAAAAAATTCTGGGTAACAAAATTCTGTAAATTGCAAAAAAATTCTGCTTTTTCAAAATTCTGCATGTTTAATTCTGGAAGTCAAAATTCCGGAGTCTAGGATTCATTAGAAATATGAGGGGACATTAAAAAATTTTCGGCTCCTTAAAAATGACACTATCTTTGCCAAATTATATAGACTGAGTGAAGATAATCAAAATCGGTTAAAGAACACACCCACTTTTCCTAAACGTCCAACCTTAACAAAGTTTGCAATAATTCTATAGTATTTAACTACATGTGACTGATATTCTACCTCAAGAGTGGTATGGTTGAGCTACGAACAAAACTTTAACAAAATTTTGAAAATGGGAGTGGGCGGGTGACGTTGTTCCTCCTTCCAAAATGCTTTTAATGCCAAATATCCTAATCCGAACGAAATTTAGCATAAACATTTTTTTCATAGTTCCAATTGTTATCTCTGAAAATGAGCAAAATCGCTTGAAAGCCACTCCTAATTTTTATACTCAGCTTGCTTTGCACACAGTGTATATTAACTTTGGTAATATAACGATTGATCGAAACGGCATAAATGAATCGAGAAAAATGAAGAATTCTGTATAGCAGAATGCTCAGAATGAAAAAAGGAATTGATTTAGCCATGTCCGTCCAGCCGTCCATCTGTCTGTCCATTGCTCTGTGCACACGATAAATTGAGTAAATATTGCTATAACTTTGGTGTATTGGTAAAATTTGGTATATGGGTTCCTTAGCACCAATCTCCTATCGCTGATTAAATTGAGGGAAATCGGATGATAACCACGCCCACTTTTAAATATATAACATTTTGAAAAACACAAAAAATGCGATTATTAAATAAATAATACAACATGAACGTTGAAATTTTATGCTTGGACTGATATTGGAACTCTTGATAAAAACTTTTTGAACATGGGCGTGGCAGCGCCCACTTGTTATAAAATTAATTTTACAAATATCATTAATCATAAATCAGGAACCGTTAAACCTATCTTAACAAAGATCGGTTGAAGACCACACCCACCTTTATATATAAAGGATGATAAATTTCATCTCAGCGAAAAATAGATTTGTGCCAATGATCTTTCACGTATCAAGTTTTATTGTAAGAGAAAAGTGGGAGATATTTTTTTTAATGGGCAGTGCCGCGCTTCTATTCCGATCAAGCATTACTAAAAATTCCTAGGGCCCAAAAAATATACCTTGTAACAAAATTCGAAAGAGCAATTTATCTGAAATGAACAATTGAAACTCATCCTGAGTATATAATATTCGGTTACGACAGAAATTAGACAACCTTACTTGTTTTTTTTTTGAGTCGAGAAACTTTCAGGTAAAAAAAATTGTTCCAGGTGAAAGTTTATGGGATCTCGGAGATCTTCATTGGATCTTTATGCAGAATCATGCTTCCTTTTTATATTTCAGTCTTTTTTCAAAAATGTCAACAAATAAAAGTGAGGTCTGGATTTTAGGAAAAAAATTAAACAAATTTGTTAATTAAAATTTTTGTTACTAAGCATTTGTTATCGAAAAATCATAACCAACTCTCATAGTACTATTCTCACACTTTTCCATTATAAACTTGCACCACCAACTTCGCCATAAAATTTGATCCAATTGAGATAGTGCCATGAAATTTGAGACACCACTTTGTGGTGATATCGTCGCGAGAAGGGTGGTATAAGCTGCTAGTTTTGTACCGTAGTGAATCTATATTTTATATATGTATATGCCTGTCGTAAGAGGCGACTAAACACCAAATTGATTCAAGGGGTTGTGTAGCGCAACCATTTCAAGGTATTGCCTGCGCAAAATATAGCTTCTGCAACACAATCGTCAACCTCACCTACCCGTGGCGAATCCTGTTACTATAATAGGCGAGGCTCTGGTGACAACAAGTTCTTCATGGATCTAGGGGCTGGGAGGACGATATGGCCTTGAAGGTTTCATGTGGTCACACTAAATCGATCCCTAGATAGTAGGGCTGGTGCCTTAATAGTGATTGTTACCGGAAAGTACCAGATCTGCATTCGGAAAAAGACCGTCAACATCGGTAAAACTCCCCAAGGCCTTCGGGGAGTGTCCTTATCGCTACAACCCCAACAACCACAGCAGCAGTAGATTATCTTCTTTTATTGCTGACTATCGCCCCGTCTTAATGTTCATATGTTTGTATCAGGCATGCTTAACCAACGAACCGATATCATTTCGTTACGATAAGTAACGTTAATAAACGAAAGAAAGTCATTTCGTTTCGTTTGATTATCGTAACGAAATGATATCGGTTCGTTGGTTAAGCATGCCTGGTTTGTATTAATATAAAAGTCTTAGCACCTTTACACAATGCCCATGAGCAGGCGCTTCAATTTGTTATGGCATTCTGAAGGATGAGACTAATTCAGACAGAAACAATGCGCAATTGTTCGGCAAAAAACAAAGCCACAATAACAATAAATAGCTGCGTAAAAAAAGCAACGGGAAAGATAAAGCATTGCCCTTTGCATCGAAATTCCTTATTGTACACTTATTTTAATGGTCTACATACATACAAATATTTTGTTTATATATTAGCTAGCGTATGTCCATACACAAGTTCAAAGTGTAGCAAGTAAGGAAGGCTAAGTTCGGGTGTGACCGAACTTTACATACTCAGCTGAGAGCTTTGGAGACAAAATAAGGGAAAATCACCATGTAGCAAAATGAACCTAGGGTAAACCTGGAATGGTTTGTATGACATGGGTATCAAACAGAAGGTATTAAAGAGTATTTTAAAAGGGAGTGGGGCATAGTTCTATAGGTGGACGCCTTATCGAGATGTTGCTAAAAAGGAGAAGGGTGACTCTAGAATGTGTTTGTACGATACGGGTATCAAATTAAAGGTGTTAATGCGTATTTTAAAAGGGAGTGGGCCTCAGTTCTATAGGTACGCCTTTTCGAGATGTTGCTATAAAGGTGGACCAGGGGTGACTCTAGAATGTGTTTTTACGATATGGGTATCAAATTAAAGGTATTACTGGGAGTTTTAAAAGGTAGTGTTGTAGTTGTATATGTGAAGGCGTTTTCGTGATATCGACCAAAATGTGGACCACGGTCGCCCTGCAAAACTTTGTCATTTTCTTCTACTTAATATGGTAGGGGTCACACCCATTTTACAAAGTTTTTTTCTAAAGTTATATTTTGCGTCAATAGCCAATCCCATTACCATGTTTTATCCCTTTTTTCATATCTGGGGTAGAATTGGAGCATTTTTTTCTTTTCTCGTAATTTTCGATATCGGAAAAGTGGACGTGGTCATAGTCGGATTTCGGCCAAATTTATACCAATATAAAGTGGGTTCAAATAAGTACGTGAACTAAGTTTAGTAAAGATATATCGATTTTTGCTCAAGTTATCATGTTAACGGCCGAGCGGAAGGACAGACGGTCAACTGTGTATAAAATCTGGGCGCGGCTTCAACCGATATCGCCCATTTTCACAGAAAACAATTATCGTCATAGAATCTATGCCCCTACCAAATTTCACAAGGATTGGTAAATGTTTGTTCGACTTATGGCATTAAAAGTATTCTAGACAAATTAAATGAAAAAGGGCGGAGCCACGCCCATTTTGAAGTTTTCTTTTATATTTTTATTTTGTTGCACCATATCACTACTGCAGTTGAATGTTGATATAATTTACTTATATACTATAAAGATATTGAATTTTTTGTTAAAATTCGACTTTCAAAAAAAAAAAAAGTTTTATAAAGTGCGCGTGTTCGTCAACCGAATTTTTAATTTTTATTTAGCACACATATAGTAATAGGAGTAACGTTCCTACCAAATTACAGCTTGCAAAACTTGTTTACCTTGTTTTAAAAGTGGGCGCTGCCACGGCCATTGTCCAAAATTTTACTAATCTTCTATTCCGCATCATAATTTCAACCCACATACCAAGTTTCATTGCTTTATCCGTCTTTGGTAATGAATTATCGCGCTTTTTCCGTTTTTCGAAATTTTCGATATCTAAAAAGTGGGCGTGGTTTTAGTCCGATCTCGTTCATTTTAAATAGCGATCTGAGATGAGTGCCCGGGAACCTACATACCAAATTTCATCAAGATACCTCAAAATTTACTCAGGTTATCGTGTTAACGGACAGCGGACGGACGGACGGACATGGCTTAATCGAATTTTTTTTCGATACTGATGATTTTGATATATGGAAGTCTATATCTATCTCGATTCCTTTATACCTGTACAACCAACCGTTATCCAATCAAAGTTAATATACTCTGTGTGCAAAGCACGCTGAGTATAAAAACAGTATAACTCAACAGTTAGTGGCTACTAAGCTTAGGTATTCTAAACTTTATGCCTCCAGAGAAAACGGTAGATGAACGTCGCCGTACGTGTGTACTGGTCTAGTGGCGGTTGTAAAACTTAATTTTTCATTTACTTGATCTTTTTTTATTAAATCGTTTATTATATTCCACTGTGATATAGTAAATTTTTTTATGGAATTTTAGCATTTTCTTCATTTTTATTCTTAGACGTTAAACTTTTCAAAGGACTTTAATGGCGCATGAACTTCGGTATGCAACTTCTGTTGACTTTGTTAATGTCACTGTATTAGTGTATCATTACAGAATTGTTTTGCTTTATTCATGCGAGAATGAGTCACCCTTGGTAGTAGGATAAGGGCATTTACTTAATAGCTTGATAGGGACTGAAATGGCAGTGTTTGCCTAGAGGTGCTGAATGTATTTAATTGCTTTAGTTCGTATCCTGCAATAAATTGTGCGAATTATGACATAAAATTGAGAACCTATTCATTGCAGTAGGTAAATATTAAAATATAAATTATGAACTTATGAACTTTTATTTCTTTTATTTTCTGTTAGTGTGTCTTATAGTTCACTTACCCTGCAGGAAAAACCTCTCGCTCAAAACTGATGAGCTTCCAGTCTACAATTACGGGGAAAATGCGAATATTTTTATTATATTATATTAAAAGAATGAAAACCTTCTAGCCACTTCAAGCTTAGGTGTCTGTATTAAATCGCAACCGAAAGTCAAAGTAATGTACAACAGACTGCTCGTAAATTAGGAATTGGTCTAGTCCAAAGATTGTAGGGCAATTATTCAGCAGAAACTTTGTGGCAAAATATCAAGGAATCACTTCAGTCAGTAAGTTTTCGTGGAAGCTCAATATATCTGGGAGAAAAGTTTTTGACGGCACTTTGTGCATGTATGTATGTCTATTACCTCTCTCGCTCATTGGATATCCTTTGCTATGGAGCCACTCAAGAAATTGTGGGAGTGGAGCTGTGTATTTAGATGTTCTGAATAGGAATTGAAAGTATATTTTTAATATCGAAATCATATTCTCAAATCTCAACCTCCTAAGAGAGACGCGTGTCACTTTATCTCAACCTCGATCTGGATAATTTAACAGGTTAAACTCTTACCTTTCAAGAATCAGCCCTGCTTGTAACGTATCCTCACATGACACGAACCATCTTTTGAATTGCAGTGTGAAACCAACACCCCTTTCTCTCTGGTCCATCCCTGTTGAAACAGCAAGTTTCCTTGTACTACCATACGAGGATGTTGATAACAATTTATTGGTAGTTGTTCCCATTAGATGGGGAGAAGTACTGCTCAACAGCGACCAGAAATGATAATTGCACTTTAAATCAACAATTTTTGATGCATATTGACTTGGTCAGGGATAGTAAATGGAGGAAGTGCGGTTTGGAGGAGGAGACGATCGAACACGTTTTCTGCTCGTGCGCTGCATATGCCAGGCTAAGACTCCAGTTATAAGAAGAGATTTTTTATTAGCACTGTTGCGATAGTTCCCGAATAGTTGTTATTATAGTGTAAAAATTTACGGTTGAATTCTTCTTCTTTTGTTGGTATTACTTCGTTGGTTCCGAACCAACACGAAATTCAATATGTTTCTACTTATACAATTTTGTTGTATTTTTTGATAGTTCCGAATCTGCATTGGAAACATCAGCTCCCATCTTTAGATAGTTTTGATTCAGGTGAAAATGCAAAATATTTTAGCTGCTACTTTTTTCCACAGCCTATACTACAAAATCTATTTCAAATTTCGGTTCAATGTTGCGCGTTCCACGCCCGCAATCGCCCTCTGAAGAACTTAGATATGTTTCATGGAAACCTACTAAAATATGAGTTGCATGTCAGTGTCTTAATGTACTATGTGGAATCTAACAAAAAATAATTCCCTTGGTAGAACCCTTTTCCTGCCAATGCGCTTACATATGTGCTGTAGAAATCAGGAAAGAAAGCATAATCAAAGTCGCAGCTCATTGAAACTCATAGCCGTTTTTGTTTTATATGTAGCATGTTTGTTAAATATAAAAACCCAAAATGTCGGTTTTTGAATTAATTTAAACTTTAGTTATTTTCGAACTAAACTTATCTGGTACTTTAGGTCTTGTTCTGAACCAGACATTTCTATCACTAGTTACTGACGTCCCTAGAGGGACAGTAAATAATTGCGAAAGCTGGATATGGAAAACTGGAGTTTGCTGTAATTTATGAGCAAAATAGAAAAGCACAACTATAGGGTAAATAGATTTTACTTAGATGAATACGCTACGCTGCATGTGGTGCAGTTCGTGACAAAATCAAATTAAAACTCATCGCGCAGTATAAGTTTTGGGTAAAAAAGGATTATAAACCAAATTTAGTAATTGTTAAATGGTTTAAGTCTAAGCTCCCAGACAACATATGGAAAATAATAATTCTTTATTTGAATTAATAAAGAAATTTACTGTAAACTTTGACTTTAACAAAAGGACACTTGAGACATATTAAAAAAAAAAATTGTTTGTATGTGACTCTACTTCGGAAATAGTAATGTTTTCGGGGAAATTTTGAAATCATTTAGAAATTATATTAGATGTATCTCCTAATAACTTCGGGATAGCATCACGATCATTCAGAGGTGTTTTCGAAATCACTTTGAGAGGATCTGAGGACTTCTTCGAAATTAATTCAGGGTAGCATCATTAGCACGCTGAAATAAGCTCAACTAACATATCGCATATTTAGATCAAATCAAACAAGTAAGGAAGGTTAAGTTCGGGTGTAACCGAACATTACATACTCAGTTGAGAGCTATGGTGACAACATAAGGGAAAATAACCAATTAGGAAAATGAACCGAGGGAAACCCTGGAATGTGTTTGTATGACATGTGTATCAAATGAAAGGCATTAAAGAGTATTTTATGAGGGAGTGGGCCATAGTTCTATAGGTGGACGCCATTTAGGGATATAGCCATAAAGGTGGACCAGGGTTGACCCTAGAATACGTTTGTACGATATGGGTATCAAATGAAAGGTATTAATGAGTATTTTAAAAAGCGTGGACCTAAGTTCTGTAGATGGACGCCTTTTCGAGATATCGCCGTAAAGATGGACCAGGGGTGACTCTAGAATAAGTTTGCACAATATGGGCATCAAACGAAAGGTGTTAATGAGCATTTTAAAAGGGAGTAGGCCTTAGTTCTATAGGTGGACGCCGTTTCGAGATATCGTCATAAATGTGGACCAGGGGTGACTCTAGAATGCGTTTGTACGATATGGGTATCAAATGAAAGGTGTTAATGAGTATTTTAAAAGGGAGTAATCCTTAGTTCCATAGGTGGACGCCGTTTCGAGATATCGCCATAAAGGTGGACCAGGGGTGACCCTAGAATTTGTTTGTACAATATGGGCATCAAACGAATGGTGTTAATGAGTATTTTAAAAGGGAGTGGGCCTTAGTTCTATAGGTGGTCGCCTTTTCGAAATATCGCCATAAATGTGGACCAGGGGTGACTCTAGAATGCGTTTGTACAATATGGATATCAAATTAAAGGTATTAATGAGTATTTTAAAAGGGAGTAATCCTTAGTTCCATAGGTGGACGCCGTTTCGAGATATCGCCATAAAGGTGGACCAGGGGTGACCCTAGAATTTGTTTGTACGATATGGGTATCAAAAGAAAGGTGTTAATGGGTATTTTAAAAGGGAGTAATCCTTAGTTCCATAGGTGGACGCCGTTTCGAGATATCGCCATAAAGGTGGACCAGGGGTGACCCTAGAATTTGTTTGTACAATATGGGTATCAAAAGAAAGGTGTTAATGAGTATTTTAAAAGGGTGTGGGGCTTAGTTCTATAGGTGGACACCTTTTCGGAATATCGCCACAAAGGTGGACCAGGGGTGACTCTAGAATGTGTTTGTACGATATGGGTATCAAATTAAAGGTATTAATGAGGGTTTTAAAAGGGAGTGGTGGTTGTTGTATAGGTGGTCGCATTTTCGAGATATCGCCATAAAGGTGGACCAGGGGTGACCCTAGAATTTGTTTGTACAATATGGGCATCAAAAGAAAGGTGATAATGAGTATTTTAAAAGGGAGTATTCCTTAGTTCCATAGGTGGACGCCGTTTCGAGATATCACCATAAAGGTGGAGCAGGGGTGACCCTAGAATTTGTTTGTATAATATGGGTATCAAAAGAAAGGTGTTAATGAGTATTTTAAAAGGGTGTGGGGCTTAGTTCTATAGGTGGACGCCTTTTCGAGATATCGTCATAAAGGTGGACCAGGGGTGACTCTAGAATGAGTTTGTACGATTTGGGTATCAAATTAAAGGTATTAATGAGAGTTTTAAAAGGGAGTGGTGGTAGTTGTATATGTGAAGGCGTTTTCCAGATATCGACCAAAATGTGGACTAGGGTAACCCAGAACATTATCGGTTGGATACCGCTAATTTATTTATATATGTAATACCTGGCAACATTTTAAGGGTGTTTTCTTTCGCCCTGCAGAACTTTTTCATTTTCTTCTACTTAATATGGTAGGTGTCACAACCATTTTATAAAGTTTTTTCTAAAGTTATATTTCGCGTCAATAAAACAATCCAATTACCTTACCATGTTTCATCCCTTTTTTCGTATTTGGTATAGAATTATGGCATTTTTTTCATTTTTCGTAATTTTCGATATCGAAAAAGTGGGCGTGGTCATAGTCGGATTTCGTTCATTTTTCATACCAAGGTAAAGTGTGTTCAGATAAGTACGTGAACTGAGTTTAGTAAAGATATATCGATTTTTGCTCAAGTTATCGTGTTAACGGCCATGCGGAAGGACAGACGGACGACTGTGTATAAAAACTGGGCGTGGCATCAACCGATTTCGCCCATTTTCACAGAAAACAGTTAGCGCCATAAAATCTATGCCCCTACCAAATTTCAAAAGGATTGGTTAATTTTTGTTCGATTTATGGCATTAAAAGTATCCTAGACAAATTAAATTAAAAAGGGCGGAGCCACGCCCATTTTTAAATTTTCTTTTATTTTTGTATTTTGTTGCACCATATCATTACTGGAGTTGAATATTGACATAATTTACTTATATACTGTAAAGATATTAAATTTTTTGTTAAAATTTTACTTTAAAAAATTTTTTTTTTAAAAGTGGGCGTGGCCCTTCTCCGATTTTGCTAATTTTTATTAAGCGTACATGCAGTAATAAGAGTAACGTTCCTGCCAAATTTCATCATGATATCTTCAACGACTGCCAAATTACAGCTTGCAAAAATTTTAAATTACCTTCTTTAAAAAGTGGGCGGTGCCACGCCCATTGTCCAAAATTTTACTAATTTTATATTTTGCGTCATAAGTTCAACTAATCTACCAAGTTTCGTCGCTTTATCGGTCTTTTGTAATGAATTATCGCACTTTTTCTGTTTTTCGAAATTTTCGATATCGAAAAAGTGGGCGTGGTTATAGTCCGATATCGTTCATTTTAAATAGCGATCTGAGATGAGTGCTCAGGAACCTACATACCAAATTTCATCAAGATACCTCAAAATTTACTCAAGTTATCGTGTTAACGGACGGACGGACGGACATGGCTCAATCAAATTTTTTTTCGATCCTGATTATTTTGATATATGGAAGTCTATATCCATCTCGATTCCTTTATATATGTACAACCAACCGTTATCCAATCAAACTTAATATACTCTGTGAGCTCTGCTCAACTGAGTATAAAAAGTTCCAATTTTCAGAAAACGCCACAAACTGGCAACCTCTCCCATATGTGCCAGTTGCAGTTTTTATATTTTACAAAGCCTTTTCTCGCTGATAAATTATGAATCGTGTTGACATTATGAATCGTGTTGACATTTTGGTAGGTTTTGAATTAGGAAGCCCTGGAGTCCACTCAATTTTGATGTAGGTGTGCAATATATGCTTATTTGTAACGACTAGGAGCTAATGGCTGATTCTGTTAGAATATCTCAACGTTATAAGAGCGTTTGTTGGCCGTGTGGCTTACCCGGTTCAAAATAAATAACCAATTTAAAATAAATACCCTGTTCTCTAAAAGCACCCTGTTTTAAAAAGGACCCTGATTCAAAAATTTACATACCGCATGGATTCCTATTGGACAGTACCCAGTGAACAAATTCATTTCAGCAGATTCCCTGCCATCCACGTCCGGCCAGAAAAATCTTGCTACCCTGCAAGAGTTGGTGTCTACCTCATGCTTCCTGAGCTGACTCGAGGTCCATCTCGATCCGCTTGACAGTTGCCCGGTGTATTACTGTGGCTCGCGAACCAGATAATTTTAATCATAAAATATTTCAATCACATGCAAGGTCAAGCACTCCCAGACCACACTCGTTCGCACTAACGTTAAACTCAAAACCGCTTGGCTATCAGAGTAGATTTTGAATTATCTAACCGTAGTAGCACAACCATTGGCTTCGAGCTTTAAAGCTCGTTGACTACCACAACACAGAGCAGAGCATATAGAATACCCCCCCTGGCATACCCCTGCACACTTTCCTCTCGATTATTGCCCCTCCCACTAACTTACGCAGGTTCTGCTGCAGAGAAGATTTTTAATGAACTCAGTCAGATCACCCTCGACCCCTAAACTAACCAGGCCCCTTCGATAGCCCAAGGTAGGACATTTTTAGATGCCCCTCGGTGTCTGAGAAGGCACCGAAGGCCAGTTTTTGCGTTCTAGGGACTCACAGACTAAAAACTAATTAAATTTTCTTACCCCAACTCTTATAAATATTTTATCCACAATGTCTAAATTTCTCAGTGTTCGCTTAACTTTTCCACTTCGTAGGGCATTAGCGCGTGATTATCACCTTTCAATGCTAATTAAACAAGTTCCAGTCCATAATTTTTTTTTTAAAGTTGATTAATATGCTTGGCTTCTTTTTTGAGGGCATTTCATGGGTATGGCTTTAATTCTGTTAGTTTTCTGTTGACTATGGAAAATGTGTGGATTTTACGTGCAAACGCAGACGTTTTCTCTCATATGTATTTCATTTATATTTATTATTTAAATTTTTGCGTAAATCTCATTATAACTTGATTCATTACAGACGCATTAAAAGCCAAACTTTCAGTAATGTGATTTTTAAAATTTATGCTTAAGTCAGTGTTGAAGAATTTTGGTTGATGCCCTTAATGCGAGGGGAAGAAAATAAAAGCAATGCATAAATATTTAATATTTATAAGTAAGACAAAAGCTGGCCCAAATTAATATATATGTGTATAAGTTTTTTGACTTTAGGCCTAATAAATTTGTAATTCTAATCAAGTATTTTGTATTTGATAATTTGACAAAATTGAAACAATCATAAAGTTAGCTGAGGGTAATTGAGTTATTAAATCAGCTTAGATGACCTCTCATAGCATTGCATTTGAACTTTTAAACCAAAACAATTTATGATAATTAGAATGATATTTAATACATTGATTAGGAGAAATAGATTTTTGTTTTCGTTTTTATAAAATTCAGGCTTTTTCAAATAATATTTATTTTGGACTGTCCCGTAAGTTAATAATTTAGTTTATATATGGAACTTTTTGAAAAAAATATATTTGTCGTACTTCATCGCCGAGAAAGTCACTGATTTCTGATTAATTTTTACTCTTATAACTTCAAACAAGCTATTCCAGTGTACGGATATAGTTTTGAAATAATAAATAGACAGCACACAAGTCTATGAAACACCCCACAAAGACAAAAAATGATAACAAAAACAAACAAGAACCACGTGGCTCTAAGTTATCGGAAAAGAACTACAGTTATCCCCGAAACAGTAAGAAACTGTACTAGTAATAAATCGCAAATGCAGCCGAAATAGTAGAGTTATGATCCCAAAAATAATCTCTAACGCGTCATTAAACTGTTCACAAAGAAATCCCGAAGTTATTCTTTAATATTTATAAAATGATATTTAAAGCACCCGAAATCATTCATAGCGATGCCTCAAAAAATTTCGCAACTATCCCAATAATAATTTTGAGATAGTGTCGAATTAGTTCTAAATAGATGACGAAACTAGTCGCCACATAGTTAATAGATCTTTTTAAAAAATAGGCCTGCAGAGTATATTAATTTTGTTTGCATAACGGTACCCCGTAACGGCATAAATTAATCCAGATAGAAATAGACTTCTATATATCCATTCGTCAGCCCGTGAACACGAAAGCTTTAGTAAATTTTGAGGTATCTTAATGAAATTTGGTATGCAAGTTTCTGAGCACTCATCTCAGATCGCTATTTAAAATGAATGATATCGGACTATAACCACGCCCACTTTTCCGATATCGAAAATTTCGTGTTCGGCCTGAGTGCGTCTGGAACCGGCAGTGGGTAGGCGCACACGGGTCGATCTCGGGTTGATAGTGCTCTCGAAAGAAAGTAAAAAGAACAAAACGCAAAGAGGATTTCCTCGTTATAATAGTGTTTTAATTAGAGTGTAGGGAAATATATATAAGGATACAATATTACCATTGAGTGTAAAAATGATGACGGTGATACTCGGCGATGTGTGCTGGTTGGCGGTCGATCGAAAAAGAGACCGGTTATCCCGTTGAGGACAACCGCTAAGCCGCGGAAAGGTCCTCTGGTATTAAGGAGGGGAAAAACCACACACACAACCACCCTTACGTATGCGTGCATGGGTGCTGACAACCTGCACACACACATGCATGTGTACGCAACGCATGCATGTGCATGCATGCACACAAGTGCGGCGTGAGTGTGGGTGGCTGGAAATATTATTAAAACATTAGGGAGGGGCGCCGTCAATCAAGTGAAAGTTAGGCATTTGGCCTAAACATGCCGCCCCCCTTGCGGTACGCAACGTCACAGTCCGCCAAGGATCACCGACCGTGAAGAAGAGAAGAAAAAAAGTAAAAACTTATAACTAATTATATCTAACTTAACATAAACGCCGGTCAGTCCGCCGGCTTGGCGGCACGCAAGATGGTTTGCGCAATGGGTGAGCTTGGTTGCTGATGCCTCTGTCATTCGGCACTTTTCCCGTGATTCAAGGTCTAAGCCAGGCTTGCCTAGAGCTAAGGATAGCGAAAAGAAGTAAGAAGATATACGTGTTCATATTTCTTGCCGTTTATTACAAATTCATTGGAAATTCTATGCTTGTGAATTTTGTATGAAGAAAATTTAATAAAAAATAGCTTATTGTAATGATACAAGATTTTAAACGCATACCTCCATTGTGAACTCATACAAGTGCCGAAGGTTTGATAGAAATGTTCACAATAGTAAACAGCTTCGAGCACCTGTTCAATCGTTGTTCGATTACCTAAATCATTAGCTCACCAGTGGTATATTGCTTTATTTACATATTTTAAAATGCCTGCGTAGCTGGTGGCTTGAATTTAATCTGTAAACTTGATTTTAGAAATGAATATTAATATGTAGTCTGATTTTCGGTAGACAAATTTAAAAGAAAGCTGATTTGAAACAAATGTACAATTCATGGCACTTCAATTTAATAACGGCGAGCAAAAGAAAAACAAACCTTTATTCCCTTATCTGGCCATTCGCGACTGCCGTTCTCCCTGTCAGCTATTATTTGACACGTAGGTGTGGCAATGGAGGAATCGAACGATTTTTCGCTGGTACGAATTCACAATGCAAGTCTGTTGCAACTGTGTACACCAAAATTCAATAAAAATAACAAAGTATAAAAAATTCATTTGTTTCGGTCGTTACCGAACATTTTGCTGTTAGGCCTTCGCTGTGCCCGAGAGTACCCAACCGAAGATGGTACTCTGAGCTAACAAAGGGCCAAACGTGGTGGGCAGAATCCCTGGGAGTAATATCTCGGCATATACATCTGTGCCTAGGACGAGGCGGATCGGGGCGGATGAGTAGAACTGCGGATCCGCCAGACGAAGATGTGCGTACGGGGCTGCGATGGCACTGTCGATGCTGGCTGCGGGTGTCGTGCGCCGAAAATTGGCTACGACCGCAGCGTGGGTCGCAATCCTTCTGTTCTGTCAGTGTCTTCCTCGGATACGCAGCAGACATCCTGCTTGCCCGCCAATGTTGCTGGTAGGAAGTTGGAGCTCCTGGGCGAGCTCATCCGCAATCACTGTGGTGGGGGAGCATCCGTCGATTAAGGCGCGAACGAGGTGTAGCCGCCCCCCTGCTTCTATTTTCACGACCGCGGTGGGGGTGATAGCTACCGTCGGTATCATGGTGGCGGTGGCAGCTGAATGCGGGGCTAGGAGCCCTGCCCGGAAGGCGGACACGGTAGTGAGCTGCAGCGAGTTGCATCCATGACTGCGATCTCGTGGTTGATGATGGGTGTGATATCTTTGTTGCAGGCGAAGAGGCCTTGTCTCCGCTCTGCGATCGCGCGGTGGTTGTCGTCGTTGAGGGTCCTTAGTTTGCCGGCGAAGAGACCGAGTCTCCGCTCGGCCGTCACGAACGTGGCGCTGGACTGTAGATGTGTTGTGCTGGAGCCGCTTCCTTTCATGCTGCAAAAGCGGTCTAAACGATTTGGCTGCTGGTGTTGTGTTCGGGCGAAGAGACCGAGTCTCCGCTCCGGTTCGGTGGATTCGAGCTGGACGAAGAGGCCCAGTCTCCGTTCCAGCATCTGACGCATATAACGATATGGAGTCGTCAATCCGCTCACGGGGTGATTCCAGCTCCTCCTCAACTTGTACACTCCATGGCTTGGAGCGGGCTTCGTGGAGTAGCTGTTCCTCTTCATCAATCGAGGAGATGTGAAGCATCGTGTGATGTTTTTCGCCGCATTTTTTACATCGGCCTTGGCTTGGGCATGCGTTAGAGCGGTGGTCTAGAGCCAAGCAATTTCCACAGCAGCTCCCGCGGATCGCTAAGTAAAGACGCTCCTCGGGTTTTTTGGCCCGAAAGATGGGGCACAGGCGTATGGGATGTTGCTTGAAACAAGCGCGGCATTCCGACGTATAACGCATGACGTTCTTGGCAGCGTTTCGTTTTAAAGTGGCAAAACGAGCCATTTTCCTGAAAGGAGTGAAATAGGTTTCAATGGGTCGGGTCATTGTCAAAGTGCAGGGGCGAGTGGTCCCTAGTTGTATTATTGGGGATTTGGGAAATTTTATTAACGCTTGCATAAGGGGAAACATCTGTCGCTACATAAAAAAAAATTATTCATATGTGGCGTGCATTATGTGCATGGCCTCTTTCCCCGCACGTTATGTGCCTGGGTCTTTAGTGCCTTATTTTGTTTATTTTGTGTCACCCGGCAGCGTTTTAGTTGGCCACGGGCACACTAGTGCTGCAGAAAATAAGCATTTACGATTTTCGGTTCACACATTCTGGTGCCGAACCGGGTAGAAAGTGTATAGCGTGGGTTCTTTTGAGTCGCTGTTATTTGTGTTGTTGGTGCTAAAACCCAACAACTTCCCTGCCCGCCACAAAAAAAATGTTTGGACAGCAAAATTGTATGCGATGTAAAGAAAAAATAAAAAAAATGTTCGTTTTGGATGAGGAGAATCAGTTGTAGAATGTATAATTTTTCTCTTTTTGTATTACCTTTCGGTTATTTATTCAACCTTTCCCAAGTACGCTTGTAGTCCTGTTTCATTGATGGCGTTTAGCAAACGACACGGTGCCCGAAGGGTATTTGGCTCCGGTACCGATTTTTCCGGAAACGGGTTTTTGGGTACCCGTTTGCATCATTTTATGCATCCCTAACATAATGTACATTTAACTCGGCATATATATGTACATACGTTGGTATAAGTATATGGGCAGTCAGTGCACGGACTTTACCGCATTGGTAGTTTGACCAACCTTTTTGACCCATTTTTCATTTTCTACTACTTCTGCTACCAAAACTTAGATTCTACCAATATTTCAGTATTTTCGCACTGAAAACGTATACTGCATTGCAGTATTGAATTGCCGAGCCCACCCAACTAATATTAGGAGGCGATAATGACCAAATCAGTCAATTTTGACAAATTTGTGAATAACTTAAACAGGAAATGCATTTTTTTTGATTAGAGAAATATAGTAACTGAGCACGTGAGTATTTACTGCCCTATTTTTAAAATTTTTTTTCTTTTTTTTTTTTTTTTTTTGGTGAAGAGTTTGAACTACAATACAGTTTTACGTAAACGAAAACTGCCGAATCGGTTATTTTGCGGCAGTATTTTTGGTACATTGGAAAATTGTTGTGGTTGTCAGACGTTTTGGTATGTTTTGTTAGTGTATTTCAGGAAATAATGAGTATCCTAAGACCTAAGCTGTGTATGTACAAATTTACATTGATTTTGTCTTGTGTACATGTTTTTACAAGTGTTATTTCCCCGACATTTGCTTTATTTGTTTTACAATAAATGATGAATAATTCAAGATGATTCAATAACACGTATTGTTTTTCACGCAAATAAACTACCAATTCCTACTGCTATTTTCATTTCTCGTTTACCAACCTTCCTTTTATAAAAAGTCCGCGCCCTGGTATATGTATACCAGACAAGAAAATATGAACATTCCTGCGTAAATATGTACATTTCTCTGAATTGAAGCAAACGGTAAACGGATCGTTCGATTCATGGCGCCGTTTGTTTCATTCTTTTCGTTTTACGCGTGGTGGAGTACGCTTGCTGCGAAAATTGAATTCGTCGTACTCGTGGGCTTTACAAACGGCAAGAAGGAAAAAATTCCTTTTTTTTTTTTTTAATACAATAAAATTTTTGTGCGCTACGCTATAAACAATTTGAATCGGTCAACAAAATCTGTTTTGTGGCACTGCTGTTGGTATTGTTGGATCGGGTGTGACGATGATGTGATAGTGGAAGAGATTCCCGTTTACTTATCCAAAAAATCTACAGGAAAACCTGAATTTCTTTCAATACCCAACCAAAACTCAGATAAGCAACTTTGATAATGCGGCGGTGGTAAATTGCTGTGCGAAACCTGTAAATCAGGAGGTAAAGTTGATTTTGCATTAAATACCGAGTCACCATTCCATGATCGCTTCAAAGGTGAAGCATTAGCGTTGGCTCCCGATGGTAAAGGTCAATTGAAAGGTGGGCGTCCAACGTATAAACGTGGCATAAGGGATAAACAACGAACGAAACAACATAAAAATTTTACAAAAATAAATGCAATTTAATAAATATATTAATATCTAGAGTGAGTTATTACTAGATGTATTCAAGTAGCGATTGCGTTTCGCCTTAGCCATTTTACATGAATTAACCAATGCCGCAAAACGTAATGATATCACAGACTCTACGACGCTATCCAAAAATGGAGCTATATTTATAAACATCAACGTTTTTGAATTGCCTCCCAATGAAGGCATTAACAAATGCATTAATTTGGAATTGCGATATGGTATATGATCCTGTTTTTGCAATAATGCTAATAAACCATTTGTGAGTTCGGATAGGGAACGATTTATATTTTTAGTTTCGTTCATACGTGTACTAGTTTTGGGTGACTCAGAGCCAGCTAAATCTACAAGATTTATCGTTCCGACTGACGTCTCATTTTTCTCTGCATGAAACCCAATAAGTTCAATTTTTGTAACAGCATGAGAACGTGATGAACGTTCATTGCCTGCTGTTGAAGCCGTGGCACGATTCATTTTTGCCACATGCATCAAATCGCGTAAACGTGAAGCAAAGGTTACAGTCTCCTGAGTTATATTTGACACATATATCGTTCTTATTATGTTTAGCCATGCGTATTTCCATATCTTTCTGTTCGTTGCTCAGCACATCATATAAGACTTCGTTATAGGTTTCCAAAAATGTTACACGTATTTCATATTCCCAACCAAGACGTTTATAATTTTTAATGGAATCGAAGAGTAAATCGACTGTGCGTGGAATAGCGCCAGCATTTGTCTGCACACCGTCCATTGTATATGTTTTTCTGCTGCCGGTTTGTCCATAAGCAAATATACAAATATTTTAACCATCCAAGGCAGATTGTATTACAGGTGATACCATCTCGAAAATATCCTCCTGTTTTGAATTAGGATGGAAGACTTGATCAAAGGAGAAAGTGTGCGCTCCACCTTTATTCTTGTCGTAGTTTTGTATTTCAACTGTGGATTCATCAATATAATTCCAGCCACAGAGTACTTTATCTTCTTCAAAATCTAATGGCTGCCTTACATGACAGAATACGCGTATGTTGCCAAGCAAATCCATTATAGTGTTATGTAATTCTTTGCGCTCCAAGTTTGCGTGAAACAATTGCTCCTTGCAGGCAGTCAAATCTTCATGTAACAATTCATTTTCGGTGGTTAAACGTGAGGATCGTTCGCGTAGCTGTAGTATTTCATGGGTAAGTGTATCGTGGGCTTATTTTAGAATCTTATGTTCATGCATTATAAACTCAAATTCCTCCTTAGTCTTTACAAGTGAGCCCGTAACGGAATCAAATTTCAAATTTAAGGATTTGAGTTGCTGATTTAAACAATCACGCTCAGTGTAAAGATTTTTTTAGTTCTTCTTTGGTTTTATATAACTGCGTTTTATATAAAGCGTTTAGTAGCAGCCGTTCCCTGGACAATGTTGACAAATAGGTTGTTGGAATTCTTTCTGAAAAGAGTTGCACCTCACGCCTTTGGCACACATATTGCAGTTACGGCCATCGTTCTTACACTTCGATAAAGAAGATAAGCGTATAAACGCCGAACAAAAGCATTAAATGATGAAGATGATGAGGAAGAATTGCAGCAGGTAACAGTGAAGTTCGCAAAATCCAGCGTTGGAAATAAAGAGACAAAAACCAAAGAAAAGCTAGGCGATGCAAATTATGTTAAAAGAAGCAATGAAGAATCGTGGTGCGAAACGTGTTGGCATCCACGAATATCTCTTACCGCAGAACTTGAAAGGCAAAGGTTATTTGCAACAAACCAATAAATAAACTTAGCGTTGGGTCTAGACTCACATAAATATGTAAAAAAAAACTTTTACCGGACGACGGAGAAGATTTAGGAATAGACGCGGTACTTCCTCCTAAGGTTATCAGCAAATCAAGTTTGAAGTCACTGCCCCTTGCAGACCAACTGAAAGTCATTTTAAAAGACGTACGAATGATAGGTTTTGAAGATATAAATGCCATACTACAGGAATGCAGTGATAGTGAAATTCCAAGCGAGAAAGTTTTACGTGTTTTACCCCAAGTGGGGGTATTGATTCATGGCAATTGGGTACCGCGATCCGATATAGTTTATCCTGCAGATACAATATCAAATTCAACTGGTGTATCATCCGATCTTATGATACGTGCCCGAAATTATGTGCTTTACAGATTTTCTCGTGTTAAGTACGTATACCGGCGTCAAGTCATCTCTGCCACGCGGCTACCGCCTGACGAGGCTGCTGAGGTTCTTCATTCTATTGCGCGTTTAAATTCAGAAAAAAAAATGGGAGCTATTACTAGCTCCTAACAAAGAATTTGAACAAAGATATCCAGAACTTGTGCAACGCCAAGAAATGGTATGGCGTGCTACTCAACAAACTTATACTGAAATGGATTGCGAAAAGTCTCCAAAGCGTTCCCGAAAACGTCCTATTCGTGCATCCAAGTCCCAGTCTAGCCAATCATCTCAGGGGTGAGTATCATAAAAACCCTATTGTTGCTTTATTTCCTTTTTAAAATGCTGTCAATATACATATAAATCATATTAGCAACGATATACGCATACCTGTCTACATTAGTCAAAAATTCCAGCAAAACAATGAACCTGTTGTTACGTATGGATCATGGTATGGATATAATTTAAACAGTTTATTACCTTAATAACCTTTTAAGGAATCAATAGATTATGCAAAGTTCATCACATATTCTTAAAAATGTAGACAGCTAATGCGAAATTTTCGTATTTTATCACATGTTAAATTGACGAGATAAGAGGCCATTATAGGTTTCATTAGAAAGACTCCTAGAGCAAAAAGGTTATTGATTGAATTTTTTTTCTCATTAATAAAATATTGGTGGTTTTCGTTTAAACAGCTAAGATTCTGCCTAAACTCTATTTTAAAGATTTAGCAAGAATCTTAAGTGAATACATCTGAATAAGATTTAAACGTGATAAAATAGGAAATGCGGACCTACAACTAATTCCATTTTTTCCATAAATATTTTCGTTACTTAACTTCTTTTCTAATTGTTGGTGCCCTCGCTCGGGGTGAGCGAGTGAATTTTGGGATGTTTTTTTGAAAATGAAAAAATATAATTTTGTGGCAGATAGGGGATCTGCGTGAGGGCTTTTCTGGTATCCTCGTTATGGGAGAACGAGTGAGTGGGAAGATTTCTGGTGTCCTCGCTCGGGGTGAGCGAGTGAATTTCGGGTTTGATTTTTTTTGAAATTTAAAAATATGAATAGATTATCTGGCAGATCGGTTCGCCCTTCTGTCGTAGGCTTTCTGTTGTCCTCGCTCGGGGTGAGCGAGTGAATTGGGGTTGATTTTTTAAGAATTAAAAAAAAGTGTTTTGTGGCAGATGGAGATCTGCATTAGGGTGGTTGATTGGCCTTGTTTCGGTGAACGAGCGCTGGGGTTTGAAATTTTAAAAATTTAAAAAGATTATGGGCCGAGTGCCCTTGTTTTCTGTGGCAGACCGAGGGTCTGCGTAAAGGCTTCTCTGGTATACTCGTTATGGAATAACGAGTGAGTGGGATGGTTTGGGATATTTCGAAAGTAGGGAGGAACGGAGGGATTGTTAGGAGCTCTTGGTCCTCTCGCAATCTATCTCCTCCGTGGGAAGAAGGATCAGTTTGACCAAAGGTCGTCGGACTTGACCCTTCTCGGTAAAGAGGTCGACCACACGTACTCGGTTGTCTTCACCGGGGTGTACGTTGACGACTCTACCGAGCCTCCACTCGTTGGGAGATAAGTTGTCCTCTTTGATGACAGCGAGATCTCCCACTTTTATATTTTCTTTGGGATGCTTCCACTTCACTCGTTTTTGAAGTTCGGATAGATATTCCACCTTCCATCGCTTGCAGAAAGTATGATGGAGAGCTTTGAGTTTCTGCCACCGATTTATCATCGAGGCAGAGCTCTCACTAGCATCTGGTTCTGGCGGAGCCAGTAGGTGGCTGCCCGTCAGGAAATGTCCTGGGGTTAGTGGTTCCAGATCCGTTGGGTCATTCGACCCTGGGCTGAGTGGGCGCGAGTTGAGGCACGCCTCAATCCTGCACAAAATGGTTTGGAACTCCTCCATGGTGTACTTATGGGGAGATGCGATCTTTTTGAAGTGGCTTTTGAAGCTCTTCACTCCCGCCTCCCACAAGCCGCCCATATGTGGAGCGCCAGCGGGAATAAAATGCCAAGTTAATGCTTGATGGATATACTTGGAGACTGTTTTGTCTCGGCTCTCTGCCAGGAAGGCTTTGAATTCCGATCGTAGAGATCTGGAAGCTCCGACAAAGTTCGTACCATTGTCGGAGTAGATGTTCTTCGGACATCCTCTTCTCGCGATAAAACGCGAAAAGGCCGCGAGGAAGCCTGGGGTACTAAGGTCACTAGTGGCTTATAAGTGGATGGCCTTAGTGGAAAAACAGACGAAAAGGCATACGTAGCCTTTTGACAGTCGACATCCCCTACCGCGGTAGCTTTTGATGTCGAAAGGCCCCGCAAAGTCTACCCCGGTATTGGTGAACGCGCGGGTAAAAGTAGTCCGCTCGCAGGGAAGGGTCCCCATAAGTTGGGACTGTGCCTGCTTTCGGTGAATAATGCAGGTTTTGCAATTGTGGATGATGGCTCTGATCATGGTCTTGACATTCGGTATCCAGTATTGGGTTCGGATAAGACGGAGCATGAGCTGGTTCTCGCCATGAAGGGAGTCATGATGAGCCATCATAACGGTAAGGCGAGACAGCCTACAATTGTAAGGCAAGATGACCGGATGCCGCTCGTTGTATGACATGTCTTTTGAAGCCCCTAGACGCCCTCCTGTTCTGATAATATCATCTTTGTCGATGTATGGGTTGAGTGAAAGGATTTCACTCTTCCGATCAATAGGTTCCCTATTTTTTAATTTTAAATATTCTGTACCGTAAAATTGTTTCTGGCAGACTCGTATTAATGCTTGAGTCGTTGCCTTAATCTCATCGGCTGAGATTATGCACGACTTTTCTTGGAACACTGCTTTAGTTTTAGGATGCGTTCTTTTATAGAATCTCCTAACATAGGATAGAACCTTCAAAGCCCTGGGTAAGTGTGAAAAACGGTCGAGAATATCTCCCTGATCTACCCTTGTCGTGGCATATGTTTGTGCCCTCTTCTCCTCAACGGACGTTTTGTATTCTGTCTCTTGTGCTGGCCAGTGGGAATTGTCTTCTTGCAGCCAAGAAGGTCCCTGCCACCACAACGAATTGTTGACCAACTCTGATGCATGTAGTCCTCTGCTTCCTAGATCCGCTGGATTAGATTCCGAGTCCACGTGAAGCCAGTCCTTTCTACCGACCATATCGATGATCTTAGTGATTCGGTGTGCGACGAAGGTTGACCAGGAACAGGGCGGCTTTCTTATCCAAGCGAGTACGATGGTTGAATCCGTCCAGAGGTGAACTTTTGCTGGCCCCAAATGAATGTTTCTGAATATTGATTCCATGATCTCTGCAAGCAGCACGGCGCCGCATAGTTCTAAACGTGGTAGCGAGATGGTTTTCACTGGAGCTACTCTGGTTTTCGCTAACAGTAAGTGTATGAAAACCTGATCGTTTCTTTTCACGCGCATATATATCGCTGCCGCATATGCTTTCTCGGAGGCGTCACAGAAGCCGTGGATTTCTATGTCGTCTTCCGGTGAAAAATTTACCCACCGCGGTATCCTAATGTTATCTATTCCGCTATAGTGTTGGGTGAAATTTTCCCACCGTTCTAAGGTAGTTGGGGAGACAGGTTCATCCCACCCAGTGCCCTCTAACCAGATGTTCTGCATTAGTATTTTTGCTACTATGACCATTGGTGCAAGCCAGCCTAAAGGGTCGAAAAGTTTGGCTATAGCGGATAGGATTGCGCGTTTGGTGATGTTCTCGCCATTCTCTAAAACTCCTGCGGTGAAGTAAAACATGTCTGAATGCGCGTTCCATCGTATTCCGAGTGCCTTCAACGAGCTAGCCTCTTCAAACGCTAGGAAGTCCTCGCTGAGCAAATCCGTTTTGGGGATGTCCTGAAGGATTTCCTCACAATTGGATGTCCACTTGCGCAATGGAAAGCCAGCTGAGCGTAATGCTTCGCGAATCTCGTTCCTTGCTTTGATAGTTGACGCTATTGTATGTCCTCCAGATAAAACGTCGTCGACATACATACTTTCGCGTAGTATGCTCGATGCTATTGGGTGGGTATTTTCTACATCATCAGCCAATTGTAGAAGTGACCGTATCGCGAGGTAGGGGGCGCAGTTTACACCAAAGGTGACAGTCTTTAGTTCGTAAAGACTGATGGGTTCGTTGGGGGATGTTCGATGGACAATTCTTTGAAATTTGGCGTGATTATCGGTCACCCAAATCTGCCTATACATCTTTTCTATGTCGCTATTAAAGATAAAGCGGTACAGTCTCCAACGTAGAATTAAAATAGGCAAGTCTGCTTGGAGTACTGGCCCTGGGTGGAGTATGTCGTTTAGACTAATGCCATTTGCTGTAGGACTTGACGCGTTGAAAACGACGCGCACCTTGGTGGTGGTACTTTCCGCCTTTACAACGGCGTGGTGGGGCAGGAAATAATTATCCGAATCGTCGGATGGTACATTATTTTTAATTTTTCTCATATGTCCAAGCGTTTCGTATTCGGATAACACCCGAACATATTCTTTCCCTAACTCTTGGTTTTTTAGTAATCGCCCCTCATTTCTGAAGAATTGTGAACATGCGCGCTTTAGGGACGGTCCTAATTTAATATTCTCAGGGTAATCCTGCCTGAATGGTAGCGAAACTATATACTTCCCATTTTCATCACGTTTTGTCGTTTCCTTAAATAGTTGTTCACAATACCTTTCTTCTTCATTAAGCATTTTGTTTTTGGGAACATTTTCTATCTCCCAGAAAGCTTTTAATTGGTTGTCCAATGCATCCTCGTTATAAAATGACATGATGCTCTTCGTTGGACCCGGTGCTTCGATGCGACCGGTTAGTATCCAACCGAAAACTGTCTCTTGGGCCAAAAGTGTATTTAGTACATTCTTTTTCAGACCGCTCAGTATAATTTGGGGATATATGTCTCCTCCAAGTATGAGGTCTACGTCTTCGTTGATGTAGAACCTCTTGTCTGCCAACACCAAGTCTGGGAATGCCTGCATAGTCATGGCATTGATATGGCAGGATGGAAGATTCCCAGTGAGTTTGGCTAGGACTAGAACGGGTGTAGTCAGGCTGAAGCAGGCATCCACTGGTGAACGTAATTCAATTTTGGATGCCTCTTTCACCTGAGCTGACACCGCATTTGTGATGCCTGAAACTTGGGCATGCATTTTCCTCGCTGGCAAATTGATTCTGCGTTTCAGTCTTTCAGTTATAAAGGAACATTCAGACCCTGAATCAATTAATGCCCGCGCGGAGAAGTCGGTACCATTATGGTGAATGTGTACGCGAGCAGTTCCTAATAGCACACCTGTGCTGGAATTCGTATGACAGGATGTCACATTTTTGTTCCCGTTTGACCCTGGTTTTTCTGATTCCTGTCTCGCTAATGCCTGTCTAGAAGTAGAGGGCCTATTATCGTTGGAGTGTTGGGGCGGGTTGTAGGTGGTGTTTTTCTGTAGGGTATCCGCATGCAGGAGCGTATGGTGACGAGAGTGGCACGTATTGCAGTTGTAGGAACTGGTGCATCTGGTCACTGTGTGTCCTGGGGATAGACAATTCAGACAACCACTTGTAGATTTTATGAATTTAATCCTTTCTGGAGGGGTTAACTCGCAAAAGCGTGAACAGTTGCGTAATCTATGTTCAGGGGATTTACGCATTTTACAAATTGATTTTATTGTTTGCTTGGATACTTTCGTTTGAAAAGCACCAAGTCTTTTCGTAGGGGTTTCTGACGATTGTCGCGACGCGTTTGGTTTTTGCACTTTCGAAGTGGCATGCCCTGTAAAACCAGACACTGTTTCAAGTGTCTGAAACCGATTAGACAGGAATTTATTCATATCCTCCCACTTGGATATGTCCATTTTATGGTCTATACTTTGCTCCCAAAGAGCCAGCGTGCTCTCTGGTAACTTGGTTGAGCATAGATAGGTCAGGATTGCATCCCAATTGGAAGTGTCAATTTTGTGGCATTTGAGGGACGAAATACAATTATTTATATCATTTTGCAGCTTTTTTATTGAACTGCCACACTTCGTATCTTTCACACAAGTTTTTCCAGGCCATCTCGAAGCCTTCATTTGTGAGGGGGCATTTTTTAACGATATCTTTTGCTTCGCCCTGCGTTTTGTTGTTGAGATGGAATAACTTTTCCACCCCTTTCAAGCTGGAATTGTTTATATATATTGCCGTGAAAAGGTCGCGAAAAGTTGGCCAGGACAGATAATCCCCTTTAAAAACTTCAGTGTCGGAAGCAGGGAGGCGAATTTTATGCGCATGAGGTTCTTGCTCAGGGTTGACGTTCTTTTCATCCTTCTTGTATTTTTCTGCCTCAGCAGATATAGACGCTGAACATCGCACGTAGATTGCGTATGCTGCCTTTTGCTTCTTTCTGATCGCCATAACGTCATCCGCTGACACCTCATCAGATCCCAATAGCGAATCAAACGCAGACTTTACCTTCTTCCACAAGAGCCGCAACTCTTCCTGCTGTATTGCAAGGGTGTGTTTGCTATGGTCGCTCTCCGGAATGAGGCTGTAATCTTTATCAAACTCTGCGATTGATTCTGCTAAACGGATGTAGGTTTCCATTGATTTATTTACGTTTATTAACGAGAAAATTTCCGATTAGAAAAATAGAACTCTTCTGAGTTAATATGCCTGCCCAGCCCTAAATAAAAACTATTGAACTTCGAGTTTATTATTTATTTTGTTTATTGCAGACTTTTTGTCTTTGTAGCGACAACGAAAAGGGTTTATTTTATGGACTTTTTTGTCACAACAGGGACAACAAAAAGGATTTATTTTTGGACTTTTTGTCACAGCAGCGAAAACCAGCAAAAGATTTAATGTGCAAATTTTTGTCTCAGCGGCAACAACAAAAGGGGACCACTCACCACCTCCACAAATAATGGGTGTATTTTTGAAGAAGTGAAGAAATGCGTGCGATATTGTAAAAAAGCGCCAAAAAAAAGTGTAAAAAGTGTTTAAAAAGTGAAGTGAGCACCGGATTAATTAATTAAATTGAACTTAATTTCGTGTTTGTGAAGTACAAAAGAAACAACAACAAAAACCTATTTAGTATGGTGCGGAAAGTGAGGTTAGGTTACCCTCTTCCTTGTGTTGTGTCTGGAAAACCTTACCACTGGTGGGGGGATGGACCAGATAATCACAAGGACTGAAAATAAAGGCTAACAAACCGAGTGATTTAACCTTTGAAATTAGAAAAATAAATTGGTGCTCACTAAATCACTTCACTGTTTTCACTTTTATTTTTAATTTTTCGCGCACTACACGGGGTTTTTCTCTTTACTTTGCAAAAAACAACACTCAAAAAAAAAGTGGCAAGAAATATGAACTTACGTTGTTTTTGTGGAAAAATTGATGTGATGGTTGTGGCTCCGGCGGCTGATAATGTCGTGTATAGTATCAAACTTCCAACTTTTTGGTGGTTCTGCTGGACTATGCTGTGACAAATAAAACTTTTGATGATTTTTTGTGGCAATTCGTGCAAATTTAGTAGTAGGCAAATGTGCTGTGTTGTGGACTGTATATATAAAGAGGCGCTTTTAGTTCCTGGTGAGGAGGACCAATGTTCGGCCTGAGTGCGTCTGGAACCGGCAGTGGGTAGGCGCACACGGGTCGATCTCGGGTTGATAGTGCTCTCGAAAGAAAGTAAAAAGAACAAAACGCAAAGAGGATTTCCTCGTTATAATAGTGTTTTAATTAGAGTGTAGGGAAATATATATAAGGATACAATATTACCATTGAGTGTAAAAATGATGACGGTGATACTCGGCGATGTGTGCTGGTTGGCGGTCGATCGAAAAAGAGACCGGTTATCCCGTTGAGGACAACCGCTAAGCCGCGGAAAGGTCCTCTGGTATTAAGGAGGGGAAAAACCACACACACAACCACCCTTACGTATGCGTGCATGGGTGCTGACAACCTGCACACACACATGCATGTGTACGCAACGCATGCATGTGCATGCATGCACACAAGTGCGGCGTGAGTGTGGGTGGCTGGAAATATTATTAAAACATTAGGGAGGGGCGCCGTCAATCAAGTGAAAGTTAGGCATTTGGCCTAAACATTTCGAAAAACCGAAGAAGTGCGATAATTCATTACTAAAAACGGATAAAGCGATGAAACTTGGTAGGTGGGTTGACCTTATAACACAGAATAGAAAATTAGTAAAATTTTGGACAATGGGTGTGGCACCACCCACTTTTAAAAGGAGGTATTGTAAAAGTAATTTGGCAGTCGTTGAAGATATCATGATGAAATTTCGCAAGAACGTTACTCCTATTACTGTATATGTTCTGAATAAAAATTAGCAAAATCGGATAACGAACACTCTTAAAAAAATAATTTTTGAAAGTCATATTTTAACAAAAAATTTAATATCTTTATAGTATATAAGTAAATTATGTCAACTTTCAACTCCAGTAATGATATGGCGCAAAAAATACAAAAATGAAAGAAAATTTTAAAATAGTCGTGGCTCCGCCCTTTTTCATTTAATTTGTCTAGGATACTTTTAATGCCATAAGTCGAAAAAAAATTTACCAATCCTTGTGAAATTTGATAAGGGCATAGCTTGTATGGCGATAACAGTTTTTTATGAAATTTGGCGAAATCGGTTGAAGCCACGCCCAGTTTTTATACACAGTCGGCCGTCTGTCCTTCCGCTCGGCCGTTAACAGGATAACTTGAGCAAAAATCGATATATCTTAACTAAACTTAGTTCACGTACTTATCTGAACTCACTTTATCTTGCTATTAAAAATGGGCGAAATCCGACTATGACCACGCCCACTTTTTCGTTATCGAAAATTTAGAAAAATTATAAAAATGCCATAATTCTATACCAAATACGAAAAAGGGATGAAACTGGTGATTTGATTGGGTTTTTTACGCAAAATATAACTATAGAAAAAAACTTTGTAAAATGGGTGCGACTCCTACCATATTAAGTAGAAGAAAATGAAAAAGTTCTGCAGGGCGAAATCAAAAATCATTGGAATCATGACAGAAATACTGTTGGTGGTATTACAAATATAAATAAATTATCGGTATCCGATAGATGAAGTTCTGGGTCACCCTGGTCCACATTTTGGTCGATATCTCGAAAACGCCTCCACATATACAACTAAGGGCCACTCCCTTTTAAAATCTTCATTAATATCTTTAATTTGATACCCATATCGTACAAACACATCCTAGAGGCACCCCTGGTCCACCTTTATGGCGAAAAGGCCCACTGCCTTTTAAAATGCTCTTTAATACTTTCCATTAGATACCCATGTCATACAAAGACTTTCCAGGGTTACCTTAGGCTCATTTTCCTACATCGTGATTTTCCCTTATTTTGTCTACAAAGCTCTCAGCTGAGTATGTAATGTTTGCGAAAAATAATCACGAAATAATTTAGAGATCTTGTTTGAAATAGTTCCGAAATAGTCCCAAAATAATCAAAAATAGACGTGAAGCAACAAGAAGTATATTTCTATAATTATCTCGAAAACAATCTACAGGCTTTTTCGAAATAAGAATGATATTTTCACGAAAGATCGGTATCATCATATACATAAGTCATTTGTATCAAAGTAAATCTACTTTTATAGACTCACACTTACTGAATACAGCCCCTAGAGAGCTTCCAAAATCAACCCGAAATCACCCCCAAACTACCCTCAAATGACTCCGGAAGCATCTTGGCTTAGCGCAGAATCGGGAGAAACAGAATCGCACAGTCGATTACGCATGACAACCCACCGCTACACCGTTCACACTACCGCATATAGAATTCATATACATACATATATACCTTCATATAGCGGTGCGACGCTTCGAATATCGATTTTACGTGTTGCTATAGATTTCTCACATCAAAAATATTAACAAAACAAAAAAACGGAAAAATTATAATGGGAAACCCTTCAGAAATTATTGCAAAGTAATCAAATATAAACCAAGCATGAACGTCAACAAAGTAATTTAATATCTTTAACACCAGAACATGACAAATTTATTCCACGCCATTTACCATGCATCGGGAAAATTGCTTGCAATGGCGTAATGGTTATATGATAATTTTAGGAGATGTAAAGAGAGACAAGAATTGAAAAGAAGGGAAAAAATATAAAACCAAATAACAAAATTTACTGCTTTAGTATACAACAAAGTTTTTTATGAGAAAACTGAAATTAACCAAATTAGAAAACCATAATATTTATAATAATAACTAAACTGGTCTACCTTGCCATACACATATGGAAAGATCGGAGCACAGTGGATTAAACCTGGTCATAGTGATCTGACGCAAAGTAGCCTAAATATTGTTATTGGTCAAAAAACTGCGGACAGTTTAACCTTCGCAGTGAACATAAGTAATTTGGTTTTGTTTTGCCAGAAAGCATTCTACGATCATGTATGTTTTGAAGGATGTCATAGGGAATTACAGAGCAAAGAGAACTTCCTTTGTGCTACATGTCTAAATTTGAGCTCTCTGCAAAACTAGCATGTTATTATATACCATAAATCCTAGCCTTGATTTCGGCTCTTCCATTTGGTCCTCAAACAAACTATTGTAACTTTTTGGACGTATTCAGCTTACGTGAGGTCTTTACTGACCGGCCAGCTCAAATTAACCTAACCCAGTTAATATAAATGAAAAAAAAAATAATTATTTGAAAACTAAACCCAAGCTCAACTCCTTTTTATAATCAGTTGAGCAGAGCTCACAGAGTATATTAACATTGATTGGATAACGGTTGGTTGTACAAGTATAAAGGAATCGAGATAGATATAGACTTCCATATATCAAAATCATCAGTATAGAAAAAAAATTCGATTAAGCCATGTCCGTCCGTCCGTCCGCTGTCCGTTAACACGATAACCTGAGTAAATTTTGAGGTATCTTGATGAAATTTGGTATGTAGGTTCCCGGGCACTCATCTCAGATCGCTATTTAAAATGAACGATATCGGACAATAACCACGCCCACTTTTTCGATATCGAAAATTTCGAAAAATCGAAAAAGTGCGATAATTCATTACCAAATATGGATTAAGCGATGAAACTTGGTAGGTGAGTTGATCTTATGACGCAGAATAGAAAGCTAGTCAAGTTTTGGACAATGGACGTGGCACCGCCCACTTTTAAAAGAAGGTAATTTAGAAGTTTTGCAAGCTGTAATTTGGCAGTCGTTGAAGATATCATGATGAAATTTGGCAGAAACGTTACTCCTGTCACTGTATGGCTGCTTAATAAAAATTAGCAAAATCGGAGGACGACCACGCCCACTCTTTAAAAATTTTTTTTTTTAAATTCAAATTTTAAAAGAAAAGTAAATATCTTTACAGTATATAAGTAAATTATGTCAACATTCAACTCCAGTAATGATATGGTGCAACAAACTACAAAAATAAAAGAGAATTTCAAAATGGGCGTGGCTCCGCCCTTTTTCATTTAATTTGTCTAGGATACTTTTAATGCCATAAGTCGATCAAAAATTTACCAATCCTTGTGAAATTTGGTAGAGGCTTAGATTCTAGGACGATAACTGTTTTCTGTGAAAAAGGGCGAAATCGGTTGAAGCCGCGCCCGGTTTTTATACACAGTCGACCGTCTGTCCTTCCGCTCGGCCGTTAACACGATAACATGAGCAAAATCGGTATATCTTTACGAAACTCAGTTCACGTACTTATCTGAACTCACTTTGTATTGGTGTACAAAATGGCCGAAATGCGACTATGACCACGCCCACTTTTTCGATATCGAAAATTACGAAAAATTAAAAAAATGCCATAATTATATACCAAATACGAAAAAAGGGATGAAACATGGTAATTGTATTGGTCTATTGACGCACAATATAACTTTAGAAAAAAACTTGGTAAAATGGGTGTGACACCTACCATATTAAGTAGAAGAAAATGAAAAAGTTTTGCAGGGCGAAATCAAAAGCCCTTGGAATCTTGGAAGGAATACTGTTCGTGGTATTACATATATAAATAAATTAGCGGTAACCGATAGATGATGTTCTGGATCACCCTGGTCCACATTTTGGTCAATATCTCGAAAACGCCTTCACATATACAACTAAGGGCCACTCCCTTTTAAAACCCTCATTAATACCTTTAATGTGATACCCATATCGTACAAACACATTCTAGAGTCACCCCTGGTCCACGTTTATGGCGATATCTCCAAAAGGCGTCCACATATAGAACTGAGGCCCAACCTTTTTAAAATACTCATTAACACCTTTCATTTGATACCCATATCGTACAAACAAATTCTAGAGTCACCCCTGGTCCACCTTTATGGCGATATTTCGAAAAGGCGTCCACCTATAGAACTAAGGCCCACGCCCTTTTAAAATAATCATTAACACCTTTCATTTGATACCCATATCGAACAAACAAATTCTAGAGTCACCCCTGGTCCACCTTTATGGCGATATTTCGAAAAGGCATCCACCTATAGAACTAAGGCCCACGCCCTTTTAAAATAATCATTAACACCTTTCATTTGATACCCATATCGTACAAACAAATTCTAGAGTCACCCCTGGTCCACCTTTATGGCGATATTTCGAAAAGGCATCCACCTATAGAACTAAGGCCCACGCCCTTTTAAAATAATCATTAACACCTTTCATTTGATACCCATATCGTACAAACAAATTCTAGAGTCACCCCTGGTCCACCTTTATGGCGATATTTCGAAAAGGCGTCAACCTATAGAACTAAGTCCCACGCCCTTTTAAAATACTCGTTAACACCTTTCATTTGATACACATATAGTACAAACAAATTCTAGAATCACCCCTGGTCCACCTTTATGGCGATATTTCGAAAAGGCGTCCACCTATAGAACTAAGGCCCACGCCCTTTTAAAATACTCATTAACACCTTTCCTTTGATACCCATATCGTACAAACAAATTTTAGAGTCACCCCTGGTCCACCTTTATGGCGATATTTCGAAAAGGTGTCCACCTATAGAACTAAAGCCCACGCCCTTTTAAAATATTTATTAACACCTTTCATTTGATACCCATATCGTACAAACAAATTCTAGAATCACCCCTGGTCCACCTTTATGGCGATATTTCGAAAAGGCGTTCCCCTATAGAACTAAGGCCCACGCCCTTTTAAAATAATCATTAACACCTTTCATTTGATACCCATATCGTACAAACAAATTCTAGAGTCACCCCTAGTCCACATTTATGGCGATATCTCGAAAAGGCGTCCACCTATAGAACTACGGCCCACGCCCTTTTAAAATACTCATTAACACCTTTCGTTTGATACCCATATTGTACAAACGCATTCTAGTGTCACCCCTGGTCCACTTTTATAACGATATTCCGAAAAGGCGTCCACCTATAGAACTAAGGTCCACTCCCTTTTAAAACACTTATTAACACCTTTCGTCTGATACACATATAGTACAAACAAATTCTAAAATCACCCCTGGTCCACCTTTATGGCGATATTTCGAAAAGGCGTTCACCTATAGAACTAAGGCCCACGCCCTTTTAAAATAATCATTAACACCTTTCCTTTGATACCCATATCGTACAAAATAAATTCTAGAGTCACCTCTGGTCCACCTTTATGGCGATATCTCGAAAAGGCGTCCACCTATAGAACTTAGGCCCACTCCCTTTTAAAATTATCATTAACACCTTTCATTTGATACCCATATCGTACAAACAAATTCTAGAGTCACCCCTGGTCCACCTTTATGGCGATATTTCGAAAAGGCGTCCACCTATAGTACTAAGGCCCACGCCCTTTTAAAATACTCATTAACACCTTTCATTTGATACCCGTATCGTACAAACAAATTCTAGAGTCACCCCTGGTCCACCTTTATGGCGATATTTCGAAAAGGCGTCCACCTATAGAACTAAGGCCCACGCCCTTTTAAAATAATCATTAACACCTTTCCTTTGATACCCATATCGTACAAACAAATTCTAGAGTCACCCCTGGTCCACCTTTATGGCGATATTTCGAAAAGGCGTCCACCTATAGAACTAAGGCCCACGCCCTTTTAAAATACTCATTAACACCTTTCATTTGATACCCATATCGTACAAACAAATTCTAGAGTCACCCCTGGTCCACGTTTATGGCGATATTTCGAAAAGGCGTCCACCTATAGAACTAAGGCCCACGCCCTTTTAAAATACTCATTAACACCTTTCATTTGATACCCATATCGTACAAAATAAATTCTAGAGTCACCTCTGGTCCACCTTTATGGTGATATCTCGAAAAGGCGTCCACCTATAGAACTTAGGCCCACTCCCTTTTAAAATTATCATTAACACCTTTCATTTGATACCCATATCGTACAAACAAATTCTAGAGTCACCCCTGGTCCACCTTTATGGCGATATATCGAAAAGGCGTCCACCTATAGAACTAAGGCCCACGCCCTTTTAAAATACTCATTAACACCTTTCATTTGCTACCCGTATCGTACAAACAAATTCTAGAGTCACCCCTGGTCCACCTTTATGGCGATATTTCGAAAAGGCGTCCACCTATAGAACTAAGGCCCACGCCCTTTTAAAATAATCATTAACACCTTTCCTTTGATACCCATATCGTACAAACAAATTCTAGAGTCACCCCTGGTCCACCTTTATGGCGATATTTCGAAAAGGCGTCCACCTATAGAACTAAGGCCCACGCCCTTTTAAAATAATCATTAACACCTTTCCTTTGATACCCATATCGTACAAACAAATTCTAGAGTCACCCCTGGTCCACGTTTATGGCGATATTTCGAAAAGGCGTCCACCTATAGAACTAAGGCCCACGCTCTTTTAAAATACTCATTAACACCTTTCATTTGATACCCATATCGTACAAACAAATTCTAGAGTCACCCCTGGTCCACCTTTATGGCGATATTTCGAAAAGGCGTTCACCTATAGAACTAAGGCCCACGCCCTTTTAAAATAATCATTAACACCTTTCCTTTGATACCCATATCGTACAAACAAATTCTAGAGTCACCCCTGGTCCACGTTTATGGCGATATTTCGAAAAGGCGTCCACCTATAGAACTAAGGCCCACGCCCTTTTAAAATACTCATTAACACCTTTCATTTGATACCCGTATCGTACAAACAAATTCTAGAGTAATCCCTGGTCCACCTTTATGGCGATATTTCGAAAAGGCGTCCACCTATAGAACTAAGGCCCACGCCCTTTTAAAATACTCATTAACACCTTTCATTTGATACCCGTATCGTACAAACAAATTCTAGAGTCACCCCTGGTCCACCTTTATGGCGATATTTCGAAAAGGCGTCCACCTATAGAACTAAGGCCCACGCCCTTTTAAAATAATCATTAACACCTTTCCTTTGATACCCATATCGTACAAACAAATTCTAGAGTCACCCCTGGTCCACGTTTATGGCGATATTTCGAAAAGGCGTCCACCTATAGAACTAAGGCCCACGCCCTTTTAAAATACTCATTAACACCTTTCATTTGATACCCGTATCGTACAAACAAATTCTAGAGTCACCCCTGGTCCACCTTTATGGCGATATTTCGAAAAGGCGTCCACCTATAGAACTAAGGCCCACGCCCTTTTAAAATAATCATTAACACCTTTCCTTTGATACCCATATCGTACAAACAAATTCTAGAGTCACCCCTGGTCCACGTTTATGGCGATATTTCGAAAAGGCGTCCACCTATAGAACTAAGGCCCACGCCCTTTTAAAATACTCATTAAGACCTTTCATTTGATACCCATATCGTACAAAATAAATTCTAGAGTCACCTCTGGTCCACCTTTATGGCGATATCTCGAAAAGGCGTCCACCTATAGAACTTAGGCCCACTCCCTTTTAAAATTATCATTAACACCTTTCATTTGATACCCATATCGTACAAACAAATTCTAGAGTCACCCCTGGTCCACCTTTATGGCGATATTTCGAAAAGGCGTCCACCTATAGAACTAAGGCCCACGCCCTTTTAAAATACTCATTAACACCTTTCATTTGATACCCGTATCGTACAAACAAATTCTAGAGTAACCCCTGGTCCACCTTTATGGCGATATTTCGAAAAAGTGTCCACCTATAGAACTAAAGCCCACGCCCTTTTAAAATACTCATTAACACCTTTCATTTGATACCCATATCGTACAAACAAATTCTAGAATCACCCCTGGTCCACCTTTATGGAGATATTTCGAAAAGGTCCACCTATAGAACTAAGGCCCACGCCCTTTTAAAATAATCATTAACACCTTTCTTTTGATACCCATATCGTACAAACAAATTCTAGAGTCACCCCTGGTCCACCTTTATGGCGATATTTCGAAAAGGCGTCCACCTATAGAACCAAGGCCCACGCCCTTTTAAAATACTCATTAACACCTTTCATTTGATACCCATATCGTACAAACAAATTCTAGAGTCACCCCTAGTCCACATTTATGGCGATATCTCGAAAAGGCGTCCACCTATAGAACTACGGCCCACGCCCTTTTAAAATACTCATTAACACCTTTCATTTGATACCCATATTGTACAAACGCATTCTGGAGTCACCCCTGGTCCACTTTTATAACGATATTCCGAAAAGGCGTCCACCTATAGAACTAAGGTCCACTCCCTTTTAAAACACTTATTAACACCTTTCGTTTGATACCCATATTGTACAAACGCATTCTAGAGTCAACCCTGGTCCATCTTTATGGCGATATCTCGAAAGGGCGTCCATCTATAGAACTTAGGCCCACGCCATTTTAAAATACTCATTAATACCTTTCATTTGATACCCATATCGTACAAAATAAATTCTAGAGTCACCTCTGGTCCACATTTATGGCGATATCTCGAAAAGGCGTCCACCTATAGAACTTAGGCCCACTCCCTTTTAAAATTATCATTAACACCTTTCATTTGATACCCATATCGTACAAACAAATTCTAGGGTCACCCCTGGTCCACCTTTATGGCGATATTTCGAAAAGGCGTCCACCTATAGAACTAAGGCCCACGCACTTTTAAAATACTCATTAACACCTTTCATTTGATACCCATATCGTACAAACAAATTCTAGAGTCACCCCTGGTCCACCTTTATGGCGATATTTCGAAAAGGCGTCCACCTATAGAACTAAGGCCCACGCCCTTTTAAAATACTCATTAACACCTTTCATTTGATACCCATATCGTACAAACAAATTCTAGAATCACCCCTGGTCCACCTTTATGGCGATATTTCGAAAAGGCGTCCAGCTATAGATTTAAGGTCGACTCCCTTTTAAAACACTTATCAACACCTTTCGTTTGATACCCATAATAAATTCTAGAGTCAAGCCTGGTCCACCTTTATGGCGATATCCCTAAATGGCGTCCATCTGTAGAACTATGGCCCACTTCCTCTTAAAATACTCTTTAATACCTTCCATTTGATACACATGTCATACAAACACATTCCAGGGTTACCCTAGGTTCTTTTTACAACATGGTGATTTTCCCTTACTTTGTCTCCACAGCTCTCAACTGAGTATGTAATATTCGGTTACACCCGAACTTCGCCTTCCTTACTTGTTTTACAATAAGTTCGACTTTCGTTATCGTAAAGTGCGGCTGTGCTGTTAATTACAAAGCTCTTACAAGACCAATGAAAAATGTTTAAAATTAAACTAGTCAAGTCCACAGAAGCTTATCTTCTATTAACACATAATAGAAGAATAGCGCCTAATCGAGAAGTGAGGTATACCGTGCTGATCCAGAAATAAACAGATCCTTCAACCTGCAAGATCATTGTAGCTCTTTTCAGGCGGAAGTTGTAGCCGTATCAAAAGCAGTCGAAACTATGAAAGAAAATATATTAAAATGCCGCGTCAATTTTTATATTGAAAGCCAAGCAGCAATTAAGGCAGTAATCTCGCATATCATAGAATCTAGAAGTGTGTTAGAGTGTAAGCAATACCTGGAAAGAATCGATACAAAAAGAAGCATACATCTATGTTGGGTCACAGGGGAGTATAAAAGTGGACGAACTAGTTAAAAAGGGTGCAATTCTTGAAGCTTTCTCCTTAGACGTGCAAATTAGATTGGGCGATATTAAGAGAAAACGAGAGCTGCACATGTTTGACCAAGCGGGAAAGGCGTGGAAACAAGCGCGGGGTTGTGAATTATCGAAGATCATGTGAAAACAAACAAAGTTACTCCTATCATTAAAAAGAAAGAGGACTCTAGACTCATAAAGGGTTTTTGACTGGAAACTAATTTCTGGCATAACATACCTTTTAATTAGGCTTGGTCAGTGTAGCCGACGTAAAATTGCGGATTGAAGAATGAAACGATCGAGCACGTTTTGCATTCGTGCCCTGCGCTCCAGAAGAGAAAAAGCTGTCAGATCTATAAGCGGCAAGTAGCAAAGATCCGAGGAAGCTTCTGGTATTTGCCAAAGAAGACACAGTCATTTTATAACATAGGTTCTGGTTTCTGATAGGGTTTTTTTCAGTTTAGTCGCTAAAAAACAGTATATGTGAGGTACTCATGGACCGGTCAGTTCAAATTAACCTAACCTATCTCAATTTCGGTTAATTTATCTTGGATATGAATCGCTACTTGTCGATTTGTTCCAACGAAACAAAATTTCTTTCTAATCTGCTTTATAACTTAAATTCATGTATAAGTATTGATCATAATCATACACTTAAATGCTGTTTGTTCTTTGAAAATTAAATAAAGTTAGCAATGCGTTTAATTTTAGCGGACATTTTTAAAGCTTAAACGATTCAGAGAAGCCCTTGAGCTACAACAACTATGAGAATTTTGTTGGTGCTTTGACAAAAAACAATAACATTATTTCAACGTAAACTAACTTTTTAGCCAGCAGCACAGCAGTGTACGCGATAACTAAAAAAAGCACTTAAAACTATTTTTAATTAAACTCTTTAGCCTGTATTAAAAAGCTCTTCGTTATGTTTAAACGAGAATAGCGAACTAACAATAACGATGGAGTTGAATTCTTTAATTAAACTGTTGCAACCATTAATGAATTAAGGCAGATTTATAAAAAACATGTAAAAAAGCCAAAGTTCGGGTTAAACCGAACATAACATATCCAGCTGTGCACTTGAAACGCTGTTGTTGTTTGCTTTGTGTTGTTAATAGTGTTATAAGCCTGCGCTAGTGAACTTGAGCGGGTAAAAATGCAGTTATACAGTTGTAGCTATGAAAAAAAGTTTATGTCAAATTTCGTTAATTTAAAGTATTTTGGAAAGAGTAACAACAAGAGGAGCTCGTCACGCCCGTTTTCAAAATTTGTTTAAGTTTTGTTCTTAGCTCAACCATACCACTATTGAGGTAGAATATTAGTCAAATGTAGATAAATACTGTCTACTGGAACAAAGCACTAGTAGATAAGCTCAGAAGGATGCATGGAGAACCAAAAAGAAATAATGAAAAGGAAAATAACAACACCTGGACAACTATGACACATACTGAAAAAGCAAGATATAAATTGGCAACCTTTTTTAAAAGATACAACATTAACACAATAGACAAACACACAACAACAAATAAACACAAAACGGTAAACGCACTAAAGCAACAAACACACAAAGAAGGTCAAACGACTAGAATTACTGACTTTTACCTGCCTCAGTCAGGCACATAAATCGAAAAGTAAAAACCACCCTCGGTTCTGAAAGAACACACAGCACATACACAAACATCAATTTTGATAATACCTGCTCATGTACCAATGAACTATAAATACAAGACAAACGACAACAAAAATCAGAACGAAAATCGACACTGATGATGGCACAACGCCGAAACCGGTTTGTCTCGAAACCAAATTTGACATGGGATGACGGGAAATCCTCACAATATTTATCCACCATGTCGGAAAATCAACAAAACAAAATAAGTAGATAAATACCATAGAGTTATTGCAAACGTTGTTAAAGTTAGACCTTTAGGGGTCTTTAACCGGTTTTTATTATCTTCACTCAGTCAATAAAATTTGGCAAGTATAGCGTCTCTGTCAAATTTCAATGTAATATCTTTAACAGCTTTTGATTTAAGGCTTGTTAAACTTCCAAATTTTCTTCTACTGAATGTGGGTAGTGGCACTTCCTTATTCCAAAACTTGTTGGAATTTATATTTTGCGTCATAAAACCAGTTCATCTACAAAATTTCATTAGCTTAGCGGCATTCGTTTTTGAATTATCTAATTTTTTCCATTTTCCCAAATTTTTAAAAGTGGGAGTGGTTATCGTCCGCTTTCGCTCATTTTCAATACCAATCTATTCTGGGTCTAGATAAGCCCGTGTACCGAATTTGGTGAGGATATCTCAATATTTGCTCAAGTTATCGTGTTAATGGGCGGACATGCGGGCGGATGGACCGACATGGCTTAGTCACATTTTTTTTCGATACTGATGATTTTGATATATGAAAGTCTATATCTATCTCGATTCCTCATACTTGTAAAACCAAACGTTTTCCAGTAAAAGTTATAATACCCTGTGTGCAAGCATAGCTGGGTATAAAAAGTGAATATTGTATACGTAACATAAACACAACAAAACTGAAATTTATAAGTGCATTCAATGTCCTTCAAATAATATCATTTTTGCAATATAAACAACATGGCACTCAGTGTTAGGCCAGTTAACGGGGAGTAAGAGTAACTATGAAAATGCTGGACTATGTTTTTATAACCAGCACAAGAAGCCATTTATCTTTGTTCAATCGCGCATTTGTGGACATTGCAATATTTGTATTTAATTAAACCTTAGGAAATTTCCATGGACATACAAAGCATTTAAACATACAAAAGCGCCACACATACACACAAACTCATACATATTTAATGCAAAAAAAATACACATGTGCGTGAACAAATACTTACTGACAATGCATAATACAACTATTTAATCTTTTATAGTTCTTTTTATTATTGCGGTTTTTTGGTTTTACTCGCAATTGTTTTTTCTTTTATGGAGAACAATAAAAGTTTTTTCACATCACTAATATTGTTTTATTCAATGTTAACAATTTAAACAATTATTATGTGCAAGTTTTTGTGTTGTTGAAGCATTGTGAAAAAATTTATTTAATTACAGTAAAAACTGATGTTGACGAATTCAATGCAAATAAAAAAGCAAATCATGTGAGGCACATTAGAGTGCGCTTTATTAAAATGCAGATGCTGTCACGAATATTAGCAAGCTCGATAGTACTTTTTTTCCTTGGGCGTTGAACCAGGCCTAATGAAAGCAGGCTAATCCTGTCCATGCACCCACACCACGCGGTCCCGGCGTCAGAGTGGAAAGGCGATTTATTCCCAATTGCTTCACATACGCATTTTTCTGCGGCATGCGTTAATGGCGTCATCACTGGAAACGCCATTTTACACTCAGCAGTCCACCAATGTAAGTCTCTACAAATTGGGGGAACCAAATTGCTCATGCAAAGCTCCTCTCCAAAAACTCTGTTAGAAGAAAGTCTTTCGCCGCGAAAACGAGGGCAATAAAACATTACGTGTTCTGCGTTTTCCGATTCGTTGAGGCAGTGTGGAGAGAGAGTATCCACCTCTAACCTACGTTTAAGTAGATACTCCTTGAAACCGCAATGGTGGTAGCTTAGCTCGCCGTGCTTCCGCTTGTACCATTTGGCTATATTTCCAGCTAACACGAAGGTCCAGCACACTTTCCTCGATTCTTCCCACCGTTCTTGCCACCTAATTATTGTTCGTGACTTTGCGCTTTTCTTAGCATCTTCAGATAATCGTCCAATTCCAATGCTATTCAGATTTGTAATTTTACTTAATAGCAGATCTACTGAGATATTTCAAAATAAAACAAGGAACGCGTCGTCGGACACCATCCTGTAATCACATGCTATTCGTATAGCAGTAATAATAGTCATTTTAGAGTCGTTTCATACTGGTACTACATATAATATTATTGAGCTGGTTAAATTGCATAAAAGCTGACGGACAACTTCGCCTACGCCACCGATGTTGGACATCATTTGCGTTGTGGCTCCACTCCAACTCCAGAAACTTTCTCTCCCAGCGTACTGGGGTGCTCCATAAAAATTAGTTTTGAGTAAATGTTTACTCATCCACAGTCCGCTTTAAGCTCACCAAAACCACTTCTGCCTTATTGCTAGCCATCTCCAGCCCCATATTCGTCAGCCATTCCTTAGTTCTCCCTACCCCGTCATTACATGATGCTTGGAGCTGTCCAGCTCCTTGGCCACTGCTACTACGACTATGTCATCCGCATAGGTGACAATCCGCATGGTTCCCGAAAGGTCGATGTATAGCACACCATCATACATTACGTTCTATAGCGTTGACCCTAGAACAGATTCCAAAGAGGCACTGCCGATGATGTTGTGCATTTTTGGTCCCTCATCCGTATCAAAAAGTAGAACTCTGTCGCTGTCCTTTTAGTTTGATATTCGCTTATGGTTTCACGCGCTATATTGGCAACTTTTGTATTGTATCCATCATGAATCTTGATTTTCGAAATCCAAGCTGGCTATTTGACAAGCAACCTGGACTTTCCAGGGTCTGCTGCAAACGCTTGCTAATAATGCGCTCGAGCATCTTTGACGGGCATTATACGAGGCTTCAGCAAAACGACCAATCTTTGTCGTTTCCATGAGCATTTGAAGTCGCTATGCATAATATAGATCTTATCGCGAATTTAAGGGCTATAATTGGCATTTCATCGCACTAGAGACTTCTTATCCGCAACTCTATATGTTGCATCTAGTACCTGCTGCTCTGTTAAATGTGTACAGATGAAATAACAATAGCTACACACAGATAAGATGTATATAACAACGAATGTACACAGAAATTCCGAGCGTAGTCAGCTTAAGACGACGTTAGATAATTTGAGAGGGCGAAGTTAAGACACAAGAGAACGAGAAGTAAATATGTAGATATTTAAGTATAGATCCTGGGGGAAAGTAATGACAAAATCGCTGAATGGTAAATAAGTTGCCTAATCCAAGGAATCACTCATTTGATTTTAGCACGTTTTAGGTCAAGTATGCGAACAAATTAAACTTTGAACTCGGCAACCATTGTGTTGCTGTATAATAAAGAGCAGTTTTTTGTACAAAATATTTGAGTCCGCGTATTCCACAGTGTTTAGTGAGACGAACCGACTTGGCACAATATGTCCTTGTTGAGGTGTTCGACACCAGATAAAAGAATCGAAAGAAGTAATCGATACCAAAAACGTATCAACGAAAAATACTCCATAACAACTCCTATCATCAAAACATGATAACTTAAAAGAGGCGTGAACGTCCTAATTAAAAAGTTCCCAAGGGCGAAATTGCATTCAATTCCGTTTTGTCATTCACGTTTTAATGTTAATAAGATAAATACTTTCTTTAAAAAACTGTGACCATATTAAATTTGCCACGAGCCTATGGAAAACTTTGACTAATACCATCACTGAATTTTAGTAAATTTTTTGTACCGAGTAGATCGAGCCTCACTTTGCAAACCAAAGTTGCAATATAAGGCGCACTATAATGTACAACCACAACCATATATATATCTGTAAGTCTGTCTGTATTCGGGGATATACTACAGCAATCCATCAATCTAGAGCATATGGGAAAAATCTCTTTGATTTTAATTCAATTCATAGTGGCAAACAGTAATAATTGGCTTTAACTGCGTGCACAAATACAAACCAAAGCTTAACATAAAAAAACAAAAACAAAAAGCAGCTGCAATCTGTGCCAAAATACAAATAAAATGCGCTCTTCATTCATAAGCCTTAATGCAAATGTTCGCTTTTTTTCTTTTTCCATTTTTTGCCGATTTTAACTGTGGTTAATATTTAAAAGGATTTTGTACTTATTTGTTTGCCAGTGTTGCATTTTATTCCATTAGCATTGCAGATTTACTATTTCGGTAAAAAAAAAAAAACAATTTTTTTCTTTAAATTTATTTTACGCATACGCCACGTAGTATCAAATTAAAGCGAAAGTGTTTCGTAAAAAAGAAAACGAATTAAATAAATGAATGCACTGCAAATAAATAAAAATGAAGAAAAACTATGTGTATTATGTGGTTAACATAGAATTTGTGGTTTTAATTGTTTGCCTGAGTGCCGATAAGAAAAAAAGCCACATTTTCATTGCAACAACTAATTTCTAAATAGTTATAATGAATGCATAAATATGTTTGAGAATTTTATTTTATAAAATTTTTTTTTTTTTTTTTTTTTTTTAAGTACTTTAATTTGTATTTAGTGCATTTGAATGCCTAACAACAACAAATTATCATCATTAGAGCCACTTTCGCGGCGCACCGTGGTGTGGTGGTAGCGTGCTCCGTCTACTACATCCAAGATCGTGGGTTCACGCCCCGCGCAAAACAATTGAAGTATAAATCACAATGCATGTACAAAATTGTATATACACTGACTCTTTTTTGTGTTTAAAAAAATAAAAATAAAAATTTTAAATGTTCAAAAAGCTCAAAAGTTTCAACATATGGATTGCTTAAAACATTCCGTAAATCGCCTTATCATCACAATACTCACGAGTAATTCAACTTAATTCTCAAAATCCAATACAACAACTTCAATCAGTCATTACTATGACATTCATCATCTCCTCCACTTTTTTTTTTACACTACGTGAATTATTACCGGGGTTACAACTTTGGGATCGTGGTGAAAAACTCAGTCTAAAAAGGGTGGAGCTACGCCCACCTTTTAAACTTAGAACTGTAATGTGTACGGCGATCCAAGTGTTAGTCCAAATATAATATTTGAACGAGTTCGCTCCATTACATGTTACCTAGATTGATTCAAAGTCTCAGCAACTGCTCGAGCCATAACTCAGAAATGGTTGAGGCCATGAAAAAGTACTTCAGCCTGGACCTGTGGAGAATTTCATGATGTTGAACTTGGAACTGAGCGCGAAACTCGAGCAAGATGTTCCCAAAGTACTAAATTCTGCGACCCCGTGTATCGACCATCTTCCTTCAATTTAACATGCAGCCGATTCATCTGATTAAGGCGGGATGTACTTTAATGTAAATTAGACTATCCATAATCGCCAATTAGAAACATTATTGAAAGGCAATGTCCAAGAAAACTCCTAGAGCATACTCCTTATATTCCAGGGATTTCCCTATTCTTAATACCACCCTATGCAATGCGGTGTCTACCGACTTGCCTTTGGCGTACGTGTGCTGTATTGTGGAGAACAGCTTTTCATCCACTTTGGACTTTATGTACATATCTATCAGCCTCTCAAAGGTTTTGAGCAGAAATGATGCCAAGCTGATGGGTCAATAATCTTTGGGATACACGTGACCGATCTTCCTCGCCTTTGGTAGGAAAGCTACACGAGCAGTTCTCCAAGATTGCGGTGCATGATTCAGTCTTATGCACCCATCGAATATTATTTGAAGCCATTCCACGACCGCCCTACTTGAAACTTGTAGCATGGCCGGGAATATACCATCTGGGCCTGGCGAATTAAACTTAGAAAACGTCTTCACTGCCCATTCGATCTTATCGTCATCGGTCACCAAGCACGGCACTACCCGCTCAGTGATCGAAGTGTGAGTGCTGTCTACTGGCTCTTCTAAGCCATCTTCCGATGAGAAATGTGTATCGAGAAGCACCTCAAGGGATTCCTCACTATTACGTGACCATTCCCCGTTCTCTTTCTTTATTAGTCCCTGGACTATATTTCCCCTTGGTAGGACTTTTTTCAACCGTGCTGTTTCGCTGGGGTATTATATGTCCGTACAGACACTTTTCTATGAGATTCTCTTCGCCCTGGAAATTTCACACATATAGATCCTCAGTAGATCCCTGTACTCGTCCCGACACGATTCGCTTTCCGCGGTCTTTGCTAGCTTTAACATTTCTTTTTCCTGTCTTCTTAGAAAACTCAGCTCATTGCTCCACCATGGCGGCTTTGCTTTTCCTCTGAATTTTCTTAGAGGGCAAGCTTTGTTATACGCAGTCATAAGCGCCCTTGTTGGGAATTCATTAGACTCCTCCAGTTCTTCCACATTGGAAAACTCTTTTGGTTGTGCCAGTTTCGTTTCTACCTTTTTCTGGAATTTAGTCCAATTTGTTGACCTAGGGTTTCTAAAGGTTCCTCCCTTCTCTACCCTCTTTAGGGGGATGCTGAAGCTGATATACGCATGGTCGGAGAAGGATGGTCTATCAAGAACCATCCAATCATACCTTGATATATCACGTTCGGAGCTCAGTGTAATATCCAAAACATTGCTGGATGTTGGACCAATGTATGTAGGGACATTTCCCTTTTTTGGCTATCTGCAAATTGGTTTTCAGGATGTAACAAAGCAGAGATTCGCCTCTCTCGTTCGTATCTGCTCCTCCCCACGCATTGTGGTGCGCATTTGCATCTGCGCCTATGACCAACCGCCCTTTGCGCCCTTCCCCCTGAACAAGCCTTTTGCACTCCATCGGTGGAACCTCCGCAGCATGGGCCATGTAGCAGGACGCCAGGATAAATGCCGGCTTATTCTTTTGCTCAACGGCCACCAATACGAGGTCCTCAGTGGTGTAATTAGCCAGCAAATATGAATGCAGCTGTTTCTTACCATTACTACTGCTCGCATCCGTCCTTCCGTTTGCGCGTAGTAAACGCCAAACCCGCGCGCTAAGTCCAGAATCCTTTCCACCTGATAAGAGCCACGGCTCCTGGATCTGCGCCACGTCAAGCGAACCCTCCTCTAGGGTTAGGAGGAGTTCGCTCGACGCCTCTTTACTGTGTCGGAGGTTTATCTGTAGGACTCGCAGCACCATTGGGTTGTTTGTCCCCCTCCAGCAGGTTCTCAGTGACGTCGTCGCTCTCCCCTTGCCCTTTTGGTTTAGAGTATTCGAGGCCCCTTCAGCCGTGACTGTTGTGCCGGGTGTTTCTCTGTGCGAGTCACAGCACCATTTGGCGGTTGGTCCTCTTCTAACACCTTCGTGGCGACGTTGGGACCTCCACCTGTCTTTTTTCCTTTAGACTTCGCCCACCTCTAGTGTGTTAGGATTTTTATCCTCGGGAATTCTTTTCCTGAGTCGCATGTAAATTGTGCCAGTGCAAAAAGACATTTTGCCAAGCTGCGTGTACAAAATATCCTCCGCCTGCTTGTTTATTTAGAAGATGTAGAACTGACCTTCATCGGTAGGCCGAGATACAGTAAGTACCTTCCAATCCTGGGTCGGTATGTTCGGATTCTGATTCTGCAGAAGTTGCAGTGTATCCCCCGACTTCATTACGCATGGTATCCATACCTTAACTTTTGGTACCGTGGGGATTTGCGCTTTATCCACCACCTCAAACCGCGCGTTCGTGCCTTGCTTTGGAGGTTTGGAACCACTTCATCCAGCCACCGCAAGCTCACGATGTTGTCGCACGCTATCATTTTCACACCATTATACCATCCCCCCGAATCAAAGGTTGGAAGGGGCTTACCTGGTCGTTCCCGCATCAGCTTAAGCATTAAGCTAATAAGGTCCCTTTCCACAGATCTCCACCTTTCAGTAGTCATTTGTCCGAAAGGACTGCTACAATCAACCAGTGCCACAGTCAGTGACTGCTTTGCCACATCACTCATCTTCTCGGGGAAAGCCGGAGTCTTAGTGTCATCTTCCTTTGGCACTTCCGAGAAAGCCGGAATCTTAGCTTTAACTCCCTTTAGCACCTCCGAGAAAGCCGGAGTTTTAGCGTTATCTCCCTTTGGCTTATCTCCTACTTCTGTAGTTGGAACTTCCCTCTGACTCGCAGCTTTCGAGGTAGTTGCTTCCTCGCTATTGGAGCCCATCTGTCTTACAGCTTTGGGCCTACTTGTCTTGTCTTTGCGACTGCCCTGTCTCGCAGCTCTAGCACTGGGTCCTTTCTGCCTCTTGAAAGCAGGCTTGTCACCTTCCGCCGAACGTTGCCTCTTCATTCTGCCATTCAACGTTTCTTCCTCCTCGTACCGGTTGCAGAACCGATGGTTTCTCGCAGCAAACCTTTTGAACTGCCTTCGACCGACTTCTACCGCCTCATGGGCTCATTCCAAGCGCTCGATCTCCACTTATGTTGGGTCGACCACTGCTCCCAAGCGTTGAACAATTCTTAGTGCTGCACGGTACTGCGAGAGAGCTCTTTTACTTCCTCTGCTCCATACCCTTCTCCACTCGTCTACTCCGTTTTCATTTGTGTGCTTCTCCAACACGGACTTCATTGGATCAGCACCACTCTCGCTCCCCGAGCCCGACGCATCGCTTAATGCGTATTTGCCGTCCTTGGCTTGCGACTCAGTCTTCCTCTTATCATCGTCCTTATTACAATCAGGTAATGAGTCGTTCATCTTGGTCGTACGACCACCTGCCCGACAAGGCGGCCTCAGCGGGGAAAGAACCGTCCGCCACAGCAGTGCCCCTTACTGTGGTAATGCCATCAATACTTCCCGAGGTGGCCTGGTATCGGGAAGGCTCCGTTCGAATACAGCCGAATTTATCTCCTGGCTGCAAACCGTTCAATAGGCACGGTCTGCATAACACCCTGGATTAGGGGGTTGGCAGTTCTTGGTCACCAACATCCCGCCGCCCTCCTATGAGGTGAAACGGTGTAGATGTCAGTCCTAAACAGCTCCGCCTAATAGTCGGGCGCTATGGAGTTCGGCTATGCTCTCACACCAACGACAATGTGCCTACCCTAGTGAGGGTACTGAGTGGATAAAGGAATTTGCATCTGATTATCACAACGGGAGCACTAAAAGCACCCCGAAACCAGTATTTTATTTCATGACATCCCGTCTGCAGATCTTATGGCCAAGTATATCGAGTTAGCAATAGCACGAAGGTTTAAGCCCTTGTGTCAGCTTGAGTGCAGGCCGTATGGCCATAGTAGCAAAGCGCCATTTAACACTAGGCAAATGGAATTTATGTTCCCATGCCTGAGCATCCAAAGAGATCTTGGGGTCACTATTGAGTCAGTGTACAGAAACGGCAGAACGTACTAAACACGTGTATACCGATAGTACCAATTTAACAAAAGGAATCAGGTCTGCTGTTTACTGTATCGATCCAGAAATACATAGATCCTTCAGGCTGCCAGATTACTACGGCGTCTTTCAAGTAAAATTATAGCCGTGAAGAAGACAGGAGATGTTTTGGAGAAATCGTGCTTAAGTTGTAGTCGTGTCAATATTTATATTAATAGTCAGGCGGAGATTAAGCCCAATATCCCCCACAGTACTTCATCAAGACTTTTCCAAGATTAAGGGAAGCATTGGGAAAACTTAACATAGGCCAGACCATACTTCTGTTTTGGGCTACCGGTCTTAAAAGGATAGAAGTTAACGAAATGACCGATGAGTTTGTAAGGACGGGTGCAGTACTCTCTGAATCGACGGTAGACGTCTCAATCCATTTGCGGGAAATCAAACGGAGACAGGAGTTGCATATGATCCATCAAGCAGAAACGGCGCCGGCAGAAGCGACATTCGACTCACAAGCTGGCTCATATCTCTGAGGAGAGGAGACTTAGGGCTCTCTATGGTCATAATAAATGTATACTTCCCCCTGCCGTCACATGCCTACAAGTTAGGCCTCATCAGTAACGGCAAATGCAGGAAGTTCGAGATGCAGAAAAAAACGGTTGAGCATGCTCTGTGTTCATGTCCTGCGCTCGCCAGGTGAAGGCGCTAGCTACTAGGAATGGCAGAGTTGCCGGATCTCCAGTCTGCTATCAAGGCAGGTCCAGAAAATTTTAGTTTTCGCAAAGAGGATGTAGTTATTTTATAACATAAGTAGGGATTTTTAATTTTTCATTTTCAAACAAATTCTGGTAACACTATGGACACATTCAGGCTATGTGAAGTCTTTATTGACAGGCTAGCTCAACCTAACTTCATTTTTGCTTTTGGTGTATGTGTGCATTATATTGTATATATAAATATCAATTATTTAAACACGATGCGATTTATATATTTCACAACACGGTTGCACAACCAGCAAACTTGTGGTTAGAACAGCGATTAGATTTGTTGCAGAAAACCACATAACATCTGACCTTTGACCAGCCGACAACAAACATATCATCCATCAGTTACAGACATATTGATAACGTGACATTAAGGATGGTGTTGCAAATGCGCAAATATATATTTAGTTTGTTTGCAAATGTATAAAATATGAGTCTTACAAAATAGTAGATACAATTTATATCTGTGTAGATGTGATAAACAACATAATAGCACATTAATTTACACGCTTAGAAAGCCACAATGACCATTGAGAAATGACCAGTAACGATGAAATGATATTGCAAGGAATGCTTTGTTCAGGCAGATATGTATATTTGTAGCGTTTTTCAGTTGTAACACAATAAACATTTTTATAACTTTTTTTAAATTCATTTAACATAAGGAAGCATTGAAGAGCCTACTTTATTATTTGAATTCAGACGCCTTCCAACAATTGGTAATATTTTAACTTGGGTTACTCTCATCTTAAACATGTCTGGTATAAAATAGAAACGAATGCCACATTCAAATGGTTCTTTAGTCCTACATAAAAGAAAAAAAAAGTGGAAAAGCGTTTGAAAGGTTTAGTCCAAGGCCATATATTCATAAGTCATATTTTTGAGAATATTTTGTCAGCTGTTTATTGGGAACTTGGCCCATAGACCACACACGTTACATACACAGCAGCGAATGAAAAATAGCAGTGACAATTTTTTTTCTTCGAATTTTGTTAATAAAATTTTTTCTCTAATATTTTCGAACTTTTTAGAAAAAACTTGTCTAAGTTTTGCAACTGAAAGTATGTAAGCAAATGTCAAAAACAAACAGCCTCATAGAGCTTTTAACAATTGTTTTTGCTATTGATACAATAACAAATCTCAAAGACGTTTTGAAATAAATTCGAAAATTCTACTAAATTTTGCGAAAATTTCGAACTTTTTATTTAGAATTCTCTGAATTTTTCTCAGTATGCAGTTTTTTAGTCTAATCGATTTGAGTTTTAGAAAGTACAATTTCGGGTCTCTCAAAACTCGCTCTGATTTTTGACAATTCGTTTCGAATGGGGTTTGAGTCATTCTTCAATATAAAAGCAAAGGCTTGTTTGTACGGAAGAAAAACTAAAATACCATATGAGAAAAAAAAAACAGTCAAAAATCAATGCGAGTTTCGAAAAACCTGAAAGTATTACATTTTTAAACTAAAATTGATTGGAATAAAAATCTGCATACCGAAAAATTCAGAGAACTTCAAATAAAAATTTCGAAATTTTCGTTAAATTTTCAATCTTCTTCGAAAAAGTTTTTTAGATTTATTTGCATAGTTTTGACCAGAGTTGCTCAACTTCTATACACTTATAGCACTTTTGCTTTTGTTTTGACATGGCGACTAGGCACAGTTTCAAATTCACACTATGAATATAAAAAAATATCATAACAGAAATTTAAAACCACACAATAAGAATTTCAAATTTGCTAACTCCAAACGCTATTATTCAAGGTTGCGGTTAAAAACTACAATCAGGATACTGACAATCACTCAAAACACTTATGTAAGCGCACATACTTATATTAGTGTCAGTCAAAATATTTAATATTTATTTACTCTTGTTGACAAAGCGATTGAATTTAGACAAACATGTCAAAGTGTTGTTATTTGTTAAGAGCCGTTACACGATACTTTGGCAACACAAAAAAACCAACCGAATGCCGAATGTTTTCTCAAAGAAATTTTGGTTAGTTTTCTTTAACTGCATCCTATATATTTATGCGGTGAAGTGACTTTGCATAATTGTGATTTTTGGAAAGAGAATTAATTAGTTAATATCTTTCAATCATTAAAAAAAACACAAAAAAACCAGCGACATCGACGAGACCAGAAAGCATCGGGCAATTTGCCAAAGTGTCAAGTGCCGGCTTTTAACAAATAAAAACTCTTTGAACATGTGTCAATAAACAAACAAAAAATGAATATCTGGCACGATTTACCACTGAAGACATTAGTTCGAGCTTTACCTCTAATTTACGTCGGGCTCCATTTTTAATGTTTCCCTACAAATTGGAGGAACGGATCATACATGTTTTAAGCCGACTCCAAACGGCATCAGCAAGGCAGTTGAATTTTCAGTGCGAAGCTTTTCAAGGCAGAAATACTCTCGGAGTGTTTGCCAAATCACTGCCAAGGGGCGACCCCGCTAAACGTTTTTGCTGTTACTTTTCCCGGGAGTTGAACCCAGGACCTTTGGTATGGTCGGCAGAGCACGCTTTCATTAAAGCATTGCGGCAAAAGGTCAATAATAGATTGCTACATTTACAAAGTTATGTATAATTGTTTGAACTCTAACTATTGCAACAGTAAAAGTATGATGCGCTATATTTTCTGATAAACATAACGGTATATCAGACTAACTGACAGCATTTAAATTTTACAGGAGATAATTTAGACGTATTTTGCATAATTTTTACCTTTCATCTAAATAAAATTATGTATTAAGTTTGTTACACGAGACGAGATGGTCCTACCTCGGTAAACCGAAATGATCATTTTATTTCAATAATTTTATTACCTAACAAAGTAGTGTACAAAATTATTGCAATCAACAAAACGAACAAATACTTTAACTTGAATATTCTAGTTTTTTTGTTAACACTCTCAATATGAGCAAAGCAAATTACACATTTACTCATCTATTCTGACTCGCGCACACTGTTCATTCATTTTCTCACGAGATCTTATCTGAGTTGCATGAGGTCTGCTGGGTTTCTAAACAAAAGAACATGAAGCACGCGACCCCCAGCTGGTTAGGGGTTTAGAATATATCCGCGGCAGATATGCCTGTCGAAAGAGGCGACTAAAATACCAAATTGATTCAAGGGGTTGTGTAGCGCAACCCTTTGCAGGGGTTGCCAATGCAAAATATAGCTTCTCCAACCCAATTGTGTGTTAACCTCGTCCATCTTTGGCGAATCCTGTCAGTTTAACAGCCGTGGTTTTGGCGACTCCAAGTTCCTCATGGATCTAGGGGGTGGGGTAACTGGATGGTCTTGAAGGTTTCAAGTGGTTATACTTAATCGTTCCCGAGATGGTCCGGCTGGTGCCTATATGGTGCTTGTTACCGGAGCGTACCGGATCTGCATTCGGCATAGGACTATGAACATCGATAATACTTCCCAAGACCTTCGGGAAGTAACTTTACCGCTACAACAAAAACAACTACATGAAACACACGTAGGCCCGTTGTGTGCGTGTCAACGGAAGTCAATTTTAACCTCTTTCACTTATAAAATGGACACATACATAAACTTTTATCCAAAATCGTATAAGTGAAAATGAGAGAGAAGATTACAAATATTGAGACATTGCGGCGAGAGAGAGAGAGAGGATGTGATTATATTTTGACCGACCTTCTCGCAAAATTTACCAAATGACATTCGTAGTGGGGTCATTTTAAAATTGATATATTAGCAGTTTAATGCCTGCACTGCTCCATGAGATGATCTATTCTCTACATTCATAATTTTTTATAACAAAGGATTATATGTAGTTTGGTCGTAAAAGGGGTGAGAAGTCTTCAACTTGTCTATTTATATATATGTAGATATTGTAACGAATATACTGCAATTCCTCTTATTTGCAACCTTCTGCTAACGTTCGAATCACTAAAATGTTGAATAAATAACTCCACTTTCAATAATGCAAAATGGCATTTATTAAAGTACAATAACACTACTATTGCTCGCCAGATGGCGTCTTAAATCAAACTGAACATCGTGCCTCTACTGTTGCTGCCTTTTATACTCTGTGATTTCTCGTTCACATACTTCTAGGCTCTTCCATTTCTAGAATTTACTAGTTGGTTATCACCTATAAAATTACTACGTTTATAGCTTCTCATATGCGCGTGTATATGTGAGCACAATTATAATTGCATACTTTTGGGAGCATCTCAGATAAGATATCTGCACGTGTTTGTGCGTCTCTTCTCCGCTGCGTGTAGACATAATGATTGATTTAATGATGTGCATGCAAATCACTGCTAAGCATTGGCTTAGAGATGATAGTATCCCTAAATGTTGCTAATATTCGTGACAATATACTGTAACGAATTCAGTTGCAATTTCTCTTATTTGCAATCTTCTACTAAGGTTCGAATCATTAAACTGTTGAATAAAAAACTCCAATATTAAATAATGGAAAAATGGCCTTTATTAAGGTACTTCACAATAACACTTATAGCTTGCTTAGTTAAACCAAACTGCTTGATAGCTTAAATGAAACTAATTTCTCGCCTCTACTTTTGTCGCCTTTTTATACTGTCTGATTTTCTCGTTGTATATTTCTAGGCTTTTCTAATTGCAGAACTTACTAGTTAGTTATAAATTTCTCAGCTACAACTACAGATGTATAATTTTTATAGTTTCTCTCATACCCCATGCGCTTGTATGTGTGAGCGACACTTCCACAATTACAATTGTATACCTTTAGGAGCATCTCAGACAAGATATCTGCATATGTTTGTGCATCTCTTCTCCTCTGCGTGTGCGTACATAGGTGTAGACGAAATGATTAAATTATTGATGTGCATTCACGTCACTGCTTAGCATCGGCACAGAGATGGCAGTACCCTTAGTGTTGCTAACATTCGTAACAATATATAGCTCAAGGTAAAGCTGGTACAGTTCTGGCTACCACCTGTCGCGCTCTGCATCCGTCTGAATGAGTCTGTAGTCAGGAAATATCGGTTTGTGTGACTGTCTGTAAGACTGCTGCGAATCATTAAAATACTATACATGTTTTTATTACGGTAAATTTACAAAACCAAAATTAAATCAATTCATTCGGAAAACGGTGGCAGTGTAAAACATATATAAAGTATACTATATATGTGACCTGCAGTCATCAAACGACCCTATTGTGCGAAAACAAGTTTTCGAGAAAAACGCGTTTAAAGATTGGTGGGTGGCGGGAAGGTGTTTACATGTTTTGGTGGCAACCGCGGTTTGAATTATCGTGTAGGGGGTACTCAGCACCACCTACAGTTGGTGTTTGGTACTTCCACATGCAGTGTTGCATTTCTAGATAATATTACAAAAATGACATAGACCAATAATTTGTTATTATCACTTTGAAATACTTGCAGATAGTGTAATTACGAGAATGTACGCTAGTGATGAAGACTCCAAAGAGTTCATATTTCTTTGGAAATCAATCGATAATGATATGCCAGAGATGATTATTCCACAAGGTCTTTATATAGAACGGCAATGGTATTTATATAACAATATTCGGGACTTTGTCGTAGATAAAAGTAGGACATATGATGTGGTTTCCTTTCCGAAAGTAAAAATATCAAAATCAACCGAAACTGCGACGCGTTTGAAATCGAAAAAAAAACCAAAATTATATATTGTTACGAATATTAGCAAAACCAAGGGGTGCTGCTGTCTCTAAGCCGATGCTAAGCAGTGACGCGAATTCACATCCATAGATCAATCACTATGTATCTACATAAACGAAACAATAATTGCATCTACACATATGTTCCATGTACGTATACGGGGAGCGGAGGGTCAATGCACAAACACATGCATATATCTGAGATACTACTGAAAGTATGCAATGAGAGAAGCTATAAAATTGTGCAATTGTAGTTACAGCTGAGAAGTTTGAGAGCTGATGGACTAGTAAATTCTGGAAGCGCCTAGAAGATGCGAACGTTGAAATCAAAGAGTATAAAAGGCAACAAGTGTAGAGGCGCTGGAATTCAGTTTGATTTGAGTTGTCAAGCAGTTTCGACTAAGACGCTCTCTAGCGAGCAAGAGCAGTATTATTTTGAATAGTAGAGTTTCATTTGAGCTATCAATCAGAGTTTGGTTATTAAGCAAGCTATTCGTTGCACAGTTTGAGTGTTATTGCGAAGTACTTTAATAAAGGCCATTTTGCATTATTACAAATTGGATGTATTTATTCAACAGTTTAGTGATTCGAACTTAGCAGCGTACACAAAATTATATACAGACAAATTAGCTACTTATAAAAATATGCGCAAAGTAATGTATGTGCATAAATTTAAACTCATAAAAATATCATTTTGCGAGGCAAAGATTTACTATAATTGCCAACAAGTGTGTTTAGGACAGGCCGAACAATTTTTAACTTTCACATAAAAATGCAGATAATAAAACACATGCACTGTGCTCGATTCTTCTTCATTTTGGAAGGAAACCTTCGAAGTTTTTTATTACTTAAGAATTAGGCGCTTATCAAAAAATTTATTTGCCAGAAACTCATCGCTCCTATGCAAAACACCTGTTTTAGTTGTGTTCACAGGAGGTTGTTTAAAAAATGTGTTTGATGTTTCTAGCAGCGGTTCCTAAACTTTGCCAATGAAGGAATTTAGCAGTTCCCGAAATCAATCTATACAACGAGCTTTGGCGGTTGTCTAAATGTTTCTATCTTCTATTCTAATTTAAAAAATTGTTCATTTAATGAAAAATTTATCATAACAACAATAATGATAAAATAATTATTGTTAGGCATTGAGCTCGATTTTAACCCGCGATCTTATAAATCAGTAGGCCATTATAAGAAAATTTTTGAGCAAATATGAATTGTTGACTGAGAAAAACAAAACATTTGTTTTTAACCATTTTATTAATTGCTTAAGCTTTTTGCAATTTAAAAAAAATCGATTGCAGATATACTTACGTATTTCAACAGCACTCGGCTATTCCTTGCCTATTGCTTTATTTTGAAACACTAAATTTGTGAATAAATAAACTGAAATGTTTTCTATGCTAAATGCTCTTTATTAACCACCGCTATTCTGGTATTAGAACTTTACAAATTTATGTTATCACATAGTTCACTTATAGCGTGTTAAATTCAAACTAATATACCATCACTTCGATACTCCTAGGGTCTCCGGTAGTTTATTTCTACACTTTTAGCTAACATCCTTCTCGATTAGTTGCTCATTTACTTCTATCATCTGCTGTATCTCATATGTGTTATAGTCTTCTATGCAGATTTGTTTATAATGTCTACTCTCTTAGCTTCTGTGTACATGCCTGCGTAGCTAATTGTGTTCTCGTCGGCTTACTTACATTGCTACTGTGGTTAAATAGCATTTATTTACTTTTGGCATAGTTTAGTATCGGAATTGTAAATATTTGCCACAATATTTAATATATTTTAAGAGTTATTAAATACACTGAACCACATTGCGAATTTTGGCATAATTATGGCAATTTCTGTTTGCCCATTCTCGTTAGCAAGCTGTCGTCTTAAGCGCTTCGCATTCGCATTAGCGGCTCGAAAGTGATTTATGATGTGCATTGGAGCTTCAAAACAGCCACCTCTATAAGTTTGGGAATTTCCTTTTTGTGCGAATTAAGGTTTGGGTGTATGTATACATACCTGTGTCTGTACGAATACAGACTGAACTAGAACTAAATATGATCTCTCATCGCCATTACTCAAACTCAGCTGAACGCTTGTTTTTGTCACAGTCTGACAGCGAGTTGACAGCAATGTTGGTAAATTGACTTTTAAACAAATTGTGAGTGTAAAGAAATTGCAGGAAATGATGTGCTAAATTAGAAACGCTGGCAAACATTTTTGGAAATTTTATATGATGGAAAATTAGGAAACACGTGTACAGTTTTGAATTGAGCAATATTTATCAAATTTTTCAATTAAATTATTATTCTCAATGTTTTAAGAAAAAACTTTTGTGATTTTTATATCTGAAATTATGAAAACCCATTTCAAAACCTTTTGAAACAAAGGGAAAATTATAACAAATTTATCAAGATTTCGAAACTTTTTTTTTATTTGACAATTTTGTTACCGAATCAATTTCAATCTAATAAAATACAGGTAATAGGCGTTTCGCACTGTTTTTTGACAATGTTTTTTCGGAATTGTGGTTTAGATTTTCCTTATACAGAGTGAGACATGTTTTTATTTGGAAGAAAATCTTAAAAATCCTTCGGAAAAAAATTTGTTTACAATCAATGCGAGATTTGAGATAAGTTTCACTTATAGTCTCTGGTATTAAAATTGATTGGGCTACAAAACTGCTTACGCAAGAAAAAATTTTTTTTTTAATTTTAGTAAAAATTTTTTCGAACTCTCCATATTTTTGAAAACGTCTTTGAGTTTGGTTAGCATAGTTCCAGTTAGAAAATTTATTAAAGTTTTCAAAAATAATAAAAGAATATATCGAAAATAAAAGGATAATATAATTCAAGAAAATTAAAGAAAAGAAAATTACCAGTGCTATTTTTCTGCTCACTGCTTTGTTTGTACACTCAGAAAAAAAGTATCACTATTAATTTGATACACGATGTGCAAAAATGAAACTATAAACGGTATCATTTTCGTGGTATCAATGCAACGATAAATATTATAAAAAGTATAATTTAAAGTATCAATTTTGTATCTTGACTATTGATTTGCCCATGGAAATTATTTGTTTCGCCCTTAAAATGTATCAAAATGACACCTGTATAAATTTCCTAGTTTCATTATGATAACATTTAATATTAGATTGATTATAAAACGCATTACATTTAATATTATTAATATTTTATTAATATTTCGAAAATGTCAGTAACATAAGATCATTGATGAAGAAAAAAAGATAAGCAAAAATTGCACATTGATGCCTAGATGGCATCGTCTTGATGATAACTTTTTTTTTAGTGTATATATCTACTCTTAAATGATATGAAAATGAATTCTTCGAAAACTAACACTTAAACAAACTTCTTAGAACATAAGATATTTTAAGAATTTTCGACATCAAAATTTTTTCCTCAATCAATCTTCCGCTTTTTTTTTTTATCGAAGTAATTTCTGTGTTATTAGAAATATTTCGATGTTTTGAGCATAAGGCGCCTTTTATTCAAAACTTTCGTTTCATTAAAACCAATAAATTTTAGCTTTAAAATTTTGTACATACATACAGTCAGCGTCAAAAAAAAAAGTATACACATGTCTTATTTAACAATATTAGCTAAGTTACGGGTTTTCCGGGCGAAAAAAACAAAGAACAAACCTCTTAAAACAAAAAATACTATGGAATAAAAGCCGGAAATACTTAATATTTTTGGTATCAGAATAAAGTGCAAAAAACAACAGCTTGCCAATTTTCAGTACTTTGTGTGCTTTCCATTTGCTTCAAACTGCTTGGGGCGTGATAGAGCATTTGATTTTTCACAAATTCCGCTGCGTGTTCGGGATCATTCTCCTGCTAAACTATCCGTGATTGAGGTATACTCAACTTTTGGGCACTCAACTATAATTTAATATGTTCAGATAATCCAATTAATTTATGGAAATTTCTTTGAAAACCAAACTTGCAACATTTCCTTTGCCCAAACACCACCACATCATTACCTTACCGCTGCATGTTTTTCTGTGGATATAACATTGCGTTTTGACAAGTGTCTTATTTATTTTTCATCATGTTGTTCTTGCTTTTTTGCTTGCATTGCTTAAAATACATTCCTAAAGAAAATGTGTTTATACTATTTTTTTAGTAAAGTCTAAGGGTTTTATTTGTTTGGGTTTGTATTAAAATGTGTTTTCGGTGGGATTTACCCATGTAGACCGTTTGCGTATAATGCCGACACAATGTCTGGCATTTACCACCACAACTCATATTTATGAAATATTTTTCGACAACTTAAAAGCACTTTCTGAAAAATTTTTTACAGCTCTTCGCACAATGGACCATATTTTAGCACCACTTAGTCGGTGTGGTCTGCCTAATTTGGAACGAGTTTCCCATTTTACCTATTATTTTTTCTGTATCAATAATGTTGTGTATGTGCTGTGTGTTCATTCAGAAACGAGGGTGATATTTACTGATCGATTTGTGTGGCTGACTGAGGCAGGTAAAAATCCGTAATTTTAGTCGTTTGACCTTCTTTGTGGGTTTGTTGTTTTGGTGCGTTAATTGTTTTGGGTTTATTTGTTGTTGTGTGTTTGTCTGTTGGACCTATGTGATTACTTTGTTTCTTGTAAACAAGTCTTAAAGGCTCGAATATTGTGTCATAAATTGTGTTTATCTGTTCACTTATTATTTTACCGTCCAATGTTTTCTGTTTGTAGATATCCATGTTTTCGAGCACGTTATGAAACAAACGCACATATCTACACATAACTAAATATACACAAGCATCAATTTTGATAATACCTGCTCATGTACCTACGAAATATAAACACAGGACAAACGACAACAACAAACCAGAACGAAAATCGACACTGATGATGGCACAACGCCGAAACCGGTTTGTCTCAAAACTAAATTTGACAAGGGATGACGGAAAATCGTTCCAATATTCATCATTTATCCCCCCTGTCCGAATATCAACAAAAAAAATAAGCCATTTAATGTACTTTCTTTTTACACTAAATATATGAAGTATTTCCAGTTCTTCGTCCATAAACTTTTTTGTTTTAAGAGTTTTCTTCTTTTTTTGTACATTAAATTTAACAGAATCATATATATTATTCCTAATTGCTGTTTCTATGTACGGGTCCCTCTTTCGCTCTTAGGTGGATTCCAAATTATGCCTAACATTGGTGGTCCGAGCGAAGCTACACGTCAGCTATTGTCAACAGTAACCAGCTCAATAATACTATACGCAGCACCAGTGTGGTATGGATCTAAACAGACCCATCAAAAATATATATTAGCAGCGTACCGACATGCTTCTTTAAGAATAGCAAGTGCTTATCGGACGGTGTCCGACGACGCGATCTTGGTTCTAACACGGAAAATCCCAGTGGACTTACTGGCAAGCGAAATGGCCGATCTGTATAACACTAATATCGAGCGACCATCTGAAGAAGACAAGAAAATAGCAAGGACACAAACAATAGCTAAGTGGCAAGAACGGTGGGAGGCCTCGAGTAAAGGGCGTTGGACTTTCACACTAGTTTGGAACGTAGCTCAATGGAATGAGCGGAAGCACGGCGAACTGAACTACCATCTCACGCAGATAATGAGTGGACATGGCGGTTTCAAAGAGTATTTATGGAAGCGTAGGATAGAGGAAGATCCTCATTGCTCAATGTGTACCACGGAGTTAGAAAACGCAGAACACGTCATGTTCCACTGCCCCCGTTTCCACGAAGAAAGACTCACCTTGCATGGAGTCTTTGGGGGGGAACCTACCACTAGAAATTTAGTATCACATATGTGCAACAGGAAAGAGTGCTGTACTGCAGTGACCAAAATGGCATTTATAGTAATGACACGCCTGATGGATGCTGAGAGGGAGCGCAGAGAAATGCGCATGCGAAGCAGTGGCGATTAAATGAACACTCAGAGCAAATAGCGGGAACCTGGACGCAGGGACAACAGTAGGCTCTTAAAAAATGAGAAATATGGAACGCCACCCTGAAGTAATGCGAAAGTGGTGCCGGGGTGGGCGACAGTTCCAGAACGGGGCTGTTTTTTAGTCTACGGACACACGGTTGCTGCGACGGCAGCAATTATGGTGCATTGGGCATTTTTCAGCCTCCCCGCAAAAAAAAAAAAAAAAAAAAAAGCTGGATTCCAAATCTATAAATAAAGTTTTGGTTCTAAAGATTGAGATTCGGGCTATTAGCGAGCTTTGGGCAATTTTGGTCATAGTGTTTTTGTTTAGCTATATTGCAATAAAATAACTTGTTACTGTTAAACTTTATGTGAGCTAAAAGGACGTTGTTAAATAAAACACAATATTTAAAATTGTATTTTAGTTTTTAATTCGTCGATATATCGATTTCAGTTTGAAATCATCTTCAGGAACATATGACTATGTTTAATCGACTGAAATAAATAACCGACTAAAAGAAATATTTTTTTAAAAATAAACGATTGTGAGCACACAAAGAAATCTATTTGTACTATGGCACTATTGTGAATATTTGTACTGCATTACCGGCAGTTGCTACCGTACGTCAGATGCTAGCGCAAGCTGTAAGTTTTAATTGATTGATAGAACAACTGATTTCTATTGATATTTGATAAGAGACTTTCATATTGGTTACGCAAGATGCGCACGGGCCCGGCTCGTTACATACACCTAACTCTCAAAAAATATAAAATGTTCGATTATGTCGCCCGAAAAACCCTTAAGTAGAGCTAATATTGTTACTTTGGACGTGTGTATATTTTCTTTCTACACTGACTGTACATATATATGTACATATATATATATATGTGCAAATATGTACGCAGCATTATTGGAAATATACTTTTTGTTAAGAACACCTTTTACTTTTACGCAAATGTAATGTGAATTATGGCGCTACTGACAGCTTCTTCATCAAGCAAGTTTCATATCTTCAACCCTTGACGTTATGAAAAACTTCTCGCTTCTTTGACTTACCTTGAGTTTGCGTGATTGTCAGCGATTTTTCTCTTTTTGTTATTACTTTTTGTTTTTCTTCAGGAAACTCTCAAATACTTAAAACATGAAGAAAAAGAACTTGACAAACCATTTTTAAGTGCACTTGATAAATTTGTTGTTGTTGGCTGACAAAAGGATTCTTCTTTTCTCTCATAAACATGCTATCATAAAGACATACATACATCGTACGTATACTAATGTTCATTAAAATTTTTGAACTTTTTTGTAATTGCTGTTGTTCTCAGCTCGCTTGATTTTAAATTGAGAAATTAAATGCCCACTTTGCTTAAGCTTGACTACATTTGCAATTTTACCGCGTAGAACAGCTCTGCAAAAATAGGTCGAGGTGTTGTTATACTGTTTAAAAAAATTTTATTTTTTTGAAGTTATACTTTTTATGTGCGTTACAAAAAGTTAATGAGAGTGAAATATAAAAAAATGTAACACAAAAGTCACAGGTTGAAAATGCAGTTCGTGTGTATGTTCGCTGTGAATTGTACGAGCAAACTTGCTTTGAGTGGGATGTCTGTATATGAATGTATGTATGTAATCGAAAAAAAGCTACCGCCAAGAATGCTTTAGATTTACTTGGGGAAGTGGACCAAGGAATACCTATTCCAAATAGTCTTACTTATGATGCGATTACTTGAAATTTGGCATAGGGGTTCTTTCGGGACTAGGTCATTATTTGAGAAACTTTTATTTCCGGGAATCGGACCAAGGACCGACCTATTCCAAAGAATAGCATTTATGGCGCGATTCGCTAGAGATTCGGCAGGGGTGTGCTTCTTTGACATATTTGAGATACTCTTCATTCCGGGAATTAGACAATGGACCGATCCATTCTAAATAAAATAATTTTTGTGCGATTTGCTTGAAATTCCTCACAGGGGTTCCTTTTTTGACAAAAGTCATATTTGAACACTTTTCATTCTGGGCAGTAGACCAGGGGCCGACCTGTTCTACGTAAAACAGTTTTTATTACGATTTACTGTAAATTTGGTATAGGGTACCTTCTTCTTTTTCGGAAAGTGGACCAGGGCCTGATTCATTGTAATAAATGACTTATTTGCGAACCCGGAAAGTGTTCCTGTGAAGTTTCTTTCCGGGAAGTGGAACAGGGATCGATCAATTAGATCAAATAATATTCAGTGTTCGATTTGCTTGAAATTTGGTATATGAATAGGTAGCCCTCTTTATCATAAATCACTAACAACTGAAGTTCCAATTCAGTCATCATCGAAAGATGCTATGGTAGTGGACATAATTTAAGAATAATAATAGTCTACTAATACGCGAATTTATGCTACACTTAATGTAGGAAAACAAATATTTATTTATTCAATTTTTCAAATTTAAACTGAATTTAATTGGCTCTGTTGACTATTTTTTCCTGTTCTTTTATTACTCTATTGTAATAAATTATTAGCATGCAATTAAAAACAATTGTTTTAAAGCCGAAGAAGTATAACTTCTCACGCGCATACCTAAAAACACGAACCCATTTTATACCTTTCATGAAAATGAAATGATATGTTAAGTGTATCACGAGTCTCAAAATTGTAAGTCTTTAAAGTAGAAGTGATAGACCCACCAATGAGTATACAGAATTGATTAGGATGTCGATCGGATTTGCTTAAGCCATGTACGTCTGTCCGTCCGTCCGTCTGTTTGAACGCTAACAAGTGCCTAAATTTTTTAGATATATTGATAAAACTTTGTCAAGGGGTAAATTTTGGAGTCGGATAACACATTTGTCGGAATCGAGAGAATCGGACTACTATAGCGTAGATCCCTCATGCAACCGCTTTTTCAGAAAGGAGGTTTTCTCCACGATTTATCAGTAAAAGGCTTCAAATTTTACCAAATACTTTCGTATGTGGCACATAACGTTAACTGCCCAATTTTAACAGCGGGAAGCTTCAAATTTCATAAAATACTCACGTACACGTAATATATAGTTCAGATAGGTTTCTCATGGTGATAGCTCTCTCACGCAGACAACGAGAAATGTAAAACTTTGTGTGAGAATTACTGATCTATTTTTTAAGATATGTTTATCGAAAATGTCGCTTATGCACATCTGTTCTCTATATAATACACATCTTTTATAGCCGATTATTCAGACGTTTCGAGTGGGATAAGATTTTTTCTCGGCTCCATTCATGAAAGGTAAGAAGCCTTCGGCACAGTCCGACAGGACAGTCCCGTCCTTACTTGTTTAGGTTAGAATTGTATGGGACAAATATAGGTATTAGGGTTTAGATATACATTGTTTTTCTAGCCAGACCTGTAAAAAAAAGTACCAGTACAAGTACAAGTATCAGTACCTCAGTACTTCGCAAAATGAGTACAAGTATAAGTATCGAAGTACTTGTACTTGAATTGTTGAAGTACAAGTAAAGTACTTGTAAGTACTTTCGAAGTACTTTGACAAGTATTGAGCGGTTTTGAAGCGGATCAGCTAATATTTTTTAACAACCAGCTCAACTACTGATCGAAACGGTATTTTCCACAAATATGAGATCTTTTATGATATTAAAAAATTTTGTAAATCCTTCGCTAATTTAGTCATTCATTTTGAACGTATCATCACCTTTAGCGAAATTCCTTTCAACATTTGGTGAAATGATTCCATTTCCACATTTCAGAGTAGTGAAGCTCATCACTCCGTCAGCAAACCTTTTCCCACCTAATTAAATTGTTGTACGGCTTGAGTCCTAAGCCCCGCATGCTTTACCGAGTGTTTTATACGAAGGTGCTTCAAAAATTCGACGAATTTTTTTTTGTCTTTTAGGCGTGCATCACAAAATACGCATTTTCCCCATGAGTTTATAATCAATAAAAAATTCCAGGTATTAATACCTTATTCTTTAACTTCGTATGCATTTGTGAAAATGATATAATTATTAACTCTCAATTTGTTGAAATAGATGAGCTATCCGAAGAAACCAGCACCCTTACGATCACCTAACTTTAACAAAATGGTTGAAGAAGAGTTTTGCAGGTATCTACATCAACAGATTTCAATATAATAAATAAAATAAATGTAAGGCGCGATAACCTCCGAAGAGATCTAAGGCCGAGCTTCTCTTCCAATTTGCGTCGTGCTCCTCTTTATTTTCCCTACAAATTGGCCGGACGGGACCTACATGTTTTATGCCGACTCCGAACGGCATCTGCAATGCAGATAAGTTTTCACTGAGAGCTTTTTCATGGCAGAAATACACCCGGAGCGCTTGCCAAACACTGCCGAGGGGCGACCACGCTTAGGAAAATTTCCTTCTAATTTAAAGACCTTATTTTTAAAATTTTGATGTTGCTTTGCCCGGGGTGCGAACCCAGGGCATAAGGTATGGTAGGCGGAGCACGCTACCATCACACCACGGTGGCCGCCAGATTTAAATATGCTTCAGAGTTATCCTCTTATGAAGAACCTAGCGCTCAAAATTAATACGCCCTTAGCTTATTCCGCCCCAGTAGAGCGTTTATTTTCCTTAGCAGGCATTATTTTTAGTCTCAGAAGGTAATCAATGACGGACTTTTCGTTTGAAAAGCTAATACTAATGAAGGCAAACACAAACTAATTTAATATTGTTAGCTATTGTACAATTTATAATTATTTAATAACTAATATGAATTTTACTCATATTTTGATTTTCCATTTATGAATCAAACTGACATATTTTATCAGAAAAAGTAGTTTCGTGTACTTGCAAGTATTCCGTAAGTATATCCACTTGTACTTTCGGATTCGAAGTACAAGTACTGTAGTACTTATGCTTTGTACTTAGATTTGAAGCACTTGAGTACTTGTACTTATTTGTGCTAACAGTGTTATAGCGAGCAGACGTGAAAACCTTGTACACATTTTTCGAGCACGAAAATTGTGGTAAAACATTTTAGAAAATTAATAAAAAGTTGCGCAAAATAAAGTGTTTTGTTCGCGCTTCACAAAATGTAACAAATAATGTAATAATACGTTATTGAATTCCTAATATAATAGGAGTTAACTTTGAGAAAAGACTCAAATAAATTTATTTAATAAACAAATTTTGAACATATACATATATTAATAAACGGAGAAGTAAATCGAAATAAGGCAAAAGCAAAATGAGCATGTGCGCGAAATGCAATCACTCTATAAGAGGAGAGACAGGTATACGATGCGAGGGTGTGTATAATAAAGTGTACCATTTAAGCCTTGCATGTGCAGGTGTTGATAAATATAGTTGTAAAATTTTTGAGGAAAAACCTATGGCACGATTTATGTGTGATGAATGTGTTACATATATTGAGAATGTAGACTTGGTGCTACAAGAAATGCAAATGAGTGTGAAGAAAAACAATGCAATATTAAATGAGTATAAATATGTGTTTGAAGAGGTGATGAAGAAAAGCCAAAATGAAATAAAAGCTTTATTGGAAGCTGCAGAGGGTCGATATACTCAAAGAGTAGCAACTATGGAAAGATCACAAAAGCTTTTTGAAAAAAAATTGGTGAGATAAAAAGCTTATATGAAATGATAGAAGAAGTTAAAAATAAAACTGAAATAATTGGTAAAGACAATGAAAAGGTATGTAACGAAATAAAGACAATTAGTAGTAATAATAATGAAAAAGGGCTGTCATATGCAGAAGTAATGAAAAATAATAATAAAAAAGGTGAAAACAAAAGCAAAGATGCTACAGTGCCTGAATTAAAGAAACGTTCTCCTATTATTGTTAAACCGAAAGTAAAGCAATCGTGTGAAAAAACCAAAAAAGATCTAAACAATAAAACTAATCCCAAGGAAATAAAGATAACAGATATTCAAGCTGGTAATAATGGTATTATGGTGATCGATAGTGTTGAAGAAAATGAAAGAGACAAAATAAAAGAAATAATGATGGACAAAGAAATTAGCAATGAATATGAGATAAAGATACCTTGTGAATATAAACCAAGACTATTTATAACAGGTATGCAATTTGAAAAGAATGGCGATGAATTATGTCTACGAAACCAAAATAAATGCCTTGAACAGGGTGAAGTAAAAATTACTAAGCAATATAATGTTAAAGTTAGTCACAAAAATAATTATAATGAAATAGCTGAGGTGGATGGAGAAATATTTACTGAAGCGTTAAAATTAGATAAAGTGAACATAGGATGGGAAAGGTGCAAAATATACGATGGTGTTGATATAACAATGTGGTTTAAATGTAAAGGATACAAACATAGAGCTAGTGAATGCAAAAATGAAGACGTTTGTAGCAAATGCTTGGGTAAACATAAACCCATGGAGTGCAAGGAACAACCTAAAAACATGTGCATAAATTATATTACAGCTAATGAGAAATTAAATCTAGGGCTTGATACCAATCACCCGTACAATAGCAGACATTGCCCTGTCTACTTAAAACACTTAAATGTAAAAACACAAAGGCTAGAGTATTAGAAACTAACAATCAGACCACTGGCTCACCTGGACCATGCTAATGGACCAGGCATCATACTGTGCTCTGAAACATGTACAACCAAAGATATTCTAGACAATGAATTAAAAATAGCAACCTATAAAATGATAAGATGTGATTCCCATAGCAGGCACACAGGAGGTGTGTTAGTTTATGTACATAGTACAATTGATATTAAAGTAATATATAATGATAACATAAATGCAAACGTATGGTGCATTGTAATAAAACTGAAGAAGATTGATAAAAAGGGGCAGATTGGAGTTCTGTACCACTCGCCGAGCACTAGTGATGCAGCTTTTGTAGAATACCTAAATGAAATTCTAATTGATAAATATGAAAAAAGTAACCATAATATAGTAGTCGGTGATTTTAATATTAACATGAACTGCATTTCAACATATAATACTAAATTAAATAAGATATTTGCTGTGATGGGTATGAGCCAAAAAATAGAATTTAATACGCGAATCACGGATACAAGTGAATCGAAAATTGATTTATTATTTTCAAACTCGGATGAAACTCTCTGTAATAATTTGCAGGAATACAAAATATATGATCATGAAACTATTAAATTTAATATTAAAACGTCCAAAGTATACAAGATGAGACTGACCAGGAAAATCATAGCTTGGGACAAAGATAATAGTGATATCTTAATAAACATCCTTAGATCATTTAACTTCAATTTTACTATAAACTTATCAATTGATGTAAAAGTCGAATTAATTAACAATATAATGATTCAGGCTATGGAAAGTTTAACCTATGAGAAAGAAGTTCATATCAAGTTAATGAATAAATGGTATGACAGAGTATTGGCACAAATGAATAAATACAAATACAATATGTACACGTGTGCGTTACAAACTGGAGAGTGGGATGAATGTAAAAATATAAATAGGTCATACAAAAAATTTGTCAAATTAAAAAAAATGAAGTATATGGAGAATAAAATCATTTTGAATGAAAATAATGCTAAAGAAATATGGAAATATCTCAAACAAACGGTTAACCTAACTAAAGATAATAAAGGGATAAGAAAGGTGATACTGGATGGCATACTGGCAAATTGTCTGAATAGATTTTTGTAAACAATGTGATTGAAATTAATAATAACATAGAAACCTGTCAAGTAGTACTAGAGGATACACAAGTCCATTCAAAATTAAAGTTTGCTGAAATTACCACCGATGATATTATTAATATCCTAAAAGATTTTATCACTTTTTTTCTAGCTGGCTTGAGGTCTGAATTGAAATAAAAACATAAGGGTTTTTTATATATTACCAATATATTTCGTGATAAACTCCACGTCAAGTGATACACACGTGTAAAAAATTGTTCACCCTGAAGACGATTACCGTGTGTAATCGAAATATATTGGTAATATCTAAAAAACCCTTGTGTTTTTATTTCAATTCAGACCTCAAGCCAGCTAGAAAAAAGTGATTAGTTAACAAAAAGGTCGCCAAAAATCAAAATTCTAAAAGACTTTAAATATAAAATAGGTGGAAGAAAACTTCTATCCGAAGATGTACTAAAAGATTGTATATCGTATACTGGATATTTTTATGTTTAAATAATCAATAACAGCTTAGAAGATGTTGTGGTACCTGAAATGTGGAAAACGTCAACAATAATACCTGTGGAAAAAGTTAAAAAGATAATGGAACCTGAAGAACTTAGCACCATAAATTCCCTGCCAAGTGATGCTAAAATTCTCGAAGTCGTTGTTAAGAATCAGTTGGTGAATCATCTTGAAGTAAATAATATACTAGTCTACCAACAGTCAGGATTTGGGAAAAAACATTCTTGTGAGACAGCGCTGAACTTGGTGATATCTGATTGGAAAGAAGAGCTAAACAACAAAAAAAGTAGTGGTTTCAGTTTTCCTTGACCTCAAAAGAGCTTTTGAAACGGTGGATAGAGAGATATTAATAAAAAAAATGCAGCGGATTGGCATAACTGATATTGAACTTAAATGGTTCCTAAACTATTTGAAGCAGAGAAAGCAGAAAACAGTTATAAATGCTGTGACGTCGGATAAATTAGATGTACCCACAAGGTTGCCTCAAGGCTTAGTATTGGCGCCTATACTATTTCTTATATACACAAATGACATAGTCAATGCTATCGAAGGTTGTGAAATTAGACTTTTTGCGGATGATACATTAATTATGATAAGTGAATATAATATTAATACTGCACTTGCCAAAATGCAACATGAACTAAATAACTTGTATAAATGGTTGTGTGGTAACAGACTGAAACTAAATATTAATAAAACTAAATATATGATAATAACAAAGAGGAATATCAATGAGGATGATATAGCCGATCTAAAAATAAATCATGAAATCATACAAAGACTTGACAGTATAAAATACTTAGGAATAATAATTGATAATAAACTCAAAATTGAAGACCATATAAATTATACAATTAAAAAAGTTGCTAATAAAATAGCAGTCATGCAGAGAGCAACTAAATTCGTTCAAAAAAGTACAAAATAAATTTATATAAATCAGTTATAGAACCGCACTTCGTGTACTGTCCGTCCATTCTATTCATAATATCGGATAAAGAAGTAAACAAGCTCCAAAAGCTTCAAAATAAATGCATGAGATTTATTCTTCAGAAACCTAGAGATACACGAACGGCTGACATGTTGAAGACTATAGACTGGTTAAGTGTGAAACAAGAGATTTTTTTCCACTCCATGAAACTCATATTTAATATCAAACATGGAAATGTACCTGAGTATTTAAATAAAAATATAGCATTAGTTGAGCAAACTCACAACATAAATACGAGGAACAAACATAATTTAAAATTGGCGTTTTTAGAACTGAAATTGATTTACAGAACATTTTCTACAAGGGTCTGAAAAGTTACAATGATCTGCCTAAGTATATAAAAGTTGAAACCAAATAACTGTATTTAAAACAAAATTATATGAATATTGTAAAACCTTAGCTATAAGATAAAAAATTGTAATATATTCTAATTTACGAATTAGGCTTCTGGCCGTAATAAATAAATAATTTAATCGTCTACTAGTACAAGTAAGTACTCAGTATTTACAGGTTCTAGCAATGCTTTTTGCACCATGATTTGCATTCTCTTAATTTTTTTTTTACATTAAAAATATGACGCATTTTTTCGCTTGTAGTAAATTTCCTGAACAGAATTACTTTCTCTTACAAATGGAAAAATTGACTATTTAACAAATATTTGTCTTTTTTTATTTTCAGTTAACTTCATATTTCAATGACACATCGTGGATTAATCCATCCGAAGCCGATACAATAGTTGGTGAGGAACCTGATGCGGTGTCTCTTGTGTCAATTTTAGTTGTTGGTAAAGTAAATGTCGTTGAATGTCTATCAATTGAATGCACATGAAATGTATATACAATACAACAACAACCAAAAACAGAAAAAGTCAACAACACATATATACTTCTGCACGCACACAATAGCGACTTTTAATATGCACGCATCCTCTCATCCATTGAAATGCATATTTGCGCATCTTCATGAAAACACGAACGCACTAATTTACGTAGATTGACACGGAGCTCGTACTAAGTATGTGATATTACACTTAATGTTTACAAAAGAAAAAAACAGAGATAACTTATATCGTTAACTTAATGTGAAAATGTGCTAAGTCACTTTTTACGAATTTTTCAGGAGACGAAAAAAACTGAATAATTTTTGAAATAACCTTTTTTTTCAAACCTGTGCATGAGGATACCTTAGTTGCAATACTTTCGAGTTTAGAAGCTTTGAAAAAGATAAATAAAAATCATGTATGCTAAACCAGCAGCGCTTTTATGACTTAGCACAATTTCCTCACTCAAAACAAATTTTTCTCCTGACTTAGCACTTTTTACTCAATATTTCTCCCCATCACTCCTCACCTTTAATGATTGAAATATAACACTAAAACTATATATTTCACAAAAACTACTATTTATTTGTCAAACTGTTTCTAACTATTGGAGGCCACCGTGGTGTGATGGTAGCGTGCTCCGCCTACTACACCGAATGCCCTGGGTTCACACTCCGGGCAAAGCAACATCAAAATTTTAGAAATAAGGTTTTTCAATTAGAAGAAAGTTTTTCTAAGCGGGGTCACCCCTCAGCAGTATTCGGCAAGCACTCCGAGTGTATTACTGCCATGAAAAGCTCTCAGTGAAAAGTCACCTGCCTCGCAGATGTCGTTCGGAGTCGGCATATAACAAGTAAGTCCCGTCCCGCCAATTTGTAGGAAAAATTAAAAAAAAGAGCACAACGTAAATTGGAAGAGAAGCTCGGCCTAACATCTCTTCGGAGGTTATCGCCCCTTACATTTATTTATTTTATTTCTAACGGTCCGGACCGGATGGTGCGCAGACAATAACTTATTTTTAAATTCAAACAAATGCTGTGTTGTGTCTTATTCCATAAAGACAACTGCCACATACTTTATCTATAAACTAAATCTTTTAATCGTTGTCAAGATAGTAAAGACTTGGGTGTGATTTTTGACTCCAAACTCTCTTTTTCTAGTCACATTAATATCGTTGTTTAAAAATTTGTTGCAATGGTTGGGTCCTGTAGACGTAACACCAGTGACTTTAAGGACCCTAAGACACTTTATATATCCTTGGTCAGAAGTGTTATTGAATATTGCTCAATAATATGGACTCATTTCTATGAATCTAACTCCTATACAAACAAGAAAGTTCCAAAAATTTTTACAAAATTGCTTTACGTATGCTTCCTGGCCAGACGGCCTCCCATCATATACCAGCAGTCACAAATTACTTGGTCTTCAGGCTTTGCATGACAGAAGAACTTTTATCTCACTCATACTTGCCTATAATGTAATAAACTTTAGCAAGAATTGCTCTGATTTATCTACTTTATTCATTCCATATATTCCACTGCGTGATCTTCGGCATAATAGATTATTTATCGAAATAACTCCTAAAACGAAGTATGCTATGAATGAACCTATAACTAGGACTACACATCTAGCAAATAGATTCAGTATTGTTATTAATTTTAATAACAGCTTATATAAGTTTAAGCTTGAATTGTTTTCTATTTTTAACTAGTCTGTGAGAAAGCATGTAGTTATCGACATGAAAGAATTGAAGTAGATTATAGTCACCGCAAAGCATTTATCATACACCAAAGGCATGTCTCAATTGGGTAAATCCAATTTCAAGGGGTTGCGTTCGCAACACTCTCAAGGGGTTGCCAGCACAATATTTAGCGTCTCCAAACCAATTGTCAACTCACCTAACCGTGGCGAATCCTGTTTCATCGACAGCAGAGGTTCTGGCGACCCCAAGTTCCTCATGGAACTAGGGGTGGGGAGGGCGGGAGCGCCTGGAAGGTTTAGTGTGATCATATCAATCGTTCCCGAGATGGTCGAGCTAGTAGTTCCTTAATAGTGCTTTGTTACCGGAACGTACCGGATCTATATCCGGCAAAGGGCATCAACATCGATAACACTCCCCAAAGCCTCGGGGAGTGTCTTTATCGTTAATACAACAACAAAAAAGCATGTACTTTTAGACTGAACAAATTAAATAAATAAATAAAATGCGCGCACAAAGAAAGAAAGATTGATATTATTTACAGGTTGACTTAGCACATTTTTTTTAAAGCTGACGACTTAGCACATTTACATATCATTGCCCACAGCACGTAAAACTGAAAAATTTAAATATTTTTTTTGTTTGTGACCGATGTATTTTGAATTCAGTTTTAAAACTGCGATAAAATACAATTTTTCAAAAGAGGGACTTAGCACATTTTCACATTAAGCTAACGATATGTATATGAGGCAATCAGCGCAAATTTAATGTATTCCCAGGCTACTTCTTCAAGAGTCAATAAGGATTTTATGGTTAAAAAAATTGTTTTTGAATATAATTTGTTTTGCTTTTTTATATTATTTTGATTGATTTATGAAAAAAAACTATGAAATCTTCAATAGTTTTATATATGCCCCAATATTGTGAAATGTGAAATAGGAAGATAGTTAGAGTTTTTATTACGTCAAAGATTATACATGTCTTGCTCAATTTGCGATCCGGATAGTATGATTGGCTTCTCATATTTTGTATCGATGCCCTTCCTTTAATAAACTGAGTTCTTTAATAATAGATGTCACTGCTTCACCATGATTCACATAGCTATTTAAGGCCAAATTCACTGTAAATTCTACACATTCCACATCTAGACCTGATGACGCAGAACATAGCATTAAGAACTGCAAAGAGACTCAATGCCATAGTAGAACCGTATATTAACAAAGTTACTCTTATTATTGATAACAGTGGACTTTAGGTTCGTGATAGGTATTATGACAAGACATTGATTTCGGGCATCACATGCTTTAAAATTAGGCCTCGTCAGTGATGGCAGATGTAGAAAGTACGGTTTAGAGAAGAAAACTATTGAGCACGTCTTGAAATTGTGCCCTACACTCGGGAGTTTAAGACTCCAGCTATTAGGAGTCCCACAGCTAACAGATCTAGAAGCAGCAAGCAGCATAGGCCCTAGAAAGCTTTAAGTATTCCCAAGAGGATGTAGGTATTTTATAATATAGGTCATGGTTTCTGATAAAGTTTCTCAGTTTGGTCGTTAAGAAAACTTCTGGCAACACTATGGGCAAATAAAGTTTATTTTCAGCAAGTTCAACCTAATTTTACTTAGGGTCAAATTCTGGATACCGTGATAAATAATGCGATACACAAAAATAGAGATGATACACAGTTATGTTTAAATGAAGCATTTTGTTCCTTTCGTGAAATTTTTAAATAAAATGTTAGCTGAACGAGCAGTTAAAATTGATTTCCGCAAACTTAGAGAATAAAAGGTAGGTAGGTAGGTAAAATAGCTGCAACCCTGGTCACACAAGTAGCTATTTAAAGCCGTTTTGATGCCATGTAACTCGCCTAAAAAACTGCGGAATGTTACGATCAATGTATTACAAACAGCCAGAGTTGTTCATAAAATTAAGAATATTCGGGATTGATATCACAGATAACACTTTGGCTTTGGATATTCCCCTTGGCTACTGCTTAGGGTATGCCTATTTTGACACTGGTTATTTCCTCGTTCATCTCCGATGAGCCCCTGCGTGCTAGCTCGTCGGCCTTCTCGTTACCCTCTATACCCCTATGACGCTGCTTGGCTATCCGATGGGATGCAAACTTTACCAGCTACATTCAAGCCCTCCAGTAATATGCAGGCATGCCAAATCGCGGGGATTTCTGCTTGAAACACGCTGCAGTGCGATGGGAGTCTGAATGATGCAGACAAATCTAAGGACTCAGAGAAAACTCCGGCCCCACATCCGATTACATATTGGAGCCGTCAGTGTAGATTTGGATGTCATCGCCCCTTATGCCCGGGTTTCTCTTCCACTCGTGCCGGGGGGGGGGATTCCCCCCGGGCCCGGGATTTCTCAGGGGGCACGCGATTTAGAGGTACTAAGATATTTTTTTAATTCAGGAGAGTTTTTAGTTGTTCCATGTGCACATTATAAGCCGAATTTCAAAAGCAACGAATATTGATAATAATTTTTTGCCTGGGCCTGAGGAGACAATAAAAACATCAAACAAAACTGTATGTTTACATGAATCCGAAATCGTAAAATTTTCGTGGTTACACTGATGAAGGTTTATCTTCAAAAAGTCTTCCAACAATACACCACCTCTGTATCAAAGTTCAGATTATTTAAACGACTTAGATATCGGTACCGTGAATAATGAGTTTTTTCGATCTGAAGAAGTCAACGAAATAATTCGTCGAGGTCATCAAAACTGTCCTCTTATTTTTCCACGTGATTGTCACGACGAGGCATTTCCTACCTCGTTGTAAAACAGAATCTTTCCTAAATGGAGGGTAATTGGAGTGTGACTGGTTTGTGTGGAGTGCCAGTAGCAATGCTTTTTATTGCCTATCATGTCGTCTATTAAGCACCAATACTTTAAATCGACCTAAAATTTGTTCTGAGGATATTCGAAATTCCAGGTATGGAAGAAGCTATAAGATAAACTGCAATCATACGAAAATACTCAAGATCACATTAAATGTTATATTCAACGGCGATCTTTACAAAATCTAATTCAAAAGGAGGCTACAATTGATACACTTATCAATTACTAGATAATCACTGAAACTCAAAAGTGGAAAGAAATTTTATATAGAATTTTGGACACTATTTTATTTTTGGGTGAAAGAGGCCTAGCTTTCAAAAGCGAAAGTATATATCTTGGTGAACGAAAAGATGGAAATTTGTTGGGCATCTAAGATCTCACAAGCCAATATGATCCGATATTTAGAGATCATTTGGAGAAAGATAGGATTTCACAACAGCAGCACAAACGTTTACAAGTTCACTATCTTTCCCCAGATATTCAGAACGAATTTGTAGAAATTTGTGAAATGCACGTGAGGAAAAATATATTAGATCAAGGCAGGAAAGCCAAGTATTTTGCTATTATCGTTGATGCTACGCCTAATGCTAGTCACGTTAGCTACGTTCATTTTGTTCCATTTTAGTTCGAAAGCAACAAATTTTACAATTCAAGAACGATTTTTGGCTTTCGTGAATTGTAGCCAAAAAACTGAATCACTTATCTAATTTGCCATACTTGATTGAAGATTGTCGTGCACAAGGGTACGATAAAGGCGCCAATGTAAAAGTAGCTTGCAACGGAGCACTACGTCACATTCTCGATAAAAACTCAAATGCTGATTACTCGCCTTGTGCAACCCACAGTCTCAATTTATGTGGTGTTTATGCTGCATAATGTTGTACGGCTGCAATTTGTTTCTTCCGATTTGTCCAAAAATGTTTTACTATTTTCAGCAGCACTCCACAACAATAGGACATCCTCAAAAAAAACTTACTCAAAAAAATTTACCTTATAGTCTTTCACACAAAAGCCAAATTTGACTACACAAGCATACAGAGATGCTGTCCTCAATTTGGTTCAAAATACTGACTACCATTAATGAAAGAACCATGGCCCTCCAAGCTAGAGACGCCACCATAGATGTTGAGGTCAGACATCTAGATGCCTTATAAGCTTCTTTGAAGTTGATCAGGAACCAATGGGAAACAATTTTAAACGAATGCAAAACAGTTGCTATTCAATTGAACATCTCGCCAAAGTTTCCGGACATTCAAAATGGAAAACCCAAAAGGCGTTCTGAAGATAATTTAAATGAGATGATTACGGATGATTCAGAGTCTGATTTTAAAAACAATACATTTCTAGTGATCGCTGACTCAATCACTGGCATTACTGAACGATTTGCAGCTATGAGAAATTTGAGCTAGACGTTTTCCTTTTTGTGGCAATTTGAAGACATGGATGAAACTACGGTTCGGGCGAGCAAAGCAAAATTTTTCGAAAAATACAAGTCCGACAAAGCTTAAATCACTTGAAACACATTTACGAAGCAAATTTTGATAAAGTCTGTCACCATTGGAATTGCTAAATGCCATCTAAAAATAAATAAATAAATGTAAGGTGCGAAAACCTCCGAAAAGATATAAGGCCGAGCTTCTCTTCCAATTTGCGTCTCTCTCGATTTTCCTTACAAATTGGCCGGACGGGACCTACATGTTTTTATGCCGACTCCGAACGGCATCTGCAAGGCTGATGTGTTTTCACTGAGAGCTTTTCATGGCAGAAATACACCCGGAGCGCTTGCCAAACACTGCCGAGGGGCGACCCCGCTTAGAAAAATTTTCTTCTAATTTAAAAACCTTATTTCTAAAATTTTGATGTTGCTTTGCCCGGGGTGCGAACCCAGGGCATACGGTGTGGTAGGCGGAGCACGCTACCATCACACCACGCTGGCCGCTAAATGCCACTTACATATGTTCCAGATCTGTATACGATTTTCCTCAACATTTGTTTTGCTTTACGTATCTTTTGCACTATACCTGTCACTGTAGCTAGTGCAGAAGGTTCCTTCCGCGTCCTTTCAAGAATCAAAAACTTTCATAGATCGTGTTCATCTCAAGAGCGAGTTTCAGGACTTGCCACGCTTTCTGTTGAATCCGTTTTGGCAAGACAGTTAAATTTTGATATTATTATAAAAATTTTTCAAAGAAAAAAAGCAGGTAATGCCACTCTTTGATATCCGAACTTTCTATATTGATTAATTAAAATTTATAATCATCATTAAGTTTATCAGAAATGTCTTAAAATGTTACCAAATTACTAGAAAAGATTGTTTGAAACCATATTTGGCTGTTAAAAGAGAATTTTGTTTCTACGTTACAACAAAATAGTATAAATAGTAAATATTCTGTGTTAACTATATTGTCAGCTCTTAGTCTAAAAATCATTTAATTGATGTGGCAAACCATCTTTTTCATGTAATCCATCAATAATGATTCATGAATGAGACGTCATTAATTAAAGTTGATGAAATGTATTAGTGTATTTTTTATAGAGGGCCCGTAAATTGGTTAGTCCCGGGCCCGGAGTTTCTCTCTACGGCCCTGCTTGGATTGAGTCCCCATTTCTTACCAAACATTGATTTGCAGCAGGGGCTGAAACTGTTATTCCTTTTATAATATAAGTCCTTGCAAAATTGTTAATTTTGGACTTTAAATATATTTGGATCAAGATAAAAATTGTTTTCGGATTTTTATTTTTTGAGTCCGATAGAAAATAAAATCCGGATTTAACTTTTATTTCCGGACTTTTATTTTTAAAAGTCCGAGTTTAACTAGTTCTAGCGGACTCAAAAAATAAAAATACATATGTGGACTTTTATGGAAAAAGTTCGAAAAATAAAAAGGATGCATGATTCGACATGATATTGCTATAAGGATACCTGGGAACTCAAATATTTTCACCTAGAATAATTTTTTGACCAGTACTTTTTCGACTCCGAAAAAAAAAATAATTATCATTTTCCGTCCCTGATTTGTAAGCACAGCAGGCGATGCAGGCCTTCCGTACCCGCTCTTCGATGCATACTTTCCAATTCAACTCGCAGTCAATTGTTAGTGTCAGATACTTGGTACTCGATGACAGGTTTAGTTGCTGGCCGTTTAAGAATGGTAGTCTGAAGGCAGGTGGCTTGTACTTCCTCGTGAAGAGAAGCAGGTCCGTCTTTTCGGGATTTAACCTAAGGCCACATCCCTGTGCCCACCTGCTGAGTTTAGGCAAGGCCCATTTCCATGATTTCGCTCATTACGGAGGGGAAAGGACCAGAGACCAAGATCGCCACGTCGTCGGCATACGCCACGATCTTAACCCCCCCTGCGTTAAATTTTCCTAAGATTTCATTTATGGTGATCAACCAAAGCAGAGGTGAAAGCACCCCCCCCCTGGTGTGCCTCTGCATACTTGCTTTCTTGAATAAAGGGTAGTAACTAAATAAATATTGTTTAAGAAAAAAAAAAACCGGTTTTTAGCCACATCGAGCGTAAAAGTTAAAAATAATTTTAAATCAATTTAAGATGTCGAAGTTCGGGCGAAACCGAACAATATATACTCAACTGTGAGCTCTCAAATATATATTAGGGGCCCATTTAAGGAGAAATTTCATGAATATTATATGATATGAAAGCTAATAATTTCTACTTACATATACACATGAGATATCGTTCTCGGTAAGAAGCTATAAAATAATCATAGAAACAATGCTCCTACCAAATCTCGTTTAAAATTTGTCGTTTTATGGTTTTGAAAGTCTTGTGACGAATATAACAATAACAAGCATACCAAGATCATATAAAATACCTTTTAAAGTTTCTTACTTTGCACTAACATATCTGCAATGGTGATGTACTTACGTGTCAATTGCCCATTTTTAACCATCACTAAAGCTTTATGCATCTATAAAAAAAAGAGAGCATGGTCGTTTTTTTTTTTTTTTTTATGGTCGTTATTAGATACCAAAGTTTCCTCAGATCTATATATAATTCCAAGAACCGAAATTCTGCAAATTTGCATTTCTTCTTCTAAATGTAGGCGGTAACACGCACATTTTCCAAAAGTTTACCAAGTTTAAGTTTTTTTTTATTAAGTCAAACAATGTGTCAAGTTTCATCACTTTAACGGTCTTTGGTAATAACTTATAGAATTTTTTTGAAATTTCGATCTCGTTTTTTTTTTAAGTAAGCGCAATACCTTCGTGCCAAATTTCAACATGATATATTTTACAACTTTTGAGCTATGCTTTGAAAACTTTATAACTTTTTCTTTTAAATATGGGTGGTGCCATGCCCACTATCCAAAATTTTAATAAATTTCTATATATTTTCATCAAATCAAAACGCCTCACTTTAGCTATCTTTGGTCATGATTTATTGCACTTTTTTCCATTTTTCGTTTTTTCCATATCGGTTTCTTTAAGTGGGCGTTGTTGCCAAACCGATTTTGTCAATTTCCATAAAGTATATATATAATGGCAAGAAGAACCCCCAAGCCAGGATTCAGCATAATTTCTTCTTCGAATTTCGATTAACAGGTTGGAAAACCTTTTCATTTTCAAACGATTTTATTTAGCTTGATTTGACAGGCCGGCCGTCCGGCCAGCCATTGTGAACGAATTTTGTAATTAAAATTTAAGTAATTTCCCGATAAGCCACAAGCTTGAAACTTGGAATATAGTTCAGAACAATGCAATAATAATAAAAAAATATCCGATAGGTGGTGCATGGATCGAAATATTTCAAAAAATCGTATTTGTGGTCTGATTTGGCACATATTTGGAACTCATAATACATACATGTATAGAAAGTGCTATGAAAAAAAATCGCTGCTGGGTGGCGCGGGTATCGAGATATTCAAAAAAAAATGTATTTGTGCTCCGATTAGGCTCATATTTGGAATGCACGTTACATACAGAAATAGAAATCGGATCAAGTTATTAAAAATACTCGTATTTGTGGTCCTATTTTGCTCATATTTGGAACAAATATTACATACAGTCCGGTAGAAGTGACACCAAAATATTTTGGAGTTCGAGGAGGGACTAGTATACGTGGCGCCGAGTCGAGTAAAGTCTTTGGAAGGATTATGTGTTGAGGACTTAGATTGTAACAAATTGTCAGGAAAGGGTCCTTGTAATAATGAGTCACTAAATGGACTAAATAGAATGAGAAATAATAGGCAATTACATATTACTTTAAACGAGCAATTCTTGTTTGTTTGAACACTACGGACTCAATCAGTCTATGTGAGGTCCTCATGGACCGGCCAGTTCAACCTAACCTTGTTTGTTTGTATAGCCGAACGATCTCGGGAGCGGCTAAAACCGATTTAAATGAAATTTGGCACAGAGATAATGTATCACCTTCTAAGACTTTCTACGTAGGTGTTGCCACTAAGAATGTTTCACAAGGTTGCGACTTATTCGAAATTAAAAAAAAATTGCATGAGATATGCTGATGTGGGTATCAAACGAAAGGTATTTGATTCCTACAATAGGGACATTTTTGAGTGGGGTTGCCGTTTAGGGTTGCCACCTATTCGAAATTTAAAAAAATTGCATGAGATATGCCGATATGGGTATCAAACGAAAGGTATTTCACTCCGCATTACAATAGGGACATTTTTGAGTAGGTTTACCAAAAACTAGAGTTTGATTAATGATGACATGTAGAACAAAGTAAGTTATGCGGCATACTCGAAGATTGCCGAGCAAAGCTCAGTCGCCCAGGTACTAGGCAATTAAATATCAACTAAAAATATGAAAATAAAAAAATTTAAAATTTTTTTTAATTAAACGGCAATACTACTAAAAGCTAGAAAATAATTAGGTAGGTCCTAGTCATCACATCATCCTCATCAATCTAGGGCGTTGATCAGACAATTAAATAAAAGCGGTGGGCGCGTGAAATTTCTAAAAATGTGGCATAGAATAACCTGATTAGGGTTCACTTGGTCTTACTAATGACTATCAATAGAAATTTGACGCGTCCAACGCTTTTATTTAATTGTCTAATCAACGCCCTACATTGATGAGGAGTGTGATGACTAGAACCTACCTAATTATTTTCTAGCTATTAGTATTTATTACTTAATGTAGGTATTGTTTTCAATAAAACCGTTTAACTTAATAATTTTGTTTAAATTATTTTATTTCTTCTAATTTGGACGGTGTAACTCCCATTTTCCAAAAATTTTTATTTACCGTCATAAAGTTAACACACGTCTCAAGTTTCATCGCTTAATCGTCTTTGGTATTAAATTATAGCACTTTTTTTTAGCATTTTTCGATATCGAAAAGTGGGCGTATTTATTCGTCCGATTTTGCCCGTAATTCTATGCCAATCTATACTAAGGCAAAATAAGCCAGTTAATCATAAAGATGTCTCTATTTTTACGCAAGTTATTTTGTTAACACAGGGACGGAGGGCAGGCGGACGGACGGATATGGCTAAATCAATATCTTTTTCAGTTCTGTTAATTTTACTATGTGGAGATCTATGTCCATCTCCAATCCTTTATGCCATTACGTACTACCTTGATCCAATAAAGTTTAAATACCCTTGTGCAAATACCCGCTTGGTATAAAAGGGCTGACGTTAGAGTGAGAACGAAACTTATTTCTTATGGAAACTTTTAAAAGATGTCACAGTGCCAAAAACGTTTCAAGCTTGTAAAATAAAAATAAAATTTGCTTCTCGTCTAGCATAATATATAGCGAGCAATCTGTCGTCAGCCTAAAGCTATGAATCCTTCTTATGGAAGACAATATATATAGCACGCTTCGAAAAATAAATTTCAAAAATCAGTGCGAATTTTTAGAAATTTTTTGGACAAAACTTGCTTAGGCTACAAACTGCAAGCTCAAAAAAAAAACCCAACACTCTAAATAAATAATTTTTTTTATTTCTTCGAAAAAGTTTTTGAGATTGGTTTGCCTAGGTTCAGTAACAAAACTCATTGAATTTTTTCCTTAAATTATCCAAAATAAAAAAGACTAAATTTTATTAAAATCGGCACTTTCACTTCCGCGTTCGCTGCTGTATGTATAATTCTAATCCTTTTTTATTTGTTGCCACGCATGCGCTCAGCCTGCACTCCATGTCCACAACTGTCACATTTTGTGAGATGTCTGCCTGCCTGCAATTGAAAATTAATTCCTCACTATCTTTTTAATCTTTGCTGGTTTGAATGAATCTCTGTTTTTCCAATTTTTGTGTTGACATTCGTTACGAATTTTAATTAAGTTTTCAAAAGAAAATATTTTTCCCATTTACTGCATTTGCATTTTGCTGCTTAGTTCCATACATTTCAAAAATGTCAAACTCTTCATACATGTTTATATTTATTTCTATATGCTTGCTTGTGCATTTGCTATCATTCCCTCCACATATATTACATACTTTCGTACATTTTCTTCTCATATTTATATCTTTTATCCATTTTATTTTCTACTTCTCCAAAATACACCAAATTCGTTGCGTTGTCTACGTTTTTGCACGTCCCCAGGCATTTTCCTGTCAGTGCTGATATTTCTATCCGTCGCCGGAAATATACTCGTCTGCCTCGCCATTTATACGGAACGCAGTTTGCGGCGTATTGGAAATTTATTTCTGGCATCATTAGCGATAGCGGATTTATTTGTCGCATCCCTGGTGATGACATTCGCTGGCATCAATGATCTGCTGGGTGAGTATTAACAATCAACTACTGAAATCCGGAATAAATTCAACACCATTCATTGTTTGTATAAGTGAAAATGCAATTTATCAATATCTATCTGTATGGGTGGGTCGTGCAATTTTATTGAATCTATCTGCTTAGTCATAAAAGGGGCGGTGCCACACCCATTTTGAAAAATTTTAGTGTTTTCCAATTTAATGTTATAATTCAATTTAGAAAGTAAAATTATATTGATACCAAGCTCTTTTTCGCTAAGATATAGCTTATTATTTTCGTCCACGACCCTTTTAAAATTCTATTATATAAAAGTGGGCGTGGTCCTTAACCGATTTCGTTAATTTTTCTGCAAAGCATTCCTTAAGATAAAGGCAACCTCTCTGCGAATTTTGTTACGACAGGTTTAACGGTTTTTGATTTATGATTAATAATATTTGTAAAATTGATTTTATCACAAGTGGGCGGTACCACGCCCATTTTAAACAATTCTATCAAATTTTTATCAAGAGTCTCAATATCAATCCACACCTCAAATTTCAACATTCTAGGTGTATTATTTACTAAATAATAAGGTTTTCTGTGTTTTTCAAAATATCATATATAAAAAGTGGGCGTGGTTATCATCCGATTTCGCTCATTTTCAATACCAACCTATTCTGGGTCCAAATAAGCTCGTGTACGTGTGTGCTTTGCACACAGAGTATATTAACTTTGATTGGATATCGGTTGGTTGTACAAGTATAAAGGAATCGAGATAGATATAGACTTCCATATATCAAAATCATTAGTATCGAAAAAAAATTTGATTGACCCATGTCCGTCCGTCCGTCCGTCCATCCGTTAACACAATAACTTGAGTAAGTATTGAGATATCTTCACCAAATTTGGTACACGAGCTTATCTTGACCCAGAATAGATTGGTATTGAAAATGAGCGAAATCGGATGATGACCACGCCCACGTTATATACATATATATAACATTTTGGAAAACACAAAAAACCTTATTATTTAGTAAATGATACACCTAGAATGTTGAAATTTGAGGTGTGGACTGATTTTGAGACTCTTGATAAAAATTTGAAAAAAAAAATTTACATGGGCATAGCACCGCCCACTCGTGATAAAATCTATTTTACAAATATTAGTAATCATAAATCAAAAATCGTTAAACCTATCGTAACCAAATTCGGCAGAGAGGTTGCTTTTACTATAATGAATGCTTTGAAAAATTAACGAAATCGGTTAAGGACCACGCCCACTTTTATATAAAAGATTTTTAGAAGGGTCGTGGGCGAATAAAATAAGCTATATCTTTGCAAAAAAGAGCTTTATATCAATGATATTTCGTTTCTCAAGTAGATTTATAAGAATAAATAGGAAAAACTTCAAATTTTAAAAAATTGGCGTGACATCGCCCCTTTTATGTCTAAGCAATTTTCTATGTTTCGGTAGCCATAACTCGAAGAAAAATTAACGGATCGTAATAAAATTTGGTACACGAATTTTCCCTATAGCAGGAAATATTTCTAGAAAAAATGGACGAGAACGGTTAAAGACCACGCCAACTTAGATATAAAACAAGTTTTAAAGGGTCGTAGACTAGAATAATAAGCTATAACTTAGCAAAAAATTGTTTTGGATCAATGATATTTCACTTACCAAATTTTATTGTAAGAGGAAATTGGCAGACATTTTTTTTAATGGGGGGTGCCACGTGTTATGTTGAAAAATAATTTATCTGAAATGAAATGTACAATTTAAGCTCACGCTGAGTATATAATGTTCGGTTAAACCCGAACTTAAACACCTTTACTTATTAGTACTAATTTTATGTGCAACAATTTCATAAGTGCAGATAAAGTTGTGCACTTTAAGTGCATATAAAACAAGTAAGGAAGGTTAAGTTCGGGTGTAACCGAACATTACATACTCAGTTGAGAGCTTTGGAGACAAAGTAAGGGAAAATAACCATGTAGGAAAATTAACCGAGGGTAACCCTGGAATGTGTTTGTATGACATGTGTATCAAATGGAAGGTATTAAAGAGTATTTTAAGAGGGAGTGGGCCATTGTTCTCTAAGTGGACGCTATTTAGGGATATCGCCATAAAGGTGGACCAGGGGTGACCCTAGAATTTGTTTGTACGATATGGTTATCAAACGAAAGGTGTTAATGAGTATTTTAAAAGGGAGTGGGCCTTAAATCTATAGGTGGACGCCTTTTCGAGATATCGCCATAAAGGTGAACCAGGGGTGATTCTAGAATGTGTTTGTACGATATGGGTATCAAATTAAAGGTGTTAATGAGTATTTTAAAAGGGAGTGATCCTAAGTTCCATAGGTGGACGCCCTTTCGAGATATCGCCATAAAGGTGGACCAGGGGTGACTCTAGAATGCGTTTGTACGATATGGGTATCAAATTAAAGGTGTTAATGAAGCTTTTAAAAGGGAGTGATGGTAGTTGTATAGGTGGTCGCCTTTTCGAGATTTCGGCGTAAAGGTGGACCAGGGGTGACTCTAGAATGCGTTTGTACGATATGGGTATCAAATGAAAGGTGTTAATGAGTATTTTAAAAAGAGTGTGGGACTTAGTTCAATAGGTGGTCGCCTTTTCGAGATATCGCCATAAAGGTGGACCAGGGGTGACTCTAGATTATGTTTGTACGATATGGGTATCAAATGAAAGGTGTTAATGAGTATTTTAAAAAGGCGTGGGGTTTAGTTCTATGGGTGGACTCCTTTTTGAGATATCGCCATAAAGGTGGACCAGGGGTGACTCTAGAATGTGTTTGTACGATATGGGTATCAAATTAAAGGTATTAATGAGGCTTTTAAAAGGGAGTGGTGGTAGTTGTATATATGAAGGCGTTTTCCAGATATCGACCAAAATGTGGACCAGGGTGACCCAGAACATCATCTGTTGGATACCGCTAATTTATTTATATATATAATACCACGAACAGTATTCCTGCCAAGATTTCAAGGGTTTTTTATTTCGCCCTGCAGAACTTTTTCATTTTATTGAACTTAATATGTTATGTTTCATACCCATTTCACAAAGTTATTTCTAAAGTTATATTTTGCGTCAATAAAGGAATCCGATTACCATGTTTCATCTCTTTTTTCATATTTGGTATAGAATTATGGAATTTTTTTCATTTTTCGTAATTTTCGATATCGGAAAAGTGGACCACGTCCACGTGGTCATAGTCGGATTTCGGCCATTTTTTATACTAAGATAAAGTGAGTTCAGATAAGTACGTGAACTAAGTTTAGTAAAGATATGCCGATTTTTGCCATTAGTCGGATAGTCGGATTTCGGCCATTTTTATACTCAGTTGAGCAGAGCTCACAGAGTATATTAAGTTTGATTGGATAACGGTTGGTTGTACATATATAAAGGAATCGAGATAGATATAGACTTCCATATATCAAAATAATCAGGATCGAAAAAAAATTTGATTGAGCCATGTCCGTCCGTCCGTCCGTCCGTCCGTCCGTCCGTCCGTCCGTCCGTCCGTCCGTTAACACGATAACTTGAGTAAATTTTAAGGTATCTTTATGAAATTTGGTATGTAGGTTCCTGAGCACTCATCTCAGATCGCTATTTAAAATGAACGATATCGGACTATAACCACGCCCACTTTTTCGATATCGAAAATTTCGAAAAATCGGAAAAATGCGATAATTCATTGCCAAAGGCGGCTAAAGCGATGAAACTTGGTAGATGGGTCGACGTTATGACGCAGAATAGAAAATTAGTAAGATTTTGGACAATGGGCGTGGCACCGCCCACTTTTACAAGAAGGTAATTTAAAAGTTTTGCAAGCTGTAATTTGGCAGTCGTTGAAGATATCATGATGAAATTTGGCAGGAACGTTACTACTATTACTATATATGTGCTAAATAAAAATTAGCAAAATTGGATGAAGAACACGCCCACTTTTTAAAAAAAAAAATTTTTAAATTCAAATTTTAACAAAAAATTTAATATCTTTACTGTATATAAGTAAATTAAGTCAAAATTCAACTCCAGTAATCACATGATGTAACCAAATACAAAAATAAAAGAAAATTTCAAAATGGGTGTGGCTCCGCCCATTTTCATTTAGTTTGTCTAGAATACTTTTAATGCCATAAGTCGAACAAAAATTTACCAATCCTTCTCAAATTTGGTAGGAGCATAGATTCTGTGACGGTAACTGCTCTCTGTGAAAATGGGCGAAATCGGTGAAAGCCACGCCCAGTTTTTATACACAGTCCACCGTCTGTCCTTCCGCTCGGCCGTTAACACAATAACTTGAGCAAAAACCGATATAGCTTTACTAAACTTAGCCCACGTACTTATCTGAACTCACTTTATCTTGGTATAAAAAATGGCAGAAATCCGACCATAACCACGCCCACTTTATCGATATCGAAAATTACGAAAAATGAAAAAAATGAAAAAAATGCCATAATTCTATACCAACTACGAAAAAAGGGATGAAACATGGTAACTGGATTGGTTTATTGACGCAAAATATAACTTTGGAAAAAAACTTTGTAAAATGGGTGTGACACCTACCATATTATGTAGAAGAAAATGAAAAAGTTCTACAAGGCGAAATCAACAGCCCTTGGAATCTTGGCAGGAATACTGTTAGTGGTATTGCATATATAAATAAATTAGCAGTACCCGACAGATGATTTTCTGGATAACCTGGTCCACATTTTGGTCGATATCGCGAGAACGCCTTCACATATACATCTAAGGGCCACTCGCTTTTAAAACCCTCATTAATACTTTTAATTTGATATCCATATCGTACAAAAACATTCTAGAGTCACCCTGGCCCACCCTAATGGCGATATCTCGAAAAGGCGTCCACCTATAGACCTAATGCCCACTCCCTCTTAAAATGCTCAGTAACAACTTTCGTTTGATACCCATATCGTACAAACATTCTAGAGTCACCCCTGGCCCACCCTAATGGCGATATCTCGAAAAGGCGGCCACCTATATACCTAATGTCTACTCCCTCTTAAAATGCTCAGTAACACCTTTCGTTTGATACCCATATCGTACAAACATTCTAGAGTCACCCCTGGCCCACCCTAATGGCGATATCTCGAAAAGGCGTCCACCTATAGACCTAATGCCCACTCCCTCTTAAAATGCTCAGTAACACCTTTCGTTTGATACCCATATCGTACAAACATTCTAGAGTCACCCCTGGCCCACCCTAATGGCGATATCTCGAAAAGGCGTCCACCTATGGACCTAATGCCCACTCCCTCTTAAAATGCTCAGTAACACCTTTCGTTTGATACCCATATCGTACAAACATTCTAGAGTCACCCTTGGTCCACCTTTATAGCGATATCGCGAAAAGGCGTCCACCTATAGAACTAAGGATTACTCCTTTTTAAAATACTCATTACCACCTTTCATTTGATACCCATATCGTACAAACACATTCTAGAGTCACCCTGGCCCACCCTAATGGCGATATCTCGAAAAGGCGTCCACCTATAGACCTAATGCCGACTCCCTCTTAAAATGCTCAGTAACACTTTTCGTTTGATACCCATATCGTACAAACATTCTAGAGTCACCCCTGGCCCACCCTAATGGCGATATCTCGAAAAGGCGTCCACCTATAGACCTAACGCCCACTCCCTCTTAAAATGCTCAGTAACACCTTTCGTTTGATACCCATATCGTACAAACATTCTAGAGTCACCCTTGGTCCACCTTTATGGCGATATCTCGAAAAGGCGTCCACCTATAGAACTAAGGCTTACTCCCTTTTAAAATACTCATTACCACCTTTCATTTGATACCCATATCGTACAAAAACATTCTAGAGTCACCCCTGGCCCACCCTAATGACGATATCTCGAAAAGGCGACCACCTATAGACCTAATGCCCACTCCCTCTTAAAATGCTCAGTAACACCTTTCGTTTGATACCCATATCGTACAAACATTCTAGAGTCACCCCTGGCCCACCCTAATGGCGATATCTCGAAAAGGCGTCCACCTATATACCTAATGTCCACTCCCTCTTAAAATGCTCAGTAACACCTTTCGTTTGATACCCATATCGTACAAACATTCTAGAGTCACCCCTGGCCCACCCTAATGGCGACATTTCGAAAAGGCGTCCACCTATAGACCTAATGCCCACTCCCTCTTAAAATACTCAGTAACACTTTTCGTTTGATACCCATATCGTACAAACATTCTAGAGTCAGCCCTGGTCCACCTTTATGGCGATATCCCTAAATGGCGTCCATCCATAGAACTATGGCCTACTCTCTCTTAAAATACTCTTTACTACCTTCCATTTGATACACATGTCATACAACCACATTCCAGGGTTACCCTAGGTTCATTTTCCTACATGGTGATTTTTCTTATTTTGTCTCCATAGCTCTCAACTGAGTATGTAATGTTCGGTTACACCCGAACTTAGCCTTCCTTACTTGTTTATACTAAGATAAAGTGAGTTCAGATAAGTACGTGAACTGAGTTTAGTAAAGATATATCGATTTTTGCTCAAGTTATCGTGTTAACGGCCGACCGGAAGGACAGACGGTCGACTGTGTATAAAAACTGGGCGTGGCTTCAACTGATTTCGCCCTTTTTCACAGAAATAAGTTATCGTCTCATAATGTAAGCCCCTACCAAATTTCACAAGGATTGGTAAATTTTTGTTCGAATTATGGCAATCAAAGTATCCTAGACGAATTAAATGAAAAGGGCGGAGCCACGCCCATTTTGAAATGTTCCTTTATTTTTGCATTTTGTGGCACCATATCATTACTTAAGTTGAGTGTTGACATAATTTACTTACATATATATATACTGTAAAGATATTAAATTTTTTGTTAAAATTTGACTTCAAAAAAAAAATTTTTTTTAAGTGGGCGTGGTTGTTCTCCGATTTTGCTAATTTTTATTAAGCATATATATAGTAATAGGAGTAACGTTCCTGCCAAATTTCATCATGCTATCTTCAACGACTGCCAAATTACAGCTTGCAAAAATTTTAAATTACCTTCTCTAAAAGTGGGCGGTGCCACGCCCATTTCCAAAATTTTACTAATTTTCTATTCTGTGTCTTTGATAATGAATTATCGCACTTTTTCGGTTTTTCGAAATTTTCGATATCGAAAAAGTGGGCGTGGTTATAGTCCGATATTGTTCATTTTAAATAGAGATCTGACATGAGTGCCGAGGAACCTACGTACCAAATTTCATCAAGATACCTCCAAATTTCGTCAAGTTACCGTGTTAACGGGCGGACGGGAGGACGGACGCACATGGCTCAATCAAATTTTTTTTTTCGATCCTGATGATTTAGATATATGGAAGTTGTTTAAGGAAAAGCCCTAAATATATCTCCCCCCCCCCCCCCCCCTCGTAACATAATTTTCTTTACTCTATTTTCCTTTGTTCACTACCACCCACATATGCTTGTGATCACTAATACACACAAGCATCTGTGAGTGGTAGTACGTATGTATCCTAGATTTTTACCCCTGTGAGCCCGCGGTACGGCAACTTTGTTGCCGGGAAACCCAACGAAGGAGCTGTATCGTGGGTTCATCGGCTCATGTGGCAAAGAGGCTCGATCCCTTTTTATCCAGCAGCCAGCGAAGGTACACGTTATCTCACGTTCACGTAAGTGTAAATTTAATACAAATAAATTTAATATTTTAACTTTCCACAACATTTGTTAAAATCTTCCTTAACACTTTTTGTATTTATATACATTCAATAAAAACACACTTGTAATTCCTTTTAACACGAAACTTTTTGGTGTTCTTATTTTCTTCCATTTTTTATCTATTTCTATTCCTTTATACCTGTACAGCCAATCGTCATCCAATCAATGTTAATATACTCTGTGAGCTCTGCTCAACTGAGTATAAAAACACAGCTCTGTAAAAGAGGATCTGTGACCAGATTGAATTGGATTTTTTGGGCGTGCTTAACAACTAATTAATTTTCAATCTTTCTAACTTTCAGTATTTTGACCTTAAAAATTTTGGATACCCTTTCCCCCGCCAACCAAGATTTTTATTCTTTAGTTGCTATAATTCAGTCCTTGGTTTAATAAAAGATCATAACTTTGAACTTATTTGTTTACGACCAATTGTATCTTCTTTGTGGCTATATGGCAGATATGGAGTTCCAAACGGTTTTGGAAATTTGGTGTTGCCAAATTCCTTTTAATGAGGTACTATCAAGCAATATTTCTGGTTCAGATTGTGTCGATTTGGCACTATGTAAGGTCGGTTTCCGTGATGTTTTTGGGATTACTTTTTGGTTGTTTTAATATAAGTTCGGAACTCCTTTGGGGTCAATCCGGCATCATTTTGGATTCTTTTCAAAAACATTTTGGGACCGTCGGCGACTAACTTTAAAATAATTTTGAATTGGAATAATCTTCTTGCTGTATTTATAAAAGTTTCGATTTAGTTTCGGGTTTTTTTCTGGATCATTTACAAACTATGTCAGGGCCAACTTAAAGATCAATTTGTGGCTATTTGGATTGGAACATTTTGTCATCCATTATGAATAATTTCGGAATAATTCTGAGATCTGTTCGATAATATTTGGGAGGCATTTCCGGATTGTTTTTCTGATAATTTTGGGATCAATTATGAACTTTTCCGGAACTAATTTCGGAACAGTTTCGCATTGATTTTGTCATCAATTTCAGGAACATTTCGGATTTGGTACTAGGCTTAATTCGGAACTATTTCACAGTAATTAATTTTAAGACATGTTTTTGGTGTAATGCGGGGTCACTATCTCTGGATCGTTACGGTATAATTTTCTTGACCATTTCTAGACTATTTCAAAGCTTTCTAGCTATATTTCGGGACTGTTTGGAATATCATTTTGCCAATATTTCTGTTTTTATGGGATTATTTTTGGGACCGTTATAGACTTATTATAGTTTCCAATTCAATCAAGTTTGATGTTTTCTTTTCTTGGTGTGGACGAAGCCGCGGTTAATGAATATGCATACTAAAGCTTGTTACTTCAAGGGGTTGATACGTTTTACTGATTCAGGCTTCCATATTCTTCTGCTTTATATGAGCAAGACGAAATAGTATGAGTCGACGTCAATGGAAAAATGTTAATTATATGATCGATCTACGGAAGTATGCTGTATAATGGGAAATTCCAGAGTTTAAGGGGATGGAAATCACCAAGGACAATGAAAATCCAGTGCATGCTGCAGATGCGTAAGGACGAAATATAGACTGAGTGTAATCATATTATTAGGGAAGTTGGACAACCCGCAGAGACAAATTGCATTCGTACGGCTACGAATAAAAAAAAATGTGTTAGAAATATTAGGCGCAATTTACTTCTATATTTTTTCATGTTGAACTTTGCTGCTACCTAATTTTTCATACAAATTAGCGAAACATGTAGATCCCATGTTTAATGCTAACTCCGAACAGCAGCAGGTAGGTACATTTTTGCTGCCGAGGGGCGACCCCACTTAGAAGAAATTGCCTCTAGTTGAAACAGAATTTTCCAAAATTGTTTATGCTGCTTTGCCTCGGCCTTGAACCCAGAACCATTGGCGTGCTAGGTAGAGTGCGCTACCATCAAGCCACAGCGGGCGCCGATGATTACATAAATATAATTTAGCCAAAAATACCATTCAAACTGGATTAGATAGAACTTTCGAATATAAAGAAGACCTTGCTTCAATTTTAGGCATGGCTAATACAGATCCCACCATTTCTGGAGAAAGGGCTAATAATGAAGGCGACGCTGCGCCGGAAGTTTCGAGTGAGAGGGGATTAAAGGTTCATGAGAATAATACCCCAAATATCTCCCAAAAATTCCTACCAATTTAAAAAGCGTGGGGATGAAAAACTGATATACCAGGTGTCCCTGAAAAAGTGAGAAAATATAATCTTACATCATCTGATTCTCTGTATTGGATTGCCAAACTGCGCTTTCTTGAATAACAACGCCAAAGATTAAGTTGAAAATAGGCAATTTTAAACTAATAAAAAAAAAATTCAAATTAGGATCAATCTAATTTCTATAGAAAGAAAATTTGCATAACACACAAGTATAAAAATATATAAGTGAATACGTTCATACTTTAGCAAACCTTAAAGTTTACCAGACAAAGGCGCATTCGACAAACCAAGTGAAGTGATATATACCCACGTGTATTGAGCTCGTTCTTCATTTTAACCATAATAATAAATCATAAGTATGTGAAAAGACTGCAAAGGAAATTCGCACAAACAGCAGGAAACACCCTTTTACTGCACAGAAGCAAAAGCATATTTTAGTATGAAGCGTTAGCAGCTCTATTATTATGCACTAAAACAGATAAAGGCGCGGCACAATGAAATTTCTCACACGAGGTGTGTTCAAAAAGTATCGCGACTTTTGTGTTTTTTCAAAAATTATCTATATATTCATGAATATCTATTTTGTCTCCTTCAAAGTAATCCCCATTAGATATTATACACTTGTGCCAACGGTTTTTCCATTCTTCGAAGAACCTCAAAAATAATATTTTTTTATCTTGTTCAGTTCCTCCTTCGATGCCGTCTTTATCTCGTCAATCGTAGCTAGCGTCATCCTTTCATGGGCCTCTTCAGTTTAGGGAACAACAAAAAGTCACAGGAGGCCAGATCTGGGGAATACGGTGGCTACGGCATCATTAGTGTGTTGTTTTTGGCCAAAAAGTCGCGTCTAGATTGAGCATTGAGCATTGGCATTGAGTCATTGATAAAAATCGAATGGCACGAGCCAATCGATATGTCTAGTTCCTCAGCAAATTCTCTAACAGTGACTCGACGATTGGCCAATACCATTTTCTTCACTTCATCAATTTTTTCGTCTGTTGTTGAAGTGCTTGGGCGTCCGGCACGCTCTTCGTCGTTCACATCTTCTCGGCCTTCTGAGAACAGTTTGTACCACCGATAAACTTTGTTTCGGTCAAAGGCAGCTTCTCCGTATGCCACAGTCAACATTCGGAATGCATCCGCGCACTTAGTTTCGTTTTTCACACAAAATTTGATACAGATTTCTTGATCCATTTTTTTATACTCAGTTGAGCAGAGCTCACAGAGTATATTAAGTTTGATTGGATAACGGTTGGTTGTACAGGTATAAAGGAATCGAGATAGATATAGACTTCCATATATCAAAATCATCAGGATCGAAAAAATTGATTGAGCCATGTCCGTCCGTCCGTCCGTCCGTTAACACGATAACTTGAGTAAATTTTGAGGTATCTTGATGAAATTTGGTATGTAGCTTCCTGGGCACTCATCCCAGATCGCTATTTAAAATGAACGATATCGGACTATAACCACGCCCACTTTTTCGATATCGAAAATTTCGAAAAACCGAAAAAGTGCAATAATTCATTACCAAAGACAGATAAAGCGATGAAACTTGGTAGGTGAGTTAAACTTATGACGAAGAATACAAAATCACGCTTCCCAAGGCAGTCGGTTCTATGTACCGGAGCGACTCGGGATTTTTCCCGACCAAGGACTGTCATTTCAGTGTGACCCCATTTAATTTGTTTCGTCCCTCCCACAAATTGTCATCCTCCCAGCAGCTCCTTGCAGCAGGACTGCTACATATTCTCTTACTCCGGGAAGGTATGGAACCCAATCCGGGTCCGTGTCCTGACCCCGGTCCTGAGAAATGGTTTTGCTGCATTTGCCAGAAAAGAATCTTTTTAGGACGGTCATACTCTGTTCAGTGTGTCTCGTGCAAGGGATGGTTGCATCGGACAGGTTGTTCTGGGCTTGATCCCAAAACCCGACGTCCACGTAACTTTTATAAATCTTTTGTGGCTCCTTGCTGCTCACGCACAAGGGCGTCCCGTAGTCTACGTCTAAGCGCCCCCCCCCCCCCACTACCTTCCAGCAGCCTCGCTGCTCAGCAAGCCACAACAAGTACCCGCTGCTGCTCGCGCCCCACGGCGCCAACAACTCAAACAGCTGATACCACTCATAACTACTACCTTCGTAGTAGAGCTGGTAGCAATGCTGAGCATCAGCTCCTGCTTCCGTCTTCTTCTCCCCCCCTCTTTTCTGGCAGCAATCGTGCAGGTCAGGGAAACAGACTCTTATTCCCTACCTCCATTTTCACCGTCTGCCAGCACAGAATATATAGGTTTGCGACATCCGCTCAATGCAGCTCCTGCCTTGGGTGGTGCCACTTTCCTAGATGTTCTGGTCTCCGCGACGGCAACCCCTCGACGAGTTTCATCGCGCCATGTTGCCAGGTCGCAAACCCAAATCATCCGGGTACCCCAATTCTTGCCCAAGGTCGCCCTGTCCCAAGGCCACAACAGCAATTGCGTCCTGTCCTTCCACAACCTAGGCGTAGTCACCCGTCACTTACCCCTAAAGTGGCGGCGTTACCCCTCATGTACTTCAGAATTCTGCAGTTAAACTGTAATGGACTAACTGGGAAGATTACGGAGATAGTCGATTTCATGAAGCGGCACAACATCCGCATTGCTGCGATTCAAGAGACTAAACTCACAGCAAGATCTGCATTGCAGACCTGCTCTGGGTATAATGTCCACAGGAAGGACCGCGAGAACGGAAATGGAGGCGGCCTCGCGTTTATTATACACCACTCTGTGCAATATCATATATTTGATCCTGGCATCGACCGCAGGGACAATGTCTTAGAACGTCAAGGCCTATCTGTCCGGTCAGGCGATCCAAATCTAGAAATCATCAACATCTACATCCCTCCTGTCACCTGTTGCCCCAGTGGATACCGCCCTAAAATCGAGGCCTTACTCACTGGCAACAATCGCATTATCTTAGGCGATTTCAATGCCCATCACGACCTATGGCATTCAAACTTGCGGGCGGACAGTAGGGGTGAGATGTTGGCGGATCAAATAGAAGAAACGACGTTCTGCACAATAAACGGAGACGCCCCCACACGTATGGTAGGAAGCTGTCATAGCTCGCCAGATATCTCAATCGTGAGCGCAGAACTCGTAAACTGCGTCAACTGGCAGCCGATGGTAACATTGGCATCCGAACACCTGCCCATACTTATTTCGTTCGAACGTACCGCCGACTTCATCGTCACCGAAAAACGCACTTTCATAAACTTCAAAAAAGGAAAGTGGGAAGAATATAAATCTGCAACAGATAGCAGCTTTGCTGCCCTCCCTATCCCGTCTGATACACGCCAAGGGGAGCGTGCCTTCCGTAAGGTCATTGAATCCGCCTCGGCACATTTCATTCCCGCCGGGAGAATTCCCGAAATCCGGCCCCACTTCCCGGCGGAGGCCGCGAGCTTAGCGAGGGAACGCGACCTTATAAGACAGCTTGATCCAGGCGACCACCAAATAAGGGATATAAACCAACGCATCAGATTGCTTGTGGACGAACACAAGCGTGCGAAATGGGAAGAGCACCTAAGAGGTTGTAACCTCTCTACCGGTGTAGGTAAACTTTGGTCCACCGTAAAGTCCCTATCGAATCCGACTAAGCACAAAGACAAAGTTTTCATCGCCTTTGGCGATAAGGTGCTGTCGGAGGCGAAAAAATGCGCGAGCGCTTTCTGCCGACAATATATAATGCATCCTACGGTCGACAAAGATAGACGGAGAGCCAATAGACACGCACATATACACAAATTCAGCGCGTCACCAATCACCATCACCGCTAGAGAGGTTGAGGACGCCATTGGTCGCGCTAAACCATCCAAAGCAGTGGGCCCAGATGGCATAGCCATGTCGATGCTTAAAAACCTAGGGAAAGAGGGTTTCAAATATTTAGCGCATGTCTTCAACCTGTCTCTCACCACCTTTGCCATACCCGAGAAATGGAAAATGGCCAAGGTGGTCCCGCTACTAAAGCCTGGGAAACCAGCTAACGTAGGGGAGTCATATCGTCCGAAATCTCTCCTATCGCCAGTGGCAAAGACGCTTGAAGCCATTTTGCTCTCTTATTTCCAAGCACATTTGCAGCTAGCCCCACATCAGCATGGCTTCAGAAAACTCCATAGCACTACCTCCGCGCTAAATGTCATTAGCACCCAGATAAATTGCGGTTTGAATCAATACCCCCACCATAGAACAGTACTCGTAGCGCTAGACCTATCAAAAGCCTTTGATACGGTCAACCATGGCTCATTACTGCAAGACCTGGAAGGGTCTACCCTTCCCCCATGTCTTAAAAGGTGGACCGCAAATTATCTGGGTGGTCGGCAGGCATCGGTGCAATTCAGAAACGAAACATCAAAACCAAGGAGAATTAAACAAGGGGTGCCACAGGGTGGTGTCCTATCCCCACTTTTGTTTAATTTCTACATATCTAAGCTACCTTCACCACCGGAAGGAGTCACAATCGTTTCCTACGCCGATGACTGCACAATAATGGCCACAGGCCCAGGCCCAGAGATCGATGAGCTATGCAATAAAATAAACGGCTATCTCCCTGATCTCTCCAGTTTTTTCGCCTCCCGAAACTTGGCATTGTCACCGACTAAATCTTCCGCGACCTTATTTACAACATGGACGCCCCAAATGTCGACCATATTGAACATCCACGTCGATGGCACTACGCTACCGACTGTCCTACACCCCAAAATCTTGAGTGTGACGTTTGATCAGGATCTACATTTTGGTGCGCACGCAACCGCAATTGTTCCGAGAATTCAGAGCCGTAATAAAATCCTCAAATCCCTTGCTGGCAGTACCTGGGGAAAAGATAAAGAAACGCTCATGATCACATACAAAGCAATTAGCCAGCCGATTACGTGCTACGCGTCACCCATATGGTCGCCAAGCCTAAAAACTACCCACTGGAAGAAACAACAGGCCTGCCAAAATACTGCTCTCAGAATCGCCACGGGCTGTCTTCTTATGTCCCCAGAACACCATCTGCATAATGAGGCGAGAATACTCCACATCAGGGAGAGAAATGAGATGCTGACCAAACAGTTTCTGTTGAATACCCAGAAACCTGGGCATCCCAACAGACATCTGATTGACGAACCAGCACCGCCTAGGGGCCTAAGGAGTCATCTCCGTAAGCATTTTGAGGAAATACGGCACCTGAGAACCCAGCCGTATGAAGCGAAAAAACACAAGCAGGTCCTTGGTGAACTCCATAGACAGGCGTCGGACCTTTATGTCGGGAATTGCCCGGTGAATCCAGTACTTGAAGAAAAATATCCAGAACTCGCGGAAGAGGAACGCATACTCCCCAGGGAAACGCGTGTCACTCTTGCTCAACTTCGTTCTGGATACTGTAACAGGTTAAACTCTTACCTATCCAGAATCAACCCCGACATACAAAATGTATGCCCCGCTTGCAATGTGTCCCCATTTGACACCAACCATCTCTTTAATTGTAATGTGGAACCAACGCCTCTAACACCCCTTTCCTTATCGTCCAACCCTGTTGAAACGGCAAGTTTCCTTGGACTCCCGTTAGAGGATATTGATGACAATTTGTGATCGGCCGCGGCTATTAGGTGGAGCGAGCATTGCTACAACAACAACAACAAATACAAAATCAGTAAAATTTTGGACAATGGGCGTGGCACCGCCCACTTTTAAAAGAAGGTAATTTAAAAGTTTTGCAAGCTGTAATTTGGCAGTCGTTGAAGATATCATGATGAAATTTGGCAGGAACGTTACTCCGATTACTATATGTACGCCTAATAAAAATTAGCAAAATCGGAGAAGGACCACGCCCAGTTTTAAAAAAAATTTTTTTAAGTAAAATTTTAACAAAAAATTTAATATCTTTAGAGTATATAAGTAAATTACGTCAACGTTCAACTCTAGTAATGATATGGTGCACCAAAATACAAAAAATAAAGAAAATTTCAAAATGGGCGTGGCTCCGCCCTTTTTCATTTAGTTTTTCTAGGATACTTTTAATGCCATAAGTCGAACAAAAATTTCCCAATCCTTTTGAAATTTGGTAGGGCATAGATTTTATGACGTTAACTGTTTTCTGTGAAGCCACGCCCAGTTTTTATACACAGTCGTCCGTCTGTCCTTCCGCATGGCCGTTAACATGATAACTTGGGCAAAAATCGACACATCTTTACTGAACTTAGTTCACGTACTTATCTGAACTCATATTATCTTGGTATAAAAAATGAACGAAATCTGACTATGACCACGCCCACTTTTTCGATATCGAAACTTACGAAAAATGAAAAAAATGCCATAATTTTATACCAAATACGAAGAAAGGGATGAAACATGGTAAGGTAATTGGACTGTTTTATTGAAGCGAAATATAACTTTAGAAAAAACTTGGTAAAATGGGTGTTTCAAGTATAAGAAAATGAAAAAGTTCTGCAGGGTGAAATGAAACACCCATGAAATCTTGGCAGGTATTACATATATAAATAAATTAGCGGTATCCAACAGATGATGTTCTGGGGCTCCCTGGTCCACATTTTGTCGATATCTGGAAAACGACTTCACATATACAACTACCACCACTCCCTTTTAAAACTCTCATTAATAACTTTAATTTGATACCAATATCGTACAAACACATTCTAGAGTCACCCCTGGTCCACCTTTATGGCGATATCTCGAAAGGCGTCCACCTATAGAAAAAAGCCCCACGCCCTTTTAAAATACTCATTAACACCTTTCATTTGATACCAATATCGTAAAAACATATTCTAGAGTCACCCCTGGTCCACCTTTATTGCGATATATCGAAAAGCGACCACCTATAGAACGAAGGCCCACTCCCTTTTAAAAATGCTCATTAACACCTTTCATTTGATACCCATATCGTACAAACAAATTCTAGGGTCACTTCTGGTCCACCTTTATGGCGATATCTGGAAATGGCGTCCACCTATGGAACTAAGGATCACTCCCCTTTAAAATACTCATTAACACCTTTTATTTGATACCTATATCGTACAAACAAATTCTAGAGTCACACCTGGTCCACCTTTATGGCGATATCTCGAAAAGGCGACCACATATACAACTACCACCACTCCCTTTCAAAACCCTCATTAATACCTTTAATTTGATACCCATATCGTACAAACAAATTCTAGGGTCACCTCTGGTCCACCTTTATGGCGCTATTTCGAAACGGCGTCCACCAATAGAACTAAGGCCACTCCCTTTTAAAATACTCATCAACACCTTTCATTTGATACCCATATTGTACAAACGAATTCTAGAGTCACTCCTGGTCCACCTTTATGGCGATATCTCGAAAAGGCGACGACCTATACAACTACCACCACTCCCTTTCAAAACCATCATTAATACCTTTAATTTGATACCCATATCGTACAAACAAATTATAGGGTCACCTCTGGTCCACCTTTATGGCAATATCTCGAAACGGCGTCCACCTATGGAACTAAGGACCACTCCCTTTTAAAATACTCATTAACACCTTTCATTTGATACCCATATCGTACAAACATATTCCAGAGTCACCCCTGGTCCACCTTTATGGCGATATCTCGAAAGCGACCACCTATAGAACGAAGGCCCACTCCCTTTTAAAAATACTCATTAACACCTTTCATTTGATACCTATATCGTACAAACAAAGTCTAGAGTCACCCCTGGTCCACCTTTATGGCGATATCTCGAAAAGGCGACCACCTATACAACTACCACCACTCCCTTTTAAAACCCTCATTAATACCTTTAATTTGATACCCATATCGTACAAACACATTCTAGAGTCAACCCTGGTCCACCTTTATGGCGATATTTCGAAACGGCGTCCACCAATATAACTAAGGCCCACTCCCTTTTAAATACTCATCAACACCTTTCGTTTGATACCCATATTGTACAAACGCATTCTAGAGTCACCCCTGGTCCACTTTTATGGCGATATCTCGAAAAAGCGACCACCTATACAACTACCACCACTCCCTTTTAAAACCCTCATTAATACCTTTAATTTGATACCCATATCGTACAAACACATTCTAGAGTCAACCCTGGTCCACCTTTATGGCGATATTTCGAAACGGCGTCCACCTATAGAACGAATGCCCACTCCCTTTTAAAAATACTCATTAACACCTTTCATTTGATACCCATATCGTACAAACAAAGTCTAGAGTCACCTCTGGTCCACCTTTATGGCGATATCTCATAAAAGGCGACCACCTATACAACTACCACCACTCCCTTTCAAAACCCTCATTAATACCTTTAATTTGATACCCATATCGTACAAACAAATTCTAGGGTCACCTCTGGTCCACCTGTATGGCGATATCTCGAAAAGGCGTCCACCTATGGAACTAAGGATCACTCCCTTTTAAAATACGCATTAACACCTTTCATTTGATACCCATATCGTACAAACAAATTCTAGAGTCACCCCTGGTCCACCTTTATTGCGATATCTCGAAACGGCGTCCACCTATAGAACTAAGGATCACTTCCTTTTAAAATACTCATTAACACCTTTCATTTGATACCCATATCGTACAAACAAATTCTAGAGTCACCCCTGGTCCACTTTTATGGCGATATTTCGAAAAAGCGACCACCTATACAACTACCACCACTCCCTTTCAAAACCCTCATTAATACCTTTAATTTGATACCCATATCGTACAAACAAATTCTAGGGTCACCTCTGGTCCACCTTTATGGCGATATCTCGAAACGGCGTCCACCTATGGAACTAAGGATCACTCCCTTTTAAAATACTCATTAACACCTTTCATTTGATACCCATATCGTTCAAACAAATTCTAGAGTCACCTCTGGTCCACTTTTATGGCGATATCTCGAAAAAGCGACCACCTATACAACTACCACCACTCCCTTTCAAAACCCTCATTAATACCTTTAATTTGATACCCATATCGTACAAACACATTCTAGAGTCAACCCTGGTCCACCTTTATGGCGATATTTCGAAACGGCGTCCACCTATAGAACGAATGCCCACTCCCTTTTAAAAATACTTATTAACACCTTTCATTTGATACCCATATCGTACAAACAAAGTCTAGAGTCACCCCTGGTCCACCTTTATGGCGATATCTCGAAAAGGCGACCACCTATACAACTACCACCACTCCCTTTCAAAACCCTCATTAATACCTTTAATTTGATACCCATATCGTACAAACAAATTCTAGGGTCACCTCTGGTCCACCTTTATGACGATATCTCGAAACGGCGTCCACCTATGGAACTAAGGATCACTCCCTTTTAAAATACTCATTAACACCTTTCATTTGATACCCATATCGATCAAACAAATTCTAGAGTCACCCCTGGTCCACTTTTATGGCGATATCTCGAAAAGCGACCACCTATACAACTACCACCACTCCCTTTTAAAACCCTCATTAATACCTTTAATTTGATACCCATATCGTACAAACAAATTCTAGAGTCAACCCTGGTCCACCTTTATGGCGATATTTCGAAACGGCGTCCACCTATAGAACGAATGCCCACTCCCTTTTAAAAATACTCATTAACACCTTTCATTTGATACCCATATCGTACAAACAAAGTCTAGAGTCACCCCTGGTCCACCTTTATGGCGATATCTCGAAAAGGCGACCACCTATACAACTACCACCACTCCCTTTCAAAACCCTCATTAATACCTTTAATTTGATACCCATATCGTACAAACAAATTCTAGGGTCACCTCTGGTCCACCTTTATGGCGATATCTCGAAACGGCGTCCACCTATGGAACTAAGGATCACTCCCTTTTAAAATACGCATTAACACCTTTCATTTGATACCCATATCGTACAAACAAATTCTAGAGTCACCCCCGGTCCACCTCTATGGCGATAGCTCGAAACGGCGTCCACCTATGGAACTAAAGATCACTCCCTTTTAAAATACTCATTAACCCCTTTCATTTGATACCCATATCGTATAAACAAATTCTAGAGTCACCCCTGCTCCACCTTTATGGCGATATCTCGAAAAGGCGACCACCTATACAACTACCACCACTCCCTTTCAAAACCCGCATTAATACCTTTAATTTGATACCCATATCGTACAAACAAATTCTAGGGTCACCTCAGGTCCACCTTTATGGCGATATCTCGAAACGGCGTCCACCTATGGAACGAAGGATCACTCCCTTTTAAAATACTCATTGACACCTTTCATTTGATACCCATATCGTACAAACGAATTATAGAGTCACCCCTGGTCCACCTTTATGGCGATATCTCGAAAAGGCGATCACCTATACAACTACCACCACTCCCTTTCAAAACCCTCATTAATACCTTTAATTTGATACCCATATCGTACAAACAAATTCTAGGGTCACCTCTGCTCCACCTTTATGGCGATATCTCGAAACGGTGTCCACCTATGGAACTAAGGATCACTCCCTTTTAAAATACCCATTAACACCTTTCATTTGATACCCATATCATACAAACAAATTCTAGAGTCACCCCTGGTCCACCTTTATGGCGATATCTCGAAAAGGCGACCACCTATATAACTACCACCACTCCCTTTCCAAACCCTCATTAATACCTTTAATTTGATACCCATATCGTACAAACAAATTCTAGGGTTTCCTCTGGTCCACCTTTATGGCGATATCTCGAAACGGCGTCCACCAATAGAACTAAGGCCACTCCCTTTTAAAATACTCATCAACACCTTTCATTTGATCCCATATTGTACAAACGAATTCTAGAGTCACTCCTGGTCCACCCTTATGGCGATATCTCGAAAAGGCGACCACCTATACAACTACCACCACTCCCTTTCAAAACCATCATTAATACCTTTAATTTGATACCCATATCGTACAAACAAATTCTAGGGTCACCTCTGCTCCACCTTTATGGCGATATCTCGAAACGGCGTCCACCTATGGAACTAAGGATCACTCCCTTTTAAAATACCCATTAACACCTTTCATTTGATACCCATATCATACAAACAAATTCTAGAGTCACCCCTGGTCCACCTTTATGGCGATATCTCGAAAAGGCGACCACCTATACAACTACCACCACTCCCTTTCCAAACCCTCATTAATACCTTTAATTTCATACACATATCGTACAAACAAATTCTAGGGTTACCTCTGGTCCACCTTTATGGCGATATCTCGAAACGGCGTCCACCTATGGAACTAAGGATCACTCCGTTTTAAAATACTCATTAACACCTTTCATTTGATACCCATATCGTACAAACAAATTCTAGAATCACCCCTGGTCCACCTTTATGGCGATATCTCGAAACGGCGTCCACCTATGGAACTAAGGATCACTCCCTTTTAAAATACTCATTAACACCTTTCATTTGATACCCATATCGTAAAAACAAATTCTAGAGTCACCCCTGGTCCACCTTTATGGCGATATCTCGAAAAGGCGACCACCTATACAACTACCACCACTCCATTTCAAAACCCTCATTAATACCTTTAATTTCATACACATATCGTACAAACAAATTCTAGGGTTACCTCTGGTCCACCTTTATGGCGATATCTCGAAACGGCGTCCACCTATGGAACTAAGGATCACTCCGTTTTAAAATACTCATTAACACCTTTCATTTGATACCCATATCGTACAAACAAATTCTAGAGTCACCCCTGGTCCACCTTTATGGCGATATCTCGAAACGGCGTCCACCTATTGAACTAAGGACCACTCCCTCTTAAAATACTCATTAACACCTTTCATTTGATACCCATATCGTACAAACAAATTCTAGAGTCACCCCTGGTCCACCTTTATGGCGATATCTCGCTAGAGTCACCCCTGGTCCACCTTTATGGCGATATCTCGAAACGGCGTCCACCTATGGAACTAAGGATCACTCCCTTTTAAAATACTCATTAACACCTTTCATTTGATACCCATATCGTACAAACAAATTCTAGAGTCAACCCTGATCCACCTTTATGGCGATATCCCTAAATGGCGTCCACCTATAGAACTATGGCCCACTCCCTCATAAAATACTCTTTAATGCCTTTCATTTGATACACATGTCATACAAACACATTCCAGGGTCTCCCTCGGTTCATTTTCCTACATATGGTTATTTTCCCTTATGTTGTCACCATAGCTCTCAACTGAGTGTTTAATGTTCGGTTACACCCGAACTTAACCTTCCTTACTTGTTTTTTTTTTTTTTTTTTTTTTTTTTTTTTTTGAATAGGTAAAAATCGAAGACGAGCTAAAACACGTGCAATCAAAGCAGTTGTCAACAATTAAGTGAACATTCAACATGGCCGAGCTTGTCGGCATAAGTGAGAGATGTGAGTACTAACATAACATAAAAAAATCGAAATTCGAATACACGTAACCCGCGAAAATTCTAAATTCGCGATACTTTTTGAATACACCTCGCAGATGCGTTTAACACAAGCTTATGCATTCCAGTAACATCGCCACAATAATCCAAGGTGTTGCATTTATAAATATGGAGGAACTACAGACTTGGCAATTGAAGTTTATTTCGCTTTGCCCATTCACATACAAAATTTGGCGAAGCACTGTTATAAACATTATCACTATACAACAAAAATATTTGCTAACATATTTTGTCTCGTATTCATTTGTTATATTGCAGGTTTTATTGCAAAATATGTTATAAAACTTACCAACGAATGGGAAAAATAATTTCATTTGCATAGTGTGCTAGCCAAAGCAAATGTCAAATTCTTTTTATGCTTTGCTTGCAACAAAATTTGAAAGTGGGCTACTTTTTCATGTCAGATGGCGCCAATGTAGCTCAGTATATCGTTCTCCATAAAAATACGTACAATCTACTCATAATGCATAAGATTTAGCTAAACGCATCCATATGAAAAACCGCTTATGTGATGGGGCTTTAAGGCAGCTCATATGTTTTTTTGAACATATCTATGAATTGCTTGGCGTCAAAATAATCCGAGAAATATGAAGATAATATTTATAGCGAAATCGGTCACAACTCTGAAACAAACTTACCAGAACATACAAAATATGTTGCCAACCATCCTCAGTTATTTTTGGAAAATATGACTAGCTCCTGGCGGCTGCTATAGTGTAGTGGTAGCGTGCTCCACCCACCATACCGAACATCCGAGGTTAAAGTCCCGGGCAAAGCAACATCAAACATTTAGAAATAAGTTTTTCCAATTAGAAAAAAAACTTTTCTAAGAGGGGTCACCCCTGGACAGTGATTTGGCAAACACTCGGAGTGTATTTCTGCCACGAAAAGCTTCTCAGTGAAAACTCAACTGCACTGCAGATGTCGTTCGGAGTCGGTGTAAAACCTTTAGGTCCGGTTCCGCCAATTCGTAGTAAAAACTTTAAAGATCACGACGCTTATTTGAAGAAAAGCTCGAACTTAATCTTTTAGGCGGTACATCGCACCTTGTATTTTTTTTTATCACTACCTGACATTAAAGTGCTTAGTTTAATTAAGTCAAACAAGACATTTCAAATCACAAAACCGTGCTACAAATCAAATTTTGGAAGAGACTTAAAGTGCATTGAGTGCACTACGAAGTGCATTATCTATATTTCAGGGAAAAGCACTAAGGCAAGATATTAGTTAGGCCCTTTGTGAAACCATGACAATAACACCATTACCATTTCTTTTCGAACCATTTTGAGAACCTGATGAAAACTTAGAGAATACCAAGTCCTTGATGTCATACTCCACAATCTGGCGCAAATTATCCAGAAAAGGATCACCCCGAAAGCGCTGCCTGGCGCCACTTAGTACCGGGCAGTTGGAGATGAGATAAGCGACCGTTTCTTCCTCTCAGCTACGATGATAATACGCTCCCAACTTTTTGTCATGCCTTCCTATATGGCAGTGTTCAGTTAGTACTCCTTCAAGTATGTAAATCTAATCCACACCGTAAATGTAACGGCGGGATCTTTACACCACGGTGTTTGCACCCATCATTCTTTGGCTTAACGGTACATATGCTCCTTTGACATTAGCTTGCTTATGGCTGGGGTCATACCTAAGCGTTCTAGATCAGGAAGAATCCGTCTGGTTGTACCCTGCATGACGAGTTCATCTGCAATGCAGTGTCCCACGATTTCCTTGTGACTGAGGGCTCATGTTAGATGCAAATGGTTCTATTGGCTCACTACTTTAAGAGATAAGCGACAGTTTAGTGTTAGTTCAGAATTAAATAAGTAAGAGCCAAGAAAATAAAAATTTCGTCACCGATATTTTTTGTCTCCAACATAATTGGGGCTTCCATAATTGCTGACTCTATTACCTTACGGTAAACGGGTTGTCTGACAGAGAGTTGGAGGTCTAGGTCCCTTGAATAAACTCCATTTCCAACTTTGCCGCTGAGCTTAGAACAGAAGGTGTATATGGAAATGTTGCCTCTAACAGCAAGGCACCTATCGTATACCGTAAAATCATCCACCATAGTTGCTACATCTAAGGGTAGGATCACAAAGCTGGGTTTGCCTACACCGATCGAAGTCTGATGGGTGCTTAGCACCAGCAGACTCGTTGATGCTCGCCGTTTCCAGTGCAACTACTGTCGCCACCATCCTGGTGCTTGTCCCCATCATATCACCGTTGGGTCTTGAGAGGTTGCATTCTTGCCGTCCTAGAGAATACGACCAACGGTTGTAAGCACAGTCGTTCCCCTGGTTAAAGTGTTAATTGCGGCTACCTTTTACCGTGGCTGATAGTGGCCGGTTCGCGAGAACTCTACCACAAGTTGCTGTACCGGTGCTTTTCGTTGTTCGTTGTGGCGCCAATCCTCACAGCCTCGAAATAATTTTTATACCCAAGCAAAGAATGGTTACTTTAGAATTTTTCATAGTTCAAATTCTTTGAGGAAATGTCAACCCACCGTAAAGGAAATGTGTGCGTGCATACACATTAAACTATGCCAGTGCCCCTGATGTAAACAAATATATGTTTGTGCTTTTGTGCCATAATGTAACGATGCATTGAAATGGTAAACAACAACAATTTGTTGACATTTGCAAAATGTGCTCACAATGCATTTCGCGCAAACTGAACATTCAAATTTGATCGCCTCCTCATCTTGCTACAATTCACTTATCTAACCTCGCTTCTATCCATCCAATTCTTAGTTCAGTGCAAATTGTCACCAATATCAGCACACAAAGCACACCATATCAGCAAATCAGCAAATGGAGCCGTGTGGTACGTACAATGGTTGTACCAGAGACAATTTAAGATAGAGATGTTGCAGGCGCGAACTTCGGTGGAAAGAAGCGGAGCTTCACAAAATTCTAGTAGGTCACTTCCACCACACCACAAACTTTAACACAAGTTTTATCATAACTTAAGCACAAAAAATACACTGATTGTAGTTTTAGAGTGTAAAAATGTAAATTCTGAACACGTTCGCTGAATTAAAAGTGTACAAATAATTGTTAAATAATAAATACAGACAGTGGTAGTTTAACAAATTCTGCTGTGGTAAGTGATGAATGTGACCTACTAGGGTTTTGTGAAGTTTGCTTCGCACTATTTTTCGTCCCTGCAACATCTCTATCTTAAAATTGGTTGTACGATAGCGATGATGACGCAGAGCTTTGCATAAGAAATTTTCGCAATTTATGCAATGTAAATGAGCAACGGAAGGCGATAGTTAAAACAAAATGCGAAACGAAAGTCACAAGAGTCAAAGAATAAGAGACACAATGAAAATTCTAATGCTAATATATGCACGTGCACAGGGTTGCCCTGCATTTGATTTGTTAAAGAATTAAAATTAACTTCAATCAACTTGATAATCAGTGGTCACACAGATAATACCGCAAACATAGGAACACTGCACATAAGAAGCCAGCTTACGAACAGTCATCTCCCCGAGAGAGAAAGAAAAAGAGGGGAAATAAACTAGTTTAGTGCACTGCGCTGTTTAACTGGTTTATGGAGGGTTCGAAGCTCAGCGGGAATGGTGGAAGAGGGATTTTGTGCGGAGCTCGATGTCGGGCTCAAGTTTAAGTTTCTGGATCACTGCAAGTGAAATTTGGCGCTATTAAGGATACGATGATGAGATGGTGTTTAGTGTTAATACGGCTAGAGAGTTCAGTATTTACTCTGATAGCCAAGCCGCTATTAAAACCCTGAGTTCCACTGACATCGGTGGCAACGAACTATTTTAAATTAAGATCCAGAAGCATTGGTACAACTAAGCCGAATATACGTTGCGGTAAGGAAAACAGATACGTCTGGCCACCTGTGCCTGTTCCTCTATAGATGTGCCCCTAGTCAGCTAAGCAAACACTGGGTGGAGCCTACCTTTTGTAGGGTAGCAGGATCTTTTTGGCTGGAAATATATAGCAGGCTGAGTGCTGAAATTACTGTACTCACTGCGCTCTTGCAGCAACTGAAGAATATGACGATGTCGAGACACATTATGCTTGACTCTCCAGCTTTTGCCAGATATATTCGAATGTATTTTGGTCTCGGCTTACTAGGATCTCTTTGGACTTATCCAGGCCCGAGATCGGTCTAATTCTAACCTGCATCGTTGTTAAGCAACAATTTTCTAAATAGCTATAGCTTACGTCGGTGGGGTAACATAAGATCAACGTCCATATCGCCAATTGACCTTATGACCACTTCAAAGGCCGCAAAGTCAATTGCAGTTACATTAAGTGGACACAACATCATATTTTAAATGGTAAAAATATGAACGATATTGATATTTAGATCATCCTGCTTTCATGGTCATATAATCAAATCTTCTTTTCGTAGCTAATTTGCCTCGCGGACTAAGTTACGTTCTATTGTTTTTGTTATAAAGTTCGATCGAATAAAAAGAGAATTTTTTTATTTAAAATTTTTGGATATCGTCCTAATTTTCCTATACTTTGGTCCCATTCAAGTAAAAATTCGGGTTTAAAACTGGCTCCCTGAGGTAAGAAGAAATTATTCAACACAAAAACAAACAAAAATCGCACCATTTTGTATTCCAAATATTGGCCTGCGTCACTTACAAAATGTTAATATCTCTGAAAAGAGAATACTTAAGGCTAAAGATGGGTATACTAACTGGACATTGTCTTCTGGCGTCACATTCTTATAAGTTAGGCCTCGTCAGTAACAACAGATGAAGAACGAGCTGGGAAAGAGACGGTTGTGAACGTCCTGTGTTCAATGGCTCCAGCTATTCTGCTTGGCAGAGTTGCTAGGTCTCGAGGCAGCAATTAAGATAGGTTCTATAATTCTTCTAGTACTTGCCAAGAAGGCGGAGTTATTCCATAACATAAGTCCTGACACCTCATTGAGCTTCTTACGTTTGGTCGTCAAACAAATTCTGGTAACACTATGGACTCATTCTATGTGAGATCTTTATTGACCTGCCAGTTCAACCTGACCTAACCCGTTGAAGCATCCTAAATTCCTGTACATAGTCTTTATGGCCTTATGGTCATAAGGCCAGACCGAGATTTCTTAAATGGATATTAAGTCGAATTAAAATTAAGAAAAGTCATTGTTATTTTGTGTGATATCGCAACGGATATTTATGTTGTCAAGTAAGCTGCCCCTTCTCAACATAACTTAATCATACCCACTGCACAAACTAATGAGTTGGCAACCCTGCGTGGTTTATTGTGTGTACACATTGGGAAATATCGCGGTTAGACGGAAACAAACCGCAACAATATTTCATTATGCGTATTACATGCAAAAACAAAGCATAGAAATGAGCTTAATTACATAAACTGAAAAAGAAGTAAGTTTTTGCACATACATAGGTGTTGCTCTGTTGACATACTGCGATGGTACATATTAAAGTAACAATAAAAAAACATATCAACACAAAGTCATCACAAATTTTCCATAATATGCAAAGCGAATTCAGCACCAGGTGTTGTTATCCCAAAAGCTGATGGCTTATTCTTGATTATTTTCCATACAGCGCCTTGTACTTTATTATGTCAGTTAATTGAAATCAATTCCAATTTTCTTTTGACTTGACATTCTTCTGCACGGCGAATTGCTTGATTTCGCTTTGCCACCACCTGCTATGGATTCGCCTTGATAATATGAGTGTGATTTAAAATGCGAAAGTAAGTACTAAAGACGATTTTATTACTTATTTATTTAAGCTTAGCTCCCAAAAAGTCTTTCTTCTTCTTATGCTGACTGTTGTTAAGATAAACATTGATATATTTCCATATCAAGAGAGGATACTTTGATATTATAATCAGTTAAGGAAGAAGTTGCTTCATATGCAGCCAAAATATCACATTCATCAGAGAACTTGGTTGAACTTGAAGTTAAGGGGAGTGATTGAAAATGCTTTATCATTACGGGATTTTTTTTGTTTGCTATCGCTCCGGCTCTGAGCATGGAGCAGAGATGTAGCGCGAAAAAGTGATAGCATTTGCTATGCCCTGCAGCGAGCTACGTCGTGTTTGAAAGCGGAGCAAATATCAGAATCAAACTATAAACGAAATGCTATTTGTAGTGGAGCAATAGCTATAAAAAAAATTTTGAAAATAAAACAAATAGTGCTATCTCTTTCTTATGATACGACTCTACTCTATGCTTTGTTCACGTTCGGAGCCGGAGCAGTAGAAAAGCATATTTTTCGTTGCTACTGTTGCTCTGAAGTAGAAAATGCAAACACTAGTTAAGACAGATAGTTGCATTATTTACTACAGCTAAGATTTGCAATGGATAGTTGATTGCAATTATAACGCTTTGGTTTAAAATTTTTTTTTTTTTTTTTTGAATTATAGTGTTTTGGCTTGGAAGTTATTGGCTTTCGTGCACTAAGGTGTGAATTGTATTTGCTATTTATAGAACAATCGGTTTGATATCATTATCTCAGCGACCCCGGAACATTTGTTTGGACCATGTATACTATTTTTTTTTATATTTGTACTCCAATATGAATTACATGGCCCAGCTATAGCGTTTTTTGTGATTAGTCCATTAAGTAATTTTTTAGGATTTTTTTGGAAATTTTTATCCTAAAGGTATTCCATGGAGTACTCTGAATGAGAATTCTGAGCTGAAGTACGTGATCTCGACCCAGGACATCGCAGTGTAAATGGGACCACATTTTTTACTCATATGTGATATATTAATACCGTTAAAGTACTCATTAAATTGACCTTAAAGAACAACAGTACTCCACAACTTATCCCCATTAGTATAAAAATAACAAAATATTCAAATAAAAAAATGTAAAAATTCTATGAAATTATTGCGTTTTGTATGAAACTTTTTTTTAAATGTTCCAGAATAAAGATTACAACATAGGTTTTAAAATTTTAATTCAATACCATCCATATCTCAAAAAAAGTTAAGAATACACTTATTGCATATTGGTTTGGAACTCCTCGTATAATTTTCAAAATTCAGAATTTAAAATTTACATAAAAACCAACATATGAACCCCATTCAAGCCAAGCTAAACATATTATTAAATTTAAATTCTATTTTTGTTTATTGAGGTACAAATTTACGTTTATATATATGTATATATTAATATATAGTCATCAAAGAAATATATTTCCATCACCAAGCATCTCTTTGGCTTTGCTTGTTTACTTTAAATTATAAATTTTTCCTTATGGTTGAAATAGTTTTTTCATCCTTCGACTACATTATCCTACATATAGCTACAAGCTTAATTAAGTTGAACTAATTTGCATTCTCAAAAAATATCTATTAATATTATTTACTTATAATAAAAATAAATAAATGTAAGCCACGATAACCTCCGAAGAGATTTTAGGCCGGGCTTCTCTTCCAATTTGCGTCGTGCTCCTTTTTAATTTTTCCTACAAAATGGCCGGATGGGACTTACTTGTCTTATGCCCACTCCGAACGGCATCTGCGAGGCATATGAGTTTTCACTGAGAGCTTTTCATGGCAGAAATACACTCGTAGTGCTTGCCAAGCACTGCCGAGGGGCGACCCCGCTTAGAAAAATGTTCTTCTAATTGAAAAACCTTATTTCTAAAATTTTGATGTTGCTTTGCCCGGGGTGTGAACCCAAGGCATTCGGTGTGGTAGGCGGAGCACACTACCATCACACCACCGTGGCCGGTTACTTATAAAGCATATGAAATTTTGGGTCGAAGGAGTGGTAAATATGTGAAAGCACTCATAAAAATTGTTCATTTCAAAGTTAATGCACACATACACTCAAACTTTAGTGTATGAGACTTTGTTTAAAGCATCGTGTTTGCATTAGAGACCCACTTCCTTTGAAAGTAAAATTTTTGTTTTTAACTAAATGAAAGTGAAAAGATTACTTAAATCTATATATATAAAATTCAAATTATGTATGTATGTATGTATGTATAGATCGACTTGCATCCTAAACGGATCGACCGATCACAACCAAATTTGCACAACCCACTAGAAACCTTCCAAGGATGGTCATAGGATAAAAATAATATCGGTATATAAAAGGGGCGTGGCACCTCCCATGCAAAATGAATATTTGGTACTATATAACTCTGAAGGTATTCATGCTAGAAGATTGAAATTCAGTAAGGAGTTATATGAGATCAATCGCTAACACCCCCAAGAAAATGTGGGGTGGGGGAGAACGGGGGGTGACACCTCCCATATAAATGGATTTTATCATACTGCATATCTCTGGATGTAGTAATGGTAGGATAATGAAAATTGGTAAGGAGCTATATGAGGTTAAGTCCTAACACCTCCAGTAAAATGTGGAATTGGGGAAAAGCAGGCATGGCACCTTCCCTACAAATGGGATTTTTTCAGAACTATGGCTGCCGTACAAACTTAGATTATTATAACAGCTAAAGTCTGACTACAGAGTTGTTTGGCTGTTATTCCTTTTGGATGTTTATTAATCTTCCGCCGTTAAAATTTTCTGTTAACTTCTGTCAATCCACATGTTCTATATATATATATATAAAGTTAAAATAATAAATGTTTTTATTTAAGTATAAATCGGGTTGCGCCCTAAATGGATCGGCTGATCACAACTAAATTTGAATCACCCACTAAAAACTTTCCAAAGATGGTCATAGGCTTAACATAACTTCAATATAAAGAAAGGGAGTGGCACCTACCATACAAATGGAATTTTGATACAGCATAACTCTGGAAATATTCCAAGAACATTGAAATCCAGCAAAGAGTTAAATTGAATCAATCCCTAACACCACTAAGGAAATAAGGGGCGAGTAAGAAGGGGCGTGGCACCTCCCATACAAATGGAATAATGAAAATTGGTATGAAGGTATATGCCGTTAAGTCCCAACAGCACCAGTAATATATGGAATTGAAAAAAAAAACAAGACAAATGGGACTTTCAGAACTATGGCTGGCTTAAGAAATCGGGTTATTTCAACACGTAAAGTGTGATTGCAGAGTTGGGTTTGGCTGTTATTCCTTTAGTATTATTTTATGTTATCTTTAGGGTTGGTATTTTTGGAGACGCCTGGAGGAACTGGAAAAAAATGTCTGTTTAATTTGATATTAATTGGTGTAAGAGCAAAAAGAGAAATCACTATGGCAGTTGCTTTCTCAGATACCGCGGATACCCTTGTGAGGGTGTGCGATGTGTGTACGATGACTCATAAACAGTCGCTGCAAGTTTTAGACCGAACCGTCTTTAGAAATATGAGAGGGCATTTTGGCGGAAACACTTCAGCAGCAGCTTTTGCTAATTAACTTCTTGAAATTAATTATGGCAAAATTCTTATTTCTTCGCTAACAGATTTGATTTCTTTTCGTGCAAGTTTTTGAGAAATTATGACATCACCTAAAACTTTAATAGCTAATGTTTCTTCCAAATATTGAATCTATCTTTACAAACTATAAATGGCTTTGAGAAAAGGCATTTTAGGCACCTTAAAATGAGGATGTTAGTATCACTAGAACCAAGAAAACTTATCACTATATTGACACAGTCGTGGAAGAGTCCCAAGTTGTGCATATCCCACTGAGTTTATTAGCTCTTTTGAGCCATCATAAATATATCCTCATCGATTGATCCTTAAAAGAGGGCCCATAATATCATAATATTTATGCTTCGTTATTTCGATTCTCCACGCTTATGTAGTGGGAAGGACAAGGCTTTTCATCACAAAACTTTTACGAATTTCACTGAAGCAATTAATTTTATCGGAAAATTTCGAAATCAAAAAACTTTAAAACCAAGGATTCCATTGATACCGATAGATTTGTCTTTCCAATTTTTAATGCCTCAAATTTCCTATTCAATGAAGCTCAAGGACGATCATTAGCTGCGAATCAAGGGACTGATGAGCGCAATACAAACCTTTATAGCTTCAGAGCTTCTGCAACTCAAGTGTCAACTTCACCTACGCGAGGGGAATCGTGTTACAAATATGAATATATCATACAACAACAGTCATTAGCTGAAGCAGAAGTAAATGTTACCAACTCATGTTTTACCCATGGCCAGTTACGAGTAGCCTGCATATTTTTATAGAAACGTGGGGTAAAACCCACGGGCATAAGCTAATATGGAATAAATACAAGGAAAGCAAAATTTATTACAAGCTTCAAACAAATTTTATAAAAAGTAATAGAGTTTAGAAATAATGAGCAAACAGTTTTTTTAGCTAGATGTTTAAGAAAGACACACTACAAGCCAAACCTACATGACCGCTTAAAATATTGTCACACCTAATGTACTTTTACGATTTTGGAGCGTCCTTCTTTTAAATTTTTACAACATATTTGACGCAAATGCCGCAGGTTTTATGGTGACTCCGTGGAGCATCTCTTAAATCTCTTGTAATTCACATGTCAGCTTATTACTGTGAATTGTTGTTGTTGCTGTCTTTACGATAAAGACACTCCCCGAAAGTTTTGGGGAGTATTATCGATGTTGATCGTCTGTTGTCGGATATAGATCCTTTGCGTTCCGGCAACAAGCACCATTAAGAGAGTAGCCCGACCGTCCCGGCAACGAATAATATGACCACATTAAATTTTCTAGGTCATCCAGCCCCCCGCCCCAAGATTTCATGCGGAATTTTGGGTCGCCAGAACCTCGACTGCTACATGTATACATTCATATTTATAACAGGATTCGCCTCGCTTATGTGAGGTGGACAATTGGGCTGCGGAAGCTCTGAAGTTATTAAGCTTTGTTTTTGGAAACTTTTAGTGTATTTAAATATTTTCTCAGGCCTTTTACTTCACATCAGTGTCTGCTATAGTACTAAGTGAAATTTCGTGGGTTTCCTCCTTACTAAAACTAATAAGCTTGCCTAATATATTTTTTGATAGGATTAAAAACATTTTGGCCTAGTCAATTCAATGTTGCTTTAGCCATTTTATACCCTATTTAATTAAAGTTTACATTATAAGTTCTTTGGTGAGCCCACAGACAGACTCTACACCATTAAATGCTTCTATAGTACTCTTTTGGCAAGATGGTTTGCTGTTATTTACCTCAATGTCCCTGATAGCCGGAGATCCATTACTAACAAAACCTTTATTTTAGTATCCCAATCATAGAGATCCTCATTCATGTATCTACTTAGAAGTAGAACTTAGAAGTAAGACTGCAAGGCGCCTAAGGCCACTTGAATATCTGGCGTAATGTTGTTACGCCTCTAGGACAAAGCTCTACTTAGTCAGTTTCTCGCGTAAACTTCTACTAATTCAATTTATGTCTAAAAGTTGGTATGTTGGCATCCAATTGGTATCGATTTCTTGAATTTCCACCGAGACATACCACCTCTAGTTTTCCCATCGGTAACTTTTAGTTACATTATTAACCAAATCTCAGAGTCAGATTGAGGAAATTAATTGACCGTTTCCCAGACTACTCTATTTACAACGGATACCTCAAAGTTCCGTAAAATTCTTAATTTTTTTGTTATTTCAATAACTTATTTCATACTTTGCGAAAGTGAAATACTTTAAGAGGCCAACACTAATTCTGGAATGAAACTTTAATTCTAAATATAAACTGTCTTACAAATTGAACAATTTTAGTTGCAGTACAGCAAAAATAGACCGCAAGATAAAATTTGGAATAAAGATCCCGTAAGGATGGTGCAAGGCAAGGAAAGGAAAAGAACAGACGGGAAAGAAAAGGAAAAAGAACACGAGGGGTAAGAAATAAAATATTAGAGGTCGCTGTTATCGTCGAATTATTGGCTTTTTATCGGTGTATGTTATAAATTTGCTACCAGTAATAAATTTTATCGATGGTTATCGATTTTTCTCAACGAGGTATCGATTTGGTATCGAAAATTTATCGATTCTTTATCGAAATATACCGTTGCCATATTGACGAATTATTGGTTTGTTATCAAAAAGCTACCGATTATTCATTGAAGATGTATCGACAAGCTAACAAAATATTATTAATTTGTTATCGAAAATTTATCGATTTTTTATCAATGTATAAAAGTTATAGACTTGGTATCAAAAAGCTATCGAATTGTTATCGAAAAGTTATTGATTTTCTATCGGAGTGCTACCAATTTATTAACGGCGTCTTACCGATTTGTTATCATTGACTCATTGTCTTGCTAAGATACCAATAAAACTTCAATGTAAATAAGTTCGATGACACATTTGCAAGCCGAATACTGCAAGCCGATAAGAAACGAATTAGAAGCCCATCACTTGGAAACAATAAGCCGATAACAAACTGATAACTCGACGAAAATTCGTTTTCCATAACAGCAACTAGGCGGTGTCGGTCGATAAGATTCGACGAATCTCTCCTCACATAGCTCGAAGTTATTTATTTCTGGTAAAGATAGCTCTGTTGTGCTTGCACTTCAACCCCTATGAAGCTCTAGTTATTTTTAAAACATTATTTAATTAGAAGTAGATGTTATCTTTTTAATGGAATATTTGCGTAATAAGCTCTTCAATTATTTCCTATGCATGGGTCTATCTATACACCTAGTTATCCAACGAATATACTTAGTTTGGATTACTATTATCTCTTCGTGAACTTAACTATGAATTTTTTCTTTATAAACATACTATTTGCTTATATATAAAGCACTACATACTCGACTTGACCACACAATATGAAAGTTCTAGTTCTATATAAAAGCCACAACACTCGCATTTGCAATTCAAGGTAATCTATAGTGGTTGAGAAAGCCAGCAAATTCCGAGTCTCACCACTTTACCTGAAATAATATACCTATGTACATATCTGCAATACATGCAACCTTATGCAAATATAATAAAGAACCCGCAAGCGCACATTTATATATTCATATTAGGGGGATAGTCTGCACATACCTACCCACTAGAAAAAGGAAGGTGATAGAGGCACCCAACATCTGAATGATTTTGTTTTTAAAATAGGCCATATCGAAAGACCATATATCTGGGCTTCCAAAGTAGAGGTTTACGCCGATCACTTTATCGGCGGCGGTGGCGTGGCGGCCCGCCGGCGTACGCCGGTGTTCTTACTTTAAAAAGCTTAATTTTTCTATTTAAAAAAATTGTATTTTGGAAAGGTTTTGTTTGTATATATTTAAGGAAATCAACATGTTGGCCATTTCGGAAAGATCCGGGGTTTTTGCCTCAAGATCTCGCAGACCGTTCACAAGTTGTCAGGAGTAGCTCCTTGCGGAGGGATTGTCCCTCGTTCACTTACTCCAGAGAGGCTTCGAACCTAACCCCGGTCTTTGGAATTGATACTGCTGAGTCTACTGAAAAGAAATAGAGATACATAAAATAGCAACACTTTTGTCTGCATATCCCGTACAAAGCGTAGTTTCACCTAGGGTTAACTTCTAATAATCGTCGCGAACACAATTTCTTTAAATCATTTGTGGCTCCTTGGCGGTCACGCACAAAGGCTACTTACGGTTGCTATTAATGGTCTATTGATACTCATGACTCTCGTGGCATAAGGCGCCTCCAGTTTTTTCGGATGTTTTTAAGAGCTACAATTCCCGGTGTGCGAACAGCAGCAATCCTGACCACCAGTCGCTACCCTCACACAATATGCCAGCACAGAAGCTATAGGACTACGACTTCGAACTCATACCTTCGTCGACGTAATTTCCCTAGAAGCTCTAGGTGTAGCTCCGAAGACTTTCCAACGGATGCTTTTGTCGCGCTATGCTGCCGAGCTACACCAGAGAAACACCTTGAAACGTTAGGGAGTGACTATTCGGCCAAGGATGCCGTCATTGAGTAATGGGTGAAGCTCGTGTAATCCTCGGCGCATCTACATAATTAAAATTTTACAAGGACCCTGGATAAAATTTTTAAAATATAGACCAAAGTGTGCAAACGTTTGTGTTCACATCATTGATTTCAATAGTCTTCGTTAAATCAAAACGATATTTTAGAATTAAAGTCGACCGATTTTAAGTTGAAAGGTGTTTACTGCTGTTTTCCGGCCTTCTGATATAAAAGCTCCTTATGGATGACCGCGTAGCTTCAGTTTTCAGACTAGTTCGGCTGCCCACTACGTTAGGGTAGTAGCAGACACGGTCATTATTTCGACTGTCTCTGGAAAGCCTTTGCTTCACCACTTTGATTGTTCTTGCGAAGGACAAAGCCTCGCCTGGTAAATACATATATGTATGTGCCTACGTATTCACATTTGTAAAAGGAGCCGTAACGTGTAGGTGATATTTAAACTTGGTTGATAGGCTATAATCAATGTGATTCACTCCAGAGGACTAGTTTTGTATAGGGCCGCAAACCTTATGTCAAACCGGGAGACTTGGGTGTTGAAGGATGAAGTGTGGAAACTAAAATTAACATTTCAGACCTTATTGTATAGTTTCGGAAATAAACAAGAAATTTGGGAATGTAAGCCCAAATGATTTTTCGAAACCTTCTCATCTAATCTAATATCTAATCTAATCTAATCTAATATCTAATCTATCTAATCTAATCTAATATCTAATATATATTATAAATGGGAAAGTTTGGATGTGAAGATGTTTGGATGTTTGGATGTTTGGATGTTTGTCCAGACGTTTGTCTTTGTGACTCAATCACGCAAGAACGGCTGGACCGATGTGGATGAAATTTTGCACACATATAGCCAATAGTCTAGAAGGATCTACTAACTATATATTTTTGAAAAGGGGCGTGGTCCCCGCCACCTAGGAACAGTTATAATTTAATTATTATATTTTTTCGTCTTTGCGACTGAATCACGCCAGAATGGCTACACGGATTTTGATGAAATTTGGGACACAGACAGTAGTCTACTAGCGAAATTTTTTTCGAACATGGAAAGAGGGGTGGGGGTCCCACGACCCCTTCGAGAAATTATTTTTCAATAATTTTTACACATTATAACTTTGCGTATACTGGCCTTCACCAATATCACAGACTCAAGGGGTCAAATAAGTCGAGGGCTTACAAAGTAAGCAGTGACACCCTCCGCCCGCCCACCCCCCCCCCCCCTTTATCTCCCCCTCTGGTGTAAAATCTCTAAATTGTTATAACTCAATATAAATTTTCTCCTAAATCAATAGTTTTTGGTACCTGGTACATACAGAACGAGATCTAGACAATTTTGGAGGAACGATCAGTGGTCCTCTCCTCTACTCCCGCCATCCGCCCTCCATCAATTGTTTTTATTAGCACACTTTTATTAGCTTTACCTGTATGTTTCTATGTAACTTTTTATTCGCTCCAATGCGCCTGCTGCCTTATTAACATGGTTTTATAATTAGCTTCACCTTATTTGTAATCCCGTAAGGGTCATATCGAGACCCTCCGGGATCATTTCTGGATGGTTTTCGGGATCGGTCCGGGATTACGCCGGGGTAATTTCGGGACTTTTTCGGGACTATTTCGGGATCATTTTGGGATCCTTCCGGGATCATTTCTGTATAGTTTTCGGGATCCGTCCGGGATCCCGTCGGGGTTATTTTGGGACATTTTCGGGACTATTCCGGAATCATTTCGGGACTATTTCGCGATCATTTGGGGACCCTTCCGGCATCATTTCTGGATGGTTTTCGGGATCCGTCCGGGATCATTTGCGTACCTTCGAGAGATAAATTCTTGATGGTTTCCGGGATCATTACGGGACTTTTTCGGGGTCAGTTTGGGTCCTTTCCGTAATCATTCCTGGATGGTTTTAGGGATCCATCCGGGATCCCGTCGGCGTCATTTTGGGACTTTTGCGGGATCATTTGGGGTCTCTTCCGGCATCATTTCTGGATGTTTTACGGGATCCGTCCCGGATCCCGTCGGCGTCATTTTGGGACTTTTGCGGGATCATTTGCGGTCTCTTCCGGCATCATTTCTGGATGGTTTACGGGATCCGTCCGGGATCCTGTCGGGGTCATTTTGGGACTTTTGCGGGATCATTTGGGGTCTCTTCCGGCATCATTTCTGGATGGTTTACGGGATCCGTCCGGGATCCTGTCGGGGTCATTTTGGGACTTTTGCGGGATCATTTGGGGTCTCTTCCGGCATCATTTCTGGATGGTTTATGGGATCCGTCCGGTATCCCGTCGGCGTCATTTTGGGACTTTTGCGGGATCATTTGGGGTCTCTTCCGGCATCATTTCTGGATGGTTTACGGGATCCGTCCGGGATCCTGTCGGGGTCATTTTGGGTCTTTTGCGGGATCATTTGGGGTCTCTTCCGGCATCATTTCTGGATGGTTTACGGGCTACGTCCGGGACCCTGTCGGGGTAATTTTGGGACTTTAGCGGGATCATTTGGGGTCTCCTCCGGCATCATTTCTGGATGGTTTACGGGATCTGTCCGGGATCCTGTCGGGGTCATTTTGGGACTTTTGCGGGATCATTTGGGGTCTCTTCCAGCATCATTTCTGGATGGTTTTCGGGATCCGTCCGGGATCCTGTCGGGGTCATTTTGAGACTTTTGCGGGATCATTTGGGGTCTCCTCCGGCATCATTTCTGGATGGTTTACGGGATCCGTCCGGGATCCTGTCGGGGTCATTTTGGGATTTTTGCGGGATCATTTGGGGTCTCTTCCGGCATCATTTCTGGATGGTTTACGGGATCCGTCCGGGATCCTGTCGGGGTCATTTTGGGACTTTTGCGGGATCATTTGGGGTCTCTTCCGGCATCATTTCTGGATGGTTTACGGGATCCGTCCGGGACCCTGTCGGGGTCATTTTGGGACTTTAGCGGGATCATTTGGGGTCTCCTCCGGTATCATTTCTGGATGGTTTCCGGGATCCGTCCGGGATCCTGTCGGGGTTATTTTGGGACTTTTGCGGGATCATTTGGGGTCTCTCCCGGCATCATTTCTGGATGGTTTTCGGGATCCGTCCGGGATCCTGTCGGGGTCATTTTGGGACTTTTGCGGGATCATTTGGGGTCTCTTCCGACATCATTTCTGGATGGTTTACGGGATCCGTCCGGGATCCTGTCGGGGTCATTTTGGGACTTTTGCGGGATAATTTGGGGTCTCTTCCGGCATCGTTTCTGGATGGTTTACGGGATCCGTCCGGGACCCTGTCGGGGTCATTTTGGGTATTTAGCGGGATCATTTGGGGTCTCCTCCGGCATCATTTCTGGATGGTTTTCGGGATCCGTCCGGGATCCCGTCGATGTCACTTCGGGACTATTTCGGCATCATTTGGGGTACCTTCCGGTATCAATTCTAGATGGTTTTCGGGATCCGTCCGGGATCCCGTCGGAGTCATTTCGGAATTTTTTCTCGACTAATACAGGATCATTTGGGGACCTTATCGGCATCATTTCTGGATGGTTTTCGGAATCCGTCCGCGATCCCGTCAGGGTCATTTCGGGACTATTTCGGTATAATTTGGGGTACCTGCCGGCATCATTTCTGGATGGTTTTCGGTATCCGTCCGGGATCCCGTCGGCGTCATTTCGGGTCCATTCCGGCATCATTTCTGGATGGTTTTCGGGATCCGTCTGGGATCCTATCGGGGTCATTTTGGGACTTTTGCGGGATCATTTGGGGTCTCTTCCGGCATCATTTCTGGATGGTTTTCGGGATCCGTCCGGGATCCTGTGGGGTCATTTTGGGACTTTTGCGGGATCATTTGGGGTCTCTTCCGGCATCATTTCTGGATGGTTTACAGGATACGTCCGGGATCCTGTCGGGGTCATTTTGAGACTTTTGCGGGATCATTTGGGGTCTCTTCCGGCATCATTTCTGTATGGTTTTCGGGATCCGTCCGGGATCCTGTCGGGGTCATTTTGGGACTTTTGCGAGTTCATTTGGGGTCTCTTCCGGCATCATTTCTGGATGGTTTACGGGATCCGTCCGGGATCCTGTCGGGGTCATTTTGGGCCTTTTGCGGGATCATTTGGGTTCTCTTCCGGCATCATTTCTGGATGGTTTACGTGATCCGTCCGGGATCCTGTCGGGGTAATTTTGCGACTTTTGCGGGATAATTTGGGGTCTCTCCCGGCATCATTTCTGGATGGTTTTCGGGATCCGTCCGGGATCCTGTCGGGGTCATTTTGGGACTTTTGCGGGATCATTTGGGGTCTCTTCCGGCATCATTTCTGGATGGTTTACGAGATCCGTCCGGGATCCTGTCGGGGTCATTTTGGGACTTTTGCGAGATCATTTGGGGTCTCTTCCGGCATCATTTCTGGATGGTTTACGGCATCCGTCCGGGACCCTGTCGGGGTCATTTTGGGACTTTAGCGGGATCATTTGGGGTCTCCTCCGGGATCATTTGGGGTACCTAGATGGATAGTTTTCGGGATTCGTCCGGGATCCCGTCTGGATCATTTCAGGACCTTATCGGGATCATTTGGGGTATCTTCCGACCACTTTTCTAGATGGGTTTCGGTATCCGTCCGGGATACCGTCAGGGTATTTTCGGGACTATTTGGGATAACTTGGGAACCTTTCCGGCATCATTTCTGGATAGTTTCCGGGATCCTTCGGGGATCCCGTCAGGGTCATTTCGGAACCCGCGAGTAATGCGGGATCATTTGGGGACCCTTTCGCCATCATTTCCGGATGGTTTTCGTGATCCGTCCGGGATACCGTCAGGGTAATTTCGGGACTATTTTGTGATAACTTGGGAACCTTTCCGGCATCATTTCTGGATAGTTTCCGGGATCCGTCGGGAATCCCGTCAGGATCATTTCGGAACTATAAGGGGATCATTTCATTTTTCATCTTTCTTTAAGGGGATCATTTCACCTTCCAGCATCATTTCTGTATACTTTTGGGGATCAGTCCGGGATCCCGACGGGGTCATTTCTGGCCTATTTCGGGATCATTTTGGGGTATCAACCGGCATCATTTCTGGATGGTCCGGGATCCGTCCGGGATCCCATCGGGGGAATTTCGGGAATTTTTCGGGATCATTTGGGGTCCCTTCCGGCATCATTTCTGGGTCGTTTTCGGGATCCGTCCGAGATCCCGTCGGGTTTATTTTTTTACTTTTTCGGGAAAATGTCAGGGAGTTTCGAGACTGTTCTTGGATCATTTGGGGATCCTTCAGGGATAATTTCTGGATGGTTTTCGGGATCCCGTCGGGGTAATTTCGGAACTTTTTCACGACTATATCGGGATCAGTTGCCCTTAAAGATCATTTCTGGGTGGTTTTCGGGATCCGTCCGGGATCCCGTCAGGGTTATTTCGCGCCTTTTCGGGACTATTTCGGGATCATTTTGGGACCCTTCCGGGATAATTTCTCTATGATTTTCGGGATCTGTTCGGGATCCCTTCGTAGTTTTTTCGCGACTTTATCTGGGATCAATTGCGGACCCTTTAGAGATCAATTCTGGATGGTTTTCGGTATCGGTCTGGGATCCCCTCAAGGTCATTTCGGGACTTTTTCGGGACTATTTCGGAATCATTTTGGGACCCCTCCGGCATAATTTCTGGGTGATTTTCGGGATCTGTCCGGGATCCCGACGGAGTTTTTTCGGGACTTTTTCCGGACTATTTCTGGATTATTTGGGGACGTTTCAGAGCTCAATTCTGGATGATTTTCGGGATCTGTCCGGGATCCCGTCAGAGTTATTTCGGGGTAATTTTGGGACCCTTCCAGGATAATTTCTTCATGATTTTCGAGATGGGTCTGAGTTTTTCGTGACTTTCGGGACTATTTCGGGATCATTTGCGGAACCTTCAGAGATCAATTCTGGATGGTTTGTGGACTTTTCCGGGATCATTTGGGGATCCCTCCAGAGTCATTTCTGGATGGTTTTCGGGATCCCGTCAGGGTCATTTCGGGCCTTTTTCGTGACTACTATTTCGGAATCATTTTGGGACTCCTCCGGGATAATTTCCGGGCGATTTTCGGGATTTGTCCGGGATCCCGTCAGAGTTTTTTCGGGACTTTTTCGGACTATATCGGGATCATTTGCGGACCGTTCAGGAATCAAATCTGGATGATTTTCGGGATCCGTCCGGAATCCCGTCAGGGTCATTTCGGGACTTTTCTTGACTACTTCGGGATTATTTTGGGACCCTTCCGGCATTATTTCTGGATAGTTTTCGAGATTTGTCCAGGATCCCGTCGGCATCATTTCGTGACTATTTGGTGTCATTTAGGGACACTTCCGGGATCATTTTAGGTCTCTTCGAAACCGGTAATTCAGCACACATGGCCGTGGATTTACGGCAAATTATTCGTAATTAAAATTCGGTATGTTTTATCTTTAATATATCACAGCTTTTTCGTTCTATTTTTAAATGAATCCTGTAACGAACTATTACAACTATAATTAAAATTTATGTAATATTTTAACCAACTAAATACCCGAAAAAGCAACACTGCTTTCATTTAAAAACTTCTTTTTGGTTTTAGCTAATTGTAGTTTCACTCCTTTGTTCTATGAGTAGCAATTCTTTCACCCCTGTCATATCAATTAATTTAACTTAGAAACAAAATGTATTTTTTTTAATTCGAAAAAAATGTATTGTACTATTCATGTAAGCGTGCCCATCAGCTCAGTTAGTTCTTTTTTTTACTGTATTAAAAAATAAAATACATTGACAGAAAAAATTTTTAAACAGACAACTTGATAAGCAGGCTAACGTGAATAGCACATATATTTTATTTTCTCCTTGCGGACGGGGCCGCGGGTAAAGGCTAGTATATTATAAATGGGAAAGTTTGGATGTTAAGATGTTTGGATGTTTGGATGTTTAGATGTTTGGATGTTTGGATGTTTGGATGTTTGGATGTTTGTCCAGACGTTTGTCTTTGTGACTCAATAACGCAAGAACGGCTGGACCGATTTGTATGAAATTTTGCACGCATATAGCCAATAGTCTAGAAGGATCTACTAGCTATATATTTTTCAAAAGGGGCGTGGTCCCCGCCCCCTAGAAACAGTTATAATTTAATTATTATATTTTTTCGTCTTTGCGACTGAATCACGCCAGAATGGCTACACGGATTTTGATGAAATTTGGGACACAGACAGTAGTCTACTAGCGAAATTTTTTTCGAACATGGAAAGAGGGGTGGGGGTCCCACGACCCCTTCGAGAAATTATTTTTCAATAATTTTTAGACATTATAACTTTACGTATACTGGCCTTCACCAATATCACAGACTCAAGGAGTCAAATAAGTCGAGGGCTTACAAAGTAAGCAGTGCCACCCTCCGCCCGCCCCCTTTATCTCCCCCTCTGGTGTAAAATCCATAAATTGTTATAACTCAATCTAAATTTTCTCCTAAATCAATAGTTTTTGGTATCTGGTACATACAGAACAAGATCTAGACAATTTTGGAGGAACGATCAGTGGTCCTCTCCTCTACTCCCGCCATCCGCCCTCCATCAATTGTTTTTATTAGTACGCTTTTATTAGCTTTACCTGTATGTTTCTATCTAACTTTTTATTCGCTCCAATGCGCCTGCTGCCTTATTAACATGGTTTTATAATTAGCTTCACCTTATTTGTAATCCCGTAAGGGTCATATCGAGACCCTTCCGGGATCATTTCTGGATGGTTTTCGGGATCGGTCCGGGATTACGCCGGGGTAATTTCGGGACTATTTCGGGATCATTTTGGGACCCTTCCGGGATCATTTCTGTATAGTTTACGGTATCCGTCCGGGATCCCGTCGGGGTTATTTTGGAACATTTTCGGGACTATTCCGGAATCATTTCGGGACTATTTCGCGATCATTTGGGGACCCTTCCGGCGTCATTTCTGGATGGTTTTCGGGATCCGTGCGGGATCTCGTCGGGGTCATATGGGGACTTTTTCGGGATCATTTGGGGGCTCTTCCGGCATCATTTCTGGATGATTTTCGGGATCCGTCCGGGATATCGTCGGGGTCATTTGGGGACTTTTTCGGGATCATTTGGGGGCTCTTCCGGCATCATTTCTGGATGGTTTTCGGGATCCGTCCGGGATCTCGTCGGGGTAATTTGGGGACTTTTCGCGACTAATACGGGATCATTTGGGAACCCTTTCGGCATCATTTCTGGATGGTTTTCGGGATCCGTCCGGGATGCCGACGAGGTCATTTCGGGACTATTTCGGGATCATTTGGGATACCTACCGGCATCATTTCTGGATGGTTTTTGGGATTCGTCCGGGATCCCGTCGTGGTCCTTTCGGGACTTTTTTTCGACTAATACGGGATCATTTGCGGACCCTTTCGGCATCATTTCTGGATAGTTGTCGGGATCCCGTCACGGTCATTTCGGGACTATTAGGGGATCATTTGAGGACCTTTCCGGCATCATTTCTGTATTGTTTTCGGAATCCTTTCGGGATCCCGTCAGGGTCATTTTGGGACTTTTTCGGGGCTAATACGGGATCATTTGGGGATCCTCTAGGGGTCGTTTCGTGACTTTTTCTGTTTTATTTCGGGATCATTTGGGGACCCTTCCGGCATAATTTCTTGATTGTTTGCCGGATCCATCAGGGTCATTTCGGGACCATTTTGGGATCATTTGGGGACCCTTCCGAGATCATTTCTGGATCCGTCCGGGATGCCGTAGGAGCCATTTCGGGATTTTTTGTTACTTTTCCGGGATAGTTTTTGGACCCTTCCGGGATCATTTCTGGATCTGTGCGGGATCCCATCTGGGTCATTTCCGGACTATTTCGGGATCATTTTGGGATTCTTCCGGAAACATTTCTGTATGGTTTTCGCGATCCGTCGTTGATTCCCTCGGAGCAATTTCGGAACCTTTTCTGGAGTATGTCGGGGTCATTTGGGGACTTTTTCGGGATCATTTGGGGCTCTTCCGGCATCATTTCTGGATGGTTTTCGGGATCCGTGCGGGATCTCGTCGGGGTCATTTGGGGACTTTTTCGGGATCATTTGGGGGCTCTTCCGGCATCATTTCTGGATGGTTTTCGGGATCCGTCCGGGATATCGTCGGGGTCATTTTGGGACTTTTTCGGGATCATTTGGGGGCTCTTCCGGCATCATTTCTGGATGGTTTTCGGGATCCGTCCGGGATCCCATCAGGGTAATTTCGGGACTATTAGGGGATCATTTGTGGACCTTTCCGGCATCATTTCTGGATAATTTTCGGTATCCGTCCGGGATGCCGACGAGGTCGTTTCGGGATTATTTCGGGATCATTTGGGATACCTACCGACATCATTTCTGGATGGTTTTTGGGATTCGTCCGGGATCCCGTCGGGGTCATTTCGGGACTTTTTCTCGACTAATACGGGATCATTTGCGGACCCTTTCGGCATAATTTCTGGATAGTTGTCGGGATCCGTTCGGGATCCCGTCACGGTCATTTCGGAATTATTAGGGGATCATTTGAGGACCTTTCCGGCATCATTTCTGGATAGTTTTTGGAATCCTTTCGGGATCCCGTCATGGTCATTTCGGGGCTTTTTCGGGATCATTTAAGGATGGCTTTCAGGATTCGTCCGGGAACCCGTCAGGGTAATTTCTGGACTTTTCCGAGACTATTTCGGGATCATTTCGGGACCTTCCCAAGATCATTTCTGGATGGATTTCGGGATTTGTCCGGGATGCCCTCAGGGTCATTTTGAGACTATTAGGTGAGCATTTGAGGACCGTTCCGGCATCACTTCTGGATGGTTTTCGGTATCCGTTCAGATTCCCGTCGGAATAATTGCGGGACTTTTTCGGGATCATTGGGGTCCCTTCCGACATCATTTCTGGATGGTTTTTGGGATTCGTCCGGCATCCCGTCGGGGTCATTTCGGGATTTTTTCTCGACTAATACGGGATAATTTGCGGGCCCTTTCGGTATCATTTCTGGATAGTTGTCGGGATCCGTTCGGGATCCCGTCAGGGCTTTTCGGAACTATTGGGAGATCATTTGAGGACCTTTCCGGCATCATTTCTGGTTAGTTTTCGGGATCCTTTCCGGGTCCCATCAGGGTCATTTTCGGACCCTTTCGGCATCATTTCTGGATAGTTGTCGGGATCCCGTCACGGTCATTTCGGGACTATTAGGGGATCATTTGAGGACCTTTCCGGCATCATTTCTGTATTATTTTCGGAATCCTTTCGGGATCCCGTCAGGGTCATTTTGGGACTTTTTCGGGGCTAATACGGGATCATTTGGGGATCCTCTAGGGGTCGTTTCGTGACTTTTTCTGTTTTATTTCGGGATCATTTGGGGACCCTTCCGGCATAATTTCTTGATGGTTTGCCGGATCCATCAGGGTCATTTCGGGACCGTTTTGGGATCATTTGGGGACCCTTCCGAGATCATTTCTGGATCCGTCCGGGATGCCGTAGGAGCCATTTCGGTATTTTTTGTTACTTTTCCGGGATAGTTTTTGGACCCTTCCGGGATCATTTCTGGATCTGTGCGGGATCCCATCTGGGTCATTTCCGGACTATTTCGGGATCATTTTGGGATCCTTCCGGAATCATTTCTGTATGGTTTTCGCGATCCGTCGTTGATTCCCTCGGAGCCATTTCGGAACCTTTTCTGGAGTATGTCGGGGTCATTTGGGGACTTTTCGGGATCATTTGGGGCCCTTCCGGCATCATTTCTGGATGGTTTTCGGGATCCGTGCGGGATCTCGTCGGGGTCATTTGGGGACTTTTCGGGATCATTTGGGGGCTCTTCCGGCATCATTTCTGGATGGTTTCGGGGATCCGTCCGGGATATCGTCGGGCTCATTTGGGAACTTTTTCGGGATCATTTGGGGGCTCTTCCGGCATCATTTCTGGATGGTTTTCGGGATCCGTCCGGGATCCCATCAGGGTAATTTCGGGACTATTAGGGGATCATTTGTGGACCTTTCCGGCATCATTTCTGGATAATTTTCGGTATCCGTCCGGGATGCCGACGAGGTCATTTCGGGATTATTTCGGGATCATTTGGGATACCTACCGGCATCATTTCTGGATGGTTTTTGGGATTCGTTCGGGACTTTTTCTCGACTAATACGGGATCATTTGCGGGCCCTTTCGGCCTCATTTATGGATAGTTGTCGGGATCCGTTCGGGATCCCGTCACGCTTATTTCGGGACTTTTAGGGAATCATTTGAGGACCTTTCCGGCATCATTTCTGGATAGTTTTCGGAATCCTTTCGGGATCCCGTCAGGGTCATTTCGGGACTTTTTTCGGGATCACTTAAGGATGGCTTTCAGGATTCGTCCGGGAACCCGTCAGGGTAATTTCTGGACTTTTCCGAGACTATTTCGGGATCATTTTGGGACCTTCCTAAGATCATTTCTGGATGGATTTCGGAATCTGTCCGGGATGCCGTCAGGGTCATTTTGGGACTATTAGGTGATCATTTGAGGACCTTTCCGGCATCACTTCTGGATGGTTTTCGGCATCCGTTCAGGATCCCGTCGGAATAATTGCGGGAATTTTTCGGGATCATTTGGGGTCCCTTCCGGCATCATTCCTGGTTGGTTTGTGGGATTCGTCCGCCATCCCGTCGGGGTCATTTCGGGACCTTTTCTCGACTAATACGGGATCATTTGCGGGCCCTTTCGGCATCATTTCTAGATAGTTGTCGGGATCGGTTGGGCATCCCGTCAGGGTCTTTTCGGAACTATTACGAGATCATTTGAGGACCTTTCCGGCATCATTTCTGGATAATTTTCGGGATCATTTCGGGGTCCCGTCAGGGTAATTTCGGGACTTTTTCGGGATCATTTAAGGATGGCTTTCAGGATTCGTCCGGGAACCAGTCAGGGTAATTTCTTGACTTTTCTGAGACTATTTCGAGATCATTTTGGGACCTTCCCAAGATCATTTCTGGATGGATTTCGGGATCAGTCCGGGATGCCGTCAGAGTCATTTTGGTATTAGGTGACAATTTGAGGACCTTTCCGGCATCACTTCTGGATGGTTTTCGGTATCCGTTCAGGATCCCGTCGGAATCATTTCAGGACTTTTTCGGGATCATTTGCGGTCCCTCCCGAGATCATTTCTGGATGGATTTCGGGATCTGTCCCTGATCCCGTCAGGGTCATTTAGGGATGCGTTCGAGATCCCGTCATTGTCATTTCGGGACTTCTTCGGGTCTATATCGGCATAATTTCTGGATGGTTTATGGGATCCGTCCAGGACCCCTTAAGGGTAATTTCGGGACTATTAGGTGATCATTTGAGGACCTTTCCGGCATCACTTCTGGATGAATTTCGGTATCCGTTCGGGATCCCGTCGGAATCAACGAGGGACTTTTTCGGAATCATTTGGGATCCCTTCCGGCATCATTTCTGGATGGTTATTTCGGGACCTTTCGGGGCTAATACGGGTTCATTTGGGGATCCTCTAGGGGTCGTTTCGTGACTTTTTCTGTATTATTTCGGGATCATTTGGGGACCCTTCCGGCATAATTTCTTGATGGTTTGCCGGATCCATCAGGGTCATTTCGGGACCATTTTGGGATCATTTGGGGACCCTTCCGAGATCATTTCTGGATCCGTCCGGGATGCCGTAGGAGCCATTTCGGGATTTTTTGTTACTTTTCCGGGATAGTTTTTGGACCCTTCCGGGATCATTTCTGGATCTGTGCGGGATCCCATCTGGGTCATTTCCGGACTATTTCGGGATCATTTTGGGATTCTTCCGGAAACATTTCTGTATGGTTTTCGCGATCCGTCGTTGATTCCCTCGGAGCAATTTCGGAACCTTTTCTGGAGTATGTCGGGGTCATTTGGGGACTTTTTCGGGATCATTTGGGGCTCTTCCGGCATCATTTCTGGATGGTTTTCGGGATCCGTGCGGGATCTCGTCGGGGTCATTTGGGGACTTTTTCGGGATCATTTGGGGGCTCTTCCGGCATCATTTCTGGATGGTTTTCGGGATCCGTCCGGGATATCGTCGGGGTCATTTTGGGACTTTTTCGGGATCATTTGGGGGCTCTTCCGGCATCATTTCTGGATGGTTTTCGGGATCCGTCCGGGATCCCATCAGGGTAATTTCGGGACTATTAGGGGATCATTTGTGGACCTTTCCGGCATCATTTCTGGATAATTTTCGGTATCCGTCCGGGATGCCGACGAGGTCGTTTCGGGATTATTTCGGGATCATTTGGGATACCTACCGACATCATTTCTGGATGGTTTTTGGGATTCGTCCGGGATCCCGTCGGGGTCATTTCGGGACTTTTTCTCGACTAATACGGGATCATTTGCGGACCCTTTCGGCATAATTTCTGGATAGTTGTCGGGATCCGTTCGGGATCCCGTCACGGTCATTTCGGAATTATTAGGGGATCATTTGAGGACCTTTCCGGCATCATTTCTGGATAGTTTTTGGAATCCTTTCGGGATCCCGTCATGGTCATTTCGGGGCTTTTTCGGGATCATTTAAGGATGGCTTTCAGGATTCGTCCGGGAACCCGTCAGGGTAATTTCTGGACTTTTCCGAGACTATTTCGGGATCATTTCGGGACCTTCCCAAGATCATTTCTGGATGGATTTCGGGATTTGTCCGGGATGCCCTCAGGGTCATTTTGAGACTATTAGGTGAGCATTTGAGGACCGTTCCGGCATCACTTCTGGATGGTTTTCGGTATCCGTTCAGATTCCCGTCGGAATAATTGCGGGACTTTTTCGGGATCATTGGGGTCCCTTCCGACATCATTTCTGGATGGTTTTTGGGATTCGTCCGGCATCCCGTCGGGGTCATTTCGGGATTTTTTCTCGACTAATACGGGATAATTTGCGGGCCCTTTCGGTATCATTTCTGGATAGTTGTCGGGATCCGTTCGGGATCCCGTCAGGGCTTTTCGGAACTATTGGGAGATCATTTGAGGACCTTTCCGGCATCATTTCTGGTTAGTTTTCGGGATCCTTTCCGGGTCCCATCAGGGTCATTTTCGGACCCTTTCGGCATCATTTCTGGATAGTTGTCGGGATCCCGTCACGGTCATTTCGGGACTATTAGGGGATCATTTGAGGACCTTTCCGGCATCATTTCTGTATTATTTTCGGAATGCTTTCGGGATCCCGTCAGGGTCATTTTGGGACTTTTTCGGGGCTAATACGGGATCATTTGGGGATCCTCTAGGGGTCGTGTCGTGACTTTTTCTGTTTTATTTCGGGATCATTTGGGGACCCTTCCGGCATAATTTCTTGATGGTTTGCCGGATCCATCAGGGTCATTTCGGGACCGTTTTGGGATCATTTGGGGACCCTTCCGAGATCATTTCTGGATCCGTCCGGGATGCCGTAGGAGCCATTTCGGTATTTTTTGTTACTTTTCCGGGATAGTTTTTGGACCCTTCCGGGATCATTTCTGGATCTGTGCGGGATCCCATCTGGGTCATTTCCGGACTATTTCGGGATCATTTTGGGATCCTTCCGGAATCATTTCTGTATGGTTTTCGCGATCCGTCGTTGATTCCCTCGGAGCCATTTCGGAACCTTTTCTGGAGTATGTCGGGGTCATTTGGGGACTTTTCGGGATCATTTGGGGCCCTTCCGGCATCATTTCTGGATGGTTTTCGGGATCCGTGCGGGATCTCGTCGGGGTCATTTGGGGACTTTTCGGGATCATTTGGGGGCTCTTCCGGCATCATTTCTGGATGGTTTCGGGGATCCGTCCGGGATATCGTCGGGCTCATTTGGGAACTTTTTCGGGATCATTTGGGGGCTCTTCCGGCATCATTTCTGGATGGTTTTCGGGATCCGTCCGGGATCCCATCAGGGTAATTTCGGGACTATTAGGGGATCATTTGTGGACCTTTCCGGCATCATTTCTGGATAATTTTCGGTATCCGTCCGGGATGCCGACGAGGTCATTTCGGGATTATTTCGGGATCATTTGGGATACCTACCGGCATCATTTCTGGATGGTTTTTGGGATTCGTTCGGGACTTTTTCTCGACTAATACGGGATCATTTGCGGGCCCTTTCGGCCTCATTTATGGATAGTTGTCGGGATCCGTTCGGGATCCCATCACGCTTATTTCGGGACTTTTAGGGAATCATTTGAGGACCTTTCCGGCATCATTTCTGGATAGTTTTCGGAATCCTTTCGGGATCCCGTCAGGGTCATTTCGGGACTTTTTTCGGGATCACTTAAGGATGGCTTTCAGGATTCGTCCGGGAACCCGTCAGGGTAATTTCTGGACTTTTCCGAGACTATTTCGGGATCATTTTGGGACCTTCCTAAGATCATTTCTGGATGGATTTCGGAATCTGTCCGGGATGCCGTCAGGGTCATTTTGGGACTATTAGGTGATCATTTGAGGACCTTTCCGGCATCACTTCTGGATGGTTTTCGGCATCCGTTCAGGATCCCGTCGGAATAATTGCGGGAATTTTTCGGGATCATTTGGGGTCCCTTCCGGCATCATTCCTGGTTGGTTTGTGGGATTCGTCCGCCATCCCGTCGGGGTCATTTCGGGACCTTTTCTCGACTAATACGGGATCATTTGCGGGCCCTTTCGGCATCATTTCTAGATAGTTGTCGGGATCGGTTGGGCATCCCGTCAGGGTCTTTTCGGAACTATTACGAGATCATTTGAGGACCTTTCCGGCATCATTTCTGGATAATTTTCGGGATCATTTCGGGGTCCCGTCAGGGTAATTTCGGGACTTTTTCGGGATCATTTAAGGATGGCTTTCAGGATTCGTCCGGGAACCAGTCAGGGCAATTTCTTGACTTTTCTGAGACTATTTCGAGATCATTTTGGGACCTTCCCAAGATCATTTCTGGATGGATTTCGGGATCAGTCCGGGATGCCGTCAGAGTCATTTTGGTATTAGGTGACAATTTGAGGACCTTTCCGGCATCACTTCTGGATGGTTTTCGGTATCCGTTCAGGATCCCGTCGGAATCATTTCAGGACTTTTTCGGGATCATTTGCGGTCCCTCCCGAGATCATTTCTGGATGGATTTCGGGATCTGTCCCTGATCCCGTCAGGGTCATTTAGGGATGCGTTCGAGATCCCGTCATTGTCATTTCGGGACTTCTTCGGGTCTATATCGGCATAATTTCTGGATGGTTTATGGGATCCGTCCAGGACCCCTTAAGGGTAATTTCGGGACTATTAGGTGATCATTTGAGGACCTTTCCGGCATCACTTCTGGATGAATTTCGGTATCCGTTCGGGATCCCGTCGGAATCAACGAGGGACTTTTTCGGAATCATTTGGGATCCCTTCCGGCATCATTTCTGGATGGTTATTTCGGGACCTTTCGGGGCTAATACGGGATCATTTGGGGATCCTCTAGGGGTCGTTTCGTGACTTTTTCTGTATTATTTCGGGATCATTTGGGGACCCTTCCGGCATAATTTCTTGATGGTTTGCCGGATCCATCAGGGTCATTTAGGAATCATTTTGGGATCATTTGGGACCCTTCTGAGATCATTTCTGGATCCGTCCGGGATGCCGTAGGAGCCATTTCGGGATTTTTTGTTACTTTTCCGGGATAGTTTTTGGACCATTCCGGGATCTTTTCTGGATCTGTGCGGGATCCCATCTGGGTCATTTCCGGACTATTTCGGGATCATTTTGGGATCCTTCCGGAATCATTTCTGTATGGTTATCGCGATCCGTCGTGGATCCCCTCGGAGCCATTTCGGAACTTTTTCTGGAGTATGTCGGGATAATTTACGGACCCTTCCTGGATATTTTCTGAATGGTTTTTGAGATCCGCCCGGGAGACCGTCAGGGTCATTTCGGAACCTTTTCGGGATCATTTTGGAACACCTTCAGGGATCATTTCTGTGTGGTTCTCTGGATACGTCTAGGATCGTGTCGTTGTCATTTCGGGTTTTTTTGGGACTATTCCGGGAACTTTTGGAGACCCTTTCGGGGCATTTCTGGATGGTTTTCGGGATCCATCTACGATAGCGTGGGGGTCATTTCGTAGCTTTTTCTGGATAATTTTGGGATCATTTGGGATCCTATCAGGTTATCAGCTCATTTAGTTCTTTTTTTTTACTCAGTTACAAAAATAAAATGCATTAGACAGAAAACAAAATTTTAAACAGATAACTTGATAAGCAGGCTAACGCGAATAGCCCATATATTTAAATTTCTTCTTGCGGACGGGGCCGCGGGTAAAGGCTAGTATCTAATATATATTATAAATGGGAAAGTTTGGATGTTTGGATGTTTGGATGTTTGGATGTTTGGATGTTTGTCCAGACGTTTGTCTTTGTGACTCAATCACGCAAGAACGGCTGGACCGATTTGGATGAAATTTTGCACACATATAGCCAATAGTCTAGAAGGATCTACTAGCTATATATTTTTCAAAAGGGGCGCGGCCTCCGCCCCCTAGGAACAGTTATAATTTAATTATTATATTTTTTCGTCTTTGCGACTGAATCACGCCAGAATGGCTACACGGATTTTGATGAAATTTGGGACACAGACAGCAGTCTACTAGCGAAATTTTTTTCGAACATGGAAAGAGGGGTGGGGATCCCACGACCCCTTCCAGAAATTATTTTTCAATAATTTTTAGACATTATAACTTTACGTATACTGGCCTTCACCAATATCACAGACTCAAGGGGTCAAATAAGTCGAGGGCTTACAAAGTAAGCAGTGACACCCTCCGCCCGCCCCCTTTATCTCCCCCTCTGGTGTAAAATCTATAAATTGTTATAACTCAATATAAATTTTCTCCCAAATCAATAGTTTTTGATATCTGGTACATACAGAACGAGATCTAGACAATTTTGGAGGAACGATCAGTGGTCCTCTCCTCTACTCCCGCCATCCGCCCTCCATCAATTGTTTTTATTAGCACGCTTTTATTAGCTTTACCTGTATGTTTCTATGTAACTTTTTATTCGCTCCAATGCGCCTGCTGCCTTATTAACATGGTTTTATAATTAGCTTCATCTTATTTGTAATCCCGTAAGGGTCATATCGAGACCCTTCCGGGATGATTTCTGTATGGTTTTCGGGATCGGTCCGGGATTACGCCGGGGTAATTTCGGGACTTTTTCGCGACTAATACTTGATCATTTGGGAACCCTTTCGGCATCATTTCTGGATGGGTTTCGGGATCCGTCCGGGATCTCGTCGGGGTCATTTGGGGACTTTTTCGGGATCATTTGGAGGCTCTTCCGGCATCATTTCTGGATGGTTTTAGGGATCCGTCCGGGATCTCGTCGGGGTCATTTGGGAACTTTTTCGGGATCATTTGGGGGCTCTTCCGGCATCATTTCTGGTTGGTTTTCGGGATCCGTCCGGGATCCCTTCGGGGTCATTTCGGGACTTTTTCGCGACTAATACGGGATCATTTGGGAACCCTTTCGGCATCATTTCTGGATGGTTTTCGGGATCCGTCCGGGATCCCATCAGGGTAATTTCGGGACTATTAGGGGATCATTTGGGGACCTTTCCGGCATCATTTCTGGATAATTTTCGGGATCCGTCCGGGATGCCGACGAGGCCATTTCGGGACTATTTCGGGATCATTTGGGATACCTACCGGCATCATCTCTGGATAGTTTTTGGGATTCGTCCGGGATCCCGTCGGGGTCTTTTCGGGACTTTTTCTCGACTAATACGGGATCATTTGCGGACCCTTTCGGCATCATTTCTGGATAGTTGTCGGGAACCCGTCACGGTCATTTCGGGACTATTAGGGGATCATTTGAGAACCTTTTCGGCATCACTTCTGGATGGTTTTCGGTATCCGTTCAGGATCCCGTCGGAATCATTGCGGGACTTTTTCGGTATCAATTGGGGTCCCTCCCAAGATCATTTCTGGATGTATTTCGGGATCTGTCCGGGATCCCGTCAGGGTCATTTAGGGTTGCTTTCGAGATCACGTCAGGGTCATTTCGGGACTTCTTCGGGACTATATCGGGATTATTTCTGGATGGTTTACGGGATCCGTCTAGGATCCCTTAAGGGTCATTTCGGGACTATTAGGTGATCATTTGAGGACCTTTCCGACATCACTTCTGGATGATTTTCGGTATCCATTCGGGATCCCGTTCATTGAAGGACTTTTTCGGAATCATTTGGGATCCCTTCCAGCATCATTTCTGGATGGCTTTCGGGATCCGTCCGGGATCCCGTCGGGGTTATTTTGGGACCTTTTCGGGGCTAATACGGGATCATTTGGGCATCCTCTAGGGGTCGTTTCGTGACTTTTTCGGTATTATTTCGGGATCATTTGGGGACATGCCGTAGGAGCCATTTCGGGATTTTTTGTTACTTTTCCGGGATAGTTTTTGGACCCTTCCGAGATCATTTCTGGATCTGTGCTGGATCCCATCTGGGTCATTTCCGGACTATTTCGGGATCATTTTGGGATCCTTCCGGAATCATTTCTGTATGGTTTTCGCGATCCGTCGTGGATCCCCTCGGAGCAATTTCGGAACTTTCTCCGGAGTATGTCGGGGTCATCTGAGGACTTTTTCTGGATCATTTGGGGGCTCTTACGGCATAATTTCTGGATGGTTTTCGGGATCCGTCCGCGATCCTGTCGCGGTCATTATGGGACTTTTTCACGACTAATACGGGATCATTTGGGGACCCTTTCGGCATCATTTCTGGATTGTTTTCGGTATACGTTAGGGTTCCCGTCGGGGTCATTTCGGGAGTTTTTCGGGATCATTTGGGGTACCTACCGGCATCATTTCTGGATGGTTTTCGGTATCCGTCCGGGATCTCGTCGGGGTCATTTGGGGATCTTTTCGCCACTAATACGGGATCGTTTGGGGGCCATTTCGCCATCATTTCTGAATGGTTTTCGGGATCGGTCCGGGCTACCGTCATGGTCATTTCGGCACTATTTGGGGATCATTTGGGAACCTTTCCGGCATCATTTCTGAATAGTTTCCGGGATCCGTCCGGGATCTCGTCATGGTCATTTCGGCACTATTTGGGGATCATTTGAGGAACTTTCCGGCATCATTTCTGGATAGCTTTCGGGATCAATCCGGGATCACGTCGGGGTCATTCCGGGACTTTTTCTCGACCAATACGGGATCATTTGAGGACCTTTCCGGCTTCATTTCTAGATGGTTTTTGGGATCTGTCCGGGATCCCGTCGGGGTCATTTCGGGACTTTTTCTCGACTAATACGGAATGATTTGGGGACTTTTCGGCATCATTTCTGGATGGTTTTCGGGATCCGTCGGGGATCCCGTCAGAGTCATTTCGGGACTATTAGGTGATCATTTAGGACTTTTGCGGCATCATTTCTGGATGGTTTTCGGTATCCGTTAGGAATCCCGTCGGGGTCATTTCGAGACTTTTTCGGTATCATTTGGGTTCCCTTCCGGCAGCATTTCTGCATGGTTTTCGGGATTCGTCCGGCATCCCGTCGGATTCATTTCAAGACTTTTTCGGGATCATTTGGGGTACCTTCCGGCATCATTTCTAGATGGTTTTCTGTATCAGTCCGGGATCCCGTCTAGGTTATTTCGAGACTTTTTCGCCATTAATACGGGATCATTTGGGGACCCTTTCCGCCTTCATTTCTGGATGGTTTTCGGGATCCGTCCGGGATCCCGTCAGGGTCATTTCGGCACTATTTGGGGATCATTTGGGAACCTTTCTGCGTCATTTCTGGATAGTTTCCCGGATCCGTCGGGGATCCGGTTGATTTCGGGACTATTAAGGGATCATTTGAGGACCTTTCCGGCATCATTTCTGTATAATTTTTGGGATCAGTCCGGGATCCCGTCGGGGTAATTTCGGGACTATTTCGGGATCATTTGGTGTTCCTTTCGGCATCATTTCTGAAAGGGACATTTCGGGACTTCTTCGGGACTATTTCGGGATCATTTCTGGATGGTTTTCGGGATCCGTCCGAAATTTCGTCGGGGTTATTTCACGACTTTTTCGGAATCATTTTGGGTACCTTCCATCATTATTTGTAGATAGTTTTAGGGATCCGTCCAGGATCCCGTCGGGGTCATTTAGGGACTTTTTCGGGGACAATACGGGATCATTTTTGGACCCTTCCGGCATCACTTCTGGATGGATTTCGGGATCTGTACGGGAACCCATCAGGGTAATTTCGGAACTTTTTCGGGACTATTTCGGGATCATTTGGGGACCACTTAGGGGTCATTCCATGACTTTATCTGTATTATTTCGGGATCATTTGAAGACCCTTCCGGCATAAATTCTTGACCGTTTGCCGGATCCATCAGGGTCATTTCGGGACAATGTTGGGATCATTTCTGGATCCGTCCAGGATGCCGTAAGATTCATTTTGAGATTTTTTTTGTTACTTTTTCGGGATAGTTTTGAAACCCTTCCGGGATCACATTTGGATCCGTGCGGGATTCCATCGGGGTCATTTCCGGCCTATTTCGGAATCATTTTGGGACCCTTCCGGAGTCATTTCTTTATGGTTTTCACTATCCGTTGTGGATCCCTCGGGGTCATTTCGGAACTTTTTCGGAGCTTTTTCTGGACTATGTCGGGATAATTTAGGAACCCTTCCTGGATGGTTGTTGAGATCCGTCCCGGAGCCCGTCAGGGTAATTTCGGAACTTTTTCGGGACTATTTCGGGATCAATTTGGTACCCTTCAGGCATCATTTCTGTGTGGTTCTCTGGATAAGTCTAGAATCGTGTCGTTGTCATTTCGGGTTTTTTCGGGACTACTTCGGGAACTTTTGGAAACACTTCTGGGGCGTTTCTGGATGATTTTCGGGATCCGTCCGCGATAGCGTCGGGGTCATTTCGTGGCTTTTTCTGGATAATTTCGTTATCATTTTGGGATCCTATCAGGTTTTCAGCTCATAAAGTTCTTTTTTTTTACTCAATTACAAAAATAAAATGCATTAGACAGAAAAAAAAATTTAAACAGATAACGTTATAAGCAGGCTAACGTGAATAGCCTACATATTTCATTTTCCCCTTGCGGACGGGGCCGCGGGTAAAGGCTAGTATATTATAAATGGCAAAGTTTGGATGTTTGGATGGTTGGATGTTTAGATGTTTGGATGTTTGGATGTTTGTCCAGACGTTTGTCTTTGTGACTCAATCACGCAAGAACGGCTGGACCGATTTGGATGAAATTTTGCACACATATAGCCAATAGTCTAGAAGGATCTATTAGCTATATATTTTTCAAAAGGGGCGTGGTCCCGCCCCCTAGGAACATTTATAATTTAATTATTATATTTTTTCGTCTTTGCGACTGAATCACGCCAGAATGGCTACACGGATTTTGATGAAATTTGGGACACAGACAATAGTCTACAAGCGAAATTTTTTCCGAACATGGAAAGAGGGGTGGGGTCCCACGACCCCTTCGAGCAATTACTTTTTAATAATTTTTACACATTATAACTTTACGTATACTGGCCTTCACCAATATCACAGACTCAAGGGGTCAAATAAGTCGAGGGCTTACAAAGTGAGCAGTGACACCCTCCGCCCTGCCTTTTTCTCCCCCTCTGGTGTAAAATCTATAAATTGTTATAACTGAATATAAATTTTCTCCTAAATCAATAGTTTTTGGTATCTGGCACATACAGATCGAGATCTAAACAAACGAGCAGCGGTACGTCTCTTCCCGCCATCCGCCCTCCGACAATTGTTTTTATTAGCACGCTTTCATTATCTTTACCTGTATGTTTCTTTGCAACTCTTCATTCGCTCAAACGCGCCTGCTGCCTTATTAAAATGGTTCTACAATTAGCTTCGCCTTATTTGTAATCCCGTTGGGGTCATATCGAGACCATTCCGGGATCATTTTTGGATGGTTTTCGGGATCCGTCCGGGATACCGCCGGGGTCATTTCGGGACTTTTTCGGTACTATTTCGGGATCAGTTTGGGACCCTTCCGGGATCATTTCTGTATAGTTTTCGGGATCCGTCCGGGATCCCGTCGGGGTCATTTCGGGGCTTTTTTGGGATCATTTGGGGTCCCTTCCGGCATCATTTCTGGATGGTTTCCGGAATCCGTCCGGGATCATTTCGGGAATATTAGGGGATCATTTAAAGACCTTTCCGGCATCATTTCTGCATAGTTTCCGGGATCCGTCGTGGATCATTTCGGGACTATTAGGGGATCATTTGAAGACCTTTCCGGCATCATTTCTGCATAGTTTCCGGGATCCGTCGGGGATCTCGACGGGGTCATTTCGGGACTATTTCGGGATAATTTGGGGTACCTACCGGGATCACATCTGGATGGTTTTCGGTATCCGTCCGGGATCCCGTCGGGGTCATTTTGGGACTTTTTCGGGATCATTTGTGGTCCCCTCCGGGATCCCGTGCGAGTCATTTCGGGACTTTTCTCGACTAATACGGGATCATTTGCGGACCCTTCTGGCATCATTTCTGGATGGTTTTCGGGATCCGTCCGGGATCATTTAGGGACTATTAAGGGATAATTTGAAGACTTTTCCGGCATCATTTCTGCATAGTTTCCGAGATTCGTAGGGGATCTCGACGGGTCATTTCGGGACTATTTCGGGATCATTTGGGTCCCTTCCGGCATCATTTCTGGATGGTTTTCGGGATCCGTCCGTGATCCCGTCGGGGTCATTTTGGGACTTTTTCGGGATCATTTGGGGTCCCTACCGGCATTATTTCTGGATGGTTTTCGGGATTCGTCCGAGTCATTTCGGGACTTTTTCTCGACTAATACGAGATCATTTGGGGACCCTTTCGACATCATTTCTGGACGGTTTTCGGGATCCGTCCGGGATCCCGTCGGGGTCATTTTGGGACTTTTTCGGGATCATTTGGGGTCCCTTCCGGCATCATTTCTGGATGGTTTTCGGGATGCGTCAGGGATCCCGTCGGGGTCATTTCAAGACTTTTTCTCTACTAATATGGGATTATTTGTGGACCCTTTCGGCAAAATTTCTGGATGGTTTTCGGAATCCGTCTGGGATCCGCCCGGGATCATTTCGGGACTATTAGGGGATCATTTGAGGACCTTTCCAGCATCATTTCTGCATAGTTTCCGGGATCCGTCGGGGCTCTCGAAGGGGTTATTTCGGGACAATTTTGGGGATAATTTGGGGTACCTACCGTGATCACATCTGGATGGTTTTCGGTATCCGTCCGGGATCCCGTCTGGGTCATTTCGGGACTTTTTCGGAATCATTTGGGGTCCCTTCCGGCATCATTTCTGGATGGTTTTCTGGATCCGTCCGGGATCATTTCGGGACTATTAGGGGATCATTTGAGGACCTTTCCGGCATCGTTTCTGCATAGTTTCCGGGATCCGTCGGGGATCTCGACGGGGTCATTTCGGGATCATTTGGGGTACCTACCGGGATCACATCTGGATGGGTTTTGGTATCCGTCCGGGATCCCGTCGGGGTCATTTCGGGACTTTTTCGGGTACATTTGAGGTCCCTTACGCCATCATTTCTGGATGGTTTACTGGATCCGTCCGGTATCCCGTTGGGGTCATTTTGGGACTTTTTCGGGATCATTTGGGGTCCCTTCCGGCATCATTTCTGGATGGTTTTCGGGATTCGTCCGGGATCCCGTCAGGGTAATTTCGGGACTTTTCTTGACTAATACCGGATCATTTGGGGACCCTTTCGGCATCATTCCTGGATGGTTTTCGAGATCCGTCCGGGATCCCGTCAGGGTAACTTCGGGACTATTAGGGGATCATTTGAGGACCTTTCCGGCATCATTTCTGGAAAGTTTTCGGGATCCGTCCGGCATCCCGTCGGGGTCATTTTGGGGCTTTTTCGGGATCTTTTGGGGTCCCTTCCGGCATCATTTCTGGATGGTTTTCGGGATTCGTCCGGGATCCCGTCGGGGTAATTTCGGGACTTTTTCTCGACTGATACGGGATCATTTAGGGACCCTTTCGACATCTTTTCTGAATGGTTTTCGGGATCCGTCCGGGATCCCGTCAGGGTAATTTCGGGACTATTAGAGGATCATTTGAGGACTTTTCCGGCATCATTTCTGGGTAGTTTTTGGGATCCGTTCGGGATCCCGACGGCGTCATTTTGGGGCCCTTTCGGCATCATTTCTGGATGGTTCTTGGGATCCGTCCGGGATCATTTCGGGACTATTAGGGGATCATTTGAAAACCTTTCCGGCATTAATTCTGCGTAGTTTCCGGGATCCGCCGGGGATCTCGACAGGGTCATTTCGGGACTATTTCGGGATCATTTGGGGTACCTACCGGGATCACATCTGAATGGTTTTCGGTATCCGTCCGGGAACTCGTCAGGTTAATTTTGGAACTATTAGGGGCTCACTTGAGGACCTTTCCGGCATCATTTCTGGATAGTTTTCGGGATCCGTCCGGGATCCCGTCGGGGTCATTTTGGGACTTTTTCGGGATCATTTGGGGTCCCTTCCGGCATCATTTCTGGATGGTTTCGGGATGCGTCGGGGTTCCGTCGGGGTCATTTCAAGACTTTTTCTCTACTAATATGGGATTATTTGTGGACCCTTTCGTTAAAATTTCTGGATGGTTTTCGGAATCCGTCCGGGATCCGCCCGGGATAATTTCGGGACTATTAGGGGATCATTTGAGGACCTTTCCGGCATCATTTCTGGATAGTTTTCGGGATCCGCCAGGAATCCCGTCGGGGCCATTCCTGAACTTTTTCGGGACTAATACGGGATGATTTGGGGAGCCTTTCGGTATCATTTCTGGATGGCTTTCGGGATCCGTCCGGGATCCCGTCGGGGTTATTTTGGGACCTTTTCGGGGCTAATACGGGATCATTTGGGCATCCTCTAGGGGTCGTTTCGTGACTTTTTCGGTATTATTTCGGGATCATTTGGGGACATGCCGTAGGAGCCATTTCGGGATTTTTTGTTACTTTTCCGGGATAGTTTTTGGACCCTTCCGAGATCATTTCTGGATCTGTGCTGGTTCCCATCTTGGTCATTTCCGGACTATTTCGGGATCATTTTGGGATCCTTCCGGAATCATTTCTGTATGGTTTTCGCGATCCGTCGTGGATCCCCTCGGAGCAATTTCGGAACTTTCTCCGGAGTATGTCGGGGTCATCTGAGGACTTTTTCGGGATCATTTGGGGGCTCTTACGGCATAATTTCTGGATGGTTTTCGGGATCCGTCCGCGATCCTGTCGCGGTCATTATGGGACTTTTTCACGACTAATACGGGATCATTTGGGGACCCTTTCGGCATCATTTCTGGATTGTTTTCGGTATACGTTAGGGTTCCCGTCGGGGTCATTTCGGGAGTTTTTCGGGATCATTTGGGGTACCTACCGGCATCATTTCTGGATGGTTTTCGGTATCCGTCCGGGATCTCGTCGGGGTCATTTGGGGATCTTTTCGCCACTAATACGGGATCGTTTGGGGGCCATTTCGCCATCATTTCTGAATGGTTTTCGGGATCGGTCCGGGCTACCGTCATGGTCATTTCGGCACTATTTGGGGATCATTTGGGAACCTTTCCGGCATCATTTCTGAATAGTTTCCGGGATCCGTCCGGGATCTCGTCATGGTCATTTCGGCACTATTTGGGGATCATTTGAGGAACTTTCCGGCATCATTTCTGGATAGCTTTCGGGATCAATCCGGGATCACGTCGGGGTCATTCCGGGACTTTTTCTCGACCAATACGGGATCATTTGAGGACCTTTCCGGCTTCATTTCTAGATGGTTTTTGGGATCTGTCCGGGATCCCGTCGGGGTCATTTCGGGACTTTTTCTCGACTAATACGGAATGATTTGGGGACTTTTCGGCATCATTTCTGGATGGTTTTCGGGATCCGTCGGGGATCCCGTCAGAGTCATTTCGGGACTATTAGGTGATCATTTAGGACTTTTGCGGCATCATTTCTGGATGGTTTTCGGTATCCGTTAGGAATCCCGTCGGGGTCATTTCGAGACTTTTTCGGTATCATTTGGGTTCCCTTCCGGCAGCATTTCTGCATGGTTTTCGGGATTCGTCCGGCATCCCGTCGGATTCATTTCAAGACTTTTTCGGGATCATTTGGGGTACCTTCCGGCATCATTTCTAGATGGTTTTCTGTATCAGTCCGGGATCCCGTCTAGGTTATTTCGAGACTTTTTCGCCATTAATACGGGATCATTTGGGGACCCTTTCCGCCTTCATTTCTGGATGGTTTTCGGGATCCGTCCGGGATCCCGTCAGGGTCATTTCGGCACTATTTGGGGATCATTTGGGAACCTTTCTGCGTCATTTCTGGATAGTTTCCCGGATCCGTCGGGGATCCGGTTGATTTCGGGACTATTAAGGGATCATTTGAGGACCTTTCCGGCATCATTTCTGGATAATTTTTGGGATCAGTCCGGGATCCCGTCGGGGTAATTTCGGGACTATTTCGGGATCATTTGGTGTTCCTTTCGGCATCATTTCTGAAAGGGACATTTCGGGACTTCTTCGGGACTATTTCGGGATCATTTCTGGATGGTTTTCGGGATCCGTCCGAAATTTCGTCGGGGTTATTTCACGACTTTTTCGGAATCATTTTGGGTACCTTCCATCATTATTTGTAGATAGTTTTAGGGATCCGTCCAGGATCCCGTCGGGGTCATTTAGGGACTTTTTCGGGGACAATACGGGATCATTTTTGGACCCTTCCGGCATCACTTCTGGATGGATTTCGGGATCTGTACGGGAACCCATCAGGGTAATTTCGGAACTTTTTCGGGACTATTTCGGGATCATTTGGGGACCACTTAGGGGTCATTCCATGACTTTATCTGTATTATTTCGGGATCATTTGAAGACCCTTCCGGCATAAATTCTTGACCGTTTGCCGGATCCATCAGGGTCATTTCGGGACAATGTTGGGATCATTTCTGGATCCGTCCAGGATGCCGTAAGATTCATTTTGAGATTTTTTTTGTTACTTTTTCGGGATAGTTTTGAAACCCTTCCGGGATCACATTTGGATCCGTGCGGGATTCCATCGGGGTCATTTCCGGCCTATTTCGGAATCATTTTGGGACCCTTCCGGAGTCATTTCTTTATGGTTTTCACTATCCGTTGTGGATCCCTCGGGGTCATTTCGGAACTTTTTCGGAGCTTTTTCTGGACTATGTCGGGATAATTTAGGAACCCTTCCTGGATGGTTGTTGAGATCCGTCCCGGAGCCCGTCAGGGTAATTTCGGAACTTTTTCGGGACTATTTCGGGATCAATTTGGTACCCTTCAGGCATCATTTCTGTGTGGTTCTCTGGATAAGTCTAGAATCGTGTCGTTGTCATTTCGGGTTTTTTCGGGACTACTTCGGGAACTTTTGGAAACACTTCTGGGGCGTTTCTGGATGATTTTCGGGATCCGTCCGCGATAGCGTCGGGGTCATTTCGTGGCTTTTTCTGGATAATTTCGTTATCATTTTGGGATCCTATCAGGTTTTCAGCTCATAAAGTTCTTTTTTTTTACTCAATTACAAAAATAAAATGCATTAGACAGAAAAAAAAATTTAAACAGATAACGTTATAAGCAGGCTAACGTGAATAGCCTACATATTTCATTTTCCCCTTGCGGACGGGGCCGCGGGTAAAGGCTAGTATATTATAAATGGCAAAGTTTGGATGTTTGGATGGTTGGATGTTTAGATGTTTGGATGTTTGGATGTTTGTCCAGACGTTTGTCTTTGTGACTCAATCACGCAAGAACGGCTGGACCGATTTGGATGAAATTTTGCACACATATAGCCAATAGTCTAGAAGGATCTACTAGCTATATATTTTTCAAAAGGGGCGCGGTCCCGCCCCCTAGGAACATTTATAATTTAATTATTATATTTTTTCGTCTTTGCGACTGAATCACGCCAGAATGGCTACACGGATTTTGATGAAATTTGGGACACAGACAATAGTCTACAAGCGAAATTTTTTCCGAACATGGAAAGAGGGGTGGGGTCCCACGACCCCTTCGAGCAATTACTTTTTAATAATTTTTACACATTATAACTTTACGTATACTGGCCTTCACCAATATCACAGACTCAAGGGGTCAAATAAGTCGAGGGCTTACAAAGTGAGCAGTGACACCCTCCGCCCTGCCTTTTTCTCCCCCTCTGGTGTAAAATCTATAAATTGTTATAACTGAATATTAATTTTCTCCTAAATCAATAGTTTTTGGTATCTGGCACATACAGATCGAGATCTAAACAAACGAGCAGCGGTACGTCTCTTCCCGCCATCCGCCCTCCGACAATTGTTTTTATTAGCACGCTTTCATTATCTTTACCTGTATGTTTCTTTGCAACTCTTCATTCGCTCAAACGCGCCTGCTGCCTTATTAAAATGGTTCTACAATTAGCTTCGCCTTATTTGTAATCCCGTTGGGGTCATATCGAGACCATTCCGGGATCATTTTTGGATGGTTTTCGGGATCCGTCCGGGATACCGCCGGGGTCATTTCGGGACTTTTTCGGTACTATTTCGGGATCAGTTTGGGACCCTTCCGGGATCATTTCTGTATAGTTTTCGGGATCCGCCCGGGATCCCGTCGGGGTCATTTCGGGGCTTTTTTGGGATCATTTGGGGTCCCTTCCGGCATCATTTCTGGATGGTTTCCGGAATCCGTCCGGGATCATTTCGGGAATATTAGGGGATCATTTAAAGACCTTTCCGGCATCATTTCTGCATAGTTTCCGGGATCCGTCGTGGATCATTTCGGGACTATTAGGGGATCATTTGAAGACCTTTCCGGCATCATTTCTGCATAGTTTCCGGGATCCGTCGGGGATCTCGACGGGGTCATTTCGGGACTATTTCGGGATAATTTGGGGTACCTACCGAGATCACATCTGGATGGTTTTCGGTATCCGTCCGGGATCCCGTCGGGGTCATTTTGGGACTTTTTCGGGATCATTTGTGGTCCCCTCCGGGATCCCGTGCGAGTCATTTCGGGACTTTTCTCGACTAATACGGGATCATTTGCGGACCCTTCCGGCATCATTTCTGGATGGTTTTCGGGATCCGTCCGGGATCATTTAGGGACTATTAAGGGATAATTTGAAGACTTTTCCGGCATCATTTCTGCATAGTTTCCGAGATTCGTAGGGGATCTCGACGGGTCATTTCGGGACTATTTCGGGATCATTTGGGTCCCTTCCGGCATCATTTCTGGATGGTTTTCGGGATCCGTCCGTGATCCCGTCGGGGTCATTTTGGGACTTTTTCGGGATCATTTGGGGTCCCTACCGGCATTATTTCTGGATGGTTTTCGGGATTCGTCCGAGTCATTTCGGGACTTTTTCTCGACTAATACGAGATCATTTGGGGACCCTTTCGACATCATTTCTGGACGGTTTTCGGGATCCGTCCGGGATCCCGTCGGGGTCATTTTGGGACTTTTTCGGGATCATTTGGGGTCCCTTCCGGCATCATTTCTGGATGGTTTTCGGGATGCGTCAGGGATCCCGTCGGGGTCATTTCAAGACTTTTTCTCTACTAATATGGGATTATTTGTGGACCCTTTCGGCAAAATTTCTGGATGGTTTTCGGAATCCGTCTGGGATCCGCCCGGGATCATTTCGGGACTATTAGGGGATCATTTGAGGAGCTTTCCAGCATCATTTCTGCATAGTTTCCGGGATCCGTCGGGGCTCTCGAAGGGGTTATTTCGGGACAATTTTGGGGATAATTTGGGGTACCTACCGTGATCACATCTGGATGGTTTTCGGTATCCGTCCGGGATCCCGTCTGGGTCATTTCGGGACTTTTTCGGAATCATTTGGGGTCCCTTCCGGCATCATTTCTGGATGGTTTTCTGGATCCGTCCGGGATCATTTCGGGACTATTAGGGGATCATTTGAGGACCTTTCCGGCATCGTTTCTGCATAGTTTCCGGGATCCGTCGGGGATCTCGACGGGGTCATTTCGGGATCATTTGGGGTACCTACCGGGATCACATCTGGATGGGTTTTGGTATCCGTCCGGGATCCCGTCGGGGTCATTTCGGGACTTTTTCGGGTACATTTGAGGTCCCTTACGCCATCATTTCTGGATGGTTTACTGGATCCGTCCGGTATCCCGTTGGGGTCATTTTGGGAATTTTTCGGGATCATTTGGGGTCCCTTCCGGCATCATTTCTGGATGGTTTTCGGGATTCGTCCGGGATCCCGTCAGGGTAATTTCGGGACTTTTCTTGACTAATACCGGATCATTTGGGGACCCTTTCGGCATCATTCCTGGATGGTTTTCGAGATCCGTCCGGGATCCCGTCAGGGTAACTTCGGGACTATTAGGGGATCATTTGAGGACCTTTCCGGCATCATTTCTGGAAAGTTTTCGGGATCCGTCCGGCATCCCGTCGGGGTCATTTTGGGGCTTTTTCGGGATCTTTTGGGGTCCCTTCCGGCATCATTTCTGGATGGTTTTCGGGATTCGTCCGGGATCCCGTCGGGGTAATTTCGGGACTTTTTCTCGACTGATACGGGATCATTTAGGGACCCTTTCGACATCTTTTCTGAATGGTTTTCGGGATCCGTCCGGGATCCCGTCAGGGTAATTTCGGGACTATTAGAGGATCATTTGAGGACTTTTCCGGCATCATTTCTGGGTAGTTTTTGGGATCCGTTCGGGATCCCGACGGCGTCATTTTGGGGCCCTTTCGGCATCATTTCTGGATGGTTCTTGGGATCCGTCCGGGATCATTTCGGGACTATTAGGGGATCATTTGAAAACCTTTCCGGCATTAATTCTGCGTAGTTTCCGGGATCCGCCGGGGATCTCGACAGGGTCATTTCGGGACTATTTCGGGATCATTTGGGGTACCTACCGGGATCACATCTGAATGGTTTTCGGTATCCGTCCGGGAACTCGTCAGGTTAATTTTGGAACTATTAGGGGCTCACTTGAGGACCTTTCCGGCATCATTTCTGGATAGTTTTCGGGATCCGCCCGGGATCCCGTCGGGGTCATTTTGGGACTTTTTCGGGATCATTTGGGGTCCCTTCCGGCATCATTTCTGGATGGTTTTCGGGATGCGTCGGGGTTCCGTCGGGGTCATTTCAAGACTTTTTCTCTACTAATATGGGATTATTTGTGGACCCTTTCGGCAAAATTTCTGGATGGTTTTCGGAATCCGTCCGGGATCCGCCCGGGATAATTTCGGGACTATTAGGGGATCATTTGAGGACCTTTCCGGCATGATTTCTGGATAGTTTTCGGGATCCGCCAGGAATCCTGTCGGGGCCATTCCTGAACTTTTTCGGGACTAATACGGGATGATTTGGGGAGCCTTTCGGTATCATTTCTGGATGGTTTTCGGGATCCGTTTGGGAACCCGTCGGGGTTATTTCGGGACTTTTTCGGGACTAATACGGGATCGTTTGGGGACCCTTTAGGGGTAATTTCGTGACTTTTTCTGCAATATTACGGGATCATATGGGGACCCTCTCGGCATCAATTCTGGATGCGTTTCGGGATCCGTTCGGGATCCCATCAGGGTCATTTCGGGACTTCTTCGGTACTATTTCGGGATTATTTTGGGACCCTTCCGGGATCATTTCTGTATAGTTTTCGGGATCCGTCCGGGATCCCGTCGGGGTTATTTTGGATATTTTCGGGACTATTCCGGGATCATTTCGGGACTATTTCGCGATCATTTAGGGACCTTTCCGGCATCATTTCTGGATGGTTTTCGGGATGCGTCAGGGATCCCGTCGGGGTCATTTCAAGACTTTTTCTCTACTAATATGGGATTATTTGCGGACCCTTTCGGCAAAATTTCTGGATGGTTTTCGGAATCCGTCTGGGATCCGCCCGGGTCATTTCGGGACTATTAGGGGATCATTTGAGGACCTTTCCAGCATCATTTCTGCATAGTTTCCGGGATCCGTCGGGGCTCTCGAAGGGGTTATTTCGGGACAATTTCGGGATAATTTGGGGTACCTACCGGGATCACATCTGGATTGTTTTCGGTATCCGTCCGGGATCCCGTCTGGGTCATTTCGGGACTTTTTCGGAATCATTTGGGGTACCTACCGGGATCACATATGGATGGGTTTGGTATCCGTCCGGGATCCCGTCGGGGTCATTTCGGGACTTTTTCGGGTACATTTGGGGTCTCTTACGCCATCATTTCTGGATGGTTTACTGGATCCGTCCGGTATCCCGTTGGGGTCATTTTGGGACTTTTTCGGGATCATTTGGGGTCCCTTCCGGCATCATTTCTGGATGGTTTTCGGGATTCGTCCGGGATCCCGTCGGGGTAATTTCGGGACTTTTTCTCGACTGATACGGGATCATTTAGGGACCCTTTCGACATCATTTCTGAATGGTTTTCGGGATCCGTCCGGGATCCCTTCAGGGTAATTTCGGGACTATTAGGGGATCATTTGAGGACTTTTCCGGCATCATTTCTGGGTAGTTTTTGGGATCCGTTCGGGATCCCGACGGCGTCATTTTGGGGCCCTTTCGGCATCATTTCTGGATGGTTCTTGGGATCCGTCCGGGATCATTTCGGGACTATTAGGGGATCATTTGAAAACCTTTCCGGCATTAATTCTGCGTAGTTTCCGGGATCTGCCGGGGATCTCGACAGGGTCATTTCGGGACTATTTTGGGATCATTTGGGGTACCTACCGGGATCACATCTGAATGGTTTTCGGTATCCGTCCGGGAACCCGTCAGGTTAATTTTGGAACTATTAGGCGATCACTTGAGGACCTTTCCGGCATCATTTCTGGATAGTTTTCGGGATCCGTCCGGGATCCCGTCGGGGTCATTTTGGGACTTTTTCGGGATCATTTGGGGTCCCTTCCGGCATCATTTCTGGATGGTTTTCGGGATGCGTCGGGGTTCCGTCGGGGTCATTTCAAGACTTTTTCTCTACTAATATGGGATTATTTGTGGACCCTTTCGGCAAAATTTCTGGATGGTTTTCGGAATCCGTCCGGGATCCGCCCGGGATAATTTCGGGACTATTAGGGGATCATTTGAGGACCTTTCCGGCATCATTTCTGGATAGTTTTCGGGATCCGCCAGGAATCCCGTCGGGGCCATTCCTGAACTTTTTCGGGACTAATACGGGATGATTTGGGGAGCCTTTCGGTATCATTTCTGGATGGTTTTCGGGATCCGTTTGGGAACCCGTCGGGGTTATTTCGGGACTTTTTCGGGACTAATACGGGATCGTTTGGGGACCCTTTAGGGGTAATTTGGTGACTTTATCTGCAATATTACGGGATCATATGGGGACCCTCTTGGCATCAATTCTGGATGCGTTTCCGGATCCGTTCGGGATCCCATCAGGGTCATTTCGGGACTATTTCGGAATCATTTTGGGATCCCTCCTGGTTAATTTCTGGATGATTTTCGGGATTTGTCCAGGTTACCGTCGGCATCATTTCGTTGCTATTTTGGTATGATTTTGGGACCCTTCCATGATCATTTTTGGTCTCTTCCTAACCGGTAGTTCAGCACACATGCCTTTTTTAATTATGAGCTTTTATGGCCATGGATTTGCTGCAAATTATTCCAAATTAAAATTCGGTATGTTTTATCTATTTTTGAGTGTTTTAAATGAATCGTGTAACGAACTGTTATAACTATAATTACACTTTTTGTAATATTTTAACCAACTAAATACCCGCAAAAGCAACACTATTTTCATCTAAAAATTCTCTTTGGTTTTAGCTAATTGTTGTTTCACTCCTTTGTTCTATGAGTAGTAATTCTTTCACCCCTCTCCTCTCATATCAGATAATTTAATTTAAAAACAAAATGTATTTTTTTTTTTTTTAATTCGAGAAAACTGTATTGTACTATTCATGAAAGCGTGCCGTTCAGCTTATCTTCTAATTTAGTTATTTTTTTTTTACTAAATTACAACAATAAAATACATTAGACAAAAATAATTTTTAAACAGATAACTTGATAAGCAGGCTAATGTGAATAGCACATATATTTTATTTTCTCCTTGCGGACGGGGCCGCGATTAAAGGCTAGTACGTACATATATGCTCAACTTAAGTATGAGGTAAGAATCATTTCAAAGGAGTGTTTATGCCCCTAGAACCTACTAAAGGATTTTGCATCACTGATTTGGCTTATTCTTTCCGCCGATCGCAATATAAATTTTCTTAAAAATCGGCACTTTTTTGCTTTTTTTTAACAACTTGAAGACAATTGAAACGCCTTGAAGAATTTTATTTGAATTCATTGTTCATTAATTTTTGGAAAAAATATGCAAAGTGAGCATATAAATTTATTATATAGCTTTTCTTTTAGTGTTTTGTTTTAATAACTTGGTGAATTGGGTGATGCAAAGTACGTGACATCGAAAACTTTGATTGGATAACGGTTGGTTGTACAGGTATAAAAGAATCGAGATAGATATAGACTTCCATTTATCAAAATCATCAGTATCGAAAAAAAATTTGATTGAGCCATGTCCGTCCGTCCGTCCGTCTGTCTGTTAACACGATAACTTGAGTAAATTTTGAGGTATCTTGATGAAATTTGGTACGTAGATTCCTGGGAACTCATCTCAGATCGCTATTTAAAATGAACGATATCGGACTATAACCACGTCCATTTTTTCGATATCGAAAATTTCGAAAAACCGAAAAAATGCGATAATTAATTGCCAAAGGCGGATAAAGCGATGAAACTTGGTAGGTGGGTTGAAGTTATGACGCAGAATAGAAAATTAGTAAGATTTTGGACAATGGGCGTGGCACCGCCCACTTTTACAAGAAGGTAATTTAAAAGTTTTGCAAGCTGTAATTTGGCAGTCGTTGAAGATATCATGATGAAATTTGGCAGGAACGTTACTACTATTACTGTATATGTGCTGAATAAAAATTAGCAAAATTGGATGAAGAACACGCCACTTTTTAAAAAAATTTTTTTTTTAATTCAAATTTTAACAAAAAATTTAATATCTTTACTGTATATAAGTAAATTAAGTCAAAATTCAACTCCAGTAATAATGATATGATGCAACAAAATACAAAAATAAAAGAAAATTTAAAAATGGGCGTGGCTCCGCCCATTTTCATTTAGTTTGTCTAGAATACTTTTAATGCCATAAGTCGAACAAAAATTTACCAATCCTTCTTAAATTTGGTAGGGGGATAGATTCTATGACGATAACTGTTTTATGTGAAAATGGGCGAAATCGGTGGAAGCCACGCCCAGTTTTTATACACAGTCCACCGTCTGGCCTTCCGCTCGGCCGTTAACACAATAACTTGAGCAAAAACCGATATATCTTTACTAAGCTTAGTCCACGTACTTATCTTAACTCACTTTGTATTGGTATAAAAAATGGCCGAAATCCGACCATATCCACGCCCACTTTATCGATAGCGAAAATTACGAAAAATGAAAAAAATGCCATAATTCTGTACCAAATACGAAAAAAGGGATGAAACATGGTAATTGGATTGTTTTATTGACGCAAAATATAACTTTGGAAAAAAATTTGTAAAATGGGTGTGACACCTACCATATTAAGTAGAAGAAAATGAAAAAGTTCTACAAGGCGAAATCAACAGCGTTTGGAATCTTGGCAGGAATACTGTTAGTGGTATTGCATATATAAATAAATTAGCAGTACCCGACATATGATTTTCTGGATCACCTGGTCCACATTTTGGTCGATATCGCGAAAACGCCTTCACATATACATCTAAGGGCCATTCGCTTTTAAAACCCCCATTAGTACCTTTAATTTGATATCCATATCGTACAAACATTCTAGAGTCACCCCTGGCCCACCCTAATGGCGACATCTCAAAAAGGCGTCCACCTATAGACCTCATGCCCACTCCCTCTTAAAATGCTCAGCAACACCTTTCGTTTGATACCCATATCGTACAAACGTTCTAGAGTCACCCCTGGCCCACCCTAATGGCGATATCTCGAAAGGGCGTCCACCTATAGACCTAATGCCCACTCCCTCCTAAAATGCTCAATAACACCTTTCGTTTGATACCCATATCGTACAAACATTCTAGAGTCACCCCTGGCCTACCCTAATGGCGATATCTCGAAAAGGCGTCCACCTATAGACCTAATGCCCACTCCCTTTTAAAATGCTCAGTAACACCTTTTGTTTGATACCCATATCGAGCAAACATTCTAGAGTCACCCCTGGCCCACCCTAATGGCGACATCTCGAAAAGGCGTCCACCTATAGACCTAATGCCCACTCCCTCTTAAAATGCTCAGTAACACCTTTCATTTGATTCCCATATCGTACAAACACATTCTAGAGTCACCCCTGGTCCACCTTTATGGCGATATCTCGAAACGGCGTCCACCTATGGAACTAAGGATCACTCCCTTTGAAAATACTCATTAACACCTTTCATTTGATACCCATATCGTACAAACATATTCTAGAGTTACCCCTGGTCCACCTTTATGGCAATTTCTCGAAAAGGCGTTCACCTATAGAACTAAAGCCCATTCCCTTTTAAAATACTCATTATCATCTTTAATTTGATACCCATATCATACAAACACATTCTAGAGTCACCCCTGGCCCACCTTAATGGCGATATCTCGAAAAGGCGTCCACCGATAGACCTAATGCCCACTCCCTCTTAAAAGGCTCAGTAACACCTTTCATTTGATACCCATATCGAACAAACAAATTCTAGAGTCAGCCCTGGTCCACCTTTATGGCGATATCCCTAAATGGCGTCCATCCATAGAACTATGGCCTACTCTCTCTTGAAATACTCTTTAATACCTTTCATTTGATACACATGTCATACAACCACATTCCAGGGTTACCCTTGGTTCATTTTTCTACATGGTGATTTTCCTTATTTTGTCTCCATAGCTCTCAACTGAGTATGTAATGTTCGGTTACACCCGAATTTAGCCTTCCTTACTAGTTTTAAATAACTTTTGAACAGCTAAAAAGAAAAAAATTTAAATTAGTTTCTTATAACTGGCAGTAATGCGCATCCGTTGATACCCCTTTCGACCATATCCGACCAATTTTCCACATGTACAATAAATGGCCTAAACAGTCTTAAACGCGTAGAAAATATAGTAACGCGCCGGACGCCGCCGCCTCGCCGATGACATTCGGCGGCGGCGTGCGAAAAACGACCCTAAGCGGCGGCGGCGGCGTTCGTCGGCGGCGTATATCTCTATTCCAAAGGAGAAGCTTACGAAATGAATTCGGTTCAAATACCTCACAAATGCCGCTTTTTGTGGAAGTCCACAAGAAATTCTTCCATAATAGTGTGGTGCATCTTATGTGCTTTGCCTTTACTTAAAATTTGTAATTGGTGAGTGTGATTCATGGGGTATCTGCGAACATGTCGACTTGCCATCAAAATCAGTCATGTCTATGTATCTTTAACTAAAATATTTACACTAATACCTTGAAACTGACTCTTGAATCAGACTCTTGCGCTGGGCTGAAAAATGGCTAATGCAACATAATTGCTGCCGTGCCAGCAACCGTATGTCCGTAGACTAAAAAACAGACCCGTTTTGGAATCGTCGCCCACCTCGGTAACACTTTTGCATTACTTCAGGGTGGCGTTTAATATTACTCATTTTTTAAGAGTCTAATGCTGTCCCTGCGTCCAGGTTCCCGCTCTTTGCTCTGAGTGTCGATTTGATCGCCACTGCTTCGCCTGTGCATTTCTCTGCGCCTATCTCAGTATACATCACGCGTGTCATGATTATAAATGCCATTTTGCTTACTGCAGTCCAGCAATCCTTCCTGTTGCCCATTTGTGATACTAATTTTCTCTTGGTAGGTTCCTCCCCAAGAACTCTATGCAAGATAAGTCTTTCCTCGTGAAAACGGGGGCAGTGGAATATGACGTGATCTGCGTTTTCTAACTCCGTGGTATACATTGGGCAAAGAGGATATTCCGCTATCCTACACTTCCATAAATACTCTTTGAAACCGCCATGTCCACTCAGTATCTGCGCGAGATGGCAGTTCAGTTCGTTGTGCTTCCGCTCATTCCATTGAGCTAGATCCCATACTGACATGAAGGTCCAACGCCCTTTACTCGAGGCCTCCCACCGTTCTTGCCACTTAGCCACTGTTTGTGTCCTTTCTCTTTTCTTGGGTTTTTAAGATGATCGCTTGATATTAGTGCTATACTGATTGGCCATTTCGCTTGCCGGTAAGTCTATTGGGATTTTCCGGGTTAGGACCAGCATCGCGTCTTCTAACACCGTCCTATAAGCACTTGCTATTCTTATAGCTGCAAGTCGGTATGCTGCTAATATATATTTTTGATGGGTCCGTTTAAATCCGTACCACACTATGTTACGTATAGTATTATCGAGCTGGTTGCTGTGGATAATAGCTGACGGGTAGCTTGTACTACGACTGAAATATCATCAGCATATCCCACAACTTGCGTAAAATAGCTACATATTATTCTGCGTAAGTAAGCTGATGTACAGAAGCTTCACAGCGCTGCCATTTATCTGCATCCAGTTCGCAGTGTTAAACGCATTCTTGGTGTCCCACGTAATTAGTATTTCCTTTTATTTTGGCCTCCAGAGATAGCTTCTCTAGCTATATTAACGACTGTTTGTATTGCATCTACGGTGGATCTTGATTTGCGAAATCCATATTGATTATTCGATAAGCCACATGTGCCTTCTAGAGTCAGCTGTACGCTCGAGTAGCTGTACGCTAGAAAACCTTTCTTAGGGAATCCAGCGTAAAAAGTGGCCTGTTTGAGGATGGTTGCTCTGGCTGTTTACCACGTTTCAGCAATAGGACAAGTTTTTGTCTTTTCCACGGGCGAGGGAACACGCCTTCTTGCATACAGGAATTAAAAAATCAGTAAATAATGTAGTCCTAGTTCTGATCATGGTTTTAAGGGGTATGTTTGACACTCCATCGGGTCCTGGGGATTTGTTATCAGCAACTCTGTTTGCAGCGTCCAGCACCTCCTGCTCGGTAATTTGCGAAATTTCCGTACTTTCGAGATCCTCGCTTTGATAGGTCCGGCGATCTTGCGCCGGGAAAAGTGTTTCAACAATATTATTCATTAGTATCGGGCACGTGGGTTTCTGTGATATCGGTCATATAACTTTGGCCATCACAGTTCTGTAGGCTGATCCCCAAGGATCAAGGTCGACATTATCCAGCAGTTCCCTAAAGCACAACTTCTTGAGGCGTGCGCTGGGCCTTTACGCAACTTCTGGGCATGGAAGCATCACATGCCATACATAGCGACTTAGTTATTTGAACCGACAGGTCTTCCGCATGCGATCCTCGTACTATGGCATCCTTCCAGATAATATCAAATATTTGTGGATCGAAAAGGTGCTGTTTCCATTTCCTACTTTGTAGATGTTTTACTGCTACCGTTCGTGGAGTTTCGAGCAGCTCTACGCTAATAGCTTTATGGTCGCTGTGTGTGTAGACGTTGCTTATGGACAAAGGCGAGATCGAGAAGGACTCTACCTCTTTCGTTGGTTCGTCTACTTCCCCGCACAGATGACCATGTATTGAAGTCTCCATACACTAAAAGCGGGTGTTAACCTCGTGCCGCCATGATAATCCCGTACATCATGTCTTCGAACTCGACGATGGTCATGCTCGAGGGGCATAGCAACTGAAGACGTATGTGTATACCGTTGATTTTTGCCCATGTTAATCCTGCTACCGTATATGTATATGTAGACCCGCCATCAAAATCAAACTCAGTTTGATTTTCACCAGTCACTAAGAGCCAGCTCTATGTACTTAATACTAAAATATTTTCACTAATACCTTGAAACTGACTCTTGACTCAGACTCATTGTGCCTTATCAAGAGAGAGCACTTCACAACTTTTCTTCTGGGTATTTACTAAACACCTTTTATACTTTCCATAAAAATGCATACACACATACATGCATACAAATATGCATATTTACTCACCAGCGCCTATAAGTCGTGTTTGCTTTCAATAGCACTTTGAGCACTTGCATGTTAATACCTACTTACGATATTCGTTTACTTTTTAAAGAACATAAACTCTTGTTTATTTTCACAAGCCCGCTTATTTTGTCATCATCATGTAAGGAAGTCATTTATTACATTTACCTTTAAAGGATTTTTTTATTCTTCGTACTTTTTTCACATAACTTTTTGTTACCTTACATCCGTTTCCTCTGTTGTAAACGTTGATGGAAGATCAAAATTCGATTATGTCACAGCAAAGTAGAGTTCAACAACGCAATGTGTTCACATGAAGACATACACGTACATACATGCATATGTATATGATATTCTGTGTATATTTGCGTATGACATACTTCATACGATTCACACAATTATTGCTTCAACTTATTCTAAATCATGCTCGTGGCCAGGTTGTTTAACTCTGTTGCAAAAATAAAATTGAAAAAAAGTTCAAACTTTTTGCAAACTTTTTCTCCTTCCCTCATAATAAACTCCAATATTGCAAAATAATTCCCTTTGCTTTCAAGTTTGTGTGTGTCAAAAAGGAAATGATTTGTCAATGAAATAAATTCACGTCTTTGATTCGATTATCGAATAAGTACGAGTATAAGTTGCCCGTAGTAAATTTCAATAATCAGCGTTACTTACGGGCTTATATGCAGCTTAATTTGAATCTGTTTAAATCTCTTTGTAAAATTTTTAAAAAATTTAAAAAAAATCTGAAAAAATTGGGTATTGAGCCAAACCTACTAGTATTATGTGTAGAAAGGAGAGCCGCCATTGCGCGAGATAGCCCGTTTTTAGCGGTAATGAGAGAGCCTCAGCTTTTGGCCTTTTCAATTTCCCCGTTGGCCAGCCATAATAATTGGCTCGATGTTATTTTGAATTTTTCCTTTGCTCTTGCTCCGACTGTGGCCAAATATACAGTGTTTTTACCATGCATTCTCCTTAAGCACAGGGATCCATTGACGTGATCCTTGCTAATATAACTACGGTTTCCAATCTGCATCAACCCTATAACAAGCGAAATTTTGAGCGGGGCTATGCAGCCAACACTAACACTAGCACAAGTCATACTCCCACTCCCTCCGCTAGATGAATTTACCGCCGCCAATGACTGCAGTCCCTCCTTAGAGCTATGACACCATTATCCTTGGGTCTCTGTTATTATCAATGCTATGAAACTTCCGGCCTCACTGTACTCTTGATTGACTGATCAAAATTGTTTATGGAATAAGTGGTTTGATGTTCAAATAAGATTGATAAAACAAAAAGATAACTATTAAAAGCTTTGAGATAAAAAAGCCTAGCTTGACCGTAAGAGGTGGCCAGCGCCGCGCCATCCATTTGCCCGTCACTAACTCTTGCAGATCTCTAAGACTTTTGGGTGTGAGAATTTTGATAAAAAAGAGGGCTTGCATTTATTCATAGCATTAGAATACCTTTGCCTAAAAATATGCAGACTCTAATATTTAATGCCTAAAACAAATGAATAATAAAAACTTGGAATCCTTTTATAATTTGCAGGTTATTGGATTTTTGGAGCGCAATTTTGTGATACTTGGGTCGCCTTCGATGTGATGTGCTCAACGGCGTCCATTTTAAATTTATGCGCTATATCAATGGACCGTTATATACATATCAAAGATCCACTCAGGTAAGTAATAGGTCGGCCGTTCATTATATGCATGTGTAGGTGTGTGTGTGTTTGTATGTATTTTTATGGTTGACCAATATAGGCGAGTTATCCAAGACACCAGTAACAGCTAAAATTGGCACAGCAACAACAACAACAAAGCCACAAGAGTATTTAAAATTATAAAAAATGGAACACCAGTAACTGGCTAAAAGCTTTAAGCTTTCTAGATGGGTGGATAGATGAATGGAAAGTTGAAACAACTGCTATCCAACGTTTGAGTGGTTCTATAGGAACAACTTATGCCGTGTGTACAACAAAATAAAAAGAACATTCAAAATGTTTGAGTACTTCCTTTATGTAAAAAGCAATCGCCAGATTTCACAGTTTGTAAATGGACTTTCTAAATATCTGTAAATATCTCGATCCCAGTCCCTTCAAAGTTTCAGGCCACTGGGTTTTGAGAAACTCAAACTCAAAAGCAAAACTACCAAGCGAAATTTTTTTTTTCTCATTTTGCATTGTCATGGGGTTCTGAAGTATGTTCTTAGTTTTAGGAATCTATCTCTACGGGAAGTTACTCAAAAAGCGGACGCAAGATACCACATTATGTAAATAAAAAAAATGAATAAATAAATGTAATGCACAATAAGCTGCGAGAGATTTTAAGCCGAGCTTCTCATCCAATTTGCATCGTGCTTTTATTTATTTTTTACTACAAATTTCCGGGACAGGACTCCGAACGGCAGCTGAAATGCGGAGTTTTCACTGCGAGCTTCTCATGGCACAAATACGCTCGGAATGCTTGCCAAACACTGCCGAGGGGCGGCCCGCTTAGAAAATGCTTCTTCTTACGGCGGCCGCCGTAAATGGACTTTCTTACAATCTCTAAATATCTCGATCCCTGTCCCATATAGAAAGCTTTGCTATCCTAAATATAACAACCTATTAAATTTCGAAGCTGCATTTGAAGATCCAGGTCACTAGGTTATTGGGAAGTTTCTTGAAATTCGAAAGAAAAATGTCCAAGCTCGGATGATTTTTTGAATTTTCGCAATCCCTTGATCACAAAGCGAAAAGTTTTTCTCTCATGTTGCATTGTCATAGGGTTCTGTAGCAGGTGGTTAATTTTAAGAATCTAGCTCTAGGGGAAGTTACTAAAATAGCGGCCCTAAGACGCCACATGTTGTAAGTTGACTTTCTAAATATCTCGATCCCTATTCAATAAAGAAAACTCTTTAATCCTAAATACTATAAACTAATTTCAAAGTTTCAGGTCACTGGGTTATCGGGAAGATCCTTGAAACTCGAAAGCGAAATTTCCAAGCTAGGAATAATTTTTGGACTTTCACGATTTCTGGATCACCTAGCAAAGTTTTTTTCTCTCATGATAAATTACAGTTAGGTTTCGGTGCGTGTTTCAAGTTTCAAGATCCTAGCTCTCTAGAAAAATACTCAAAAATGAATTGCAAAGTTATCAAATTTTGTATGGAAATTGGCGGAAAACAACAAGCAAAACTTATATAAAGGAAGACAAATGCTTACAGACAGACAGTGACTATAAAAGTAACAATTTATACACGAAACAATAAAAGGTAAGATACAGCGACGATGCTGTGACATAATGGGCATATACGGTATAAAAATAGCATCAAAAACAACAACGTAAAATGTATTGATTGCATAATTGGCAACAGAGCGATTAAACACCATTAAACTTTCAGCGCCGTAAATTTTTTTTTTACGATATAAAGAACGGTGAATCATGAAGACAATAACGCGAGTGTAGGATACAATGCTACCCAAAAAGAGTTAATCCAGCACATAAATAAATAATGGGATGGGTATTTTAGGGGCGTACCTGTGAGTGAAAGTATGTGAAGTAAGAGAGAGGGCTCATATGGCAAACCTTTGGTACTATTTTTAAAATTGGATTATTGATTTTTATAAATGGAAACAACTGCTACAACTATGGGTTTGTGTATATACATTTGTATGTATGTGTGTATAAGTACATTGTGTTGTGAGCTTACAGTTCATATAAATATTCAAATTTAATATCTAGAAGTAAAGCAGTAAAGCCTTTACGACATTTCTGCATACAAAATCTGTTAAAAGAGGGGATGTGATAAGCTGTCATATTTACATATGTGACACTCAGTGTCAGAAGTGTTGGTTTTGGTATCAGAGAAAAATTACCAAATCTTACATGCAGGTGGTTACTAGAAGATGCTTCTACACAACAGTACCCGAAAATCAAAAAGTAGGACAAGTCAAGCAATAGTGATGCGTTTCTGTTGTTGTTGTTGTAGCTAAAAGGACACTCCCCGATGGTCTTGGTGTTATCGATGTTGATTGTCTTTTGCCGGATGCAGATCCGGTACGTACCGGTAACAAGCACCATTAAGGTACTAGCCCGACCATCGCGGGAACGATTTGGTATGACCACATGAAACTTTCTAGGCCATACGGCCCTCACACCCCTTAGATATATAAGGAACTTGGGGTCGCCACAGCCTCGGCTGCTAAAGAAACAGGATTCGCCACGGCTAGTTGAGGTTGACACTTGGGTTGGAGAAGCTATATATTGCACTGGCAACCCGTTGAAAGGGTTGCGCTACACAACCCCTTGAATCAATTGGGTATTTTAGTCGCCTTTTACGACAGGCATACCTACCGCGGGTATATTCTAATTCCCCTAACTCGCTGAGGTAAATAGTGATGCGTCTTAAGGATTATTATATAGAGAGGTATAGGTTATAGCAGTATCACTGCTGGTGACTGGGACTATATCACAGACCCCAAAGAGCTAGCCAATAAATTTATGTTTCAGAAACAAGTACTGTACTGAATGAAAAAAATTCCTAAATAAAATTTTATATTGCGATAGTATTTTTTTTTTATCCTTGTACATACCTACCGCCGATGTTTTTTTACTGTAATTTGGTTATACCCAATTTTTAAAATTGATTTGCCGCTGTCACCTACCACACCTTCTTATTCCTCCAAACGTACAACATTTTTTTTTACTAGGCTCTTCTTTCTTTCTCATTTTGCTTGTTATTGAAGGCTTGACTTCCAAAGCTAATATATTTTTATGAAACACCATGATTCAATTACTAGAGGTTTGTTCTCCAACGATGACAGAGCTTTAAAACTCCCAAATTAAAAAAATCTGGACGGGTTGCTTTTACGAAGTAAGAAAAACGGAGAATAATTCCATCCCCTTCGGCGAAAATTTTAGTTGAAAATTATATGTAGTACTGAATTAGGAGTGATAATAAATTTGTAAATAATTCATTTTCTACTAAATATTTCGTAAATTGATGGCTTATTGTTTTAGAACTTTATATTCCGGCCTTAACTTTGACAGATGAGTTAAGCTTTTTCGTGGTCCTGCTATGTTTATTGGGATTTTTATTCTGAAATTTCGGAGAGCTCTCTTCCGTTTAAGTATTCATGGAAGTGCTCCGGACAAACAGTTAATTTAGAATATTCGGAATATGCTTGTTTGATACTACATCACGAGGTTTAAACATCCCAAATAACTGTGTACATAATATTTCAAATATAAAACGATTGCACATTCTTAAATGGAGATGAATGTTCCGAACATACGGAATGAATAACTTAACAATGCTCAGTGAGTACATTTCATTTTGGCATCTCCATTATTTACTATTCACATTCTTACGTGAATCGATTTACTAGTCGAGTTATTGACGTTGAATTTTAAATTTATTAAGGTATCGTGTGTTCATAGGTTTAAGAAAGTGCACGATTTCATGGTGTCCTTACTTTTCATAAAAATTTCTATGTTCAGCGAAACCAAATAAATTTATCATAAATTAAAAAAAAAAATGTTAAGTAATTATGCAGTGCGGTACTTATCGGGTGTTTGTAAACTGATTGCTTCCTATTTCTACTGCTAATATTTTCCCAAAAATCGCAAAGAAACAACACTATTTACGGGAGCAAATGGCTACAACTGTCAAAAAATTTGCCGGCTGAGCAAACTTCTTGTGATTGAATCATGATGAAACACCAACTCAGAAATAATTAATCCAAAAGCCTATTTGTCATTACTAAAAACTTATGGGGAGTTATAAATTTGCAGAACTTTCTGTACCCGTCCTAAGTGTAGCTACTCAAATATGGATATTATATTACGGTATCACTTTATGTATTTTAAATAAGTAAGAACGGGACTGCCTTCGGCTGTGCCGAAGACATCATACCTTTCGTGAATGGGGCTGAACAATAATCTTATCCCGTTCCTAATCTCCGAATAATTCGATGTATAAGATAAGAGATATATAGTGAACTGATCGACATACCTAAACGATTTTTAAGATAAATATAAAATAAAAAAACAGATAGGTACTTTGTGTGAGGATGCAAAGTTTCAGGTTTTTTGTGGTCCGCGTGTAAAAACTATGACTACGAATCACGTACTTCAATAATATGTATATGACGTAAACGTAACTATTTGATGAAATTTGATGAATTTTGAAGCCTGTAGCCGTAAAAAAGGGGCAAAAATTAGAGTTTATATGGGGTATATAATATATATGCCACCGATCTCTACGAATTTTCAGACAACAATATATGCTATATACGTAAGCATTTGGTGCAATTTGAAGCTTCTAGCTGTTAAAATGGGGCCGAAATCGCAAAAAAAATAGATATATACTATATATATAATATATATACTATCATATATATATTATATATATCACCGACCTCTATGATTTTTTGACACAACAATATATACTATATACGTAAGCAATCGGTGAAATTTGAAGCTTCTAGCTGTTAAAATGGGGCTAAAATTTCGAAAATATATATATATATATACTATATATACTACCATATATATACTATATATACCACCGAACTTTGTGATTTTTTCAGACAACAATATATGCTATATACGTAAGCATTCGTTGAAATTTGAAGCCTCTAGCTCCTAAAATAGGGCAGTAATTACGAAAAGTTCTTATCTGAACAATCGTTTGTGGGGGATATATACTATATATACGACCGATCTCATCAATTTTTTCAGGCAACAATATGTGCAATATACGAAATTATATGGTGAAGTTTGAAGCTTCACTCTGTTAGATTGAGCAAGATATGACAAAAATCCTCTTTTTCTAAAAAATCGGTTGTATGGAGGATATATGCTATAGTGGTCCGATCCGGCCGGTTCCGACAAATGTCTAATCGGACACCCAAATACACCCGGTCACCAAATTTTATCAAGATATCTCAAAAATTGAGGGACTAGTTTGCATACAAACAGAGAGACGGACATGACTTAATCAACTCAGCTCTTCATCCCGATTATTTCGGTATACTTAATGGTGGGTCTATCTATTTTCCTTTAAGGACTTACAATTTAGGGTTTTGTGACGAAATTAATATACCATTTAATTTTCATGAAATGTGTAAAAAGCTCATTCCATTTCTACCATTATATCATCGGTATCATTTTGTACTTCCGGTTTGTTATTTTTTAAACAGCTAAACGATTAAAGTGACATTTTATGAAGCGCTTTAAGCCGCTTTAGTACAAAAACATACACACATACATACTTATATAGTATTTCCATAAACGCTCACGATACTGCTGATACCTCATTTATTGCTGTTTACATTTTTCATGTCCGTTATTAAAAATGCATTAAAAAAACATGTTTAATACTTTACAAATATTCGCTGTAAAAAATGTTAGTACCATGTGTACATCAAAGTTAGTATAAAAGTTCACTCGCTCTCACTCATTATGACATTCTCGAACTGAACGGGTACAAGAAACTGCAAGCAATTTGTTTGTCATGTTAAGCTGACAGATTAAAAAGAGCGTATTCAAAACAAACTGGCTCCCAATATTCAGAAAAAAACTTTGCGTGTATAAAATTTGTAATTCGTCTTTCCATAACATCACAAGTATTCACACCTCTTTTCGCTGCCATTACATGCACCGAAATAAGCAAACAGCTCTTGATGATACAGAAACACTTCAAGCTCACGCTTCTAACCATTTCATTTGTAAGGCAATGGCTTACCTCGAGTGCGTGAACTTATCAAACGTTTTATCATTACTTGTGCAATTACTGGCATATGCTGATGACATTGATATCATCGGCCTAAACACCTAAACACGCTGTTAGTTCTGCTTACTCCAAACTGGAAAAAGAAGCGGTAAAGATGGGCTTGACGGTGAATGAGGACAAAACGAAGTACCTGCTGTCATCGAGCAAAGAGTCAGCGCATATGTGCCTTGGCAACCACGCTACTGTTGGCAGCCATAATTTCGAAATAGTAAAAGACTTCGTTTATTTGGGAACCAGCATCAACACTAGCAACAGCATCAGCACTGAAATCCAGCGAAGAATCAATCTTGCCAATAAATGCTACTTTGGACTAGGTAGGCAATTGAAAAGTAAAGTCCTCTCTCAGCGAACGAAAATCATACACTTATCATACCCGTCCTGCTATATGGGGAGAAGCATGGACCATGACAATAGCAGATGAAGCGGCTTTGGGAGTGTTCGAGAGAAAAGTTCTTCGAAAGATTTATGGACCTCTACGCGTTGGCGATGGCGAGTACCGAATAATATTTAATGATGAGCTGTACGAGCTATACGCAGACATCAACCTAGTCCAGCGAATTAAAACGCAGCGGCTGCGCTGGCTAGGCCATGTTATGCGAATGAAAGATGATGCTCCGGCCAAGAAAGTGTTTCTATCGGAACCCGCCTATGGAAGCAGAGGTAGAGGGCGGCCCCCACTCCGTTGGAAGGACCAGGTGGAAAACGATTTAAACTCCCTTGGTGTGACCAATTGGCGCCGGTTGGCGGAGCGAAGGAGCGACTGGCGCGCCTTGTTGGACGGCCATAACCGTTTAGACGGTTAAGCGCCAATTAAGTAAGTAAGTAACTACGATTACCAAAATTTTTGTATGTGTTGTAAGACAGTTTAGGTTAGGTTTAACTGACCTGTCAATAAAGACCTCACATAGACTGAATGTGATCATAGTGTTACCGGAATTTGTTTGGCGACCAAACGGAAGAACCCCAATCATGTGCCAGGACATATGTTATAGAATAACTCCGTCCTCTTGGCAAATACAAGCAGTTTTCTAGAACCCATCAACAGAGCAGGACATGAACACAGAACGTGCCCAACTCTTTCTTCTTGCAACTCACACTTCCTACACCTGCTGCTACTGACGATGCCTAACTTTTAAGCATGTGCCGCCAGAAGGCAGTATCCAGTCAATAAGTCCATCGTGAGCCTTAAGTCTTCTCTCTTCAGAAATAGGATCCACTTTGTGAGGCTAATCTCGTAGGTTTTGCATATGATCTTAGAAATTTTGCAGCCACGAGCTTTTTTCCAGGCCTTTCAGGCTTGATGGATCAAATGCAACTCCTGTCTCCTTTTGATTTCTCCCAAACGGATTGGGTCGTCTATCGTCGACTCAGCGAGTGTTGCACTCTCATCGGCCTTTTCGTTACCTTCTATCACTCTATGGCCGGGAACCCAGTAAAGATGTATGGTCCGGCTGGAGCAAAGTTTTTCCAATGCCTTTTTTATTGTAAAAGAGATATTCACATTCAAAGTTTTACACATAAAGGTAACTATGACAACGCTCAAACGAAAAACTTTCCACCATGCAATAACAAACTGTTCGGAATCTAATGTTCACCATCTATCACTCAACGGCTCATTGTTTATCAACTCCACCATTCAGTATCTATTAGTAATTATGCTACACTCAAAAAAAAAAGTTCCTAAAATTTAAAAAAACGAAGAAAATATGCGATTGCTCTTGCGCGATAGATACGCTTCCCTTAATCAAGACAAATAAAAATAATAGGGGGACTCATGAAAGCATATAAACTTATAAGGTGTAAAATTATATCCATTTACACACGCTGTTATATAAACGCACCTAGTAATACTCTTGATAAACTTGATTGTTTATCAGCTGTATTATTGCCGAATAAAATTTTTTTGATGTTATACAAATTAAAAAATGCCAAGATTAAGTGAAAAATCAAAACTAAAACGCATTTACTTGCTGATGTTGGAGATTTCTGATGAAAATGCCTGCTGTAATGTCTGCAAGGTTGCATTCCTTTGAGTTTACCGCGTTTACACAATGAAATGTGCGCGTAAATTTATACAAAGCGATTTTTCATACAAAATTTGACAGTTCGTTTACGCACTAGATAAATGTATATGTTTACACACTTTATAAGGCATTTATACGGTTACATGAGTCCCCTTAATAATAATTTCTCTAAAATGAAGATATTTTTTTCCTTGATTATAGGAATAATTATCTGAAAAATGAAGAACACTTCATCAAAAAAAATTTAATTTAATTGTGTAACAGTCACGGCAGTGAATTTCGAGTCCAGGTCCGCAACTTTACTTCTTCACTGAGGGAATTCAAGGAGTTGATAAGCGCAATTCAATTTCAAATTTATTATACACATATTAAGCGCTCGATGTCTTCGTCGCAACAACAGCAACTTGTTAACTAAACTAACTCGTACAAGTAAATAAGATGAGACATTGTAGGAAAAATGTCTCCTCAATTGAATGATAAATTTAAAAAAAAAGATATTTTTACTAATTACATTTTAAAAATATTTTTATTTGCCTTCAAATATTATAATTTATTAAATTTTAATGAGCTCGAGGCAGTTTAAAAAATTGAAACACAGTTTAAATTTTTATATTTCAATTTTATTTGGTCGATATTTCGATCTCATTCTGAGATCATCCTCAGGAACTGTGGACAAAAACAACAATTAGTTAACATGTAAACAATTTTCAAACCCTAAACATAATACCACTTACACAATTGAATATGTTTTACCGACTAACAAGATGTACGAAAAAAGAAAGCGTAGAAGTCAAATAAATATGAAAATATAAACAATTTAAAACACCGTAAGTATAAACAAAAATCTACAAAAACAATACATAGGATGACGAACAAAAAGACATAATCATTTGCATTAACATACAAATGTACATATGTACATATATATTTGTCATCCCACTGCATTTGTTGTGTTGAGCTGCAATTCTAACTAGAACAGTGTTGTTGTCTTAAAACTAAGTCGCGGTAAACGCGCGCCAGCTGATCAGTGTCTATTTTATAATTCATTTTCGTGTCATTAGGGGTGTTCGTTATGTGCAGCATTTCTAAAGTATATCTTTTGCCGTAATTTTTCTCCTCGTGTAAAATGGATACATTATCGAAATCGGGATAATGCCCGGTATCTTTGCAATGTGATGACAATGCCGTCTTATTGTCCGAAAAACTGCTTCTTAATTTCACATTTGACCTGTGAGCGGAAATCCTTGTCTTGAGTTTCATTTTTGTTGTCCCCACATATACCTTTTTGCATAAGTGGGACCCGTCACCATTACACGGAATCCTGTAAACTACATCAGACTTCTCTTGTTTGGGAATTCTATCCTTTGTATTGCTGTAGAGTTTTCTTAGCGTGTGTTTATAAGTTGACGCGATCTGATATTAATCTCTGTCATAGAGCTTTGAAAATTTTATTCTTTCCGTTATTCCTGGAACATGAACTACTGATTTGTATATTTTTCCCTCTCCTTTGGCTATGTTGGTTCTCTCCTTATTTTCGGTAAAGTATGTTCGAAGTAATTGCTTTATGGTTGTCATAGGGAAGTCATTCTTTGTCAAGGTTACTTTTATTTCGTCAATATTCTTTCCGTGAAAAATCGTGTCGCTCATCGAGAGAACTCTTCTAATGAAATTGCTTGAGGTGTTTATAATTGTTTTTTTGTCATGTTTTACTAATTACATTGAAAATTTCCTCAGTTTAAAGAAAACTTGTTTGAGGAAATGTTTTTTCTCATTTTAGGTTTTAGCGTGCAAACATTTTAAGAAATTTTGTTCAAACTAAAAATTTTTTTGCAGGTGATAAAACAACTGTTAAGAAATATATTTCCTTCCTTAGAGACGTATACATCTTCAAAGCAATAAAGAGCTCATATTACACAGGCATATATACACATATACAAAGAAGGCAATAGTGGATATGAGATTCAGTGGTATGAGACAAATAAATAAGCCACTAATCGAGAAGGCTGCTCGCGACAACTCCACAGGCTGAGATAATTGGCAAACGAGGTAGCTGATAGTATAAAAGCAGCACAAGCTAAGGAATCAGTTTAATTTTAACACGCCATAAGTGAATTACGTGAATACATTTAATTGTGAAATCCTACTACCATAGTAGTGTTGTAAATAAAAGCATTTCCCATATACAAAACATTTGTGTTTACTCTCTCGACAGTTTGGTGATGCGAACGACAATTGTCAAAAACTTCTAATAATATACATATATTAAAATTAGCAGACCCGGCAGACATTGTTCTGCCTTAAATTTGGTTTATCTGCATACATTTTAATAAGCTTTTTCCTTAACTCTGCCATACCCCCTCCCCCCCCCCCCTCCTTACTTGTTCCTAAGCCTTTTATTCACTCCCCCCTCCGTCTTTTTCGCTTCATCTATCTCTATCTTCGTCTCACTCTATCTCTTTCTCAGTCTCCTTCCCTCTTTTCTCTTCTCTCAAGTTCTTCATATTCTTCTTCATCCCTTATTGTCAGTCCCAGAGGGTGGTGTGCATTTTGTTCCAGTCCTATTCCGAGTTCCAGTCCCACTCTGAGTCTCAGTCCCAGTCCTAGTCCTAATCCCAGTCCCAGTGCGTCTCTGGTCTACTTCCCGGAAAAAAGGATCGTAAATATTAATATAGGCAAATTTATATACCAAATTTCAGGCAAATCGAATAGGACGTATGTAAATAGGTATGTGATTATTATTAATTAATGACTTTATTTTGGTTTCGCATGCATATTTATCAGCTTTGCCAGTTTGATGCGACTGCATGAATATTTATCAGTTTTGCCACGTTGATGCGACTAAATCGAATATCACAATGAAAATTACTTTAAAGCTCTCAGCAACAGCTTTCATTTGGTATCCATATTACACACTCATTCTAGGGGTACACGGGCCCACGTTTTGGCCATGTGTATGAAAATTACCCTGTACTAAAGCACACATCAAGAGCTTTCATTTGTTATCCATATTATGTAAACACATTGTGGGGGTACCCGGGTCCACCCTTTGGCCTTTATCTCGAGACCCTAGCCACCCAGGGGTAAGAAAAATACCCCGTATCAAAGTACAAACAGCTTCCATTTGATACCCATATTGTACAAACACATCCCAGGATTACCCAGGTCCACATTTTGATCTCAATACCCTAGCCAAAACGGGATAAAAAGTATTCTATGTCCGTCTCCTGGTTCTGGGCTAACTCTCCATCAATTTTCAGGTAGATCGGTTTATCCGTTCTTGAGTTATAAATAGTGTAACAAACAAAACTTTCTTTAATATACATATATAGATGAGTAGTGATTTTTGATTTATGTTTGTTCAAAGGCTTGTAACTTTAAATCGACTGAACTGAATAGAAACTTTCCATTGACAGTTTGATCAGAAATCAAGAAATGCTATGTAAGCAACTTGGAATTAAGCACAGGAGCAGGAACCGAAGCTTTCTTAGTATTTAATAAAACTAATGAAATTCAATTAACCACTTTCTTTTCTCGTATGAGTGTAGCGTTGTGAAGTCAATTCAATATTGAACTTCCAAAAATCTCCGAGAAACCTAATATGATATAGCGCCTATGTCATTGACAAAAATAGACTATTCTTACAAAAGTTTAATCACTGCTAATAAAAAATTAATTGCCATAATTATTTGGTAGAGGGAAAGTCAGCAGATTAGTTTATACACGGTCCTCTTGGTAACAACAATCAATCAATTAAGTATGTGCTTCGCAATTAAGTACTTAATAATTGGAAGCTTAATTCTCTCATTATGTAATATACATATATGTGTATATATATGCATATATAATATACACTGTCAATTAATAACATATTTTCGTTCATACTCATCTCCGATATAATTATCACTGATTTGCAAATCACTGCACGCGCATTAACAGCAATGACTCACTCCAAAACCAAAGCAATTTTATTGTATATTGTTTTTTTTTTTTGTTGCAAAAATATACAGATAATAAATATTGCAATATACTTTTGTATACATACAGTGGTAATTTTTATGAAACTTCGTCAGCTTGATTATTTTATTTTATTTTTTGTATCTTCGATACTTCAAAATAAGCCCTGTATTAATTTTATAACTGAAACTATTCAAACCAATCTCAAAATCGATTCGGACATTTATAGAAATTTTTATTTGGTGTTCTATATATTTTTCGAAGCATGCAGTTTTTTTAGTTCAATCAAGTTACGTCCAACAAGGTACAAACTTTGTTTTAGGTTTAAAGCCATACAACGTGTGAAACATTATTTTATATGAAAGAAATTTACGTAAACACGCTGCGGAAAAAAAATATTTCAAAAATTAATGAGAATTTCGGGAGACCTTGAAATTTGTTTGACTAAAATTTATTGGGCTACAAAACTGCATACTCAGAAAAAATTTATAGAACTCCAAATAAAAAATTCTAAAGTTATTCGAATTTTTTAAACAAGTATTTAAGATTGGATCTCACAGTTTCCGTTAAAATTTTCTTTGAACTTTTTTCTTAAATTATTGAAAATAAAACAAAGTTGAGTTTTACTACCGAAGTTTGGATACAATTTTTCTCTGCTATTCTTCTTTCTCTGCTGGTTGTATTAATAACTCAATACCGAAGCTAAAATAAGTGCTACATTTTGTGATGAATTTGATGATTTCTTGATTTACTTATTAATAAACTGATATCCTGAATTGCGAAATTCTCTTATTTACAAGCAAATCCTAAGCATAAATTGAAAGCTTTTTTCGCCACATTTACACTTCAATTAATTTCATGGTATTTAGCTTTGAGGCGCTTAAGAGAACCGATCGCGGTGCCATGCTCCAACGCTGCTTTTTAAATCTGGCAGTATGACAATCTCCACGTATGAATGTTTCCTAACTTATCTGAATATTTTTGCGCATCTCATTCTGTTAGCCTCTACATAGAAGAGCTATTCGATCCGACTATCTTTACATAGCCAAAAGACCGCATTTTCGCGTTCAATGTCCAACTCAATGATGAATAATACGAAACAACTTTTTTGAAGCATTATTGATGACACCAGGAATGTGCTCAAAGATTTGAATCGCGGTTTCCAAAAATCGCTGTGCAAAAGTTTTTTTTAGTAGTCTTAGTACTCACGTGGGGTTTTTTGCTTTGCAGATGCTAAATTAGGTGTCATCATTTCTTTAGTGTGAGACTCCGGCGAAAAATGGTGCTACTGACATTTTAAGTGCTTAAAACATTTCCTTACAATAAGAAGTTTTATATTAAAAGTAGAGTAGCTGCCACTTTATGTTCATTAAAAAATACATCTGTTTGCATATCGATAAGACAAGGTTCCGATAGACTCATATATGAACAAATAATCTCTTGATCGATTGTAGGAAAAATTATGAAAGGCATGCAGTCTCCAAAGATATGCAAAAGACGCGAGTCTAGGGCAAATTTTGCTTTTTCCGAAAAAATTTCAACCAATCCGAAATAGTAACCATCGCCGTTTGTAAACTTTACAGTTTTTCTCTAATATCAATAACAAAACACATTGTATAAAGCAATATGAGCAAAGCTCGCTAATTAAATACATATGATCATATTGGTATAATAGTAACAGCGGAAGTATTAAAAACACATACTGTAAAAATCCGACCAAATGTTACTAAGCTTTCAAAAGCGCGCCTAAATCATATCCACACTATTAGGAATAAACTACATACAGAATGTATGTGCTTACATGGTGAATAAAAGGAATAGGAACAAAAAAGGCAATTCTTAGAGACCAATTGTAAACGATCAACGGGACATTCATATGGCTATGAATGGTGGAGATTCGAATTCAATGCTCAGCTACCGAAAAACTAGCTGATGAAGAAGTGAAATTCAGAAACATGTCCTAGTAACTGTCGCCGTTTGTAAACTTTACAATTTTTCTCTAATATCAATAAATTTTCTATATATAGTGATACAAATTTATCGTTCGGCACTAGACCTAAAGTGCCAATAAGTTCTAGTTCGTTAGTAACAAAATTTTTCCAGCTATAAAATCGACTGTTTGGATTTTTATATTTCATATTGGACATATCTTTACGAAATAGGCTACCAACAAAGAAACTGCTACCAGCTTTAAGGAGCTTCGGTTACGAGTATGCCTTTTTCCCCACACTTTTCCACCGGCTCGGAACTATCGAAAAAGGGGATAATATCGTACTAGAAGCAAGATGTAGAATTTTGGTCCTGTACAAACCAACGAAAGAGCACCAAGAAAAGAACTAGATCTTAGCTGTAAATGTTTACACTAAATCGGAACTATTAAAAGAAAAAGGCGAAGCACGCTACCACCACACCACGTCGGCTGCTTTTCCAAAATTAGAATTAGATAATAATCTCCCTGTTAGTCCCTTCGGTAATATATAATTCTCAGTTTGCACTTTAAAATTCTAATATTTTAATAAGTGAGAATGGAAAATAATACATAATATTTCCATAAAGCATTGCACATGACTTAGAAATGACGTATATAATTTGTATGTATGTATATGGAAAAATGCTTATGTGATTTTGCTTCGAATGCCAAGGCTCAACTATCCGTTGAATGTTTACTCAGTGTTCTTGCGTGATAAACTAGCGCAAAACCAAGCAAATAAAGACTAAGAACATAAGCAAGAAATTAAACTGAAATATTTAAGAAGCACCAAAACACAGCACCAGATGCTCGGACGGTACTGAAATACCAAGTAGTAACAGCACATTATACTTAAGAAAAAACAAACGTATAACAAACACGATCACATTCATATGAATAAGGAAGTTCATACGAAAATCCCAAAGTTAAGGCAGCTGACTATTTATAATCAAGAAAATCGCTTGGAGCTACATAATCTATATAAGACTATACAAAAAAATTCTTTGTAATGCAGATAAAGTGAAAATGGAGAACTGCAAATAAAAAAAAAAACAAGTAAGGAAGGCTAAGTTCGGGTGTAACCGAACATTACATACTCAGTTGAGAGCTGTGGAGACAAAGTAAGGGAAAATCACCATATTGTAAAAAGAACCTGGGGTAACCCTTTTTTTTTTTTTTGGAATGTGTTTGTATGACATGTGTATCAAATGAAAGGTGTTAATGAGTATTTTAAGAGGGCGTGGGCCTTAGTTCTATATATGGACGCCTTTTCGAGATATCGCCATAAAGGTGGACCAGGGGTGACTCTAGAATTTGTTTGTACTATATGGGTATCAAATGAAAGGTGTTAATGAGTATTTTGAAAGGGAGTGGGCCTTAGTTCTATAGGTGGACGCCTTTTCGGAATATCGTTATGAAAGTGGACCAGGGGTGACTTTAGAATGCGTTTTTACAATATGGGTATCAAACGAAAGGTGTTAATAAGTGTTTTAAAACGGAGTGGGCCTTAGTTCTATAGGTGGACGCCTTTTCGGAATATCGTTATAAAAGTGGACCAGGGTTGACTCTAGAATGCGTTTGTACAATATGGGTATCAAACGAAAGGTGTTAATAAGTGTTTTAAAAGGGAGTGGGCCTTAGTTCTATAGGTGGACGCCTTTTCGGAATATCGTTATAAAAGTGGACCAGGGGTGACTCTAGAATGCGTTTGTACGATATGGGTATCTAATTAAAGGTATTAATGAGGGTTTTAAAAGGGAGTGGCCCTTAGTTGTATATGTGAAGGCGTTTTCGAGATATCGACCAAAATGTGGACCAGGGTGATCCAGAACATCATCTGTCGGGTACCGCTAATTTATTTATATATGTAATACCACGAACAGTATTCCTTCCAAGATTCCAAGGGCTTTTGATTTCGCCCTGCAAAACTTTTTCATTTTCTTCTACTTAATATGGTAGGCGTCACACCCATTTTACCAAGTTTTTTTCTAAAGTTATATTTTGCGTCAATAGACCAATACAATTACCATGTTTCATCCCTTTTGTCGTATTTGGTATATAATTATGGCATTTTTTTCATTTTTCGTAATTTTCGATATCGAAAAAGTGGGCGTGGTCATAGTCGGATTTCGGCCATTTTTTACACCAATACAAAGTGAGTTCAGATAAGTACGTCAACTGAGTTTAGTAAAGATATATCGATTTTTGCTCATGTTATCGTGTTAACGGCCGAGCGGAAGGACAGACGGTCGACTGTGTATAAAAACTGGGCGTGGCTTCAACCGATTTCGCCCTTTTTCACAGTTATCGTCCTAGAATCTACGCCTCTACCAAATTTCACAAGGATTGGTAAATTTTTGTTCGACTTATGGCATTAAAAGTATCCTAGACAAATTAAATGAAAAAGGGCGGAGCCACGCCCATTTTGAAATTTTTTTTTATTTTTGTATTTTGTTGCACCATATCATTACTGGAATTCAATGTTGACTTAATTTACTTATATACTGTAAAGATATTAACTTTTCTTTTAAAATTTGAATTAAAAAAAAAAATTTTTTTTAAAAGTGGGCGTGGTCGTTCTCCGATTTTGCTAATTTTTATTAAGCAGGCATATAGTAATAGGAGTAACGTTCCTGCCAAATTTCATCATGATATCTTCAACGACTGCCAAATTACAGTTTGCAAAATTTCTAAATTACCTTCTTTTAAAAGTGGGCGGTGCCACGCCCATTGTCCAAAATTTTACAAGTTTTCTATTCTGCGTCATAAGTTCAACTCACCTACCAAGTTTCATCGCTTTATCCGTATTTGGTAAGGAATTATCGCACTTTTTCGATTTTTCGAAATTTTCGATATCGAAAAAGTGGGCGTGGTTATTGTCTGATATCGTTCATTTTAAATAGCGATCTGATATGAGTGCCCAGGAACCCACATACCAAATTTCATCATGATACCTCAAAATTTACTCAAGTTATCGTGTTAACGGACAGACGGACGGACGGACGGACGGACGGACATGGCTCAATCGAATTTTTTTTCGATACTAATGATTTTGATATATGGAAGTCTATATCTATCTCGATTCCTTTATACCTGTACAACCAACCGTTATCCAATCAAAGTTAATATACTCTGTTAGCTCTGCTCAACTGAGTATAATAAATAACTAAATTGTGGATTTCTTGTCGAGATGCTCAGATTGACTGTCGGCTACTATTATTCACTGAGATAATTCGTACATGTAAATATTGTGAGAAATATTCAATAAAGTATTCTTGACAAAAGGAATTGAAGAAAAATTGAGAAAAACTATAGTACGCAGCACGCTTTGTTTCGCCCGGAAACTGTTTTGCTTGGATTTAAAAATTGAACCTCGGTTCCGCTCTTTATCCCATTCTCTTCTACTCTATCCTCCAATTTTCTTATAAAATTCTTGTCAATCCCTTATTCCATTTGTCTACCTCCCACTCCCCAGTCCCACTCCTACTCACAAACCCACTCCTAGTTTTGCTAAACTTCACATTCCCATACCCAGTACCACTAAAACTCCCTCTCACACCTCAATTTCCTCATATATGGAATATCTATAGCAAATATCTGATACCTGCTTCACCTGGCAGACCGATTTCAATATTTTTGTTTGTATAAACTTTAACAAAACGATATGAAGCTAACGCAATTTCTAAAATAACTTTCATTTAGTATTTAAAATAAATATTATATTTCTTCCCCCATATTTCATATTCTCGATTTTTCTCTCTTCTACTCCCACGTTATTTCCTCTCTCATTCTTCTTCATTTATTTACTGGCAGAAAAATTTCAAAGTTAATAGCTTATCGAAGCAAAACCACTGTACTAAATTTCAAGCAAATCGCACCATAAATAAAAATTTCTCAACCAGGTCGGTCACTGGTCCACTTCCCGGAAAAAAAAGTTTTTCAAATAATGAGCTACCCACGGAAGTACCCCTATACCAAATTTCAAGCAAAGCGCACCATAATATATTTTATTTATAAAAGGTAAGCCTCTGATTCACTTCCCGGAATGAAAGGTTTCTCAAATATTATCTTTGTCCCTGCCCCTGTGCCGAGATTCATCACAAATCACAAATAAGATTATTTCAAATATGTCGGTCCCTGCTCCACTTTCCTGGCCAAATGTTTCCTTCATTTTAGGCGAATGTTTTCTCTAAGTGTACATTTATAATAGGTAATCAGAACTACCGGATGTCTCCTTATAACCCCTGAACATCGTCTACATAGTGAGGCCAAAGAGCTCAATATTAAAGAGCACAACGAAATGCCGAACAAGCAATTCTTGCTTAATTGTCACAAACCAAGACATCCTAGCAAACAACTGCTCGATTTAGCACCGCCTCCACGGAGATTAAGGGAACATCTCCTAAAGCACTATACCGAGATCCGGAACCTGCCAACGCAGGCAAGCATAAACAGGCCCTTAGCCAAATCCACACAGAATCGGTAAACGCCTTTGCCGGGACGCCCCCGGTGAACCCCGTTATTACTATGCAATATCCCACCCTTGCAGAAGAAGAAAGCACATTACCAAGGGAGACACGAGTCACCCTGGCCCAACTTCATTCTGGATACTGTAACATGTTAAACTCTTACTTGTCCAGAATCAACCCCGACATACGTAATGTATGTCCTGCATGCGATGTGTCCCCACATGACACCAACCAGCTTTCCAATGGTCCGCCCCTGTTGAAACAGACAGTTTCCTTGTGAGTGGTCGTGCCCATTGAATGGGGCGAAGCACTGTTAATACAACAACAACAACACAGTAGGTAACAAAATGCTTATGAAAGTAAAATGAATGAAAGTTGCAGGAAATTTCGAATATTAAATATCCGCGCATGCAAACTAAACCAAAATAGTTTAAAATATCCGATTTACACAGTTTTTATGCTCAGAGTGCTTTTCACAGAGAGTATATTTACTTTGATTGGAAAACGGTTGGGTGTACAGGTATAAAGGAATCGAGATAGATATAAAAAAAATAAAAAAAGTGGTCTGGATTTGACTTTCAGAGGACTTAGGGAAATGAAAAAAATATTAGTTAATAACACAAAACCTTTGATGGGGATCGATTTTATGTCTCATTACATGACGTTTTTATATATGAGTACTTTTTCATAAAGTCTTAAACAAAAAAGTTAAAGCAAATAAAAAATTTAATTTATGGGAAAAATCATATTTTTACCGTTAATTAATTTTCCTCACATTTCCTCTAAACTTGATTAATTTATTTATATAGTTAGGGTTATATACTATGCAATGCACTCGGTTTCATGGTTCGAAAAGGTTCGCGTTGTTTTTTGTTTTTTTTTTTTAGTATTTCGAATCACTTTAATTTTGGGTAGATAGAATTTAAAAACAAAAATATTTTTTTTTGGTTTTTTTTTTTTTGTTTTTGTTTTTTTTTTTTTTTTTTAATGTTAGTATTGCGAATCAATTTTTAATTCTGGGAAATATTTAAAAACAAAAATATTTGATAATTCATACACATTTCATTTTTTTATATTGAATTTACATTTAACAATCCGAAAAAGGTTCAAATCAAAAGTTTAGCTATTCCAGCTTGTTCGTAATTTTTTTTATATGATGCTTACTATTCCAGCTTGTTCGTTAGTACCAAAAGAGTAATTAAAAGCAAAAATTATTCGATCGGTCAATAGTCCATGAAATCTCCAAATATACATATAGGTATATGACCAAAAAAACTAAAAAAAAAAACAATTTTTAATATTTTAAGTAAATGTTGCGTTTCATATGTAGTATGTATATTCGTACCCAATTAAAATTGAGAAACTAAAATATCAGCCATTGCACTGATATGAATGTTGGAGATTCAAGTTCAACGCTCAGCTCCCGAAAAGCTTGCTGATGAAGAAGTGAAATTCAGAAACATGTCCTAGTAACTGTCGCCGTTTGTAAACTTTACAATTTTTCTCTAATATCAATTACAAAAACTATTGTATAAAGCAATATGAGCAAAGCTCGCTAATTAAATACATATGACCTAAAATATTTAGTTTTCCGTATCATAGTCGAGGTTTTGCGGTAGGAGTAGTGGAGATTTCACTTCTTCGGATATTTCATCACGCTTAATAGGCAATTTCGATCTCCTCGATGAAATAAATGAGTCAGAAGTAACTAACAAGTTATTTAAAATGTCCTCATTTGTGGCTTTGCCGCCAATGTTTCTTGCATGTTCTCGACGATAATCTCTAAAATCTTTATTTCTGGATTCAGCGACTTCTTCGGACAACTTTCCAATACGAATGGAACCAAAATGCTCTATTATTGAAGCTCCATGTACTGAAATTTTATCCACACTTGAAGGCATGTAATACCATTCATATAGTTGGACGTAAACTCGAATGGTTTCTCTGGCGTACATGTTGAACTTTTGTACATCTATTGGTTACCCACATGAAAGTGCACCTAATATTTGAATGAGACTTTCATTAACACCAGTTATAGAGGCGGTAGTTTTAATGTCAACGAAAAATCGTCTAGCGGTATTTCCATCATTCGTTGTTCGTTAACACGATAACTTGAGTAAATATTGAGATATCTTCCCCAAGTTTGGTACACGAGCTTATCTGGACTGATAATAGGTTGGTATTGAAAATGAGCGAAATCTGATGATAACCACGCCCACTTTTTATATATATAAAATTTTGAAAAACCTGATTATTTAGTAAAATATACACCTAGAATGTTGAAATTTGACATGTGGACTGATATTGAGACTCTTGATAAAAGCCTAATCATAAATCAAAAATCGTTAAACCTATCGTAACAAAATTCGGCACAGAGTTTACCTTTACTATAAGGAATGATTTGAAAAAAAATTAATGAAATCGGTTAACGACCACGCCCGCTTTTATATGAAAGATTTTTAAAAGGGTCTTGGACGAACAAAATAAGCTATATCTTTGCAAAAAAGAGCTTTGTATCGATGGTATTTCATTTCCCAAGTTGATTTACAACAATAAATAGGAAAAACTTCAAATATTAAAAAATGGGCGTGGCACCTTTTATGAGTAAGCAATTTTCTACATTTCGGGAGCCATAATTCGAAGAAAAATTAACTGATCGTAATAAAATTGGGTACACATATTTTCCTTATAGCAGAAAATATTTCTGGCAAAAATGGACGGGATCGGCTAAAGACCACGACAACTTAGATATAAAGCAAATTTAAAAGGGTCGTAGACTATAATAATAAGCTATAACTTAGCAAAAAATAGTTTTGAATCAATGATATTTCACTTATCAAGTTTTATTGTAAGAGGAAATGGGGAGATATTTTTTTTAAACGGGCTGTGCCACGTGTTATGTAGAAAAGTAATTTATCTGAAATGAAATGTACAGTTGACGCTCACGCTGAGTATATAATGTTCGAACTTACACACCTTTACTTGTTAAAGGTGTGGTTTTAAAAAATGTTGCTACCTCTTGGTTGTTTAACTGAAGTTGCGTACTGAAATCAGAAGAATAAAATAATTTTTTTTTTCTGCCAAGTACGACAAGGAGAACAACCTATACCTAATTTTGATGAGAAAGACATATGTAAGACAAAATTAGGTATTTTAAGTACATATCATCAATGTAGTTTCTCTGGTTGTTGACTTTTTTCTAAAATGATAGTAAAAAGTATAGTTTTTGGCTTTAAAGAAGGGACCGAAAATGGAAACATGCTCTCCAATATAAAGCTGCTCTCGATAGCTTCACAGAGGTTGGGAAAAACTATGGTGCCTTCACTCGTTTACTGGTCATGCCGAAAGAAGCTTCCTTTTGTTTTCCGATGAGCGCGCAGCATTGCTTTCGATAAAGTAGCGGACATCCAAATAAATATATAACAAAGAGATATACAGAGTAATGCAATGCTCGATTTGCGTCGTGCTCCTATTAATTTTTTCTACAAATGACTCCGAAAGATATCTTCAAGGAAGACAAATTGACTGAGAAATTGTCATGGCAGAAATACACTCGGAATATTTGTCAAATCACTGCCGAGGGGCCAGCATGCTTATAAAAACTGATGTCTAATTGCTGCCCAAGTAGTACCAATTTAAAAAGTCTGGTGCCAGACTCAGACTCAGAATTTCGAAGGCCTTCAAAAAAGTATAAGCCCATTTATGGGTTTAAATTTGTTCGGCCTGTGTAATCAGAAAGTAAAATTTCCTCGTAGACCAAAATTTATAAATTTTAAAGTGGAGAGCGCTCTCCCTACTGAAAGCTAGGTTGCAGGAAGCGGCTCTGTATTATCAAAATATTTAATTTTATCTATTAATGGTCTACATATTTTCTGACTTGGTATCATTCTTCCCTTGCTTTCCTCACCGTCGAGTTTAGCGTATTTGTCTTTTAAAACAGGGCTCAACGAGAAGTCCCGGGGCCTGAGCACTGGATTTCTTCATAATGCTTAAAAAGATAACTTCTTAAGTTTCTGGGAGGCTGGAATTCAATCAGATGTCTTTTTGAATGCTCAAATTGGGTATTCAATAGAAACTGTTCTTTTATGGGAAGTATTCTTGCCCCATTGGGTAAATGATGTTCCGAAGACATTAAAATACAATCCATGACAGTTCTGGGCTTGGTGTTTTGACAGGATTTTAGTGTATCTCTTTTAGGTTCGGTGACCATATTGGAGACGTGTAGCTTACAAGCGACCGTCCAATTGCTTTATAAGTAGTTATAACCGTTTCTTTATCTTTGCACCAAGTGCTGCAGGCAAGACACTTGAGGATTTTGTTACGGCTCTTTAGACTTTAGACACAACTGCGGCTACCTGCTCGCCAAATTGTAGATCCCAATCGAACGCCACACTCAATATTTTTGGGTGTTAAACTGTCGGTTCGACGTATATGTCCAATATGCTCGATATTTGTCATGCTCACGTTGTAAATAAGGCCGCCGCAGATTTGGTCGATATCAGTGTCGCGCGGTGAAAAAACTGGAAGCAGTATGGAGAGAGCCGTTAAATTTACAGCACAGCTCATCGATGAATGGGAAGGGGCCTGTTCTCATTATCGTGCAGTCATCGGCGTAGGACATAGTGGTAACAAAAGTAGAGTTTTGGTGTTATATTTCCAAACTGCACCGTTGCCTGCCGACCACACAAATAATTTGGAGTCCAGTTTTTAAACTGGAGGAAGGGTGCACCCTTCCAAACCAACACACGTACAACTGCGGCTACCTGTTCGCCAAATTGTAGATCCCAATCGAACGTCTCACCTAATATTTTTGGATCTTAAACTGTGGGTTCGAGTTATATGTCCAATATGCTTGATAATTTTTATGCCCACGTTGTAAATAAGGTCGCCGCAGATTTAGTTTACAGCATAGCTCATCGATGGATGCACTGGGATCTGTTGCCGTTATCGTGCAGTCATCGGAGTAGGACATAGGGGCAACCAAAGTAGTGTTTTGGTGTTATATTTTCAAACTGCCGACTACATAGATAATTTGTAGTCCAATTTTTAGACTGGGAGGAAGGGTGGATCCTTCCAAACCAATAAATGTCCCTGATAAATGCCAAAAAGTTATTCCAACAATTTTACATGACCCTAATTGGAATGCATAATAAGCAATTAAAAGTATTTAAAAAGATATTAAAAAATTATGGCACCGTTTATAAGCCCAAAAAGGCTTTCAAAATTAAGTTCATTCTCATTCATGCGTCAAAAAGCAAATGCAAATAACTTCATGCACTACCTTCACTGTTTCAATCAAAATAAAACCTTGGTATACTTCTGTAAGTCATTATGTAAATTTATTTAAAACTGATATAATAAAAATTTGTCGCCAGCAAATTGCTGTAAATAATTTTCCTGCAGCCTTGCTCATTAAATTCACGCGCGCAGATTGTTTACATACACATTCATACAAACGTAGATTGTTTTAACTAATTCCAAGAAATTATTTAAAACGGAAAATACGAAACAAATTGAATGTAATTAAACAAGGGCAGTACAGTTAAGAAATATAATTTCTTAAAAAATAAGGACATAAAAAATTGAGCTGACAACGACAGCAGCTACAACTTTTATTAAGTAAGGCCAACAAAACTACGAGGATGAGCTTGTGCGCCTAAAATCGCACAGATGTCTTAAAGCAGTAGATGTGCTTTTGGTTTTAAAGGTGTTTCAACTACGAAGGTTCACGTAGTAAGAAAGACAAGTTAACGACTTTGTATTACGTTCTTGTGTTTGTGAAGCTTTGCTTTTATTACTGAGAATTGCAGTCGTTCAATGACTTCAGGGAAGCAGGGCAGAACGTTTCTCAAAATATTTGTTTATGCATACAGTTTAAAGAAAGGTCAAGTAAAGTGGTAACTCGTATAAAAGTGTGTGTGTTTTTGTGATTTTACATGCAAAATTAATCAGATTCGTTTTTTTTTTACGACGCAAGTTTTAAGCGAATTTTAATAACTGAGCCCTTGTTGACCATTAAAAGGGATAATTGTAATACTAATAAGCTTTTTATTTAAGTTTTTTTTTTTTTTTGATTTGAAAGAAACTCAACAAGACAGTTTTGCTGTCCTTAACTAACCTAAGTAGATTTAATTTAAATGGAAAAATAGCAATATCTGGCTTTTATTTTCGATGTTTAAAGAAGGAAACCTTTTGATTTTGTAGCTTAAACTATGGAAACTGGTCTCAATAGATTTTACGAAATAATCGCAAATTCAAAAAGTCTTTTTCATAAGAGTGTTTCAAAAAATACAGCCACAAATCAATGCGAGTTTTGAGCGACTTAAAACTTGTATTTTGTGAGCACCAAAACTGAGTATTCAAAAATATTCTGTGATTTCAGAACAGTTTTGTTCAATTTTTCAGTTTTTTCGAAAACGTTTTAAAAAATTTATTTTCATAGTTTGAGTAGAAAGTTCATGGCAAGAAGTCTTTTCTTGAAATATGGAAAATAAGAAACATTTTTGAAATGTTTTTGTTACATGCTAGAAATATATTGCAAATATAGAAATATATTGCAAATTTTTTTAAAGTTGAATTTTTAAAAAGTAGGCGTGATCACCAAACAATTTTCCTTAGACTTAGTCACAACAGCAAGAACAAAACCCCTAAAAAATTTCAACATGATATATTTAACTTAAAATTTATATTCTCTTAAATATGGGCGATGCCACACCTAGTTTTCAAAATTTTACTGAACTCATAAAATCTGTCCACGCGCCAAGTTTCACCACTTTAACCCTCCGATAGATTGTGGCGTCTGGCCAGACGAGAAGGCTTTATTTTCGTGAATAACTTTACTGCTACCCACCCGATCATGGAAAGCTTTAGTGACTTTATAAGTTTAGAGGTGGTCTTTATAATAATTCCGAAATCGATATTTTTTTCTTTTTATTTTATCTGTTTTTTTTTTTTTTTTTTTGTACCAAAGTTTATTATGTCACATTTTAGCGTTGTCGTCTGGCTAGACGAACATATTTTTAAGCTTATAAAACCTCATAGATAGAATTCATTTCAAAATTTATCAATAGAAACTCAAACATATCACAGTGTGCGACGAGTTTTCTTCAAAATTTAAATAAAAATTAAAATATTTGTGGATATAATTCAAAGTGTAAAATTTCGTCTGGCCAGACGACAACGCTAAGATTTGTTGAATTTATTCACCGCTAATCGGTGGGTTAACACTGTTTGTTGAAGAATTATCTCACTTTTTTCATCTTCGAAATTTTCGATTGGAAAAAGTGGGCGTGGTCGTAAGCTGCTTGCGAATATTTTCAAATCAAACTGATTGCGGGTTCATTTTAGCTCATGATACAAAAAAGAAGGTAGTTCCACTCAAAATTTTTTGACGTATTTGGGGATTTATGAAGTTTTATAATGTTTGTTGTTTGCCAGAAGCGTTGCCATACCGTTACTGTTTAAGGCGAAATTGTGGTTTTCGAGATGGAAATTTCCTTTAGGATGAAAACGCAGTGGTCATCTGAGACAATAATAATATGCTTTAGCACGATTAGTAAAACATGGAATTTTATTAAAAAATAGTGGATAATGACTCATACATTGGTTAATGACTCATATCTTTATGGCAGCTTGACCCTTAGACAGAAAAAAAATACACGAAAAATCCTGTTGTTCTAGCATGACCCTATTATTATGCCCCTAAAGTGGATATTTCTCAGATCATGTTGAGAAAAAGTGTGCTTCCAAAGTCTGCACATCTATGTCTTTGCTAAAAGGGCACAAAATGTGTATAGGCGGGGCTGCCCCAAGGTGACCCCTGGTACAACGGGCAAAAACACTCTTATAACTAGTGCCTAACCTGAAGGTTAATGTTCCCCCTATAAATGGTTTACCAACTCCCTCCTGAAGCGCAACACTTGAATTATTCAATAAAAAAAATGTGGACTTGTAGCCAATTTATCAAGAAATTGCGGTGTGGGTTTTTAACGACCTCCTTTGAGCAAGCAGTTGACAAACGTGTATGTTTTGTCAAAATGTTCTCAACAAACGTACGGACACTTAAGAAGGTTATATTCCCTTGCTTTGCATACTTCGAACCATGTTTCTTCCACCTAAACAATTTTCGGGAGCTCGAAAAACTTATTAAAAACCTTTTCTAGGCTGGAATTTCGTATTAAGATATTTCCAAGGCATGGAGCGCATATTTTTCTGTTTTATTTAAAATAACTATGAAAGTAATTTAGTCGTATTCGATAATATGAAATCCTTCAAAATTAGAAAAATTCGTAACATTTTTCAATCTGGTAGCTTGTTTTTGGTGAAATTGTCATTGTCCCCGCAAAAGGCAAGTGGCTAACGTCACAATAAATAGAACTATCTCCATTTTTTATACTCAGCTGAGAAGAGCTCACTGAGTATATTAACTTTGTTTGCATAACGGTAATCCGTAACGGCATAAACTAATCGAGATAGATATATACTTCTATATATCAAAATGATCTGGGCGAAAAAAGAAATGAATTTAGCCATGTCCGTCCGTCCGTAAACACGATAACTAGAGTAAATTTTGAGCTATCATGATGAAGTTTGGTATGTGGGTTCCTGGACGCTCATCTCAGATCGCTACTTAAAATGAACGAAATCGGACTACAACCACGCCCACTTTTTCGATATCGAAAATTTCGAAAAACCGGAAAAGTGCGATAATTCATTACCAAAGACGGACAAAGCGATGAAACTTGGTAGGTGCGTTGACCTAATAACGCCAAATAGAAAATTAGTCAAATTTTGGACAACGGGCGTGGCACGGCTCACTTTTAAAAGAAGGTAATTTAAAAGTTTTGCAAGCTGTAATTTGGCTATCGTTAAAGGTATAATGATGAAATTTGGCAGGAACATTACTCCTATTACTATATATATGCTTAATAAAAATCAGCGAAATCGGAGAACGACCACGCCCGCTTTAAAAAAATTTTTTTTTAAGTCAAATTTTAACAAAAAATTTAATATCTTTACAGTATATCAGTAAATTATGTCAACATTCAACTCCAGTAATGATATGGTGTAACTAAATACAAAAATAAAAGATAATTTCAAAATGGGCGTGTCTTCGCCCTTTTTCATTTAATTCGTCTAGAATACCTTTAATGCCATAAGTCGAACAAAAATTTACCAATCCTTGTGAAATTTGGTAGGGCATAGATTCTATGACGATAACTGTTTTCTGTGAAGATGGGCGAAATCGGTTGAAGCCACTCCCATTTTTTATACGCAGTCGACCTTTTGTCCTTCCGCTCGGTCGATAACACGATAACTTGAGCAAAAATCGATATACCTTTACTAAACTTAGTTCACGCACTTATCTGAACTCACTTTATCTTGGTATAAAAAATGGCCGAAATCCGACTATGACCACGCCCACTTTTCCGATATCGAAAATTACGAAAAATGAAAATTTCCATAATTCTATACAAAATATGAAAAAAGAGATGAAACATTGTAATTGGATTGATTTATTGGTGCAAAATATAACTTAAACAAGTAAGGAAGGCTAAGTTCGGGTGTAACCGAACATAACATACTCAGTTGAGAGCTATGGAGACAAAATAAGGAAAATCTATCTGGGATAACCCTGGAATGTGGTTGTATAACATGTGTATCAAATGAAAGGTATTAAAGAGTATTTTAAGAGAGAGTAGGCCATAGTTCTATGAATGAACGCCATTTAGGGATATCGCCATAAAGGTGGACCAGGGCTGACTCTAGAATTTGTTTGTACGATATGGGTATCAAATGAAAGGTGTTACTGAGCATTTTAAGAGGGAGTGGGCCTTAGGTCTATCGGTGGACGCCTTTTCGAGATGTCCCCATTAAGGTGACCAGGGGTGATTCTATAATGTGTTTGTACGATATGGGTATCAAATGAAAGGTGGTAATGAGTATTTTAAAACGGAATGGGCTTTAGTTCTATAGGTGAACGCCTTTTCGAGAAATCGCCATCAAGGTGGACCAGGGGTGACTCTAGAATATGTTTTTACGATATGGGTATCAAATGAAAGCTGTTAATGAGTATTTTGAAAAGGAGTGATCCTTAGTTCCATAGGTGGACGCCGTTTCGAGATATCGCCATAAAGGTGGACCAGGGGTATCTCTAGAATGTGTTTGAACGATATGGGAATCAAATGAAAGGTGTTACTGAGCATTTTAAGAGGGAGTGGGCATTAGGTCTATAGGTGGACGCCTTTTCGAGATATCGTCATTAGGGTGGGCCAGGGGTGACTCTAGAATGTTTGTACGGTATGGGTATCAAACGAAAGGTGTTACTGAGCATTTTAAGAGGGAGTGGGCATGAGGTCTATAGGTGGACGCCTTTTCGAGATATCGTCATTAGGGTGGGCCAGGGGTGACTCTAGAATGTGTTTGTACGATATGTGCATCAAACGAAAGGTGTTACTGAGCATTTTAAGAGGGAGTGGGCATTAGGTCTATAGGTGGACGCCCTTTCGAGATATCGCCATTAGGGTGGGCCAGGGGTGACTCTAGAATGTTTGTACGATATGGGTATCAAACGAAAGGTGTTACTGAGCATTTTAAGAGGGAGTGGGCTTAGGTCTATAGGTGGACGCCTTTTCGAGATATCGCCATTAGGGTGGGCCAGGGGTGACTCTAGAATGTTTGTACGATATGGGTATCAAACGAAAGGTGTTACTGAGCATTTTAAGAGGGAGTGGACACTAGATCTATAGGTGGACAACTTTTCGAGATATCGCCATTAGGGTGGGCCAAGGGTGACTCTAGAATGTTTGTACGATATGGGTATCAAACGAAAGGTGTTACTGAGCATTTTAAGAGGGAGTGGGCATTAGGTCTATAGGTGGACGCCTTTTCGAGATATCGCCATTAGGGTGGGACAGGGGTGACTCTGGTATGTGTTTGTACGATATGGATATCAAATTAAAGGTATTAATGAGGGTTTTAAAAGCGACTGGCCCTTAGATGTATATGTGAAGGCGTTCTCGCGATATCGACCAAAATGTGGACCAGGTGATCCAGAAAGTCATCTGTCGGGTACTGCTAATTTATTTATATATGCAATACCACTAACAGTATTCCTGCCAAGATTCCAAGGGCTGTTGATTTCGCCTTGTAGAACTTTTTCAGTTTCTTCTACTTAATATGGTAGGTGTCACACCCATTTTACAAAGTTTTTTCCAAAGTTATATTTTGCGTCAATATCCAATCCAGTTACCTTGTTTCATCCCTTTTTTCGTATTTGGTATAGAATTATGGCATTTTTTTCATTTTTCGTAATTTTCGATATCGATAAAGTGGGCGTGGTTATGGTCAGATTTCGCCCATTTTTTATACCAAGAAAAAGTGAGTTCAGGTAAGTACGTGGGCTAAGTTTAGTAAAGATATATCGGATTTTGCTCAAGTTATTGTGTTAACGGCCGAGCGGAAGGACAGACGGTGGACTGTGTATAAAAAGTGGGCGTGGCTTCCACCGATTTCGCCCATTTTCACAGAGAACAGTTACCGTCATAGAATCTATGCTCCTACCAAATTTGAGAAGGATTGGTAAATTTTTGTTCGACTTATGGCAATAAAAGTATTCTAGACAAACTAAATGAAAATGGGCGGAGCCACGCCCATTTTGAAATTTTCTTTTATTTTTGTATTTTGTTGCATCATATCATTACTGGAGTTGAATTTTGACTTAATTTACTTATATACAGTAAAGATATTAAATTTTTTGTTAAAATTTGAATTAAAAAAAATTTTTTTTTAAAAAGTGGGCGTGTTCTTCATCCAATTTTTCTAATTTTTATTTAGCACATATAGAGTAATACTAGTAACGTTCCTGCCAAATTTCATCATGATATCTTCAACGACTGCCAAATTACAGCTTGCAAAACTTTTAAATTACCTTCTTGTAAAAGTGGGCGGTGCCACGCCCATTGTCCAAAATCTTACTAATTTTCTATTCTGCGTCAAAACGTCAACCCATCTACCAAGTTTCGTCACTTTATCTGTCTTTTGTAATGAATTATCGCACTTTTTCGGTTTTTCGAAATTTTCGATATCGAAAAAGTGGGCGTGGTTATAGTCCGATATCGTTCATTTTAAATAGCGATCTGAGATGAGTGCTCAGGAACCTACATACCAAATTTCATCAAGATACCTCAAAATTTACTCAAGTTATCGTGTTAACGGACGGACGGACGGACGGACGGACGGACGGACGGACGGACATGGCTCAATCAAATTTTTTTTCGATCCTGATTATTTTGATATATGGAAGTTTATATCTATCTCGATTCCTTTATATATCTACAACCAACCGTTATCCAATCAAACTTAATATACTCTGTGAGCTCTGCTCAACTGAGTATAAAAAAACTGTAAAATGGGTGCGACACCTACCATATTAAGTAGAAGAAAATGAAAAAGTTCTGCAGGGCGAAATCAAAAGCCTCTGGAATCTTGGCCGGAATACTGTTCGTGGTATTACATATATAAATAAATTAGCGGTACCCGACAGATGATGTTCTGTCTCACCCTGGTCCACATTTTTATCGATACCTCGAAAACGCCTTCACATATACAACTAAGGGCCACTCCCTTTTAAACCCTCATTAATACATTTAATTTGATACCCATATCGTAGAAACACATTCCATCTTTACTGCGATATCTCGAAAAGGCGTCCACCTATAGAACTATGGCCCACTCCCTTTTAAAATACTCATTAACACCTTTCATTTGATACGCATATCGTACAAACACATTCCAGGGTTTTCCTAGGTTCACTTTGCTAAATGGTGATTTTCCCTTATTTTGTCTCCAAAGCTCTTAGCTGAGTATGTAATGTTCGGTTACACCCGAACTTAGCCTTGCTTACTTGTTGTATCATGTTTTAACTCAAAAGTTTTTGAAAATATCTCAGATATTTCCTAAGTTGTCAAATTAATGCACAGCTGAGTATAAAATGTGGGCTTATAAGTCGATTTCGACTATTTACACATTAAACACTTACATCGTAAAATAGCGTTATTTTTAGAATTGGTAAACTTTTTTTCGACTTATGGCATCCAAAGTTTTGCGAAGAGATTAACTAAAAAGAGGCAGGATCAGGCCGACTTTATATTTTTTGTTTTCGTACTTTGCAATATCATATCATTACTATGGTGGATTACAAAAGAGTTCTCCATCGTTCCCGAGATGGTCGGGACCATATCTTAATGGTGCTTGTTACCAGAATGTACCGGATCTATATCCACCAAAGGTCCATCAACATCGATAACACTCCCCAAAACCTTCGGGGATTGACGTTATCGCCACAAAACAAAAGCAGTCTAAAGAGTATGGTATATTGCGAATTTTGGTAAGGTTTTAATTTAAAACAACATATTTTTTTTTAAATGGGCTTGGTCGGCAACAGATTGCGCTCCTTTTTACCTGATCTTAAAAAAATAACAAGCGGCTATACTCAGCTTCAACATGATATCTTTAACGGTTTTTGATTCATGGCGGACAAAACTATTAAAATTCGCTTTCTTAAATATGGGCGGCGCCATGCCCAAGGTGAAAAAATGTGAAGCTTATATCAGGAATCAATTCACCATTTTAACAGTATCTATCAATGAATTATCCATTTGTTCGCTATGTGAAAATTCTCGATATCGAAAAGTGGGCGTGGTTGAAGTCTGACCTCACCTTTTTCAATATCAAGGTATTATGGGTTAAAGTGAGCTTGAGCAGTAAAGCGAAGGATTCGCCTCCTTTGCTCCGTCTAGACTCTCAACTTCTGATACACCTTGTTTATCAGTTCTCCTCATCAAAAGTGAAAGTGACGAGACGACTCCTCATCCTTATAGCTTCTTCCAAAGGCGCTTGTTGCCAATGCATCGGCGATGACGTCGGAAAGTACTCTTACTGCAGATTTGTCTAGTTTGGAAAGGAAGCGTTGTTGTTTCTATCTTAGCAGACTATTTCCCGATTTAAATCAGATGTTGTATATATTGTCACGGATATTAGCATCGCTAAGTTATACCATCACTAAGGCGATGCTAAGGCCACGATAAGCAGTACTTACGTCAATAATGAAATCATGTATACACATATATAAGGCAGCCGAAAGATGTCACACACAGATGCATTTATTTATATGCCTATGTATACGCGAGAGACTGTAAACTACAAACATTCACATCAATAATTCAATCATTATGTATCTACATAAACGAATAAATAATTGCGTCTACACATATGTACGTATACGAGCAGCGGAGCGGCAATGCACAAATACATGCATATATCTTATCTGAGTTGTCACAAGAGAGAGCAATAATTTGTGCACGTAGTTGTGGCTGGCGATTTTGTAGCCGAAACTAACTAGTAAGTTCTGGAAATCGAAGAGCCTAGAAGTATGCAGCATAAACTATAAAAGCGGAGCAGGCGAGTAAGAAGAAATTCAGTTTGATTTGAGATTTCGATTAAGCGCTATCTAGCGAGCTATAGCAGACTTATTTTGAATAGTAGAGTTTCATTTGAGCTATCAATCAGTTTGGTTATTAAGCTTGCTGTTCGTTGCAGAGTATAAGTGTTATTGTGAAGTACTGTAATAAAGGCCATTTTTCAATTATTCAATATTGGAGTTATTTATTCAACAGTTTAGCGAAACGAACTTAGCAGAGGGTTGCAAATAAAAGGATTTGCAAATAAATTTGTAACAGTATGTATCTATTCCGAAATCGTTCTGGCCCCTAGCTCATTAGCATATTTATTCACCTCAATATTTCCGTGTCTGAAGACCAAGCGAAGGGATATGTTAAGGTGCCGCATTAAGGCTAATTAGTTATCGGTACGAAATTTTGATTTTATCTGGCTATCAGCAATTTGACTTGCGAGACAGTGTTATTCTACGGATGTCTACTGCTATCTATATAGCACAGACCTCCGTCTAGGAGGAACTACAATATAAGGAAAGAGGTTTGAATATTCGAAGGTTCGAAGATTCAAAAAAAATATATATATTTCCGGGGCTGACTGGCCTGTAACACAAGGTGTTATTACTTGAACTTACCGAGTTCATATCCGACAGAAAGCTCTCCACATCTCCTTTTATTCTCGGGGAGTATTTTTGCGGGTTCAAAAATAACGACAACAATCCTTTGGTGCCTGGAGTACTGCACAACCTCATCAGCTTTTCCGACCCGATGCGAATTCTTTTACAAACATAAATGTAAAAATACACTAATTTATCTCTGCCGAGATCAAGTTCCCGACAGAGGTAGGGTGGGATGGTTAACATAGAAGGTTCAACGAGGTCATATCTCATCGATACAGAAATAATCGGTATGGTATCGGTTATATGTCCAGCAAATGGCTATCTACATTAATAAAACTCGCCAAAGCCTTCAAGCAGTGTCTCTGATTCCCCCCTCCCCCCCCCCCCCCCCCCCCCAAAGTGCTATTTCCATAAGCTCATTAATAATTGGAAGAAATTTGCCCCTGATCAGTATCTTTTAGACCTCAGCGCATGAGATTACCGTGGTTTGAAGTTAAGTTTTTCACCATTTCGTTAACTCTTTATAGCCATAGTAGAATCATGAACCCCTGAGGAGTGGCCCTGATAGTCATTGAACATAAAGAGCCAGCGCCTTAAGTTTAAATCAATCCATGCAACTATAGAGCATTGGATTCCATTTCCAAATGCCCTGCATATAGTCTCTGTTTTCCCTTTATGGAAGGCACCCTGAATGATGTACTGTACCCATACCTGGTAAGCTATACGCTAGTCTATTGTTTATCTCTTCGTTTACCAATTATGGTGGGGATTCATTTTTAAATGAGATACTTCATTTCATATGCAAATTTCTCCGTTGTAAGACTGTGGTGTTTGAGCTGATCAGTTACTTACAAAAACAACTGCAGAGTAAATATTTTAAAGCCATTAAACTTTCTTCATCCCTTAAAAGAATTAAATTCCTACACATTTAAAAAGTTTCTTTAAAATGTCATAAAGCATCATCCCCACGCTATGCTCAACATTTTCAAATGCTGTTATTGAGTATTAAGTTAATTTATTTCGTTTCCATCATTCCATTTCTTTGTGGCTGTTCTGGAAAACTGTATAAAAAGAGGAGCAACAAATTGACAATTTCATTTCATCAGAACGGAAGAGTGCATACAAATATACGCGCTTATCCTAAGGATGTAAGGCATCTCGCTTGTTAAGATTAAATTTACAAGAAACTTTGACATTGAAGTACGATTACACACAGTAATGAGGCAAAAGACACAAATAGATTGATGGAATATATGCGCATAGGCAGGGGCGTAGGGAAGATTTAATATAGGTTTTTAAATTGTTCCTACTAGTTACTTCTTTGTAATAAAACTTACTTTTGCTTTTGATTTTCTTTTCACTATTGACTTTGTGTGAGTAGTCAATCACCAAAAATATGACACTAGTGACTTTTGTCGCTAGCTATATTATGTGAATAACGACTTTTTTGTCACAAGTGACATTTTTCTTATAAGTGCTTTTTTATCAGTATTTAATATTTTCTCAACTCAATAACCTGTTTGTGTCACAAGCGACAGTTTGTTACTTTTATCATTTATTTTTAAATTAATACGTGACATGTGCTCCTTTTGTAACTAATGACCTAATATTACTAGTGAGTTTTTTGTAGAAGTGACTTTTTTGTTACTATTCAATTTATGTGACTGTTGGCTTTTTTCCGCTGGTGACATTATACGACTTGTGTCTCTTTGTCACTAGTAACTTTTTGCGATACTAACATGTTATCACTAGAGATTTTTTTTTTTTAATTTCCTTTATGTGAATAGTGATTTTTGTCACTATTAACATTTTGTGATAAGTACTTTTTTATCACTATTGAAAATTTTTCAATACTAACTTTTTTACTAGTGACTATGTGCGACTAGAGTATTTTTGTGACTATAGTGACACTTCGTTAATTGTCACTACAAAATTTATGTCACTCCTTTTGTCACTAATTGCTTAGTGTTACAAATTAATGGTTTGCACTCACGGAGTTGCTGCAAGTAGCGATTTTTGTCGCTATTACATTTTGGAAGTTGTGGTTGTTGTTGTTGTAGCGATAAGGACACTCCCGCCTTGGGGAGTGTTATCGATGTTGATGGTTCCTTGCCGGATGCAGATCTGGTACGTTCTGGTAACATGCACCGACGACCTGGTATGACCACGTGAACTCTTCTAGGCCATCCCGCCCTCCCACCACCTAGATCCATCACGAGTTCGAGGTCCCCAGAGCCTCAGCTATTAATGAAACAGGATTCGACACGGGTAGGTGAGGTTGAAAATTGGGTTTGACAAGATATATATTGCGCTGGTAACCCCTTGAAAGGGGTTGCGCTATATACACAACCCCTTATATTAATTTGGTATTACGTCGCCTCTTACTAAAGGCATACCGACCGCGGGTATATTTTAAGTCCCCCAACCCACTGGGGTGACATTTGGCCGTCCTACTTTATGATGCTAGTGTCTTTGTCTGTTTGGTGAATTTTTGTGAGTTGGAATTGTTAGGCACTTATAATTCTATGTGACTAATAACACTTTGCTTTTAGTAATTTTTTGCACGCTGGTGACTTTTTTGTGACTAGTGACGTTTGTTGTTACTAGTGACTTTCCTAAATTAGGCTTTAAACTATCCTAAACAAAATTAAATTGCTTTCAAGTTATGCCGAATAATTCTGAAATATTCCCCAACTTTCCAAAACTCGTACCGAAATTTTCGGAAGCTATCTGTGTAACAATTCTGGAACGGATGCGATCCTGATATAATTTCAAAAACTGTATACAAAAAGTGATATAAAAGGCCTTTTTTGCGCTTTGTTGAACTCTTGTCAGGCGCTCGCTGATAAATTGTGCCGATCTTAAAACAGAAAGGAGTGGGTTCTTAACCAATTGAAACTTCGACGAAAGTTTTGTATGACAAAAGTTCTGGTGTTTATAGTGTCCTTCAGTTTGATAGAAAAGAACTTCTAGGAACAATATTGTTATATTCCGTCTATAGGATTTGAACTTGCTCTAACCCAAAGGTGCACACGAAACCCTTTCAAAGCTTTGGAAAACTACACGATCAGAATTCGCTTGTACTTCATACAGTAGACATCACTTACGTGAATTCTATGCTTAATCACTCTTCTTGTACAATAATACTATAAATTTTAAATAAAAATAATCTTCGGATAATATGTTTACCCACGTATCACGTAGTTTGACTAAGCCTCTGCCTTCACGCATACAACTGCATTTATTATATATGTTTTTTTAACTGAAAATGTTGACACGAGCATATTTGTATGTTTCTTTATTCCCAACCACAAACGCTTCTTATTGTTTTGCCTTTAAAAAATGTTTATGTGCTTTGTGTTTTCCTGATCCCTTTGTTGTTACATATGTGGGTGTTGTAATAAGTTTTTGCTAATAAAGACACAAAAGTGGGCTTAGTACAAGATGATAATAGTAAGGACACAAAGACGACTAAATTTTGTTATACCACATATTTCAAAATGAAAATTATGCGTTGAAGTATTATTAAATTCACATACGAAAATAAACAAGGAAAACGCTTTTTGTATAAAAGTTATTATAGTAAACTTAGAAATATACACCTATCTTATCCGCCCTTAGTAATATATCTTTATCACTAGCACACATTTAGCGCTTGTTAAAAAGCTCAAAAGTGCACAATTTACAAATCACAATATCATAAAGGTCCCATGTGCATACCTTTAACATACATACATACATATGTACATTGTCGCTGTATTGTTTAAATGGTACTTTAAGTTGCGTCTAAGTTGTTGGTGTCTCCTATTTTCTCGCAAAGAAAACATTGTAACGATTTAGTGCAATTCCGCTTATTTGCAACCTTCTTCTAATGTTCGAATCACTAAACTGTTGAATAAATAACTCCAGTATTCGATAATGCAAAATGGTCTTTATTAGACTACTTCCAAAATAACACTTCTATTGCTCGACAGATAGCGCGCTTAATCAAACTGATTTTCGTGCCTCAGCTTTTGCTGCTTTTATAGTGTTTTGTTTTTTCGTTGGCATATTTCTAGGCGGTTCTATTCTAGAATTTACTAGTTAAGTTGTTCACTGCTGACGTCTTCTCAAACTGAAAACTGAATACCTGGAAAGGAACAGAACCGTCAAAAGATGCAGTTTTTACCTTCGGATTGCTCGTTGGAACAGCTGGGCAATTTAGTTGTAACTGTTGCATAAGACATTTCAACGCTGCTATCTCGGTCCTCGAGTTGTAAAATTTTTGCATCCTGCTCTTCCAGTTTCGCAAAGAGCTGCGATGATACCTGTTCCGAAATATGTGTCGACATTCCAGATATACGTGCCCCTTGCGCTTCCAGTTGAGATGGCATATATGTCTTCTGTTCTTCCAATTGAGATGATATTTTCGACGCCATTTCTCAAATGCGTGCCTCCTGTGACTCCAGCTGAGATGCCATTGTCGATGTTTGTGCAGATACTGTGCTCGTCACTGTCTGCGGTGTTTCGTTTTTTTTCTTCCATTTTTGTTGTTGTTCTGTCGCTATCAGAATGAAAGACATACTTCTCAGCATTGATTCCTTCAAATACCATAGCTACACTTAGTCCTCTTTGTAGCTGGGATTTATTGCCAGTAGTAGCCAATCCACGGACTACCAACTCCTCCTTCAGTTGCTGGATCGTCAATTCACTCAACTTTGTCATGTCCAAGTTGTATTCCCAATCTACGGAATTTATTCAACAATTCCTCTTCTGACACTAATTGTAACGATTTAGTGCAATTCCGCTTATTTGCAACCTTCTGCTAACGTTAGAATCACTAAACTGTTGAATAAATAACTCCAATATTCGATAATGCAAAATGGTCTTTATTAGACTGCTTTCAAAATAACACTTCTATTGCTCGACAGATAGCGTGCTTAATCAAACTGATTGTCGTGCCTCAACTGTTGCTGCTTTTATAGTGTTTTGTTTCCTCGTTGACATATGAAATGGAGTACAAAGTTCTCACGATGTTCGATGCGTTAACATATAATGAAAATTTAGAAAATTAAGGTTTTTTGAAGTTTTTGGATTTGAACCAGCAAAGAAGAATAAATTCAATAACACACCTATTACACTCCAAAAAAGTTCCAAAATTAAGTCAATAACTCGTCTAAACCTCATCGGTTAAAAACCCAATAGTTAATACATAAAAACACGCATAACTATTCTATATGGAGTCGGTTACATGCCTACAACCCGTCGAAAACGAAGAGATAAATCGTCGAGCGGTTGCTATCGATAACAAAGCTTTCGTACTTTAATAACATAGCTATATCACGCCCTTGAGCCTCAGTTTTCGTACTTCTCCTTTCCTATGCCCTCATTTTTTCCTATTCTCAGACAGAAAGCCTAAAGCTGGGAGCACCAGATGGAAAAGTACTGAAGTTCCCTTGGTTTTATAATTGGTACTAGCTAAGTTAGCCAAGAAGAGGCTCGATCAATTTTTCGGATGCCATATTTTATTTAAACAATTTAACGCCAATTTAGTAAGTTTTCCGGGAATAATTTTATGAAGGATTTAGGGATCCCATATAACTAGTCACGACAAGCATTCCTGTTTCTCGATAGCTCATATCCATTGGGAGCACCAAATGAGTTCAAGACTTCATTCAACTGTCTATGCCAAAACCGCGGTGGTCTCTCTGTCTATACCCTGCAGACAAAAAAAGTGTTGCCCCTGACGTTTAATGACGAACAGGAGCTCATTGGATGAAGACGGGACAGGTGGTAGCCACCCTTAAACAAAGAGCGCTGATCTATAAATATTTAAAATAATTAATATCAATATAAGCTACTATTCCCAAACTGCCTAAACTAGTTAAGAAAGCGTTCAAATCAGTCTGCTGAGATGGCAATTTTCATTTCGGTTGATATCACAATATTAAAACTAGTAGTTGAAAGTAGTAGCTTTATGCGGTAGATATGCGCAGTTTGAAACTAATGCGGTTTGCTGCAGGGAAGCTGATTTCGCATTGAATTTTGAAACTTCAGGCGTGCGCTTTTTTGATCAAAGACTTTGTCTGCCCTGCTGACTTTTATGAGTGAATTTTCAAAAATAATCAATGAGGTACACAGCTGTAAAATGTGAATAATACTGTGACAAATATTAGCATCACTATGATGGTTGTAAATAGTCACAACAAAGAAGAAAGCAAGCAGCTACACTTATGTACAAGGCAACGAAGAATATTTTACACACATAACCAGCAGCTCGAAGTGAAGAAATTATCTCCAATACACACATGCAGTCATCAGGTAAAAGTAGAAGTTGTTACTCACACACACACACGCATATAGCTAAATAGCCAAGTATGAGATACAACTGTTCCAGAAGTCATGTTCATTACAAGATTTCTGGAACCTTAAGAGAAATAGGTTAACTAGTGATAGTCAATCAATTTATTTCAAACCCGCTATTATTGAAGTATAATTATGAAGTACTATTCCCAAAGTAGTTTAATAAAGACCGTTTTGCAATACTGGATATTGGAGTTATTAATTTGACTGTTCAGCGATTCGAACATTAGCAAAAGGTGTATAATTATCAGGAATTCCCCAAAATTCGTTACAATAACACACAAGGTCAAACAAACTATCAAAGAATTAATTCGAAATTTAATATCTTATTAATCGATGCCAGAATTCTGTAGAATTTATATGTGTGTGTATATATGTTGTGGTTTTGCATGCATATATATATATATATGCAACCACGTATACTTCCGATGCCAAATTTTTCTTACTTATCAGTATACTTGGAGCCGGAAGTTGACGGCAAAGTGAGTGGCATGGACAACTCATTAGAGATATTGTTGGTGTTGCCTTCATAATTATTCCTACACTAAATTCCTTTGAATTTAATTATTCGTTTTAATTTCCTAATATGTCCTTTAACTAAGTGTATATGTATGGACGGCTGTTCAACATAAGCACTAACAACAATGCATATTTATGTAAGTATATAGCTTTATCGGGATGTACATATAAACTTCAACATGCTTCAGCAATATGAACTTAAGCGTAATGACGGTTACTTGAATTTGTTTGTTTGGTGCCCCCCATAAATTCAGAAAACAGAAATTCAGAAAAACACTTTTTCAGAAAACTCTAGTCAGAACCCTTTTTTCAGAAAGGCAAAATTCTGAAGTCAAAACTCAGAAATCAAATTTCAGAAATTATTATTCAGAAGTGAAGTTTCAGAAGTCAAAATTAAGAAGTCAAATTTCAGAAGCCAAATTTCAGAAGTCAAAATTCAGAAAGTAATCAGAATACAGAAAAACATTAAATTTTCTCAAAATTCAGAAACGTTTATTTATTTGGAAGGTATTATGTATAAAGAAAAAGTAGCACAATCTAAAATTTTAAATTGTGTGCAATGGCAAGCATGTAATTAATTAAATCATTTTCGCGTTCATCTTTTTCAAATGAATTTACAATACTAAACAAACGCTGGTCGAAGTCTTTGTATTTTTTCTTGCGTTTTCGATATGGCTCACCTCCAGCTGAAAATTGCTGTAGTTTTGTTTCTGTTATCGCCTGTTCGTTTTTTATTTAATTTATGAAATTAAATATGTTAGGGTGTGTCCCAAATGCACTTCGAATGGCGTTGTGCCACCCTTCGTTAGAATTATTTGTTTGGGCTTCACCCAAACGACTTCTTCCGACGTTGCTGTGTTCCAGGAAGTGGCAATCCAATATAAGTTACCTCGAAATAATTTAATAAGTTTTGTATTTCGGAATTGTATTCCTTCGTTATCCACATAAAATTCCAGTTCAGATGTCAATCCGAATGCATCGATCACCATTTCCTCTGGAACAAATGCAAGTGCTAATAAATATTTCAAATTCATCGCGAAAATTGAAAAAATTTATATAACTCTTTTGCAGCCCTAATGATTGGATATGTCTCGAAATGTTTTTGAAAAAGTGGAAAAAACATCTATGAACCAATGCTTCAGGAATCGTGTTTTTTACTGAATTAATTGCCGCCTTCTCGAAATCCAACATCACATATTTAGGTTAAAATGAGTTTCTTTGTTCTAATAAAGTCTTCATTATGATATTATATGTTTCTTGTTTTTTGTTACATACTAGTACATATACCAAGGGAACTATTAAACCATTTAAACCTCCTGCAAATAATAGAATTTCAATAGAATCGAGAACTGTATTCAAATATATACATATAAAGGAAACACTTGCCATACAATGTATATAATTGGGGAAAAAATTGAAGGAACAACACAAAATATGCCGTCCATATGAATCGAGGAGCAACTTGCTAAAAATTTCAAATTTTCTTCTGTGGAAAAAATGATTAGCCTTTGATAATTTGGCCCACTATCATATAGCAAAAACTGTTTTCCATCTATTGTTTTGATAAACTCATTTTCAAGAACGAGTTCTTTGAGATTATTAGGATTTTTCGGAACGAAATTTAGAGCACGTGTTCGCCTGAAGGTGTGCATCATTTGATCGACTGAAGGGAGAATCGGTCTAACAGCTATATTTGCATTTGATATAATCTGTCCTACAATATCTCTCGAGGTACGACACCCTTCAGTAGCCTTTCGTTTTAAATCTTTTGCCAATCGATAACATTCCAATTTCCTAGCATCTGGTGCATGTAAATATATGCCTGTTATCTTCATGTTGTCATTATTTTCACCTGGTTCCACGTTGTTATATCGAATTAATCTGGCACCACAATTCGATTCACTTTTTTTACTAAAACATATTCACGAAAGTGAAAAAACTTCCAATTTTGTGAATTAGAATTATGTTCTTACTTTCTACAGAAAAAATAATCTGTTTTATTATACGACCTATCGAATGTATATTCAAATTCATCTAAGAAAATTTACAATAACACGAAAAAGTGATGATAAAAAATAAATTCAGTGATCATACATTAAAAATGGATTAGTAGTTTATACTTAAAATATATCAAAACTGAAAAACCAAACATTAAAATAACCAGATGGCTGAAAAAAAATCAGAAGTCAAATTTCAGAAGTCAAAATTCAGAAAGTAATCAGACAGCAAAAAACATTAAATTTTGCGCAAAATTTTATGTTTTTTTGCTGTCTGATTACTTTCTGAATTTTGACTTCGGAAGTTTGACTTCTGAATATTGACTTCTGAATTTTGACTTCTGAAATTTGACTTCTGAAAATTGACTTCTGCAATTTTGATTTCTGAATTTTTGCTTTCTGAAAAAAGACTTCTGACTAATGTTTTCTGAAAAAATGTGTTTCTGAATTTTTGTTTTCTGAATTAATGGGGGGAACCGTTCATTTATATTCCTTCCGTTTCCGTCTTGCATAAATTTTGTATTTTTTCTGAAAACTCAAATGCAAATTCTTTTCCGTCAAACTCCTTCAAACAGTAATAACTTTCAGAATGGAGAAGATTGCGGCGATCTAACAGGAATCAAATACCTAAATTGTATCCGATCGGAATCAAAAATTTACAAGTGTTACTTCCCCAAATACCTTAGTTTCAAGAACGCCTAATCTCATAAATTTTTTCATAGAAGTTCGTTAATGCATATTTATGTAAGTATATAGCTTTATCGGGATGTACATATAAACTTCAACATGCTTCAGCAATATCAACTTAAGCGTAATGACGGTTACTTGCATTTGCTCATTTATATTCCTTCCGTTTCCGTCTTGCATAAATTTTGTATTTTTTCTTAAAACTCAAATGCAAATTCTTTTCTGTCAAACTCCTTCAAACAGTAATAACTTTCAGAACGGAGAAGATTGCGGCGATCTAACAGGAATCAAATACCTAAATTGTATCCGATCGGAATCAAAAATTTACAAGTGTTACTTCCCCAAATACCTTAGTTTCAAGAACGCCTAATCTCATAAATTTTTTCATAGAAGTTCGTTAATGCATATTTATGTAAGTATATAGCTTTATCGGGATGTACATATAAACTTCAACATGCTTCAGCAATATCAACTTAAGCGTAATGACGGTTACTTGCATTTGCTCATTTATATTCCTTCCGTTTCCGTCTTGCATAAATTTTGTATTTTTTCTTAAAACTCAAATGCAAATTCTTTTCTGTCAAACTCCTTCAAACAGTAATAACTTTCAGAACGGAGAAGATTGCGGCGATCTAACAGGAATCAAATACCTAAATTGTATCCAATCGGAATCAAAAATTTACAAGTGTTACTTCCCCAAATACCTTAGTTTCAAGAACGCCTAATCTCATAAATTTTTTCATAGAAGTTCGTTAATGCATATTTATGTAAGTATATAGCTTTATCGGGATGTACATATAAACTTCAACATGCTTCAGCAATATCAACTTAAGCGTAATGACGGTTACTTGCATTTGCTCATTTATATTCCTTCCGTTTCCGTCTTGCATAAATTTTGTATTTTTTCTTAAAACTCAAATGCAAATTCTTTTCTGTCAAACTCCTTCAAACAGTAATAACGTTCAGAACGGAGAAGATTGCGGCGATCTAACAGGAATCAAATACCTAAATTGTATCCAATCGAAATCAAAAATTTACAAGTGTTACTTCCCCAAATACCTTAGTTTCAAGAACGCCTAATCTCATAAATTTTTTCATAGAAGTTCGTTCACACTTCAAATTGTATTGTATTTATTCTAAAGTATTGCGTTTATGGAGCAAATTCTGAGACATGGAGTCTTTGTGTAAGATTCTGAGTACTAAAATAGGTCGTTTTAAATTCGAAAATTATGCCCTAATAGGGTCTACACACGGAGCCTCCCACTCACGGATCAGCTGTGTTGACAAGCCATCAAAATCAAATTCATTTTGATTTTTACGACACAACCAGAGTCATGCCAGTGTGACCAATACCAAAATGTTTTCACTTACACATCGAAACTCACTCTGTGTGGACGCTATGAAAATTACTATTTATGAATAGTTCATAATTTGAAACACTATTTCATCATTGTAAAATTTTCCATAAATTTTTGGAGTAGCATTTGATTGGAGTAACATTTGATTGTTTATTTGTTTAAATTTATTTTAAATGTTTAAAGAATTTTTATGGTCCCTCAACGAATACATTTTGAATTCAAATTTTTCTCAGTGCCACAATATTTTCCAAAAAAATTTTCTTGTTAATTTGAATATCATACCGAAGTACCTTGGCTTTACATGGAAGAGCTTTTTCTTTGCATTTTCATATGAAATTCAGGCACTTTCATATGATTCAAATTTATATGTGAGGGCATATGGTAGTGCTATATATTTTTTTATATATTCAAAGTGTGAATTTGTATCTGTACCTATTTTTCAGGACAAAACAAAAATAAAAGTGCAATACGTGTATGGAGTTGAACAGCTCTATTTAAAATTATTTATTCGTCGGGTTCATTTGCTTTCCCTTTATCGCTCGTTCTCCACTCTACTCTTTCCTATTTATTATGTTTGTCAAGCCATTTCTCCTTTATTTCCCTTTTTCATTTCTTTTCTTGATCTTATTACTTTTTACTTTTTCATTCTTGTTTATTTTGTCATCCGTTTTTTTTTTGTTTTTTTTTTTTGTTTTTTTTTTTTTTTTTTTTTTAATGGACGTTGTGGCACCGCGCTGCCCTCAAGTGGCCCAATGAAACCAGGCTAATCCTGTTCACGCGATCGATTTATATATATATATAATAACTTTTTTCTTTTTTTTTATTTTGCCGAGTCTTTGATGGGCAGCGGTTTGTCAAGCGTCACGATCTGAGACTGCTCAGCTACAGAAGAAATTTCATCAGCCAAGCGTAATACTTAAAGAGAACAGAAGCAAACGTATTATACATTAATTTAGAGAGGTGAGAACAATCTTTTTTATAGAAAAAAGGGAGTCCGAGCTATCAAATGTGTTTGAGTGAGAGTTATAATCTTGGCATAAACGCCGAAAAGGTTCATTTTGTTCGAAATTCGTTCTACATTGTTTCAGCAGAAGAGGTTTGAAGTGTCTCGATGTCCGAGAGGGAACGCAAAAGTTCACTTCATTCAGAAGGAATGGGCTCGAAATTGATCCATTTAAAGGTTTTGTCATAAATATAATAATAAGCTTTAATCGATTAGTATAAGGTGGAAGATTAGTTAAAGAGTCCCATTGGAAATTTCTTAAGGCAAATAGTAAAAATTGTTTTTGTATTGATTCGAGACTGTCTGCATGGACTTGATAACGCGGACTCCAAATTATCGAGCCGTATTCTAATATTGGCCTAACTAATGTTGTAAAAAGTGCTTTAGTTATGTAAGGGTCGTTAAATTCTTTTGACCACCGTTTAACAAATGCAAAAACACCTTTGCCTTTATTCACTGTAGCATTAATATGAAGATTGAAACTAAGTTTGGAATCCATCATGACTCCCAAGTCAATAAAATTATTTACATTTTCTAGACTATAGTTGTTAATTGTATATGAAGCTGGTGGCGAAACTCTCCGAGAAAAACACATGAATTTACATTTTTTGAGATTGAGCGGCATATAATTTACATTGCACCAGGTAACCAAGTGATTTAAATCCATTTGAAGCAAGGAATGTTCCTCAACCGAGGCACATGATTTGAAAAGTTTTACATCGTCTGCGAACATCAAGATTTTTGAGTATTTAATTGTACCAGATATATCGTTTATGAACAACAAGAACAGAATCGGACCAAGATGGCTGCCCTGAGGAACACCAGAAGAAACATTGATGACCCCAGAAAGTGTATTTTTAAAGATTACTTTTTGCGTACGATAACCAAGATACGAAGAAATCCAACATATAAGACGGGGTTGAAAACCGAGTTGACTGAGCTTATGAATAAGTCGAAAGCTTTACTGAAATCGGTGTAAATCACATCAGTGGGAAGGCGTTTTCTAAATCCATTAGAAACGTGGGTGGTAAATTCTAGTAAATTGGTGATAGCTGATTTGCCCTTGCAGAACCCATGCTGCGAGCTTGCAATTATGGGGGAAAGAGAGAATGTTAGGTGGTAGGTAACAATAGCCTCAAATAACTTTGGGATAGCGGATAACTTTGCTATGCCCCGGTAGTTTTCTATTGAAGACCTGCTTCCATTTTTATGAAGCGGAATAAGAAAAGATTCCTTCCATATTGTTGGGAAAACGCCATAAATTAAAGATAAATTAAATAAATCTGTTAGCGGCTGATAGATGTTTGCAGCACATTTTTTAAGAAAGTGTGTCGGGATCCTGTCGGGGCCGTATGAATATGATACCTTTAAAGTTTTTAAATAAGATAATACATCTTCTGAAGATATAAATGGAGCTCTGATTGAATAACATGAATCAATATGGTATGGGTATTCATTAGGTGAAACGTTGGTCTCAATAGAGTAATTTCATTTGAAAAATTCAGCAAAGAAGTCGGGGATCTCTTGATCATCGCGTTTAGAGTTTACGAATCCGTAAAATGCCTTCGGGTTGCAAGTTATATTTCTTTTCATTTTACAAAGATAAGCTTTGTAACACTTTTTGTTCAATTGAAAATACTTGCAGCGTAGAATCGAGTACTGTAAGTAATGGTTATGTAAACCCGTCTTTTTGAACAACTTGAAAGATCGAGACTTTTTATTCTTTAAAATTTTCAGCTCTTTAGTGAACCATACTTGGCTTGTATCGGAATGTACACAAATCCGCTTAGGTACGTATTTTTCAAAAAGACAGTAAATGGTATTGTAAAAGTGAGAAACGCTTTGCTCCACATCAGCATTAAATATTGGCCACACTATTCGAGATATTTCTTTTAATTTTCATTTACCACTTCTATTTCCTTCTTGTTAATTTCTTTATTTTATATTCTCCTTTTCCTTTTCTTTTTCTTTTTATCTTCTCTCTCTACTTCTCCTCCCTCTTCTCTTTCTCTTCCTCCTTCTTCTAATCCTCTGCTTCTTCCTCTCTTTCCCCTTCTCTTTTCCATTCTCATTTGCCTTCTCCCTTTTTTCTCCATCTCCTCACCCTCGTCCTTATTCTCACCCTTTCTCTTCTCCCACACTGAATATCGACAATGTCTTTGCCGAAAGGGATTTAACTTTTGCTTTCACACGAAGAGATCATTACATTCTTTTTTATATGGAAGAATATCCCCTCTGAAAAAAACATTGTCAATAATCAATCAATATTTCAATTAAAAGCTCAAAATTTTCTTAAGTTTTTTCGAATTTTCTAATTTTTCTGAAAACGCTTATGAGATTGGCCTGCAAAGCTTCAGTAACAAAGTTCATGGAATTTTTTTCTTATTATATAAAAATGAAACGGGGAAGAACTGAATTAAGGAAATTCGTTAGAAAACTTCCACTGCTATTATCATGTTCGCAGCTGTACAGCAATCTTATTTTACATTTACAGTTGTGAGTTTTTATTCCCTTATAAAAATCATTTCAATGTCGCCTATGGGGACCACAATTGCGTTTATGAGCCAACCACATGTACTATATAAATGATGCAATCATGGCACTTCGCCTTTTGTTCAAATAAATGCCCATAGACACCAACAAGACCTTCAGGGATATTTACAACTTTAAATTAGGCCCCTTGGGCTGCTTTGTACCAGTAGAAGTTGAAATATACAGACATATAAAAATATATTTGTATATGAAACTACCTAGCAAAAAATTTTAGCCTTATATAAGCCTTATTTCTTACGGAAAAAAGGCTTTTCGCATTAGGCCTTTATTTTATAAGGAATATAAGTTGTATGGCGTAATCCTTATAATAGACCTTATTTTTCTGTACTTATGTCATCAGACATAGGGAAATAACGTTATTTAAAAGGATTATGGCCCATGTAAAGTAAGGATTACATAAGGAATTATTATAAGCTGTTAATAAAAAATGAATATAAGGCGCGATAAACTCCGAAGAGATTTTAGGCCAAGCTTCTCTCTCCCAATTTGCGTCGTGCTATTTTTAATTTTTCCCACAAATTGGCGGGATGGGACCTACTTGTTTTATGCCGACTCCGAACGGCATCTGTAAGGCAGATGAGTTTTCAATGAGAAGCTTTGCATGGCAGACATATACTCGATGTGCTTGTCAAACACCGGCGAGGGGCCACCCCACTTTTCTTGTAATTGAAGAACTTGTTTCTAAAATGTTGATATTGATTTGCCCGGGTCTTGAACCGAGGACCTTTGGTGTGTTAGTCGGAGCACGCTACCATCACGGTGGCCGCTAATTGATCAATTTAAACCAGGCTTTTTTATTATAAGATATCCCTTGCTATATGGGGGCCTTTTTATTAAGTCTTATAACCCTCTCAGTTTCAGCTCCTACGTTAGAAATACGAAACAGGAAAAATTAAGAATCCATTTTTAAGCTTTTTGAACGGAGAGGTTCGGCCAGTCCGAACACTTATTTCGAGATGTCGTTTGGAGTCGGCATAAAACACGTAGCTCCCTCCAGTGTCTAGTAAAGATAAAAATCAGTATACAAAACGCCGGAAATAGATCTTCTCAAACAGCGAGACATTTACAGTTTACGTCTTTAATTGATTTTTTGAAGCAACAAAATATTGTAACGAATTTACTGCAATTCCGCTTATTTCAAATCTTCTACTAAGGTTCGAATCACTAAACTGTTGAATAAATAAGACCACTATTCAGAAATGCCAAATGGTATTTATTAGGCTACTTTCAAAATAACACCTCTATTGCTCGACAGATAGCGTGCTTAATCAAAACTGATTCTCGCGTCTCTACTGTTGTCGCCTTTTATACTGTTTGGTTTCCTCGTTGCATATTTCTAGGCTTTTCCATTCCAGAACTAGTTATCAGCTACAAAATCAACAGCCACAACTACGTTTATAGCTTCTCATATGCGCGTGAGTAGGTAGGTTAGGTAGGTTGAACTGGCCGGTCCATGAGGACCTCACATAGACTGATTGAGTCCGTAGTGTTACCAGAAGTTTGTTTTAACGACCAAACTGAAAAACCCTATCAAAAACCAGGACCTATGTTATAAAATAACTCCGTCCTCTTGGCAAATACTAGAAGCTTCCTAGGACTTAAGCCACTTGCTGCTTCTAGATCTGACAGCTGTATCACTCCTAATAGCTGGAGTCTTAGCCTGGCAAGTGCAGGGCACGAGCACAGAACGTGCTCGATCGTTTCCTCATCCAACCCACACTTCCTACACCTGCTATCACTGCCCAAGCCTAATTTAAAGGCATGTGACGCCAGAAGGCAGTGTCCAGTCAGAATACCCGTCATGAGTCTACAGTCCTCTCTTTTTAATGATAGAAGCAACTGTGTTAGTCTAAGGTTGTAAGACCTACACATAATCTTCGACACTTTACAGCCCCGCGCTTGAACCCACGCCTTTTCTGCTTGGTCGATCATGTGCACCTCTCGCCTTCGCTTAATCTCGCCCAATCTAATTGGGACGTCTACGGAGCAAGCTTCAAGGGATGCGCCCTTTTTAGCTAATTCGTCCGCTTTTTCATTCCCATCTATTCCCATATGCCCTGGGACCCAATATAGATGTATGCTTCTCCCTGTCCCGATTCTCTCCAGAGACTGCTTACACTCTAACACGCATTTAGATGCTGTGCTATGCGAGATTATTGCCTTAATTGCTGCTTGACTGTCAATATAAAAGTTAACACGGTTGCAGCTTAAGCTATTCTCTTCCAGGGTTTCTACTGCTTTGGTTACGGCTAATATTTCCGCTTGGAAAACGCTACAGTAATCCGGCAGCCTGTAGGATCTGCTTAATTCCGGATCAGCGCAGTATACCGCAGACCCTACTCCTTCCACTATTTTGGAACCATCGGTGTACACATGTATCGCCTCGTCCGCCATTTGCGCACCCTTGCGCCAACCGTCCACCTCTATTGTGGCCTTAAGGTCTCCCTCAAAGTGCAGGTAGGGAATCATGTAGTCTGTTCGTCTTGTGACTGAGGACGCTATACTACTATGGCCATATGGTCGGCGCTCAAGCTGCCCCGAAGCATCGAGCCTGGTTGCGGTCGTTAACGCTTTGTTCTTTGCTACCAGGTCTACAGGTGGAATGTGCAGAATGGCATACAGTGCAGCCGTCGGGGTTGTTTTCAGGGCTCCCGTAATGCAAAGCATCGATAGTCTGCATACCCCCTCTAATTTTTTGAGGTATGTTGTTTTTTGTGTGGCTTTCCACCAAACAAGAACTCCATAGTATAGAATAGGGCTTACAATCGCTGTAAAAACCCAATGAGAAAGAGAGGGCGATAGGCCCCACGTACACCCCAGCATTCTTTTACATGCATAGAGTGCCGTTGAGGCCTTCTTGACCCTCTCCTCCACGTTGAGCTTCCATGACAGCTTACTGTCTAGGATGATTCCTAGATATTTTGTGCAAGGTTTCTCCTGTAAGGTCACCGCTCCTAACTTAGGCCTGGTCCAATTTGGGACCTTGTACCTCTTTGTAAACAAGACCATATCCGTCTTCTCCGCATTGACTTTCAGCCCGACATTAGATGCCCAGGTATGAATATCCCGAAGCGCCCGATCCATCAAAGAACTAATCGTTGGAAGGCATTTTCCACTTATGACAATTGCAACGTCATCTGCGTAAGCCGTAAGTTTTACGGGTCCCTCATCGAATTGCCTGAGCAGTTGGTTGATGACCAGTGTCCACAGCAGAGGTGATAGCACCCCTCCCTGCGGCGTGCCCCTGTCCACTGATTTCGTGGCCTCGTACAATCCCCATTGTGATGTAATCTTCCTGCAATTTAACATGCAGCCGATCCATCTGATTAAGGCAGGATGTACTTTAATGTAATTAAGACCATCCATAATCGCCCATTTTGCAACATTATTGAAAGCCCCGGCAATGTCCAAGAAGACTCCTAGAGCATACTCCTTATATTCCAGGGATTTCTCTATGCTTATTACCACCCTATGCAATGCGGTGTCTACCGACTTGCCTTTGGTGTACGCATGCTGTGTTGTGGAGAGCAGCTTTTCATCCACGTTGGACTTTATGTACACATCTATCAGCCTCTCAAAGGTTTTGAGCAGAAATGATGTTAAGCTAATGGGTCTATAGTCTTTGGGATACACGTGACCGATCTTCCCCGCCTTTGGTAGAAAAGCTACACGAGCAGTTCTCCAACAGTGCGGTACATGATTCAGTCTTATGCACCCATCGAATATTATTTGAAGCCATTCCACGACCGCCCTACTTGAGACTTGTAGCATGGCCGGGAATATACCATCTGGGCCCGGCGATTTAAACTTAGAAAACGTCTTCACTGCCCACTCGATCTTGGTATCGGTCACCAAGCCCGGCACCACTAGCTCCGTGATCGAAGTGTGAGTGATGTCTGCTGGTTCTTCTAAACCGTCTCCCGATGGGAAATGTGTATCGAGAAGCACCTTAAGGGATTCCTCACTATCACGTGACCATTCCCCGTTCTCTTTCTTTATTAGTCCCTGGACTATGTTTCCCTTTGCTAGGACTTTTTTCAACCGTGCTGTTTCACTGGAGCACTCTATGTCCGTACAGAAACTTTTCCATGAGTTTCTCTTCGCCCTGGTAATTTCACGCTTGTAGATCCTCAGTAGATCCCTGTACTCGTCCCGACACGCTTCGCTTTCCGCGGTCTTTGCGAGTTTAAACATTTCTTTTACCTGTCTTCTTAGAAGACTCAGCTCATTGCTCCACCATGGCGGCTTTGCTTTTCCTCTGAATCTTCTTAGAGGGCAAGCTTTGTGATACGCAGTCATAAGCGTCCTTGTTAGGAATTCATTCGACTCCTCCAGTTCCTCTACATTAGCAACCTCTTTGGGTTGTCCCAGTTTCGTTTCTACATGTTTCTGGAATTTAGTCCAATTCGTTGCCCTAGGGTTTCTAAAGGTTCCTCCCTTCTCTACCCTCTTTAGTGGGATGCTGAAGCTTATATACGCATGGTCGGAGAAGGATGGTCTATCGAGAACCATCCAATCATACCTTGATATATCACGCTCGGAGCTCAATGTAATATCCAGAACATTGCTGGATGTTGGACCAATGTATGTAGGAACATTTCCCCTGTTGGCTATCTGCAAATTGGTTTGCAGGATGTAACAAAATAGAGATTCGCCTCTCTCGTTCGTATCTGCTCCTCCCCACGCATTGTGGTGCGCATTTGCATCTGCGCCTATGACCAACCGCCCTTTGCGCCCTTCCTCCTGTACTAGCCTTTTGCACTCCATCGGTGGAACCTCCGCAGCATGGGCCATGTAGCAGGACGCCAGGATAAATGCCTGCTTATTCTTTTGCTCAACGGCCACCGCTACGAGATCCTCGGTGGTGTAATTAGGCAGCATATATGAATGCAGCTGTTTCCTTACCATTACTACAGCTCGCACCCGTCCTTCCGTTTGTGCGTAGTAAACGCCAAACCCGCGCGCGCTAAGTCCAGAAACCTTTCCTCCCGATGAGAGCCACGGCTCCTGGATCAGCGCCACGTCAAACGAACCCTCCTCAAGGGTTAGGAGGAGTTCGCTCGACGCCACTTTACTGTGTTGGAGGTTTATCTGTAGGACTCGCAGCACCATTGGGCTGTTTGTCCCCCTCCAGCACCTTCGTCTTGACGTCGTCGTCCTCCTCTTGCCCTTTTGGTTTAGAGTATTCGAGGCGCCCTTCAGCCCCTCGTGAATGTTGTGCCGTGTGTTCCTCTGTGCGAGTCACAGCACCATTTAGCGTTTGGTCCTCTTCTAGCACGTTCGTGGTGACGTCGGGGACCTCCACATGTCTTTTTTCCCTTAGGCTTCTGAGGTCCTTTTCGACTTCGCCCACTTCCAGCGTGTTAGGATTTTTATCCTCGGGACTTCTTTTCCTGAGTCGCATGTAAATTTTGCCAGTGCCAAAGGACATTTTGCCAAGCTGCGTGTACAAAATATCCTCCGCCTGCTTGTTTATTTGGAAGATGTAGAACTGACCATCCTCGGTAGGCCGAGATACAGTAAGTACCTTCCAATCCTGTGTCGGTATGTTCGGGTTCTGATTCTGCAGAAGTCGCAGTGTATCCTCCGACTTCATCACGCATGGTATCCATACCTTAACTTTTGGTACCGTGGGGATTTGCGCTTTATCCACCACCTCAAACCGCGCGTTCGTGCCTTGCCTTTGGAGGTTTGGAACGACTTCCTCCAGCCACCGCAAGCTCGCGATGTTGTCGCACGCTATCATCTTCACACCATTATACCATCCCCCCGAATCAAAGGTTGGAAGGGGCTTACTTGGTTGTTCCCGCATCATCTTAAGCATTAAGCTAATAAGCTCCCTTTCCACAGATCTCCACCTTTCAGTAGTCATTTGTCCGAACGGACTGCTACGATCAACCAGCGCCACAGTCAGTGACTGCTTTGCCACATCACTCATCTTCTCGGGAAAAGCAGGAGTCTTAGTGTTATCTCCCTTTGGAACCTCCGAGAACACCGGAGTCTTCGCGTTAACTCCCTTTAGCGCCTCCGAAAAAGCCGGAGTCTTAGCGTTATCTCCCTTTGGCTTATCTCCTACTTCCGTAGTTGGAACTTCCCTCTGACTGGCAGCTTTCGAGGTAGTTGCTACCTCGCTATTGGAACCCATCTGTCTTACAGCTTTGGGCCTACTTGTCTTGTCTATGCGACTGCCCTGCCTCGCGGCTCTAGGACTGGGTCCTTTCTGCCTCTTGAAAGCAGGCTTGTCGCCTTCTGCCGAACGTTGCCTCTTCATTCTGCCATTCGACGCTTCTTCCTCCTCGTACCGGTTGCAGAACCGAGGGTTTCTCGCAGCAAACCTTTTGAACTGCCTTCGACCTACTTCTACCGCTTCATGGGCCCATTCCAAGCGCTCGATCTCCACTTCTGTTGGGTCGACCACTGCTCCCAAGCGTTGTACAATTCTTAGTGCTGCACGGTACTGCGAGAGAGCTCTTTTACTTCCTCTGCTCCGTACCCTTCTCCACTCTTCTACTCCGTTTTCATTTGTGTGCTTCTCCAACACGGAGTTCATTGAATCAGCACTACTCTCGCTCCCCGAGTCCGACGCATCGCTTAATTCGTATTTGTCGTCCCTGGATTGCGACTCAGTCCTCCTCTTTACATCCTCCTTATTACGTTCAGGTAATGAGTTGTTCATCTTGGTCGTACGACCACCTGCCCGACAAGGCGGGCTCAGCGGTCCAGTATTATATACGGGGAAAGAACCGTCCGCCACAGCAGCGCCCCTTACTGCGGTAAGGCCATAAATACTTCCCGAGATGGCCCGGTATCGGGAAGGCTCCGTTCGAATACAGCCGAATTTATCCCCTGGCTGCAAATCGTCCAATAGGCACGGTCCGCATAACACCCTGGATTAGGGGTTGGCAGTTCTTGGTCACCGGCATCCCGCCGCCCTCCTATGAGGCGAAACGGCGTAGATGTCAGTCCTAAACAGCTCCGCCTCATAGTCGGGCGCTATGGAGTTCGGCTAAGCCCTCACACCAACGACAAGGTGCCTACCCTAGTGAGGGTGAGTAATAGTTGCACAAATTATTGCCCTCTCTTGTGAGCATGTGTTTGTGCGTTGCTTCTCCGCTGCGTGTACGTACATATGTGTAGACATAATGATTGAATTATTGATGTGCATCAAGTCACTGCTTAGCACCGGCTTAGAGATGATAGTATCCCTTAGTGCTGCTAATATTCGTTACACTGCCCTCCACCTAAGTCTGGTCGTCCCGATCAGACAAATCTCTCGATCTAAACGCTGCCAGCCTTTCCAAATGAACCACTTTCAGTTTGGTTCCTGGTTTGCCAATGGTTTGTATGAGGTACACTACATCGTTGATCCGTTTTACAACTTTGTATGAGCCTTCCCAATTACACTGCAATTTCGGGTACAAACCTTTTTTTCATTGTGGGTTGTATAATAGCACCAAATATCTTTCCTGAAACCCTTCCGAATTAATTGCTTTATCGTACCTCGCTTTCATCTTGTCACTCATAATATTTGATCGTTGCCTTACAAGATCGTGTATCTCTCTCAGCTCTTCTTCCAAGACACCAGTGGATTTCTTGACACTTCTCTCCGCATCGGCATCTATTCCAAACTTCAAATCAGCTGGCAGTCGAAGGTCATTGCCAAAAATTACCTTTACGGCAGTTTGGCTCATTGTCTCATGCACTGCCGATCGGTAAGCCATCAAGAATAATGATATATGTGTATCCCACTCCTTATGGTACTTGTCTACTACTTTCCTTAAATGCTCCTCCAATGTTCTAATGAATCGTTCCACCATACCATCGGACTGAGGATGCAATGCAGTTGTCCGTGTTTTTCAAATTCCCAGTGATTTACACATTTCCCGGAACACAGCTGATTCGAAATTCCTGCCTTGGTCAGAATGTAACTCCATTGGTACACCATACCTTGCAACCCAATTGTTTATAAACACTTCTGCTACTGTTTCCGCTTCTTGATTTGGGATTGGGTATACCTCTGGCCATTTGCTGAAGTAATCCATAACCACGAGTACATATTTGTTTCCGCCGTTGCTAGTAGGAAATGGACCTGCAATATCCATGGCGATCCTTTCAAATGGCGCACCTGATTTATATTGCCTCATCTGGCCATGACTTCGGGTTTTGGGCCCTTCGCTCTGCTGCAAACCTCGCAGTTCGCAATCCACTCAGTGACCGACTGACGGGAACCAACCGAACAGAATCTCTGTTTAATCTCCTCCAGCGTCTTCGTGATTACAAGATGACCTCCGCTTGAACCATTATGCAGCTCGCTGAGCACGTCAGGAATCCTCTTTCTGGGAACAACTATCAGTTTCTTCTTGCATTGACCATCCTCACTCTCCCATACTCGATGCAAGAAACCGGATATCAACTCTAAACTGTTCCACTGTGCCCAATATGAATTCGCAATGGGACTCTCTACTGACATCTCCTCTCTATTTAGTCTTTCGTTTCGTTCGAGCCCTTGCATAACATGTGACAGATCTGTATCTTCTAGCTGACATTTCCTTAGCTGTTCCTTTTCCCATTCATCTGTACATGTTATAGTCATTAGCCGGGCATCTATAATGTCTTCTTTAGCCTCGGCCTTTGGACAGTGCTTGCATTCCAAACTACATGGTCTTCGTGACATTGCATCGGCATTTCCATGGGTACTACCTTTTCGATGCTCAATGGAAAAGTCATAGCTTGGAAGTCGCTCGATCCACCGTGCCAATTGTCCTTCTGGATTACGGAACTGCAGAAGCCATTTCCACGCTGCGTGATCTGTCCTGACGCGGAATCGCTGGCCGTAGAGGTATTTGTGGAAATGTTTAATGCACTCTACCAATGCCAACAGCTTTCTCCGTGTAACGCAATAGTTTCTCTCTGGTTTTCCAATCGAACGGCTGTAATATGCAACTACCTTCTCCTGTCCATCGACCAGTTGTGATAAAAGGCCTCCTATAGCATATCCGCTCGCATCTGTATCTAGAATAAACTTTGCTCCTGGAATAGATATGCCAACATTGGGGCAGTGCACAAATGCTCTCTCAATGTTTGGAAAGCTACTTTTTGCTCCTTCTTCCATTCAAAAGCTTTATTTTTTCTTAGTAGCTCGTGGAGACTATGGGCTACGCTGGCAAAATTTTGTACAAATCGGCGGTAATATGTGCACAGCCCAGGGAAACTTCTCAATTCATGCAGATTCTGTGGTCTTGGTCAATCCTTCACTGCTTCTATCTTTTCATTCGCGGTGCAGATGCCATCCGTCATTACTTTATTACCCAAGTAACTAACTTGCTTCTTGAACAGAGAACACTTTTTGGGACTAAGTTTCAGACCAGCACCGGCTATTCTTTGGAAAACCTCCTCCAAGTTCTTCAGATGTTCTTCGAAGTTCTTTCCCAATACGACGATGTCGTCTAGGTACACTAGGCATGTTTTCCAGTGTAGTCATTTCAGTACCTGAGACATGAGTCTTTCAAAAGTAGCTGGGGCATTACATAGTTCAAAAGGCATCACTGTAAATTGCCAAAGACCATCACCTACACTGAAGGGTATTTTCTCTTTGTCTTCCTCCTTCACTTCCACTTGCCAGTAGCCGCTTTTCAAGTCCAGTGTGGAAAGCCATTTCTTACCAGAGAGCGAGTTCAGAGTGTCGTCAATTCTTGGCAACGGGTAGCTATCCTTTTTCGTAACGTCATACAACATCCGATAGTCCACACAAAACCTCATTTTTCCACCCTTCTACTTTACAAGTACTACCGGTGGGCTCCATGGACTAGCTGATGGTTCGATGACGCCGCTGTCGCTCCTTTCTTGGTATGATTTGACTCACAACTTCCCGCTTCGCCAGTGGAACACTATGTGGAGCTTGACGGATCGGCCTCGCATCTCCAGTGTCAATTTGATGTTTCACAACGTTGCTGCGGCCTGGTTTGGAACCATCCTGGTCAAACATGTTCGCGTACTTTAGGAGCAGTTGTTTTGCCTTGCTCTGATAGGCTTCCTCTAGCCCCTGCGTCCATGCCGCGATGACATTTGAAAGATCAGTATTACTAGATGAAACGTGTTCCTGGAGGTGTTCACAGTTAATAAACTTGAGCCTCTAGACATCTTCCCAAAATAGCTCCTTTGGTCAGTTTAAGTGGTGAATTGAATTCATTGAGTACTCTTACCGGAATACGTCCATCTTGTTTTGTCATAGTCAGGGTTTTTTCTACAAGTATATTCAGAGCTGATATGTTTGCTGCTTCTACAACCCACAATTTGTTTGTCCCACAATCTCCATCAATCTTTTCCCAGATGACTGCTTCGGATTTTGCTGGTATTTGCTGACTCTCTTCCACCTGCACTCGTTTACTGCTGTAGCCTCTCTCGTAGCCGAAACTAAGTGGCACATCCATGTTCGTATATCGCATCGTCTTGCTTTGCATATCGATCTTGATGCCTTGGTCGATTAAGAAGTCCACTCCAATTATGATTTTATCAACAATATCTGCAACTATAAAATTGTGTAGTACCGTGACGTTCCCAATTGCTACTTCACAAGCTACTTCTCCAATTACCTGCGTGTCCTCTCCCGTAGCTGTACGTAATCTTGTTCCAACCAATGGTCTTATCTTCTTATTGACTAAATCTGATCGAACGATGGAATGGGATGCACCCGTATCTACAGTCAGTAAACGCTCTTTTCCATCCGCATGCCCTCCGATACTAAGATTGCTTGACCTTCTTCAAATTTGCGAGATAGAGATTGTGGAGCATTCAGTTGAGGGAGCCTGCTGTCGCCCCTTGCGGCTGACTCTCTTTAGTTTAACGATTGAGTGGATTTGGAGATTTGCTCATCTTCTTCAGCTCTGCGTTTACGACCACCCACATTGTTGGAACTGTTAGGGTTGGTGTTGCAATAACGCGCAATGTGCCTTGGCTTTTCACACTTAAAACATTTGACTGCATCATTATTCTTCTGCTGCATACCCTTCAATACTTCCAAAATTGTGTCTGCCCACTCTGGTCTTTCTACTTCCACACGATGAGCCTTATATGCTGGTTTACTCAATAGGGAGGCAGTTTCCTGAGTCAATGCATGTGATACCGTTTCAGCAAATGTTGGCTTTGGGTTTGCGTATGTGGCTCACTTCGTTTCGACGTCCCGTAAGCCATTTATAAAACTCTAGATTTTTACCCTCTCGGTGTATTCTACGAGTGCGTTCGCATTTGCCAAATGAGCCAACCTTTCAACACCCGAAGCAAATTCTTGCAAAGTCTCATTAGCTTTTTGGTAAAAATTTTGCAATTCTATTTGATAGATTTGTTTCCTGTGTTCGTTTCCGTATCGCCGTTCTACAGCAGCCATTAATGCGTCATAACTGTTCGGTTCGTACTCTGGAATAGTCTGTAAAATTTCAGCAGGTGACCCTTTCAATGCTACGAAGAGTGCAGCAACTTTATCTTCAGTATTCCAATTGTTCACTGCTGATGTCTTCTCAAATTGAAGCTTAAAGACCTGGAAAGGAACAGAGCCGTCAAAAGATGGAGTTTTTACCTTCGGATTGCTTCCTGTAACAGCTGGGCGATTTAGATGTAACTGTTCCATCCATTTTAAATCATCTACTTCTGCTTGAAATTGAACCATTTTTGCATCCTGCGCTTCCAGTTTTGATGATACATGTTCCAAAATTTGTGCCGACATTTCATATATACGTGCCTCTTGCTCTTCCAATTGAGATACCATATATGTCTTTTGGTCTTACAGTTGAGATTACACTTGCGACGTCATTTCTGCAATACGTGCCTCCTATGATTCCAGTTGGGATGCTATATATGTCTTTTGTTCTTCCAGTTGTGATGACATATTTGTGGATATTTGTGACGACATTTCTGAAATGCGTGCCTCCTGTGCTTCCATCTTGGATGTTAACGTGTCTTCTGCGATTCCAGCTGAGATGCCACTGTCGATGTTTGAGCAGTTATTGCAGCCAATATCATGTTCAAGTCTGTGCTCGTAACTGTCTGCGATGTTTCATTTTTCTCTTCAATTTTTGTTGGCTACTCGCCATCAAGAGGAAAGACATACTCCTCCAAGTTAATTCCTTCTGCTTCCATTGCCTCTCGTAGTCGTGCTAGAAGTTCGATTTTATTGTCGCTTTTATTCAATTCACGGCTCTCCAACTCCTTTTTCAGTTGCTGGATGTTCAATTAATTTAACTTTGCCATGTCCTTGTTGTCATCTGGAATTTATTCAACAGATCCTCTTCTGACATCAATTGTAACGAATTTACTGCAATTCCGCTTATTTCAAATCTTCTACTAAGGTTCGTATCACTAAACTGTTGAATAAATAAGACCACTATTCAGAAATGCAAAATGGTCTTTATTAGACTACTTTCAAAATAACACTTCTATTGCTCGACAGATAGCGTGCTTAATCAAAACTGATTCTTGGTCCTCTACTGTTGTCGCCTTTTATACTGTCTGGTTTGCTCGTTGCATACTTCTAAACTTTTCTATTCCAGAACTTACTAGTTAGTTATCAGCTACAAAATCACCAGCCACAATTACGTTTATAGCTTCTCATATGCGCGTAATACTTTCACAAATTATTGCCCTCTTTTGTGAGAACCTCAGATAAGATATATGCATGTGTTTGTGCGTTGCTTCTACGCTGCGTGTACGTACATATGTGTAGACATAATGATTGAATTATTGATGTGCATCAAGTCACTGCTTAGCATCGGCTTAGAGATGAGAATATCCCTTAGTGCTGCTAACATTCGTTACAATATTTACCCACTTATCGAAAATAGTATTGTTTCTAATTTTTTAAATAAATAGAAAGGATTACAAGGATTACGAAAATTTATAGACAATAGTTAAGTTTTATTTATCATGTAGCCCGTTTAAGTTTAGGCAACGTATATTTTTTTCTTTTTATGAACCTTAAGTATAGGGCTCAATTGTAACTTCAATAAGCATTAAATAAGGCGTCATTAAAAATTGTATGATGTGCTGTATTTCCCTTATTTTAAGGCTTATCTATCAGGAGTGAAACCAGTATTCCTCATTGCCTACAACCGCTTATTTCAGTTTTTGCTGTGTATAAGCACACATATACATATTGTAACGAATTTACTGGCAAATCCTCTTATTTGCAATCTTCTGCTAAGTTGGAATCACTAAACTGTTGAATAAATAACTCCAATATTGAATAATGGAAAAATGGCCTTTATTAAAGTACTTCACAATAACACTTATACTTTGCAACTAGCTTGCTTAATAACCAAACTGACTGATAGCTTAAATGAAACTGATCTATTGCCCGACAGATAGCGTGCTTAACTGAATCTGCCCATAGCGCCTCTACCGCTGATGCTTTTATACTCTGTGATTTCCTCGTGGCATCTTCTAGGCGCATCCAGAATTTTACTTAGTTAGTTATAAATTTCTCAGTTACAACTACAGATGTATAATTTTTATAGCTTCTCTCATACCCCATGCGCTTGTATGTGTGAGCGACACTTCCACAATCACAATTGCATACCTCTAGGAGCATTTCAGATAAGATATCTGCATGTGCTTGTGCGTTGCTCTCAGCTGCGTGTACCTACATATCTGTAGACATAATGATTGATTCGTTTATGTAGATACATAATGATTGATCTATGGATGTGCATGCAAGGCGCTGCTTAGCATCGAACACCTTTCCGCCAGTGAGGGTTGTATAGCAGTACCAAATCTCCCTCCCGGAAACCTTCTATATTATTTTCCTTGTCATACCTGTGTTTCATCTTACTACTCATTATCCTGGATCGTTCCCTCGCACTCTGTTGCTTGGCCAATGCAGAACTACTTCGCAGAGCTTGATCTTGACGGATTGACTTTGTATCATCAGTATCGTCTTGACGTTTCACAACAGTAGTGCGCGCTGGCTTGAAACCACTCCTGCATTCTTTCTGGAAAATTCTTTCAGTCGTTTTAGTGCGTCCATTAGGGTTTGCCAATGCCAGTGTTTTTCTCGCAGGTACCTTTGATTTCGCTTTATTTGGCCCATTCGATCCATCAACCTTTGCTCGATCTACTTTCCTTGACTTTCGTGGTCTCTGTCGAATCTCCTCCACCAGCACTCGCTTACTGCTGAACCCTTTTTCCAAACTGAAGTTAAGTGGCACATCTTGGTTCTCATAACCCATCACCCTTCTCTGCATATTGATCTTGATATAATGGTCAACCAAGAAATCCACTCCCCATATAACTTCATCAACAATCTCCGCCACAACGAATTTGTGTAAAACCATGACCTTCCCAATTAAGACTTCACAGATCAATTCTCCCCGGACTTGGTTATACTCGCTAGTGACCGTACGCAACCTCGCTCCAGGTAATGACTTTACTCTCCTGTAGACCAAATCAGATCGAATCAAGGAATGAGATGCGCCCGTATCAACAGTCAGTACATGTTCTTTACCATCCACATTCCCTCTGACGGTAAGACTGCTCGATTTTCTACCAGTTTGCAACACAGATATCACAGGGCATTCAATAGCTGGATCTAGCTCTAGATCTCTACCTCTTACTCGCTCTTACTCATCTCCTCCAGCTTTGCGTTTACGGTCATCCACATTATAGGAACTATTAGGACCAAGATCGCAATGGCGTACAATATGACCGGGCTTCCCGCATTTGAAGCATTTGATAACTTTTTCACTCCGCTTTTGCGATCCTTTCAGCGCCTCCAATATTGCTTCTACTCACTCTGGTCTTTCTACTTCCACACGGCGTGCTTTGAAAACTGGCTTACCCAGAAGCGACGCTGTTTCCTGAATCAGAACATGTGATACCGTTTCTGCGAATGTTGGCTTTGGGTTTGCGTATGTAGCTCGCTTTGTTTCGACGTCCTGTATGCCATTTATAAAGCTCTGAATCTTTACCCTTTCAGTGTATTCCACGGGTGCGTCCGCATTCGCTAAATGTGCCAGCCTTTCAACATCAGACGCAAACTCTTGCAATGTTTCACCAAGCCTCTGGAAGCAGTTTAGTAACTCCATTTGGAATATCTGTTTTCTATGCTCGCTTCCATAACGTCTCTCGGCAGCGGCCATCAATGCTTCATAGTTGTTCCGCTCTCCCTCGGGAATCGTCTGTAGGATTTCGGCTGCTGGTCCCTTCAATGCTACGAATAGAGCTGCAACTTTATCTTCAGCATTCCAGTTGTTCACTGCTGCGGTCTTCACAAACTGTAGCTTAAAGACCTGGAAAGGAACAGAAACGTCAAAGGATGGAGTTTTTACCTTCGGATTAGACGTTGAAATGACTGGGCGGTTCAATTGTAATTCCTGGATCCTATCTTTCAAAGCATCCATCTCTGCCTATATTTTATCCTGTCCACCACTGAAGCCTTCATGAAACTGGGTTAGTTTTTCTTCCATATGCGCTTCCAGTTTCGATGATATACGGACTTCCTGCTCTTCTAGTTGTGTGGAGATCTTAAATGATATCTATACTGAAATTTGTGCCGACATTTCGGAAATACGCGTCTCCTGTGCTTCAATCTTAGATGTTATGCGTGTTTCTTGCGATTCCATCTGTGATGACATATACGTTTTCTGTTCTTCCAGTTGAGTTTCCTTCTTGGATGTTATGCGTGTCTCTTGCGATTCCAGTTGGGATGCCATATTTGTGGATATTTGTGATAACATTTCTGTTATACGTGCCTCTTGCGCTTCTAGTTGGGATGCCAATTGCGACGACATTGATGCTACTGTCAATGTTTGTGCCGATATTGCAGCCAATATCATGTTCCTCTGTGCTTATAACTGTCTGCGATGTTTCGTTTTTCTCTTCAATTTTTGTTGGCTCCTCGCCATCAAGATGAAAAACATACTCTTTCACGTTAATTCCCTCTAATTCCATTGCCTCTCGTAGTCGTGCCTGAAGTTCGAGTTTATTGCCGGTTGTATTCAATCCACGGCTGTCCAACTCCTTCTTCAGTATCTTTTTCATGTATCTTCAATTCACTGAACTTTGCCATGTCCTTGTTGTACTCTGGAATTTATTCAACAATTCATATTCTGACACCAATTGTAACGAATTTATTTGCAAATCCTCTTATTTGCAATCTTCTGCTAAGTTCGAATCACTAAACTGTTGAATAAATAACTCCAATATTGAATAATGGAAAAATGGCCTTTATTAAAGTACTTCACAATAACACTTATACTTTGCAACTAGCTTGCTTAATAACCAAACTGACTGATAGCTTAAATAAAACTGATCTATTGCCCGACAGATAGCGTGCTTAACTGAAACTGCCCATAGCGCCTCTACCGCTGATGCTTGTATACTCTGTGATTTCCTCGTGGCATCTTCTAGGCGCTTCCAGAATTTTACCTAGTTAGTTATAAATTTTTCAGTTACAACTACAGATGTATAATTTTTATAGCTTCTCTCATACCCCATGCGCTTGTATGTGTGAGCGACACTTCCACAATCACTGTACCTACATATCTGTAGACATAATGATTGATTCGTTTATGTAGATACATACTGATTGATCTATTGATGTGCATGCAAGGCGCTGCTTAGCATCGGCTTAGAGATGGCAGCACCCCTTAGTTTTGCTAATATTCGTAACAATATATACACATTCTTAATGTACAAAATCATATAAGTGTGTTGATAATTTCAACAATAAAACTGCTAAAAAAAATCCAATTCAAAAATAAGGAATTATCAGCATCCGCTGCGTAACATCATAAAAGCGAATTATATATACGATTTATAAAAATCAATTTCATATTATCACCACACGTTATGTACGAATCAAATCAATTGTTTTGTTATTGTTTTTTTTACTATATACACAACATTCTTATTCGCACTGAATAATTCAGCTTTCTTCACGCTCCAACCGACTAACAATGCTTTGCGAAATCTTGATTTGATTGCCATTGTAAACATGAAAAATTTAACATTTTTTTTTTTTTTTTGTAAAATTTATTTTTCGAAGCTTTCAATAAGTCTCAAGTGATATAAGTGTGCCATTTGAACAGAAATTCTTGTAAGCAGATTGGAATTATCTCTTTAGCTATGTAAATGTTCAGATGTAGGTATATACACTTCTACATAAGTAAGATAAGGTTTCTTGTATGCCTGGAATGTTAAAATAATGCCTAAATATTTTGTAAATTCCCTATAGATACCAGACAGAGAATACAAATGTATCTACATGAGAGACCTACACATACACATATATGAATTCAATATAGAAATAAATTACAGCAACGAATACGAAAATAGCAGTGGCGATTTTTATCAAATTTCCTGAATTAAGGGCTTCATTCTGTATTACGAACGATAGCTCAGACGAACGATTCGCCTCCAAACGATTTCTTCTAGCAATGGCATACTCTATCATTTTCGTTCGGCCTTTACGTTTCTTACTTTATGCCAAACAGGAGGGCGAAAGCAATTGTCAAGTGATATGTTGCCATCGTTTAACACAGTGCAAATGCACTAGCGATTCGTCTCTGCGGCGAAACGAACGTTCGTTTCGTAATAGATAATGAGGCCCTAAATTCTTCTTTTTTTATTTTCGATTATCTAGGTTAAAAATTCCATGAACCTTGTGACTGAAACTACCCAAATCAAGCTCAAATACGTTTTCAGAAAAATTCGAGAACTTTAAAAAATGCTTTCGGAAGTTCTGAACTAATTCTTAAAAGTATTTGAAGTATTTTTAGTGTGCAATTTTAACCCTCATGAATTTTAGTCTATCAAAATACAAGTTTTACGGGTATCAAAATTCACATTGATTAAAAAATGTTTCTCGAAAATTGGTTTTTAGGTTCTTTCATACAATATACTATATTTTTTATTTGAAGGTAAATCGAAAAAAATTTGTTGAAAATCAACGCGAATTTCGAGACCCCTAACGCCTGTACTTTAATAGGCTAAAACTCTTTGGGCTGCAGAAAATCATAATCCAAGAAACTCATAAAACTCTAAATAAGAAGCTCGAATTTTTCGTAAAATTTTTACGAATTCTCGAATTTTTTGAAACCGGTTCAGAGATTGCCTTTTCGCGATTTTGAAAATTTTGCTTTAAGATTTCACATTCCTGTACGGAATGAAAAAAGAAACCGACAAGCCGATGTAGTCTTGTAAACATGTGCTGATGTACTATACAAATTGCGATATGTGAAAATTCTAAGCCTAAAAATAGCGTTGCCGTGTGTAGCGTTGATTGATTTGAAAATTGTTAGAGTTGTCACAGCAATATATATGACGCGGCCTATGAAAAGGTGTCTTATGACTCAAAAAAAAGAAAGCTACTAAGAAACTGAAGAAATGCAATGTTTATCAACAGCTGTTTCTCGCAATTTCTTTTTTGAGTCATAAGCCACCTTTTCATAGGCCGGGTCACATATATATATATTGTGTTGATGTTCGTTCATACCGTGACTATTATGATTACGGGCTCATCTTGAGATCATTCCGGAGCGATTTCAAGATAATTCATTTGGCAGTGCTCGGGAAACTTCATTCATGAATACGGACAGTTATCGGGCATAATTTCACTATCGGAATATTTTCGGCATATTAGTGGTTTACTATCGAAGTCTTATGAGCTTTTTGTCGAAGATTTATCGATATATTATTGGCACATCAAGGACGTGTTTTATTGTCGTAAAGTATCAATATGCTACCGAAAATATATCGACTTGCTATTGAAAAGTTATAGATTTGTTAGCGGAAAAATAGCTTCGCCGTCTATCCTATAAGACTCGTCATATCTGCGTAAAGCTCATACAGCTCATTACTATACCTTCTTCGATACTCGCCGTCACAGGACCATACAATTTCCGTAGAAATTTTCTCGAACACTCAAAGGTCCATCTGATCTATAAAAAAATCGATAATAATCCGACAAAAACTCGATAATGAATCGATAATTTTTCGCGAACAAACTGATGAGAAATTGTAATTTTTTCGAATCTATAGTTTTTGATTATAATAATTTGGATAGTTTTTGATAATTAACCGATAACATTTCCTATCGATAACAAATTTAAAACTTTGGGATAAAAAAATCGCTAATTGGTCTATACTCCGCTGATACCAAATGGATAACAAACCGACAACTCATCCAATATTAACGTATCTAAATCAGGCCCATAAAACGTCGATAGCAGTAAGATAACTCGTCAAAATGGATGTAATCTTTTAAATCCTCCTTTTCTTTGACTTTCTTTTCCTTCCTTTTCTTTCTCTTCGGTTTTCACTAGGTCAATTCGGACAGCAAATGTCATTTCAATCAAAAGAGCTTTTCATCCGTTTCTTGTTTGTTTATTGAAATGACAAATGAGAATGGCCATTTAACACCGATTTAGCAATCTTGCCAATGAAAATGCACGAAAAAGTTTGTTTGCGAACTGACGTACCCTTCAGGATGTTAAATTACAACTCCCTTAACGCGCCTTATACCATGTTGTGCCTTGGAAATTTTCATCCTTCGTGGCTGTGTAAAATAAATGGCTGAAAGTTGTTTAAATATTTAGCCAGAATGTTTGTGGATTAATTGAAAAAAAAAATATATAATATTTTTTAATGTTAAAAATATTTGCTTTACTCTACATGAAAGTTGAATTATTATTCCGCAGTGCTATTTACGCATGTGAGAATGCGATACAAAATCAATGAACTATCAGCAACATTCTTAACAGTGTTATAACTTTTTTGTTTGTGTCTACTTGAAATCAATTGATAAAAGCTGTCAATAGCAGCCGAATATCGAAAGACATTTTATCTCGTTTGCAAGCTAACTAAATTTAATGAATCAACATTTTTTCAGTCAAAGAATTTGAATCTTAAAAATGTCTCTTACGAACAAAAAATTTTAAACTGTATACAGAAAAGCAAATCTACGACTTTAGAGGAGGCGGGAAGTGCAATTCCGAAAACACAACAGAAAAACATCGGCAACCACAGCATCAGATGTCACACAATTGAATGTCACAGCAATTATGCAGCGTAAGAAGATGGTCAACAGCATGATGCCAATAAATACGAAGCATAAAGAGGATGCGAAAGTCGATTTCAGCAAATCTAATGAATGTTGTTGTATTAACGATAAGACACACCCCGAAGGCTTCGGGGAGTGTTGTCGATGTTGATGGTCCTTTGCCGGATATAGATCGGGTACATTTCGGTAACAAAGGACCATTAAGGTACTAGCCCGACCATCTCGAGAACGATTTATATGACCATATTAAACCTTCTAGGCCATCCCGCCCTCCCCACCACCTAATTCCACGAGGAATTTGGGGTCGCCAGAGCCTCGGCTGTTAATGAAAAAGGATTCGCCATGGGTAGGTGAGGTTGACAATTGAGTTGGAGAAGCTATATATTGCGGTGGCAACCCCTTGAATCAATTTGGTATTTTAGGCGCCTCTTACGACGGGCATACCTACCGTGAAATCTAGTGAATGTAGCATTCTTACGTGCTTTCATATACATATACAAATATACCCTTGCGAACATGAAAAAAGCTGAAAAAATTATTTATGTATTTTATTAAGTATTTTCCTCGTATTTATCTTATAACTTTAAACGAGCAATTCTTGTTTGTTTGTATAGCCGAACGATCTCGGGAACGGCTCGACCGACTTAAATGAAATTTGGCACAAATATAATGTATCACCTTTTAATACTTTCTACCTAGGTGCTGCCACTCAGAATGTTTCACAAGGTTGCCACCTATTCGAAATTAAAAAAAATTGCATGATATATGCCGATATGGGTATCAAACGAAAGGTATTTTACCCCCATTACAATAGGGACATTTTTGAAGAGAGTTGCCATTTAGGGTTGCCACCTATTCGAAAATTAAAAAATTGCATGAGATATGCCGGTATGGGTATCAAACGAAAGGTATTTCACACCGCATTACAATAGGGACATTTTGAGTAGGGTTGCCATTTAGGGTTGCCACCTATTCGAAATAAAAAAATTGCATGAGATATGCCGATATGGGTATCAAACGAAAGGCAATTCACTCCCCGTTACAATAGGAAAATTTTGAGCATGTTGCCATTTAGGGTTGCCACCTATTCGAAAAAAAATTACATGAGATATGCCAATATGGGTATCAAATGAAAGGTATTTCACTCCCCATTACAATAGGGACATTTTTGAGTAGGGTTGCCATTTAGGATTGCCATCTATTCGAAATTAACAAAAATGCATGAGATATGCCATTATGGGTATCAAACGAAAGGTATTTCACTCCGCATTACAATAGGGACATTTTTGAGTAGGGTTGCCATTTAGGGTTGCCACCTATTCGAAATAAAAAAAAAAATTGCATGAGATATGCCGATATGGGTATCAAACGAAAGGCAATTCACTCCCCGTTACAATAGGAAAATTTTGAGTAGGTTGCCATTTAGCGTTGCCACCTATTTGAAAAAAAAATTACATGAGATATGCCAATATGGGTATCAAATGAAAGGTATTTCACTCCCCATTACAATAGGGACATTTTTGAGTAGGGTTGCCATTTAGGATTGCCACCTATTCGAAATTAAAAAAAAATGCATGAGATATGCCATTATGGGTATCAAACGAAAGGTATTTCACTCCCCATTACAATAGGGACACTTTTGAGTAGGGTTGCCATTTAGGGTTGGGGTAGTTAGACGAAATAGTACTCTACTTACTCATATTCTATTAAAGCTTTAAAGGAGAACATTAAAGTTAAAAATCTTCGTAAAAAAATCTTACACATGATTAGACTTTATTTTCTTAATTTCACACACGCTAATAAAATTGAAATGCAATATCAAGGCACCGTGGCAAATTCTAGCAAAATATATTTAAATGCATATTTTTGGCAAATATGAAATGAATAATTGCAAATTTCTCACAGATTGCTATTAGAAAGATTTCTCACTATAGCAAAAAGATATCTCACCATGGTAATTTGCTACCGTTGAACACTAGAGGCATATGCTCAATTTGAAAACGACATAAAACCACTTAACTACTTACCAACAGATGGCGCTTAGTGAAGTAAGTTGACATTTAATTAAACTAACTGATAGTTTTAATTCGTAAAATTTGGAATGTAATAAAATTGTGAGACTTTCATAGTGTATAACTAAAAAAATGTTTGAAATTAATAATTCGGCGCATGAAGATACTGGAGAAACGTTGCCAGCACAACGAAACTTTGCCGATCAAAGCTCGGTCGCCCAGGTACTTTTCATTAATTAAAGAAACGTTTTTGATGATTTGTTTAACGAAGACTTTAACAACCAAATTTTAAAAGCGTTTTTGAAAAAATTCAAGCATGCAAGAAATGTCTGCATGGAAATTTCAACTAAAATTAATAAAAATTATAGAAAATTTAAAAAAACAATAATCATTACAAAAAATTATTGTTCTGGCCTTGAGCTCGTTTCGAACCTTGAATACTTTATCAATAGGCCGATAAAACAAAAACAATTGTTAATAAACCAAGAGCACTTGGGAAATGGCAAACAAAGTAATTGACAATAAACAAATCCAACATTATCAGTGTCTGGCAACAGATGGCGCAACGCTGATTAAATATAGTTGGTAAAGAGGAATAGAGGTAGCAATTTATCAGTCAAACAAACCACCGCTGTGTAGCTAAATGGTTAGCGCAGCGTTCCTAAAGCGTACTGATGATGAAGGCTTAGCACCCTTCGTAATGGATTTATCTGCGCAGCTATGGCAGGTTGTCTGAAAAATTGTCTACTTACTTTTCCAAAAACAAAATAAAATTTTTCAATTATAGAAAAATTAAAAAAAAATAATCATTACATAACAAAAATTCTGGAAACCAAATTCAAAAACATTTTCAAAAAAATTCGAAAGTTCGAGAAATGTTTAAAAATGTTAAGAAAATTTCGAGATTTCAACAAAAACTAAGAAAAGGTATTTAAAACATCTTCGAATTATTTTAAAAGTTTGAAAATGCTAAAAGTCAGGGCTAAGTTGTATAGACTTCAAACTTTTACTTACAATTTATTAAATTACAAATTGTAATTGAATTGTTTTGGAAACTCTCTTTCTTAAATTTCGTCAAAATTGTTCGAAAATGGTTTTGAAACTCTTTTTTTAAAATGTTGTCAAAATTTCAAACTAAAATTTTGAACATACTTAAAGTTTTCGAAGTTTGAAGCTCTAATGTTTTTTTCTAAAATTTATGTTTTATTCCATTCATTGGATTTTTTTAAATTTTTTCGAAAATGTTTTTGAAACCGAAAAGATTCTATCAAGAGTTATTCAAATCATATAAAAAAAGAAAATAACTGTTTTAAATGTGTAAATAATTATTGCAGTCTCTTTCACGCTTACAGCGCTTCAAATTCGTAGTTTGTACTAGAACTGATTGAAAAACAACAAGTAAGGAAGGCTAAGTTCGGGTGTAACCGAACATTACATACTCAGTTGAGAGCTATGGAGACAAAATAAGCGAAACCAACCATGTAGGAAAATGAACCTAGGGTAACCCTGGAATGTCATTGTATGACATGTGTATCAAAGGGAAGGTATTAAAGAGTATTTTAAGAGGGAGTGGGGCATAGTTCTATAGGTGGACGCCATTTAAGGATATCGCCACAAAGGTGGACCAGGGCTGACTCTAGAATTTGTTTGTACGATATGGGTATCAAATGAAAGGTGTTAATGAGTATTTTAAGAGGGCGTGAGCCTGAGTTCTATAGGTGGACGCCTTTTCAAGATATCGCCATAAAGGTGGACCAGGGTGAGTCTAGAATTTGTTTGTACGATATGGGTATCAAATGAAACGTGTCAATGAGTATTTTAAGAGGGCGTGGGCCTTAGTTCTATAAGCGGACGCCTTTTCAAGATATCGCCATAAAGGTGGACCAGGGGTGACTCTAGAATTTGTTTGTACGATATGGGTATTAAATGAAAGGTGTTAATGAGTATATTAAAAGGGTGTGGGCCTTGGTTCTATAGGAGGACGCCTTTTCGAAATATCGCCATAAAGGTGGACCAGGGGTGACTCTGGAATTTGTTTGTACGATATGGGTATCAAATGAAAGGTGTTAATGAGTATTTTAAAAGGGAGTGGGCCTTAGTTCTATAGGTGGACGCCTTTTCGAGATATCACCATAAAGGTGGACCAGGGGTGACTCTAGAATTTGTTTGTACGATATGGGTATCAAATGAAAGGTGTTAATGAGTATTTTAAAAGGGCGTGGGCCTTAGTTCTATAGGAGGATGCCTTTTCGAAATGTCGCCATAAAGATGGACCATGGGTGACTCTAGGATGCGTTTGTACAATATGGGTATCAAATGAAAGGTGCTAATGAGTTTTTTAAAAGGGCGCGGGCCTTAGTTCTATAGGTGGACGCCTTTTCGAGATGTCGCCATAAAGGTGGACCAGGGGTGACTCTAGAATTTGTTTGTACGATATGGGTATCAAATGAAAGGTGTTAATGAGTATTTTAAAAGGGCGTGGGCCTGAGTTCTATAGGTGGACGCCTTTTCGAGATATCACCATAAAGGTGGACCAGGGATGACTCTAGAATTTGTTTGTACGATATGGGTATCAAATGAAAGGTGTTAATGAGTATTTTAAAAGGGAGTGGGCCTTAGTTCTATAGGTGGACGCCTTTTCGAGATATCGCCATAAAGGTGGACCAGGGGTGACTCTAGAATTTGTTTGTACGATATGGGTATCAAATGAAAGGTGTTAATGAGTATTTTAAAAGGGCGTGGGCCTGAGTTCTATAGGTGGACGCCTTTTCGAGATATCACCATAAAGGTGGACCAGGGGTGACTCTAGAATTTGTTTGTACGATATGGGTATCAAATGAAAGGTGTTAATGAGTATTTTAAAAGGGCGTGGGCCTTAGTTCTATAGGAGGACGCCTTTTCGAAATGTCGCCATAAAGGTGGACCATGGGTGACTCTAGCATGCGTTTGTACAATATGGGTATCAAATGAAAGGTGCTAATGAGTTTTTTAAATGGGCACGGGCCTTAGTTCTATAGGTGGACGCCTTCTCGAGATGTCGCCATTAAGGTGGACCAGGGGTGACTCTAGAATTTGTTTGTACGATATGGGTATCAAATGAAAGGTGTTAATGAGTATTTTAAAAGGGCGTGGGCCTGAGTTCTATAGGTGGACGCCTTTTCGAGATATCACCATAAAGGTGGACCAGGGGTGACTCTAGAATTTGTTTGTACGATATGGGTATCAAATGAAAGGTGTTAATGAGTATTTTAAAAGGGCGGGGGCCTTAGTTCTATAGGAGGACGCCTTTTCGAAATGTCGCCATAAAGGTGGACCATGTGTGACTCTAGGATGCGTTTGTACAATATGGGTATCAAATGAAAGGTGCTAATGAGTTTTTTAAAAGGGCGCGGGCCTTAGTTCTATAGGTGGACGCCTTTTCGAAATGTCGCCATAAAGGTGGACCAGGGGTGACTCTAGAATGCGTTTGTACAATATGGGCATCAAATGAATGGTGTTAATGAGTATTTTAAAAGGGAGTGGGCCTTAGTTCTATAGGTGGACGCCTTTTCGAGATATCGCCATAAAGGTGGACCAGGGGGGACTCTGGAATGCGTTTGTACAATATGGGCATCAAATGAATGGTGTTAATGAGTATTTTAAAAGGGAGTGGGCCTTAGTTCTATAGGTGGACGCCTTTTCGAGATATCGCCATAAAGGTGGACCAGGGGTGAGACTGTAATGTGTTTGTGCGATATGGGTATCAAATTAAAGGTATTAATGAGGGTTTTAAAAGGGAGTGGTGGTAGTTGTATATGTGAAGGCGTTTTCGAGATATCAACCACAATGTGGACCAGGGTGACCCAGAACATCATCTGTCGGGTACCGCTAATTTCTTTATATATGTAATACCACGAACAGTATTCCTGCCAAGATTCCAAGGGCTTTTGATTTCGCCCTGCAAAACTTTTTCATTTTCTCCTACTAAATATGATAAGTGTCACACCCATTTTACAAAGTTTTTTTCTAAAGTTATATTTTCCATCAATAAACCAATCCAATTTCCATGTTTCATCCCTTTTTTCGTGTTTGGTATAGAATGATGGCATTTTTTTCATTTTTCGAAATTTTCGATATCAAAAAAGTAGGCGTGGTCATAGTCGGATTTCGGCCATTTTTTACACCAATTAAGCATACATATAGTAATAGGAGTAATGTTTCTGCCAAATTTCACCATGATATCTTCAACGACTGCCAAATTACAGCTTGCAAAACTTCTAAACTACCTTCTTTTGAAAGTGGGCGGTGCCACGCCCATTGTACAAAATTTTACTAATTTTCTATTCTGCGTCATAAGTTTAACTCACCTACCAAGCTTCATCGCTTTATCCGTCTTTGGTAATGAATTATCGCACTTTTTTGATTTTTCGAAATTTTCGAAATCGAAAGAGTGGGCGTGGTTATAGTCCGATATTGTTCATTTTAAACAGCGATCTGAGATGAGTTCACCGGAACCTACATACCAAATTTCATCAAGATACCTCAAAATTTACTCAAGTTATCGTGTTAACGGACGGACGGACGGACGGACATGGCTCAATCAAATTTTTTTTCGATACTGATGATTTTGATATATGGAAGTCTATATCTATCTCGATTTCTTTATACCTGTACAACCAACCGTTATCCAATCAAAGTTAGTATACTCTGTGAGCTCTGCTCAACTGAGTATAAAAAGAATCTGAAATTTCTAAGTAATAGCGCGAAAATGTTTCTGGGATTTTAAAAGAGTTCGAATTTTTTAACAATGTTTCTAATGTTTGCGTTGTTTCATCCGAATTTTTTTAGAGAATTTTCGAAATTTTTCGAAAATGTTTTCGAAATTTAAAAGCTATTTTCTTAAATGAACTGAATGAGACAGAGTAAGACAATAAATTATTAAAATTGTGAAAAATTGTTGTTGCTTCTATCGTGTTCACAGCAGTATTTACTAATTTGAGGGGTCATGCTTGCACTTTGTACTGGCATTGTGTAGAAAATATTGCATATTCTAAAAGTTTAAAGTAAAAATTTCAGAATTTTGTATGATAATTTTTAAAAACTCCTGGAATCAACAAAATTTTTCCAAATTTTTTTAATTTTTATTTCCTTAATTTTAGTAAAAATTTTTTTTTGAATTTTTCGAAAACGGTCTTTGGCTAGAATTTTGGCAACATTTCAATTATTTTCTTTTTATTTGCAGATATGGTCGTTGGGTGACACGACGTGTTGCGGTTATTACAATTGCTGCGATTTGGTTATTAGCCGCATTTGTCTCATTCGTGCCAATTTCTTTAGGTCTACACAGACCGGAGCAACCCTTAATCGTTGAAGACAACGGCAAACGTTATCCGACATGTGCACTGGATCTGACGCCAACTTATGCGGTTGTATCGAGTTGTATCAGCTTCTATTTTCCATGTTTGGTCATGATTGGCATTTACTGCAGGTGAGTAAGAAATAAAACCAATATAGTGTGGAATCTTAATCGAATTTAGTACCAAAAGAGTTTTAAATCAAATGCGACCCTGTTGTAATATTAGATTAATCTGAAATTTAACTTAAGTGGCATCCTTGATGTAGCAGAAATGAAATACGAAAAGAATAACCGAATAAAGAGGCGGTTGTTATTTGGCTCTGAAAAGAGATACATAAGCGTATTATAATCACAACTCCTCGGTTTCAAATCGAAAATGTAGCATTGATGAATTTAGCTTTATGACATAAACGGGTTGTTGCTTGCGCTAAATGTACCCGTTTGGATATGGTTGCAGGTGGTATTTTACTATAATACACGTACATGTATATTTATAAGTGTTGACATTAGATGAATAACAAATGCATTTAATTAAGATTAATAAGAAAGCGAATAAAGTAAAAATTATATCTAGGTATGTATAACTGTGACTTTGTAAAAGTGTTGCTACTACTGCATTAAATAAATATATTTTGGTGCGATATTCCTTCGAGGAGATTAAGGCCCGTATTATGTGTGTCACCGTGAATGTTTGCGTCGCATTCATTCATATTCTCATTCACCCAGAATTCGTATTTTATAACTTCTTACGTATTCGCGTTTGTCGTCGTACGTAGTCACTACGTATTCACTGAGACTTTCAAGCCCAATGCGTACCCAGTATAGCTTATTACTTGTGTTATTTCGGAAAACTTTACAGTGCAATTTTTTCGGAATAATATTGTTTTAACGAGCTGGCAATATTGCAGGGAAACACCTGACAATTGTAAATAGGAGAAAACCATTCTAAATCTTACAAACAATTGTAAATAACGGAGAAAATAGTGTAAACCAATAAATCAATAGATTGTTATTATTGTTTGGTAATATTTTAAGTGAAGTGTTTATTATTGCAGTAATTGAAATTCACATTTGTGAACATGTAAAAATAAATTTATAAAAGAAAACAAACATATGCCTGAGTGTACCGCTTTAGCCTCTTCTAACCAAATTTTTTTTTCAAGATTTTGTGTTCGAACTTCATTATAAAATTGCTTCAATGTTCCTTCAAGTTGTATGTCGGGGTTGATTCTGGATAAGTAAGAGTTGAACGTATAACAGGTATCCAGATTGCAGTTAATCTAGAGTGGCCAGCGTCTCCCTTCTGCTTTCCTTCAATGCGAGTTCGGGTTATTTAACTTTATGAACGGTGTTCGCAGGGCAATTTCTGGCATAGAGGTCCAGGAGCTGACATTGAATGTCATCAAAAGTATGTGCATCATGGACAATGATGATAATCGCATTTTGGCCAAGTACTATGACAAAAACGTCCTTCCAGCTGTGAAAGAACAAAAAGCTTTTGAAAAGAATCTTTTCAATAAAACACATCGTTCCAATACGGAAATTATTATGTTGGATAGCTTAACCTCCGTCTATAAGGATAATGTGGATTTATTTTTCTATGTCATGGGCAACGCCTATGATAATGAATTAATATTACTGTCGGTGTTGAATTGCCTTTACGACACAATAAGCTTGATATTGAAAAAGGATGCGGAAAAACGTTTGGTATTGGAACATTTGGAAATTATTATGTTGGCATCTGTTGAGATCTGTTATGGCGGGTAAGTGGGAGATGTGTTTTGTAAGTTGTGAAATAGTTCAAGAGCTGACGTTATTACATCATTTTTAATCACACTATATATTAGGCTAATTGAAAGTGTAACAGGTCTTTATAGAGGTTCTTTGTTATACTAAGCTAACACTGGTACGAGGTAAGAGTTTAACCTGTTACAGTATCCAGATCGAAGTTGAGCTAGAGTGACTCGCGTTTCCTTAGGAAGTGTGCGTTCCCCTTCTGCAAGTTTAGGGTATTGTTCTTTGAGTACAAGATTCACCGGGCATTTCCTGACATAAAGATCCGACGCCTGTTTGTGGAGTTCACTGAGGACCTGCTTCTGTTTTTTGGCTTCATACGGCTGTGATCTCAGGTGCCGTATTTCCTTATGATGCTTACGGAGATGACTCGTTAAGCCCCTAGGCGGTGTAGGCTCATCAATCAGATGTCTTTTGGGATGCCAAGGTTTCTGGGTATTCAAAAGGAACTGTCTGGTTAGCATTTCATTTCTCTCCCTGATGGGGAGTATTCTCGCCTATTATGTTATCTGTGGAAATAAGAAGACAACCCGTGGCAATTCTGAGGGCAGTATTTTGGCAGGCCTGTAGCTTCTTCCAGAGAGTAGTATTTAGGCTTGGCGACCATATCGGGGAGGAGTAGCATGCAATCGGCTGGCCATGTGCTTGATAAGTGGTAATGAGCTTTTTTTTTTCTTTACCCCAAGTGATGCCGGCAAGAGATTTGAGGATTTTATTACGGCTATGGATTTTAAGAATAATTGCGGTTGCATGTTCTCCAGAACTTAAGTGCTGACCGAACGTCACACCCAGGAGGTTTGGGTATAAGACAGACGGTAGCGTGGCGCCATCGACGTGGATGTTCAATATGGTCGACATTTGGCGCATCCATTTTATAAATAAAGTCGCCGATTATCTGGTCGGAGAGGTTCTCTAGGAAATCAAATAGATGGAATATGTACATAGAGTGCCCAGCAAAGAAACTGGAGACACCTATCAAAACCGAAACTCTATGTTATAAAATCACTCTGTCCTCTGGGCAAATCAGAATTATTACTGTCATACTTGTTTCTTAATTTACATTGTTCTTTAAATCTCTCGCCCATCGGTGATTCAGTGCCGGACGTCGTCCAAATAATGTGATCCATCAGTGGATTTTGCATTTGGTTTTTGTTGAAAATAGTTTGTATTCGGGCAGTGCAAAGCCCAAGACAGCAGCTGGGTAATTACTTTGGAAAAAATATTTTAAGATAATTTATTGCAAGACAGGCGTCCGCTTGGCGCCATAACTCTTGGCAGATAGGCGGTTTGTTATCGGCTTTTCGTCGGTTTTTTATTTGTTCTTTGTTAACGCAGCGGTCGCCGTGGTGTGGTAGTAGCGTGCTCGGCCTCCAACATTGAAGATCACGGGTTCGATACCCGGGCAAAGCGGCATCAAAAATTAAGAAACAAGCTTTTTGAATTAGAAAAAAGTTTTTCTAAGCGGGGTCGCCACTCGGCAGTATTTTCGCGAACACTCTGAGGATATTTCTGGCATAAAAAGTTTCTCAGTGAATTCTCATCTGCATTGCGATTGCCATTCGAATTTGGCGTAATACATGATGTACGTCGCGTACCACTAATTTGTTGAAAAAATTAGGAGGATAACGACGCAAATGGGAAGAGACCTGGTCTTAAAATTTCTTCGAAGGTTATTGCGCCTTGTATTATTTAATTTGTTTACGTGTTGCAGATGTGACATCACTTTATATTGAAGTTGAATCGGTTTTGTATAACAAACATCCGTTTTTTTTTTTTTTAATTACAAGTCGACCTTTCGATAACATATCAGAAACACTTCAATAATAAATCGATAAATTTTCGCGGGCGCGGTAAGGTGGCATATTTCCCCGGGCCCTACACTTACGGGGGGGCGTCAAATGATCCGCAATGGATAAAGTTGATATCGACTTAGAAAGTAATTGAACTTTTTGCGCCAAAGAAATATTTTTCGCCGGACTAAAGAAACCCTCACTACGCCACTGTCACTCTTATCCTGCTTTTCTCTTTATTCTTTCCTTTCATTTCTTAAACTTGCCTTACTTTGCTGCTTGATTTCGCTCATATCAACACTACCACAACATTCTTCCCAACCCAGCGGGAGGAAAGCGACTTAAATACGCCAATGTTTGAAGGGGTTGCCAGCCCAATTCAGATCTTCTCCAACCTAATTGTCAACCTCACCTTTCCGTGGCGAATACTATGTGTTTAGCAGCCGAAGCTGTGGCGACTCCAAGTTTCATGCAACTGGCGGTGTGGGGGAGTGATTGCCTAGAACGTTAACTGTGGTCATATTAAATCGTTCCGAGATGGACGGGCTTGTACCTTAATGGTTCTTGTTACCGCAATTTTCCGGATCTATAGAACCATCAACATCGCTAACTCACCCCAAAACCTTCGGGGAGTGTCTTTATCGCTACAACAACAACCACATTGTTCCCACATTACGCTTAAGTGGCGTTTATACTTACGATTAAATTCTGTACGCCCCCATAGCGTAAGCAATCAACAAAAACTTTTCATGATTATTATACTAAATATTTTTCTCTTCTTAAGTAAATGAACTTCCCAAAACGTGTTTGTGCTCTAAGCAGTTTATAAAACTTCAAAAAGTGAAAAAATTTATTTACTAAATGACTAAGGCTAATGACATGCCGATTATTATCCCTCATTATTCCATATATATATATATTGTATACCTAAATAGGTAAATAGAAGTATATTTACGTCCGTTCGGCCTAATTGAGTTACTCTTAAAAACGTGCAATAAATACATAAATCTGAACGCTAGCACGCACGCATCAGTAATCGGGTCGTGACTCATACGCCATGTGGTACCCTTTTGAAATACACGCAGCTTATGAAATATGTGTACATTAGGATGGTCCCTATTTTCCGAAATCAAAATTTTCTATGCAGGACCCCTTCAAACTGTTCTTTTGAACGAAAAAAACATGCTAAAGAAGTTTTGTTTAAATAAATTAATTTTTACACGTGCCGCAGGCTGGTTGCAATTCGCCACACCTGCCATATATGAGCAAGAAAATTACGTTGTGCTCAAACAATGTCCTTAGTATTCAGAATCAAAATTTTATATGCAGGAGCATTCCTAACTATTCTTATGAATTAAAAAAATATTATCCAAAGTTGTTTATTTATTATATTTTTATTTATTTTTATACGTGCCGCATCAAGCTTCACACTGTCTTATATGAAGCTAAGCAAGGTTAATTATCATACGTAGCGCTAATGGCTTGCTTTGTGTGCTCCGGGTACTTTTTTTATAGTTTTGAACAACCTAAAAAATATTTTAAAATTTATTTTAATGAATTCCGTTTATATTTATAAACAACAATTTCAAAAATGTTATATAGTTGTAGAAGATATTGTTTTTGATTTTCGTTTTTAGTAAGTAATGTATTAAATTCCTCCATTAAAAGAACCAATTTCAGGACCCGTGAAGGGAACAGTTTCACTGACGAAAAAGCTGCTCGCAAGACAAGTTCATAAATATGATGGCGACAAGCTAAGACCAGAATGTTGCGTCCCATTCTCATCACGAGAAGCGAACAGGCTCCATTAAGCCGACCAGTGTTAGAAGAAGTTGTATCGAAGGCAAATGCTTGAATTTTCTCATTTAATGCCCATTTATCTATCGTGTCAAAAACCACACTAGAAATGTCTATACCACTTCCCGATAAAACCTGTGGGACTCCCAAAAGTTGTTCTCTCATTGGTGTCTTGACTATAACGGGCAAGCGATCAACTTTCGACATTCCAGTAACATCTGGAAGCAGTTTTGAGTCCCAATGGACAACTGCAAAGTCAACAGTGGCATGTGAAAACTTGGATTGAATTTGCATTGCAGTATCTACACGCTGCTGAATGCGCGCCCTCCTAATTGATCCTCGATTGATGACGTAATCCATTGGACTTAATGACAAGCTTTCAATACATGCAATGAAAATGTGAACTGCATCCCGGTCACTAACTTCACATTTATCGAGTGCGGCTGCCAGTCTGTTTGTTACAATTTCCTTTCTTCCACTTCGAACGTGAGAGGTAGAAGGTTCTTGGACTTATATCGCAGAAGTATGTGTTTGTTGCTCCTCTGCACTAATGTCGGAACTTTCTGAGTCCGTATCCGAAGTGGGTGGTGGTAGAACTAACAAGTAAGGAAGGCTAAGTTCGGGTGTAACCGAACATTACATACTAAGCTGAGAGCTTTAGAGACAAAATAAGGGAAAATCACCATTTAGCAAAATGAACCTAGGGTAACCCTGGAATGTGTCTGTATGACATGGCTTTCAAATGGAAGGTATTAAAGAGTATTTAAAAAGGGAGTGCGCCACAGTTCTATAGGTGGACGCCTTTTCGATATATCGCAATAAGGGTGGACCAGGGGAGACTCTAGAATGTGTTTGTACGATATGGGTATCAAATTAAAGGTATTAATGAGGGTTTCAAAAGGGAGTGACCCTTAGTTGTATATTTGAAGGCGTTTTCGAGATATCGAACAAAATGTGGATCAGGGAGAACCAGAACATCATCTGTTGGGTACCGCTAATCTTTATATATAAAAATCACGTGTCACGTTGTTTGTCCGCGATGGACTGCTAAACTAATGAACCGATTTTGAACTTGTTTTGCACCCCGTGTGCAGTTTGATCTAACTTGAAATATAGGATAGGTTATATCTCAGTTTATAGTCGCAATATTATTTTATTGCAAATTTTTTATATGTATATATACACCTATAATGTGTGGCTAATAATGATATGAAATGACAGCTGTTGCTGAGAGCTCTAAAGTAAAAGTGGAAAAACTGATAAATGTGCATGCGAAGCCGAAATAGAGACATGCACTAATAATACCCACATACCTATTTACATGCGTCCTATTCGATTTACCTGAAATTTGGTATATAAATTTGCCTATATTAATATTTACGATCTTTTATTCCGGGAAGTAGACCAGACACGGGCTGGGACTGGGATTAGGACTAAGACTGGGACTGAGACTCGGAGTGGGACTGGGACAGGAACAAAATACATACCACCCTCCGGGACAGGCAGTAAGGGATGAAGAAGAATGAGAAGAACGCGAGAGAAGAGAAAAGAGAGAAGGAGACTGAGAACGAAATAGAATGAGACGAATATTGAGATAGATGAAGTGAAAAATATAGAGGAAGGAGTAAATAAAAGGATCAGGAAAAAGTGAAGAGGGGTGGGGGAGCGCAGAGTTAGATGGAAAAACCTTATTAAAATGTATGCAGATAGGCCAAATTTAGGGCAGTACAACGTCGGTCGGGTCTGCTAGTTATTTATATATGTCATACCACGAACAGTATTCCTGCCAAGATTCCAAAGGCTTTTGATTTCGTCCTGCAAAACTTTTTCATTTTCTTCTACTTAATATGTTAGGTTTCACACCAATTTTACAAAGTTTTTTCTAAAGTTATATTTTGCGTCAATAAACCAATCCAATTACCATGTTTCATCTCTTTTTTCATATTTGGTACAGAATTATAGCATTTTTTCATATCTCATAATTTTCGATACCGAAAAAGTGGGCGTGGTCACAGTCGAATTTCGGCCATTTTTTATACCAATACAAAGTGAGTTCAGATAAGTCCGGGAACTAAGTTTAGTAAAGATATATCGATTTTTGCTCAAGTTATCGTGTTAACGGCCGAGCGGAAGGACAGACGGTCGAATGTGTATAAAAACTGGGCATGGCTTCAACCGATTTCGCCCATTTTCACAGAAAACAGTTATCGTCATAGAATCTACGCACCTACCAAATTTCACAAGGATTGGTAAATTTTTGTTCGACTTATGGCATTAAAAGTATTCTAGACGAATTAAATGAAAAAGGGCGGAGCCACGCCCATTTTGAAACTTTCTTTTATTTTTGTATTTTGTTGCACCATATCATTACTGTAGTTGAATGTATATACTGTAAAGATATAAAATTTTTTGTTAAAATTTGACTTTAAAAAAAAAATTTTTTTAAAGTGGGCGTGTTCGTCATTCGATTTTGCTAATTTTTATTTGCCGCACATATAGTAATAGGAGTAACGTTCCTGCCAAATTTCATCATGATATCTTCAACGACTGTGAAATTACAGCTTGCAAAACTTTTAAATTACCTTCTTTTAAAAGCGGGCGGTGTCACGCCGATTGTCCAAAATTGGACTAATTTTCTATTTTGCGTTATAAGCCCAACGCACCTACCAAGTTTTATCGCTTTATCCGTCTTTGTTTATGAGTTATCGCACTTTTTCGGTTTTTCGAAATTTTCGATATCGAAAAAATTGGCGTGTTTGTAATCCGATTTCGTTCATTTTAAATAGCGATCTGAGATGAGTGCCCAGGAATCTACACATCAAATTTCATCAAGATACCTCAAAACTTACTCAAGTTATAGTGTTTACGGCGGACGGACGGACATGGCTAAATAAATTTCTTTTTTCGCCCATATCATTTTGATATATAGAAGTCTATATCTATATCGATTAATTTATGCTGTTGCGGATTACCGTTATGCGAACAAAGTTAATATACTCTGTGAGCTCTGCTCAGCTGAGTATAAAAATATTTATAGTCCACTTTAATTTAAATATTTGAAACCCAGTTTAGCTTCACTGCCTTTCCCGTAGTTCAACATCTCTGATTGAACTCTTTGGTTTTTTGATGCTTCGTTTTCCATTCGTTTGATCTTCCTTTCTTCTGCTGCAGCTAACTTATAGTCAATTCCAATATACACCTCTCATGATTTGGTTTCCTTTGTGCAATCAAAAACTTTTTGTCTTCCTCAATTTTTATCATATTTACAGCATTGCCGTGAGCGATATCGAAAAGATTACTTAGGTTGTTTTTGAGAGTATCCATTTTTTATACTCAGTTGAGCAGAACTCACAGAGTATATTAAGTTTGACTGGATAACGGTTGGTGGTACAGGTATAAAGGAATCGAGATAGATATAGACTTCCATATATCAAAATCATCAGGATCGAAAAAAAAATTTGATTGAGCCATGTCCGTCAGTACGTCCGTCCGTTAACACGATAATTAAGTAAATTTTGAGGTATCTTGATGAAATTTGGTATATAGGTTCCTGAGCACTCATATCAGATCGCTATTTAAAATGAACGATATCGGACTATAAGCACGCCCACTTTTTCGATATCGAAAATTTCGAAAAACCAAAAAACAGACAGATAAAGCGATGAAACTTGGTATGTGAGTTGAACTTATGACGCAGAATAGAAAATTAGTAAAATTTTGGAAAATAGGCGTGGCACCGCACACTTTTAAAAGAAGGTAATTTAAAAATTTTGCAAGCTGTAATTTGGCAGTCGTTGAAGATATCATGATGAAATTTGGCAGGAACGTTACTCCTATTACTATATGTACGTTTAATAAAAATTTGCGAAATCGGAGAAGGACCACGCCCACTTTAAAAAAAAAATTGTAAGTAAAATTTTAACAAAAAATTTAATATCTTTACAGTATATAAGTAAATTATGTCAACATTCAACTCCAGTAATGATATGGTGCAAAAAAATACAAAAATAAAATAAAATTTTAAAATGGGCGTGGCTCCGCCCTTTTTCATTTAATTTGTCTAGGATACTTTTAATGCCATAAGTCGAACAAAAATTTACCAATCCTTTTGAAATTTGGTAGGGGCATAGATTTTATGACGCTAACTGTTTTCTGTGAAAATGGGCGAAATCGGTTTGAAGCCGCGCCCAGTTTTTATACACAGTCGTCCGTCTGTCCTTCCGCATGGCCGTTAACACGATAACTTGAGCAAAAATCGACATATCTTTACTGAACTTAGTTCACGTACTTATCTGAACTCACTTTATCTTGGTATAAAAAATGAACCAAATCCGACTATGACCACGCCCACTTTTTCGATACCGAAAATTACGAAAAATGAAAAAATGCCATAATTCTATACCAAATACGAAAAAAGGGATGAAACATTGTAATTGGATTGGTTTATTGACGCAAAATATAACTTTAGAAAAAAACTTTGTAAAATGGGTGTGACACCTACCATATCAAGTAGAAGAAAATGAAAAGGTTCTGCAGGGCGAAATAAAAAACCCTTGAAATCTTGGCAGGTATTACATATATAAATAAATTAGCGGTAACCAACAGATGATGTTCTGGGTCACCCTGGTCCACATTTTGGTCGATGTCTGGAAAACGCCTTCACATATACACCTACCACCAATCCCTTTTAAAACTCTCATTAATAACTTTAATTTGATACCACTATCGTACAAACACATTCTAGAGTCACTCCTGGTCCACCTTTATGGCGATATCTCGAAAAGGCGTCCACCTATAGAACTAAGCCCACGCCCTTTTAAAATACTCATTAACACCTTTCATTTGATACCCATATCGTACAAACAAATTCTAGAGTCAACCCTGATCCACCTTTATGGCGATATCCCTAAATGGCGTCCACCTATAGAACTATGGCCCACTCCATCATAAAATACTCTTTAATGCCTTTCATTTGATACACATGTCATACAAACACATTCCAGGGTTTCCCTCGGTTAATTTTCCTACGAGGTGATTTTCCCTTATGTTGTAACCATAGCTCTCAACTGACTGTGTAATGTTCGGTTATACCCAAACTTAACCTTCCTTACTTGTTTCTTTTGGCTTTCATTTTCCCCTTTTGAACTTTTTTCTAAATTTCACTTCGTAAAGCTTTTTAAGCTTTTTTAACCAATCACTTCGGTCTCTAGTTGGAATTCGCGCTTTCTTCCAAAACACTAAGCACTCTTCGATCACTAATTGAGCTGTGTTGGATAAGTTAAGATTAACCACTCGCATGTTGTAAAATAAAACACCTAAACAGTCTAATTGTGAAGGCAGTTTGCTTCCAAGTATTTGGGTTTTCATAGCTTCTCTTAAATACACTTCTTCGGCACTTCTTTCGCGGCATCTTCAAGAATTTATAGTTTATGCACTGCACTTTGGCTTTTATCACTTCGAACACCGTACTAAAAGAAACAGTTCACCACATCAGAAAATATCGCGGAGAAAATAACGGATTCGTTCGTAAACGCAGTATAATGGTTGCAATGCGCATTTGACGAAAGCAACGCGTTCGATAAAAATTGCGTTGCAGCACTGCTTTACGTCTATCGTTTTTAAATGCAACAAAATTTAATGACGTAAAATAGGTTTTGTATATCTATCATCTTTAGGAAGCTTGTAAAAGTTTGTCGAAGTTTTTTCTTTTCTATCATAACTATTTTACACGCGACCGATGCCTGCTAGAGTCCGTCGTTTATATTTAGTATGCGAGTTATGTATTCCGCGCAATCTATGCACTTAGCAAGATGTACCCCGTTTAATTACTAGATGGGTTAAACTTCTAAGCTAAAGAGCTTTTGCGCTTAGTTTTAGTTTGTGGACAAATTAACAAGTTTAAAAGCTCCAAATGGAGGTTTCCGGACTTTCGTTACTTAAAATTTTTACTTCTGTATATTATAACTGTAATACCCTAAAATAATCTTGACTTTACTTTTAAGCACAGTTATTAATAATTTAAAAATATGGTTATAAATAAGCAATTTGAAGTCAATGAAAATACATCGCTATATTCGACGTATCTCCACAACTTTGACGTCGATGCGGCACGGGTTAATGCTAATATTTATTGATAAAACTTCTAGAACATCATTCGCTTGTCCAAAAGAACTTTTGCATGGTAAATCCGAGAAATAAAATTTTTGTATAAGATAACGACCAGCCTAGTGTACATATTTATGTATGTATCTACAAATATGAAAGGCATGGTATATGTGGGCAATAAATATTCTGATGGTACAAGTTATTTAGCGTAATATATTTGTGGTGTCATTAATAATAGTTCCATTACTCACCGTGAAATGACTAAGCAATTACTAGAAACGCCTTTATAGAGCACTTGAGCTGCTTAAATAGATTCTGGAATGAGCTGTGAGAGATGTTTCAACACCGCATTTTTTCCCGGAATTTTCAGAAAATGAGTTACTAATTCTTATTCTTTGATATATCTCTATCTCAATAGTCTTACAAATAATATTAGCGTATTTAAGCGCAGAAGTATTATCTCGAAATAAAATACTTTAATATTTCTAAGAGTAGTACATATTTCGAGGTCATTTAAGTTTTATTCAAATCAATAGGAAACCAGCAGTACCAGACGACAATTACGAAACCTACACAATACCAATGTTAGTCAAAGTATTGCCTTTACTATTGCTTTATTTCCATCTCCTTTGTAAGTGTTTGTATTTGTGTGTTTATTTTTCTACACATACATACATACTTAAAAATATTTGTGTTTATTTATTTTTCCGCAGCTTACGTTTATTTCACGTAGCTTTATGAATTCATTTTTTTTTTTATAAATTCATTTCCTTTTCTGTTTTATTCGCATTATTTATTTCTTCTCGTGAAACTTTTGTTTGTTTACTTTTCTTTTATTTAATTTAGCTTATTATACTCAGAGTATATTAACTTTGATTGGATAGCGGTTGGTTGTACAGGTATAAAAGAATCGATATAGATATAGACTTCCATATATCAAAATCATCAGTATCGAAAAAAAATGTTATTGAGCCATGTCCGCCCGTCCGTCCGTCTCTCCGTTAACACGATAACTTGAGTAGATATTGAGATATCTTCACCAAATTTGGTACACGAGTTTATCTGGACCCAGTATAGACCATAGATTGGTATTGAAAATGAGTGAAATCGGACGATAAGCACGCCCACTTTTTATATATATAACATTTTGGAAAACACAAAAAACCTGATTATTTAGTAAATAATACATCTAGAATGTTGAAATTTGACGTTTGACTGTTACTGATACTCTTGATAAAAATTAATTTTTTTTTAAATGGGCGTGGCACCGCCCACTTGTGATAAAATCAATTTTACAAATATTATTAATCATAAATCAAAAACCGTTAAACCTATCGTAACAAAATTCGGCTGAGAGGTTGCCTTTACTATAGGCAATACTTTGAAGAAAAATTAACGAAAGCGGTTAAGGACCACGCCCACTTTTATATAAAAGATTTCTAAAAGGGTCGTAGACGAATAAAATAAGCTATATCTTTGCAAAAAAGGGCTTTATATCAATGGTATTTCATTTCCCAAGTGGATTTATAATAATAAATAGGAAAAAATTTTAAATTTAAAAAAATGGGCGTGGCACCGCCCCTTTTATGACTAAGCTATTTTCTATGTTTCGGGAACCATAACTCGAAGAAAAATTAAAATATCGTAATGAAATTGTGTACACATATTTTCCTTATAGCAGAAAATATTTCTAGTAAAAATGGACGGGATCGGTTAAAGACCACGGACATAACTGTGATTTGAAATATTTGATGAAGCAGGGTTATGGCATGTGTAGTAAAAATGATATCAAAAAATTATATTCGATTAATCGATTCGACCAAGGAAATCACTAGTTTAGTTAGTTAATTGCTTGATTAATAATAACATAAACTAATCAAGTAGAATTTTAGTCGACTAATTTAAAAAATGTCTAACATGGTTCTGATATATACATCAAAGGCTAAAGTAAAAAGGAGGCACAACCTTTGAGAGTGGAAGAGGCGTAGAACGATGGAAAGTACATTTTAAAAGCAATATTAAGGATATAGAGAATATATTGTGTAGGAACGGTATCTCTCTTTTAAGGGTTCATTTTCCCACTCGTCTGTTCTATGCATTTTCCTAAAAAACCTATACACCAGCCACCAGAGCTGATAGAATCAAGTACAAATACAATTACCATTACCAATACTCATTAACTGAAAACACCAACTACCAAGTATAAGTACGTTTTATTGATATTTGATATTAAATACACGCATTTTCAATTCTTTATACCTTTCATGAAAACGAAATTGTATATTAGGTTGTGGCGAATCCCAAAATTGTAAGTCCTTAAAGGAAAAGGGACCCACCAAGAAGTATATCGAATTGATCAGGATGACGGTCTGAGTTGATTTGGCCATGCTCGTCCATCCGTTTATCTAGATGAAATTTTGTTAGCGGGTATATTTTTGGATTAGGATTTGTCGGAACCGACAAGATCGAACCACAAATCATACTATGTCCCCTATACAACCGATTTTTCAGAAAAGAGGTTTTATTGTAATAGCTTCAAATTATATATTTAAGGCATTGATGAAATTCATATATTGTTGAGATAAGTGATTCATGGTCATAGCTATCTTACGAAGACCACAAGAAACGTGAAACTTTGTATCCTCATACTATACGCACGTTGAAAGGGCCCATGACAAAGCAATAATAAGGTTAATTGAAACTTTGCACATGTACCAGCGACCGATGACAGTGCAGTAATTTGATGGTGGGATGGCATAAAGTCAATTGACCTTATAACCACTTCATATTGCCATCAATTTTATTTAAACTTTGCACACGTATCAATGACCTATGGCAGTGCAAATATTTCATGGTGGCGTGACATAAGATCAAAATACATAAAGTCAATTGATCTTATGACCACTTCAAATTACCACAAGTTTATTTGAAACTTTGCATACGTATCAAGGACTGATAACAATGTAATAATTTAATTGTGGGGTGACATAAGATCAATGGACATAAGTTCAGTTAACCTTATGACCACTTCCAAGGGGCTGATGAGTTTAACTTAATTTAAACGGCCTGAATTTGATTTTACTATAAGTAACTTATTATATATTTTGTAATTTTATTTTAAGTAAATTATTATCGTAAATTTTGTTGACATATTAAATATTACAATTATTCTATTAGCAACTATTATAAAAATATTGCAAAGAATTTTGGGAAACTACTGATAATTATTGTGCAGTTTCTGTTAGCGCTCGAATCTCTGAGCTGTCGAATAAATACCCAAAATATTCAGTATAACAAAACGTTATTTATATAGACTACTTTGGGAGTAGTACTTCACAATTACAATTATCGCGTACTTCACTAGAGCGTGTTCCAATCAAAACCGATTCCTTATTCCTCAGAATGTGTTGCTTTTATACTGTCGATTGCATCTTTCGTTTCACGAACATGCCTTCTTGAACAGTTGTATATCATAGTTTAGCTATATACATGTATATTTGTAGTTTATGTTTTTCCTCTAGCTATACGCGTATGTATGTGTGGGTAAGGGCTTCTGATCTTAGCTGATGTGAACGTGATGTGTGATTGCCTCTGTTTCTCCTTCGTTTTATCTGCTGACTACATATGTGTATGTGAAACAATCTCTTCGCTTGTAGCTGCTGGTTATATATGTGAAATATTATTTGTTGATTTCTATTTATGTATGTAAATGGCTTACTGTCGTTGTGTTTATTTACTAACAGCATAGTTATGTTAGAAATTCTAATATTCACCACAATATAGTAAAATGTTGTCTCTTCATTCTGCCTCTCGAAGGTTCTTCCTTCTCCCACCGGTTGCTGCAACGCGGTTTGACGCAGCAAACCTCTTGAACTACCTACAGCCTGCTTCTACCGTCTTGCGGACCCGTTCAAAGCGCTTGATCCCCAGATCTGTTGGGTCGACCACTGAAATACTTTTCTTACTCCCTCTGCTCCGTATGCTTCTCCACTCTACTTCTCCCTTTAAATTCTTATCCTCTTCCATCATGGAGCTTGTTGACTTTCCATTACTTTTGAATCGCTTAAAACGTTTCCGTCTTCCATTTTTCCTCTCTCGTCCTCCTCACTAAATCTAAATCTTGAATCGCTAATCTTGCTACGATCCCATTCCTTACAAGGGGGCTCAGCGGTACAATATTAAATATAGGGAAGAAACCCTTCTCTCATAAGGTAGCCCGGCTCCGCCGAATATATCTCCTGGCTGCAAAAAATATAATTGATATGGTCCGCGTAACACCCTGGATTAGGGGGTTGGCATTTCTTGGTCAACGTTCGTATGAGGAGAAACAGGGTAGATGCAAGCACTAAATCATTCAGTCACATAGTTGGGCGATATGGATTCCGGCTAAGTCCGCACCATCGACAAGTTATAGAAGAAAGAAAAAATTTAGACAACTGCCAAAGCTCGTTGTATAGATCCATTTCGGGAACTGCTAAACTCCTTCATCGGCAAAGTTTAGGCGCCGCTGCTATAACCATTCGCCATCACAGCGGTTTTTTGTTTGTCTTCATTAATCCTACTTCTATTCTGGTTCGTGTCAATTGATATTCACAACACTGCGACATCTGTTGCATAATGGATGTGAAAATTGGACTTGTTTGATGGCAATGCTGCCATAGTGTCATATTTTATTGACACTTTTTCCCCGTGCTCTGGGATGTATTAACAATTTTTGTTGTTATATCGGCCTACTGATTTGTAAGATCTTCTATTCTAATTTAAAAAAATTTTCAATTAAGAAAAAATTAATCATAACAATAATAATGATAAAAAATTATTGTTAGTCCTTGAGCTCGATTCGAAGCCGCGATCTTAATAATTTTTTTTTTTTAATTTATATTAAAGGCAAACAAAGAAGTCACATGATGTACCTGAAATAATAAACTACCATGTGTCGCGTATGCATTGTACGTAGGGTGCATGTTAAACGCGTCGAGGCATACAAAATGGGTGAGAAATATGAATGAAAGTTTATAAAAAGAAACAAGTAAAGGTGTCTAAGTTCGGGTGTAACCGAACATTATATACTCAGCGTGAGCTTTAATTGTACATTTCGTTTCAGATAAATTACTTATCTACATAACACGTAGCACCGCCCGTTAAAAAAAAAAAAATGTCTCCCCATTTGTTCATACAATAAAACTTGATAAGTGAAATATCATTGATTCAAAACTACTTTTTGCTAAGTTATAGCTTATTATTGTAGTCTACAAAACCTTTTGAACTTGTTTTATATGTAAGTTACCGTATATGTACCTACACAACTGTTCATGGCTGGCAAACGCCATATGATGATACTTCAACTTTCCCACATCGCCATTTGGCCTTAAGCGTTTGGCGATTTTCGTTGTGCGAATTGTTTGTTGGCCACAAACTTTGTTGCCTTCAATGTGGTTTCTATATGCAGATTTTTCATGAAAAAGGTTGGAAAACATTCCGTTGTGTTTTATTTTTATACACGTTAACATCCGTTTACCACTTTCAATATTTACGCTGATTTTTATAGTTTTTATCACCGAATAGAAATTTGTGTATGTACTGTTTTGTATATGTATATATTGTTGTGCATATTTGTACCAATTTGTATGGAATACCGTTAAGCGAAGTTCTCAATATCAACAAAAAATCTATTAAATGACTGCGAGTTCCATTCCATTCAGTCTATAATTTTTAAAATAATTTTAGTTTGAGACATAAAATTGATTTTTATATCAGAGACAACACTTACAGGGTAAAATAGAGCAGGGAAAAAAATTACAATCAAAATTTTAGTGTGATGGGAATTGAAGTAGTGAAATATGGGAATATTTGGTTCTGGCTTAATATTATTATTTTTTTCGAGTTTTCGCGAATTTAGTGAAATTAAAGTGTTTGCGATTTAACTCTCTAAAATAGATATTCTCAGATAGAACGCTAAATACTCAAAAATCTTATCAGCAAATTATACTAAAATGAAGAAGCTTAATGGATGTGAAGCAGGGGAGGTATGTAAGCTAAACTTTTAAGAATTGGAAACTCTAAAAAAATATATTTTTTACACGGGATACGTGCTCCTTTATTGCAAACTTATATCTGAACTTTACAAAATAATAATGCTTACAATCTAACCTACGTTTGCCTTACCGCGATGAAAGTGAAAACTGCTGATCATGCACTTCCCACAGTTGAGTTTGTTTATTCTAATTTGGTCTCCATCTACCGCTTACTGTTCACACGGTTTGCTTTGCACCTGTTGCGGCTTCAGCAATTTTGCCAGTTTGTTATGCCTGGGGTATTATGTGTCTGAATATTTGTTTTTTGTATTATATAAATATGTGCCGTGGTAACAAACCCCCCCCCCCCCCCCCAAGATTCAAGCGTCCTCGTTTGGAGTTTTGTTAAAAATTGTATTAAACCCTTTTACTGCATCTTCTGTTAAGTCAATGGACCGTGCTTCTCTGCTTTCTCTGGTTGACAGGACTAATTTGGTTAAAAATATGGTGACGATTACAAATATGATCATAAGGCTAATGTTTGTGGCATATTTAAGCCGGAATGCCGATTCTGTGAGGCTAATCTCTTTTGTATTGTTGATGTTTAGCTGTTTTAACAGATCTAGAGAAAGTATTTCTTCGTTTTTGTTTGATAGTGATATTGTTTGGAGTATCGCAGGTAGGGGTTTGTTTGTTGATTTTTCCGCATTGAAAAATTTCTCCCGTTAATTTGGATTGTAGCGTTATTAAAGTGAATGACAAAGGTTCCGTTTAGAGTTGTAGAATATGCGTTTACTAGGACATAGCCCCTGAAGTCGTTTAGGAATATAACTCCAGGTGACAGCTCCTCAAAGTATGGAATGTGCTGACTGTTTGTGACGGTGCAGTTTGGCAAAAGGCTCGTTAAAAGATTACTAATATAATAATCTTTACTTAAATCTAGCAAATCATCTTTTGAGCATATTTGCAGTGCGTTATATTGTTTACAATTTCTTTTTATTCCATACATAGTTTTTTCGCAGCTAAGGATTGAATTGAAATTTATTTTATTAATTTTATTGTCTTTCCTTACTGCCCTGATATCGATAGTTTGACAAATCTGATTTTCTGTTGTTGGTAAACTTATAATATAGATGATTGTCTTGTCATTGGTCGCTATTTTCATTTCCGAAAATTCTAGAGCTTCGCCTAAGTTTATGAATGGGATATTGCCCTTATCAAAGATTTTTTAGCAATATCAAATTTTTCGGTCGACAAAATATATGAATTTACTATGTTGGCCTTTGCCCAATATATCGCGTAAGCGATGCTCACGACTTCCTCTTTCATAATTTCTAACTTGTATTTTAATTCTAAAAATGCCCCCATTTCTTTACTCTTTTCGTTTTGCATGTGCTTCATAATATGGTTTGTAATTATATTTGTGATTTCATTAACTTTTTCTACTGTAAGTTTATTAATGAGGACTTCATTGTTGTTGTTTTCTAAATGTTATTTACTTTGTTCAGAACTATTTCATGGTCCTCATGGTCTGGACTTCCCGCAATCCATTTCCATGCACTGCCCAAAAATTGAGTGACCTTTCTGATCTTTTTCTATTCTTAGATTATTAATATGGGCCTTCACTTGGGATATTAGGAGGTATATAAAAGGGTAATTCGGATTTCTGTAGAATTTTTCTGCTTTTGTCGTTGTTTCTATATGTTCCAGGATTTCTGTATATTTGTCGATGTTTATTTCGTGTATTATCCTAAATTGTCCTGTCTGTAGTCTAGCCGTTCCTTTTTCTATTTTGATTAATTGGGAGTTCGAATAGTCTAATATCTGTACCTCTGCGAGGCATAGTGGTAAAAAGAATCTGAAAACAGAAAATTTTATTGTAGTAGGTAATTCCGTATCTTACTTTTATGGACGATTTGTCCTCTCTCGGTCACTACCGTGCTGTTCCTGTCTTCTTTAACTATTTGCCTACTATATAATTTGCTTAGTTTTGTTCCTAACCTCCTATTTTTTTTTTACAAATATGACTTGTCCTGGCAAGTAGGATTTGAGCGTTTGTTTACCTTTATTATGGAATTCAATATCCTTATTTTGTTTTTGTGTTAACTTTTGCAAATTCTCGTATCTTATTTTTTCTATGTCTTCGGGGGTGAAGTTCATATTTCTTCCGAAGAATATGTCGAACGGTCTTTTCTGTGCAAGTGAGTGAATGGTATGATTGTACTCGGATATTGCTCTTTCTAAAAGTTCCTCAAAGTCCCCCATTATCTTTCACACAGCGCATTATCTCACTTAGGGTGGAGTGGAATCTTTCGACTTGGCCGTTAGCCTGGCTTTTATTTGGGGGAGTAGTATAAACTTCGATGCCTAATTCGTCTTTCATCATAACTTCATTGAAATGGAATTTAACGATGGTTCATTATCGATCACTATTATATTCGGGACGCCAAAGGAAAATATTATATCCCTTAAGGGTCTCCTTATATCCTCTATGGCCCTACTATTTAGCATTCTTGGTACTGCATATTTCGAAAACTTATCTAGTGCAGTCATAACTCTCTTCCCTTCGGTTAAAAAGATGTCTGTATGGACTGTGTGTCCTGGGAAGGTTGGCAATGGGGTTGCTGCTATTTTTGGGTTTTAGGGTGCCTTTCATACTTACTTTCTTGATTTTGTTCATCATCCCGGGAAAATAGCTCTCCTCTATGATCTGTATTTTATTTTCGGTCGCGTTCCTATGTGCTCTTAGATGTTCTTTCAAAATAATATTTTCCTGCTCTTGTTCGTTAGTTATGTCGTCCACCAACTTCTGGGTGTACCTGCATTTATAGTTGCTAAAGTGTTGTGGATAGACGTTTTGTATTATACCCATAGTCCTCTCGTCGGTGTGGATTCCGTTGATTACGGATGGGTTTAGGTATCTTTTGAAGAAATCTGTAATCTTTTGCTCGTCGAAAAATGGTTCGTTAACTGTATGCCGGTGTACGGTTGGGAAGATTATTTTGAATTGGTAAGATGGCGTTTCTGAATGCTCGAGAACGCTAGGTACCTCCATGCAGGGTATTAGGTTGTGTCCAGAACTCTCATCACTATGGGTAGTGGGTGTAAGCGAATTTATTTGAGCGAATTTACCGGGCTTGTAGATTAGCTCAGAGTTATGTTCTTCCAAGATGGCTTTCCAACTTTTCATCTTACTGTTCGTATTTTTGTGGCTCAGGGCATACGTAAGAGCCGTACAGATAACTGCGCAAATAATTAAGAGACCAGATTATGGTGAGCATCTCCTTTTCATTGACGGCATAGTTCTGTCTTGCTCAAAGTTATTGAAACATAGGTGATGGGCTTTCCATCTTGTGAAAGGACGGCTCCTATTGCAAAATGGGAGGCGTCAGTGGTCAATTCGAAATCTTTTTCAAAGTTCGGGTGCGCGAGTGAAGTTAGTGAAGTTTTTAATTTGTTAAATGCATTTAAAGCTTCTTTGTCGAGTTTTATTTCGATCTCCTTAGACTGATTTTTTGAAACATTCCCGGCTTCTCCTCGAAGGAGTGCAGTTAAGGGTTTGGCTAATTTGGAGTAGTCCCTAATAAAACGACGGTAGTAGCCTGATATGCCTAGAAGTGATCTTAGTTCCTTCAGGTTCTTTGGCACTGGGAACTGTGCTACGGACTCTGCCTTCTTGGGATTGGTTTTTATGCCATCGGGAGTGACGACGTATCCTAGGAATTCGACTTCCTGTTTTGCGAACTTATCTAGTTGTATCTTCATGTTCGCTTCTTCTAATGTTTTAAATACTAATTTAATATTCCTTAAGTGTTCCTCTTCGGTTTTACCGAATATTATAACGCCATAAATATAGACGAAGCATCTAATTCCGGTGTGCTGGCGAAGTATGTCATCTAATGCTCTTTGGAACCTAGAAGGGGCATTTTTAAGCAAGAATGGTAATCGGAGAAATCCATATTTTCCGTTATTCACGGAAAATGCCGTTTTCTCTATATTAGATTCACGGAGGGGTATTTGATGGAAACCGCTCTTAAGATCTATAACGGTAAATATTTTATTGTTTCCGAGATTGGCCAGGACCTCGTTAATTTCGGGTATTGGATATTTGTCTGGAATAGTTACGGCGTTAAGTCTCCGGTAGTCGATGACCATTCGATATTTTTTTTCGCCTGAACCGTCGGTTTTCTTATTGACTATCCAGACCGGGGAGTTGTAAGGAGATTTAGATCTCCTCATTATTCCATTAGCAAGAAGTTCTTCGACTTGACGTTCTAAATCTTCTTTCAGAGCCATTGGGTATTGGTATGGTTGGGAGTAGACCGGGGTGTCTGTCGTTGTTCTAATTTCGCCTTTGACCAGCGTAGTATACGTTAGTTATTCGTCTGGGTCCGAAAATAAATTTGGGCATTTTGCTATTCCGTCCTTGATTTTATCTTTTAGTTCTTCAGAAAGATGTGGAACCCTTATTACCGCGTTATTAACTTCTTCGGATATTCGTTGTTTTAGAGGTATGATTGTATTCGTAAGTATGGTCATAATATTTTATCGGTATGGATGGTGGCTTTTAATTGTTTTAATGTGTCATTACTGATAATCCCGTGGAATGATTTTAAAGACGGAAGTATGAAGGATTTTATTTTTCCTACCTCTGGTCCTAGAATGTCAATGAATCTCTGGTGTGTAATTTCGATGTCGCCAGCTACCGACTTTACCTTAAAAAGGACTTCGTTTCGCAGGGTTATGGCATGTGTAGTAAAAATGATATCAAAAAATTATATTCGATTAATCGATTCGACCAAGGAAATCACTAGTTTAGTTAGTTAATTGCTTGATTAATAATAACATAAACTAATCAAGTAGAATTTTAGTCGACTAATTTAAAAAATGTCTAACATGGTTCTGATATATACATCAAAGGCTAAAGTAAAAAGGAGGCACAACCTTTGAGAGTGGAAGAGGCGTAGAACGATGGAAAGTACATTTTAAAAGCAATATTAAGGATATAGAGAATATATTGTGTAGGAACGGTATCTCTCTTTTAAGGGTTCATTTTCCCACTCGTCTGTTCTATGCATTTTCCTAAAAAACCTATACACCAGCCACCAGAGCTGATAGAATCAAGTACAAATACAATTACCATTACCAATACTCATTAACTGAAAACACCAACTACCAAGTATAAGTACGTTTTATTGATATTTGATATTAAATACACGCATTTTCAATTCTTTATACCTTTCATGAAAACGAAATTGTATATTAGGTTGTGGCGAATCCCAAAATTGTAAGTCCTTAAAGGAAAAGGGACCCACCAAGAAGTATATCGAATTGATCAGGATGACGGTCTGAGTTGATTTGGCCATGCTCGTCCATCCGTTTATCTAGATGAAATTTTGTTAGCGGGTATATTTTTGGATTAGGATTTGTCGGAACCGACAAGATCGAACCACAAATCATACTATGTCCCCTATACAACCGATTTTTCAGAAAAGAGGTTTTATTGTAATAGCTTCAAATTATATATTTAAGGCATTGATGAAATTCATATATTGTTGAGATAAGTGATTCATGGTCATAGCTATCTTACGAAGACCACAAGAAACGTGAAACTTTGTATCCTCATACTATACGCACGTTGAAAGGGCCCATGACAAAGCAATAATAAGGTTAATTGAAACTTTGCACATGTACCAGCGACCGATGACAGTGCAGTAATTTGATGGTGGGATGGCATAAAGTCAATTGACCTTATAACCACTTCATATTGCCATCAATTTTATTTAAACTTTGCACACGTATCAATGACCTATGGCAGTGCAAATATTTCATGGTGGCGTGACATAAGATCAAAATACATAAAGTCAATTGATCTTATGACCACTTCAAATTACCACAAGTTTATTTGAAACTTTGCATACGTATCAAGGACTGATAACAATGTAATAATTTAATTGTGGGGTGACATAAGATCAATGGACATAAGTTCAGTTAACCTTATGACCACTTCCAAGGGGCTGATGAGTTTAACTTAATTTAAACGGCCTGAATTTGATTTTACTATAAGTAACTTATTATATATTTTGTAATTTTATTTTAAGTAAATTATTATGGTAAATTTGGTTGACATATTAAATATTACAATTATTCTATTAGCAACTATTATAAAAATATTGCAAAGAATTTTGGGAAACTACTGATAATTATTGTGCAGTTTCGGTTAGCGCTCGAATCTCTGAGCTGTCGAATAAATACCCAAAATATTCAGTATAACAAAACGTTATTTATATAGACTACTTTGGGAGTAGTACTTCACAATTACAATTATCGCGTACTTCACTAGAGCGTGTTCCAATCAAAACCGATTCCTTATTCCTCAGAATGTGTTGCTTTTATACTGTCGATTGCATCTTTCGTTTCACGAACATGCCTTCTTGAACAGTTGTATATCATAGTTTAGCTATATACATGTATATTTGTAGTTTATGTTTTTCCTCTAGCTATACGCGTATGTATGTGTGGGTAAGGGCTTCTGATCTTAGCTGATGTGAACGTGATGTGTGATTGCCTCTGTTTCTCCTTCGTTTTATCTGCTGACTACATATGTGTATGTGAAACAATCTCTTCGCTTGTAGCTGCTGGTTATATATGTGAAATATTATTTGTTGATTTCTATTTATGTATGTAAATGGCTTACTGTCGTTGTGTTTATTTACTAACAGCATAGTTATGTTAGAAATTCTAATATTCACCACAATATAGTAAAATGTTGTCTCTTCATTCTGCCTCTCGAAGGTTCTTCCTTCTCCCACCGGTTGCTGCAACGCGGTTTGACGCAGCAAACCTCTTGAACTACCTACAGCCTGCTTCTACCGTCTTGCGGACCCGTTCAAAGCGCTTGATCCCCAGATCTGTTGGGTCGACCACTGAAATACTTTTCTTACTCCCTCTGCTCCGTATGCTTCTCCACTCTACTTCTCCCTTTAAATTCTTATCCTCTTCCATCATGGAGCTTGTTGACTTTCCATTACTTTTGAATCGCTTAAAACGTTTCCGTCTTCCATTTTTCCTCTCTCGTCCTCCTCACTAAATCTAAATCTTGAATCGCTAATCTTGCTACGATCCCATTCCTTACAAGGGGGCTCAGCGGTACAATATTAAATATAGGGAAGAAACCCTTCTCTCATAAGGTAGCCCGGCTCCGCCGAATATATCTCCTGGCTGCAAAAAATATAATTGATATGGTCCGCGTAACACCCTGGATTAGGGGGTTGGCATTTCTTGGTCAACGTTCGTATGAGGAGAAACAGGGTAGATGCAAGCACTAAATCATTCAGTCACATAGTTGGGCGATATGGATTCCGGCTAAGTCCGCACCATCGACAAGTTATAGAAGAAAGAAAAAATTTAGACAACTGCCAAAGCTCGTTGTATAGATCCATTTCGGGAACTGCTAAACTCCTTCATCGGCAAAGTTTAGGCGCCGCTGCTATAACCATTCGCCATCACAGCGGTTTTTTGTTTGTCTTCATTAATCCTACTTCTATTCTGGTTCGTGTCAATTGATATTCACAACACTGCGACATCTGTTGCATAATGGATGTGAAAATTGGACTTGTTTGATGGCAATGCTGCCATAGTGTCATATTTTATTGACACTTTTTCCCCGTGCTCTGGGATGTATTAACAATTTTTGTTGTTATATCGGCCTACTGATTTGTAAGATCTTCTATTCTAATTTAAAAAAATTTTCAATTAAGAAAAAATTAATCATAACAATAATAATGATAAAAAATTATTGTTAGTCCTTGAGCTCGATTCGAAGCCGCGATCTTAATAATTTTTTTTTTTTAATTTATATTAAAGGCAAACAAAAAAGTCACATGATGTACCTGAAATAATAAACTACCATGTGTCGCGTATGCATTGTACGTAGGGTGCATGTTAAACGCGTCGAGGCATACAAAATGGGTGAGAAATATGAATGAAAGTTTATAAAAAGAAACAAGTAAAGGTGTCTAAGTTCGGGTGTAACCGAACATTATATACTCAGCGTGAGCTTTAATTGTACATTTCGTTTCAGATAAATTACTTATCTACATAACACGTAGCACCGCCCGTTAAAAAAAAAAAAATGTCTCCCCATTTGTTCATACAATAAAACTTGATAAGTGAAATATCATTGATTCAAAACTACTTTTTGCTAAGTTATAGCTTATTATTGTAGTCTACAAAACCTTTTAAACTTGTTTTATATGTAAGTTACCGTATATGTACCTACACAACTGTTCATGGCTGGCAAACGCCATATGATGATACTTCAACTTTCCCACATCGCCATTTGGCCTTAAGCGTTTGGCGATTTTCGTTGTGCGAATTGTTTGTTGGCCACAAACTTTGTTGCCTTCAATGTGGTTTCTATATGCAGATTTTTCATGAAAAAGGTTGGAAAACATTCCGTTGTGTTTTATTTTTATACACTTTAACATCCGTTTACCACTTTCAATATTTACGCTGATTTTTATAGTTTTTATCACCGAATAGAAATTTGTGTATGTACTGTTTTGTATATGTATATATTGTTGTGCATATTTGTACCAATTTGTATGGAATACCGTTAAGCGAAGTTCTCAATATCAACAAAAAATCTATTAAATGACTGCGAGTTCCATTCCATTCAGTCTATAATTTTTAAAATAATTTTAGTTTGAGACATAAAATTGATTTTTATATCAGAGACAACACTTACAGGGTAAAATAGAGCAGGGAAAAAAATTACAATCAAAATTTTAGTGTGATGGGAATTGAAGTAGTGAAATATGGGAATATTTGGTTCTGGCTTAATATTATTATTTTTTTCGAGTTTTCGCGAATTTAGTGAAATTAAAGTGTTTGCGGTTTAACTCTCTAAAATAGATATTCTCAGATAGAACGCTAAATACTCAAAAATCTTATCAGCAAATTATACTAAAATGAAGAAGCTTAATGGATGTGAAGCAGGGGAGGTATGTAAGCTAAACTTTTAAGAATTGGAAACTCTAAAAAAATATATTTTTTACACGGGATACGTGCTCCTTTATTGCAAACTTATATCTGAACTTTACAAAATAATAATGCTTACAATCTAACCTACGTTTGCCTTACCGCGATGAAAGTGAAAACTGCTGATCATGCACTTCCCACAGTTGAGTTTGTTTATTCTAATTTGGTCTCCATCTACCGCTTACTGTTCACACGGTTTGCTTTGCACCTGTTGCGGCTTCAGCAATTTTGCCAGTTTGTTATGCCTGGGGTATTATGTGTCTGAATATTTGTTTTTTGTATTATATAAATATGTGCCGTGGTAACAAACCCCCCCCCCCCCCAAGATTCAAGCGTCCTCGTTTGGAGTTTTGTTAAAAATTGTATTAAACCCTTTTACTGCATCTTCTGTTAAGTCAATGGACCGTGCTTCTCTGCTTTCTCTGGTTGACAGGACTAATTTGGTTAAAAATATGGTGACGATTACAAATATGATCATAAGGCTAATGTTTGTGGCATATTTAAGCCGGAATGCCGATTCTGTGAGGCTAATCTCTTTTGTATTGTTGATGTTTAGCTGTTTTAACAGATCTAGAGAAAGTATTTCTTCGTTTTTGTTTGATAGTGATATTGTTTGGAGTATCGCAGGTAGGGGTTTGTTTGTTGATTTTTCCGCATTGAAAAATTTCTCCCGTTAATTTGGATTGTAGCGTTATTAAAGTGAATGACAAAGGTTCCGTTTAGAGTTGTAGAATATGCGTTTACTAGGACATAGCCCCTGAAGTCGTTTAGGAATATAACTCCAGGTGACAGCTCCTCAAAGTATGGAATGTGCTGACTGTTTGTGACGGTGCAGTTTGGCAAAAGGCTCGTTAAAAGATTACTAATATAATAATCTTTACTTAAATCTAGCAAATCATCTTTTGAGCATATTTGCAGTGCGTTATATTGTTTACAATTTCTTTTTATTCCATACATAGTTTTTTCGCAGCTAAGGATTGAATTGAAATTTATTTTATTAATTTTATTGTCTTTCCTTACTGCCCTGATATCGATAGTTTGACAAATCTGATTTTCTGTTGTTGGTAAACTTATAATATAGATGATTGTCTTGTCATTGGTCGCTATTTTAATTTCCGAAAATTCTAGAGCTTCGCCTAAGTTTATGAATGGGATATTGCCCTTATCAAAGATTTTTTAGCAATATCAAATTTTTCGGTCGACAAAATATATGAATTTACTATGTTGGCCTTTGCCCAATATATCGCGTAAGCGATGCTCACGACTTCCTCTTTCATAATTTCTAACTTGTATTTTAATTCTAAAAATGCCCCCATTTCTTTACTCTTTTCGTTTTGCATGTGCTTCATAATATGGTTTGTAATTATATTTGTGATTTCATTAACTTTTTCTACTGTAAGTTTATTAATGAGGACTTCATTGTTGTTGTTTTCTAAATGTTATTTACTTTGTTCAGAACTATTTCATGGTCCTCATGGTCTGGACTTCCCGCAATCCATTTCCATGCACTGCCCAAAAATTGAGTGACCTTTCTGATCTTTTTCTATTCTTAGATTATTAATATGGGCCTTCACTTGGGATATTAGGAGGTATATAAAAGGGTAATTCGGATTTCTGTAGAATTTTTCTGCTTTTGTCGTTGTTTCTATATGTTCCAGGATTTCTGTATATTTGTCGATGTTTATTTCGTGTATTATCCTAAATTGTCCTGTCTGTAGTCTAGCCGTTCCTTTTTCTATTTTGATTAATTGGGAGTTCGAATAGTCTAATATCTGTACCTCTGCGAGGCATAGTGGTAAAAAGAATCTGAAAACAGAAAATTTTATTGTAGTAGGTAATTCCGTATCTTACTTTTATGGACGATTTGTCCTCTCTCGGTCACTACCGTGCTGTTCCTGTCTTCTTTAACTATTTGCCTACTATATAATTTGCTTAGTTTTGTTCCTAACCTCCTATTTTTTTTTTACAAATATGACTTGTCCTGGCAAGTAGGATTTGAGCGTTTGTTTACCTTTATTATGGAATTCAATATCCTTATTTTGTTTTTGTGTTAACTTTTGCAAATTCTCGTATCTTATTTTTTCTATGTCTTCGGGGGTGAAGTTCATATTTCTTCCGAAGAATATGTCGAACGGTCTTTTCTGTGCAAGTGAGTGAATGGTATGATTGTACTCGGATATTGCTCTTTCTAAAAGTTCCTCAAAGTTTCGATGTCCCCCATTATCTTTCACACAGCGCATTATCTCACTTAGGGTGGAGTGGAATCTTTCGACTTGGCCGTTAGCCTGGCTTTTATTTGGGGGAGTAGTATAAACTTCGATGCCTAATTCGTCTTTCATCATAACTTCATTGAAATGGAATTTAACGATGGTTCATTATCGATCACTATTATATTCGGGACGCCAAAGGAAAATATTATATCCCTTAAGGGTCTCCTTATATCCTCTATGGCCCTACTATTTAGCATTCTTGGTACTGCATATTTCGAAAACTTATCTAGTGCAGTCATAACTCTCTTCCCTTCGGTTAAAAAGATGTCTGTATGGACTGTGTGTCCTGGGAAGGTTGGCAATGGGGTTGCTGCTATTTTTGGGTTTTAGGGTGCCTTTCATACTTACTTTCTTGATTTTGTTCATCATCCCGGGAAAATAGCTCTCCTCTATGATCTGTATTTTATTTTCGGTCGCGTTCCTATGTGCTCTTAGATGTTCTTTCAAAATAATATTTTCCTGCTCTTGTTCGTTAGTTATGTCGTCCACCAACTTCTGGGTGTACCTGCATTTATAGTTGCTAAAGTGTTGTGGATAGACGTTTTGTATTATACCCATAGTCCTCTCGTCGGTGTGGATTCCGTTGATTACGGATGGGTTTAGGTATCTTTTGAAGAAATCTGTAATCTTTTGCTCGTCGAAAAATGGTTCGTTAACTGTATGCCGGTGTACGGTTGGGAAGATTATTTTGAATTGGTAAGATGGCGTTTCTGAATGCTCGAGAACGCTAGGTACCTCCATGCAGGGTATTAGGTTGTGTCCAGAACTCTCATCACTATGGGTAGTGGGTGTAAGCGAATTTATTTGAGCGAATTTACCGGGCTTGTAGATTAGCTCAGAGTTATGTTCTTCCAAGATGGCTTTCCAACTTTTCATCTTACTGTTCGTATTTTTGTGGCTCAGGGCATACGTAAGAGCCGTACAGATAACTGCGCAAATAATTAAGAGACCAGATTATGGTGAGCATCTCCTTTTCATTGACGGCATAGTTCTGTCTTGCTCAAAGTTATTGAAACATAGGTGATGGGCTTTCCATCTTGTGAAAGGACGGCTCCTATTGCAAAATGGGAGGCGTCAGTGGTCAATTCGAAATCTTTTTCAAAGTTCGGGTGCGCGAGTGAAGTTAGTGAAGTTTTTAATTTGTTAAATGCATTTAAAGCTTCTTTGTCGAGTTTTATTTCGATCTCCTTAGACTGATTTTTTGAAACATTCCCGGCTTCTCCTCGAAGGAGTGCAGTTAAGGGTTTGGCTAATTTGGAGTAGTCCCTAATAAAACGACGGTAGTAGCCTGATATGCCTAGAAGTGATCTTAGTTCCTTCAGGTTCTTTGGCACTGGGAACTGTGCTACGGACTCTGCCTTCTTGGGATTGGTTTTTATGCCATCGGGAGTGACGACGTATCCTAGGAATTCGACTTCCTGTTTTGCGAACTTATCTAGTTGTATCTTCATGTTCGCTTCTTCTAATGTTTTAAATACTAATTTAATATTCCTTAAGTGTTCCTCTTCGGTTTTACCGAATATTATAACGCCATAAATATAGACGAAGCATCTAATTCCGGTGTGCTGGCGAAGTATGTCATCTAATGCTCTTTGGAACCTAGAAGGGGCATTTTTAAGCAAGAATGGTAATCGGAGAAATCCATATTTTCCGTTATTCACGGAAAATGCCGTTTTCTCTATATTAGATTCACGGAGGGGTATTTGATGGAAACCGCTCTTAAGATCTATAACGGTAAATATTTTATTGTTTCCGAGATTGGCCAGGACCTCGTTAATTTCGGGTATTGGATATTTGTCTGGAATAGTTACGGCGTTAAGTCTCCGGTAGTCGATGACCATTCGATATTTTTTTTCGCCTGAACCGTCGGTTTTCTTATTGACTATCCAGACCGGGGAGTTGTAAGGAGATTTAGATCTCCTCATTATTCCATTAGCAAGAAGTTCTTCGACTTGACGTTCTAAATCTTCTTTCAGAGCCATTGGGTATTGGTATGGTTGGGAGTAGACCGGGGTGTCTGTCGTTGTTCTAATTTCGCCTTTGACCAGCGTAGTATACGTTAGTTATTCGTCTGGGTCCGAAAATAAATTTGGGCATTTTGCTATTCCGTCCTTGATTTTATCTTTTAGTTCTTCAGAAAGATGTGGAACCCTTATTACCGCGTTATTAACTTCTTCGGATATTCGTTGTTTTAGAGGTATGATTGTATTCGTAAGTATGGTCATAATATTTTATCGGTATGGATGGTGGCTTTTAATTGTTTTAATGTGTCATTACTGATAATCCCGTGGAATGATTTTAAAGACGGAAGTATGAAGGATTTTATTTTTCCTACCTCTGGTCCTAGAATGTCAATGAATCTCTGGTGTGTAATTTCGATGTCGCCAGCTACCGACTTTACCTTAAAAAGGACTTCGTTTGGAATTGGGTTCCTAATTTTTGTAGATTGTATATAATTTTTGTTAGACCCGGTGTCTATCAAAATGTCTAGTGCGTATCCACTTCTAGATACGACTTCGTAATAAGGAAGTGAAAACGGGGTTAATCTAAAAATTGTTGGTGTCGAGGTTGTGCATTGCTGTTCGCAATTCTCCATTCCATTTTGTCTCATTACATTATCATCTGATTTTGGAAATTGGTTCGACGTTCCATAGCTATTGCGGTTTGTGTTCCCCCCGTATATGTGGTCATGATCTTCATATACTTGTTGCTCACTTGGATTCGCTGATCCCGTATCAACATGGAACTCCTTTGAATCTTATTGGGTTGATGCATACGTTGAGATGAGAGGGGACGCTTCTGTGCGTAATTATTTTGATTGTTATTTGGCCTGTTTTGGTAATTTACCTGTCTTGAGTGGATAGAATGATCTACGTCCATAGGGACAGGTGGTTAGGGGGTAAATTAGGCCTATTCGTATTAGGATGGTTCGCTTGATTGTTATAACCAAATTGATTCATACGGAATCCTTGGTTGTTTTGAGGGTAATTGTAGTTATTAGGTGACGTAAATGGCTGTTGTTGACGATACGTTTGTGGTTGATATCTATTCGGTTGTCGATTAAATGTTTACGTTCTTGGTATAAAATTAGTTCTAGGCGCCGTAGAATATGTCAATTCGGGATAAAATGGTCTATTATTATTATAATTTTCGTTTTGTCGAGGAGGCCGGGGTGGTGCGTAGTTGAATGCGTTGTTCATGCTATGTGCATGATTCATACGAAATACCATATTGTCAAGTTTCTGACACAGGTGTAATGCCTGTGGCAGTGTGGTTGGTTCGCGGATGCTAAGGAGACGAGGAAGGTCTCCGTTAAGTCCGCGAACGAAGGTGTCGAGGGCTTTATCTCTGTACGAATTTGTCATGGTTCTAATTGATTCCTCTCCTAAGTCTAGGCAGGATATCTTGTCTAGGATAAGGGACAGATATTGGTAAACTTTTTGGTAAGACGTCGCGATGTCGTCGTTTCTTTGGGTCAGAGTTGTCATTTGGTACTCGAGCGTACCAATGTCTCTTTTATCTGAATAATGCACCATAAGGCATTTCCTAATTTGTGCCCAATCGAGCGGTGTGCTATACGATTCTAGCGCAGTGTCGGCGCCGCCGACAATTTTGTTCCTAACTGTAAGGAGTATAGAAAAGTACTTTGGTGTATCCCTCAATCCTTCGTAAACCTTAAATATTCTGTCGACGCTTTTCCGCTTGGAGTTAAATTCTCCTGGACGTCCAGAGAACTCGCGTAGGCATTTGACCATATCTGGTATTTTGTCTAATTCATTAATGTTATTTACGTTCACTGTCACGTTATGGTCGGGTTGATGAAAATCATTTATTGGTGGAGTTTTAATTCTCTCCATCACTTCTTTAACGATTGTCTCTACTAATGAGGAATTAGAGGTAGAGGGGTTTTCTTGTTGTGGGGGATTTCCCCGCTGGGTAGACCCATATTCTAACCTAAGTTGATTCAATTGATTAACCAATTCTTCCGCGGTATCCGGCATTTTTCTCAACAGAGCAATTAGATTTCCTTAAAAATTTTTAGTTTTTATTATTTTTAATTAATTTTTACTAAACCGCTTTGATCCTTTTTTTCCTAAAAAAAATCTTTACCTTTCTAAAATTTGCAAGGATAATTCTTAAAATTTCACTTTTTGTTTCCTTTTTTCTAATATTTCTTATTATTCTCCTTCTTAAATTTTATATACGAATTTTCTTTTCTTTCCTTTTTTTGTTTCCTTTTTTCTGAAAAAAATTTTTCCTTTCGAAAATTTGCAAAGTCAATTCTTGAAATTTCACTTATTATTTTTCCTTTTGTTTCTTTTTTCTCTAAGATTTATTATTATTCTTCTTTTTAAACTTTTTTAAATTTTTCCTTTTCACAGTTTTATCTTCGATAATCATTTTTTTATCTCACAATTTCTTTTACATAATAAAAACGATTTCACTTTTTGTTACTTTTTGCTTTCTTACATAGCTAGATCTCACATAAAAAATATTGGTCCAGCGAAGGTCCTTGGGGTTGATGAGTGGTTCGAATTTATCCTGTTTCCTTTCCGGTACTGAGGGTTCTAGCCGCTACTTTTATCCAGGTCATTGTAAAGTTTATGCCGCACACGCGTAGCCGTACTTTTTTTTCGAGTAAATACTACTTTCGCACGCTGGTCCCTGCTCGGGCGCCAGTTAAACTTTTAGGAATTGGAAACTCTAATAAAATGTATTTTTTACACGGGAGATGTGCTCCTTTATTGAATGTAAACTTATATCTGAACTTTACACAATAAAAATCCTTACAATCTAACCTACGTCTGCCTTACCGCGATGAAATTGAAAACTGCTGATCATGCACTTCCCACAGTTGAGTTTGTTTATTTTAATTTGGTTTCCATCTACCGCTTACTGTTCACACGGTTTGCTTTGCACCTGTTGAGGCTTCAGCAGTTTTGTCAGTGATTTCCATTTACCGCTTACTGTTCACACGGTTTGCTTTGCACGTGTTGCCGCTTCAGCAATTTTGCCAGTTTGTTATGTCTGGGGTATTATGTGTCTGAATATTTGTTTTTTTGTATTATATAAATATGTGCCATGGTAACATGTATAGGGTGAGTGAAATTAGTAGGGTGAATGAAATTAGAGCTACAGAAAGAAGAAGTGAAGGCGAAGAGGTAAACATTTTGAAATTGGAAATCAAGATGATGAACAAAATGAGCCATATGATCAAATTCGTTATATCTCTGCATTTTATATATCCAATATATGAGGTCACAGAAGATGTTGGTGGCAATGAGGAGGAGATGGTGAAAATAGCAGAGGAAGTAAGTGGAAAAGAAGTTGAAAAACGGTGAGCAAACTGAAGTGAATGGAAAGAAAAAGACTAAGCGAAAGATACGAAACTGGAATGACAACCATGATGAATTCATATAAAGCTAGGCCTAGTGAAAATGGGAACAAGTAAGGACGGAACTCATAACTTTCATGAATAAAACTGAACAATAAGTTGTTTAAATTTTAAAAATTCATAAAATCCGATCTAACCGATTCTTGGACAACAATGTATGCCTTATATGTAAGCATCCTATGAAATTTCAAGCTTCTAGCTGTTAGAATTACGTTAAAGCTCTTATCTGAAGAATCGGCTGTATTGCTGTAAAATATATATATGTATATAGATATATATATGTATGACCGATCTTCACAATTGAAATGAATGAAATGAATGAAAAAATGGCAAACAACCTTTTTTTCGAAAAACCGGTTGTGTAGGGAATATATGCTATAGTGGTCCGATCCGGTCGGTTCCGACAAAAGATCAACCGGATATCCAAATAAAAAGATATCTTACAAATCGAGGGACTAATTTGCGTACAAACATACAGACATATGGACGGACGGGCAGAAAGACAGAGAGGCGGACATGGCTCGGCCAACTCAGCTCGTCATCCTGTTCATTTCAGTATGCTTATCAGTGGGTCTTTATCTTCTCTTTTAAGGACTTACAATTTTGAGATTCGTGCCAACGTGGTACGGGAAGACAAGAAGAGTGGTGCGAAGATGAAGAGAAAAAGTGTGACAGAGCGGCGCTTCCTTCCTACCGCTGGCGAGAAGAGGACTTAAAAAGGTTAATTGGATTAAGTTTAGTGTTACCTATCTCGAAAGAGGAAAACTTACGGGAAAAACTTAAATAATTGTTGTGATAGCTCGTAAATTGGCTATGGGGATCGGAGAGTTGTAGTATATCAATGATATAATTTCGAATAAGATCGCTAAGGGGTCTGGTTATATCCACAGGAGTGAGCTGCGTTATGTCAATATGGGCAGTGAAACATGAAGTGACTCGATATTTGCACCTCAATACTCTTAAGTCGTCTGCTGCGTCAGTATATTCAGACTAACAGCATGGACTTTAATTAGGTAGTGATTGCTCACCTCGTGCTAGATATGACCATGTTTCGAGCACCGGCAAAGTCAATCAGCCTCAGTCCGTTAGGAGAAGTTTCATTGTGTAGGCTGAACTTTCCGACTGTAGGGCCAAAAACACCTTCTTTGCCCACCCTTCAGGTTGCCAGCGCAATATATAGCTTCTTCAAACACAATTGTCAACCTCACCTATCCGCGGCGAATCCTTTTTCACTAACAGACGAGGCTCTAGCGACCCCAAGCTCCTCATGGAACTTGGGGGTGCGGAGGGAGGTAATGGCCTGAAGGTTTAACGTGGCCACATAAATCGTTCCCGAGATGGTCGGGCTAGCGCCTTAATGGTGCTATGGTACTGGAGCGCACCGGATCTATATCCAGCAAAGGAACATCACTTCGATAACACTCCACAAAGCCTTCGGGGAGCAACCTTATCGCTACAACAACAACAACTGACATAGTCAAAGCCGTTGATTGATTACTTTAAACATATACAGCTGAGACTTAAGCGAGGTTGGTATAAGCGTGCCTATCAACTGCCATGCTATGCATCCGATTAACACTAATACGGAGGTAGTCATTAAACTACTGTACTTTAACACTCATAGCGTTTCTGTCCGTCTTATTTCCCGAAGTTGCGATATCTCGGTTAAAATTGACTGACATATTGATTGATTGGTCTTCACGTAATCTCTTCTAATATACTACAATTCTAATTTTTAAAGCCATTTCCACCGATTCTTAGATGTATGGTACTTAGCACCAAATGGGTTCAATGCTCCGACCCATTCATATACAGTATTTAAACAATATTTTATAGACAGCAATCTTCCGTACGATCTTGATCAGCTTATTTTAAAAGACTTTCTCTCAGTGGTAATCCTTAGTCTTAAACACTCGCTCGTGTCCTTTACTGTTGCATTGGTTTGTATCAGAACATCGCTACATTATTCAAGTTGGAAAAGAAGCTCGGCCTAAGTTCTTTTCGGTGCTATATTGCGCCTTGCATTTTTTTTTTTTTATTTCCAATGACTATAGGTATCCTTTACTCCTTTTTTCTTCCACGTTGCACCATGTATCACAATAGGGTTGTGAGCAACCTTTTCAACTACTCTCCCATAATGAAAAGTTTTCAATGACAGAAAACTCGACTGAAGCTCAGAGGCAAAAGTTCCCTTTGATAATGGTTGATTAAAAGGGAGAACTTGAAGGTGTTCAAGTGAAGTTTTCTCGCATATGACCTAACATGCGCAATGCGGCTTTTAGGCATCTTTTTTTCGCGGTAACGGTTTTTCTATTTGACTTATCTTGTTTTGTTGATTTTCCGACAGGGTGGATAAATGATATATATTGAAACGATTTTCCGTCATCCCTTGTCAAATTTGGTTTTGAGACAAACCGGTTTCGGCGTTGTGCCATCATCAGTGTCGATTTTCGTTCGTATTTATAGTTCGTAGGTACATGAGCAGGTATTATCAAAATTTATGCTTGTGTATATTTAGTTATGTGTATGTGCTGGGTGTTCATTCAGAACCGAGGGTGTTCATTCAGAACCGATTTGTGTGGCTGACTGGGGTAGGTAAAAATCCGTAATTTTAGTCGTTCGACTTTCTTTATGGGTTTGTTGTTTTAGTGTATTTATTTGTTGCTGTGTGTTTGTCTGTTGTACCTGTGTGATTACTTTGTTTCTTGTAAACAAGTTTTAAAGGCTCGAATATTGTGTCAGAAATTGTGTTTATCTGTTCGTTTATTATTCTACCGTCTAATGTTTTCTGTTGGTAGATTTCCATGTTTTCGAGTACGTTGAGACGTCGGCCTTTTGCTTGTATGTGAAGAACCCTAACTGTTTTATTGATGTTTGCTGGGGAACATTCATTTTCGACCATGTGATTCGCGAAGTTGGGACTCGGGTATAATGTTTGGATTCCGTATTTTTTTGTTGTAATCTCTAATATGTTCTCTGAACCCCGTTCTTATTTGCCGTCCTGTTTTGTCCTATGTAACTATGCTGGCATCCGCAGGTAAGCTTGTATACGCCGTGGCTGCTAAACGGATCCCCTGAATTAGTGTTAGTTCTTAGTTTTTCGCCCTAGATTGTTCGATGTTTTGAATGCTGTGTTAATGTTATATTTTTGAAGAAGTTTGCCAATTAATATGTTGCTTTTCCAGTATATGTCATAGTCGTCCATCTATTATTTTCCTTTTCATTATTTCTTTTTGGTTCTCCATTTGTCCTTCTGAGCTTATCTACTAGTGACTTTTTATATCCGTTGTTTGCGGCAATATTATATATGACCTCGAGTTCTCTCTTATATGCCTCTTGTGTAAGAGGTGTTCTTTTAAGTCTATGTACCAAGTGCCTTAATGCTGCATTTTTTTGCTGTTGGGGGTGATTTGAGGTATTATGTATTATTGTGTCGGTGGCCGTTGGCTTTCTATATATGTCATAGTTAAATCCTTTGGCTCCTTTATCAGTATTTATCGTGAGCTCTAGATAGTTGATTTCTCCGTCTTTTTCGGTTTCCAATCAATACTTTTTCAATTTGATTTTTGTATTATGAACTATTGTTGAGCTAACTATCTCCAAAGTCTCCGATAGTGGTATTGATGGGTATAAATCTTTTATGTCAAAAGATACCAATTTGCTGTTCTTTGTTAGCTATATGGTCTCAAGTCTATTTTTCTATTCCTCTAACACCTTCACCGTGCTCCGGATTGTGTACTTGGACTTTTAGTCGCCTTTTACGGCAAGCATATTTTAACATCTACCTCCCAGGGAGAAGGGGAAGGGAAAAAATAGATATGGGAAAGTAAAAATAGAGTAGAAGAGGATCAGAAAGAAATTAATAAAATGTAGCCAACCAGACCTCGGCAGGACAACATACTGTAATATTTTAAATTGTTTTGTGCTTTGTTGATTTTCAATAGCGTAAAAAGTTCCTAAAAGTTTATTGGATTTTCTCTCATACCTTGTCATATTTGGCTTGGTTTCGTCCTTGAGCTATCTTAAGTGCCAGTTTTTCTTCGTACTTAGAAAAATAAAATAAACAAGCAAGGAAGGCTAAGTTCGGGTGTAACCGAACATTACATACTCAGTTGAGAGCTGTGGAGACAAAATAAGGGAAAATCACCATGTAGGAAAACGAAACTAGGATAACCATGGAATGTGTTTGTATGACATGTGTATCAAATGAAAGGTATTAAAGAGTATTTTAAGAGGGAGTGGGCCATAGTTCTATAGATGGACGCCATTTAGGGATATCGACATAAAGGAGGACCAGGGCTAACTCTAGAATTTGTTTGTACGATATGGGTATCAAATGAAAGGTGTTAATGAGTATTTTAAAAGGGAGTGAGCCTTAGTTCTATAGGTGGACGCCTTTTCGAGATATCGCCATAAAGGTGGACCAGGGGTGACTCTAGAATTTCTTAGTACGATATGGGTATCAAATGAAAGGTGTTAATGAGTATTTTAAAAGGGAGTGGGCCTAAGTTCTATAGGTGGACGCCTTTTCGAGATATCGCCATAAAGGTGGACCAGGGGTGACTCTAGAATGCGTTTGTACAATATGGGAATCAAATGAAAGGTGCTAGTGAGTATTTTAAAAGGGAGTGGGCCTTAGTTCTATAGGTGGACACCTTTTGGGAATATCGTTATAAAGGTGGACCAGGAGTGACTCTAGAATGCGTTTGTACAATATGGGAATCAAATGAAAGGTGTTAATGAGTATTCTAAAAGGAGTGGGCCTTAGTTCTATAGGTGGACGCCTTTTCGAGATATCGCCATAAAGGTGGGCCAGGGGTGACTCTAGAATTTGTTTTTACGATATGAGTATCAAATGAAAGGTGTTAATGAGCATTCTAAAAGGGCGTGGGCCTTAGTTCTATAGGTGGACGCCTTTTCGAGATATCGCCATAAATGTGGGCCAGGGGGTGACTCTAGAATTTTTTTGTACGATATGAGTATCAAATGAAAGGTGTTAATGAGTATTTTAAAAGGGAGTGGGCCTCAGTTCTATAGGTGGACGCCTTTTCGAGATGGCGCCATAAAGGTGGGCCAGGGGTGACTCTAGAATGTGTTTGTACGATATGGGTATCAAATTAAAGGTATTCGTGAGGGTTTTAAAAGGGAATGGCCCTTAGTTGTATATGTGAAGGCGTTTTCGAGATATCGACCAAAATGTGGACCAGGGTGATCCAGAACATCATCTGTCGGGTACCGCTAATTTATTTATATACATATGTAATACCACGAACAGTATTCCTTCCAAGATTCCAAGGGCTTTTGATTTCGCCCTGCCAAAACTTTTTCATTTTCTTCTACTTAGTATGGTAGGTGTCACACCCATTTTACAAAGTTTTTTTCTAAAGTTATATTTTGCGTCAATAGACCAATAAAATTACCATGTTTCATCTCTTTTTTCATATTTGGTACAGAATTATGACATTTTTCAATTTTCGTAATTTTCGATATCGAAAAAGTGGGCGTGGTCATAGTCGGATTTCGGCCATTTTTTACACCAATACAAAGTGAGTTCAGATAAGTACTTGGACTAAGTTTAGTAAATATATATGGGTTTTTCCTCAAGTTACCGTGTTAACGGCCGGGCGGAAGGACATACGGTGGACTGTGTATAAAAACTGGGCATGGCTTCAACCGATTTCGCCCATTTTCACAGAAAACAGTTATCGTCATAGAAGCTATATCCTTACCAAATTTCACAAGGATTGGTAAATTTTTGTCGACTTATGGCATTAAAAGTACCCTAGACAAATTAAATGAAAAAGGGTGGAGCCACGCCCATTTTGAAATTTTCTTTTATTTTTGTATTTTGTTGCACCATATCATTACTGGAGTTGAATGTTGACATAATTTACTTATATACTGTAAAGATATTAAATTTTTTGTTAAAATTTGTCTTTAAAAAATATTTTTTTCTTGAAAGTGGGCGTGTTCATTCTCCGATTTTGCTAATTTTTATTAAGCATACATATAGTAATAGGAGTAACGTTCTTGCCAAATTTAATCATCATATCTTCAACGACTACCAAGTTACAGCTTGCAAAACTTTTAAATTACCTTCTTTTAAAAGTGGGCGGTGCCACGCCCATTGTCCAAAATTTTACTAAGTTTCTATTCTGCGTCATAAGTTCAACCCACCTACCAAGTTTCATCACTTTATATGTCTTTGGTAATGAATTATCGCACTTTTTCAATTTTTCGAAATTTTTGATATCGAAAAAGTGGGCGTGGTTATAGTCCGATATCGTTCATTTTAAATAGCGATCTGAATTTACTCAAATTTACTCAAGTTATCGTGTTAACGGACGGACGGACAATGCACAATCACTGTTTATTAGAGGCTTGGCGAACCCAATAATCTTGACAGACCATCTGCAATCTACTGCCGGTTAGAACGACTTAGTTGCCCTAAAGACGCCGTGCTGAGGAGCATATTCAAGATGACTAGATAAACCTTCAGTACCGTAGAGTTCTGTTTTACTTATGCGTGCAAGCAGAATTATGTATACGACATTGATCAAGCTAAATACAATCGCGGTTCTTAGAGAGAAACTTTTGCAACTTTTTTAATTTAACTATATTTGGCTCAATCTTGAGTACGTCCTTTTTATTCAGGAGGATATGTTTTATTTTTTCGTTGAGATGCATTCATTGATTGCATGGAGCATAATGAAATGAAATCCAGAAGATCTTATTAGAAACTCCGGCACTTGGACAACTTCGACACATTCGTGAACCAGTTAACGAGTTGACTGCCTTAGGTGATTCACTCTTAAGGACCCTCTTTGCACGAAATGAAAAAGTGAAGCTTGTACAAAGGCATTTGTCGACACACATGAGTCTGTCCTTTCTATGTTGGAAATTCGAAGTTTTTGAAAATGCTGCAGAGCTGGACGATATTTCGTTAGCGATAGCACCCTGATCATGCTGATAGCCAACCCCAATAAAAGACTGCACTTAAAAACCTTCTTAATCACACATTTGTTGGGAATATAAAGAGCCAACGGTAGTGCTCCAACCGAATAAGAACGCGCTCCGTTTCGGCGCAGATTTAGCAACCAGTCCACAAGACAAGTAACAAATATCTTCGATATCCTCTAACTGAAGTCCAAAAAACTTTCCAACAGGGTTGAACCAAGGCGACATGGCTAGGAGGCGTTTATTCCAAATTGTAGCACAAAGATGGTTGGTGTCATATGGAGACACATTAAATTCAGGACATGCATAAAGTAGTCGGGATTGATTCTGGATGGGTAAAAGTCTAGCCGCCTACGGTATTTATATCGAAGTTTTGCGACGCGCCTCTCACTGAAAAGTCTGCTCACCTGAGTTGCATGACTGGTTTTGGATAAGCCTGAGGGATACTTTATGCTCACCTTATTCAAACAAATGAATTCTAGATGCACTTGTAGGTGCCTTTTCGGTGACGTGCTTTTATATATACGGGAGTTGGGCCCCATCAATCAGTTTTCGATAGAATACTCAGGTTTCGGAACATTTAATTTTTATAATTTTAAAATTTATTTCAAGCTACCATCGGCTTAAGAAATATTTGAAATTGTTCTACTAAACTTGAAACTTTTAAATTTGTATTTGTTTTTATATTTTATTTTGTTTCAATTTTAGCTTTAGAGTTTAACAATGAGCCCAAAATCTCAAACTTTATTTAAAACAAATCAAAAAGTTTCAAAAATCTAAAAACAGATACTGAATGCACTTCTGGTTTTAAAAGGAAACGCTAAAGTTTAAATTTTTAGGCTCAAAATTTCCCCACCGAGAACTATATTTTCTTTTTTTGACTTAAGGCGTAAACGTCTCTAAACTAGTTCGCCGCATCCATTTTAACGAAGCAGTATTCTAAATCTATACTTTAAACCAAATTTGATTTGGTCATATACAAATGGAGTACGAAGAACTTACAGATTTGGGCTAAAATTTCTAACTGTGTGTTGTTCTTCAACCCAGCGAAAAAAGGACTTATCTAGCAGTGTACAAACCAAACAAAAAATAAATTTGGAAGTCGTAGTATGACAGTTGTATATGATGGTATCGTGCTCCGCCTATCATACCAAAGATCCTGGGTTAACGCCCCGGTCAAAGCAACACCCCCCCCCCCCCCCCCCCCCCGTAGTGTTTGGCAAGCACTCCGAGTATATTTCTGCCATGAAAAGCTTTTAGTGAAAAGTCATCTGCCTTGCAGATGCCGTTCGGAGTCGGCATAAAAAAGTAGGTCTCGTCCCGTCAATTTATAGGAAAAATTAAAAGGAGTAAAACGCGAATTGGAGTAGAAGCTCGGCCTAAAATCGGAGGTTATCGCGCCTTAAATTTTTTTGTTTAATGTACAATTAAAATGTATGCATTTTCGATAGCAAACTTTTGCGGCATTCGTTTGGTGTCATTAAGGAAGAGATTTCTCTCCGAAACTTGAAAGATGAGCAGAATTTCACTTTGCCAATAAATGGTTTATGTTGGTAATTAACAGATTAAAGACGAAGCGAAATTACTTCCAAATATTTAAAACATTCAATTTGAGAAACAAACTATCATACATGAATTATTTGCCCCAATTTTTTTAATAAACTCTTTTCCATTATTTCCCTCAATGGAGTTTGGCAGTTAATCCACTTTTACAGTGAACATAAAAGAATTTGGTAGTTTTAGATCCATAGCCATCATCAAAATATGCATATTTTGTACTTGCATTCCATTTTTTTCTTCTTTTTTTTGTGTTTTTATTTACTAACGAATAATCATAAATAATTTATAAGTTTAACAAGGAAATTGAAAAGATCTACTGGCGGAAAAAGATTCTGAACGTGGGCCACACCTCCTTCATGCTCAAGTCATAGCTAGCCAGGGTGCATAACATGTCGGATCATAACGCGGAGGTCACAATCACAAAATGTCCAAATTACTTGCATAGATAACCTACAGAAACATCCACATGCAAAAAGGCAAAACTCCACCTCTGAACAAAAGGTTTGTATAGGATATACACTATATATACGAGCGATCTCTTCGATTTTTTCAGGCAAAAATATGAAATTTTTAACCGATACATTGAGGAAGATATTACAAAAAAGCTCTTCTGTGAAGGTCTAATCCGAAAACATTTAAGAGACTCTTTTTCATTCAAACAGACCGACAGAGAGACATGGTTAAATCAAACCAGATTGTCAACCAAATCAATTTGGTATACTTAATGGTGGATTAATCTCTTCTCCTTTAAAGATTTACATTTCTGAGATGGGTGATATATTTAATATACCATTTAATTTCCATGAAAGGTATAAAAAGGAACCGGAAGGCAGGTCATAACAAAGGCAACCAGCTTTTCCATCGCTGTTTTAAATCAAGACCATTTTAATTGCATTTTTTTTTATTAATGAAATGTCTGATATGAAAATTTGTTAGTTTCTTTTCCGAAGTTTGATAATGTTCATTATTTTCATTTCTCCATAATTTTGTCAAATTAGAGTCATAAAAGAATACTTTTTGGTCGTGTTTCTGAGTCTCGTATTTTTCACATATTTTGAACTCATATAGGACCGCTGTTGTGCGATAGTAGCGTGCTCCGCCTACCACACGGAAGATCCTCGGTTCAAGACCCGGGCAAAGCAACATCAAAATTAGAAACAAGGTTTTTCAATTAGAAGAAACTTTTTCTAAGCGGGGTCGCCCTTCGGCAGTGTTTGGTAAACACTCCGAATGTATGACATCAAAAGCTCTCAGAGAAAACTCATCTGCCTTGCAGATGGCGTTCTGAGTGGACAAAAAACATGTAGGTCCCGTCCCGCCAAGTTTTAGGAAAAATTAAAAATGAGCACGACGCAAATTAGGAAAGAAGCCCGGCCTAAAATATCTTCGGAGGATAATTTCGCCTTACATTTATTTATTGTATAGGAGTCGGCGGCCACCGTGGTGTGATGGTAGCATGCTCCGCCTACCACACCGTATGCCCTGGGTTCGGCAACATCAATTTTAGAAATAAGGTTTTTCAATTAGAAGAAAATGTTCTAAGCGGATTCGCCCCTCGGCAGTGTTTGGCAAGCGCTCCGAGTGTATTTGTGCCATGAAAAGCCCTCAGGGAAAACTCATCTGCCTTGCAGATGCAGTTCGGAGTCGGCATAAAACATGTAGGTCCCGCCCGGCCAATTTGTAGGGAAAATCAAGAGGAGCACGACGCAGATTGGAAGAGAAGCTCGGCCTTAGATCTCTTCGGAGTTTATCGCGCCTTACATTTATTTTTATTTATATAGGAGTCATAAGTTATGATAGCTCCGAGAATGTTTGAACGGTTTGGACTTTACTACAAAAATCTGTAGTGATTAAGGAAAATTACGGCTTGCAATATCTCTACCTGTACAAAAATGTTCCCTTTTAATAAGTTACTAAACTTTTTTATTCAAATTCTTAAATAATACAACACCCTCATATTTCCAATCGTAGTGTTTAGGTTGAAAACTTTGCACATAAAAATGTTTAACTTTAATGAACTGTGCCCAACTCTGCATACATTTTTGCAACCAGCTGCATTCCATTAAAAAATTGTACAAATTGAGTTAATTTTGCTGCTAAATGTATGTACGGGGCGGGGCGTTGCAGCAAAATTTTTTCTAAGCTTTTAATATTTCACTTTAGTTTTTCATAATACCTTTTTTGTTTCGTGTACAAGAAAAAAGCAACGTGCTGGTTCACTGCCAAAATTGAGAAAAAGTAACACGAAAGACTTGCATTAGAGTGGAATTTTAAAGTAGGAGTATGTATAGGAATTTATTACAACAAAGTGTGCTACAACAAATGATGCAGACTACACAATATACACGTATTTGAGTATGACATTGGACTGGGTCGAAAAAAAGGCTTCCAAAACAATATTTACAAATTTTTTATTACACTTCGAAAGGATAAATGCAAGAATTAAAACCAACAGGTTAGAGGGCCTCGAAAATACTCGCGGCAGTTATACCTGTCGTAAGAGGCGACTGACTAAAATACCCAACTGATTCAAGCGGCTGGGTAGTGCAAACTTTTCGAGGGGTTATCAACGAATATTATATCTTCTCCAATACAATTATCACCCTCACCTATCCGTGGCGAATCCTGTTTCTTTAGCAGCCTAGGTTCCGGCGATCCCAAGTTGCTCATGGAAGTAGGGGGTTTGACCCACGATGTCCTAGAAAGTTCAATGTGGTCATATTATATCGTTGCCAAAGTGGTCGGGGTTGTGTCCTACAGATGCTTGTTGCCGGAACGTACAGGATCTATATCCGGCCAAAGACCACCAGCATCGGTAACACATCCAAAAACCTACAGTGAATGTCTTTATAACCATAGGCCATAAAAACATCAATATGAACAACAACAAAGAGATTTACAATACCAAAATATTGACAACAGTTTTATTAATGTGACCAAGTAACTACAACAAACCAGTTGTTACTCGCGAAGATTTTAAAGATTTGAAAAAATATTTAGCGCCTTCTGTTGTTCATGCGTCCAGTTTCCACTTTTTTGCTCCAAGTTTTCCACGATGCCAATCTTCCGTTTGTCTTTTTGCTACAACATTATTGCTTGTGATTTTGCTTGGGTATTCTTTGGTTCTAGCGCCATTGCGGACACTTGACGAAAATGTGTTAAGCCCCCCGGATCAGCGCCGTTTTCCATCCTGTATTGATATTTTTAAAGTAATCGCATGCCGCGAGTATTTCCATAACGTGCTGCAACATCTTAGGTAAGAAACGGGGTTTTATATTTTTGGTGGTTTTACCATATCCTAGGAATGTCTTCACTGCTAATACGTTGCGACTGGTAAAGGATTCTTTTGCAGCTGCTGTTTGCTGTATAGATATTGGGAATTTTCGCGTTTCCTTTTCCACATTGTGATTGTCCATTGTTCAAAGCCTTAAAGTAGAATGGAGTAGGTGATGCCCATTTTCTCTTGTTTTGTATTGTTCCTCTGATAATCTTTATCAACGTGCTTAGCAGCGAAACTTGTTAATATGCCCCCTTCGTCGCATGCTTAAAGCGAAATTGCTCGTCGGCAGTGATTTGGTAAGCATTACAAGTGCTGCGAAAATTGGAAAATAAGTTCGGCCTTAACTCTCTTCGAAGGCCATCGTGGCATGCATTTATTTACTTATCGTGATCTCATTGATTTTTCTGCGTGTTTCTTCTATATCTCGGGCTGTGTTAATGTTGTATACGTATCCAAATAATATAACAACGTCTTCGTAGGTGATATTCCAAACCAAGAATACATCTCCTTCCCTGCTCCTCATGTGACATCTGTTATATCTGTAGTATAGCTTTTAAACACGAGTTACATATATATATGTAAAAGGGGATATCGGCGCTCTTAGGTAGCCAGCAGACACACTCAGAAAAAAAACAGTTCTAAAACGAACGACACAAGTCCAATATTAAGAACGTTCGTTGACAAAAGTCTGTTAATTACGTTTTTTCTTAACTCGTGACCGATGGGCTTGTTTTAAGAACAGTTTTTCGAAACACACCGTTCGTATAGCATTATTTGGGCTTGACTTAAGATTTTTCGTTCTCACAGAACGATTTGTTGTCGATTTAACATTTTTCGGTCTCAATTCAAGAACGGTTTGTTTTTGATCTTTGGGGGAGTGGGAAGGTAATTTTTCCACATAGTACACATTTATTTATTTTCTTATTAATAATAATTTTTTTGTCATTAATAATTAATAAAATATATTTATAACAAAAAAAAAACTATTACTAAAGTCCAAAAGATGAAAAAACGCATAATATTCATTTTTTCACGCATTTCTCTTATTGAGAAATTCTTCTTTTTATTGATGCAATCCGGATATATACTTACAACATTGCATAACAAATTTGAGAATTACATTTGCATATGTGAATGGAAAAATTGGAGTTCAAAAAAATTTAATACAAAAATATTGTTTTAAAAAACTTCCGAGTTTAACGGTGATCGAACTCGCGCCACGCGATCATAACTGCAACATCATAACCGCTGGGCCACTACAACTACTTGTGCCAAATGTCGTATTCAACATTGTAGTGCACACGAATTGTCCCGTTACTTTTTTCTTGAACTTAATTTAAGAACACTGTTCTTAATTTAAGAACATCGTTTTCATTAATAGAACATTTGTTTATATTTTAAGACGAGCCGTTCTCTTTTCAAGAAAAGGGTTGACAGTTCAAGAATAAGGTTCTTGTTTTAAGAACAGGTTGTCGGTTTCAAGAACAAAAATGTAAGAACATGAAAAGCTTGAACTGAGTCCAGTGGTGCTGGATTTTACGGCGTTTTTCGCTGAGTGTATACCCTTTGGCATCTTTGCATAAGTCTAAGGTTTCGAGATGGATAACTCGCTTGGATTTTGGCTTACCGACTGCTGTACTAGTAATGATTATTTCGACCACGTCTAAAGTGCATTTTAAGATTGGAAGCCACGATATCGGGGTGATAGTCCTTCCCTTTAATAAAGTCTACAGTAATAGGTACATGAGCTTTTCAGAATTTTTCAGCAGATTATCCGTTAAGCGTGTAACGTTTTCTGCTCTAGTTCAATCATACATGCGTCCTTACGGGTTTTCGGGCTTCTTCTATCAACTTGTAACTCTGACCTGATCTTCTATCCGCTTTGACTTTTTTGTCCTATACACTTGAAGATACTCGCCCTGATATTTGCTTTCGATCCAGAGCACGTTATTCGTGCCGTGTCAGCTCTTTTCTGTTGCTGGCAAGTCGTCTATAGTTAAAGTCGAGCTCTTCTGGGATTTTTTTTTTTTTTTTTCATTCGTCATTTTCAAATTTTTTCGCTGGACACCTAAAAGGTTAATTTGATTTGATGTTATATAGCGCAAAACTGCATTAGTATTTGCATTTTGATTTAGACCATCTGATACAAAAAACATGTCCACCCTTATGTATCCCTAGAATGCACACTAAAACCTCTTTCACTAGCAAGGCGCAGTCGTCGTGCTTATTGAAGGTGCGGCAGTAATTTTCGCAAACGTAGGCAGCCAAGCAGAATATGTAAGAGTTAGTAGCAATCACCATAATCGTTGCATAGTTTTATCACGTAAAAGCTTTATGCTCATTGCTGTCTGAATTAAAAGTTAAATTAATAATGAATGTTTTTTTTTTTTTCATAGTTTCCTGCAGTTACAAATATTCCTGGTAGCGTAATGCAATTCGTTAAGACTAAAGTGCAAATTGAGAAATATTGCGGACAATTAAGAAAAAATCATGAAAGCCAAGAAATTCTCCAAACTCAGATCTCAGATTCGTTCTTAAAATAATTTGAGATAAGAAATTTGTTTGGACAAAACTTTTTGTAATTTAAGGAAGAAACATAAGATAAAAGATGCGCAATCATAAATGAAAGAAATTTGGAATTATTTCTCTGCTCATGCCAGCGCATGCAGAATAAAGCAAACGAAAGCAAATTCAGAGAAAAATCACACAACTAAACATACTCAACCATTTCCGCAACCCACACAAATTGTTGGGAAATCTCTCACCCTTGATACTTACTTTTGATACGTCTTGTGTTTAAAGCAATGATGGCTTCATTAGTCTTCAATAACTCAATTTAGGTTACCTCAATAAAAATTTTTTTATCCAATGCAACTTCGCATTGCATCAGTAACACAACAACTTTGAGTTCCACTTATAAATTGCTTTAAATTGATTAACAAAATTTTGTTAATCATCACAAACTGCATTAAGAAAGGAAATAAGGATGGCGGAAAGACACTCAGCAAAGATGCAGTGGTAGACTGAAAAGAATCCCTGCAGAATTAGTACAGAGAGCAATGCTTATCAGAAACCGAAAATAACTATTGTCATGCATTAAGAAAATAAAAAAATTAAATAATCGGTTGCAGAAACCGAAGCGGGTTAAAAAATGTAACGGGATGTAAAAAACGAACCGCGTTGAAAGACGTAACCGGTTGCAGAAAAAAAAGAGGATTCAAAAATTTAACTAGTTAAGGAAAAGAAACAGAAGAAAAATGTAGCCAATTAAAGAAGCCGGTTCAAGAAAACGAGCCGGGTTCAAAAATGCGATCGGCTCACGAAAACCCACCAGGTTTAAAAATGTAGGCTTGTTCAAAAATAAAACCGGTTCAAGAAAACGAAAAATTTATTCGGGTTCAAAATATAACCGGATCTAAGAAAGCAAGTGGTTCTAAAAATGTAGCAAGTTTCCATAAAGTAACAAAGTCTGAATAAAAATTTGTTTTAAAAAGTGGGTGTAAACAATTAAATCGTTTAAAAAAGTAGCTGTCTTTAAAAATACACCTGGTTCTAAAAAAGTAAAAATTTAAAAAGTAACCGGTCCTTGAAAGTTTTCGCTTCCAAGAATTAAAATGTTTCAAAATTGGAATCTTGTGAACAAAATGCCATGAAAATTAACCAGTCTGCATATACTAACCGGTTTCAAAAAAGTTGCCGTTTCCAATAAACTTACCAGTTCCAAAAAGAAGCCGAGGCCAAAAAAGTTTCTCGATCTAATAACCTAACCGGTTCTAAAATATCCGATTCTAATAAACCTACCGGTTCGAAAAGTTTTCGGTTCTATAAAAATAATCAGCTAACAGGTTTCCCAATGTATGCCTGGTTACAAAAATTAAACCGGTTAAATAAACGAAAGAAAGTAATCGGCAACGAAAAACTAACCGGTTTAAAAAAATAACCAATTCGAAAGGAAAGAGAATTGGTTAAATTCTCAAAATGTCCTTTACAGAAGAAGAAAAATATTTTGCTAGTCGTTCTGTGTCCTTAATCCTTAACAAGAACGTCAAACTTTTTTCTTCGGAAATTTCTTAGATTTTAAAATGTGTTTAATAGTTATTTTTGATCACCGCTTAAATAAGACAAGGAAATAAAAGGAAACATATAGTATGAAGTATATACATAGGGTTATACATCCGAAGAGATTTAGGTAGAGCTTCTCTTTTCTCCATTTTTTGTCTAAGTCGTATGCATTGAATAATGAATTTTGCCCGATGAATGGTATGTTGTTATCGATAAATTATCAAAAAGTTATGAAAAACTTATCGATTTGTCATCGAAAAGTTATCGTTTTCTTACCGGTGTTTTTCTTATTTGTTTTCGGCGGAATATCAAACATATCGAACCGCTATCGATGTGTTAAAACAAAGGTATTATTATATGAGCCGTTTATTTTGAAAGTGGCATAAGTCATTTCCAACTCGTGGTCTTAAATGCATTGTTATTTTTGAACGAATGCATATATAGATGGTTCTAAAATTATCAATAATAATAAGAATTGCATCTTTTGGATATTGGACTCTAACAAACTGGAGGCGAGGAGAGATACAAAGAAATTATCACTGAACCTAAACGACATGAAATGACTTATGCCACTTTCAAAATAAACGGCTCATATATCATCGAAAAGCTTTCGATTCAATATCGAACAATTTTCTATTACTTATCGAAAAATTATAACAGATTTATTCACGAAATATATCGTTTTGTTACCGAAAACTTATCGATTTCTTTTCCGAGTGCTGTAAATTTGCTATTTGCATGCCATCTATTTTTTAACAATAATACGGTTCGGCTTGGCGGCCGCCGTGGCATGATGGTAGCGCCATTCACGCTGAAGATCCTGGGTTCACGCCGCAGGTAAAGCAACATCAAAATTTTAGAAACAAGTTTTTTCAATTAAAAGAAAATTTTTATAAGCGGTGTCGCCCCTCGGAAATGTTTGGCAAGCACTCGGGTGTCCGCTTATTAAATTAAAAACATTAGTTTTCTAGACGTACACCTGTTTGTTTACACATCGAACTCCATGAGTGCTTGGGTTCATATGCTTCTTCTTCAAAAGATTATTCGTAGCAGTATATCATAATATGGAATTGGATATTTGTAAATGAAAATTTGAAAATGAAATAAAATGGGGAAAAACACCAATGATAAAAAACGCAAACAATTTAGAAATATTCTGAACTGAGTTCTACGTATGAATAGCCTAATGATATACAAATTCTCAAAATTAGTTTTCAAAACTTTCCAATATTGTACTAGAAATGGAATACAAATAGCATGAGTTACATTACCAACAATTGCACTAATTACTGTTACAAAAATTACATATATTATTTCCCAAATTTCAGACTCTACTGTTACGCGCAAAAACATGTGAAATCCATTAAGGCGGTGACACGCCCTGGCGAAGTGGCCGAAAATCAACGTTACAAGAGTATACGACGTAACAAAAACCAACCAAAAAAGTTCAAGGTACGTAATCTCCACCACAGTTCACCCTATCATGTGTCCGATCATAAAGCGGCTGTTACGGTTGGCGTCATCATGGGCGTATTCCTAGTTTGTTGGGTGCCATTCTTTTGTGTAAATATTGTGGCTGCCTTTTGTAAGACCTGCATTGGTGGACAAACATTTAAAATACTTTCATGGCTGGGTTATTCAAATTCAGCATTCAATCCAATAATTTACTCGATATTCAATAAGGAATTTCGTGATGCATTCAAACGTATTTTAACCACACGAAATCCATGGTTCTGCCGACAGGAGGTGAGTAATATACATACGCGTAATAGCGATCGCTTCGTAACCGATTATGCGGCGAAAAATGTTGTTATGCTTAATTCGGCACGCTCATCAGCTGAATTAGAGCAAGTGTCTGCGATTTGACCAAAACGCACAACTTCAGCATTGGTTTGCTGTATGTCCAGTGCAGATGCTGCATCCTTAACGACGACATACATTCCGTGAGATTCGGTAACTGTGGCAACCACGACCATAGTAGAGGCTGTGCCAGCTGTAACGGAAATGGAAACCGAATTAGATTAATATTGCTGATTTTTTGCACGAAACGAAAGTGATGTAATGGTATGGAGTTGATGGTCGTGATGTTGCCAGTGACAGAAGTGCTGCGGGTGTTGGTGCAATCTGTATGGCGTGGTGTTGATGGTCGTGATGTTGCCAGTGGCAGAAGTTTTGCGGGTGTTGGTGTAATCTGTATCGAGTTCAAAAATTGGCTGAGTTCGTATTGCTGTGGGATGTTGGTGGGTTAAGGGAGTTAGAATGGGTGGTAATCATGTTGAAACTGAAATTGGTGTGCACACAGCTAGTGGCGCAAACAGCTGAAGGACATGCCAATGCAAAAAACAAAAAAGGTGAGTGTTCGACCCACATTCATAACAGGCAATTTAACAGTTAGTAACTGGGATAAAACAGGGTGTGCAATATAGAGCTAAAGAGACTATTTTAAACATAATTGACATATATGTTTGTGTGTGTGTGTGAGTGTGTGTGTTTACTGGCATGACAATGATTAAATATGTTGCGTGTGTCTCTAGTATGTAGTACATAACTTTAAGCCAATACATACTTAAGTCTTATAAGATTTAAATTAAAATAAATATTTGTGAAATGGCATGGCTTACTTTAAATATACAAATCACAGCAGCGAACAGAAAACTATCAGAAGCAACTTTTTCAAATTTCCCCTGTTAAACTCTTCTTTTTTTATTTTCGATATTTAAAAAAAAAATTCTATCAATATTTTTACTAAAATTATACAAACCAAATTGGTATTCCTTTCATAGTAAAAATACATGAAAAAAAATAAAATTATTTCCAGACTTTAAATTTTTTATTTCGAAAGAAATTATTAAATTCGGGCTTTTATTTTTGAAGTACAGAAAAATAGTCCGGACCCAGGACTAGGGAATAGCGCATCAAATTATCCGATTTTTTCACACACAGAATTCTTTTTTTTTTTTTGGTTACACCAACAGAAACTTTCAAAATAGACCTTGAAAAGAATCTATTTAAAAAAAATTGTTTCATTGAATGAGCTATTCCATAGAAATAGGACCGGACTTTTATTTGTCCTTAAAAAATAAAAGTAGGACTATTTTCGTCCTTAAGAAAAAAACCAGAATTTTCTTTGATTTGTGGATTCGTTTTTAAAAAGTCCGAAAAATATAAAGGATGCATGATTCATCATGAAAATGCCATGGGTATCCCCGAGATCCCATAAACTTTCACCTAGGACAATTTTTTGACCTGGCCTTTTTCGACTAAAAAACAAATCTATTAAAATGGGTCCATGACACAAAAAAATTATTACAAACCAACCTCGAAAAATTTTAGAATATTTGAAAAATTTGAACTTTTTGTTTGGAGTTCTCTAAACTTTAACTATGTAGTTTTTTACAATTTTTTTTGTGAAGTGTGTTCAAAAAAAAATTATTTCACACTTTATATGGCGGAAAATTCAAAGCACTTTTCGAAACATAATTTTTCATCAATCGAGTTTTGAGAGATCTGTACTACATATACATACTTGTACTTTGTTTGATCTAAATTAATTGGGCCACAAAACTACAAGCTCAAAAAAATTCAGAAAACTCTATATGAAAAGCTCAAACTTTGGATCAAACTCTACGAATTTTTGTGAAAACTTTTTGGGGGCTGGTTTGCTTAGCTTCAGTTACAACATTATCATTATAAAATTAAGAATTAATCTGCCGAAATTAGATAAAAACTGCCACTGCTATTTTTCTTCCTCTTTGCTGCTGTATGTACATTAGACTGGGTCGATTTATTAACCGATATCGCGCCATTGGTTTTTCGATAGAATTTCGGCTCAGCAAAAAAAGTTCCACTATGCATACCCAAGAAAAATAATTTTCGAGCCTGCGAAATTTAATTTTTTTGATTTTTAAGGTTTTTTTCATGACCTACTAAAAAAAATTTCATTTGATTGTAAAATTTTCATCTTTTTTTCACAAAATCGTTATCGACAATGTTTTTAGCGAACATTTTTGGGTCGGACAGGGTATACATATGAAAATTTTTTTCGTAGGTCATGAAAAAAGCCTTAAAAATAAAAGTAAACAAAAAAGTCTAAAAAATTTAATTTCGCAGGCCCGAAAATTATTTTTTTCGGTATGCGTAGTAGAACTTTTTTTCCTGAGCCCAAATCATATCAAAAAATCGATGGTGCGATATCGGTTAACTTTCGTTAATGTACATATGTACTATGAACTATTAAAAGGTGATTTCGTTATAAAAAAATTTGCCATAAAAATATATTTTTATAATGACTATGCTATGCAAATGTGTAAACAATATTTTTAAATGCAAAATATTTATTTATCATATGGTCGATATCTTTGTAAAATCATCTATCGAGAAATTTCAAAACCACAAAAACAGCATCTTGAGGTAAACATCAGATTCCTTAGTCATGAGCTCCATCCAAGCTCCATTCAAAATAATCATATCTTTTATATTGGAATGTAGATTTTTTAAAATAACAGTGAAGTTGAATTTGGACTCCAAAATTGGATTAAAGCCCTTTCACGGGAGCATTTATCAGTATATATTATCTTGATATTCTAAAATATTTAGAAAAAAAATATCTTCAATGTACCATGAAAAAATTTCCTAAATAAAAGAGGGTGTAAAAAAAAGTTTTTCTGCTCCCTTGTAAAACTCAAATGCCGTCAGAACGACGGATATGCTGTTGGTCGATAGATGGTTTTGCAAAGGCATCGACAGTATTTAAAAAATCTTCCTAAGAAAAAAAATAGCATGAATTATTCAAGAAACATATTTGAAGCTGTAAAATCACATACAAACTCGATTGATAACTGTTCACTAGGGTAGCCCACGAAAAAATGGTTGTTCACATAAAGTAATTAAACTTAGTTCATTTTACATTATGTGTAAGTTTTATTTAAAATTATTATTATAAGCGTGACCTAAATCTATTTACAATGCCTCTGAAGATCGATTAAATTGTCTGCTTGGTAATGGATCAAATAATTAGTTATGAAGAAATCGAGATCTATGTAAAATCATAATATCTTTGCTTTTAGAAATTAGTCTTCAAAACAAAGCTATTGGCTTTTGAAGTACAAGATTGAGCTTTTCGAATTATATTTTAAGTAAAACATAAAAAAGTAAAAATGAGGGCGCAATCAACCCTTTTTCTCAGCTCAATGAAGCAATTTTTCGAAAATCTAACTTTCGAATTCTTATAACACCTCTTCATTGAACCTAAAGGGAAAAAAATTGTATTATTGTAATCAGTCGAAAAAGAGAATCGTTTGCGTGTAATTGGTTGTTTTTTAGTTGATCACAAAACAAGAATATATACATAGTAGAAAATATAGCATAGACAAAATTGATAAATATTTAAGCAATCCAACAGAGCAATATTAGCGGTAGCCAGATTGAGCAGCTATTACAACGTTTTTCAAGCCACCCATTCAATTATTGATTACTGTCGCAACAGTTCGTGAAAAAAAAAACAAATTTTTTTGTATTTTTATTTTTTTTTTTTGTAACCTTTGATGATGTAAGGTAATGATTAAACTCAGACAATCAGAACTGGCTATATATTTATATATAACGATAAATGAATATTAAAAAGACTTATCAAAAAATGGATTAGTCTTCCATGAACTCGGGATGAGCGGAAATTCGTATATAGCCAGTTTTAATCTCTTTATATGGGTTTGGGTGATCCCTTTTTTTGAGCATATCCCACGGAGAGTACAATTTTACCTGTATATTCCTAAATGGGTACTATCAACGTGGCCCTCTTCCTATCCCGTTCGGATATTGTCGGGCAGGTCCTTTTTCTCTTCTATACTATACGCTTACAGTTACTGTTTGACAGTTCCTCTTTGTAACCCTGCGAGTAGTGCCGTACACGTCCACTTTGTAACTCTACGGGTATTGTCATATGCGTCCGCTTTCTTCACGTACGAGTATTTTCGGGCAAATCCTCCTACTACCCATACGAGAGTTATTATCGATTTTATAAATTCTTCAAACACTAATACAATATTTAAAATTTTTTTTTTTTTCATATTTATATTGGAAACCATGGAAACAACTCATGTATGGTTTAGCGGTCGGATGCGGTCGGTTCCAACAAATGTCTAATCCGATACCCGCTGACAAAATTTCGTCAAGAAATCTCAAAAATTGAGGGACTAGTTTGCGTTCAAGCAGACAGACAGACAGGCGGACATGGCTAAATCAATCCAGATTGGCAACCTGATCAATTCGTGATACTTAGTGAGAGATCTCTCTCTTCTCTTTCAAGGAATAACAATTTTGAGATTCTTGAAAAATTTAGTATACCATTTCATTTTATGGAAGGTATATAAAATTCTTCTATATCCGAATATAAGATACCAGTACTTTAGGCTTGTTATGAGGCTCCGCTTTTTCCTTAAGTGATTCCTTTCAATTCCACTAATTCCGTCTTTAGGGTATCATGGCATAATTGTTGCATAGCATGGATACAGCCTTATCTTGTGATAAAGAAAGATACATTCCTCACTATCTCACCCTTGGAAACTTATTACATTCTTTGCATTAATCTTCGAAAAATGTATAATAAAGAAGCTTAAAATAGTCATAGCTTTTTTAGTTTTCCGCATACAAGCAGAGGCCGTATATACATATCTAGCTATACGAGAAACTGTTTCTCATGAGCGTGCTTATACATTTATTCGGCGCCCAGTTGTTTTCATAAGCCATACAGAATATGTGTACGTCCTTTAGTAAAATAACCCATTGGATAGTACTGGGTGTATCTAATTCGTTGGCCTTAAGTTTTCCTAGACTGAATAACCAAAAGTGGTACAAGGTAGTACCAGTTTGCAATAAAGGCATTTTTTACTTTTATTTATTATTATTTATTCGAAGTTTGAAAAGATGCTTCTTTCGATACTTTTATTTATTTCACTGATTATGTACGGAAACAGCACCAGCATACCCGCCAGACCTTGTCCCTGCGGAAAATTGGTTTAAAAAAAAAAAAAAAAAAATATATGTAAGGCGCGATAACCTCCGAAGAGATCTAAGGCCGAGCTTCTCTTCCAATTTGCGTCGTGCTCCTCTTGCTTTTCCCTACAAATTCGCCGGACGGGACCTACATGTTTTATGCCGACTCCGAACGGCATCTGCAAGGCAGATGAGTTTCCACTGAGAGCTTTTCATGGCAGAAATGCACCCGGAGCGCTTGCCAAACACTGCCGAGGGGCGACCCCGCTTAGAAAAATTTTCTTCTAATTGAAAAACCTTATTTCTAAAATTTTGATGTTGCTTTGCCCGGGAGTTGAACCCAGGGCATACGGTGTGATAGGCGGAGCACGCTACCATCACACCACGGTGGCCGCCAATTGGTTTACCTACATTGGCGGAAAATTGGTTTACCTACATTAAAAAAGTGATATCCGCTTCCCATTTTTACTCTCCATCTTATTCTCTTCTACTTTATCTTCCATTGGCGCTCATTTCCTTGTCCAAATAATGATTTATCCATATCCGTACATTTATTTATTCTCATCTCACACCAACGCCCACTCACACTCTCACTACTTTTCCCACTACCACTCCCATTCTCACTTCGTCTACCTCTCCCACGTCAATTGTCTCATATATAGAACCTATATACCAAACATTGAGTACCTACTTCAATTAATTACGAAGATAAAGTAAATTTAAATTTTTCCTAATAGTGGGTGTGCCAACGCTACTTTTCTAAAATTCGATATAGATGATTAAATAAAACACATAAGTTACATTACTCAAATAATAATAGTTTTATTCAAACATAATCGAAATCTAACATGAAGATGAAACCTAGGGGCGTGGCTTCGCTCACTTTTTCAAAAATCGGTCCAGTCGTTTATCAGAAGTACAGTGACGTACACATGCACACAATACGTCAAGCGGCAACAGTAGATATATTTTCTCGAAATGACTGGGCTGTTTCCATTTTTTCCCAAATCATCCTTCAATCATAACCAACGATTCTAAAAAAAATTCAAAAAATCGGTAAAGCCGTTTTTGAGTTTAAGCGAGATTAATTAAGAGCACTTTATTTAAATTCATACAGATTTACTTGGGTATAATTCACAGGCGTTGTATTTCTTAAACTTTTATAAATATAAAGAGTTATCAATTCATTTGCCCGTATACAACTGAACAGCACTAATATGTTAGTAAATTAAAATCCAGCAAAAGGTCACTATGGATAAATCCGTCTCTTATTTACGTGCTGATGTAGTAATTGAACAAAGGGAATTACACTAAAATTTCAAAGAAAAAGTGCAACGTAATAAAAACTTTTACCAAATGGTAAGTTACAGATTTGTTTACATGCACAAAACAAAAATTGATTAAAGAAAGCGTAACTTAATTTACTCAATTTAATGATAATCAATATAAAAAATTAGCACAAGAATTTTTCTAGATTCTAAAAAAGCTGAGTTATATAACTAATTTGCAGTAGACTGCAGGGAATTTGTTCATTTCACAGAATTTCAATTTTAACCACACCCACGGGTCTTTTAACAACAAAACATTTTGGAAAGCTTGACCCTTTGTGCAGTGCATTTCCTTTTTGTTGATACTTTTCACGATAGTCTCTCAAATGGCCAGTTCGATTTAATTAATTCGCTTGAAATGAGTGCATCAAAAGAAAAGCAGATGGAAACAAATTTCGAAATGCAGTTGGTAAAATAAAATTTTATAAAACAGAAAAGTAAATATAAAAGTTTAATTTAATTAAAAAAGCAAACAAAAAACAAATACGATTTAATTGAATTTATTTGAATTGATTTCATGTAGATAGCGCAAAGTGAATTAAACTTTACGAAATAGCACATTTGATTTTCATCTTTTTATACTCAGCTGAGCAGAGCTCACAGAGTATATTAACTTTGTTTGCATAACGGTAATCCGTAACGGCATAAACTAATCGAGATAGATATAGACGTCTATATATCAAAATGATCTGGGTGAAAAAAAATTCATTTAGCAATGTCCGTCCGTCCGTCTGTAAACACTATAACTTGAATAAATTTTTAGGTATCTTGATGAAATTTGGTATGTAGGTTCCTGCGCACTCATCTCAGATCGCTATTTAAAATGAACGAAATCGGACTACAATCACGCCCACTTTTTCGATATCGAAAATTTCAAAAAATGGTCCACCCTTATTGCGATATCTCGAAAAGGCGTCCACCTATAGAACTAAGGCCCACTACGTTTTAAATAATCATTAACACCTTTCATTTGATACACATGTCATACAAACACATTCCAGGGTTACCCTAGGTTCATATTGCTAAATGGTGATTTTCCCTTTTTTTGTCTCCAAAGCTCTCAGCTGAGTATGTAATGTTCGGTTACACCCGAACTTAGCCTTCCTTACTTGTTTCTAACATCACTCTTTCGTGCATTTATAGAAAAATTAAATATACATATATACGACTTCAATTTCCTGTACCATTAATATGAATATATATTTGTATGTATATATGTACAAAGTATGTATTTCAATGAAGCGCATGTAACACATTTACATTCGTTCAAATTGCTGCTCCACACAACTTATGGCTGCATTGAAATGTCTGCCATGGCGTATACGCAACATCCATGCAAATGCATTAGCGCAGATGCCATGTACATAAATGTCAAGCATGCTTGGTTTCTGGTAATAAACGAATACGCCAGCTGTACTTATGCTGGGATTTATTTAAACAATTATAAAAATATATACATTTTTAAGGATGTCAGTTGGTTTATTAAACAAATGCATGTACTTACATACATGAGTGCGTCATTTCCATAAAAGTAATATTCATTTTAATGCATTTGCAATTTACGCAATTTAAAATATTTGCCAGCAGGAAACGAGTATTAGTCAATTTAAATATTTCACCAAACCTTTGCCATTTTTAGCGGAATTTAGTTTCATTTTTGATGACAGAAGTATGTAGCTCAAGCGGTAATGTTTATAAGTATTTAGTTTTGCGTGGAATATTGAGTAAAATCTCTTTTTAACACGCGTATATTAGTTCCACTTGTATGTTTGTACGTTTTCATATATTTTATGCAATATATGTATATATAAAGTTACAGTTATATATAGTCACCGTTACCATATATAAATACTCACCGTGGGATTCTTTTCTTTTCACTATTTCATTCTGATTTCACGACAATTTCGAGAGCATAACGGAAATATTTTCAGAATATTTTCGGCATGGTTTACATATTTTAATTTATACATATATCTTGATCCAGATTTATAATAGTAATAAAAATAATGATAATTTTAGTGTAGATGTCAGAATTATTTGAAGGTTATCTGTCCATCGTTCAGAGTTGTTTCCGGTGTCATTTCGGGACAATGTCGAAATTATTTTGGCATCACTTTAGTACTATGTCACGATAATTGTTATAGGTTTTCGGCATCTGTGGTATTGTTTTTGAGGAAAATTTTTTAAACGTTTAAGACTGTTTCGAGATCAGTTTTACATTTGTTTCGGGATTATTTTAAACCATTTCATAATTTTAGGTGTATTTAGTATTCAGGAACAGTTTTATGAGTCATTTCAGCATTGTTTTTCGGGACATTTTCGAGGTTATGTCAGGAACATTTTGAAATTGTTTTGCGTATCATTCTGGAATTATTTATAGTCCCGCTATTTTCTACTTATTTTTTTCTTCATTTGTACATCAGCTTCTGACCTTGTTATTGGAGGGGGTTTTAACGGAATAGTTATGTCAAATATACTAACTCCGACAAGTTTTCTTATTTTAAGTGGGTTTGGTGTTTTTTCTTCGGTTTTTGATCTATGAAAGGATTAATCTATGTGCCGAAAGGCGTCTATAACAAGTACTCGTGAGTTTCAATGTTTAACATACAGGTCTGCGTTTTGAAATCTAATGTCTTAAAATTAACTAGAGCTCGAACTGAAATTAAACCACAAAAGGGGTAATTTTAACACTGAAAGAGTGCATCTTAACAAACAGAACAAATAATTTGTTCGATTAAGTACAATAAAAGGTACAAAAGAGAGGATAAGTTAGGATATAAAGAAAAGGTTAAGTTGAGCTAGCCGATCAATAAAGACCTCACATACACTGAATGTGTCGAAAGTGTTACCAGAGTTTGTTTGGCGCTCAAAATATAAAAACACTTAGCGTATTGTTTGGATATTGTACTTGGTCCGAAACCGTGCAAAATTTAATTTGTCTATATATGACCCGGTCTATGAAAAGGTGGCTTATGACGCAAAAAAGAAATTGCGAGAAACAGCTTTTCATAGACCGAGTCACATATAGGGAAGTATGCGCAACAGGCAATTAAATATTGATAATAGCACAAATTTTTAGGCATCATATCGCACGTTTCATTGTAAGTTGATTCAACTCGAAATTGAATTTTTTTTTATATGACCCACGAAGATAACCAACTGACGAGATTTTACTGACACATAGAGAATACCCAAAAGGACCACAAAAGCGGACATAGATTTCACCGAGTTTCAATGCAACTCTATGAAAAAATAAATCTTTATTTGTATTTTCCCAAAAACTAAAATTTGTATTAGTTCTGTTTACAATAAAACTCGCAATATATTGGTCTTCTTCGAAATTCCTATATGATCTTTTTTCAATGTTGTCTAAATTCCTGAGAGATCAGTAAGGGATCTTTTTTGAAGTGATATCGGTTCAACCATCAGAGGAATGTGGGCTCGGATCCCAGAAAAAAGGCTTTGAAGAGATTTACAGCTGTCGCCTTGTGCGTTCTGAGGTCAGGAAGTTTAATTTTTTCAAAAATTATTGAAAAAATTTAATGCAAATACTTTATAAAGGTTTTGTTTTCCGACTTCCATCTCACAATAATTCTTTTTATAATTTATTGTACCTTATAAAGCTTTCAGGCATTTCCATTTATGTCTATTCAGTCGTTTGCTCTCATTTATTTTTAACCAGCGCCTAATTAAATATATTTATGGCAGAATAACAATAATCGTATTCCTATCATCATTAACCATACCACCAGCCAATCATTATTCATTAATTCGCATTATTGTTTTAATTAAATATGTGAACATTAAAACTGATAACTTTAATACACTTAATGAAAAGCATTATTCAATCTCAAGTATATAAATTAAAACATATACACATTTATATACAAGCGTTGATATTTACTTTAATTTTTCACATGAATTATCACACAACAAACGAAACATCCAAATAATTAAACTCGTTAATGGTTATGCTTGCATTCTGTGACAAAAAATTTTTTGAAATATAATTTTCTTGAATGTTTATATAATAGGCAGGCATAAAGAAATCCTTTTTAACGATGAGCAGGGAAAAATGGAAATTTAAATTGGAATAAAATGCTTCCAAACTTTGGCATTGAAATTAAAAAACAAATTATGCCAAATTACTTCCACGCAACAGTTACTTGCAAATACGCATACAAACATATGTATGTAGATATAGTAATGCATTTTTGAGTACAAGTTCATTACAAAGGTCTCCCGGAAAATATTCACTTTATTCATCAATTTAAGGGCTTCAGCGTCAGGTGCTTGAATCAAAATTAAACGCCACTTGATTTAATGGTAAAAATTTAATTAAAATGGTGTGCGTGAGGAACAGCACAACAAGTAACAACTGTTATATGATGTTCACATGGCATTTCTCCTTCGTAATTCACGCTTCTGTTCGCCATTCAACCTTGAACTATGTACCGAACTACATTAAAACTCCTCAAAGCAAATTGGAACACATAAATTTAAGCACACAAAAAAGGAAATTAATAAAATTAGAAGACGAAACCCCAACCTAAACCGAAACCGAAACCAGGTGGCATATTATAAATTTGTAATCGAAATTGTAAAGTCTTGTAATCGAAGAGTTTTGAACGTGATATAGGTATATTATCGGTATGTTATCGGTGTGTTATTGTAAAGTTATAGACGAGTTATCGAATTGTTTTGCATGTACTGTAAAATGTCTATCGATAATAAAGGTTCTTGCTTTTTTTTTTTGACGAGCCATCTGATTTATATCGAAAAATTATCGATTTACTTTCATAAAATTTGCTGATAATTTAACGAAGAAATATCGAGATACTATCAACTATCTATCGATTTTTTTGTAAATGTTAGCAAACCTTAAAAATGTATCACTTGTTGACGAAATGGTATCGATTTATTATAAAAAAAAACCTATTATAATATTATATATATCATCAAAATTTTATGGATTTGTTATTGAAAAGTATTCGAATTGTTATCGAATGTTATCAATTTACTCTCGGCAAGTTTTCGTTTTATTGTCAAAGATCGATTTTTTTATCGAAAAGTTATCGGTTTATTATCAAAAAATTATCGCTCTTTTATCGAATAATTATCGGTTTGTAATCCATAAAACACCGATTGTTTATGAAAATATTGTCGATATACTGTCAAGAAGTTGTCGATTTATTAAGCATGCATTAGCAATAAGACTTCAATTGGCATTAAACCATATAAAAGTCACATAACACAACATAACGTGATAGACGTAATAAAAAAACTAAGCATATTGTAACAGAACGTAATATGACGTAACAAAATATGAAATAAGACAGCACAACATTACGCAACCTTAGGTAATAAGAAATAACAAAGGCAGTCAATCAAATCATAAGTTAAGTGTATCTCTTCAATCTCATATGCACACTTCGATTTTGTGCACTTCATCCTTTTACAGCGGCCTCCCTTTGAACACGCCTCAAAGAAAATTCCATAATGTTCACTTTATATTTGCTTAGCTGCTGAAATTACTATTGCTTCCATCACTTTGCTCACGCCTTCGTACTATTTGGATATTTTAAGTTTTTGCATTTTAAATCACTTGAGTTTAGTATATATGTACATACGTGCTTGTGTCTGTTGGCAATTCAATTTTGTGCTGTTTCTTGATATTACAACCAATTTAAAATATGCACTTCACCCCACGCCTACTCTTCTAGGTTCAGTTTTTGTAATATATGCAATATCGAATACACTTACGAATAAAACGAAACCTAATAGAAGGGAAATATGAGAATGCCACTAACACCAATTTGAGTGACGCCGAAGCACATAATTTCCAATTGATGTTCAAACAGCGACATGTCAATCAATTTTTTTTATGTATATATGTATGTGTGTATAGAGTGCGATTAATTGCATACATCAAATGGCGATGTTATATGCAGAAATGCAGCATGACCTTAATACTGGTATGTGACATACATGTATATGTGCTATGTCGTCACTGATTTTACATAACCACATATGCATGAAGACTTTGATAATTTTGTAGATGAGACTTAAACCATTTAATTTAATGGCCGGCAGTTATTTGATAAAACAAACTTGAGGCTATGAATACTCTTTGAACTCAGCTCCAACTTAAAATAGCGGATAAATTTGTATACCAAGCATGTATATGTACACAAGGATATAATAGCTTTGATTGTATAGCGATTGGACGCAATGGCATAAAGGAATCAAGATATAGACTTCCACGATAACATGAGCAAAAACTGAAATATCTGTATCCAGAATATATTGGTATTGAAAATGGCAGAATTGTACGACAACCACGCCTACGTGTACGATACCAACAATTTCGAATCATTATCAAATACTGAAAAAGTCATGAAACTTTTTTTATGAGTTCACCTTATAACAAAAACTTTAAATTTGTTGCACTTTTGGAAAATGGGCTTGGCAGCGCCTCCATTAAAAAGAAGAAAATATTAAGGTTTTGCAAGCCATAAATCGAAAGCCGTTGAAAATATTGTGGACAATTTTCGCAGTTCTGTACATCAATATGCCGTTAGTAAATAAATGCACAACATCAGCAAATTAAACAACCAACCCATACATGCAAACAGCGAAGCTAAGTGCGAAGAGATTATGTCACATACACACATAGTAATAGTTATCACCGAAAATCAGAAGTTATCACTCACACATACACACGCACATAACTAAAAGACAAAATGGAATACAAGATACATAAAGGAGAATTATATAAGCAGCTTTTCGAGAAGGCTGTTCGCCAAAAATCTATATCCTAAAAGAATTAGGCAAGCGAGGCAACTGAGAGTATAAAATCAGCGAAAGCTGAGAATAGTGAATAAGTTTGATTTGCCTCGCTTTAAGTGAATTGCGTGAGTATTGTAATTGTAAAGAACTACCACAGTAGATTTGAAAATAAAGAACATTTTGCTATACTGAATATTTGAGTTATTTTTCGACAGTTCAGAGATTCGAACTCACGTTGAAATTTAGTACGCAGTTTTTCCTTGCTATTTTTTATGCGCTTTGAAAAATTTATAAAACCGGTTAGCCAAGCGCATTTATTTAAAAATCAATATCGAACTTTCAAAAAGAAAAACAAATGCGTTACTTTATTACCAAAGACTGACAAAAGGATGAAGCATGATAAGTGTGTTAACTTTATGACAAAAAACTAAAATTTGGTAAATGTTTGGATAATGGGCGTGACACCATCCACATTTAGAAGAAGAAAACTCAAACGCTTTGTTAGGCCACAACTCAGAAGCATTCGGAATTATGGTATGGACGTTGTTCTTGCTATCTTACACACACTTTGAGAGAATTGACAAAATCAGTAGCCGACCTGATCCACCTTCAAAAAAAAACGGTATAGAAATTGCAAAAATAGAAAAATGCGAACATTTATAGTCAACCGAAAAGTAATGAAATATGATATGTGGGTTTACTTTGAGATGAACTGCGCGTGCATTTAAAAAAAAATAAAAAATTTATGTGAGGCGCGATAACCTTCAAAGAGATTTTACGAGGAGCTTCTCATCCGAATTGCGTCGTGCTCTGTTTAATTTTTCTTACAAATTGGCGGGACGGGACAACATATTTTATGCCGACTTCAAACGGCATATGTAAGGCAGATGGGCTTTCACTGAGAAACCTTTCATGGCAGAAATACACTCGGAGTGCTTACAAAATTACTGCCGAAGAGCGACCCCGCTTAGGAAAATTGTTTTCTAATTGAAAAAACTTGTTTCCTAAATTTTGGTGTTGCTTTTTCTGTGGCATGAGCCCAGTATCTTCGGGGTGTAGGCAAGGCGCGCTTCCATCAAATTTTTTACTATTTTGGAAAGTAAACCTGGCACTGCCTACATTTGGTATAAGAAAATTTTCAAGTTTTGAAAACCGGTAATCAAAGTCCATTGATACCATTTTGTAGATTGTGAAAATATATTTTTTTGATATTATATAAAAATCTGAGTAAAACAGGTTGACGAGCACCCTCACTTAAATAAATTGTTTAAAGGTATAATATTAACACAACTTATATTAGAGTATACAAAGAGCTGGTTATAACAAGGATGAAGTGTACAAAGTCTAAATTTGCATATGTATTCGAAAAAAACGTATTGAAAAAGTAAAATATTGCTACCTAGGGGAAATACGTAAAAGGTGTAAGGAGTTTTCTTGATTATGAATTCTTTTCAGTTTTCTGTGGAAATTCCCTCACGGTAAATGAAAAGGCTTTAATATTCAAAGAAAATAGGGTAAAGTTCCAACATTAAAAAATATTTAAAGCAAAAAAATATAACTTAAAACCTTAATATTTTCTGGCCACAGAATAAACTGCGAATTGCGGTGAAATAAGAAGCTAAATTATAGTTTTACTAAATACCTGTTTCCGTACTTATACCCTTCTGTGTTAAACAATAAAGAGCCGAAAAAGAGCTAGTTTGATAAAGGGCACGCGTGAACTCTTATATGAACAAGGTCGCCTTTCCGTTACAGGAATTCTATTAACATATGATTTGACCGCTATTCGATTTCTTACTACGCAAATTTGAGCAATGTTGTGTTGATTTATTTCATATTTTGCCACATCATTTGACGTTCTGTTACAATATGCTTAGTTATTTTATTCAGGGCTGCAAACGCCTCGAAAGTCGAAGCGGTTCGGTTCAGTGGTTCGAACCACTCAGGCAAAATTTAACCGGTTCGTGAACCGCTTCGCGGCTACCTCTGAACCGCCGGACCGGTTCGGTTCCAGTGGTTCAAACGTTTAATATTAAGTTTTGATAGTATACAAAATTTGAAATTCGTCACTTGGGATCTGTGTGCAACCAACCGTCGATATGTACCTACTAAGCATACAAATAAAATATAGTTATTGCGATCAAATCCAGGTATATATTTATAAAACTTATCAAAACCGTTTGTTGATTATTATAAAATGTAAGGAACGAAAATGGTAGAATGCATGACTATACCTATAGGGCGTATTAAAACGCATATATTCTGCACATAATAAGTAGTAGTATTTTTAAGAGAAGAAAAACTATTAATTTAGCAGCTTTTAATATACATATAAAACATAACTACTAAATTTTAGGTGCGAGATTACTACACAATTCTAAGTTATTCATGAAAATGTAAATGTCTTCTTTGCTTTTCTTAGGCATTAAGCTTGTAAATGTTGATATACGGTTATGTTAAAAAGGTGTTGTTCCCAAATTATGTTTATTTATTAGTTTTAAATAATTCCAATTTAAAATATTGTTCTAACTATAACACAAAATGTATATATACATTTCAAAGCTTACACAAAGCTCCCAACAATTATTCAAATTTTCACCAGTTTTCCAGACTTATTAAAAACTTTCAAACAATTTCTGAGTGTGCATTTTTGTAGCTCATCTAACTGTAGTATAATAATGTACAAGTTTCAAGAGAGTGTACGCATTTTTTTCCATACACCGCATGAACAAAATTTGTTTTTATATGGAAGATATGGGCAACACCGTTGAGGAAAAAATTTAAGAAAATTAACGGTAATTCTCATCTATTTGAAACTTGCGCACTATTGCACTACAATTGAATGATTGAATTCAGATATTTTCTAAAAACTGTTAATAAAAAGTTTCGAAAATTGATAAAAATTTGATTAATTTAACTTAAAATATTTATAATTTTACATATGTATGTGATTTGGGTTATAGTTCGGGCTATGTTATAAATGAAAAAATGTTATAAATGAAAAATGAAAAATTCTTTCATATACAAAGATGTTGTGCACGTGGCTTGAACTCATTTTTTAAATTTGTTCATTTTTTCACAAGCTTTTGACCACAGGCTCAAACAGTAGACGCTATTACTATAAAAAGTGACAACTCACGAGAAAAAATGTATGCAATTTTATCTTAGAGTTTTATTTTCAAGCAAAATGGTGAATTAAGTGATTTTTGTTGAAACATTATTTTGAACCGAACCGAACCATTTTTTTTTGGTGGTTTTCGGTTCAGTTTTTGGAGTTAAGAAAAAAAACGGTTCAGTTAGTGGTTCGGTTCAAAACCCGAAAATGGCGGGTGGTTCGGTTCGAACCGGTTTGCAGTCCAGATTTTATTACGTATATCACGTCATATTTTATTATGCAATTCTTCTGTTGTTTAATGCGTCGAACCGAAGTCTTGCATGCTCCTTTAAACCGTTTGTTAACAAATCCACAAATTTTAAGCAGTAAATCTGTAATTTTTTCATAAAGAATCCGTGTCTTATCGATTACAAACCGATAACTATTCGATAAAAAAACCAATAATTGATAGGACACCGTTAAATTTTCGATAACAAATCTATCATCTGTATAACAATTGGAATACTTTTCGATAACGAATCGATACCATATTGATAACATATATAAAATTATAATTGACAAATTTTTTGTAATAAATCGATAACGTTTCGACAAGTCGATGAATTTATTAAAACAAATCGATAAGGTTTGGTAACAACCCGATAAGAAATTGATAATTATTTGACAATATTTCGATAAGTAATCGGCAAATTTATTGTTTATAAATCGATATCTTTTCTAAAAAAACCCGATATCTCTTTGACAAAATGTCAAGAACCTTTTTAATCTATAGCAAATTTATAGCACTTTTTTAAGAAATGGGTAACTCGTTTATAACTTTTCAATAGCACTCCGATAACATATCGATAACATTTCCATATCCAGTCGATAACTCTTCAATTATAAGCCCTTAACATTTCGATAACAAATTGATAACACGCCATCTTGTTCCCGCTCTTGTTCCGGTTTCGCTTTAAGCTTCGGTTTTCACTTCCATTTTGTTAATTTTCTTTTTTGTGTGCTTAAATTTCAAAGTCAAATTCGCTCTACGAGTTTGATGTAGCTAGGTACGTAGTTCGAGGTTGTTAATTTTTAGTATATAGAATACAAATATTTTGAAACAATTTTCCTTTCAGTTCAGAACTTGCATATCTTTCCAACTAAATATAATAACACAATTGCTCAATACAATATCAAGAACACTGTAATTAATTGTTATCTCACAGTAATCACAACGCTTCTGTGTGTAAATCGCACTTTATTATCTCTTTGACATATGCGCTAAATTGAAAACGCATGTTGTGGAAAGATATCTGTTATTGAACTCTAATAAAATATGTCACTATTTTCATCAAAAAATGTATCAACTACACATATGTAGAAGGATCATTTTGTTTACCCTAACTGAGTCTTTTTCGTGCCCTTTTGGTAACTTAAAAGTGATCAATTACTTCCGCGAATTAAAAACACTCAAAAATTACTCCCTTTTATGATGCGAAGTTATTCATTGGAAATAATTTTTAAAAATATTTGGAGCGCGCACAATTTGAGTATAATGTAAGACTCAAAAATGACTCCCTCTCTCGCTTGCAAATTTATTTATTGAAAATATAATAATGTTACGAATATTAGCAAAACTAAGGAGTGCTGCCATCTCTAAGCCGATGCTAAGCAGTGACGTGAATTCACATCAATAATTCAATCATTATTTATCTACATAAACAAAACAATAATTGCGTCTACACATATGTACCATGTATGTATACAAGCAGCGGAGAGTCAATGCACAAACACATGCATATATCTTATCTGAGTTGTCACAAGAGAGGGCAATAATTTGTGCAAGTATTACTCAAATGAGAAATTATATATATAGCTGAGAAATTTATAACTAAGTAAAATTCTGAAAGCGCCTAGAAGATGCCACGAAGAAATCACAGAGTATAAAAGTATTGTGAATGAATTACCATCAAGAATAATCTATTGTGAATCTTGTTATTAACTTCCTTTTTATACCCAATAAAAGCAACCTTTTTTTCTCTCTTCCGGTGTAACTCATACTTGACATGTTTTTCTTTCGTCTAATAATAATAATCTTTATAATTACAATAGGTTATGGGCCTTTGTCGCGAAAATAATTTTATATTAGTAGAAAACCAATATATACTCGCGAATAAGCAAATAATAGCGTGCATACAGTAAAAGATTGGTTCGGCTAAACTCGATAAAATGTCAAGCACCAGTTCAATTACCTTCCCGTTCGAGAAACTGCGAGGGCGTGAGAACTTCGACACCTGGAAGAGGCATGCTAAGTCATACCTGGTATTGCGAAACTCCTGGAAGATAATTGAAAAAGGATTATCGGATAATCGCACGGAAAAATAAATCGACTCAGATGAACGCGCAATGGCAGAAATCACGCTCATGGTTGAACCCAATAACTTTGCGCACATTGCCAAAGCTGGGAGTGCGAAAGAAGCTTGGGGTGCTATAGTTGCAGCTTATGAAGACAATGTACTAATTAGGAAAGTTGAATTGTTAAAGCAATTAGTTCAATTAAAACTTGAAGATTGCGATAACATACAAGACTACATTAACAACGTGGTCATGCATCACTGAAAGTGGAAACTGCGGGTCTAAATATAGATGAAGAATTGGTGGCCTCACTTATGTTGGCAGGTCTTCCAGGTGAATTCCGCTCGCTGGTCATAGCAGTGGAAAACACAAAATCTAAACTAACCATAGATTCAGTCAAAAATCTCCTTTTGCAGGATGCCAAATTTGATAAAAAGAATAGCGACAGTGTATTTCAGTGTAAAAAAGGCAAAATTGATAAGTCTAAAATATAATCCTATTCTTGTAAAGAATTTGGTCATTATAACAAATATTGTCCTAATAGGCGCAAAAAATACAACCCTTCTAAGCAAAAGAACACAAAGACAGTCCTATTATCATCGTTTATGGCAAGTGGAGAGAAATCAGCTGATTGGTTTGTAGACTCGGGCGCGAGCGCACATATGGTAAACGAAAGCAAAATATTGTTTAATAAGCGAAATGTTGAAAATAAAAGCGTGACTGTGGCAAATAATAATAAAATCTCTGTTAAGAGTATTGGCGACGCGAAAATTATGTTAACAACGGGAATAGAAGCGACCGTGAAAGACATAGAAGAAGTGCCAGACTTATGTGCTAATTTACTGTCGGTAAGGCAAATGACGAAAAATGGAAACAAAGTAGTGTTGGAAAATGTAATGTGTGAAATATACAACAAAAACAACAATCTAATTGCCACAGCAAGTTTAAAAAATGATTTGAATAAATTAAATACTGAAGAAGATAAAGGTAATGAAACTGCTATGGCTGTATGTAATTCTTTTGGCCTATGGCATCGCCGATTAGGGCACTTTTGCAAGGCAAGCATGGAAGCAATTAAAAATCAACAATCGGTGTAAAATTTGACAGCATTGACACAGCATGTGTTGTTTGTGCAAAGGGCAAACAAGCCCGTGCTCCGTTCGCAAACGTAGGCACCCGTGCAATAAATTTGCTCGATCTTATCCATACTGACATCATGGGCCCTATAAACGTGAAATCTATTGGTGGTGCAAAATTTTTATTAGTGTTCATTGACGACTATTCAAGAAAAACATTTGCTGTGCCAATTAAACATAAGTCTGAAGCATTTCAAGAGTTTGTTAAATTCAAAAACCTTGTAGAAAATCAGTGCGAACGTAAGATTAAAACTTTTCGAACAGACAACGGCACAGAATTTACCAGTGCCAAATTTAAAAGTTTTCTAGAAAAGCATGGTATTCTTCATCAGAAAACATGCCCGTATACACCTCAACAGAACGGTGTTACAAAACGCATGAATCGTTCTATAATGGACAGGGTGAGGTGCATGTTATTGGAAACTAATCTGAATAAAATTTTTTGGGCTGAAGCGGCCATGACTGCTGTCTATTTAATGAATTTGCTTCCATGCAGAAATAACGTCAAATCCCCACAAGAAATATGGTCAGGTAAGAAACCAAATTTAAATCATATTCGCGTTTTTGGATGTAAAGCTCTCGCCCATGTGCCAAAAGAGAAACGAACGAAGCTAAGTGACAGATCGGTGGAATGTATTTTTTCTTGGATATAGCAATGAAAGCAAGGCATATCGCTTATATGATGCAAAAAAAAAAAATAATAATAATCAGTCGGGACACAGTTTTTTTCGAAAATACTCAAGAACCTGCAGATATAAATGACCATTTGAATATGGATGATTTATTTTACCCATTAGTTGATGGATGTGATGATCCCGTAAACAATAATGCATACAATGAAGAAACCAACGATCACTGCAAACAAAAAAATGATGAAATTGAGTTTAAAGTTGAAGAACATGAGTTTCAAGAATCTAACAATTCAAGAGGGGAAAGTCAAGATGAATTGTCAGATGAAAGCTCTGCAGAGTACGAGCGTGTCGATTCTCAAAATGAACAGGCAAACCAGTTAAATTTACGCAGGTCAAAACGAATCGCGAACAAACATTATGCAAACTTTAATTTTTATGTAACTGAGAATTCGACAAATCCTAACACATTAGAAGAAGCCCTAGCCATAGTAGACTCCCATCAGTGGAAGGCGGCCATAAAAGAAGAAATGGACTCAATTACAGCAAATAATACGTGGTACCTAACCGACTTGCCTTTTGGTAAAAAGGCAATCGACACTAAATGTGTCTTTAAATTAAAAAGCGATAGTAGCGGAAAGCCAGTTCGTTACAAAGCAAGGCTTGTTGTGAGAGGATTTTCAGAAATCAAGGGCATCGATTACGACGAGACATTTGCTCCAGTCGCTAGGTACACCTCAATTAGGTATCTACTTGCCCTCGCTGCAAAACATGATTTGGTAATTCACCAAATGGATGCAGTATCAGCATTTTTGAATGGAAATATCAAAGAAGATATATACGTAAGACAGCCAGAGGGCTTTGATGATAACAGCGGCAGAGTGTGCAAGTTGGTAAAATCGCTCTACGGGCTCAAGCAATCGAGCAAAGTGTGGAACGAAAAGTAAAATGAGGTACTGTTGGAATTTGATCTGCAGCGAAGTAATGTTGACCAGTATATTTACTATAAAAAACAGACAATACACTGCTCTATGTAGCCATTTACGTCGATGATGTGCTTATATTCGCTAGCTCCCTTAGTCAGATAGAAAAATTAAAGAACCAACTAAGTGACATATTTAAAATGAAAGACATGGGAGAAGCGTCTCTATACTTGGCGTTCACATAACGCGCAATAAGTCAACTGGGTCAATTAAAATAGATCAATCCCAGTACATTCAAAATGTTTTGCTTCGATTTGGCATGGATCAATGCAATCCAATATCCACCCCAGTGGATATTAACCAGAAACTTACATCTGATATGTGTCCAAAGAACAAAGTTGGGCGTGAAGAAATGACAAATGTTCCCTACATGCAAGCAGTTGGTAGCCTACTGTTTGCCGCACAAGTAACTCGCCCTGACATATGCTTTGCAGTCAACATGTTAAGTCGCTTTAACGCAAATCCTGGCAAAACACATTGGGTAGCCGTTAAACGTATCATGCGATATCTCAAGGGCGCGATTGATAAGGGCATTGTTTACACAAGAGATGCGGATAAAATAACAGGAGTTTGCGATGCAGACTGGGCTGCTGATGTCGATAGTAGGCGATCAACAACAGGCTATGCTTTTACGTTTCAAGGCGCAGCAGTATCATGGGGTACAAAACGTCAGCGCACTATAGCACTCTCCACCACAGAAGCCGAGTTTCTCAGTCTGGTGTCTGCTATTCAGGAAAGCGTATGGCTCAAACGATTAGAAAATGAATTAAATACTAACCTTGAAAGATGTACAGTAATTTACTCAGATAATAAGAGCGCTATACACATTGTTTTAAATAACTCTTATTCTTCTAGAACAAAACACGTAGACATAAAAGCCAAATTTATTCGTGAGAAGCTTGATAGCAATGAAATTGAAATAAAATATTTGACATCGAATGAAATGCCAGCCGACATACTAACAAAAGGTGTTACAGCTGAAAAGCAATCAAATTTCACGAGTAAATTGGGACTTAAATAATCAACCTAATGAAATTTATTTATGAATTTAAACTTGTTTATACATAATAATGATAATTCAGTGAGGGTATTGTGAATGAATTACCATCAAGAATAATCTATTGTGAATCTTGTTATTAACTTCCTTTTTATACCCAATAAAAGCAACCTTTTTTTCTCTCTTCCGGTGTAACTCATACTTACTTGACGTGTTTTTCTTTCGTCTAATAATAATAATCTTTATAATTGCAATAAAAAGCATCAGCGGTAGAGGCGCATGGGCAACTTTCGATTCAGACGCTATCTAGCGAGCAATAGCAGTATTATTTTTGATAGTAGAGTTTCATTTGAGCTATCAATCAGTTTGGTTATTAAGCAAGCTATTCGTTGCAAAGTATAAGTGTTATTGTGAAGTACTTTAATAAAGGCCATTTTTCCATTATTCAATATTGGAGTTATTTATTCAACAGTTTAGTGATTCGAAAATAAGGGATTTGCAAGTAAATTCGTTACAATTGGTGTCAGAAGAGGAATTGTTGAATAAATTCCAGAGGACAACAAGGACATGGCAAATTTCAGTGAATTGAAGATCCAGCAACTGAAGAAGGAGTTGGAGAGCCGTGGATTGAATACAAGCGGCGTTAAACTCGAACTTCAGGCACGGCTACGAGAGGCAATGGAAGCAGAAGGAATTGATGTGGACGAGTATGTCTTTTATCCTGATGGGGACGAGACAACAACAAAAATTTAAGAGAAAAAGAAACATCACAAACAGTTACGAGCACAGACTTGCACATGATTTTGGCTGCAATATCTGCTCAAACATCGACAATGTCATCTCAACTAGAAGAACAGAAAACGTGTATGTCATGTCAACTAGAAGAACAGAAAACGTATATGTCATCTCAACTAGAAGAACAAAAAACGCATATGTCATCACAGATGGAATCCCAAGAGACACGTATTACATCCAAGATGGAAACTCAACTTGCAGAACAGAAGACGTACATGGTATCCCAAATGGAATCACAGGAGACACGTATATCCGAAATGTCGTCACAAATAACATCCAGGATTGAAATACAGGAGGCACGTATATCCGAGATGTCGCCACAAATAGCATCCAGGATTGCAGCACAGGAGGCACGTATATCCGAAATGTCGGGAGAAATTTCAGCACAGGTATCATCGCAGATCTCTGTACAACTAGAAGCCCGTATGGGCGAAATAATAACGCAGTTTGAGAACAAAATCGAGGCTGAGGTAGATGCTTTAAAAGGTCGTATACAGGAGCTGCAACTAAATCGCCCAGTTATTTCAGCAAGCAATACGAAGGTAAAAATGCCATCCTTTGACGGTTCTGTTCCTTTCCAGGTCTTTAAGCTATAGTTTGAGAAGACCGCAGCAGTGAACAACTGGAATGTGGAAGATAAAGTTGCTGCACTGTTCGTGACACTGAAGGGGCCAGCAGCCGAAATCCTACAGACGATTCCAGAGTACGAACGGAACAGCTATGAAACATTGATGGCCGCTGTCGAGAGACGTTATGGAAGCGTGCATAGAAAACAGACATTCCAAATGGAGTTGCAAAACCGCCACCAAAGAGCGAATGAGACCTTGCAGGAGTTTGCTTCGGATGTTGAAAGGTTGGCTCATTTGGCAAATGCGGACGCACCCGTGAAGTACACCGAGAGGGTAAAAATTCAGAGTTTTATAAATGGCATACGGGACGTAGAAACGAAGAGGGCGACATATGCAAACCCAAAACCCACATTTGCAGAAACGGTATCCCATGCACTGACTCAGGAAACAGCGTCACTTTTGAGTAAACCCGCATGCAAAGCTCATCGCGTGGAAGTGGAAAGGCCAGATTGGGTAGACACAATTTTGGAAGCACTGAAGGGATTACAACAGAAAAATGCCGGAGTTATGAAGTGTTTCAAGTGCGATAACCCAAGTAAACATCGAGAGCTAGCCCCGGCTATTGAATGTCCTGTGATATCTGTGTCGCAAATTGGAAGGAAATCAAGCAGTCTTACCGTCAGAGGGAATGTGGATGGCAATGAGCGTGTACTGGCTGTAGATACGGGCGCATCTCATTCCTTAATCCGATCTGACTTGGTCAACAGGAGAGTAAAACCGTTACCTGGAGCAAAGTTGCGTACGGTCACTGGCGAGTATAACCAAGTTCAGGGAGAAGTGGTATGTGAAGTCTTGATTGGAAAGGTCACAGTTCTACACAAATTCATTGTGGCAAAGATCGTCGAAGAAGTCATATTGGGAGTGGACTTCTTGGTTGACCATGTCGTCAAGATCGATATGCAGAGAAGGGCGATGCGTTATGAGAACCAGGATATACCACTCAACTTCAAGTTGGAGAAAGGGTTCAGTAGTAATGGAGTACTGGTGGAGAAGACTCGACAAAGGCCACGAAAGTCAAAAGAAAAGGTTGATGGATCGAATGGGCCAAAAAAAGAGAAATTAAAAGTACCTGCGAGAAAAACACCGGCATCGACAAACCCTAATGGACGCACTAAAATGACTGAAACAATTTTTCAGAAAGAATGCAAGGGTGGTTTCAAGCCAGCGCGCACTACTCTTGTGAAACGTTCAGACGATAATGGTGATGCAAAGTCAATCCGTCAAGCGCAAGCTCTACGAAGTAGTACATTGGCCAAGCAAGCGAGGGAACGATCTAGGATAATGAGTAGTAAGATGAAACACAGGTACGACAAGGAAAATAATTCGGAAGGTTTCCGGGAGGGAGATTTGGTACTGCTATACAACCCTCACCGGCGGAAAGGTGTTCCATCCAAATATCGGTGCAGTTGGGAAGGCCCGTACAGAATTGTGAACACGATCAATGATGTCATCTACCGCATACAAGCAATTGGGAAATCACGAAATAGAAGAGTGGTACATTTGGCGATGCTAGCAGCGTTAGGATTGAGAGATTTGTCTGATCGGGACGATCAGACTTAGGTGGAGGGCAGTGTTACGAATATTAGCAAAACTAAGGGGTGCTGCTATCTCTAAGCCGATGCTAAGTAGTGATGTGAATTCACATCAATAATTCAATCATTATGTATCTACATAAACGAAACAATAATTGCGTCTACACATATGTACCATGTATGTATACGAGCAGCGGAGAGTCAATGCACAAACATATGCATATATCCTATCTGAGTTGTCACACGAGAGGGCAATAATTTGTGCAACTCATTACTCAAATGAGAAAATATACATCTGTAGTTGTAGCTGAGAAATTTATAACTAATTAAAATTCTGGAAGCGCCTAGAAGATGCCACGAAGAAATCACAGAGTATAAAAGCATCAGCGGTAGAGGCGCTATGGGCAAGTTTCGATTCAGACGCTATCTAGCGAGCAATAGCAGTTTAATTTTTGACAGTAGAGTTTCATTTGAGCTATCAATCAGCTTGGTTATTAAGCAAGCTATTCGTTGCAAAGTATAAGTGTTATTGTGAAGTACTTTAATAAAGGCCATTTTTCCATTATTCAATATTGGAGTTGTTTATTCAACAGTTTAGTGATTCGAACTCAACGGGGGGCTGCAAATAAGGGATTTGCAAGTAAATTCGTTACAATAACAAAACGTGTACCCCTTAAATATGGACCTCGAAAAAGACTCAAAAATGACTCCCTGTACAATATTCCGATACTAAATTTGTATTGGAAGTGCGATACAAAATGTATAATGATTACAAATTGATTATAAATAAACTCGAATAAACTTAAGAACTGGCAATTTTTGCGACTGAGAGAAGGCTTAAAAATGACTCGTTCCCACGCTTGCGAAGTGACTCATTGGAAATGCAATAACAGAATATACATTAATCGAAAATATTATAATAATACTCGAAGAAGAGTAAACACTTACAATTTGTGCGATTTTATAAAGATCCAAAAACTACTCCTTTCTACGCTTATGAGGTAATTTATTAATAATACATGACAAAATGTGCACCGTTAAAAAATGTTTTATAAACTATATTGGAAGAAGACTGATAACTGACAAATTCTGCTTTTTAAATAAGATTTAAAAATGGCTCTCTCCTACGCTTACTAAATTACAAAAAGCTGACATTTTTGCGATTCAAATAACACTCATAAATGACTTTGTAGGTATAAAGCGCAGTGATTTATTTAAAAAATAATAATACTGTTACGAATATTAGCAACACTAAGGGGTATTGGCATCTCTAAGCCGATGCTAAACAGTGACGTGAATGCACATCAACAATTTAATCATTTTGTCTACACCTATGTACGTACACGCAGCGTAGAAGAGATGCCCAACACATGCAGATATCTTATCTGAGATGCTCCTTAATGTTTGCAATTATAATTGTGGAAGTGTCGCTCATACATACAAGCGCATGGGGTATGAGAGAAGCTATAAAAATTATACATCTGTAGTTGTAGCTGAGAAATTTATAACTAACTAGTACGTTCTGGAATTAGAAAAGCCTAGAAATATGCAACGAAGAAATCAGACAGTATAAAAAGGTGACAACAGTAGAGGCGGGTTACAGTTTCATTTGAGCTATCGATCAGTTTGGTTTAATTAAGCAAGCTATTCGTTGCAAAGTATAAGTGTTATTGTGAAGTACTTTAATAAAGGCAATTTTTCCATTATTCAATATTTGAGTTATTTATTCAACAGTTTAGTGATTCGAACGTTAGCAGAAGGTTGCAAATAAGGGAAACTGCAAGCAAATTCGTTACAATATGTATGTAGCGGTCACAAATATTAGTAAATATGACCCGAAGAAAAAAAATTTGTGATTCAAATAAGACCCAAATATGACTCCCTTTTACACTTGCCATGAAATTTATTCAAAATACAATAAGTGTGAAATTATCACAAATCACTATAAATATAACTCGAAGAAACCAGAACAATATCTGGTAAGGGAGCTTTAGAACTTTTGTCAAAAATACTAGAGTGCAATGTAACATTTTCTACGTTCAAAAAAGTATTTTATGATCAGACAAGGAGAGTATTTATGATTAACTATCATAAATATCATCATTAATTTCATAAAACGCTTTATGAATATGCATGAACGAAAGTACCTTCAAAACCCAACGAACACCTATTAATTAAAGAAGTTTTTATTTGTTTTTAGTTACAGCAAATGTCTCAAATTTAGTTAATAACGAAAGCGATATATACTGAATTTCTGTCACAAAATGCGTAGAGCTACTCATTGCATTATCAAATATAAACGTATATATGTTCATATGGCGGCCGCCACGGTGGGATTGTAGCGTGCTCCGCCTACCACACTGAATATCCTGGGATCATGACCCCGGCAAAGCAACATCAAAATTTTAGAAACAAGTTTATTCAATTAGAGAACAATTTTTCTAAGGGGTCACCCCCGAGAGTGTTTTCCAAGCACTCCGAGTGTATTTGAGCCATGAAAAGCTCTCAGTTAAAACTCATTTGCCTTGCGGTCGGAGTTGGCATAAAACAAGTAGGTCCCGTCCTCCGAATTTATAGGAAAAATTAAAAGGAGCGCAACGCAAATTGGTAGAAAAGCTCGGCCTTAAATCTCTTCGGAGGTTATCGCGCCTTTCATTTATTTTTATACTCAGTTGAGCAGATCTCACAGAGTATATTAACTTTGATTGGATAACGGTTGGTTGTAGAGGTATAAAGGAATCGAGATAGATATAGACTTCCATATATCAAAATCATCAGTATTGAAAAAAAAATTCGATTGAGACATGTCCGTCCGTCCGTCCGTCCGTCTGTCCGTTAACACGATAACTTGAGTAAATTTTGAGGTATCGTGATGAAATTTGGTATGTTAGTTCCTGGGCACTCATCTCAGATCGCTATTTAAAATGAACGATATCGGACAATAACCACGCCCACTTTTTCGATATCGAAAATTTCGAAAAATCGAAAAAGGGCGATAATTCATTACCAAATACGGATTAAGCGATGAAACTCAGTAGGTGAGTTGAACTTATGACGCAGAATAGAAAACTAGTAAAATTTTGGCCAATGGGCGTGGCACCACCCACTTTTAAAAGAAGGTAATTTAGAAGTTTTGCAAGCTGTAATTTGGCAGTCGTTGAAGATATCATGATGAAATTTGGCAGGAACGTTACTCTTATTACTATAAGTATGCTCAATAAAAATTAGCAAAATCGGAGAACGACCACGCCCACTTCTTAAAACAAATTTTTTCTAAATTCAAATTTTAAAAGAAAAGTAAATATCTTTACAGTATATAAGTAAATTATGTCAACATTCAACTCCAGTTGCAACAAAATATAAAAAAAAAAGAAAATTTCAAAATGGGCGTGGCTCCGCCCTTTTTCATTTAATTTGTCTAGGATACTTTTAATGCCATAAGTCGAACAAAAATTTACCAATCCTTGTGAAATTTGGTAGAGGCTTAGATTCTAGGACGATAACTGTTTTCTGTGAAAAAGGGCGAAATCGGTTGAAGCCGCGCCCAGTTTTTATACACAGTCGACCGTCTGTCCTTCCGCTCGGCCTTTAACACGATAACTTGAGCAAAAATCGATATATCTTTACAAAGCTCAGTTCACGTACTTATATGAACTCACCTTGTATTGGTGTAAAAAATGGCCGAAATCCGACTATGACCACGCCCACTTTTTCGATATCGAAAATTACGAAAAATGAAAAAAATGCCATAATTATATACCAAATACGAAAAAAGGGATGAAACATGGTAATTGGATTGGTTTATTGACGCAAAATATAACTTTAGAAAAAAACTTGGTAAAATGGGTGTGACGCCTACCATATTAAGTAGAAGAAAATGCAAAAGTTCTGCAGGGCGAAATCAAAAGCCCTTGGAATCTTGGCAGGAATACTCTTCGTGGTATAACATATATAAATAAATTAGCGGTACCCGACAGATGATGTTCTGGATCACCCTGGTCCACATTTTGGTCGACATCTCGAAAACGCCTTCACATATACAACTAAGGGCCACTCCCTTTTAAAACCCTCATTAATACCTTTAATTTTAATTTGATACCCATATCGTACAAACACATTCTAGAGTCACCTCTGGTCCACGTTTATGGCTATATCTCGAAAAGGCGTCCACATATAGAACTAGGGCCCACGCCTTTTTAAAATACACATTAACACTTTTCATTTGATACCCATATCGTACAAAAAAACTCTAGAGTCACCCCTGGCCCACGTTTATGGCTATATCTCGAAAAGGCATCCACCTATAGAACTAAGGCCCACTCCCTTTTAAAATACTCATTAACACCTTTCATTTGATACCCATATCGTACAAACAAATTCTAGAGTCACCCCTGGTCCACCTTTATGGCGATATCTTGAAAAGGCGTCCACCTATAGAACTAAGGCCCACGCCCTTTTAAAATACTAACATTTTCATTTGATACCCATATCGTACAAACAAATTTTAGAGCCACCCCTGGTCCACCTTTATGGCGATATCTCGAAAAGGCGTCCACCTATAGAACTAAGGCCCACGCCCTTTTAAAATACTCATTAACACCTTTCATTTGATACCCATATTGTACAAACGCATTCTAGAGTCACCCCTGGTCCACGTTTTTGGCGATATCCCGAAAGGGCGTCCACCCATTGAACTAAGGCCCACTGCCTTTTAAAACACTCATTAACACCTTTCGTTTGATACCCATATTGTACAAACGCATTCTAGAGTCAACCCTGGTCCACTTTTATAGCGATATTCCGAAAAAGCGTCCACTTATAGAACTAAGGCCCACTCCCTTTTAAAATACTCATTAACGCCTTTCATTTGATACCCATATAGGACAAACCAATTCTAGAGTCACCCCTGGTCCACCTTTATGGCGATATCTCGAAAAGGCGTCCACATATAGAACTAAGGCCCACGCCCTATTAAAATACTCATTAACACCTTTCATTTGATACTCATATCGTACAAACAAATTCTAGAGTCACCCCTGGTCCACCTTTATGGCGATATCTTGAAAAGGCGTCCACCTATATAACTAAGGCCCACGCCCTTTTAAAATACTAACATTTTCATTTGATACCCATATCGTACAAACAAATTCTAGAGTCAGGCCTGGTCCACCTTTATGGCGATATCCCTAAATGGCGTCCATATATAGAACTAGGGCCCACTTCCTCTTAAAATACTCTTTAATACCTTCCATTTGATACACATGTCATACAAACACACTCCAGGGTTACCCTAGGTTCTTTTTACAACATGGTGATTTTCCCTTACTTTGTCTCCACAGCTCTCAACTGAGTATGTAATGTTCGGTTACACCCGAACTTAGCCTTCCTTACTTGTTTTATATATGTTCACATCTTATCACTCACTCTACGCATGCTAATCTACTTCATGCTACTCATTATTTCCTTAATATCCTTTTATCTTATATTATCTACTTCTCAAAATCTTAATGAGGCATTATTTTACGTAACCCTACGCTATAGCTGCAGGCATTGAATTTGCGAATTTTCTTAATGTCGAGGGAATGTTTCACAAATTTGTTTCATGCTTTAAGTAATCCAATTTGTAGGCGCTTTCTAAGGGTTGCCTTAACGCTTCTTACTAATCCACTTAATAAGCCTATTGTGTGCGTCTCAAAATTTCCCTACTAATAAACAAAACAATTGTTATTGTAGTACGAAAAAGGCACGTTTGCATAAGCCATTGTTCGCAATTCGTTTTCGGATTTTGTTTCTAAACTTTTGATTGTGACAAAAATCATACTTTTTATTTCGCTTTATTGAATTTCCATTAATTTAAATTATCTATGGGCGTAACTTTTAACTTTTTGTTTTGCGCATTCATTTATTGTACTTTCAGAATGTTTTCCCCATTTTAATGTTTTGTGGAACTTGCCTTTGAATATTTACGATGATATAAGTAGAAAAGACGGCTACAAAAGGAAGATCATTAAAGTTGAGTTAACAAATTTTTTCCATTTTTTTTTCGAGGATTCAGTAATTTGTTTATTGATTACTTAAATTGGACTTTCAAGGGCAGGGACACTGCTGGAGAATGCGGAGGCGGTCGAATAGTCATAGTAGATTCAAGGAGTTAGCATTATCCAAATCGTATTCCTCGGACACTTGCAAGACCACCAAGCAAACCTGGCAGAATTAAATGGAAAGAAACCTTTATGGTCACTGCCACAATCACGGGCCACTACCGCTTAGCCTGCATTCTGGCAAAATGAGGATCCCTCTTAACAACATTTGTGGGAGCTGTGGGGAGGAGGGCAGCAAAGATACAGTCGCGCACTACCTATGTGAATACCCAGCTCTAGCACATACGAGGTGAGACTTATTGAATCCAATAGTTATTTCGACAGACCTCCTGTAATCGATTTCCGGCCAAAAATATCTGTCTACACTGCAAGAGGTGGTGTCCGCTTGCTAAGCTGACTCGATGCCCATCTATGCAGGAGCAAACCACCGTTGCGGGCTAAGGGATCCGATCTTGTCAGTTGCATAATGTCCCGAGACCCAGATAATCTTCTGGTTGCAATCGCATGCAATGTCGGGCACACCCAAACCACCCTCGAACTCACTGTAGTTAAACTCAAGGCCTTGATAGCCGCGTGGCTATAGGAGTAGTAGCACTAGATAGCATTTTATCAAGCACATCCTTAATTGCGGCAACTTCCGCTTGGACGACGATGCAGTTATCAGCCAACTTCGAATTGAGGTTTACATTTATCTCTTGACAAAACACCCCTACTAATCTTCCCTCTAACTTTGGCCCATTCGTGAACAAACTAATTGATCCCCGGCCTTAGATATGTCCCTTTCCCCATTCCTCTCTCAGGGGAATGACTGGGGTGAAGTTTGCACAAGAAGCAGTTATCGACACACAAACGTCCGTCCTGTGAGATATAAAGTCGAACCTGGTTAGATTGTCCGAAGTCAGAAAGCCCATAGCGCAAATCACGAAGCCCGACCAACAACCGAGCCTCGGCCGCCTAGGGTGGTGGTGCAACTGAATATTTGCTACGCAGCTGAAAGCGGCATTACAAGGTTCCTTTGAATTTGAAAAAGGTTCACTTAGACCTGAAAGTTATCGGATTATACACATATGTATTTTAAATGGAAATGCTATCCGCTTCAGCGTCTACATTTATTCTAATATGAAGGATAATGGTATTGACTTTAAACCATATCAGCATGGAAAAACAAATTTGAAAGTTTAAAGGCAGCCACGTCACTGTTGGCGGATAAAAACTCGTGACTGTGAAGGATTTCGTGTATTTGGGAACCAGCATTAACAGCAAAACCAATGTTAGCTTAAAAATCAAATGGAGTGTAAAAACTACGAACAAGTGCTACTTTGGACTTAGTAGGCATTGAAGACTAAAATCATCTCTCAGCGAAAAAATATCACGCTCTACAAGCTGCTCATCATACTTGTACTAATGTATAGCGCGCAATCATGGACGGTGCCGATAGTAGAAGAGATGTCTCTTGAACTCTTCGAGAGAAAAGTTCCCCGAAAGATATATGGTCCCTAATGCCGACAACGAGTATCGAAGGGGGAATAATGATGGCCTATATGTATGTGCTTAACGCAGATATGATGATAGTGCAGCATGTAAGAACCCAAAGGCTTTGGTGGTTAGGTCATGTTATGCGAATGGAAGATGACGCTCCGGCCAAGAAAGTATTTTAGTCGCCAATGCAGTTGGAACGCAGAGAAAGGGGAAGATAGGAGATCGCGAGAAGCAGGTTGAGGATGACTTGATCTACCTTGGTGCTCATAATTAGCGTCAGTTACAGCGAAACAAAGATAACTAACGTGACTTGTTACGAAACGGCCAAAATCCTTGAGGAGGTTAAGCGCCAAGTAATGATGATGATGATGATGAAATCGGAGAGTAAATGAAGAAGTTTCAATGATAAGATTGACTTACCTGTTTTAATAGAGAAAATAAATATTTTTCCATTTATCAAAGAGTTGTAAGGTAGGTATCAAACCGGAAAACATTTACAATTTTTTTATGAGACGTTCTAAAATCTATTCAATTCCCATACCCACAAATGTAATGTAGCATTTTGTTCGGCCTTACCCCTCGCCATAAATTAAAATTTGGCAAACTAATCTCAAGGGCACATAACCTAAATATGATATGTACTAACTATAGTAACATCAAATATTTCAAGAACTTATTTAGACTACATAATGTCACTTAACAGTTATACTAAAACAAATCACTAAAAGGGCACGTCACTAAAAAAAAGCCAACAAAAAATGCAAATTTTATTTCAAGTCTCTTAGGGTAAACCAAAATGCCACTTAACCTTTAAAAATGAAAAATGAAATTTTTGTGTGTACATTAAGTGACCCTAAGATATTTAAGTGACACGACATTGACAATCATAAAAGAAGAAAAAGTAGAGCACAAACGTTTTAGGTAAAACGAAAGACAAATAGCTTGCAATTACAGTTTTTGAAGTGTTGTTAACAGATGGCGCTAGAAGCTAGTCAAATGACAGCCACGTATGTTGACACATTAAAAATTTCTATATGGGCAAGGAAACTTTGCTTCGTATGCTTGTGCTTGAAGCTTATCTCTTTTATCTACTTACTATCGTCCACATCTCTAATACTTTGTCCAATTTTTCACTTAATCACAAACGGTTTTTCTTTATTTCTTGTGAGCGTTGTCAGGTCTAAAGCAATCCCCGAAAATATTTTATATCACATTGCGTCAACTACAATCTTGTTATGTGATAATCGAAAACTCTGTATGAAAAAACATCAATTCATTTTGATTTTGTTTTTTTTTTAACACAAAAAAATCCTCACGTAAACAATTTCCTCAACCTGTTGTGTCTGCTGTTTAAATTGTATAGCAACATTGTTGCTTGACTTAGATGTACTTACATACATACATATGTACATTACAGATACAGATTTGCTGGCATCCTGTGGTTAGGAACGGGAGCAAAACAAAAATTTTTTTTTGCATCCGCAATAATTTTATCAAATTTGATGTCTCGGATTCAAATTGTTAGGTTAGTTTAGGATAAGCGCGCGCACGTGGGAATTTCCCACACTTCCACTTGCAAACATATTTGTCCATCGTGATTTCTCTCAATAAGCGCCGGGTGTTGGCGCATTCATCTTACCAGATTACTTCCTAGTGGTCGTTGACGAACCACATGCATTTTCTTATGAACCTGAGTAGAAGTTAAAGATGCAACATAAACAAGGCTGTCGAAAAACCGTGCGCCTAGAAATCTGAGTAACCTTGTTTGCAGTCTGTGACTTTGGCACTTTGGCAGAGAAAGTAATGAATCGATTCCTTTCCCTCCTCGTTCGTGCAGCTTCTGCAGAGGAAGCTTATTGATATGTGCCACGGTCGGAACATTGTTTCGAGAGCGCAATGATCTGTGATAAGTATTCGCACTGCAGATTTGTTTATCTTGACAAAAGAGCTAGTTCCTTTCCTAACCAAACATGGACAAAAGGACCTGGAAGACTCTGTTAGTTCACAGCAATTCGGTGGTCCTAATCTCATGTTCCCCTATTTCCTCAGGATATAACCTAGCGGTGGTCGTACGGAGCTATCCGCCTCGCTTATGTCCATTTCGGAAACTTTCCTGGCCATCTCATCTGCAAATTCATTCGTTCCTACATCGCTGTACCCAGATACTTAACAAAGTTAGACATTGGGATGCATTATTTACTTAATCACATATGATTCTAATGCACTTGAGGCGGCCTGGCTGTCGACCAATATCTTTACATTCGTGTCTGGAGCTGTACTATTCTGGGTCAGTTCAGCTGCTCTCCCTATTGGATAGACCTCCGTCCGAAAGACACTGCATGAGTGAGGAAGTTGGTTTGATTGATTTAGATGCGGATGCATTGAGTACACTCCAGCTGCAGTTCCTTCTTCCATTTCCGAGCCGTGTGTGTTGATTGTAATACTCCCTTATTACCTGGGTCCTCCTTCCTTGAAGAATTTCCTATGTTTGTCACGAGACATCAAAATCCGCCATGACATGGTCGCTGTCGAACGTTAGGCCAGTTTTTGTGCCGTTTATTTCATTCCCTTGTCATCTAACATCGCCGCCTGCGCGTATTTAGTTCATATCCACATGTTGGTTTATCTTTTTCATAGAGTCCCTTTCGCAGTCAATCCACATTTCAAGCGGCTAAAAGTAGAAAAGTACGTTTAACATTTCTTAAAGGTGCGCTGCTCTCTGCACCTGACATTCTCAGGCATGCTGGGCTTTTCACCTTCCCTTGCACCCTTTGTTGATTGCTCTTTTTTCCTTACTCCAAACAAGAGCTCCAAACATTAGTATCAATCGAATGACTGTATTGTGTATGCCATGGATGACAGTCAATGACAATCAATCAGTGCTGCCTGAAAGCTCCTTTGCAAAAGTAATATGTTATCAGAGCTTTCTTTGATCTCATCTTAACCTTTCTTTTCCAACTTAATTTGGTGTCGGGAATCATACAAAGATATTTGGCTTCATAATAGAGATTTGTGGCATTCAGCCTCCGTATTTAAAGGAGCAATAGTTTCGTTTTAATGAATTAACCCCCAGCACGGTTTCCCCTGCCAAATTACCTGCGATGAGAATCACTAAGTCGACAGCATATACGACTACATTCATTCCTTCTGCCCTAAAGATTTCTAGAATTTAATTGGCTGCCAGTAGCAATTTAACCTCAGTCAGATCCTAAAGTTGCGTTGACGATCCTACACCTGAGCATATAATCGGTCTTTACAACTATATAGTCTTGGTTTACATGTGGTATAAGTGCACTGGAGACACCCTCATGTTTTTGAAGTCAACCTCAATAGCGAGGGGGGCTAGCAAGGTGTATTCTTTGCAGTTCAATGATGTCTCTTGAAGGGCGCTTTGAAGTGACTTGCCTTCCCGGCATTCCCACTTTGTTTTCCACTTATATTTTTGATGTAAGCCCATTTGGTGAACCGGCTTATTCGTTAAAATATGTCGTTACTTCGTTACACTTCGAAAAGCTATTAAGGGCTTCATTGTTTATAACGCTGTGCAACGACTCAATGTTGCTCATCTCAAGCAAGGTCCGTTTAAAACTAGAAGGTTCACTTACTTCAGTTACCAGCAGTAAATTCGAAGCAGTAACCGAAAGCGACATCTGCAAATGGCAACTCATATCGGCAAAAACAGCAGTTGGTCTGCTTATGCGGTATATTTATGAGATGTCATATGGCGCTGAAATACCCATCGGATGATGGCTGAAGATTTCTGCATCCCTAGATTCCTAAAAAAGTTTTCCATTACGCATATTTATTTGTCCACTTATGTTTCTATTTCAATTTATTTAGCTAAAAGTGTTGTGGCTTTATTGTTTATTCGTTTCACGTTTTCTGCTCACTTCAGCAACAAATTGAGCATTTTCCGTGTTTATGTAAGATAGTCCAAGGGTTTTACTTTTTTAGTCATTGTACATATGTACGTATGTATGTAAAAACGGTTGTGTTTGATGCTTTTTGTTGTGTGTATTGGAAACCAAAAAGTGCCAAATCAGCGCAAACATTTAAGTTTGTATATTTGTTTATTCAGTTTTTTTACATTTTGTTTATGTGTGGGTGTGAGGTGTGACTAAACTATTTTGCAGTTAGGTTAACGGAAACTATAAACGGAATTCGATTTCTTTGCTCACATTAATAGAATATGAGGATAAAGGGAATTGTAATAATATTTTTTATGGACTGTTGGGTGGAGTATTCTCATTGGAGCTGATATGGGACGCTTTTAAATCAAATTCGGAGATTGGGGAATTTCGAGATGACAGCCGAAAAGTTGCGATAATCAACTTAGACGTTGATATATGTATAAAGCTGAAGCTATTCTAGGCATAAATGTGTGTAAACAGGGAATAAAAACTATACGCATAAATAAATAGAGGAAATCAAGATAGAACAAGTAAGGAAGGCTAAGTTCGGGTGTAACCGAACATTACATACTCAGTTGAGAGCTATGGAGACAAAATAAGAAAAATCACCATGTAGGAAAATGAACCTAGGGTAACCCTGGAATGTGGTTGTATGACATGTGTATCAAATGGAAGGTAGTAAAGAGTATTTTAAGAGAGAGTAGGCCATAGTTCTATGGATGGACGCCATTTAGGGATATCGCCATAAAGGTGGACCAGGGCTGACTCTAGAATGTTTGTACGATATGGGTATCAAACGAAAAGTGTTACTGAGTATTTTAAGAGGGAGTGGGCATTAGGTCTATAGGTGGACGCCTTTTCGAAATGTCGCCATTAGGGTGGGCCAGGGGTGACTCTAGAATGTTTGTACGATATGGGTATCAAACGAAAGGTGTTACTGAGCATTTTAAGAGGGAGTGGACATTAGGTATATAGGTGGACGCCTTTTCGAGATATCGCCATTAGGGTGGGCCAGGGGTGACTCTAGAATGTTTGTACGATATGGGTATCAAACGAAAGGTGTTACTGAGCATTTTAAGAGGGAGTGGGCATTAGGTCTATAGGTGGTCGCCTTTTCGAGATATCGTCATTAGGGTGGGCCAGGGGTGACTCTAGAATGTTTTTGTACGATATGGGTATCAAATGAAAGGTGGTAATGAGTATTTTAAAAGGGAGTAAGCCTTAGTTCTATAGGTGGACGCCTTTTCGAGATATCGCCATAAAGGTGGACCAAGGGTGACTCTAGAATGTTTGTACGATATGGGTATCAAACGAAAGGTGTTACTGAGCATTTTAAGAGGGAGTGGGCGTTAGGTCTATAGGTGGACGCCTTTTCGAGATATCGCCATTAGGGTGGGCCAGGGGTGACTCTAGAATGTTTGTACGATATGGGTATCAAACGAAAAGTGTTACTGAGCATTTTAAGAGGGAGTCGGCATTAGGTCTATAGGTGGACGCCTTTTCGAGATATCGCCATTAGGGTGGGCCAGGGTGACTCTAGAATGTGTTTGTACGATATGGGTATCAAATGAAAGGTGGTAATGAGTATTTTAAAAAGGAGTAATCCTTAGTTCTATAGGTGGACGCCTTTTCGCGATATCGCTATAAAGGTGGACCAAGGGTGACTCTAGAATGTTTGTACGATATGGGTATCAAACGAAAGGTGTTACTGAGCATTTTAAGAGGGAGTGGGCATTAGGTCCATAGGTGGACGCCTTTTCGAGATATCGCCATTAGGGTGGGCCAGGGGTGACTCTAGAATGTTTGTACGATATGGGTATCAAACGAAAGGTGTTACTGAGCATTTTAAGAGGGAGTGGGCATTAGGTCTATAGGTGGACGCCTTTTCGAGATATCGCCATTAGGGTGGGCCAGGGGTGACTCTAGAATGTTTGTACGATATGGGTATCAAACGAAAGGTGTTACTGAGCATTTTAAGAGGGAGTAGACATTAGGTATATAGGTGGCCGCCTTTTCGAGATATCGCCATTAGGGTGGGCCAGGGGTGACTCTAGAATGTTTGTACGATATGGGTATCAAACGAAAGTTGTTACTGAGCATTTTAAGAGGGAGTGGGCATTAGGTCTATAGGTGGACGCCTTTTCGAGATATCGCCATTAGGGTGGGCCAGGGTGACTCTAGAATGTTTTTGTACGATATGGATATCAAATTAAAAGTATTAATGAGGGTTTTAAAAGCGAGTGGCCCTTAGATGTATATGTGAAGGCGTTCTCGCGATATCGACCAAAATGTGGACCAGGTTATCCAGAAAATCATCTGTCGGGTACTGCTAATTTATTTATATATGCAATACCACTAACAGTATTCCTGCCAAGATTCCAAGGGCTGTTGATTTCGCCTTGTAGAACTTTTTCATTTTCTTCTACATAATATGGTAGGTGTCACACCCATTTTACAAAGTTTTTTTCCAAAGTTATATTTTGCGTCAATAAACCAATCCAGTTACCATGTTTCATCCCTTTTTTCGTAGTTGGTATAGAATTATGGCATTTTTTTCATTTTTTTCATTTTTCGTAATTTTCGATATCGATAAAGTGGGCGTGGTTATGGTCGGATTTCTGCCATTTTTTATACCAAGATAAAGTGAGTTCAGATAAGTACGTGGGCTAAGTTTAGTAAAGCTATATCGGTTTTTGCTCAAGTTATTGTGTTAACGGCCGAGCGGAAGGACAGACGGTGGACTGTGTATAAAAACTGGGCGTGGCTTTCACCGATTTCGCCCATTTTCACAGAGAGCAGTTACCGTCACAGAATCTATGCTCCTACCAAATTTGAGAAGGATTGGTAAATTTTTGTTCGACTTATGGCATTAAAAGTATTCTAGACAAACTAAATGAAAATGGGCGGAGCCACACCCATTTTGAAATTTTCTTTTATTTTTGTATTTGGTTACATCATGTGATTACTGGAGTTGAATTTTGACTTAATTTACTTATATACAGTAAAGATATTAAATTTTTTGTTAAAATTTGAATTTAAAAAATTTTTTTTTTAAAAAGTGGGCGTGTTCTTCATCCAATTTTGCTAATTTTTATTTAGCACATATATAGTAATAGTAGTAACGTTCCTGCCAAATTTCATCATGATATCTTCAACGACTGCCAAATTACAGCTTGCAAAACTTTTAAATTACCTTCTTGTAAAAGTGGGCGGTGCCACGCCCATTGTCCAAAATCTTACTAATTTTCTATTCTGCGTCATAACGTCGACCCATCTACCAAGTTTCATCGCTTTAGCCGCCTTTGGCAATGAATTATCGCATTTTTCCGATTTTTCGAAATTTTCGATATCGAAAAAGTGGGCGTGGTTATAGTCCGATATCGTTCATTTTAAATAGCGATCTGAGATGAGTGCTCAGGAACCTACATACCAAATTTCATAAAGATACCTTAAAATTTACTCAAGTTATCGTGTTAACGGACGGACGGACGGACGGACGGACGGACGGACGGACGGACGGACGGACGGACGGACGGACATGGCTCAATCAAATTTTTTTTCGATCCTGATTATTTTGATATATGGAAGTCTATATCTATCTCGATTCCTTTATATATGTACAACCAACCGTTATCCAATCAAACTTAATATACTCTGTGAGCTCTGCTCAACTGAGTATAAAAATACTTTTCTACAAATAATCAGTGTCGAAAAAGAGTTCAATGTAGCCATGTTGAAGCTTATCTGTGATCGTTCGTCGATCGAGTTTCAAAATAACTTGATTAAACCAAATTGACCACCTCATCTCTTGAGAACGAAATGTATTTTTTTTTTTTTTGGAATCTCAGTAAGGTTTGATTGAGATAAATTATATTTGCCTTTATTTTAGAAAAAATCGATGCCAATATATAATAAAACCAATACAAGTTGAAATTAAAAATGTTATCTAACATGCGGAAAAATTGAACGAATTTCCATAGATGTTTTAAAATTTTCACTAAGAGTTTTCCGAATTTTTTTGAGTAAGAGCAAAAGGTTCTGCAAGTTTAGAGCTCCCTCAAAGTTTTTTGTCAACAACACAGTATGTTTTAAAAACATTGATTTTGAATAAGCGTTTCATGACATTTTTCAAAATATATACGCCTCTGAAGTCAAGCCTTCAACAACGTCAAAAATGAATGTGGACGAAGAGCTACGTAAAAAAAATTTGTACCTTCGGATGTATAATCAAAATGTGACTTACAAAAAGCTGGCGAAACTAGCAGAATCCTGACACTGACGCTGTCCGAAGATCGGGTTTTTGCTTCATGGAAGGCGGCTTATTGAAAGACAAGCCAAGAAGTGGGCGAGTTGAAGAAAAATCGACTATCCCTAACTAGTAAAAACCGATCCCTGTCAACAAGAGATGTTGCCAAAATAGCCAAAGCCACCCATGTGCAAGTCACACGAGTTAAGCAGAGAAATGCTATTAAAACGTACAAAAGGAAAAACTTTCCATTTTCACGTAAACTCTATTATATGACCTATTTGGCAAAGAAAGGTTTTTATGTGATTATGGACGAGGAAACATACTTGAAAATTGAGCTGAGAACGTTTCAATTCTATTGCTTGCAGTCTGGAGAGGACATTCCTGACTCGGAAGACAAACCATACAAATAGAAAACCAAAGAAACCGTTATGGATGTACAAAAACTATATCGAAGGTTTCTCTAAAGGCGAATAAAGACGTTGTGCAAATAATTTATAACATTTCTTTACAACTCATTGATATAAATCTGTTTTACCATGCCAATAAAAGAGGACAGAAACGGTACTACTTTATCAGTTTTTAACTTGCAGAACTTTTTGTACCAGTCCTTTGCAGTTTAAAAAAATTAAATAAATGTAAGGCGCACTAACCTTCGAAGAGATCTTAGGCCGAATTTCTTTTCCAGTCTGCGTCGTGCTCCTTTTTAATTTTTCCTACAAATTTGTTGGGACTCGACCTACACGTTTTATGCTGAATCCGAACGGCACCTGCAAAGCAGGTGAGTTTTTCACTGCGATGCTTTTCATGGCAGAAATACACTCAGAGTGTTTGTCAAATAACTGTCGAGATACAACGCCGCTTAGAGAAACTGTCTTCTAATTGAAACAAGTTTTTCTAAAATTTTAATATTGCTTCGTAGGTATAGGAAAAAAAGTACTCAGGTACGGAGGCACACTTCTAACACCAACAGATCTTTCTCCAGGTATATTGCATCAGGACAGTATAGTTAAAATTCATTAACCTCTCGATACTCCAAACCGAAAGAACCACATTTTTCTTATTTTTAACATGTACCGCATTAAGCCAATAAAAATTAGGCTCAACTCGGTTTCGTTGACAACTTTATTAGTGGTGTGATATATATTATCAAAAGCCAATGACATCTCAAACGGTTCAGCGCCAGCAATTAATGAGATAAGAGCTTCCACCGAATGATCCGCTACTGGCCTGAGCCATGCTCTTATGCTGTCCTTATGTATGGCCACCAGTCCGTATAAGCATTTACGGTTTACAACCCCTTGAGCAGTAACTACTGCAATATAGTAAAACACCAATAGACATCGACACTCCCATCAATCGCGCTGCGCAACTGTTATGTGCTCTTTTGAGTCGCTCTCACTGTCCCGCAGATCAGCTTATGCTGCCCGTTCTCATATTTCCGCCAAGTTGTTGCTGTTTCGATATATTTATCTGACCTCACCAGTCCTCCTGGTCACAAGGTACGGTCCTTGTACGTCCTCGTTTTACGTATACTCTTGCATTATTTTTCTCAAATGCTGCCGACCACCAAGGCCTAGCGTTAATCTCTGACTCCATTCGTCCTCAACTATTGCAATCGTCGCTTACTAATATCCCCACCCATCCCCTTCAAACTCTTAACTTCTTCCATCACCTTAACCTGTTCTCAGTAATTCTTCCTTGATTAGTTTTTTCAAAGAAATTGGAGCGTCTTTTCTAGTTTTTTAGAAATATCTCATCCAATCACATGCTTTGCATAAGACCAATAGTTTGCGGTATTATTTTCTTTAAATGAATTTCGGTATGAATTAGTTATTTAAATTTGTTGATTGCTTGGCTTGAACTTTGTGACCTTAAATTTAGAATTTAAATGAAGATATTTATTTTGCATATCTTCCCTTTTTTCACATTTTTACTAACCCCGTTTTATTGTATCGTTCAAAAATGTTGTTGGTTTTTTGCCACTTACATATATAGATGTGTGCTTGTTTTTTTGTATGCCCAATTGCTACATACGATTCGTCTTTTTAAACCACTTAACCCTTTACGAGAGTTATCCTTTTTATGGTTTTATGACCTTCTGAAATGAACAACAGAAATTTGGTTTGCTTTGTTCCCTTTTAAAAGCAGATATGTGTATTCCGAAGTCAGCTAAGTGTAAACATCTGCATATTTCTATTTTTATACTCAGTTGAGCAGAGCTCACAGAGTATATTAACTTTGATTGGATAACGGTTGGTTGTACAGGTATAAAGGAATCGAGATAGATATAGACTTCCATATATCAAAATCATCAGTATCGAAAAAAAATTCGATTGAGCCATGTCCGTCCGCCCGCCCGTCCTTCCGTCTGTCCGTTAACACGATAACTTGAGTAAATTTTGGGGTATCTTGATGAAATTTGGTACGTAGTTTCCTGGGCACTCATCTCAGATCGATATTTAAAATGAACGATATCGGACAATAACCACGCCCACTTTTTCGATATCGAAAATTTCGAAAAATCGAAAAAGTGCGATAATTCATTACCAAATATGGATTAAGCGATGAAACTTGGTAGGTAAGTTGAGCTTATGACGCAGAATAGAAAACTAGTAAAATTTTGGACAATGGGCGTGGCACCGCCCACTTTTAAAAGAAGGTAATTTAGAAGTTTTGCAAGCTGTAATTTGGCAGTCGTTGAAGATATCATGATGAAATTTGGCAGGAACGTTACTCTTTTTTTTATACTCAGTTGAGCAGAGCTCACAGAGTATATTAAGTTTGATTGGATAACGGTTGGTTGTACATATATAAAGGAATCGAGATAGATATAGACTTCCATATATCAAAATAATCAGGATCGAAAAAAAATTTGATTGAGCCATGTCCGTCCGTCCGTCCGTCCGTCCGTCCGTCCGTCCGTCCGTCCGTCCGTCCGTCCGTCCGTTAACACGATAACTTGAGTAAATTTTAAGGTATCTTTATGAAATTTGGTATGTAGGTTCCTGAGCACTCATCTCAGATCGCTATTTAAAATGAACGATATCGGACTATAACCACGCCCACTTTTTCGATATCGAAAATTTCGAAAAATCGGAAAAATGCGATAATTCATTGCCAAAGGCGGCTAAAGCGATGAAACTTGGTAGATGGGTCGACGTTATGACGCAGAATAGAAAATTAGTAAGATTTTGGACAATGGGCGTGGCACCGCCCACTTTTACAAGAAGGTAATTTAAAAGTTTTGCAAGCTGTAATTTGGCAGTCGTTGAAGATATCATGATGAAATTTGGCAGGAACGTTACTACTATTACTATATATGTGCTAAATAAAAATTAGCAAAATTGGATGAAGAACACGCCCACTTTTTAAAAAAAAAATTTTTTAAATTCAAATTTTAACAAAAAATTTAATATCTTTACTGTATATAAGTAAATTAAGTCAAAATTCAACTCCAGTAATCACATGATGTAACCAAATACAAAAATAAAAGAAAATTTCAAAATGGGTGTGGCTCCGCCCATTTTCATTTAGTTTGTCTAGAATACTTTTAATGCCATAAGTCGAACAAAAATTTACCAATCCTTCTCAAATTTGGTAGGAGCATAGATTCTGTGACGGTAACTGCTCTCTGTGAAAATGGGCGAAATCGGTGAAAGCCACGCCCAGTTTTTATACACAGTCCACCGTCTGTCCTTCCGCTCGGCCGTTAACACAATAACTTGAGCAAAAACCGATATAGCTTTACTAAACTTAGCCCACGTACTTATCTGAACTCACTTTATCTTGGTATAAAAAATGGCAGAAATCCGACCATAACCACGCCCACTTTATCGATATCGAAAATTACGAAAAATGAAAAAAATGAAAAAAATGCCATAATTCTATACCAACTACGAAAAAAGGGATGAAACATGGTAACTGGATTGGTTTATTGACGCAAAATATAACTTTGGAAAAAAACTTTGTAAAATGGGTGTGACACCTACCATATTATGTAGAAGAAAATGAAAAAGTTCTACAAGGCGAAATCAACAGCCCTTGGAATCTTGGCAGGAATACTGTTAGTGGTATTGCATATATAAATAAATTAGCAGTACCCGACAGATGATTTTCTGGATAACCTGGTCCACATTTTGGTCGATATCGCGAGAACGCCTTCACATATACATCTAAGGGCCACTCGCTTTTAAAACCCTCATTAATACTTTTAATTTGATATCCATATCGTACAAAAACATTCTAGAGTCACCCTGGCCCACCCTAATGGCGATATCTCGAAAAGGCGTCCACCTATAGACCTAATGCCCACTCCCTCTTAAAATGCTCAGTAACAACTTTCGTTTGATACCCATATCGTACAAACATTCTAGAGTCACCCCTGGCCCACCCTAATGGCGATATCTCGAAAAGGCGGCCACCTATATACCTAATGTCTACTCCCTCTTAAAATGCTCAGTAACACCTTTCGTTTGATACCCATATCGTACAAACATTCTAGAGTCACCCCTGGCCCACCCTAATGGCGATATCTCGAAAAGGCGTCCACCTATAGACCTAATGCCCACTCCCTCTTAAAATGCTCAGTAACACCTTTCGTTTGATACCCATATCGTACAAACATTCTAGAGTCACCCCTGGCCCACCCTAATGGCGATATCTCGAAAAGGCGTCCACCTATGGACCTAATGCCCACTCCCTCTTAAAATGCTCAGTAACACCTTTCGTTTGATACCCATATCGTACAAACATTCTAGAGTCACCCTTGGTCCACCTTTATAGCGATATCGCGAAAAGGCGTCCACCTATAGAACTAAGGATTACTCCTTTTTAAAATACTCATTACCACCTTTCATTTGATACCCATATCGTACAAACACATTCTAGAGTCACCCTGGCCCACCCTAATGGCGATATCTCGAAAAGGCGTCCACCTATAGACCTAATGCCGACTCCCTCTTAAAATGCTCAGTAACACTTTTCGTTTGATACCCATATCGTACAAACATTCTAGAGTCACCCCTGGCCCACCCTAATGGCGATATCTCGAAAAGGCGTCCACCTATAGACCTAACGCCCACTCCCTCTTAAAATGCTCAGTAACACCTTTCGTTTGATACCCATATCGTACAAACATTCTAGAGTCACCCTTGGTCCACCTTTATGGCGATATCTCGAAAAGGCGTCCACCTATAGAACTAAGGCTTACTCCCTTTTAAAATACTCATTACCACCTTTCATTTGATACCCATATCGTACAAAAACATTCTAGAGTCACCCCTGGCCCACCCTAATGACGATATCTCGAAAAGGCGACCACCTATAGACCTAATGCCCACTCCCTCTTAAAATGCTCAGTAACACCTTTCGTTTGATACCCATATCGTACAAACATTCTAGAGTCACCCCTGGCCCACCCTAATGGCGATATCTCGAAAAGGCGTCCACCTATATACCTAATGTCCACTCCCTCTTAAAATGCTCAGTAACACCTTTCGTTTGATACCCATATCGTACAAACATTCTAGAGTCACCCCTGGCCCACCCTAATGGCGACATTTCGAAAAGGCGTCCACCTATAGACCTAATGCCCACTCCCTCTTAAAATACTCAGTAACACTTTTCGTTTGATACCCATATCGTACAAACATTCTAGAGTCAGCCCTGGTCCACCTTTATGGCGATATCCCTAAATGGCGTCCATCCATAGAACTATGGCCTACTCTCTCTTAAAATACTCTTTACTACCTTCCATTTGATACACATGTCATACAACCACATTCCAGGGTTACCCTAGGTTCATTTTCCTACATGGTGATTTTTCTTATTTTGTCTCCATAGCTCTCAACTGAGTATGTAATGTTCGGTTACACCCGAACTTAGCCTTCCTTACTTGTTATTTTATTTTTTTATGCCAACATTCAACTCCAGTAATGATATGGTGCAACAAAATACAGAAATAAAAGAAAATTTCAAAATGGGCGTGGCTCCGCCCTTTTTCATTTAATTTGTCTAGGACATTTTTAATGTCACAAGTCGAACAAAACGCCCAGTTTTTATACACAGTCGTCCGTCTGTCCTTCCGCATGGCCGTTAACACGATAACTTGAGCAAAAATCGATATATCTTTACTAACCTCAGTTCACGTACTTATCTGAACTCACTTTGTATTGGTGTAAAAAATGGCCGAAATCCGACTATGATCTCGCCCACTTTTTCGATATCGAAAATTACGAAAAATGAAAAAAAATGCCATAATTATATACCAAATACGAAAAAAGGGATTAAACATGGTAATTTTATTGGTTTATTGGCGCAAAATATAACTTTAGAAAAAAACTTGGTAAAATAGGTTTGACACCTACCATATTAAGTAGAAGAACATGAAAAAGTTTTGCAGGGCGAAATCAAAAGCCTTTGGATTCTTGGAAGGAATACTGTTCGTGGTATTACATATATAAACAAGTAAGGAAGGCTAAGTTCGGGTGTAACCGAACATTACATACTCAGTTGAGAGCTATGGAGACAAAATAAGAAAAATCACCATGTAGGAAAATGAACCTAGGGTAACCCTGGAATGTGGTTGTATGACATGTGTATCAAATGGAAGGTAGTAAAGAGTATTTTAAGAGAGAGTAGGCCATAGTTCTATGGATGGACGCCATTTAGGGATATCGCCATAAAGGTGGACCAGGGCTGACTCTAGAATGTTTGTACGATATGGGTATCAAACGAAAAGTGTTACTGAGTATTTTAAGAGGGAGTGGGCATTAGGTCTATAGGTGGACGCCTTTTCGAAATGTCGCCATTAGGGTGGGCCAGGGGTGACTCTAGAATGTTTGTACGATATGGGTATCAAACGAAAAGTGTTACTGAGCATTTTAAGAGGGAGTCGGCATTAGGTCTATAGGTGGACGCCTTTTCGAGATATCGCCATTAGGGTGGGCCAGGGTGACTCTAGAATGTGTTTGTACGATATGGGTATCAAATGAAAGGTGGTAATGAGTATTTTAAAAAGGAGTAATCCTTAGTTCTATAGGTGGACGCCTTTTCGCGATATCGCTATAAAGGTGGACCAAGGGTGACTCTAGAATGTTTGTACGATATGGGTATCAAACGAAAGGTGTTACTGAGCATTTTAAGAGGGAGTGGGCATTAGGTCCATAGGTGGACGCCTTTTCGAGATATCGCCATTAGGGTGGGCCAGGGGTGACTCTAGAATGTTTGTACGATATGGGTATCAAACGAAAGGTGTTACTGAGCATTTTAAGAGGGAGTGGGCATTAGGTCTATAGGTGGACGCCTTTTCGAGATATCGCCATTAGGGTGGGCCAGGGGTGACTCTAGAATGTTTGTACGATATGGGTATCAAACGAAAGGTGTTACTGAGCATTTTAAGAGGGAGTAGACATTAGGTATATAGGTGGCCGCCTTTTCGAGATATCGCCATTAGGGTGGGCCAGGGGTGACTCTAGAATGTTTGTACGATATGGGTATCAAACGAAAGTTGTTACTGAGCATTTTAAGAGGGAGTGGGCATTAGGTCTATAGGTGGACGCCTTTTCGAGATATCGCCATTAGGGTGGGCCAGGGTGACTCTAGAATGTTTTTGTACGATATGGATATCAAATTAAAAGTATTAATGAGGGTTTTAAAAGCGAGTGGCCCTTAGATGTATATGTGAAGGCGTTCTCGCGATATCGACCAAAATGTGGACCAGGTTATCCAGAAAATCATCTGTCGGGTACTGCTAATTTATTTATATATGCAATACCACTAACAGTATTCCTGCCAAGATTCCAAGGGCTGTTGATTTCGCCTTGTAGAACTTTTTCATTTTCTTCTACATAATATGGTAGGTGTCACACCCATTTTACAAAGTTTTTTTCCAAAGTTATATTTTGCGTCAATAAACCAATCCAGTTACCATGTTTCATCCCTTTTTTCGTAGTTGGTATAGAATTATGGCATTTTTTTCATTTTTTTCATTTTTCGTAATTTTCGATATCGATAAAGTGGGCGTGGTTATGGTCGGATTTCTGCCATTTTTTATACCAAGATAAAGTGAGTTCAGATAAGTACGTGGGCTAAGTTTAGTAAAGCTATATCGGTTTTTGCTCAAGTTATTGTGTTAACGGCCGAGCGGAAGGACAGACGGTGGACTGTGTATAAAAACTGGGCGTGGCTTTCACCGATTTCGCCCATTTTCACAGAGAGCAGTTACCGTCACAGAATCTATGCTCCTACCAAATTTGAGAAGGATTGGTAAATTTTTGTTCGACTTATGGCATTAAAAGTATTCTAGACAAACTAAATGAAAATGGGCGGAGCCACACCCATTTTGAAATTTTCTTTTATTTTTGTATTTGGTTACATCATGTGATTACTGGAGTTGAATTTTGACTTAATTTACTTATATACAGTAAAGATATTAAATTTTTTGTTAAAATTTGAATTTAAAAAATTTTTTTTTTAAAAAGTGGGCGTGTTCTTCATCCAATTTTGCTAATTTTTATTTAGCACATATATAGTAATAGTAGTAACGTTCCTGCCAAATTTCATCATGATATCTTCAACGACTGCCAAATTACAGCTTGCAAAACTTTTAAATTACCTTCTTGTAAAAGTGGGCGGTGCCACGCCCATTGTCCAAAATCTTACTAATTTTCTATTCTGCGTCATAACGTCGACCCATCTACCAAGTTTCATCGCTTTAGCCGCCTTTGGCAATGAATTATCGCATTTTTCCGATTTTTCGAAATTTTCGATATCGAAAAAGTGGGCGTGGTTATAGTCCGATATCGTTCATTTTAAATAGCGATCTGAGATGAGTGCTCAGGAACCTACATACCAAATTTCATAAAGATACCTTAAAATTTACTCAAGTTATCGTGTTAACGGACGGACGGACGGACGGACGGACGGACGGACGGACATGGCTCAATCAAATTTTTTTTCGATCCTGATTATTTTGATATATGGAAGTCTATATCTATCTCGATTCCTTTATATATGTACAACCAACCGTTATCCAATCAAACTTAATATACTCTGTGAGCTCTGCTCAACTGAGTATAATAAATAAGCGGTACCCGACAGATGATGTTCTGGATCACCCTGGTCCACATTTTGGTCGATATCTCGAAAACGCCTTCACATATAAAACTAAGGGTCACTCCCTTTTAAAACCCTCATTAATACCTTTAATTTGATATCTATATCGTACAAACACATTCTGGAGTCACCCCTGGTCCACGTTTATGGAGATATCTCGAAAAGGCGTCCACATATAGAACTAAGGCCCACTCCTTTTTAAAATACTCATTAACGCCTTTCATTTTATATCCATATCGTACAAAAAAATTCTAGAGTCACCCCTGGCCCACCTTTATGGCGATATTTCGAAAAGGCGTCCACCTATAGAACTAAGGCCCACGCCCTTTTAAAATACTCACTAACACCTTTCATTTGATACCCATATAGTACAAACAAATTCTAGAGTCACCCCTGGTCCACGTTTATGGCGATATCTCGAAAAGGCACCCACCTATAGAACTAAGGCCCACTCCCTATTAAAATACTCATTCACACCTTTAGTTTGATGCCCATATAGTACAAACGCATTCTAGAGTCACCCCTGGTCCACCTTTATGGCGATATCTCGAAAAGGCGTTCACCTATAGAACTAAGACCCACGCGCTTTTAAAATACTCATTAACACCTTGATGATCTGGTAACCTTGCCGTGCGCGGACGTGTTTTTGATCGCTCTTCGAATTGTTATTCTTTTTACTTTGTAAACAAGTTTTATCTTTCATAAATATTTATTCATAGAATAGAAAACAGTTTAAAAGTTTAATTTCGTATTAAATCTTTACACAGTGCAATATACATAGTGGCTTTTTGTGCAATTTAAACATTCAGTCTGTGTGTTCATATATCATAGATTTTCACAAAAATTTGTGATAACTGCATACCTTTTTGTTGGTAGCTGCTATTAGCAAGTCATTGTGTGCCCTTTTTGCTTTGTGTTGTGTTCGCTGCTAGCTATACGCTGTCTTGCGATTTGCATCCAGTGCTCCAAAATAACTCTTGCCATAATTTCTGAACAGCTGTTCAATTTATCTTACACTTATAGTTTCTTTTGCCTATTTTTCTTTTGGGTTTGTTTAACTTTGCAATTATGTTGGATTGCTGTGTCAAGAAGTGCACCAATCAAAAGAAAATTTCCCGTGGTGATACTTATGTTTGTTGTTGGCTCTGTGATAATATGGCTCATGTTATCTGTGCCGGTTTCTCTCACATAGGTGGTCGGGTTGTTGACCTAATATCCAGCAAAATTGGACTGAACTGGACATGTCATGATTGTCGTTCTGTAGAAAATGACATGCGAGCTTTTATGGGGCAAACTCAGAAAGAGTTCAACAACATTTTTATTGGGTTTCGTGACCTTAACGAAAGATTCAAAACGATGGAGGCTCACTTTAAAAAATTGAAAGTGATATCTGAATCCCCAAAACGAAAGAAATGTATGCCCAACAATGACGCCAACTTGTCTTCGAGTCAGGGGCAAAGCTGTCCTCCTACGAGTGTCGCTTCAACCGCGTTGACTAATACGAACAGGCTAACCAAAGACGTTATGAACAATGCAGCTCAGAAATCTCCACAAGAATCTCCACAAGGTTGTGCCGAGACTTCCAGTGAGACGATCTCTGGCAAATTAAACGATGCACGAACTAATAGTGGTACCTTTGCGGCTGTTTGTTCTACGTCACCAATGTTGATTTCGCTGGACTCCCCAATTCATCCTACACCTCCACCGGTATTTTTAGCTCCAACAATAACAGTTACCGATACTGGGGTTGTTGCTAGCGATACAAGTGTACCTGAAAAAAATAGTACGGGCTCGATAACCAACGCTATAACGGCCGCACCTTCCCAGCTCTCTGGTGCGCTATCCGCTACTCCTTTGCAGGTGACTGCCGTGCCACCTCGTAGGGCTGTATTTGTGTCCCGATTACATGCCTCGCTTACCGAAAATGACATTGCTCATTACGTTTGCTCTAAACTTGGTGTTGCACCCACTAGTAACATCAATGTGTATAAATTTAACTTTAAATATGAGAGAGACATCTCCTCATTTAAAATATCCCTTTCAGATGAATATTTCGATAAGGTACTTGATTCCTCTTTTTGGCCCAAGCATACTGTGGTTCACTTGTTCACGAGAAAGGCGAGGGCCGAACCTGTTTTATTACAGCCAAAAAACGGTATGACGAACACAGTAATAACAACACAAAGGTAATTGCTGATCTGTCCCGTCTTCTCATTAATTATCAAAATGTTCGTGGTTTACGATCAAAACTTGTTCCATTCTTCCTTAATTCTTTCAACTTTTCTGCACAAGTTGTAGCTTTTACGGAGACCTGGCTAAAGCCTGATAATTACAATTCTGAGGTTTTTTCAAATAAATATGCTGTTTATCGGCGTGATCGCATCTCTAGAGCGGGAGGTGTCCTTATTGCTGTTGAATCTAACCTATCGTCTGAGTTGATTTCGCTGGACAATATCTCCCATATCGAATTCATAGCAGTTAGGCTTTCATTCGGTAGCTATAGCGTAATTGTTTGCTGTTCGTATATACCACCTCGTTCGGATATGGATGTTTATGCTAGTCATAGCTCGGCCATCTGTGATTTGCATTCGCAGTTGGGAGATAACGATAGACTTGTTGTTGTTGGTGACTTTAACTTGCCAACAGTTAGTTGGGTTAATATAAGTGATTCAAACTTTTTAACTCCCACTGCTCAACATGAGTTTCTCAATTGCTTGTTAGACTCATCTCTTTTACAGATTAACAATGTTCCAAATAGTGGAAATAAAATGCTGGATTTAGTATTTGTGGATGGCTCGGTGGGTACTGCCCTTACGCAAATACCACCTTTATCCCTTCCAGAAGACCCTCTTCACCCTACGCTAGAGATATCACTTGATATCAGCCTACCCCGTAGGATTCAAGTACAGTCTCGTCCCCGATCTAGATGCTTCTACAAAGCGAATTTCATTATGCTCAATGATCTGTTGGCTTCCCATGATTGGTCGGATCTCTATGCTTGCACTGATGTCGATTCGGCTATCTCTATATTTTACAGTACGCTTGATAGCTTCTTTGATACCTGCATTCCTACTCGCTATACCCTATGTTCGAATAAGCCCCCTTGGTTTTCAAGGCAACTTATCAGACATAATAACATCAAATCTAGGCTTTATAAGAGGTTCAAGAAATCTGGAGCATCTGCTGACCTCTCTAAATATCTAATAGCTCGTTCTAAATTTCACCGTCTTAATCAGCTTTGTTATAAAAATTACTTGAGTTGTTGTAAAGCCCATTTTTTTAGAAATCCAAAAAAGTTTTACAGTTTCGTAAATTCAAAGCGGAAAACTTCTGGGTATCCTTCCTCATTAACCTTTGGAGGTAAAAAAGCTTGCACTGATGACGACGTTGCTGAACTATTTTCTGAGTTCTTTAAGTCCACGTATTCATCCAGTGGTTTACATTCTGGTCAATATCCCTATCGCTTAGATAGCTCGAATTACATTAGGAATCCTGCTATTGATGCTAATATTGTTCTTCAGAGTCTTCAATCTTTGAAGCCCACCTTTTCTCCGGGACCGGACGGTGTTCCTAGCTGCGTGCTTAGGTACTGCGCCGAAAACATGTATGAGCCTATTTTAAAATTATTTGAGCTATCTCTGGGATCTGCGTCATTCCCGGCACTTTGGAAACAGTCTTTTATTATACCCCTGCATAAAAAAGGTAGTAGGTCAAAAGTTGAAAACTACAGGGGTATTGCTAAACTTTCAGTCATTCCTAAAGTCTTTGAACAGATTGTCACCAATCAACTGCAATATCAGTGTTCTAGTCTTTTATCTCCATGCCAACACGGTTTTATTCGTCAAAGGTCAACCACTACAAATTTGCTTGTATTCACCTCTATAGTTATGGAAGGATTTTTAGCGAACAAGCAAACGGATGTCATCTACACGGACTTCAGCAAAGCATTTGATACCGTCAACCACGAGTTGCTTATTCATAAGCTTGATTTACTGGGCTTTCCGTTTCACCTATTAATGTGGCTGAAAAGCTATCTTTCTAACCGGACCCAAAAAGTCCTGTTCAAGTGCAATCTGTCGGAATCGTTCGGAGTTTCCTCTGGCGTACCCCAGGGAAGTCATCTAGGCCCTTTGCTCTTTGCCCTTTTCATTAATGACTTGCCACAGACAATATTATATTCCCATACTATAATGTATGCGGATGATGTAAAACTTTGCTACACTTACTGTCCTACCGATTTGAGTTCCTTGGATCTTCTTCAGGCCGACTTGGACTCGTTCCAATGTTGGTGCACAACAAATTTATTAGCTTTAAATTGCTCTAAATGTAAGCATATGACATTTCACCGAGTGAAGCCAGCATTGAAATCTTATGTAATAGATGGTACGCCTTTGGAGCGTATATCTATTGCAAATGATCTAGGTGTCCTTTTTGATCCGAAATTGAATTTTAACATGCATATTTCATCTATAGCCAACAAAGCGTTGGGTTTACTTGGATTTGTTAAAAGATGGGCTAAAGAGTTCGATGATCCGTACCTCACTAAGGTTCTTTACACATCGCTGGTTCGTCCAATACTCGAGTATTGCTCATGCGTTTGGTCCCCTGTTTCTCAAAAGCATATAAAGCGTCTTGAGTCAGTTCAAAAGCAATTTTTGATATTTGCATTGCGCGGCCTTAATTGGGACTCAAGTCTCCACCTTCCTCCATACAGAAGTAGACTTCTTCTTATTAACTTACCCACTCTGGAAAATCGGAGAATATTACTGGGGGTATTGTTCATCCATAAGCTCATTATTGGAGAAATTGATTCCGCGGACCTCCTCAGCCGCTTGTTTTTTGCGGTTCCCCCTAGAGTATCCAGACACTACGTTCCTTTCTATTTACCCCTTTGTCGACGAAACTTTGCTAAAAATAATCCTCTTCTTATCTGGTGCGCGCACTACAATGACTTGTATAGCTACATCAGTCTTGAATGTACTTTTGCCACTATACGTAATGCAATACTTGCCTATCTAATTTAAGAGATACAAGCTAATTTAATTTGCCGGCATTTATTCCTTCGATAAAAAACAGGAACTATCTCGCTTAAGGATGGAGGAACATTTATCAACATGTCTCATTAAGAAGGAACAAGACAGTACTGTGTTGATTGGAATCTGGTGCATTCCAACAACGTAAAAAACATGCTTTTTCAAGAGTCACTGACCGGAATCGTATGCATTCCGGCAGTATAATCTTATGGGTCAGGCATCGAGCTGATTGGAATCCGGTGCATTCCAACAACACAGGTCATGTTACTTTTTTATGCCTTGTGATGGCGTATCCTCATTACACTACTCTTAGCACTGCCGGATTCCCATGACATGCTGATTGGAATCTTGTTGCATTCCAACAGGGAGATTGGAATCCACTGCATTCCGAAGTCATGCTGAGCGGAATCTGATGCATTCCGCCAGTATAAGATTTCGGCATAAGATCTTATTTCTGCTCATATTTCTTATTATTATTATATTCTGAAATTAAATAGTAATGTTCATTAATATTTCTTTGTTTGTAATATAACATTGTTGAAAGCTCGATATATCTTAAATTTTATCTTTTGAGTTGTATATTTATATATCTTTTATATTATGCAGTCGACCATAGTTTGTCGTCGACTTTAAATAATAAATAAATAAATAAATAAATAAAAAAATTTGATACCCATACCGTACAAATAAATTCTAGAGTCACCCCTGGTCCACGTTTATGGCGATATCTCGAAAAGGCATCCACCTATAGAACTAAAGCCCACGGCCTTTTAAAATACTCATTAACACCTTTAATTTGATACCCATATATTAGAAACAAATTCTGGAGTCACCCTTGTCCACGTTTATGGCGATATCTCGAAAAGGCGTCCACATATAGAACTAAGGCCCACTCCTTTTTAAAATACTCATTAACACCTTTCATTTGATACCCATATCGTACAAACAAAATCTAGAATCACCCCTGGTCCACCTTTATGGCGATATTTCGAAAAGGCGTCCACCTATAGAACTAAGACCCACGCCCTTTTAAAATACTCATTAACACCTTTCATTTGATACCCATATCGTACAAATAAATTCTAGAGTCACCCCTGGTCCACGTTTATGGAGATATCTCGAAAAGGCATCCACCTATAGAACTAAGGCCCACGGCCTTTTAAAATACTCATTAACACCTTTCATTTGATACCCATATCGTACAAATAAATTCTAGAGTCACCCCTGGTCCACGTTTATGGAGATATCTCGAAAAGGCATCCACCTATAGAACTAAAGCCCACGGCCTTTTAAAATACTCATTAACACCTTTAATTTGATACCCATATATTAGAAACAAATTCTGGAGTCACCCTTGTCCACGTTTATGGCGATATCTCGAAAAGGCGTCCACATATAGAACTAAGGCCCACTCCTTTTTAAAATACTCATTAACACCTTTCATTTGATACCCATATCGTACAAACAAACTCTAGAATCACCCCTGGTCCACCTTTATGGCGATATTTCGAAAAGGCGTCCACCTATAGAACTAAGACCCACGCCCTTTTAAAATACTCATTAACACCTTTCATTTGATACCCATATCGTACAAACAAATTCTAGAGTCACCCCTGGTCCACCTTTATGGCGATATTTCGAAAAGGCGTCCACCTATAGAACTAAGGCCCACGCCCTTTTAAAATACTAATTAACACCTTTCATTTGATACCCATATCGTACAAACAAATTCTAGAGTCACCCCTGGTCCACCTTTGTGGCGATATCTCGAAAAGGCGTCCACCTATAGAACTAAGGCCCACGCCCTTTTAAAATACTCATTAACACCTTTCATTTGATACCCATATAGTAGAAACAAATTCTGGAGTCACCCCTGTCCACGTTTATGGCGATATCTCGAAAAGGCGTCCACCTATAGAACTAAGGCCCACGCCCTTTTAAAATACTCATTAACACCTTTCATTTGATACCCATATCGTACAAACAAATTCCAGAGTCACCCCTGGTCCACCTTTATGGCGATATTTCGAAAAGGCTTCCACCTATAGAACTAAGACCCTGCGCTTTTAAAATACTCATTAACACCTTTCATTTGATACCCATATCGTACAAATAAATTCTAGAGTCACCCCTGGTCCACGTTTATGGAGATATCTCGAAAAGGCGTCCACCTATTGAACTAAGGCCCACTCCCTTTTAAAACACTTATTAACACCTTTCGTTTGATACCCATATTGTACTAACGCATTCTAGAGTCAACCCTGGTCCACTTTTATAACGATATTCCGAAAAGACGTCCACCTATTGAACTAAGGCCCACTCCGTTTCAAAATACTCATTATTAACACCTTTCATTTGATACTCATATCGTACAAACAAATTCTAGAGTCACCCCTGGTCCATCTTTATGGCGATATCTCGAAACAGCGTCCATCTATAGAACTAAGGCCCACGCCCTCTTAAAATACTCATTAACACCTTTCATTCGATACTCATATCGTACAAACAAATTCTAGAGTCACCCCTGGTCCATCTTTATGGCGATATCTCGAAACAGCGTCCATCTATAGAACTTAGGCCCACGCCCTTTTAAAATACTTATTAATACCTATCATATGATACTCATATCGTACAAAATAAATTCTAGAGTCACCCCTGGTCCATCTTTATGGCGATATCTCGAAAAGGCGTCCACATATAGAACTAAGGCCCACGCCCTCTTAAAATACTCATTAACACCTTTCATTTGATACTCATATCGTACAAACAAATTCTAGAGTCACCCCTGGTCCATCTTTATGGCGATATCTCGAAACAGCGTCCATCTATAGAACTTAGGCCCACGCCCTTTTAAAATACTCATTAATACCTATCATATGATACTCATATCGTACAAATAAATTCTAGAGTCACCCCTGGTCCATCTTTATGGCGATATCTCGAAAAGGCGTCCACATATAGAACTAAGGCCCACGCCCTCTTAAAATACTCATTAACACCTTTCATTTGATACTCATATCGTACAAACAAATTCTAGAGTCACCCCTGGTCCATCTTTATGGCGATATCTCGAAACAGCGTCCATCTATAGAACTAAGGCCCACGCCCTCTTAAAATACTCATTAACACCTTTCATTCGATACTCATATCGTACAAACAAATTCTAGAGTCACCCCTGGTCCATCTTTATGGCGATATCTCGAAACAGCGTCCATCTATAGAACTTAGGCCCACGCCCTTTTAAAATACTTATTAATACCTATCATATGATACTCATATCGTACAAAATAAATTCTAGAGTCACCCCTGGTCCACCTTTATGGCGATATCTCGAAAAGGCGTCCACCTATAAAACTTAGGCCCACTCCATTTTAAAATTATCATTAACACATTTCATTTGCTACACATGTCATACAAACACATTCCAGGGTTACCCTAGGTTCTTTTTACAACATGGTGATTTTCCCTTACTTTGTCTCCACAGCTCTCAACTGAGTATGTAATGTTCGGTTACACCCGAACTTAGCCTTCCTTACTTGCTTTTTTTTTTAATTTCCATTCCCGTTCTCAAAGGACAAATGGATTATTCAAAAGCTACGCCGTGCACAAGCGTGTTGAGCTCTTAGCAGCGCGCTTTTGTTTAAAAAAAATGCATAAAATAAATACAAACATACATATGTATATGCCCTGGATAATATGCGATTAGTCTAGAATGAATCAGGGCTGAGTCTCTAAGGAGTAGGCGACTATAACTTTTGTTTGAGAATATCCTATGGACAGACCAATTATAACTGTTTATATCTAAGGAGATGCTGTCAGACAGGTCCTTTTTATACTCTACCTAATGCCCTTTCGGATATTGTTCGAAATGTCCTCTTTGTATCCCTTCGGGTGCTTTCTTCGCCTCAATTCCACTATTTTTTATTATTTTTTAATTTTATTTATCCTGTAGGGACGTCAGTAACTAGTGATACCAATTTCTGGTTCAGAAGATATTAAGTAACAATAAGTACTAGTTCGATAGACACTAGATTTTTTCTATCACATCTATAAATCTTATAAAAAAAGTCGCTAAATGTCATTGTACGCCCGTCAGTTCAAACAGAACGGTTCGATTTACAAACGGTTCTTTGCATTTCCAAAAAATGCAGTGCGTGTGTTTGTTCGCTGTGAACTCTGCGAGCAAACTTGCTTTGAGTGCTTTTGTGTATCACATACGTACATACGTGTTGTTGTTGTTATTGCGGTAACATTCGTTTGCCTAGTTTAACTTTGGGAGCACATTTATATGTACATAGTTATGGATGGATGTATCGGCTTCACATATGTATGTACATATTTATGCGCGTTGTCAAGTTAATGCAACATATGTAAATGGTTAAGGATGCATACAACTTTTGAAAAATACTCTTTCGTTAAAAATTTTAAACATTTCCTTAAAGCGACTTCATTCAAATTTGCAGGGTCGCTTCACGGCAAACCGAAGAGTGTTCCTGTGATGTTGCTTCCCTGAAAGTGGACCAGGCACCGAACTATTCGAACAAATTCTATTCATGGTTGGATTTGCTAAAATTTGATGTATACATAGGCAGCCCTTTGCCTAGATTAGTATTTACGACACTTTTTTTCGGGAAGTGGACCAGGGACCGATCTATTCGAACAAATTGTATTCATGGTTCGATTTGCCTGAAATTCGATATATAGCCTTTACCTAGATTATTATTTACGATCATTTCTTCCGGGAAATGGATCTGGAACCGACTGGGACTGCGACTGGGACTTTTGGGCCGGAACTGAAACTTGAACTGGGATTGGGAATAAGGAATCCAGAAGGATAAGAAATAGAGAGAAGAGAAAAGGATGAAGGAGACAGAGAAAGAGAAAGAGATATGTTAGACCAGGAAAAAGCGGAAAAGTGAAGAGGAAATAGCCGCAGAAGAAAAAAGAGACGCACAAAAAGAGAAAGGCAGAAAGAGGAGTGAATAAATGGGCAAGAAAAGGGGGAGGGAAAGTAAGAGGGAAAAACTGATCAAAACTATTTCAGACAGACCAAAGTTAGGCAGAGAACCGTCTACCGGGTCTGCTGGTTTAATGTATTTATGATATGTATGCTATCTAAGAAAAAGCTGATTCCAGCTTCAAGGAGCTTCGACTTTAGTATGCTATCTTTCTCTACACTTTGAAGCCTTTCCCTTTCGTAAACTGTATGGTATATATTTCAGAGCGCTATTTCCTGACGTTGCATCGAAAATTTAAACGGGTTTAGATATTTCAAATTTTCACCGGAATCAGAACTTTCTTGAAATTGAAGTAGATATTTCTATTGCATATATTTATGGAGTGGTTCGAAGTTATTGAAAGTAGTGAAAAAATCGTATAAGAAGCAACTTGTAAAATTTCGGTCTGGCTCGAAACCAACGAAATACTACCGACAAGAATACTAGATCTAAACTGTAAATTTGTACACTAGTTCGGAATTATGGAAAAAGGTCAATAAAAGAACAAGGTCTAAAGTGTAAATTTGTTTCTAGTTCAGAGCTACATAAAGTTAATACAGCGGAGAGAATTTCTACCGCTTAGGACATCGACATGTTAAATTCGCCAGTTGAAAGAATGGGAACGAGATAGAGACCGAGCTAGTAGTGGTTCCGAATGCATTAGAAGCGCAACAGTTTTTACAGTATATCGTTTTCGATTTCTTATTGTTTCCAAAAATTGGCTGCATAAATTTTCAACTGTCCTATCCAAACCGTACCAAAGGAGAAATATATGGGATCAATTATACACCAATGTAGACAAAAGAGATCAGTCGCAAACCACTCTCTTTAGGTATTAATCAAACGATTTTTTTAGGGAGTATATAAAGCGCTTATGTAATTTTCTAGAATAACATAGTAGTATATTAAAGGGTTCACTGGTTAAGCAAACCAACACAAGACCCAAACGAAGCTTAACTACAGTCAACAATTCATTATGGCAAGTTGTTCTTCATTTAATCTCTTTAAATGTATATACCCAGATACATACTCATTGATCTCATATACATGGATGCATATTATCCTATTTGTTTTTGTATTTATAAACTTGCATGCGCCAATTTCAATGCTTTCGTGTTGGTAAATATTATAAATAAATGAAAGTACTAAACTAAATCGACCATAATACGTTTGTGGGGTACACTTTAACGGTACTTAACAGTGAAATGAGCTTCGAAAGAATTGTAAAATGCGGATCTACACTCACACCAACACATACACATATGTAGATACATACACATATTAGAGCGTTTCACGATTTATAGAGGAAAGTTGAGGAGTTCAGCGAAAAATACTTTCGGCACCCTGTACCATCAGCGATAGTTGATTTTTCTCTTGAGTTTATTTTCGATGTCACTTTTGCACTGTTGCAAATAATAAAAATGTTCACAGCAAACATTCGGAATCATAAAAGATTCAGAAAGGATTCCTAAACCGGAATGTTTATGCTCCCTATGAGCTCATTTAGGATGCTGAAATTAACGCATTTCCCTTCTTGCAATGGTCGTCCGATATGAGCCTTATTTCATGTGGAGTCATATATGACACTTATTGGCCTCATAAACAGCTAATTTTCGGCACTTATGAGACTCCGAAAAGACTCTTTTTAGAACGTTAATCGAAGGCATACATATGTATTTATATATGTATGTAGCCATTGCATATGACACATGTGTAACCGCTCGATAAGAAGCCGATAAGTAACCAATGAGGAGCCGACGACGGGAGCGTGTCATTATTCTGTATTACAAAATTCTGGGTGACAAAATTCTGTAAATTGCAAAAAAATTCTGCTTGAACAAAATTTTGCTTTCTAAAATTCTGCTTTTTAAAATTCTGCTTTCTAAAATTCTGCTTTCTAAATTCTGCTTTTTCAAAATTCTGCATGTTTAATGCGAAAAATTCTGCTTTATTCAAGTTTTGTGATTTTCGTCATACGCAGAAGGGTGTACTACGCAGAACGACATCACCGTGGCGGTAGCCACGGTTATACCAAACACCCGGACTTGGCATGGCGTAGCTCCGGGTTATTTGTTATAAGCGCGGCCGAAGGCCGCCTATGCAGAAAGGTGTTTGTTTGTTTATGAATGCATGACCTCTTTAACATTGTTACTATTATATTGTAATACAAAATTTTGAAAGCAGAATCTTAGAAAGCAAAATTTTAAAAAAGCAGAATTTTTTTTTAGAATTTTGTACATACAGAATTTCGACACCAACTCGCCGACGATTCGTGGGTAAAAACCGATAAGTCGGAAAACCATACAAACACTAAGAGAAAATGAGAACTTGTGACATATTTCCTACTTTTCTCGACACGAAATCGGCAATCGTCTGATTTTAATGTCAGCTCCTATGTTTCTGATGTGGCTAAACTCGTATGAATACGTATCATCTGGTGTCCTGATGACCTCGAGTTAGCGCTGTAGCTAATTTTTTTTTTTTGTATTTTTATATACCTAAAATAAAATAATTTAAAAAAAATTAAGTTAAACGAAAGTAATAATAATACTAAAAGCTAGAAAATAATTAGAAGGGTCCTAGATATTAGCCATCACACTGCTCATCAATCTAGAGCGTTGACGCGTCAAATTTCTATTGATAGTCATAAGTAAGACCAACCGAACATTAATAAGGTTATGCCACGCCTCACATTTTTTGAAATTTCACGCGCCCACCGCTTTTATTTAATTGTCTGATCAACGCCCTAGATTGATGAGGAGTGTGATGACTAATATCTAGGGCCTACCTAATTATTTTCTAGCTTTTAGTATTATTATTACTTAATATAAGTATTGTTTTCAATAAAACCGTTTAACTTAAATATTTTTTATTATTTTATTCGACGCCACGTATGATTGTCCCTCCTCGAAATTCAAAGTATTTTGATGTCACTTCTACCGGACTTTATGTAATATTTATTTCAAATATGAGCCAAATAGGACCACAAATGAGATTGTTTTAAATAGTTCGATGCATGCGCCACCTATCAGAGTTTTTTTCTTGTTATTGCATTGACATCGGGTTGTGAACTATATTCCAAGTTTGAAGCTTGTAGCTTATCGGGAAGTTACTTAAATTCCAATTACAAAATTCGTGTCGGCCAACTGGCCGACCGCTTCACAGGTTCAAGCTAAATAAACCCGTTTAATAATAGAACACCATTCTGATACTAATTAATTTTGGTATGGGACGGTATCCGAAAATGGAACGGTCATCAATTTGATATCTCAATCAAAACTTAGACGTTAATGTCCATATCGTAGAATCACATTCGAGGGTTATCTCTATTCTGAACTGTGACTCTACAGAAGCTCCTTATTTCTTTATTTTGTTTACTTTGGTCCGCCATCCCATTTTTACCAAAGATATTTAAGTCTATGAATATTTTGGTTGAAATCTGTTCAAGTCATCAAACAAATTTCCACTCAACGTCGAATGAATTTTAAAGCCACTTAATAATAATCGAACACCCCCACAAATAGGATAAAAATAAAGTAATAAGAATTACAAATGCTTGAAAAATTAAATTTTTTCATTGCCTCACCAACGTTGCTTCTTTTCGGCCTACAAAACGAATCTCGTCAAATAAAAATTTCTAATTTAATTCACAATAATGTTGTCAAATACATTTATTTTTATATTTCAGCTCGTAAAATATTTACGATGCTGACATTACAAAATTTATGACCTCGTAGATTGTAATGCATATTGATTTGGGTGAAAGTTGACAATTCGGCTTCATACTTATATATACATGCTTTGTAGCTCTCAACTGAAGCACCAAAAGCCACAACTCCATAGCAAACTTTTAACTTAGTATTGATTGCACTTACTTCGAACAAAGAGCTTATTAAATAACTTCAGAAATTTGTTGCTTTAGGGAAGTACAGGTGCTTCAACGTTGACATGGCAAAAGTGAGAGTGACACATTTTAAGCACAACTTATTTAATAAGCGTAGATGTCCTTCATTCCATTTTCTTAAGAATAATAAATATATTTCTTTATACCATCATATACCAAAAGGACTTAATACATAATAAATGCTTATCTTATATGCTTCAATTAGTAAAAATCCTCATCGAAACTGATTTTGATTTAACTTTAAGTTCAGATTATTTTCTTTTTCGTGACAAAAACGTATTTCCTACAGCTAAGAACACACACAAACACACACACACACGAGATAACCAAAAAAAAATCCTCCTCCTTCCTTATCCTTTCAAATGCCATTTGTTCACATACTTATACATATAAATGTTTGTTGCTTAAGCCACATCCAGCAACGCATCCGGTACTGTAGACATTCGCATGTACCTTCGAGACCCAATTAATTTTTTTATGACCGAACCGCAAGAGACTTTTTTTATGTTCATTTGTATGCATTTTCTGCGGGTTCGCATAGCGAAAAAAAAATTTTTTAATATCAGATGAACACCTCCAGCACTTGCACTTGTATCATTTTGACGATTTTGTGATAGCATCACTCGTCAGAAAAGCGTAAAACTGGTCGTTATGGCTAACATTGTCAACAAAAATGTGATTGGTGTAGCAGTTGCGACAAAAAAACGCGTGTACACACACACACAAAGGTGCAATGGACAAATGCGCTGGACGCTTTGTTTATTGGTATGAGCTATTATTTAAAAGCTGAATGATGGATAGCTGCCGGTAACGAAATGATATGGAAAGTTTTTGGAGAGAATTTAAAATGAATGAATTGAATGAATAATTGGTGAAATTGAAATAGGTCGATTCAGTTAATAAGTTGAAGTTAATTTAATTGAACTAAGTTCAAATTGAACTAATTGGCACGAATTTAATTGAATTATAATGAATTGAGTTGAATTGAATCGAGTTGAATTCAATTAAGTTGAATTGAATTGAATTGAATCGAATTGAATTTAGTTGAATTAAATCAAGTTGAATTGAATTGAATAGAATTTAATTCATTGCAATTAATTGATTTGTATTGAATTGAATTGAGTTGAATTTAATTGAATTGAATTGAATTGGTTTGAATTGCATTGAATTGGATTGAATTAGATTGGATTGAATTGAATTGAATTGAATTGAAGAGAATTGAATTGAATTGATTTGAATTCAATTGAAGTGAATTGAATAGAATTGAATTGAATTAAATTGAACTGAATTGTACTGAACTGAATTGAGCTGAATTGAATTGAATGAAACTGAGTTGAATTGTACTGAACTGAATTTAATTGATTTTAATGGAAATGAAATGAATCAAATTGAATTGTATTAAAATGAATTCAATTAAGCTGGATTGAATTGAATTGAGTATATTTGAATTAAATTGAATCGAATTGAATTCAATTAAATTTAACTCAATTAAGTTGAATTAATTTCAATTGTATTGAATTGAGCTGAATTGAATTGAATAGAATTGAATTGAATTTAATTTATTTTAACTGAATTAAAGTTAATTGAATTTAGTCGAATTAAATTGAATTGAAATGTATTGATGTGAATTGAACTGAACTAAATTAAACTTAGTTGATTTACATTGAATTTAATAGAGCTGAATTGAGGTGAGTTGAACTGAAGTTTAATTTAATTAATCAAATTGAATTGAATTTATTTGAATCGGACTGATTAAATTGAATTGAATTGATTTGAGTTGAATTAAATTGAATTGCATTGAATTTAATGAGATGAATTGAATACAATTAAATTGAATTGCGTCAAATTGAATTTGTATGATTTTTAAGCGGGTATTACGCTTATTGCTTTAAATGTATGAAAACATTTATTTGAAGCAATTTATAATTTTTTAATAATTTGGGAAAAATTTAAACAACGTGACATCAGGACGGACTAGGCGACAGCTGTTTCGATTATACCTTGTAAATCTCTTCAAAGCCTTTTCTCCCGGGAGTGCGGGTTCAAATCCCATTCCCGGGATAAAAGGCTTTGAAGAGATTTACAAGGTATAAACGAAACAGCTGTCGCCTTATCTGCCCTGATGCCACGTTGTTTAAATTTTTTCCCAAATTATTTAAAAAAAATTGAATTTGGTTGAATTGAAATACATTGCACTGAATTGAATTTAATTAATTGAAATAAATTGAACTGAATTGAGTTAAGCTAAAAATATTAATACTTTTGATTAGAGCATGACTCACTAATTTTTGATAAATATATTGTTATTCATATTTGATCAAGTTTACAAACTTATGCCCTTGAGTGGACGTGGTGGGTGGGCACGTTTGTCACACCAAACGTCATGGGTTCAAAGTTTCCGAAAATCACGATCAAGAATAAGTTGTTTAATTTGGAAAATATTTCTGAAGAAGGATCGCTTATTGAAAGTAGTTTTACAAATTATTATAAGCCGGCCCGCCAATCAGTGGGAAAGAAATAAGGAAGGGAGGCTCGGACTTATTCCGCGCGGAAGTATATCGCGCTTAGTATTCATTTTTTTTTTTTTTTTTTGAATATACGCCTTCACTTATTTCCCATTCAGATAAGCAGTAAAGTTTTCACCTTTCTTCCTCTTTGTTTGTGCTTCAATCTTCAGGTTAAACCCAAGCCATGGTCCAAGTCTAGGTAACAATTCGGCGTTGCGTTTCGGAAGGGAAACATGTTTATGGGAAGTCAACTTAGTTATCAAATTACCGATAAGGAGCTTATTAAGAAGGTATCATTTGATTTAAACTCGATTAGAGAAAAAATACAATGTTTCACAAGGATTTGGTCCTAGGACATGCTTGGAAGTCAAAAATCCTTCAGAAGCTAGCTACCCGGGTACCACTGTACGCTGTAAACTTGCACTTTGGCTCGTCTATCTACTCATCTCAATAACCCACTCTTTGTTGCGTGATTTTTCCCACTAAATATGCAGAAAAAAAACTTTGAAAAAATTGTAAGGCTAGAGTTTGTAATATGAGATCAGCTGTGACAACGTCAAGTGACAAAAATGGAATAAATTTATCTTTTTTTTTTCGCAATGCCTGTTGCTTGCTTCAACATATTTGCAAGAAATTGAATATTCATGTTAGTGAATTGAAAATGCATTGAAAACCAAACAAAACAAAAAATAACAAATAAACTCCAAGAAAATATGACAATAGACTTCCCACAGGCGCATGGCAACAAAACAACAATTGAGTGACACTTCACAATATTTTACAGCTGCCAACTTGTTTCCGCACCGATTTCAGTAATATCCTCTACTAAGTTCAACAAAACTTTTCCCTTATTGTGAGCTTCAATCAATCCACAGCTAAGCTGCGCTGTAGTTCGTAGTAGATATCTACAAGGAAGTTTCAATTAAAAACTTTTCAAAGTACACTTTTCTCTCTTTCACACACACACAAAAATACAAACAGTTGCGAACTTTCAAATATTAGCATGAACACAGACAAATATAAGTAGCGCTGCCCCAGATGACAATTCATATTTCGAGTGACTTTGTTGGAGTGAGGGTAAGTTCACAATGCCGTACAATTAAATTTGCTCATTGTTTGAATTAGGTATGGAATTTTCAAGTGTGCGCAAAGTGGAACTTTTATGGGTTTGTGTGGAGACATTGACTATTTATACATTAGGTAGGTGTACAGTAGAGCGCAGTTGATATGGAACAAGCTATATTTCATTATTTTCGATGAGAGTTTTGCGATGAAAAGTACACAACTTTGATTCAAACAAAGTACACAACTTTGATTCAAACAAAGTACACAACTTTGATTCAAACATAACTTTTTTAATATCGCCCCTTTTATTAGTTAACAACGTAAGTACTCTTTTTGAGTAAAACGGTTTATTTTATGTGAGAAAGATCATAAGGCATGTTTAGTTAGGTTACGTTACGTTGAACTGGTCGGTCAACGGAGACCTCACATAGACGGGATATGTCCATACTGCCACGAGAATTTGTTTGGCGACAAAAAATTTAAAGCCCCAACTATGTCCAGTACTTACGTTATAAAATAACACCGTTCTCTCGACGAATACTAAGAGTTTTCTAGAATAGGACCTAGCCAAATAGCTGACTTGAGATCTGGGAACTCTGCCGCTCCCAGTAGCTGGAGCCCTGACCTAGCGAACGCAGGACAAGAACACAGCACTTCCTCAATCGTTTCGTCCTTCAGCTTGCATTTCCTATATCTGCTGTTACTGACAAGGCTTAACTATTAAGCACGTGACTCCAGAAAATAATGTCCAGTTAATATGACCATAGTGCGCCTTAAGTTTTCTCTCTTTAGAGATATGAGCAACTTTGTCAATGAAGTGTCGGTAGATTTGAACATGATCTAAGAAATTTTCAGCCCGCGCTTCTGTCCACGTCTTTTCTGCATGATGCATCATATGCAACTCCTGCCTCCTTCTGATTTCTCCCAGATGGATTGGAATATCTACCATCGACTCTCCTTTGCCAATTAATCGGCCTCTGGTTATCTTCTGTCACTCCATGGCCGCGAACCCAGTAAAAATGAATGGTCCGGCCAGAGCGAAATCTCCCTAATGCCGCTTTGCATTTCAAAATATTTCTTTATGAAATACTGTGTGCGACTATTGAATATAAAAATATATATTCACATGACTGTAGCTTATGCACGCTTCCTCCAGAATTTCTGCTGCTTTTTTCACGGCTACAATTTCCTCCTCAAATCTGGCAGCCTGTGGGATCTATTTATTTCTGGATCGACACAGTCAACAGCAGACCTGACCTTCCGTTAATTTGAAACTATCGATATACACGTTCATATTTTGCTCCGCCATTTTCACACCCATGCGCCAATCCTCCAGCTCTATTGTGGGCCCAAGATGTCCAGTCAATCTGCCCAGAGTCTTCAAGTCTTGCTCCAGCTGCTAAAGTGCTATTTTTGTCCCTTACGTCAGCAGGCTGGATGTGCAGAATGGCATGCAAAGCTGCTGTTGGGCTAGTTTTTAGGGATCCAGTTATTCTGGGGATTCACAATCTGCATACCCCCTCTAGGTTTTTGGTAAACTGTCCACCATGGTAAAGTATGGTATTGATACTTACCGTAAATGCCCAACGAGAGAGTTTGGACGTTAGGTCCCACATGTACATCAGCATCTCTTGCATGCATACAATGCCGCGGAGGCTTTCTTCGCGCTCTCTTCACGACAACTTACTATTTAGTACGATTCTTATATATTTTGTGCTGTATTTTTGTTGTAGGCTCACTCCTCCACGCGGGTGGAGGTTAACCCGACTCCAGATTCCCATGCATGTACATCCCGAAGCGCCTGATCCATAAAAGAATTGATTGTTGTCACGCATTTGCCATTTATGATGACTTAAATGTCATCCACGTATTCCCTAAGTTTGACTGGTCCTCCGTCGAACCGCCTAATCAATTGGTTGATGACCAGCGTCCTCAGAATTGGTGATAAAACCACACAATGCGGCGTTGCTCTGTTTACAGACTTTGTGGCCTCGATTTTACACCATTGTGACGTGATCATTCGGTCAACCCTATTTGTTAAGGTCAAATGTATGCGCATTCAGTTTAGTAAACTAAATTACATTCCTGGTTTTGGGCTCCTTCATTTACCTTCCTGAAAAAAAAAATTGTTTATTGTATATACGTGGTAAACGAAAACATGGGACGATATATTGTTACATTTTAAGTATGAAAGACTGTAGTTTATAAAAGGCTTTAATGGATTTTGCAGCTTTAGGGTTAGCTGCAAAAAGATTTGCATTAAATTGTATCCCCTTCTTACAACTTCATAATCATTTGCAACTTGTTCATCATCATCATCACGATGTTAATCTATTTACTTATTTATTAATTTTCTTGGTGCTTGGTTTCTCAATCTGCACTTGTCACAAATGTCAAATATTTGACAGCTGCTTCGTAAAATTTTTCCCTCCACCTACGGTGAATTATGTTATTTGCCTATTTCGCACATCGTTTAGTTTGATTTCTTAGAATTGTTTTTTATCTACCTTGAGTAACCTTTCTTAATTAATTCGAAGAGCAGTTTTGCATTTATTAAGCTACTAAGCTAAGAGAATTTTTTAGTGGTTTTCTTCATGAAAGTTTGTCGGTTTCCATTTTGTTTCGGTTTAAGTTAAATAAAGCGTTTTAGTACCTGTTTCTGTTAAGTTCTGGTTTCTGTTAAATTCCAGTTGCAGTTTAGATACGCATTTTGATGCCGACTGTTGATTCACTCTTCAAAACTTCAGTTCAGTTTCAAAGTGTTTGGACGAAGATTTAAGAGTATTTAGTTTTTCAAAATTTATATCGTTTGTATTTCGTTGCAGCTTCGGTTTCATTTCGATTTCGATTCCGCTTTCTAGCTATTTCGTTCTGATTTCAATTTCATTTTCCGCTAGGCAAAGTGAAGTGTTTCGTTTCGATTTTGGTTATACTCTTCCAATTCACTCTTCAGTTCTTCATTTCCTTTTCAGCTCAGCATTTTGCTTCTATACTGTTTCTGTTTTCGTTCCTGATACTTTTGTTTGGTTTCGTTTCAATTGAAATTTTAAAAAGTGTTCTTGTCAAGGTTTTGGTTAATTTTTTGAAAATACTTATGCGGCTTCGTTACGGTATCGCTCTTTAAAATTTATCTCGGATTTTTTCTTTCGGTTCGACTATGTAAATTGTCTCAGTATCCGCTTAAGTTTAGTTAAGCTAATTCCTTTTCGATTAAGTGAATGGTTTTGCAATGGACTTTAGTTTCGTTCTTCAAAATTTGTTTCAATATAAGTTTAATTTTTTTCTGTTTAGAGAAGTATTTCCAGCCTGACATAAGTTTCGTTCTTTAAAACTTATTCGGCTTTCGTTTTGGTTTCAGCTTCGGTTTTCAGATTTCATTGAATGTAAATTTGGTTTCGGTTTCCATTTTGTTCCGGTCTCGCTTCAGTCCGGATTTAAGTTTTATTCCATTTTCAACTATGGGTGTGGGTTTGGTTCAGATTACAATTTTTTCAAAATGTCGGATTTCTTCCAGTTCCATAAAGCATTTCAATTATTATTATTTTGAGGTTCGAAACGAGCTCAAGGCCAGAACAATCATTTTTTGTAATGATTATTGTTGTTTTTTTTTTAATTTTTCTATAATTGAAAAATTGTATTTTGTTTTTGGAATAGTAAGTAGAAAATTTTTCAGACAACCTGCCATAGCTGCTTAGATAGAACCATTTCGAAGGGTGCTAAGCCTTCATCATCAGTACGCTTTAGGAACGCTGCGCTAACCATTTAGCTATACAGCGGTGGTTTGTTTTGACTGAAATTTTCTACTTACTATTCCAAAAACAAAATACAATTTTTCATTTATAGAAAAATTAAAAAAACAATAATCATCACAAAAAAATATTGTTCTGGCCTTGAGCTCGTTTCGAACCTTGAGTCCTTTATCAGCAGGCCGATTAAACAAAAAAATAAAAGTATTTTGTTTTGTTTTTGGGCGTTTCGTTCCGATTTCAGTTAAGCTCCATGGAGACGTCACGATTATGGTTTCCTTCTTATATATTCATTTCCTCTACGCTCTGGTTGGGGATGTCTTTGTGTGGAATAAGCAGGGCTCTTCTAGATTGAATGTCATGATGCTAGTATACACCTTTTATTAAGGTTGTCTTATTTTGGGCTTCAAGTGTTTTAATACGAATCTATTACAAAGACTTATTCAACTTGTAAGTACATTAACTTCTTACTTACAAATGACGAAAGACTGCTACGAGAGCTTATTTTGTCCAGTGGATCAGTGATCATATATTTATATAGGAATGTAGGGGCATACCCTGGGCCCTGTCGGCCCTATGTTGACGCGTCTATCTATGTTGTATACCAGGATCTCAGCCGTTATGTATAGTTGGGATCCATACATTAAATGTAGTTGCACATTTTGATTTCAATAAACTAAATTTATTGTAGATTTTATTATTTCATTTTACTCTCCGTCAAACGCACATTGCAAATATTTTCGTTTTTTCTTAATTTTCCTGCGAACTTCATAATTTCTGGAAGTTGCATATCAAACTCAACACTAGAAATTTCAAGTGCCACTTTATGAGCGACATCTTTTATATAAAAAAAAATCCTACACAAGTTTTTCACTGGACCTTTGGCGTCAGCAATCAACGAAATCAATCAACGCTCTGTTCAGAAAAAAAAAAAAAAAAACTTGGAAAACTCAACAACAATTAATATAATTCTGGCATTTTTAGTTTTTGAACTTTTTTTTTTATTTTTCTTTTTCGATAATTCAACGCAGCACGGTTTTTAAATTTTCCGTCGAAAATATCGCTCATACGCCGTGTCGCACAACGTTTCGTTTCATTTACGGAACAGAAACGAATCCTTTGCACTGTGTCCTGCATTCAGTGGAACGCAAAAACAAACAAGTAAAGGTGTCTAAGTTCGGGTGTAACCGAACTTTATATACTCAGCGTGAGCTTCAATTGTACATTTCATTTCAGATAAATTACTTTTCTACATAACAGGTGGCACCGCCCGTTTAAAAAAAATGTCTCCCCGTTTCCTCTTACAATAAAACTTGATAAGTGAAATATAATTGATTCAAAACTATTTTTTGCTAAGTTATAGCTTATTATTCTAGTGTACGACCCTTTTAAACTTGTTTTATATCTAATTTGCCGTGGTCTTTAACCGATCCCGTCCATTTTTACCAGAAATATTTTCTGCTATAAGGAAAATACGTGTACACAATTTCATTACGATATCTTAATTTTTCTTCGAGTTATGGCTCCCGAAACATAGGAAATTGCTTAGTCAAAAAAGGGGCGGTGCTACGCCCATTTTTTAAAATTTTCCTATTTATTGTTATAAATCCACTTGGGAAATGAAATGCCATTGATACAAAGCTCTTTTTTGCAAAGATATAGCTTATTTTATTCGTCCACGACCCTTTTAAAAATCTTTTATACAAAAGTGGGCATGGTCCTTAACCGATTTCGTTCATTTTTCTTCAAAGTATTCCTTATAGTAAAGGCAAGCTCTCTGCTGAATTTTGTTACGATAGGTTTAACGATTTTTGATTTATGATTAAGATTATTTGTAAAATTTATTTTGTCACAAGTGGGCGGTACCACGCCCATTTTAATAATTTTTTTCAAATTTTTATCAAGAGTCCCAATGTCAGTCCACACGTCAAATTTCAACATTCTAGGTGTATTATTTACTAAATAATCAGATTTTTTGTGTTTTCCAAAATGTTATATATATAAAAAGTGGGCGTGCTTATCATCCGATTTCACTTATTTTCAATACCAGTCTATTCTGGGTCCAGATAAACTCGTGTACTAAATTTGGTGAAGATAACTCAATATTTACTAAAGTTATCGTGTTAAGGGACAGACGGACGGACGGACAGACATGGCTCAATCAAATTTTTTTTCGATACTGTTGATTTTGATATATGGAAGTCTATATCTATCTCGATTCTTTTATATCTGTACAACCAACCGTTATCCAATCAAAGTTAATATACTGTGTGTGCAAAGCACTCTGAGTATAAAAATATATAAATTAAATTGACGGCAGGTTGTTTTGCCAAAATTTTACAAAATCAGTACAAATTTTCGCATACGTTTGGAAGCCTCCTCGGCTGCCAGAATTCGCCACGTGTAGGTGTGGTTGATATCTAATATAAGCGGCGAGGCCGCAGGCGATGATGGATATTCAATTTATGCTCGAGAATTAATAAGGATATCCTACATGCTGCGCCAACTATCGCATATAAGGTGCTGATGACATCGATATCATCGACTTGAACACGCGCGGCGTAAGTACTGCTTACTCCAAACTGGAAAAGGAATCGGAAAAGAAGAGCTTGATGCTGCTGTACCCGTGCTCTATATGGTGCAGAAGCATGAACCATGACAACATCAGAGAAAGAGGCTCTAGAAAAGTTCTTTGAAAGATTTATGGATCTCTACGCGTTGGCAGCGGCGGGTATCAAAGAAAATTTAATTATGAGCCGTACGACATTTACGCAGAGATCAAGAGAGTCCAGCGAAATAATATTCAACGGCCATGTTATGCGAATGAAAGATGACGCTCCGGCAAAGAAAGTATTTTTATCAGAATCCGCCTATGGAAGCAGAGAAAAAGGGCGGAACACTCTGCTCGAAGGACCAGGTGAAAACGATTTAAGTTCCCTTGGTTTGACCGATTGACGCCAGATAACGAGAAGAAGAAGCGACCGGCGCGGCTTGTTGTACGGCCATAACCCTAATCGGTTTAATGCCAATTAAATAAGTAAGTAACCTGGGTCGCCCGCCACTCGCAGTGATTTGGCAAACACTCCGAGTGTATTTCTGCTATGAAATGCTTCACAGTGAAAACACATCTACCTTGCAGACGCCGTTCGTAATCCAAGTAAAAAACGTAGATCACGTCCCGCTAGCTTGTAGGAAAAATTAAAAGGAGCACGACGCAAGTTGGAAAAGAATCTCGACCTAAATATCTTCGGAGGTATATCACGCCTTGTATTTATTTATTTATTCAGGTTAAATCACGGGGTAAGTTCTTTTCGTGTTGATATTAGAACTTGTCCGAAACAGCATCGTACGTATTTGAATGAGTACAGCGTCTTTCTGCCATGACCTTGGTAGATACTGTTATTTCTGGATCAGCACTAAATCACTTCTGCATTGTTTTCGGAAACCCTTAGGGAAATTCTGATAAAATTTGGAAAACAGTTTGGTAGTATTTCTTCACATTTTTTCAAATACATTCGAAAGCATTTTTAAGATATTTTAGAAACCATTTTCCGAAATTATTTCTTAGTCATTTTGGGAATGATTCAGGATAATATTTAAACTACTTTGCTGGCATTCGAAGTTGTTGGTCTTTTGTTAATTACGGTTTCTTTTCGGGAACTGGTTACTATTTTATAAAAGGTTTCCTTTTTGTGAACTGCTGACTTTGTGTAACAGAACACTTTTTTGATAACTATTAATTTATCAATAACCTATTACTGTTTTCAGCCGAACACTTTTTGGAAGGGATAATTTTTGGAACCGGTTACTTTTTGGAGCTGGTTGATTTTTGGAACTAGTAACTGTTTTTGGATCTGTAAAGTTTTATAAAACATATTCCATTTTTTAAACCAGTAACTTTATGGTAACCAGCTGTTGCTATTTTCAGGTCTTTAGAGTCAATTACTTTTTATGAACTGGTTGCTGTTGGAACCGGTTAGTAGGAACCTACAAGTTTTTTGGAACTGGTTACTTTTTTTGCAGCTGCTAACGTTTTTGTAAATGGTTACTTTTTTTCAACCGATCATTATTTTGGAAGCGTTTACTTTTCGAAAACGATTACTATTTGAACCTGTCGGCTACTTAACTGGAACGGTTTTTTTTCGAAACCGTTCGTTTTTTGCGACACCTGTTAATTTTGCGACACCGGTTGCTCTTTTTGGAGAGGTTGGTTTTTGGAACAATTCACTTGGAACTTGCAAATTATTTGGAACCGGTTTCTACCTTTGGAACCGGTTTCTTTTTAATTTGGTAAATTTTATGAACTGGTACCTTTTTTAACCGATTACTTTTTGGAACCGTAATTTTTTTTAAACTGGTAAATTTTTTGAACCGGTAACTTTTTTGGCCGGTTACTTTGTGCAACCGGTTACTTTTTAATGTGGTAAATTTTATGAACTGGTATCTTTTTTAACCGGTTACTTTTTGGAACCGTAATTTTTTTTGTACTGGTAAATTTTTTGAACCGGTAACTTTTTTGACCAGTTCTTTTTGACCGGTTACTTTTTTGACCGGAAACTTTTTTGACAAGTTACTTTTTTGAACAGATACCGGTTCCTTTATATGCAACTGGGTTCTTTGCTCCAACCGATGACTTCAACTTCGCAGGAGTTGGATACTTGTTTCCAACCTGTTTTTTTATTGTAATCTACAAGTTTTTCCAGCCTCGTTTTATTTTGAGACCGATAAATATTTGGCGCTATATACTCTACCAGTTACTTGTTACTTTTTTAAACCGGTAATTTTTTGAGAGGGTAACTTTTTCGAACAGGTTATTTTTGAACCGGTCGCTTTTTGGAACCGTTTACTTTTTTGAACCTGTAATATTTTTGAAACGGTTACTTCTTCGAACCAGTTATTTTTTGAACCGGTTACTTTTTGGAACCAGTTATTTTTTTGAACCGGTTACTTCTTCGAACCAGTTATTTTTTTTAACCGGTTACTTTTTCGAACCGGATGATTTGTTTGCAACTGGGTACTTTGTTCCAATCGTTTACTTTAATTTCGAAGGAGCTGTCTACTTGGTTCCAACCGGTTTCTTTATTTTAATCGACAACTTTTTTTGTCTCGTTTTATTTTGGGATCGATAAATACTTGGCGCTATTTGCTTTATACGAAACATTTGCAACTCCTGTAAACTGTTATTTTTTGGTTTATTTTCGTTGGATTTGGAAACTGAATTGTTTTGAATTTAGACAATTTTTTTTTAGTTTTACCCTGTATTTCATAAATGTTATTTTATTCAACAGTTCTCTTTCTTGTATTCCAAGCAAATAGCAAAATTAGTTCAAAAGAATTTCTCGATATAAAACACATTCCATAAGCTAATCCAAAAATATTGCTTGAGTTTTTTCAGTTAAAATCATTTTTATATAAAAAAATACTATAACTTATGGAAAAATGTTCGGGTTAACCACTTTATAACGCAAATTCTAAAGACATGTGAATTTTTACATTCAATAATCTTCACGTAATTCATTGTCCATATTAAATATACATGTCTCAACTTAATCAGTCTCACCTTTGAAATGTTTGTCTTTTCTCTAATAAAAATTTACCCACATGCTGTAAAGAAAAAAAATAACAACAGTTTAACAAAACAGCATTTTGAATACCAAATACACGTTTTAAATTGAAATTCGATTATACTTTTTTGCATGCCATCACAGAATAAAGAAAGCCATCCTCACAATTTCATCACCGCAACGGCCGCGTTAAGACAATACAATTTCATTATGATACATACAAAATGTTCTTTATGGCGGTAAGCATGAACAAAAAGGATGTAAACAAGCCGCACACCTACCCATATAAAGCAACAATTAATTGTATACATATGTAAATACGCGTAGGTATAATATGTCTGCCATTTGCATGGGGCGGAGAAAAAAATGCCTGCAGCCAATTATAACAACAATGAAATCGGTAGCTGAAGCTGAAAATAATATTAAATTTGCTACTTTACGCATTTTATATTCCTACTCAGGATAAATGTATAAATGTTGTTACACATAAAATGCTAGTGGCTTTTAAAGGCTGCAGTTTTTGTTGCACTTATGCAAACATTTTACAGTAAGTAAGCAACGTTTTATTTTTTTATACATACATTTGACGAAAGTTAAAAAAAAGCCACGATTTTGTGTGTGTTCTTAAAAAAGAATGAAATGCCAATGATGTATACGCGCTTTTACAAATATGTTAAGAATTTCCATGGGCGTAGCGTAGTGCCAGGCTAAATTGAGTGCAAAAAAGCTGAGCTAAAATTAAAGCATACGGTAGTATTAAGTTTACCAAAGCCGTACCAAAATGCTTTTGAAAACAAAATTCCGAAGCTCACTTTGCGCAAAAGTCGAAAAGACAAAAAACAATCTCCAAGGCATACTTTCAATTTGAGTCCGTTATATTTTGATATGAGTACTTTTTAGACTTTTTTTTTTGAAACGGCGAATTATTTTGAGAACGGGTTACTTTCTTAAAAGTGAACCGGTCCTTTTTTACTGACTTGTTCTTTGAAACTGGTTTCTTTTTGGAACCGGTAAATTTTTTGAAACTACTTTTTTTTTTTTTGATCCGGTTACTTTATTTGAAACTAGCTACTTGGTTTGATCCACTTCCTCTTTTGAAACTAATAACTTTTATTGGTGCGGTTACTTTTTACAATCGATACGATACCGAAAATAGAGAATATAATTCTAAAATGATATCGAAGCCGATTGTATCCGTAATTTTATATATAGGTACTTTTTTAAGAGGTCTTTTTTTTGAGTCGGTTAGTTATTTAAAGAACCGGTTCCTTTTTCGGAACTAGTTTATTTTTGAACCGGTTATATTTTTGGAGCTAGTAATCTTTTTGATCCGGTTACTTTTTTTGAAATTTATTTCTTTTTTGACGCAGATACATTTTTGAAAATAGTTGCTTTTTTGATCCTGTTACTTTTTACAACGGAGGCGATACCGAAAGTGCAGAAAATAATTCTGAAACGACCTCTAAATTATATTCTCGATTTGAAACCGGTGCCTTTTTTTAAAGCCGGTTGTTTTGGAATCGGTTGGTAATTTTTAGAACCGCTTAATTTTTTTAACTGCTTACGTTATAAAGCCGCTTATATTTATTAATCTAATTTATAGTAGGCGAATTTGAGTTGATGGCAAAGTTACACAAAATTTGAAACAGGTTAATTTTAGATATTGGTATTTTTTTATTTTACGTATAGACTAGACAATTTTAGAACTGGGTCCCTTTTTTCATAATGTTTTGTTTTTTAACCGGCTATTTTTGTGAAACTAATAACATTTTTTGACCTAGTTAGTTTATTAGAACCGTTACCCATAAACAACACCAAATTATATAGAAAAATATTCAGAACTAACTCAAAAAGTATCCGAAAATGGATATGAAAATTTTCTGAAAGAGTATTTTAATAATACTGGAAACCAGGCATGCTTAACCAACGAAACGATATCATTTCGTTACGATAATCAACGTTAATAAACGAAACGAAGTCATTTCGTTTCGTTTATTAACGTTAAGATCGTCAAATTAACGAAATGATTTCGTTTCGTTTTCTGCCATATCAAAACGAAATCAAATCGTTTATGTTGATTATTAATTTCAAACTATGCTGGCAAAGCTGATTGATGGCGGAGTCATTAAAGGTGAAAGCATTAGCCAAGCTGATTGCAACTTTTCTCATGAATTTTGACAGTACGAACATTTCTCAGAGTATTTTTGACATTACCACCAACGAATTACACAAACAAATTACATAGAGTTTGTGTGTGTATGTGCGCTCGTTGTTGCCACCTTACGGCTTCACCATTGCTATAGCATTGCCAGCACAATTCAAACATAAAGTATCACGTTTTTGTTAACGTTTTTAACGTTAACGAAAGCTTTTCGTTTCAGTTAAAAACGAGATACAATTTATTTTGATAATTTCTTTATCGATAATATTTCGAAGTGTTTCAACGGAAACGGTGGAAATTTTTTGATAAACGATTAGCTTAACGTTAAGGTGCATCCCTGCTGGAAACCATCCCAAAATAATTCCAAAATAGTTTAAACTCGAAATTAGCCTGATATGTTATAATCCATAGTGACGGGTGGGACATTTTGACTCGAGTTTGACTCAAACTTCTAGGAAGTTCTGTGTTATAACTAGTAGTTATACGAGTTTTGAAATTTTATCATTTAGAGGCGAATATTCGTTTGATACGAACTAATGAAAAATTTTTAATTAAAAAATATTTGCAAAATTGACTATCATATGGTTTAAAGAGAAACTTTGATTCAATTTGTACCAAACATAACTTTTTTACAATATAAGGTATGAATAAATTTCATCAAACTGCTTAGCTGTAAATATATATATTTTATATTTGATAGTTCAAAAAAGTTTAATAAGATAAGATTTCTGGAGCGTTGGCTTATCTTATTTAAGACCTTCATTTAATTTCAGTTTCTTCCCGCTATCCGAAATGACCCTTATATTAAAATAATCCACAAATGTTTTTTTTATATGCATAACTTACTTTTTGTCTTCACTCTATCCCAACAGGATGGAGGACAAATAAGCAGCATCCGTCTAAATTTATGGGTGATCTAATGTATACCTTTTATTTATAAATGTCACGTAAAGATAGCTATAACTTACAGACACCTCAGCTCCCTCCTTTTCCCTCTACAGCAATGTGTCAATCTCTTATGAAGAATATGACCTACTATGCTCTTGCTTTTTTATTTGTCGCTCAATTTTGTAATATTTAACAGCTTTTGTGGTAGTGGTGGTATGACAAAATTAGATTTTGTAACCAATTCGATTGCAGGTATCAACCTTGCTCTACATAGATTAGTTTACTTCAAACACTCATACATAGAAACACACTCATCCAACTGAGCGAATGCATGTGTTGTTATAGATGACGAGGTGGCTCGCAACCAATACACGGCTTTATACATAAAAGAGTACAACATTTAAAAGTTTTTAGCGGTGCTTTTCTACAAAATTTTTTATATTTATTTTTCTTGTAATTTTCCTCACAAATTTGAAGACTTTAAGTAACTTCACATAGAACTGCAGGTTTTCAACCTTAAACTTTTTTCAGCACTCGGAGATAAATTTGCAACATATGAAAGTAAAAATTACAACAGATGGCGCATGAACTGATCGAGAAACTTTAATTTTTTGTGCTAAACGTGGGATCATGCAATCTATTTCGAAGTAACTTCTCGATAATCTAGGTACCTGGCACTGACAAACATAGCTTAGATGCAAACTACCACGAAATATATAAGAGGAAAAATTGCGCTGGATGGCGCACAGATCGAAAGCTTGTTCGCAAAATCAAAAGAAAAATATCTGCTATGTAGTATAGAATATAAAATTCGAGTAACGTTTGGTTGAGTTGGAAATCGGAAGCTTGGACTTAGTTCGAAGGTGTTCACAATGCAACATGACATTAATAAATATCCGCAGGCTGTCGCGTGTATACAAAGGAAGGGTAAATATTCTCGGTTATAAACTTACCACTCATTAAGGTGTTAGTACTGGAGCATACTGTAGCATTGCCAAATGCACCTCTGTGCCAATGCATTTTTTATGCGTATATAAATATCGACCGGCTATTGGCGGCCACCGTGGTGTAATGGTAGCGTGCTTCGCCAACCATACCATATGCCCTGGGTTCACACCCCGTGCAAAGCAACAGCAAAATTTTAGAAATAAGGTTTTTCAATTAGAAGACATTTTTCTAAGCGGGGTCGCCCCTCGGCAGGCTTTTGTTTTTGCTTAGGATTTTTTTTTTTTAGAAAACTAGAACTTATGTTTGGTTAAAGAAAAACATTTTTTTTTTATTAAACATTTCTTTGAAAAATGGCACATATTCAGCCTAAAAAAAAAACAAAATAGCATGATATGAAAAAAAGGAAACAACAAGAGTCAGCATAACAAAACAAATGTAAACTAATGTAAACAAATAATAACGGCATAAGCACCCTCATCACTGTAATATCAAGCTACCATTAAGTAATAAACTACAATAGAATATGAAAAACAATTAAAAATTTAATTGGGTCATTAAATCTCTTGAATACTCATATACAATTGTCGTCAATTATATATGACTCTTCTTAAGGCGGATGGTGTAGCATTACCAAATGCACCTCCCTGCCAATGCATTTTTTATGCGTAAATAAATATCGGCCGCACACATTCAAATTACATCGACCCACACAAATTATGTTTAACCCAGCACAGCGGGATTTCAACATCATATACAAATGCCGACAGCAAGACCCATATCTGTTTACATTCGTCAAATCTATTTGACTGCCACATTGACCAACCCGCTAATCGGCATAACTGAACGTCATTAACAGTTTGTCAATGTGCCTGCCAAAATATTTATATGTACATAATAACAAATCTTATGACTTTAATCGAGCAATTCTTGTATATTTGTATGTTTGTGTAGCCGAACCATCTCGGGATCGGCTCAACCGATTTAAATGAAATTTGGCACAGAGATAATGTATCACCTTCTAAGACTTTCTACCTAGGGCTTGCCATTCAGAATATTTCACAAGGTTGCCACCTATTCGAAATTTAAATTGCATGAGATATGCAGATATGGGTATCAATTAAAGGTATTTCACTCCGCATTACAATAGGAACATTTTTGAGTAGGGTTGCCATTTAGGGTTGAAGTACTTAGACGAAATAGTATTAGTATATTTGTATGTTTGTATAGCCGAACGATCTCGATTTAAATGAAATTTGGCAGAGAGATAACGTACCACCTTCTAAGACTTTCTACCCAGGTGTTTGTTGCCACTCAGAATATTTCACAAGGTTGCCACCAATTCGAAATTTAAAAAAAATTGCATGAGATATGCCGATATGGGTATCAAACGAAAGGTATTTCACTCCGCATTACAGTAGGGACATTTTTGAGTAGGTTTGCCATTTAGAGTTGGGGTAGTTAGATGAAATAGTACTCATCTTACACATGATTCGACTTAATTTTCTTAATTTCACAAACGCTAATAAAATTGAAATGCTATTAGAAAGGTTTCTCAGCATAGCTAAATGATATCTAACCGTGGTAATTTGCTACCGTTGAACACTAGAGGCATATGTTCAATGTGAAAACGGCATCTAACCATTTAAATACTTACCAACAGATGGCGCTTGTATTAGGGATGTAGATACTTTTTAGTTTGTAAGTATTAGTGTAACTACGTAAATGTAGAATAAGAAATTTTGTATAAAAGAAAGTGCATTTCTTCAATAAATTCAATTCTGTTCAAACGCTAAACATCAGCGTTTAATTCCTCAATAGTTTTACATCTTTCAATACCATTCCATACCCAAAAAAACGACTACTGATATTCGCACACAAATTTAACGTTTAGATGTGTTTTTGCACATTCAACAACAAAAGTCTCGTCTGCAGTACTTTAAGACGAGATATTTTTATTCTTACCTGTCATGGCCGACAATATGCTGCTGATGTAGTCTAATCTTTATAATCTCGGGCTGCAAGCTATCCGTCATTATTCGATTTGTTTGATAGACTTTGCGGAAGCTATTTTGTTGCCTAGTACTCCCATTGCCACTCCTTATCCCACTCAATTTTCTACTCCCACTTCCAGTCATACTCCCACTTCCATACTCCTACTTTTCCTCGCTCTCTCCTACTTCTCCCTAAGGCACACTCATTCATTTTTATACTCAGCTGAGCAGAGCTCACAGAGTATATTAATTTTGTTTGCATGGCGGTACCCCGTAACGGCATAAACTAATCGAGATATATATAGACTTCTATACATCAAAATGATCTGGGCGAAAAAAGAAATTCATTTAGCCATGTCCGTTCGTCCGTCCGTCAGTCCGTAAGCAGGATAACTTGAGTAAATTTTGAGGTATATTAATGAAAGCGATGAAACTTGGTAGGTGGGTTGACCTGATGACGCAGAATAGAAAATTAGTAAAATTGTGGACAAAGGGCGTGGCACGGTCCATTTTTAAAACAAGGTAATTTAAAAGTGTTGCAAGCTGTAATTTGGCAGTCGTTGAAGATATCATAATGAAATTTGGCAGGAACGTTACCCCTATTACTATATATGTTTTTATTTAAAAAATTAGCAAAATCGGATGACGGAAACGTCCACTTAAAAAAAAAATATTTTTAAGTCAAATTTTAACAAAAAATTCAATATCTTTACAGTACATAAGTAGATTATGTTAACATTCAACTCCAGTAATGATATGGTGGAACAAAATACAAAAATAAAAGAAAATTTCAAAATGGGAGTGGCTCCGTCCTTTTTCATTTAATTTGTCTAGAATACTTTTAATGCCGTAAGTCGAACAAAAATTTACCAATCCTTTTAAAATTTGGTAGAGGCATAGATTCTATGACGATAACTGGGTGAAAATGGGCGAAATCGGCTGATGCTCCTCCCACTTTTTATACACAGCCGACCGTCTGTCCCTCCGCTCGGCCGTTAACACGATAACTTGATCAAAAATCGATATATCTTTACTAAACTTAGTTCACGTACTTATCTGAACTCACTTTATCTTGGTATAAAAAACGGGCGAAATCCGACTATGACCGCGCCCACTTTTTCGATATCGAAAATTACGAAAAATGAAAAAAATGCCATTATTCTATACCAAATACGAAAAAGCGATGAAACATGGTGATTGGATTGGATTTTTGACGCAAAAAAATCTAACTTAAAACAAAACTTTGTAAAATGGGTGTGACACTTACCATATTAAGTAGAAGAAAAAGAAAAAGTTCTGCAGGGCGAAAACAAAAGCCGTTGAAATCATGGCAGGAATACCCTTCGTGATATTATATATATAAATAAATTAGCGGTACCCGGCAGATGGTGTTCTAGGTCACCCTGGTCCACATTTGGTCGATATCTCGAAAACAACTAAGGGACACTCCTTTTAAACCCCTCATTATTGCCTCTAATTTGATACCCATATCGTACAAACACATTAAACAGTCACCCCTGATCCACCTTTATGGCGATATCTCGAAAAGGCGTCGACCTATAAAACTAAGGCCCACTCCCTTTTAAAATGCTCATAAGCAACTTTCATTTGATACCCATATCGTACGAACACATTACAGAGTCACCCCTGGTCCACCTTTATGGCGATATCCTGAAATTGCGTCCACCTATAGAACTTTTAAAATACTCTTTAATACCTTTCATTTAATTCCCATGGCAAACAAACACATTCCAGGGTTACCCAAGGTTAATTTTCCGACATGGTGATTTTCCCTTATTTGACAAAGGATGAAGGAAAATTAATCCAAAAAACCCCCTTGGTCTACAATTTGGTCGATATTTCCCAAACGTATGTAATATGAAATTAAAAACCACTTAAAAACCATCTACGAAACCCTACGAAACCAAAGCAGCTAAGCTCTCAGCTGAGTATGTAATGTTTGGTTACACCCGAACTTAACCTTCCCTAATTGTTATTTATAAGATAGCAACTTATATTCTCAGTGAGTTGGTTTGAGAGCACAGCCGCATTAAAATGTTCTTTTATAACCATAAACTAAAGCTCGGTGGTGTTAAAAAGCGTCGTTGATTTGGTTTTAAACTCTGTACAGCAGACGCTCCTTAACAGTCTAATTTTGAGGAAAATACCATTCTTCTAGAAATCTCTTTAAGAAATTCTTCGATATCCTTGGCATTTTTATAGCACTAAGCTGCAAGTCAGGTGTATCTTTCGCTATCTGAGGTACTGTCGATCGACAGGTCATCAAAAATAAGTGTAGGAGAGTGTCGATATCTTTATGAAACTTATTCACTACCTTTCCCATCTCAGCTACCCTTTCAAAAACGCCTTAACTAACCACACAAAAAAATTATATTTATGCTATGACTTTTTTGAAACAAATTCTGGGAAATGCCGTTCCTCAATCAATTTCTGAGATAGTTCATTTTTCAAACAAATTTTGGAAATGGGAATTTTTTCAAAAGTTTGTTGAGATAAAGCGTTTTTGAAACGACAGACTCAGCAGTCGACATAAGATAACTAGGGTTTTGTACATAGTTTAAAATTCCTTGCTGTTGCCTTATATCATTGCCTAATAACATCGCGCTAAAGGCCGTCTTCTTCAGTAGCTCATTTTCAAAACCAGTGTAAACAACTGTTTGATACAAGATAATGAATCCAGTTGATTCTAGAAATTCAACGCAATATATTCATTAAAGCGTTATATTTTGGTTTACCTTCCTGAGTAAAAAAGATCCAATAAGCATTTTAGAGTATTCAAGTGACTAGTAAAATAACATCAGAAAAATCCACGAACTCGAAGAAAAATTTTATATAACAGAACGCTTTAAAACGCTGAGCCATCTTTAGCCTCTTACCATTCCATAATATGAAACTACTGACCAACTTCACAAGCATAGGGTGTATTAGCTCTTAGTATAAGTGAGAAGCCAAACTACATAAACCCCTGGACGCCAACTTGGGCTTAATTGAATGACAAAAATGAAAAAATATACCCCACTGACACGTTGAGCTCTAAGTACCGACCAGTTATTTGCTTTTGTTGTTTTCTGCTTCATTCTTCCTGTTTACCATTCTCTTATTTGTTCTTCTCTGTTTGCTTTAATGTTTAACGCGCCACTGTAGCTTTGATTGATAAGGGTTAGCAAGCATTTGAAGTTCTACATATGTACTCGTAGTAGCTTATATGGTGTTTAAGTAGCAGCAGCTGCAAGGTTCAAAATATGCAAATATTAGCTTTAAAGCTGTGAAGGGGTAATTGGAGAGCACTTGATTAGTTGCCTTTCTTTTTCAAACACACTTGTATTAAATACACTGTAACACTTTTAAAGCGGCTTATTAAGATGAACGTTGATAAAAGCCGAAAGGTTGGCAGAGCCAAATAGGAGGCTGCAATTAATTTGTAGGCAGGTGGAGAGAAATATGAATAAGTATTTAGAAAAAGGTAAAATATTTAAACATTTTGTTGATTTACACACATCTTTGTTCGCGATATAGGGGAATCCAAAGTAAAAGCCTAGTCTTTGCTATATGGGAATATAAGCATAGGATGATCGAAGGCGTAGAGTATGGGATTGGTATGCTATAGGGGGGAGAACAGAATATAATTGTTGTCACATCACAATAATGAAATCAGACAGCAAATCCCTTATTATAAATTAACGAAGTCAAAAAATCAATCAATTGAGAGTAAAAGAAAATTAATAATAAATAAGTTTGTAAATTGTCGAGCTCGAGGCCATACAATATTAAATAATAAACAAGGAAAACTTTTTATTTGTATATTTATATATTGTCGTTTTTTTATTTATCGATATTTTGACTTCAATTAGAAGTCATCTTCAGGACTAGAAATACAAAAATACAAGTATTATAATAAAAAACGTAAAAGTACAGGTATACATTTGACTTACATCGTTGGATGTACCAGAGCGACTAATTTAAAATTTGATATGACAAAAACGAAAATAAACATAAAAAGTAAACAAATAGGGAACCGTAATTATAAACAAAATTCTTAACTAACAACAATATAGCATAAAAAGTTAAACTGTGAGCGACACCCATAGCATAAGTATGTATTAAATTCCCACCGGGTAAATGTTGTTGTATAACACTCTCAGCATTAATTTTTGCAAATTTTCTTTACCAATTGTCTGTATCCGTGAGCGCATTGTTCTGTGTCTGACTTAAAATTCATTCTTTTATCATTGCGTGTGCTGATTATGTGAAGCATCTCCAAAATACAGCGTTTCGTATAATGTTTTTCTTGTTGTAGAATTTCTACCTCATCGAAATCCGGAGAGTGTCCAGTTGTTTTGCTATGCTGAGTGAGGGCCGTTTTGTTATCATTAGTGTGGTCCCTATTTTTTTGGTTTGATTTGTGAACGGAAATCCTTGTCTTTAGTTTGGATTTAGTTGTCCCCACATATACCTTATTGCATACGTGGGACCCGTCGCCGTTGCATTTAATTTTATATATAACGTCAGATTTCTCATATCTTCCGATTTTGCTTTTTGTATTTGTAAATATTTTTTGTAAAGTGTTGTTATACGTGAAGGCAATTTGAAATTTGTCCCTGTCGTACAAATTCGAATGCTTTATCCTATTCGACAAACCTGGTACAAAAGTGGTGGATTTATATATTTTATCTGGACCCTCAATACGGTAGGCAGAGGACGCTACCACAATACCATGGTGTTCGCCAGATGACCTTACTTCCCAGGAAACATTACTTTCTACCGATATTTAGAAATTAAAAAGGTTTCATTAGACTTGAAAAAGACTTGAAAATGGTTCAATTTGACTTGAAAAAAGTTCTATTTAACCTGAAAACTTAATATATGAAAAAGTTAGGCTTCGCACGATGTACTTCCAAGAAGATTTAGGCCGATCTTGTCTTCAAAATTGCTTCGTGCTCTTGCTAATTATTCCCTACAAATTTGCCGAATAAAACCTATAAACTTTGTTGTGACCCGAAAGGCTACTGCAAGGCAGATGAGAATTCACTGAAAAGCTTTTCATAGCAGACAAACAGCTTAAGTATTTGCTAAATCATTTCTTTCAAAATTCTTTCTACGAACCTACGGTGTGGTAAGTGGAGCACGCTACCATCACACCACGCCAACCAGCGGGTTAGTGGACTTAGAATATTCCCAAATTGTTTCTAGGGGTTGTGTAGCGCAAACCTTTCAAGGGGTTGCCAGCGCAATTTTTAGCTTATGCAACCCAATTTTAACCTCGCCTACCCATGGTGAATCCTGTTCCTTTAGCAGCCGAGGCTCTGGCGACCCCAATTTTATCATGGATCTAGGGGGTGGTATGGACTAGAAAGCTTTATGTGATTATAGTAAATCGTTCCCGAATTAGTCGGCCTAGAACCTTAATGATGCTTGTTACCGGAACGTACCGGATCTGCATCCGGTAAAGGACCATCAAAATCGATAACCCTCCCCAAAAGCTTTGCTACAACAACAACAACAACAACCACATCACCACAGCTTTCAATTGCCCCGTGTATTATTGTTGTGCTTCTCTATTGAAGTGTGATAAAGCTAAGGTACGACCTTCACGTACTATTGTAGCTCTAAGGTACAGGACGATTTCCAGGCAGTCATTTTGCAGCCTTTTCAATCAAAATTTTACATGGATAATATGAACAAGTTTAATTGAGCGTAGATACTTCAAAATAGCTTTAGAAAAATAATACCCCCCAATTATGCCAAAACATTCTGACATTTTTACTCATCATTTCTTCATAATTAACCCTTTTGATAACCTTAAAATAAATTTCTTATGAACCCCTATTATCTGTATGAAATTTGTAATTACGCGTCACCCAAAATAAACACCAAACGCTTGGCTGGTTTTGCGCTTTGGTTAAAGTGCGACTCAATTTGCCTGCAAGACTCTTCACAGCCATGCTCACTCCACTCTTCTTCTCCTCTAATTGAATTATTTCATTTGATAAAGCACCCAAATAATAAATACTTTTGAGCACTAATACATGCTGGCATATTGTGTGTTTTCATAACTCGTGTATGTATGTGTGTGTTTGTAGGGACACACTTTTATGTGTCAGAAGCAGAACGCAGGCGTTCAAAAACTCTCTGGCACACAAAAAACCCAAACAAATACTACATGCGCGTTAATCTTATTAATAAATAATGTTTTTTTTTTAAGAGTCTTTAAAAGAGTGGATATACAAACGTATGTATGTATGTAAATATGCATATTTATTTTGGTAAAGGTAATGAAAGCTTTAGAAAATTAACAACAAAACAATTACAGAATTGTTGTTAAATACCTCCTGAGGTCGAGTATGAAGCGCATGCCATTTAAGCTAATTAAATTTTTGAAAAAAACTCTTTGAAAAAAATTATTCTTGCCTAGTAATAAGAACCCATTGAAACAAAACAGGTGTCAATAGCAAGAATTTTGATATTTAAACTCATTTTACTTAAAACAACTTGAAATGAACAGATTTCATGATGTCGCGAGAAACCTTGAATAGCTCAATTTATCTAGAATATCGAGAATTTTGCTATGAGAACAATAACAAAAAATAATTAAAATAGATACAAAGGCCACTGTGCCAAGTTCATTAAAGCATTCGAGAGTAATTTTGTTGGTATAATGATATGTGCCGAGAAATAAATAGGAAGCTGCAGGAATTCAAACATGCGAAAAATAGTTTCTTTCAAAAGGCACCAATCTGAAAGTTTATCTCATTCAAGGCCCGAACACGTTCGGCTTTTGTGTCGTTTTGGCGCCGGCGTCACTTTGAGAGAACGCATATTGAAAGTTTACTTGCCACGATGAACTCTAAAAGAAAACTAAAATTGTGAGTGTTCATCATTCAAAAAATGTACATAACAAATTTTTTTGTTTAATAAAAGAACTATTTTTACGTGTTGAACAAAATTTATTGAAAACAAAATAAATTTGAGCAAAATTGGCGAGCTACATAAAAATTATTGACAAGACCAGCCAAGGCGAATCTATAAAAAGTGATGGCAAAGCGAATTCAACCAATTCGCCGTCCGTAAGAATCTAAAGTCAAAAGAAGAAGCAATCAGCTGTTGGTATAACAACACCTGGTACGCCTTAAGACGAACATCAAAAAAGGTTTTTGAATTTATTTTGCATTTATTTGAACATTGCGACAGAGACATGTGTATTCAAAGTCAGCTGCTGACGCAGCGCACGCGCCAAAACAACACAAAAGTCGAATGTGTTCGCGCCATCAGTATCACATGATTTTAAAGAGATAAAATTTTCCTGATATACCGTCGAAATAGAACAGTTATTACGACCTTCTTCTTCTTGTGCGATAAGCGATAAGCAAGCTGCCCGAAGGTTTTGGAGGGTTTTATCGATATTGGCCGATAAGGTACTAGGCCGACCATCTGGAAATCAGCCTTCTAGTTTATCCAAACCCGTCCTTCGGTGACGAACTTGGGGTAGACAGAGCTTGCTAAATAAACAGGATTCACCAACGCACTTGCAACCGATTCGTGGTGTATGCGTTACACGATGCCTTGAATCCCGATTACAATAATAAAACATTCACGCGAAGATTTTAAAGGGTAGCAGCTTATAGAACTTCATACGAACTCCCATACATTTTGAAGCACTTAATTCTACTCAACCATCATAATTGGCCTTACTGATCGTAGTTCATCCGTAACCACCAAAAATTACTTGAAAAACATGATGGCGTTTGGTTCTTAGTTGAGATTGGGATCGAATTACGTACTGTTAGGCCATTCTCAATTCCTTAAACTCGGATTCAGCATATGCCGTGTTACCAGATGCGAACACTTGTTGATGTAGCAACATCTTTGCTGAATCCAGAATGTGAAATCTAGAATGTAAGCGTAAGCGTAAGCGTAGGAAAGGAAAGGAAAGGAAAAGGTGAGGAAAAGCAAAGGAAAGGAGAGGTTTGTGTATTATCGACGAGGAGGAGGAGCCAAGTTGTCAATTTGTTAGTGCCATATTTTTGCTATCCAAAAGAGGATGACGATGAGTAACAGCTTTTTATCGACAAGTTATGGATTTTTTACCAAAAAAGTATTGATTATTTATCGAAAAGCTATCGACATGTTATCTTCAAGTTATAAAAATATTATTGATATGTTATCAAAAAGTTATCGGTTCACTGATATGTTATGAAGAAAATTTATAGATTTGTTTTCAAAAATTCACATATTTGTTATCGCAAAGTCATCGACGTTCGATAAAAACCGAGAACTCAACGATAATAATGTACTGTCTACAATAAACAAATAATGAATAGTTATAAATTTTTTATCAGAGTGTTACCAAAATTTTATCGACGTTTCATCAATTTGTCATTAAAAAGTTATCGATCGTCTTAAAGTTATCAATTCGGGTGCTTCCAGTCTGTGGTTGGTGTGTTATCGACTTGCTATCGAAGACTCATCGGTTTGGTATGAAACAGATACCAATAAAACTTCAATATAAAAGCGATAACACTGTAGCCCGACTTTAGCAAACCGATAAGAAGCCAATAAGAAAGCGATAACTCGATAATAATTCGCGGTCGATTATAAGCCGATAATAGACCAATTTTTTGGAGGTATCGGTTGTTACAAATAAAACGGTGACGAAGCTGTTCTCACAAAGCTCACTCAACCCCTACTTACCTATTCTGAAACACTTTTTACCCTTTTTACTTTATGTCCCAGTCTTACTTTTTCCCTTGATTTAACAGTTAGCTTAGCAAAGCTCCCGGATCATATTAACTTTGTTGACATAACGGTGGATTGTAACGGCATAAACTAATTTATATAAATATAAACTTTGGTATATTAAAACCAACGGGGTCCATCCATTCGTCCGTCCACCCGTCCGTCTGGGAACACAAAACTTAAGTGATTTCGAGATTGGTGAAAGCTGTTTTGTGTGCTCTTTAGTACTACTCTCCATTTGTTATTTAATATGAATGAAATCGGATGATAACCACGCCCACTTTTTATGTATATTAAATATAATAAAAACGTGGTTATTCAGTAAATAATGCAGTAACAATATACAAGTTTTATGCTCAGGATTTAATACTAAACTTTAATTGACTTTTATTTTTCAAAATTCAAAAAAAGGCGTGGCACGGTCTTTTCTGAAAAAATCAAATTTTTCAAATATTATTGGGCATAAAACAAAAATAGTTCCAGTTATCATCAGTAAACTTGGTCAACCGATTTTTCTTGTCATAGCAAAGGATTGTAAGAAAAAATGAAGGAAGTCGGAAAGAGGCTACGCCCACTCTTATATAAAATATTTTTAAAGGGATCTTAAGTGAATGTAAGCTTTGCGAAAACCATTTTTATATTAATCTTATTTTACTTTTTAAGTATGCATATTTATAACAAGAAAATTAATAGATACAATATTTTTTAAATGGGTGTGGCACCGCCTCTTTCTCATACAGCATTTTCTCCAATTTGGGGAGCCATGCCTCGAGGAAAAATTAAGGTATTTTGACCAAATTCGGTAGAAATATAACCTTAAACAATTTTGCAAATAATGGGCAAATCGGATAAGGACCACGTCCACTTTTATATAAGAGACCTTTGAAAAGACCGTAGACGAATATAAAAGACTACATATTCGCGAAAAATTACTTTATATCATTGCGATTTCGCTTCTATGGTGTAACAAATAAAACATAAAAGATTTTGGAGTGGAAATTGGGAGTGGCACCGCCCTTTTTTTACAAGGCAATTTCTCAGTTTTCGGGAGCCATAACTGGAAGAAGAATTAACCTATCGCAAGAAATCTCGATACACATATTTCGTTTATATTTAAAATTGTGCAAAATCCATTAATAAACACGCCCAATGTTGAGTATACATCGTGTTAAAGAACTGAAACTAAATTAGCTACACAAGAAAAAGCTCTTAGCTGTTAATGTTCGGATACACCCAAACTTAGATAGCCTTATTTGTTTTTACCTTACCCTAATTCCTAATGTCCCTTTCACTTTCCGAGGAAACATCCATCTCTACCTTTCCGTTCCTTTTCTCAGTCTTTTTTACTTTCTCTTTTTTTGCCTTTTCCTTCTCTTTCTCTTCTTCGTTCACTCCTGCCGCATCCCTCTTGCCTTATTCTAAAAAAAAGCTGAAAATTGTGTTGGTTTATTTCATTTTTGTCATTTACAAATTTTTCATAGCATACGACCTGAATTTACATAATAAAATTGCCAGGTATTAAATTTTGATTTATAGCTTTATTTTACTGCGTTCTATATTATTACTTTTGTTTTATTTTTATTATTTTATTTCTTGTTGTTTTGTAATTTATACTACACAAGGTATCACCCCGTGACCAATTTTTCTGCTGAATCTGTAAATAATAATTGGTTTGAGGTTTATTTTTGGTAGGGATGTGTCAATCGTAAATATGACAACCGTTGATTTGGCTAATCTAAAATGAAATATGCTTTACTTCTACAATTGAAAAGAAAAGAAGCTGGCATTTATTATTATCTCACTCCATAATTGATTTCAGCCAATGCAGCTAATTTTATAAACAACATGGGCGTTGAAAAGCTTTCACTTACATACATATAAATACTCAGAAAAAAAAAAATAATAATTTAACAAAGGAAAACTTTTTCCAAAAAAATTTACTTAAATTGAATTTTGTGTACTCACTCTCAATATTATAAATATTTTTGGGCGAGAGAGTAGTATGTAATGAAAAATTTCTTCAGAATCTATAAAATTTTACACGAACAAAAGTGGTAAATAGTATAAGAGCTCAAAATTATTAGTTCCATTTTTACTTTCTACAATAAATAAATTTCATTACATATCAAACATTTAACCGAAGGCTTAAACCAGTTCAACCAACGCAGGAGTGTAGGACTCGAATCACATGGCCGGTAGAAAAGGCTTTAAAGAGATGTATAAGCTATAACTGAAACAGCTGTTGTCCGCTTAATTCATACAAATAAAATGGGTTAAGTTGGACTAGAACACCTTCTAAGGGTTAGCAACCTCTTCGAATTCTTATAAATGAGTAATATTGACGTTTTTTGACGTCTTGCACTATACTTCAAAATGAAATACCATGGTTCCAGTAATAAAAGTTTCTTGCAGCTTTTTTCAATAAAAAAGTTCCTTTCATAAAACGTATTTAATTAAATTTTTTGAAAAAGAACACCTCCCCCTGGAATATATCATTGCTGAATCGTCCTTGTGACCAAATCACGCGAAAAAGGCTGGTCGAAAAGTGAGATATACAGAGAGTTTTTAGTCTCGAAAGATTTACTTCATTATTTTTTTTTTTTTAAGATCATAGGTGTTTATTGGCCTCAAAATATTATTAAATGTCCATTATACATTTTGGTATATAGCTCCGTGAACAGTTAATCCCAATTATTTCTAGTAGTCCTGACTTGAAATATATTGTGGCGAATATTAGCATGACTAAGCTGATACTTAAGCTGATACTAAATAAATAATCACGCAACAATAAAACAAGAAGTAGCCACTCACTATGAGAGACGCCTAAACTACAAATATATGTGCATGTAGCTCATTTACCAAGCAGTAGGTACAGCAGTTCTGGAAGGCGAAAAGTCTAGACTGTGTGCGTGAAATATCTCTTCGTTGCCTTCTATATATGTGTGTAAATGATGATTGATGTGTTCATGTATATACGAGTGGCTACTTCGAGTTTTTATTGTTGCGTGATTATTTATTTATTATCAGCTTAGTGATGCTAATGTTCGTCACAATATTGACTTAGAGTAATCATATGATCTGTATGGCGCATAGAACACAAAATTTAACAATGTTTGGAAAAGTGAACAGTGTCAACCCCCCTAGTTCTAAGTAAGCAGTGCCCCGCCCCCTCCCACAACTAATTTTTTAATCATTGTGTCTGGGGTTTTTTTGAAATTAGACTAATAATATTTGCTATATGTGTCGTATAGAGGAAGCAATTTCGAAAATGGGCAAGGTCACTTACCTCCTTGCATCAGGAAGAAAAAGGGCAGTACCTCTCACAAAGAAAGAGCACTCAAAACTTTTTCGAGACCACTTCGAGATAATTTCGTTGCAATTTTTTGATAATTTTTTGACAGTTTCACGACTGTTTTCGCTATAGTTTTGGGATGATTTCGGGAAGTTTGGGAATCATTTCGGGATAATTTGTGGGCTTGTAGTTGCGGAACTATTTTCATGACACTGGATAAATGATAAAAATTATCTTTGGAGATCACTTCGAGCCTATTTTGAACTGTTTTCGAAACCATTTCGCGATTCTTGTATTTTTTTTATTATATCGAGACTATTTCGGGACCTTTACTGGATTGTTGATGCCCTCCGAAAACATTGATGCCATTATTCAGAAAACTTACCCCTGAACTACGGATAGCCGTTGTCGAATATACTGGAGTAAGCCAGTCAAAACTTCCTGGAGAAACAGTTGCAGCTTACAGAGTTACAGCATCCGACTTTGATATGGATCAAAAAATATTAAAGACGCAATTTCTATTGGGAAACATTTTCCATATGTTTCACTATTTTTAAGGTTTTTTTCACTTCTAAGAATTTTGAATGTATTTGTGCCCAATTTCTAATTATAGGTTTTCCCATCAAGAAGTTACCCACATTTAGATCTCCGCCTACTTTTAGAAAAATATAAAGGAAATAAAATTAAAAAGGCGTGGAAGCAAAGCTCGGCCAGATTTGTTCGGTGGCATATCTCACCAAATAGATTTTGTTCTTATACTCTGTTGCTGTTGCCTCCATCTAGTAGTAAAACATATGCAAGTCGGCAATGTACTACAACAAAAGCATTGTTGTTGTTGCATTAACAAAAAAACAGCATTCTATTGGCATAACTTTATGTTTACTTCTGGAGCAATAAGTTTTCCACCTCTTCGAATACAAAAAGAATTTCACTGCCGTTTGTTTGCGGTTTCCTGGTTTTTACCTTTGTGATGTTGGTATTAATTATTTCTTGTTTATTATTATACTTTTAGCTTTAGCTTTCCCACAAGCAATATTCGATTTGTGTTTCATGTATTCTCTTTTTTTGAATTTTAATGTTTACAATCGTTTATTTACAATCATTTCTATTTCTTAGACCCCCACTCCTCTGTTACACTAGATTCCTTTTTACTTCAATAAGCCCACCTTCCGTTCACTACTTCATCTACTTTGCTGCTGCTTGTTGATTCAGCATGAAATTTAATAACATCGTAAACTAATCAGTGAGGTAGGTACTCTTCAATATTCGCTTAATTCACTGAGCTGATTTAATGAGCTTTGTTTGTGCGTTGTGCCATTGATATTGTGGCGTCGTACATGTTTGTGAAAATGTGGCATACTTGAGGTGCCCTTTAAAAAACCGCTAAGTAGCAAATAATTATTTTAGCGTCAAGTGTTGTGAGAATTATACTTGCTTTTGGTTTTAGTGGATAGCCACAGAGTTGCATTCTAAGAGGAGTAATATATGATTAAGAACAAATCAGGATGGAATAGCGATTAGCGTAAGATTTGTGGGCTTTGTTTTGTTCGGGGTCCGATCTCTTTGAAAAAAAACCAAATTTATATAAAAACTATAAATTATTCGTTCCCACATAAACAAATACCAAAAACGTTTTCGAAAAAGTTCGAAAGCCCAATTTAGCTGAAAGCTGAAAAAGTACAAGGAATAAGCCTTTCGAAATTCGCATTGGATTTAACAAAAAAAAGTTCCAAAGCATATTTCTGGTATTTTTAGCTATAAAAGATAAACCAAATTCGGAAAAAAAAGTTGTCAAAAACCATTTCGAATTTGGAGCGACGTAAAATTGAAGTTCGAAATTTTTGGTTCCAATTTCAAATCTCATCAAATTTTTTAAAAATTTACACTGCCATTTTTGTGCTCGTAGCTGTACATAATAAATAGAATTTCAATTATTTTTTAATCTTTTATGAATAAAAAATTCACGATTCACATGTGGCGAATATTAGCATTTAGGTTCATCACTATGCTGCTATTGTTGGTGTTGTTGTAGCGATAAGGACACTACCAGGGGCTTGGGGAGTATTATCGACGTTGATGGTCGTTTGCCGGATATATGGATGCATCAGGAGTTCAGGGTCGCCAGAGCCTCTGCTGTTAATGAAACAGGATTCGCCACGGGTAGGTGAGATTCACAATTGGGTTGGAGAAGCTATATATTGCGCTAGCAACCCCTTGAGAATATTTCACACACATAACCAGCTGCATGAAGCGAAGAGATGATTTCACATTCACATATGTAGTCAGCAGATAAGAGCGAAGAAGAAAGAGGAACTATCACACATCACGTTATCATCAGCTAAGAGCAGATGTTGTTACTCACACAAACATACATAGGTAGAAGAAATACATAAACTGCAGATATACATGTATATAGCTAAATACCCAAGTATGAGATACAACTGTAGCGGAAGGGATGTTGGTGAAAAGTCTAGAACTTAAGAGAAATAGGTGCACGGGGCTAACTGAGTGTACAAAAGCAGCGCGGTGCAATCGAGAATCAATCAGTTTGATTTCAACACACTTTAGTGAAGTACGCGATAATTGTAATTATGAACTACTACTCCCAAAGTAGTCTTAATAAAGAACGTTTTGTTATACTGAATGTTTGAGTTATTTATTCGAGAGTTCAGAGATTCAACAGAAGCTGCAAAATAATCAGCTAGTTCCCAAAAATTCGTTAGAATAAGAAATTATGCCTAACTAAGCCTATAATTCGTGGGTATTTCTAAAAATTTTCTGGGCCGAGCCAGGGTAGTAATTGTATATCATTTGCTCGGAAGTTGTGTAGTTTTGGAACTATACTTTGATAATTTCCATGGAGACACTTGGAATAATTTGAGGGATATTTTGATACTTCCGGCATCTTTTCTGTGTCATTTCGAGATTTTTTATAACAGGTATAGTATCGAGATCATCTCAGATAATTTCCAAATTATTTTAGGGATCAATTTGAAACTATGAGGAAATCAAGTCAAAACAATTTTAGGGTAGTTTCGATATTGTTGTGATAGTTTCAGATTTTTTTCGGAGAATTTGAAGGATTGGTTTCAGGCTCACTTCGGAACTCTTGGAATATCATTACTGAGTCCTATTTAGTTCGCTTAGAAACTGTTGAAACATTATTAATGATGTATGTTTGTTTAATGGTGTGTTCAGTTTATACTTATATTTAAGAATTCATGAGCTTAACACCGGCTTATAATAATTGAATTTCAGTGTAGAAATGAGAAAAACTGAATTAAGTATGAAAACAAATACCAGAAGGATGGCCTAGTGGTTAAAGGCTACTGCAGTTTCACCATGTGATTCACGGTTCGAATCCCGGTGAAACCTTTGATAACATTACAAAATTGCCTGATGATTATTACGTTGGCGGTTTTCGAAATGGGTCCATCGCAATATGCCAGTAAATGTTTCTTTCTTTTCAGTTTCTCTTAGAAAAACATAATAATTGAAATTCAATTATTATAAGCCGGTGTTAAGCTCATGAATTCTTAAATATAAGTATAAACTGAACACACCATTAAACAAAGCTACAAAGCTTCTCATTCGCAACGAAGAAGAACTTTAGAAAAACAAATCTACATGGCACACAAATTAATATAGATACAAAGTGTCTCAATTGTGTTGTTAGTGTAGAAATGAGAAAAACTGAATTAAGTATGAAAACAAATACCAGCAGGATGGCCTAGTGGTTAAAGGCTACTGCAGTTTCACCATGTGATTCACGGTTCAAATCACGGTGAAACCTTTGATAACATTACAAAATTGCCTGATGATGATTACATTGGCGGTTTTCGAAATGGGTCCATCGCAATATGCCAGTAAATGTTTCTTTCTTTTCAGTTTCTCTTAGAAAAACATAATAATTGAAATTCAATTATTATAAGCCGGTGTTAAGCTCATGAATTCTTAAATATTATTAATGATACTATTTCTTAACAATTAGGAGATTATTTTAGCCTACTTTCAGGAAATTTTCAGAGTCATTTTGCAATTTTATCGGTAACATTTTGGGATTGCTTTCGGCATATTTTCGCGATGAATTCACTACAATTTCGGCATATTTGTAGGAAGTATTTCGGAACTATTTCGTGAAGTTAGATAAAAACGTTTTGAATGCGATTTCGATGTTCTTGTTAGAAAAGTTTGTGATATCTTTTCGGAACAACTTAAGCTTGCTTTTCGGGATCAGTTCGTGCTTCTTTAGAAATGTTTCATGATTGTTTTGGAATCAACTAGCGACTATTTTGGAAAAAAATGTGATACAATTTTGCGTTTTATATTAATATTTCCAGAACTATTTTCATAATAATTTCGTTATTGTTTTGCTTTATTTCCAAACATTTTATGCGATTCTCTGCAAAAAGATTTGGGTTGATCTTCCTTTCCAATTTGTGTCATCCTACTTTTAATTTTGTCTTACAGATTGGCTGCAGCTACATGTCCCAAATCAACTCCTAAAGAGACGTTTTCGGCAGCATTTCGGATTCATTTCGGATTCATTCCGGAATTTTTCAGGATTATTCGAAATTGGTGGAACCGGCAAGTTTCAAGCTTAATCAGGAAGGTATCACTTGGATGATGTTTTGGGACCATTCTCTAATTACATTTCCAGCTATTTCGAGGCTGTTTTCTTGATCATTTCGGAACTTATTCTTGATTTCTTTTGAAATCATCCAAATGGTTTTTAAAAGCTGTTTGGGTTATTTCGGAACAAAGTTTAGGATTATTTCTAATTAAATTCGGACTTGTTTTGGGACCGTATCGAAAATGCGCTCGGGATTATTTTGGGACTATTTCTTCATTTCTTTTGAAATAACCACGAGTTAATTCGACATTATTTTTAAACAGTTTTCAAAATCGTTGGGTTATTCGATATGTATTTGAAGGCTTTCCAAAATAAGTTCAGTTTTATTTTGGAACCATTTCGCCAGTTGCAATCAGCATCATTCATCCAACGGACTTGCCAAACTATTACCGATGGACAATAATTTCGAATCTTTTTTTTCGAGATCGTTTCAAGACCTATTCGAAGCTATATATTCCTTTCTTTTCAGCTTAGGAGAAACAATTAAAGTAATTGAATAACTATTCGTATTAACATGTGTTTAGCTCAGGAATTCTAAAAAACTAACTTTTTCGGTATTGTTAAGAGACTATATCACGAATACCTTCAGGACATATATGTAAATATTATGTATTTATTAAGGAATATGCTTGCAATTTCCAATTAATCCCAGACGTTTTCGATATAGGGTGGGAATGGTTCAGAAAATAATACAGAAATATTTCAGAGGTACACAAGAGATCTCCCGAGCTCGAGGAAGTAGCGAGTAATCTTTATCAGCTCGCATGTCTCGGTCTAGTCATCGAAAACTGTGTTCAAAGGGACAGAAGTGTTCAGGGTATGAATAATAGCCACCCTTTTCTCGAACACATTTCTCGTTAGGATCATACATCGCTTCACTATGCGGCAGCATTCCCCTTTCCGAGGCTGTGTGGCAACAGATTGTTTCAAATTCATTAAAAAATAATAATCCTTATGACAGGTGATAATATGCCAAACAGTTAGGCAAAAATATAATGGTGATACGACACATAAACACTCAAATGCCGTATAAGTATTCTCCCCTTGCTTGAAATTTATTTATTATTTATGTATATTTATTTGCACCCGCGCCGCCTTCTTCTCACTTTGTAAGCGTCGACATAATGATTGATCAACTGGTCAATGTTAAGCGCTTAACTGACGATACCTAAAAGTCTTTAGATATTTACTATCAATTCAATTCTCAGTTATCATACCCCGACCTCTTCTATGTATAGTAGCTGCCTACTTCTTGCGGAATAATGATTAATTATGCGAAATTGCAATTCGCCACTACCAGTAGGTTGGTCCTTTGACACGCAATTTGCCAAGTTGCAAACACTGTTTAATCTCTCAGTCGCACTGTTATACCCAGCTTGCTGGTGTTCAAGGCTACGATGACGAAGTATCCACTTAATGTTTACACAACGGGCAGTTATGGCAAGGCAGCCATAAATTCCATTATAAAATGAACGGTGTTGTTGATTGGCTTAACTGCAGCCTTCAATCCTAAGCCGTATGTAAATTAGCTCATTGAAAGCTTGATTGTTTTGATTTAGGTATAACAACAAGTTTCATTTGGGTGTAGTATTTTTTTGGTAATATTACAAGTAATACATTCAATAATTTTCAAGTATCACTCGGAGGCAATTTGTCCATTATGAATATTCTTATTTAGTAATTATATAAGGCCTGTAACAAAGAAGCAGCTGCCGTGGTGTGATGATAGTGTACTCCGCCTACCACGCCGAAGATCCTGGGTTCACGTAAGCAATATCAAAGTTTTAGAAACAAATTTTTTCAATTAGACGAAACTTTTTTTATGCGGGGTCGCCCCTCGGCAGTGTTTGGCAAGCACTCCGAATGTATTTCTGCCATGAAGTGAAAACTCGTCTACCTTGCATATGCCGTTCGGAGTCGGCATAAAACGAGTAGGTCGCATCCCGCCAATTTCTGGAAACATTAAAAAAAAAGGAGCACGACGCAAATTGGAAGAGAAGCTCTGCTTAAAATCTCTCTGGGCATCAGTATTGTGATCAGTAATGTGATTAAACGGCTAATCCCTTCTTTATTCTGCCAGTCTTTGCGGAAGGAATTTGTTGGTATACGTCATCGTCGAAGCACAGTCAAAGCGAGATCTCGCAATCTTCACGGTTAAGCGAGCGCGGCTAAAGTTGTGTAAACAACAATTCTTGAATTATCCTGAAATTTTGGGGAAATATCCGCAGAAACATCCCGAATTTATCCGGAGATAGACCCAAATGCATACAGATATAATCCTGAAATGAACCTTATACAATTCCGGAGGTATCATTAAAAACACTAAATAACATCTGACCCTGCAGCACCGCCAATAGAAATAAATGTAACAGCATTGGACAAAGAGAAATGCACAAAAATACATAATATATTAAAACAATTGTATGGTTTTAAAGTGGTTAGTTCTACTATCACAAAGATAATAGATTCTAAGGAAGAACGATTTGTTAAAATTATGAAGCCCAAAGGCAACGAAACTGAGAGGCGTCAAAAATGGACATTTCCAGGAGAATATGTGCATTTTCTCGTGTTTAAGTCAAATATGGATACAAGCGAAGCAGCATCAAAACTAGCAGGACATTTGAGAACACATCCTTCTAAAATAAATTATTGTGGTAGTAAAGACAAACGTGCCAAAACCACACAAAAATTTTGTATAAAACGTCGAATACCCTAACATATTGTAAGCGCTGCACAAAGCTCCAAAATAAAGGTTGGCAATTTTGAGTTCAGTAGTGAGGTGCTCAAGTTGGGCGATTTGAAAGGAAATCGATTTAGAATCGCTTTAAGACATATTGCTGGCGATGAGCAGGAAATAGAAAAGTGTCTGCTTAACTTACGTGATCACGGATTTATAAATTACTTCGGGTTGCAACGATTTGGTAATAGTCCGGGAACACCCACTTACGAGATTGGCGTGGCGTTGTTGAAGTCGGATTATAAAACGATGTCCAGCCCCTGAGGATGCCAAGGAGCTTGGCGAAACGTCGGGTTTATAAGTGAAGTTTAATCTTGCACTGTTCAAATTTTTCTGAATTATTCCGAAACATTTCCAAAAAAATTACAAAATAATTCCGAAATAGTTCTTTAGTATTTCTAAAATGTACTCAAAAACAAGCCCGCAACACTCTGTTGAAATTATCCGAAAATTGCGATGAAATAGTCCCCAAATAGTTTTAAACTTACGGCTAAATATTCCCAAAATGGGGCTTAAAACAATCCCCGAATGATCTAAAAATAGTCCTGTAATCATTTTAAAAACACTCCCAAAGTAGCCCTCAGAAAAAGCTTAAAAAGAGTGCTCCCAAAGAGATTACCAAACAAAATTCTGTATTTATCTCAAAACAGTCCCTAAGTGATCATAAAAAAAACATAAAAATGTTCCATTTATGGTCTAAAATCTATGACACCTGAAGACTAAACAAAAATTGACTGTGTCCCATTGGGAAGAATATGACACTGCCTTCTTTTCCAAAATTTCCCAGACCTTCATCTATATCACCTTTGTATCAAATATTAATGGTCTAAGTAAAGTTAACACTGAGTTACAGCAGTTCAATAGAAGGGAAAAGGTGCCACTGAAAACGAATACACCCGATTTTGAATACACCGCCGCCTATTTTCTAAATTGTCTCTAACCTTTTCTTTTTTTTTTTTGCTATTTCTTCTATTCAAAATTTTGTTTTTATATATGGTTTTAATACCAACTTGGGTGGAATATTTTTCGGCGCGTTCATTAGAATTTGATCAGTGACACGTGTTTAATAGCACTGCGTTATTTGCAACGCTTCTACTGTTTACGATTACAACAATACTATTTGTATGTAATATATTTGCTAGACAAGCTCGTATAACTTTGTTTAATTCGTCTTTTAGTTGTTGATACTACAGAAAAATTACATGGGGATAGTTTCAAAAACATATTTCTGAACATAACTTCACCTTAATACCTGAGTATGAAGGTTGTGTAACGCAACCCTTTCAAAGGGTTGTCAGTACAATTTATACCTTCTCCAATTTTCAACCTCACTACTCGTGACGAATCCTGTTTCCTTGCAGCCGAGGCTTAGGCGACCCCAAGTTCCTCATGGATCTAGGGGGTGGAACGACGGGCTTGTACAAGAACAACCTCAGTAAGAATGCAGGTGTACTCGCATTCAAAGCTCAGCACCCAAAAAGCAGCTGACGGAGAAGTGAAATTCAAAAGCATGTGCAAATTTTGTTATATTTTTCTAACATCAATAACAAAAGAAATTGTATAAAGCAATATGAATACAAACTTTTTTGTTTAAATAAATTCATATATTTTCTTCTGTTTTATTCTTCTAACAATGCTGATGATCTCTTTAGATTGAAGTCTAAATATCTACCAGAAAAAAATATATAAATGTAAAGATATAAAATTTAAAAAAAATTATTCATGAGACGAGGCTTTCTAGCTGAACATATCTATGAATTTGGTACAGCCAAAGCTGTTACCTTTCATCGAAACATAACTTTGTTTGCACATAAATAAAATGAAACAAGTAAGGAAGGCTAAGTTCGGGTGTAACTGAACATTATATACTCAGCGTGAGCTTCAATTGTACATTTCATTTCAGATAGATTACTTTTCTTCATAACACCTGGCACCGCCCGTTTAAAAAAAAATGTCTCCCCATTTCCTCTTACAATAAAACTTGATAAGTGAAATATCATTGATTCAAAACTATTTTTTGCTAGGTTATATCTTATTATTCTAGTCTATGACCCTTTCAAATTTGTTTTATATAAAAGTGGGCGTGGTTTTTAACCGATCCCGTCCATTTTTACTAGAAATATTTTCTGCTATAGGGAAAATTTGTGTACCCAATTTTATTACGATCCGTTAATTTTTCTTCGAGTTAAGGCTCCCGAAGCATAGAAAATTGCTTAGTCATAAAAGGGGCGCTGCCACGCCCATTCTTAAAATTTGAAGTTTTTCCTATTTATTGTTATAAATCCACTTGGCAAATGAAACGCCATTGATATAAAGCTCTTTTTTTCAAAGATATAGTTAATTTTATTCGTCCACGACCATTTTAAGAATCTTTCATATAAAAGTGGGCGTGGTCCTCAAACCGATTTCGTTAATTTTTCCTGCAAGCATTCCTTATAGTAAGGGCAACCTCTCTGCCGAATTTTGTTATGATAGGTTTAAGGATTTTTGATTTATGATTAATAATATTTGTAAAATTGATTTCATCACAAGTGGGCGGTGCCACGCCCATTTTAAAAATTTTTTTCAAATAAGGCGGTATCTTGCTCCGGGCGCCACTCACAGGAGGCGCCAAATGGTCCGCAAAGCAGACCTTCCTTCAATTTGTATTTTTTGCTTCCTTTAATTTTTATTTTGTATTTTTATTATAACTGATTTCTGGAAAATATTGATTTCTGGAAACAATTTTCTATACATATATCTTTTTTTCTCACGTTCAACGTAACGGTGGGAATTATTAAAAAATGCTTTAACAAAAACTGTCAAACGTGAATCTGAAATACGATGGAGCGCCAGAATATAAGCGGTTAGCTTTATCGTCGATGGGCTAGAGTATGTAATAGAACACTTAGAACAATTAGCAGAGAACACTAACACCACAAGTGACACCAGAAGCGAAGCTACAGTTCTGTGGCAAAATATACTAAATTTTAGTTTCATAACATTAGTTAATTTCTGGTATGAAATCTTAAGGAGGATTGATCGCGTGCAGCTCAGATTTCAAGATCCGGGGATGAAGTTTAGAGATGCGTATCATGATCTAAAATCATTAGGGACTGAACAATCCGAAATTCGACACACTCTCTGTGAATATATTTTGCCGCGGGGCAAGAAAACCTCATTACGCCACCGATTGCTTAAATCACGCACTTCGAGATAAATCGTTGTATAAAATTACAATTAGAGAAAACATTAATATTGCAATTACTATGAATTTTTATGTAGGGCATAATAACATTGATGAGCAGTTTATGAATTCAAAATAGCTGAAAAAAATAGCATAACCTGAGTTTAAATTAGAATTTCTTATTAGAATGTGTAGAGAATGTTCTATATAACTATGCCCATGTTAACTTGGGTCTATACTGCTGTACAATATTTAACATGTTATGTTCTAATGTATTTTACTTTAATCGAAATACGGCAATGAACATAGGCAAACAACTTGAATGTATGCTATGCCTTCTATATGCTATAATACACATGCACATACATACATTTACTTTTGACTGAGCACATGTGTTCACAAACAATTTCACCAGCCAATCGTGTCACTCAAATGACCAACGTGACTTGGATGTTGTATAAGCCTAACCAAAGTTGGGGTAAGGCTAACACAAGGCTATGAAGAGGCGCAGTTGTCGTTAAATGCGGACCAAATTTAAACAAGTATAGCTGGTATGTTTATGTGCCTACTTGTCTTTGAAGGTCTTGTATGGTAGTGTTTGGGTTTCTTTGAAGATAAAATATTACATAATTTCGAAGCATTTTTAAAACCGCTCTAAATTGCTAAAGGAGAGCTAAAAAAAATGGTTTTAGTAATTCTTATTTGCGATAAACGCGATATAAGAAATTTGGTTATCTCTTTTGCAAATTGATAGATTTTGGGTTTCGTGTGGGCAAAGGCAAAAATAAAGTTTAGAATTTAAGAAGAAATAAAAAATTTAAAACAAGATTAAATTTGAAGGGGAGCAATTTGCTTGAAACTTATAATAAAACAAGTAAGGAAGGTTAAGTTAGGGTGTAACCGAACATTACATACTCAGTTGAGAGCTATGGTGACAACATAAGGGAAAATAACCATGTAGGAAAATGAACCGAGGGAAACCCTGGAATGTGTTTGTATGACATGCGTATCAAATGAAAGGCATTAAAGAGTATTTTATGAGGGAGTGGGCCATAGTTCTATAGGTGGACGCCATTTAGGGATATAGCCATAAAGGTGGATCAGGGTTGTCTCTAGAATGCGTTTGTGCGATATGGGTATCAAATGAAAGGTGTTAATGAGTATTTTAAAAGGGAGTAATCCTTAGTTCCATAGGTGGACGCCGTTTCGAGATATCGCCATAAAGGTGGACCAGGGGTGACCCTAGAATTTGTTTGTACAATATGGGTATCAAATGAAAGGTGTTAATGAGTCTTTTTAAAAGGGAGTGGGCCTTTGTTCTATAAGTGTTCGCCTTTTCGATATAGCGCCATAAAGGTGGACCAGGGGTGACTCTAGAATGAGTTTGTACGATATGGGTATCAAATTAAAGGCATTAATGAGAGTTTTAAAAGGGAGTGGTGGTAGTTGTATATGTTAAGGCGTTTTCCAGATATCGACCAAAATGTGGATCAGGGTGACCCAGACCATCATCTGTTGGATACCGCTAATTTATTTATATATGTAATACCTGCCAAGATTTTAAGGGTTTTTTATTTCGCCCTGCAGAACTTTTTCATTTTCTTCTACATAATATTTTCGTATTTGGTATAGAATTATGGCATTTTTTTCATTTTTCGTAATTTTCGATATCGAAAAAGTGGGCGTGGTCATAGTCGGATTTAGTTCATTTTTCATACAAAACTAAAGTGAGTTCAAGTAAGCACGTGAACTAAGTTCGTTAAAGATATGTCGATTTTTGCTCAAGTTATCGTGTTAACGGCCATGCGGAAGGACAGACGGACGACTGTGTATAAAAACTGGGCGTGGCATCAACCGATTCCGCCCATTTTCACAGAAAACAGTTAACGTCATAAAATCTATGCCCCTACCAAATTTCAAAAGGATTGGTTAATTTTTGTTCGACTTATGGCGTTAAAAGTATCCTAGACAAATTAAATGAAAAAGGGCGGAGCCACGCCCATTTTGAAATTTTCTTTTATTTTTGTATTTTGTTGCACCACATCATTACTGGAGTTGAATGTTGACATAATTTACTTATATACTGTAAAGATATTAAATTTTTTGTTAAAATTTTACTTAAAAAAATTTTTTTTTAAAAGTGGGCGTGGTCCTTCTCCGGTTTTGCTAATTTTTATTAAGCGTACATATAGTAATAGGAGTAACGTTCCTGCCAAATTTCATCATGATATCTTCAACGACTGCCAAATTACAGCTTGCAAAAGTTTTAAATTACCTTCTTTTAAAAGTGGGTGGTGCCACGCCCATTGTCCAAAATTTTACTAATTTTCTATTCTGCGTCATAAGTTCAACTCACCTACCAAATTTCGTCGCTTTATCTGTCTTTGGTAATGAATTATTGCACTTTTTCGGTTTTTCGAATTTTTCGATATCGAAAAAGTGGGCGTGGTTATAGTCCGATATCGTTCATTTTAAATAGCGATCTGAGATGAGTGCTCAGGAACCTACATGCCAAATTTCATCAAGATACCTCAAAATTTACTCAAGTTATCGTGTTAACGGACGGACGGACGGACATGGCTCAATCAAATTTTTTTTCGATCCTGATTATTTTGATATATGGAAGTCTATATCTATCTCGATTCCTTTATATATGTACAACCAACCGTTATCCAATCAAACTTAATATACTCTGTGAGCTCTGCTCAACTGAGTATAAAAAGGGGCAGTGCCACGGCCATTTTTCAAGATTTAAATTTTGTCTCATTTCTTGTTATATTGACCATTTTTCGCTAAGATTAAACTTATTATTTTTGCCTACGACCCTTTTTAAAGTCATTTATATAAAAGTGGGCATGGTTATTATTTTCGTCTACAACCCTTTTAAAAATCTTTTATATAAAAGTGGGCGTGGTCCTTAACCGATTTTGTTAATTTTTTTTCAAAGCATTCCTTATAGTAAAGACAATTTCTCTGCCGAATTTTGTTATGATAGGTCTAACGATTTCAGATTTATGATTAATAACCAACCGTTATCCACTCAAAGTTATAATACCATGTGTACAAGTACAGCTGGGTATAAAAAGTATTTTTAAAGGGAGTTCGCCTTAGTTCTCTAGGTGGACGCCTTTTCGAGATATCGCCATAAAGGCGGACCAGGGGTGACTCTAGAATTTGTTTGTACGATATGGGTATCAAATGAAAGGTGTTAATGAGTATTTTAAAAGGGAGTGGGCCTTAAGCCTATGGGTGGACGCCATTTCGAGATATCGCCATAAAGGCGGACCAGGGGTGACTCTAGAATTTGTTTGTACGATATGGGTATCAAATGAAAGGTGTTAATGAGTATTTCAAAGGGGAGTGGGCCTTAGTTCTATAGGTGGACGCCTTTTCGAGATATTGTTGTAAAGGTGGACCAGGGTTGATTCTAGAATGCGTTTGTACGATATGGGTATCAAATGAAAGGTGTTAATGAGTATTTTAAAAGGGAATGGGCCTTAGTTCTATAGGTGGACGCCTTTTCGAGATATTGTTATAAAGGTGGACCAGGGTTGATTCTAGAATGCGTTTGTACGATATGGGTATCAAATGAAAGGTGTTAATGAGTATTTTAAAAGGGAGTGGGCCTTAGTTCTATAGGTGGACGCCTTTTCGAGATATTGTTATAAAGGTGGACCAGGGGTGACTCTAGAATGTGTTTGTACGATATGGGTATCAAATTAAAGGAATAAAGGTTTTTAAAAGGGAGTGGCCCTTAGTTGTATATGTGAAGGCGTTTTCGAGATATTGACCAAAATGTGGACCAGGGTGACCCAGAACATCATCTGTCGGGTACCGCTAATTTATTTATATATGCAATACCACGTATAGTATTCCTGCCAAGATTCCAAGGGCTTTTGATTTCACCCTGCAGAAATTTTTCATTTTCTTCTACTTAATATGGTGTCACACCCATTTTAAAAAGGTTTTTTTCTAAAGTTATATTTTACGTCAATAAACCAATGCAATTACCATGTTTCATCCCTTTTTTCGTATTTGGTATAGAATTATGGCATTTTTTTCATTTTTCCTAATTTTCGATATCGAAAAAGTGGGCGTGGTCATAGTCGGATTTGCGCCATTTTTTATACCAATACAAAGTGAGTTCATATAATTATGTGAACTGAGTTTAGTAAAGATATATCAATTTTTGCTCAAGTTATCGTGTTAACGGCCATGCGGAAGGACAGACGGACGACTGTGTATAAAAACTGGGCGTGGCATAAACCGATTTCGCCCATTTTCACAGAACACAGTTAGCGCCATAAAATCTATGCCCCTACCAAATTTCAAAAGGATTGGTTAATTTTTGTTCGACTTATGGCGTTAAAAGTATCCTAGACAAATTAAATGAAAAAGGGCGGAGCCACGCCCATTTTTAAATTTTCTTTTATTTTTGTATTTTGTTGCACCATATCATTACTGGAGTTGAATCTTGACATAATTTACTTATATACTGTAAAGATATTAAATTTTTTGTTAAAATTTTACTTTTAAAAAAATTTTTTTTTAAAAGTGGGCGTGGTCCTTCTCCGATTTTGCTAATTTTTATTAGGCGTACATATAATAACATGAGTAACGTTCCTGCCAAACTTCATCATGATATCTTCAACGACTGCCAAATTACAGCTTGCAAAAGTTTTAAATTACCTTCTTTTAAAAGTGGGCGGTGCCACGCCCATTGTCCAAAATTTTACTAATTTTCTATTTTGTGTCATAAGTTCAACTCATCTGCCAAGTTTCGTCGCTTTATCGGTCTTTTTTAATGAATTATCGCACTTTTTCGGTTTTTCGAAATTTTCGATATCGTTCATTTTAAATAGCGATCTGAGATGAGTCAGGAAACTACATACCAAATTTCATCAAGATACCTCAAAATTTACTCAAGTTATCGTGTTAACGGGCGGACGGACGGACGGACGGACATGGCTCAATCAAATTTTTTTTCGATCCTGATTATTTTGATATATGGAAGTCTATATCTATCTCGATTCCTTTATATATGTACAACCAACCGTTATCCAATCAAACTTAATATACTCTGTGAGCTCTGCTCAACTGAGTATAAAAATGTGGTCCAACGGGGCGTATACGTAACATTTTGAGTCATCGCCCTGTGTCGTGGTTGGTAACTTACAGAATATCAATCAATTTGAAAATAACAAATTTATCAACTTATTTGGCAAATGGTATTATGAATCATTTTTAGTAAAATCATCCTTTTTAATAATAGAAAATAATAGAACTTATAAGCAACCTTACAGGTTGTGTATAAAAAATGGAATATTAAATTTATTTTATAACACAATTTTTTCTCAATATATTGCTTACTAAGTGTATGCCGAAAATAGATAACCAAAATTGTTATACACAGACAAAAAACAAAAAAAAAATCAATTCTTATCCTCGACATTAAAGCACAACCAGGGGTTAAGGAAACATCTCCATAAGAACTATGACGACATTCGGCACCTGCCAACACAACCGTTTGACCCACAGAAGCATAAGCAGGACCTAAGCCAAATCCACACAGAATCGGTAAAGGCTTTTGCCAGATGCCGCCCAATGAACCCTGTTATTAATATGCAATATCCCACCCTTGCAGAAGAGGAAAGCACACTACCAAGGGAGACGCGAGTCACCCTCGCCCAAATTCGTTCTGGATACTGTAACAGATTAAAAAAAATTATGAAACAAAAGGAAGATGGAAGTAACAAAGGGGAAATGTACAAAGAAGGAAAGAAGATAAACGAATGCAAAATGAAATAAAGAAAAGACAGGACAGGGAGACGATACGAAGGAAGAGGAAAGAAATTAAATGGAATAAGGGGAACATAGGAAAGGCGAAATAAATAAAAGAGGAAGGAAGGAAGACAACGAAAACCGGAACCGGAACCGAAATCGATGTCGAAATGAAAAACAAGTCTGGAACTAAATCCGGAAACTAAAACGAACCCAGTACAGAAAATGAATCCAAAATCGTAATCAAAATCTAAGCCGGATTCGAAGCCGTAAGCCGTACCCAGAAATGAAAACATAAAGCAATTGAAACCATAATCGGAATTCAAGTAGGAACCAGGAATTAACAAAACCTTTAATGGAACGAGATTGAAGCCCGAGCTTAAACCAGAACTGAAACCAAAACCCAAACTAAAACCTGGATACGAAATAGTAGTCTAAACCATTAAAACAGAAACAGGAAAAAAATATAACCTGGATAAAAATCGATACCGACACCTACGCTGGCAATCATAACCAGAAAGAAAACCGGTATCTAAACAAGCACCACACCTACTTGAATCTGGAATGGAAAACGAAGCTATAACTGAAGCCGAGGCTGGAGCTAAATCTAACACTATGGTGAGCGGGAACTAAAACCTGAGAGCGTATCCGAGTACTTAACTTAAACTCAAAGCAAAACAGCAATCTAAGCTACATCCAAAACTGAAACTGATACCGATACCGAACTATAACCAGAGCCGTAACCTAAACATAAGCTCTCACTTATTAAAAGCGGAAATCAAACGCGGAAACATAATCGAAATTTAAACCAAAATTGGTGCTGCAAACAGCATTAAAATCATAGTCGAGCAGGGTACCGGCTAAATGAAGTCAAAGGTTGTATTCGAATCAATTTATCAATCTGGTATGAAATCAAAGTCAAGAAACAGAGTAGCCGAAATCGGATTTAAATTTAGAATAAAAATCAAGATTAAATTTGAATTTAATATTTAAAAAGCAAGAAACTGAAATTATGGCTCTATGAAGAAAAAAAACTATTTGAAATGAGGAGCTGTTTCAATATCTATAGTTCTCTCCCGGATGCCAACGGTGAGTTTCAAAGGAGGTATAGTAATGAGTGGTATGAGCTATGTGTAGATATGAAGATAGTGGAGCGAATAAAAGTCCAAAGTCTTCGATGGCTAGGTAATGTTATGCGAATATCCGAAGACGCTCTGGCCAAGAAATAAGTTTAATCTTCGAATTGTTATTCTTTTTACTTCGTAAACAAGTTTTATCTTTTACAAATATTCAATAATATACTAGAAAACAGTTTATAAGTTTAATTTCGTATTAAATCTTTAAACAGTGCAATATACATAGTGGCTTTTTGTGCAATTTAAACATTCAGTCCGTGTGTTCATAGATCATAGATTTTCACAAAAATTTGTGATAATTCATACCTTTTTGTTGGTAGCTGCTATTAGCAAGTCATTGTGTGCCCTTTTTGCTGTCTGTTGTGTTCGCTGCTAGCTATACGCTGTCTTGCGATTTGCATCCAATGCTCCAAAATAACTCTCGCCCATATTTTTGAACAGCTGTTCAATTTATCCTATACTTATAATTTCTTTTGCCTATTTTTCTTTTGGGTTTGTTTAGCTTTGTAATTATGTTGGATTGCTGTGTCAAGAAGTGCACCAATCAAAAGAAAATTTCCCGTGGTGATACTTATGTTTGTTGTTGGCTCTGTGATAATATGGCTCATGTTATCTGTGCCGGTTTCTCTAACATAGGTGGTCGGGTGGTTGACCTAATATACAGCAAAATTGGACTGAACTGGACATGTCATGATTGTCGTTCCGTAGAAAATGACATGCGAGCTTTCATGAGGCAAACTCAGAAAGAGTTCAACAACATTTTTATTGGATTTCGTGACCTTATCGAAAGATTCAAAACGATGGAGGCTTGCTTTAAAAAGTTGAAAGTGATATCTGAATCCCCAAAACGTAAGAAATGTATGCCCAACAATGATTCCAACTTTTCTTCGAGTCAGGGGCAAAGCTGACAATATCTCTCATATCGAATTCATAGCAGTTAGGCTTTCATTCGGTAGCTATAGCGTAATTGTTTGCTGTTCGTATATACCACCTCGTTCGGATATGGATGTTTATGCTAGACATAGCTCGGCCATCTGCGATTTGCATTCGCAGTTGGGAAATAACGATCGACTTGTTGTTGTTGGTGACTTTAACTTGCCAACAGTTAGTTGGGTTAATATAAGTGATTCAAACTTCTTAACTCCCACTGCTCAACATGAGTTTCTCAATTGCTTGTTAGACTCATCTCTTTTACAGATTAACAATGTTCTAAATAGTGGAAATAAAATGCTGGATTTAGTATTTTTGGATGGCTCGGTGGGTACTGCCCTTACGCAAATTCCACCTTTATCCCTTCCAGAAAACCCTCTTCACCCTACGCTGGAGATATCACTTGATATTAGCCTAGCCCGTAGGATTCAAGTACGGTCTCGTCCCCGATCTAGATGCTTCTACAAAACGAATTTCATTATGTTCAATGATATGTTGGCTTCCCATGATTGGTCGGATCTCTATGCTTGCACTGATGTCGATTCGGCTATCTCTATATTTTACAGTACGCTTGATGGCTTCTTTGATACCTGCATTCCTACTCGCTATACCCTATGTTCGAATAAGCCCCCTTGGTTTTCAAGGCAACTTATCAGACTTAATAACATTAAATCTAGGCTTTATAAGAGATTCAAGAAATCTGGAGCATCTGCACACCTCTCTAAATATCTAATAGCTCGTTCTAAATTTCACCGTCTTAATCAGCTTTGTTATAAAAATTACTTGAGTTGTTGTAAAGCCCAATTTTTTAGAAATCCAAAAAAGTTTTACAGTTTCGTAAACTCAAAGCGGAAAACTTGTGGGTATCCTTCCTCATTAACCTTTGGAGGTAAAAAAGCTTGCACTGATGACGACGTTGCTGAACTCTTTTCTGAGTTATTTAAGTCCACGTATTCATCCAGTGGTTTTCATTCCGGTCAATATCCCTATCGCTTAGATAGCTCGAATTCCATTAGGAATCCTGCTATTGATGGTAATATTGTTCTTCAGAGTCTTCAATCTTTGAAGCCCACCTTTTCTCCGGGACCGGACGGTGTTCCTAGTGCTTAGGTACCGCGCCGAAAGCATGTAGGAGCCTATTTTAAAATTATTTGAGCTATCTCTGGGATCTGCGTCATTCCCGGCACTTTGGAAACAGTCTTTTATTATACCCCTGCATAAAAAAGGTAGTAGGTCAAAAGTTGAAAACTACAGGGGTATTGCTAAACTTTCAGTCATTCCTAAAGTCTTTGAACAGATTGTTACCAGTCAACTCCAATATCAGTGTTCTAGTCTTTTATCTCCATGCCAAAACGGTTTCATTCGTCAAAGGTCAACCACTACAAATTTGCTTGTATTCACCTCTATAGTTATGGAAGGATTTTTAGCGAACAAGCAAACGGATGTCATCTACACGAACTTCAGCAAAGCTTTTGATACCGTCAACCATGAGTTACTTATTCATAAGCTTGATTTACTGCGCTTTCCGTTTCGCCTATTAATGTGGCTGAAAAGCTATCTTTCTAACCGGACCCAAAAAGTCCTGTTCAAGTGCAATCTGTCGGAATCGTTCGGAGTTTCCTCCGGCGTACCCCAGGGAAGTCATCTAGGCCCTTTGCTCTTTGCCCTTTTCATTAATGACTTGCCACAGACAATATTATATTCCCATACTATAATGTATGAGGATGATGTAAAACTTTGCTACACTTACTGTCCTACCGATTTGAGTTCCTTGGATCTCCTTCAGGCCGACTTGGACTCGTTCCAATGTTGGTGCACAACAAATTTACTAGCTTTAAATTGCTCTAAATGTAAGCATATGACATTTCGCCGAGTGAAGCCAGCATTCAAACCTTATGTAATAGATGATACGCCTTTGGAACGTATATCTATTGCAAATGATCTAGGTGTCCTTTTTGATCCGAAATTGAATTTTAACATGCATATTTCATCTATTGCCAACAAAGCGTTGGGTTTACTTGGATTTGTTAAAAGATGGGCTAAAGAATTAGATGATCCGTACATCACTAAGTTTCTTTACACATCGCTGGTTCGTCCAATACTCGAGTATTGCTCATGCGTTTGGTCCCCTGTTTCTCAAAAGCATATAAAGCGTCTTGAGTCAGTTCAAAAGCAATTATTGATATTTGCATTGCGCGGCCTTAATTGGGACTCAAGTCTCCACCTTTCTCCATACAGAAGTAGACTTCTTCTTATTAACTTACCCACTCTGGAAAATCGGAGAATATTACTCGGGGTATTGTTCATCCATAAGCTCATTATTGGAGAAATTAATTCTTCGGACCTTCTCAGCCGCTTGCTTTTTGCGGCTTCCCCTAGAGTATCCAGACACTACGTTCCTTTCTATTTACCCCTTTGTCGACGAAACTTTGCTAAAAATAATCCTCTTCTTATGTGGTGCGCGCACTACAATGACTTGTATATCTGTATCAGTCTTGAATGTACTTTTGCCACTATACGTAATGCAATACTTGCCTATCTAATTTAAGAGATACAAGCTAATTTAATTTGCCGGCATTTTATTTCTTCCATCAAAAACAAGAACTTTCTCGTTTAAGGATGGAAGAAAATTTATCAACAGGTATCATTAAGAAGGAACAAGACAGTACTGTGTTGATTGGAATCTGGTGCATTCCAACAACTTAGAAAACATGCTTTTTCATGAGTCACTGACCGGAATCGTATGCATTCCGGCAGTATAATCTTATGGATAAGGCATCGAGCTGATTGGAATCCGGTGTATTCCAACAACACAGGTCATGTTACTTTTTTATGCCTTGTGATGGCGTATCCTCATTACACTACTCTTAGCACTGCTGGATTCCCATGACATGCTGATTGGAATTTTGTTGCATTCCAACAGGAAGATTGGAATCCACTGCATTCCGAAATCATGCTGAGTGGAATCTGATGCATTCCGCCAGTATAAGATTTCGGTATAAGATCTTATTTCTGCTCATATTTCTTATTATTATTATATTCTGAAATTAAAGAGTAATGTTCATTAATATAACATTGTTGAAATCTCGATATATCTTAAATTTTATCTTTTGAGTTGTATTTTTATATATCTTTTATATTATGCAGTCGACCATAGTTTGTCGTCGACTTTAAATAATAAATAAATAAATACAGCAGTTTAGAAGCAGAAGAAAGGGACAACTCCACTTATTTGGTAGACACAGGTGGAGGCAGACATGAGTCTAAAAAGAATCACCGATTGGTATTTTGTAGCCCACTGCCAAAATGTAACCCCATTTTGAGAAATCTTTGCTGATTTATTTTAATTTCTTACAGCACCTACCGAAGAGCTTTTGGTATGAAAGCAACATAACTCACTAAACACTAAAGAGATTATCATTTTATTCCAAAAATAGTCTGACGAATATTAGCATCACTAAGCTGTTAGTAAATAATCACGAAACAACAAAACATGAAGCAGCCGCTCTAAGGTGCGTGTACATATTAAAGCTAGCAACACTTATGTGGAAGGCGAGGAAGAGCTATCTACACACAGATGCAGTCATCAGCCGAAGTTGTTACCCACACATGCACAAGCATATGGCTACAAACTACAAATATACATGTACTTATCTAGCTGGTAACTAACCGAGCATGAGCAACAACTGTTCGCGAAATTACTAGACTTTAGGAGAAATGGGTGAACGAGGAAAACGGGAGTATAAAAGCAGCGTAAGCTGAGTAATAACGAGTTAGTTTTGATTTAAGCACGCTATTGGTTGTGAAGTATAATTGAGAAGTAATAGTCCCAAAAAAATCTAAATAAAGACCAGTTTGCAATACTGAATACTGGAGTGATTTATTCAACAGTTTAGTGATTCGAACGTTAGCAGAAGGTTTCACATAAGCGAAGTTTCCCAAACTTCGTTAAAATATTAACAACTAGAAATATATACCACTTTCAATCGAGTATTTTGAAAAAACAAATTAGTCGTTATTTCGTGAATGACGATAAATGTTTTTCCATTAAATAAATAAATACAAGGAACGATAACGCCCGAAGAATTTAAGAGTGAGCTTCGCTACGAATTTACGTGGTGCCACTTTTCTTACAAATTGACGGGCCGGGACCTACATGTTTTACGCCGGCTCCTGACGGCATCTTGAAGGCAGATGAGTTTTTATTGAGAAACATTTCATGGCAGAAATACAATCGGGGTATTCACCAAATCACTGCCGAGGAGCGAACCTACATAGAAAACTGTTTTCTAATTGAAAAATATCGTTTCTAAATATTTGGTATTCCTTTGCGTGGGGCTCGAACTGAGTATCTTCGGTCTAGTAGGCGGAGCACGCTGCCACCACATGACGGCCACATTGGATGAGTAAATCTAAAAATTTCAGTTTATTTTCCCAATCAATGTGCTCTTATCAATAAACTTAATTAGGCCTTTGTGTTACTTAAATATTAAAAATATGACACAAATTTTAGTATGTCATAACTTATGCAAATCTTCCTTAATAGCCACTATCTTATTCCGCCATTTTTTATTCCTTTATTAAGTATATGCATTTTGTCCATCATGTTATTTGTGAGCATAAAAAAACTATGCACTTAAACGCAACATGCATACTCCTAACAATTTTATATATGTACATATGGGTATATACTTACACTGACTTTACATATGCAGCGTTCTTTATGATAGATTTTAAATTTTATATTGCCATATATAAATTTATTCCGCCATACTGTGATATGCAAATTTCTGCTCTGCACACCTCAATTTGTATAGTAAACTTGTTTATGGCCGTTCATCTTATCGTTTGTCGTTAGTGGCATTTTGTACAATTTACAGTTTTCAACAGCACTCTTTTTCACATACCGCAACATATTAATCACAGCTACTATTAAATGTGCAACTACATACATACGCAAGCACATACTTTCATAGGTGTGTGTGCACATTAGAATGCATCACTCGCCATACGAATTTTTTTTTTTTTTTGTCGAAAAACCCAGTTGTAAATGAATTCATGAAACATCCATACTTGACGCATGAATTGGAGCTATGTATGCAGGCCAGTATAAATGCACGTTTATTTCTTTTTAACATGTGTAGTTTCTCATGGGGCATGCATACTCTATTACTCCCTTTGTATTAGCTGTGTTTTTTTTACATCTGCATACATGTACACTTAAACTTTATACGGACTGCCAAGTGCACAACTTTATGTACCGTTCTGAAATTGCTATGCAGAAAATTAGTACTCATAAATTTCAAAACGCATTATACTCAGTTGCAACTGAAATATGTGTCTATGTTTTACCTTTACACTACCTCTGTGTTTAACTCTAAAAATGGTAACAAGCGCCAAAATATAATTGCTGGATTTATTCATGAGTGAAATGAGAGAACTGAGAGAAATACCGTTGAAGTAGGATTTCATTTTTATTTCATACAACTCGTTGCACGAAAATATACATAGGTTTGAGCATAACATAAATTGCACGGATTGTATAAAATTTTTGCATATTTTTTTGTTGTAACTTCACAATACATGCATGGTTTGCAAGGCAAAGCGAATCCCCCTATTATGTTTGGGCAGCTCTTTCCTGGCAACGTTCGTTTTTGCTTGGTCAAATAGAATGCTGTAAAAAGTGCACGGACATTCATAATAAACGCCCATGTCATGAATCGGATATGCGAGGTCACAAATCGTATAATGCTAAGATTTTCCGTATCAATTTTGTTTAAAACTTTTTCAAAACACATCAACTTTTATAACTTCGGTTAAAAAATTAGCACGCTAATGTGCACTTAGAAATGCATACATATTTTATAGTATTTTATGCGCTGTTAGCGGCAACCCAGTTCGTCATTCACGCATTTATTAATAACACTTTCCAGTATTTTCAATCAGCTACGGTTTTAAACCAACGGAATTCTTATTAAGTAGTAGCATGTATTTATTGAAATTTTCTCCGTTGAGGTATATTTTTATACTCAGTTGAGCAGAGCTCACAGGGTATATTAACTTTGATTGGATAACGGTTGGTTGTACAGGTATAAAGGAATCGAGATAGATATAGACTTCCATATATCAAAATCATCAGTATCGAAAAAAAATTTGATTGAGCCATGTCCGTCCGTCCGTCCGTCTGTCCGTTAACACGATAACTTGAGTAAATTTTGAGGTATCTTGATGAAATTTGGTACGTAGATTCCTGGGAACTCATCTCAGATCGCTATTTAAAATGAACGATATCGGACTATAACCACGCCCATTTTTTCGAAATCGAAAATTTCGAAAAACCGAAAAAATGCGATAATTCATTGCCAAAGGCGGATAAAGCGATGAAACTTGGTAGATGGGTTGACGTTATGACGCAGAATAGAAAACTAGTAAGATTTTGGACAATGGGCGTGGCACCGCCCACTTTTACAAGAAGGTAATTTAAAAGTTTTGCAAGCTGTAATTTGGCAGTCGTTGAAGATATCATGATGAAATTTGGCGGGAACGTAACTACTATTACTATATATGTGCTGAATAAAAATTAGCAAAATTGGATGAAGAACACGCCCACTTTTTAAAAAAAATGTTTTTAAATTCAAATTTTAACAAAAAATTTAATATCTTTACTGTATATAAGTAAATTAAGTCAAAATTCAACTCCAGTAATGATATGATGCAACAAAATACAAAGATAAAAGAAAATTTCAAAATGGGCGTGGCTCCGCCCATTTTCATTTAGTTTGTCTAGAATACTTTTAATGCCATAAGTCGAACAAAAATTTACCAATCCTTGTGAAATTTGGTAAGGATATAGCTTCTATGACGATAACTGTTTTCTGAGCAAATGGGCGAAATCAGTTGAAGCCACGGCCAGTTTTTATACACAGTCCACCGTCTGGCCTTCCGCTCGGCCGTTAACACAATAACTTGAGCAAAACCGATATATCTTTACTAAACTTAGTCCACGTACTTATCTGAACTCACTTTATCTTGGTATAAAAAATGACCGAAATCCGACCATAACCACGCCCACTTTATCGATATCGAAAATTACGAAAAATGAAAAAAATGCCATAATTTTATACCAAATACGAAAAAAGGGATGAAACATGGTAATTGGATTGGTTTATTGACGCAAAATATAACTTTGGAAAAAACTTTGTAAAATGGGTGTGACACCTACCATATTAAGTAGAAGAAAATGAAAAAGTTCTACAAGGCGAAATCAACAGCATTTGGAATCTTGGCAGGAATACTGTTAGTGGTATTGCATATATAAATAAATTAGCAGTACCCGACAGATCATGTTCTGGATCACCTGGTCCACATTTTGGTCGATATCGCGAAAACGCTTTCACATATACATCTAAGGGTCACTCGCTTTTAAAACCCTCATTAATACCTTTAATTTGATATCCATATCGTACAAACACATTCTAGAGTCACCCTTGGTCCACCCTAATGGCGATATTTCGAAAAGGCGTCTACCTATATACCTAACGCCCACTCCCTCTTAAAATGCTCAGTAACACCTTTCGTTATTTACCCATATCGTACAAACATTCTAGAGTCACCCCTGGCCCACCCTAATGGCGATATCTCAAAAAGGCGTCCACCTATAGACCTAATGCCCACTCCCTCTTAAAATGCTCAGCAACACCTTTCGTTTGATACCCATATCGTACAAACATTCTAGAGTCACCCCTGGCCCACCCTAATGTCGATATCTCGAAAAGGCGTCCACCTATAGACCTAATGCCCACTCCCTCCTAAAATGCTCAATTACACCTTTCGTTTGATACCCATATCGTACAAACATTCTAGAGTCACCCCTGGCCCACCCTAATGGCGATATCTCGAAAAGGCGTCCACCTATAGACCTAATGCCCACTCCATCTTAAAATGCTCAGTAACACTTTTCGTTTGATAACCATATCGTACAAACATTCTAGGGTCACCCTTGGTCCACCTTTATGGCGATATCTCGAAAGGGCTTCCACCTATAGGACTAAGGATTACTCCCTTTTAAAATACTCATTACCACCTTTCATTTGATACCCGTATCGTACAAGCACATTCTAGAGTCACCCCTGGCCCACCCTAATGGCGATATTTCGAAAAGGCGTCCACCTATAGACCTAATGCCCACTCCCTTTTAAAATGCTCAGTAACACCTTTTGTTTGATACCCATATCGTACAAACATTCTAGAGTCACCTCTGGCCCACCCTAATGGCGACATCTCGAAAAGGCGTCCACCTATAGACCTAACGCCCACTCCCTCTTAAAATGCTCAGTAACACCTTTCATTTGATTCCCATATCGTACAAACACATTCTAGAGTCACCCCTGGTCCACCTTTATGGCGATATCTCGAAACGGCGTCCACCTATGGAACTAAGGATTACTCCCTTTTAAAATCATTACCACCTTTCATTTTATACCCATATCGTACAAGCACATTCTAGAGTCACCCCTGGCCCACCCTAATGGCGCTATTTCGAAAAGGCGTCCACCTATAGACCTAATGCCCACTCCCTTTTAAAATGCTCAGTAACACCTTTTGTTTGATACCCATATCGTACAAACATTCTAGAGTCACCCCTGGCCCACCCTAATGGCGACATCTCGAAAAGGCGTCCACCTATAGACCTAATGCCCACTCCCTCTTAAAATGCTCAGTAACACTTTTCATTTGATTCCCATATCGTACAAACACATTCTAGAGTCACCCCTGGTCCACCTTTATGGCGATATCTCGAAACGGCGTGCACCTATGGAACTAAGGATTACTCCCTTTTAAAATACTCATTACCACCTTTCATTTGATACCCATATCGTACAAACATATTCTAGAGTCACCCCTGGTCCACCTTTATGGCGATTTCTCGAAAAGGCGTTCACGTATAGAACTAAAGCCCATTCCCTTTTAAAATACTCATTATCATCTTTAATTTGATAACCATATCGTACAAACACATTCTAGAGTCACCCCTGGTCCACCTTAATGGCGATATCTCGAAAAGGCGTCCACCGATAGACCTAAAGCCTGCTCCCTCTTAAAATGCTCAGTAACACCTTTCATTTGATTCCCATATCGTACAAACACATTCTAGAGTCACCCCTGGTCCACCTTTATGCCGATATCTCGAAACGGCGTCCACCTATGGAACTAAGGATTACTCCCTTTTAAAATACTCATTACCACCTTTCATTTGATACCCATATCGTACAAACACATTCTAGAGTCACCCCTGGTACACCTTTATGCCGATATCTCGAAACGGCGCCCACCTATGGAACTAAGGATTACTCCCTTTTAAAATACTCATTACCACCTTTCATTTGATACCCATATCGTACAAACATATTCTAGAGTCACCCCTGGTCCACCTTTATGGCGATTTCTCGAAAAGGCGTTCACCTATAGAACTAAAGCCCATTCCCTTTTAAAATACTCATTATCATCTTTAATTTGATACCCATATCGTACAAACACATTCTGGAGTCACCCCTGGCCCACCTTAATGGCGATATCTCGAAAAGGCGTCCACCGATAGACCTAAAGCCTGCTCCCTCTTAAAATGCTCAGTAACACCTTTCATTTGATTCCCATATCGTACAAACACATTCTAGAGTCACCCCTGGTCCACCTTTATGCCGATATCTCGAAACGGCGTCCACCTATGGAACTAGGGATTACTCCCTTTTAAAATACTCATTACCACCTTTAATTTGATACCCATATCGTACAAACAAATTCTAGAGTCAGCCCTGGTCCACCTTTATGGCGATATCCCTAAATGGCGTCCATCCATAGAACTATGGCCTACTCTCTCTTAAGGTACTCTTTAATACCTTTCATTTGATACACATGTCATACAACCACATTCCAGGGTTACCCTTGGTTCATTTTTCTACATGGTGATTTTCCTTTTTTTGTCTCCATAGCTCTCAACTGAGTATGTAATGTTCGGTTACACCCGAACTTAGCTTTCCTTACTAGTTTATTTTATATTTATCCTAGAAATCGTTTAGGTGTGTAGATCTGTTCACTATATATTTCTTATCTTATACATCCGATTATTCGGAGATTACGAACGGGATAAGATTATTGTTCAGCCCCATTCATGAAAGGTATGAAGTCTTCGGCACAGCCGAAGACAGTCCCATCCTTACTTGTTTTATTTATAAAATATATATGGGAAAAATAAAACAACGCGAAATAAGAACGGGCAAGGCGAGGCCTGCTATCCTGTAAGTCTCTTCGAAGCCTTTTCTTCCAATAGTTTGATTCGAACTAGCGATGATCGATCTGTACACAAAAAGACTCGATCAAAGCACGACTTGTTGTTATACGACTTTTATAGACTTTTTTTTGGACATTGTATATTGCTAACCTGATGTAAGGGCAATCTGATACCAAATTGGATGTGGGTAAAAAATGAAATAAGCAAATAAAAGAGAAATTTAAAAGTTGAAAGCAAAAATATTATTTTCTTACCTAGTAACTATTTCGAGATCATTTTAGAACTACTTCGAGATTATTTTGGTATCACTCAGCGTTCGCTTGGAATAATTTTGGGACTATCTACGAAACATTTCAAGCTCATTTCGTGATCAGTTCGGAGCTACTGAAGGGTTGTTTTCAATTCTATCTCAATGATTTTCGAAGCTAGCTCGAAACTATTTGAGAATCAAAGCTAAATTGTTTCTGGGATCATTTAGGGCCAATTTCCCAAAGACTCTAACCATAAAAAAATTATATTAGAAACTTTTTGCACCTTTACTTGTAATTATACTTGAATAATGGAGCGCTGGGCCTTTTTGGGGAAAGTTTTGGGGGTTATTTTGGGATCGTTCCTGTACCATTCCGGTATCCATGCGCAATCCAAAACTTTCTTGGAATAATTATTTTAAATTTGTGGACAATTTTGGGAATGTGTTCAGAATCATTTGGGATATATTTCGGGACTATTTCAGACCTGTTTCCGAAAATTTTCGGCAACTATTTTATTATCTTTCGATGGTTAGTGGACTGATTTCGGCATCATTTCGGGAATAGCTTGGGACTATCATTTCGGGACTATTTTCACAACCATTTAAGAAACGTTAGTTTCTGAGTATTATACTTGCATATTTACAGTAAACTACACGATTTCTCGGTTTCCACATTTGTTTTATTTCATGGGTTAAGCTTCCGCTAACGCTGAACATACAATTCTCATTTTAACTCTATTCGAAAGCAAATTCATTAAGCTTCACATTCTTAGTTTCTATATTATAGATTTTTTATGTGCTATTTTCAATGCCAACCAATATATAATTTTTGTATTCACTCACTCACGTGTATACATGAGAGAACATAACATTTTAAGCTTATAATAACAACACATACATATTAATCTAACTAAGAAAATTGTTCAACATACTTTGCATACAAAATGCACATTCCAATAATATTATATAACAACAACTATCCTTAAAATAAAAATAAAAAATTTTGAATCGAAATATATATAAATACTAGCTGACCCCGGCAAACTTCGTTTTGCCCAAAATATATTGTTTTAATGAAATAATTTCGAGACTTCTAGTTTTGGTTAGAAATTTGTGATTGCTAATAACTAAGTTTATAAATTTATTAAAATTATGATTTGAATTAAATTCACAACGCTAAGTATATTTTTTTCAGAAAATAAAATTAAATTAAATATTGTATCATTGAATTCTATTCATCTTATTGCACCCTATAAAAAGGGCAGAGTAATTAGTGTGCTTAGCTGCACGATACACAACATTTTTAGTTTTCTGATCTGAAGCGTAAATAAAAAGTGCTGATGGTTTCCCAACTCGGGAACACGCTACATATAGTTGGCCGTCTGAAAAGCATGGCATCTCTAAATTTATGCCACAGACTTGCAACGACTGTTCTTGTGACTTGTTAATGGTCATCTCATAAGCAAATTTCACTGGAAACTGAATGCGCCTAAACTGAAACGGCAACTCATTTGAAGTCAGGGTATTCTCGGAATCAGGCATTCCTCTCCCTTGAACTGTCTTTTTAAAAGCTTGGCCATTATCAAATTGCTCATAAGCTTGGTTACAGTCAATCTTGTTCCATTACACAGTTTTGGTGCATGCAGATTACGAAGCATAATGACTACAGATCCAACTTTGAGACGCAAATGATGAGGGGGCATTCCAGGCTAATCAAAGAATTTAAAAATTCTGTAGGATAAGTTACTGTATCCTCCTCATTATCAATTCGATCGATTGATTTGTAGGAGTGTAGTTCTCCCGGATTTTGGTTTTGGATCGTCCAATATAACTCATAAACATCACTATTTTTGGCTGCTAAGATTGCGCGTTCACTCAACCAAGTTAGGTTAATATGGTTTTCATCAAAGAGAGTAGATTAATAAGAGGGAGCATTGTAGAGTCGTTCATTCGCCACAAAGTGGGACGGCTGCGACAGGAATTCACCATACGTTTTGCCTCTGCTTCGTTTTCACCAGCTGGATTAAAAAAGTTCGCGCAATTTTAGTGATGTAAATTGCATGGCGCCAGCGCCAATGCCGGCGCCAGCTCAATGGTAGCTCAATGACTCCAAGCGAATTTTTGACGCTACTCAGTAGTGAGTGTGTAGTACATTTCACTTGCGCTATTGAGTGAAACGATTTTTGTGTGTCAGGCACGAGTTTGGTGTTATTGGCGCTGCTGGCAATTATGACACTGAGCTGATGAAAGTAGCGCTGGTAGTTCAGCTTTTGAATCAGAGATAGAATTGATGACCCATGTAAATTATTATGGCTTTGGCTATTATTGGCTGTGACATTGAACCAAATAAACCTGCGTACATAACAACCGGAGTCATTTTTGAGTTTTATATTTTAGATTTAATGCACAATTAATATGGGTGTGTTTGAGCAGCCAAATAATAACACTGGTATTACTACAATGCTACTTAGTTGATGGAATGTCGCTAATTTCCTAGCGATGATCAATAGATTTTCCAACATTTCGTTCAACAAAGGCGCTCAAATTTTGCTGAAGAACGTTATGCGCTGTTATAAAACGTAATACTGCTGCAGCACGAACACACCCTATATCGATCAAATAAGAAACAAATAGACAAATTAGCTTTTTTTACAAATCGCTGGCTGAGATTTTCAATTGTTGATTTAACTTAAGCTGTTATGCCAATATTTTTCAGCCAGCTTATTTTCAAATAGGTCATTTTTCCAAAGGCAAAATAAATTACAGAGTTATACAGCCTTAAAAAATCAGGCGGACAGCATGCAAAAGGTATGGTGAATTTCTCTTACAGCCGTTTCTAGAACTCTACAATGCACCATCTTATATTTAAAGACTATTTGCTGCTAGTCATATAATGCAACCTACGAATATTGTAGCATGAGCGGGCGACATCTGTAATCGAGAGTTGCTGCTATTCAACACTGTGCGTAATACGCGAGCATGAAAAAGAAATTATTCTCATATAATACCATAGCCGCGATTTAACTGACTGCAACAATTGGAGAGGCATTGGGCTTGCCCCTGTGGTGAGCAAAGTCTTCAAAAAGATTATATTGGAACGCATCGTTCAGCCTCTAAACGAACGTCTACGAAAGCAAGTCTGGTTTTCGTCCTAATTGCTCTTGTATTGACAACATTAACGCTATGCGAGCTATCATAGAACAATGCATTGAGTACAACAGCACGTTGTATGCAATTTTCGTAGACTATGATAAAGCTTTTGATTCAATTAAAAGGGACTGCATCTGGCTTTGCTTGCAGAGAAATGGAGTTCCTCAAAAAATTATTAACATTATAAGGAAAAGCTATGAAACTTCAAAATGCAGAGTGCTGCATAATGGGAAACTAAGCAATGCATTTGAATCGACTACAGGTGGCAAGCAGGTGTGTATATTATCACCACTGTTGTTTATTGTGGTCTTGGTCTGGGTGTTTGAAATATCCGACTCTCAAAATAGGGGCATAAACTGGATACTTAACTCCAGTCTTGAGGATTTGGATTACGCAGATGACATTGTCCTGCTATCACACACACACCAGCACATGCAGGCAAAACTCGACCACCTGCATCACCAGTCGTCAAAGTTTGGGTTGAAAATAAATATAAGAAAAACCGAGTCTATGCGCATTAAAGGTAACAACTCAGCAAATTTCACAATTGACGGCCAAAATGTTGCAGATACCGAAAGCTTTACATACTTGGGAAGTATTCTCGACGTAGATGGTGGTGCAAACAGAGATATAAATGCTCGAATCCAAAAAGCCCGGGGAGCTTTTGCCAGACTTCGTGGTGTGTGGCGAGCTAACAAACTTCGAACTGAAACAAAAATAAAAAATTTTAACGCATTGTTAAGTCTGTTTTGTTGTACGGCTCGGAAACTTGGCTTGTAACTGCTGAAACCAAAGCCAAGCTACAGTCCTTCATTAACCGCTGCTTGAGAAATATAATGCAGATATGGTGGCCTAGAACGATATAGAACGAAGAGTTATGGAGTCTGACCAACCAAACCAGTGACGTTGCACATGCTACCTTAACCTGGAATCCTCCAGGGACACGATGCAGGGGCCGACCAAAGATGATTTGGAGGAGAACGGTTCTTCAGGAAACTGGCAAATCGTTTAACGAATTAAGGCAAATAGCACGAAATAGAGATAATTGGAAAACTTTTGTTGAATCCTTAAGCTCCTAATGGAGTATGGAATAATAATAATTGTATAAACACATTCTATTGGTAGCCGGGTCCACATTTTTGGCTATATCTCGAGACCCTAGTCATCCAGAGTAAGTAGTAAAGCACTCATCAACAGCTTTCATTTGATATCCATATTGTAACGAATGTTAGCAGCACTGAGCGATGCTATCGTCTCTAAGCCGATGCTAAGCAGTGACGTGAATTCACATCCATAGATCAATCATTATGTATCTACATAAACGAAACAATAATTACGTCTACACATATGTACCATGTACGTATACGAGCAGCGGAGAGTCAATGCACAAACACATGCATATATCTGAGATACTCCTGAAAGTATGCAATGAGAAAAACTATAAAATCATGCAATTGTAGTTACAGCTGAGATGTTTGAGAGCTGCTGGACTAGTAGATACTGGAAGCGCCTAGAAGGTGCGAACGTTGAAATCCGAGAGTATAAAAGGCGGCAATTGTAGAGGCGCTGGAATTCAGTTTGATTTGAGTTGTCAAGCAGTTTCGACTAAGACGCTATCTAGCGAGCAAGAGCAGTATTATTTTGAATAGTAGAGTTTCATTTGAGCTATCAATCAGTTTGGTTATTAAGCAAGCTATTCGTTTGGCGGCCACCGTGGTGTAATGGTAGCGTGCTCCGCCTATCACACCGTATGCCCTGGGTTCGCACCCCGGGCAAAACAACATCAAAATTTTAGAAATAAGGTTTTTCAATTAGAAGAAATTTTTTCTAAGCGGGGTCGCCCCTCGGCAGTGTTTGGCAAGCGCTCCGGGTGTATTTCTGCCATGAAAAGCTCTCAGTGAAAACTCATCTGTCTTGCAGATGCCGTTCGGAGTCGGCATAAAACATGTAGGTCCCGTCCGGCCAATTTGTAGGGAAAATCAAGAGGAGCACGACGTAAATTGGAAGAGAAGCTCGGCCTTAGATCTCTTCGGAGGTTATCGCGCCTTACATTTATTTTATTTTTTTTATTCGTTGCACAGTTTGAGTGTTATTGTGAAGTACTTTAATAAAGGTCAGTTTCCATTATTCAATATTGGAGTTATTTATTCAACAGTTTAGCGATACGAACGTTGGCATAAGATTGCAAATAAGGGGATTTGCAAGTAAAATCGTTACAATATTGTATAAACACATTCTAGTGGTACCCGGGTCCACTTTTTGGTCTCAGGACCCTAGCCACCCAGCGGTATTAAATATAGCCTATAGCCTATTCGGGTACCTATATAATATACCTACACAATTTTATAAAAGTCGGTCCAGTAGTTTTCAAGTTTTAAGCATCCGAACATACACTCACCACGATTCGTTTTTATATATATAGATAAATAAATATACAAAAAATAAAAAGTAAATTTGAGATTCCAAAAATAAATGTTTTTCTCTAGCATTCACCCTTAACCGTACTTCTAAGTCAATTCAATTTATGCCTTTTGGGATCACAATTTGTGCTGAGTAAAATGATTCGAAAGAAAATAAAATATGGAATTCGATTTTTTTAACAATAACATCATCAGTATTGTTACGGCAAATGTCATTCGAAGTGCATCATAATGTACACTTGCTTAAAAATGCATAGAAACCACATGATGGAAAGTAACTGAATCAACACCCGAAGTGTGCTTGATGAAATATCAGTAAAAACATGTACTACAACAGAAAAATGTAATCATTAGACTGATTTAAATTCAAATGATATTCAAGCTGAATGTTATATAGCACTAGCGAATGTTCCATGGTTAACTAAAGATCGTAAAAGAAACTGGAAGAGTAAAAAATGGAAACGAAGTTGGAACGGAAATTAATCTGCTATGGAAATGAAATTGGAACAGAAAAAAAATGAAAGTAAAGAGAAGTTTAAATTGAATGGAGATAGAACAGGATTGAAACTAGAACAGAAAACAACTTTAGAAGAAATGACACTGTACGGAAGTTTAACTGGAATGGAGATACAACTGGATAGGGAATGAAACTGACACAGAAAAAATCTTTAGAAGAAATGGGGCTGTACGGAAATTTAACTGGAATGGAAATAAAAAGGAACGGAAATGAAATTGGAACAGAAAAAACTTATAAAGAAATGACACTGTAGGGAAGTTGAACTGTACTGAAATAAAACTGGTACCGAAATGAAACTGGAATAGAAAAAACTCTAGGAGTGCAACTGTACGGAAATTTAACTGGAATGGAGATACAACTGAAACTGAAATGAAACTGGAACAGAAAAACTTTAGAACTGGAATGCAAACAAAACTGGAATGAAAATTAAACTTGAACGGAAATGGAATTGGAACAGAAAAAAAAAACTAGAAAAAACTAAAAAGAAACTAGAAAGAATATTAAAGTGCATATATAACACTACACGGGAGTTTAACTAAAATGGAAATAAATGGAACGGAAAAAACTTAAGAAGAGTTGACACTGCACGGAAGTTTAAATGGAATTGAGATAAAACTGGAACGGAAATTAAGCTGGAACAAAACCAAATTCGATTGAAATTTACCCTGCACGGCAGTTAAATTGGAACGGAAATGAAAATGGGACAGAATAAAACTTAAATAGAAATTACACTGCACTAAAGTTAAACTGGAAAGGAAATGAAACTTGGACAGAAAAATCCTTAAAAGAAATGAGACTGCACGGAAGTTTTACTGGACAGGAAATGAATCTTGAACCGAAATGAATCTGGAACACAAAAAAACTTAAATAGAAATTAAACTGCACAGAAGTTAAACTGGAACGGAAATGAAACTGAAAAATTTTTGATAGAAATGACACTGCATGGGAGCTATATATATTGGAATGGTTATAAAATTGGAACAGTAAAAACTTTAAAAGAAACGACACTGCACAGAAGTTTAGCTGGAACGGAATCTGGAGTGGAAATAAAAATGTAAACGAAAGTAAGACAGGAAAACGAAACCAGTAACGGGAAACAAAAGCGTTTCGGAAATGAAACTTTCTAAAACGTAAAGTAAACCTGTAACCGAAAACAAAGGCGAAACTAGATTTGCATACGAAACTGGATCCCAAAACAACGCTCCAACCGGATGAAAAAGGACGCCGGAAACGGAACCGAGAGGGGAAAAAGAAACTAGAACCAAAAACGAGGCTAGAACAGAAAACAAAACTGGAAGAGGAAAAGGAGACTGGAACTAAAAACGAGAATAGAACAGAAAGTAAAACTAGAAGCGGTAAAAGAAACTGGTATCGAAATAGAAATTGGAATATTAAGCAAAACAGAAAAGCGAAACTGAAATTGTAATCGAAACTGCAAGAGGAAAACGAGATCGGAACTGCGAACGAAACTGGAACAGGAAACAAAAAAACAGGGAGAAAAAAGGAAACTAAGACAGAACACGAAACTTGAAGAGGAGATAAAAGTTGGAACGGGAAACAAATGAAAGAGCGGAAAAAAATTTTAACTAAAAAGAAACTGGAAGAGGAAAAGGAAACTAAAACCAAAAAATAAACTATAACTGGAAATGAAAAACGAAAAATAATAGGAAAGAAATAGGGATATGAAAGAAAACGGAACTTGAACCGGAAACTATATCTCTTTACCAATTTATCATAGAGGGATTTCTTGATATTACAATCTTAAAAATTTAATTTCAATTGACTGACTTTAGAGGGATACAAAAAATCTGGTTTCACGCCACTTTTATCACAGCCTTTTTTCCATCATCCAGTCTAATGTATGCATAAACAAGTAGGGAAGGCTAAGTTCGGGTGCAACCGAACATTACATACTCAGTTGAGAGCTATGGAGACAAAATAAGGAAAATCACCATGTAGGAAAATGAACCTAGGGAACCCTGGAATGTGGTTGTATGACATGTGTATCAAATGGAAGGTATTAAAGAGTATTTTAAGAGAGAGTAGGCCATAGTTCTATGGATGGACGCCATTTAGGGATATCGCCATAAAGGTGGACCAGGGCTGACTCTAGAATTTGTTTGTACGATATGGGTATCAAACGAAAAGTGTTACTGAGCATTTTAAGAGGGAGTGGGCAATAGGTCTATAGGTGGACGCCTTTTCGAAATGTCGCCATTAGGGTGGGCCAGGGATGACTCTAGAATGTTTATACGATGTGGGTATCAAACGAAAGGTGTTACTGAGCATTTTAAGAGGGAGTGGGAATTAGGTCTATAGGTGGACGCCTTTTAGAGATATCGCCATTAGGGTGGGCCAGGGTTACTCTAGAATGTGTTTGTACGATATGGGTATTAAATGAAAGGTAGTAATGAGTATTTTAAAAGGGAGTAATCCTTAGTTCTATAGGTGGACGCCTTTTCGAGATATCGCCATAAAGGTGGACCAAGGGTGACTCTAGAATGTTTGTACGATATGGGTATCAAACGAAAGGTGTTACTGAGCATTTTAAGAGGGAGTGGGCATTAGGTCTATAGGTGGACGCCTTTTCGAGATATCGCCATTAGGGTGGGACAGGGGTGACTCTAGAATGTTTGTACGATATGGGTTTCAAACGAAATGTGTTACTGAGCATTTTAAGAGGGAGTGGGCATTAGGTCTATAGGTGGAGGCCTTTTCGAGACATCGCCAATAGGGTGGGCCAGGGGTGACTCTAGAATGTTTGTACGATATGGGTATAAAACGAAAGGTGTTACTGAGCCTTTTGAGAGGGAGTGGACATTAGGTCTATAGGTGGACGTCTTTTCGAGATATCGCCATTAGGGTGGGCCAGAGGTGACTCTAGAATGTTTGTACGATATGGGTATCAAACGAAAGGTGTTACAGAGCATTTTAAGAGGGAGTGGGCATTAGGTCTATAGGTGGACGCCTTTTCGAGATATCGCCATTAGGGTGGGCCAGGGGTGACTCTAGAATGTGTTTGTACGATATGGATATCAAATTAAAGGTATTAATGAGGGTTTTAAAAGCGAGTGGCCCTTAGATGTATATGTGAAGGTGTTCTCGCGATATCGACCAAAATGTGGACCAGGTGATCCAGAAAATCATCTGTCGGGTACTGCTAATTTATTTATATATGCAATACCACTAACAGTATTCCTGCCAAGATTCCAAGGGCTTTTGATTTCGCCCTGCAAAACTTTCTCATTTTCTTCTACTTAATATGGTAGGTGTCACACCCATTTTACAAAGTTATTTCCAAAGTTATATTTTGCGTCAATAAAACAATCCAGTTACCATGTTTCATCCCTTTCCCTTTTTTCGTATTTGGTATAGAATTATGTCATTTTTTTCATTTTTCGTAATTTTCGATATCGATAAAGTGGGCGTGGTTATGGTCGGTTTTCGGCAATTTTTTATACCAAGATAAAGTGAGTTCAGATAAGTAGGTGGGCTAAGTTTAGTAAAGATATATCGTTGTTTGCTCAAGTTATTGTGTTAACGGCCGAGCGGAAGGACAGACGGTGGACTGTGTATAAAAACTGGGCGTGGCTTCCACCGATTTCGCCCATTTTCACAGAGAACAGTTACCGTCATAGGGTCTATGTCCCTACCAAATTTGAGAAGGATTGGTAAATTTTTGTTCGACTTATGGCATTAAAAGTATTCTAGACAAACTAAATGAAACTGGACGGAGCCACGCCCATTTTGAAATTTTCTTTTATTTTTGTATTTTGTTGCATCATATCATTACAGGAGTTGAATTTTGACTTAATTTACTTATATACAGTAAAGATATTAAATTTTTTGTTAAAATTTGAATTAAAAAAAAATTTTTTTTAAAAAGTGGGCGTGTTCTTCATCCAATTTTGCTAATTTTTATTTAGCACATATATAGTAATAGTAGTAGCGTTCCTGCCAAATTTCATCATGATATCTTCAACGACTGCCAAATTACAGCTTGCAAAACTTTTAAATTACCTTCTTGTAAAAGTGGGCGGCGCCACGCCCATTGTCCAAAATCTTTCTAATTTTCTATTCTGTGTCATAACGTCAACCCATCTGCCAAGTTTCATCGCTTTAACGGCCTTTGGCAATGAATTATCGCATTTTTTCTGTTTTTCGAAATTTTCGATATCGAAAAAGTGGGCGTGGTTATAGTCCGATATCGTTCATTTTAAATAGCGATCTGAGATGAGTGCCCAGGAATCAACATACCAAATTTCATCAAGATACCCCAAAATTTACTCAAGTTATCGTGTTAACGGACGGACGGACGGACGGACATGGCTCAATCAAATTTTTTTTCGATCCTGATTATTTTGATATATGGAAGTCTATATCTATCTCGATTCCTTTATATATGTACAACCAACCGTTATCCAATCAAACTTAATATACTCTGTGAGCTCTGCTCAACTGAGTATAAAAAGAAAGCAAGAATTCATGATGTCTACATTCATACATAAATGCATAAGCAGCATGACTTTCATTGTATTGTACTCCTCGTTACGCACACTCACTCACGCTGCTGTAGATGTGTATGTATGTCAGTCAATGACTATGTAATATTCTGCCTTCCACATAGTGTTTGTATCTGTTTTTTTTTTTTTTTGTTTGTTCATGTCCACCAGTGCATCAGTCAGCCCGATGTCAAGTCCCATTTTGACTTTCCGCATTGCCTCGTTTGGTCATATGGCACAATCGCAATTACAGCGCGTCTGCTATTCATCATAGCACGTACTTCAATTTGTTTCCCACATTTCTCTTCACCTCGCTCCCTGTTGTAAAATACTTGGTAGTGTCTTATATTTCATTCATTCAATCTTTTTTAGTTTTACATTCTCTAGCATCTGTTTTTCATGCGTTCGATTCCATTTTTGCTCATAATCCGTCATATTTTATGTTCCAGTTTTTGTCATCCCGTGTTTCAGTACTTGAACAAATAACCTTACACATTTTTTTGTCGTCATTTCGTCCATAATGAATTATGACTGTTTTATTATTTGTAAGTGGAAGCAAAAGTTACAGTTTTCTTGTTTTTATTCATTCACTTTAAATCTCGTTTGACATATCGACGCCGTTGCTCAAATTCGTTAGCAAGAAGTTAAAGCTATTAGTTTTGAAAATTGATGCTAAGGAAGTCATTGAGGTAGAATAACAAAATTTCCTATTAGCAAGAGGATTGGAATTGGCAGAGCACAATCATTACGAGTGTTATTCTATATTTTGTTTAAATGATGAATGTTCTAATATGTGTGGCAATGGAATGTCCTTTAATCTGTAACAAAAAGCAATAATAATATTTTACTTCAATATATCATGAGAATCCACAAAAAGCACTAGAATTGAGAGCAACAAAGTTGTCTGAAATTCGACATTTATCATCATTCATCGTAAATTAGCACTTAACCTCACATGAGACTTTGGCCGTTTCGTAATAGCTTACGCTAGCTACTCCTGTTTAACTGACGCCAATTAGGACCAAAAAGGGATGCGAAATCTTTTTCCACCTTCCTCTCCCAACGCAGTGGAGTTCTCCCATTAATCTGCTTCTAAACTGCAGTGTCGACTGAAATACTTCATTGACCGGAGCGTCTTCTTCCATTCGCGTAACATGACAAGCGAGCCTTTGGTATTTTATTCGCTGCAATATCGTCATACCTGCGTAGAGCGCATTCAATACTCTGATCTCTATCTAGTCTGTAGTGAATTCCCATATTCCGCCAGATGGCTCATGAACTGAGATACTTCGGAAATTCCTGCAAAACTTGAGGTCTTGCAAACTATTTTTTGGTAAGCAACCGAAGAACTGAGCTCTTAAAATTAATATCATAGTCCTGTTCTCTTTAACAGTGCAACAAGAGGGGAAAAATCCGCAAGGTGGCGCACGGATAAAGCTAATAAAAAATTCGTTAGAAATGTATAATCCTGAGCGTGCTCCACATACCACATCGAAGGTCCTGGGTTCAACTTCAACAAAAAGGCTTTTCATTTCGAAGAAAGTTTTCCTGAACGGTGTTGCTCCTTGGCAGTGATTTGGCAAACATTCTGAGCATAGCAGCAAGCAAGGGAACAATTTCAAGTAGATACTTGTAAATCTATAGTAAGTGAAAGTAAGATTTTAATAAAAGTCAAGTCCTCAGACAAGTTTTAAGTAAAATTTGAATAAAATTCAAAAAAACACAGTAAAATTTCAGTGAAACTGAGTGAAATTTAGAAAATTTTAATTTAAACAAGTAAGGAAGGCTAAGTTCGGGTGTAACCGAACATTACATACTCAGTTGAGAGCTATGGAGACAAAATAAGAAAAATCACCATGTAGGAAAATGAACCTAGGGTAACCCTGGAATGTGGTTGTATGACATGTGTATCAAATGGAAGGTAGTAAAGAGTATTTTAAGAGAGAGTAGGCCATAGTTCTATGGATGGACGCCATTTAGGGATATCGCCATAAAGGTGGACCAGGGCTGACTCTAGAATGTTTGTACGATATGGGTATCAAACGAAAAGTGTTACTGAGTATTTTAAGAGGGAGTGGGCATTAGGTCTATAGGTGGACGCCTTTTCGAAATGTCGCCATTAGGGTGGGCCAGGGGTGACTCTAGAATGTTTGTACGATATGGGTATCAAACGAAAGGTGTTACTGAGCATTTTAAGAGGGAGTGGACATTAGGTATATAGGTGGACGCCTTTTCGAGATATCGCCATTAGGGTGGGCCAGGGGTGACTCTAGAATGTTTGTACGATATGGGTATCAAACGAAAGGTGTTACTGAGCATTTTAAGAGGGAGTGGGCATTAGGTCTATAGGTGGTCGCCTTTTCGAGATATCGTCATTAGGGTGGGCCAGGGGTGACTCTAGAATGTTTTTGTACGATATGGGTATCAAATGAAAGGTGGTAATGAGTATTTTAAAAGGGAGTAAGCCTTAGTTCTATAGGTGGACGCCTTTTCGAGATATCGCCATAAAGGTGGACCAAGGGTGACTCTAGAATGTTTGTACGATATGGGTATCAAACGAAAGGTGTTACTGAGCATTTTAAGAGGGAGTGGGCGTTAGGTCTATAGGTGGACGCCTTTTCGAGATATCGCCATTAGGGTGGGCCAGGGGTGACTCTAGAATGTTTGTACGATATGGGTATCAAACGAAAAGTGTTACTGAGCATTTTAAGAGGGAGTCGGCATTAGGTCTATAGGTGGACGCCTTTTCGAGATATCGCCATTAGGGTGGGCCAGGGTGACTCTAGAATGTGTTTGTACGATATGGGTATCAAATGAAAGGTGGTAATGAGTATTTTAAAAAGGAGTAATCCTTAGTTCTATAGGTGGACGCCTTTTCGCGATATCGCTATAAAGGTGGACCAAGGGTGACTCTAGAATGTTTGTACGATATGGGTATCAAACGAAAGGTGTTACTGAGCATTTTAAGAGGGAGTGGGCATTAGGTCCATAGGTGGACGCCTTTTCGAGATATCGCCATTAGGGTGGGCCAGGGGTGACTCTAGAATGTTTGTACGATATGGGTATCAAACGAAAGGTGTTACTGAGCATTTTAAGAGGGAGTGGGCATTAGGTCTATAGGTGGACGCCTTTTCGAGATATCGCCATTAGGGTGGGCCAGGGGTGACTCTAGAATGTTTGTACGATATGGGTATCAAACGAAAGGTGTTACTGAGCATTTTAAGAGGGAGTAGACATTAGGTATATAGGTGGCCGCCTTTTCGAGATATCGCCATTAGGGTGGGCCAGGGGTGACTCTAGAATGTTTGTACGATATGGGTATCAAACGAAAGTTGTTACTGAGCATTTTAAGAGGGAGTGGGCATTAGGTCTATAGGTGGACGCCTTTTCGAGATATCGCCATTAGGGTGGGCCAGGGTGACTCTAGAATGTTTTTGTACGATATGGATATCAAATTAAAAGTATTAATGAGGGTTTTAAAAGCGAGTGGCCCTTAGATGTATATGTGAAGGCGTTCTCGCGATATCGACCAAAATGTGGACCAGGTTATCCAGAAAATCATCTGTCGGGTACTGCTAATTTATTTATATATGCAATACCACTAACAGTATTCCTGCCAAGATTCCAAGGGCTGTTGATTTCGCCTTGTAGAACTTTTTCATTTTCTTCTACATAATATGGTAGGTGTCACACCCATTTTACAAAGTTTTTTTCCAAAGTTATATTTTGCGTCAATAAACCAATCCAGTTACCATGTTTCATCCCTTTTTTCGTAGTTGGTATAGAATTATGGCATTTTTTTCATTTTTTTCATTTTTCGTAATTTTCGATATCGATAAAGTGGGCGTGGTTATGGTCGGATTTCTGCCATTTTTTATACCAAGATAAAGTGAGTTCAGATAAGTACGTGGGCTAAGTTTAGTAAAGCTATATCGGTTTTTGCTCAAGTTATTGTGTTAACGGCCGAGCGGAAGGACAGACGGTGGACTGTGTATAAAAACTGGGCGTGGCTTTCACCGATTTCGCCCATTTTCACAGAGAGCAGTTACCGTCACAGAATCTATGCTCCTACCAAATTTGAGAAGGATTGGTAAATTTTTGTTCGACTTATGGCATTAAAAGTATTCTAGACAAACTAAATGAAAATGGGCGGAGCCACACCCATTTTGAAATTTTCTTTTATTTTTGTATTTGGTTACATCATGTGATTACTGGAGTTGAATTTTGACTTAATTTACTTATATACAGTAAAGATATTAAATTTTTTGTTAAAATTTGAATTTAAAAAATTTTTTTTTTAAAAAGTGGGCGTGTTCTTCATCCAATTTTGCTAATTTTTATTTAGCACATATATAGTAATAGTAGTAACGTTCCTGCCAAATTTCATCATGATATCTTCAACGACTGCCAAATTACAGCTTGCAAAACTTTTAAATTACCTTCTTGTAAAAGTGGGCGGTGCCACGCCCATTGTCCAAAATCTTACTAATTTTCTATTCTGCGTCATAACGTCGACCCATCTACCAAGTTTCATCGCTTTAGCCGCCTTTGGCAATGAATTATCGCATTTTTCCGATTTTTCGAAATTTTCGATATCGAAAAAGTGGGCGTGGTTATAGTCCGATATCGTTCATTTTAAATAGCGATCTGAGATGAGTGCTCAGGAACCTACATACCAAATTTCATAAAGATACCTTAAAATTTACTCAAGTTATCGTGTTAACGGACGGACGGACGGACGGACGGACGGACGGACGGACATGGCTCAATCAAATTTTTTTTCGATCCTGATTATTTTGATATATGGAAGTCTATATCTATCTCGATTCCTTTATATATGTACAACCAACCGTTATCCAATCAAACTTAATATACTCTGTGAGCTCTGCTCAACTGAGTATAAAAAAATACTTAATCAAATTTCAGTAAAATTTAATAAACTACCGTAACATCTAAGTAAACCAAAACTTTCAGTAAAATTTTAGATACAACTTAAGCTAATTCAAGTATAATTCAAAACAAGTAAGGAAGGTTAAGTTCGGGAGTAACCGAACATTACATACTCAGTTGAGAGCTATGGTGACAACATAAGGGAAAATAACCAAGTAGGAAAATGAACCGAGGGAAACCCTGGAATGTGTGACCCTAAAATTTGTTTGTACAATATGGGTATCAAAAGAAAGGTGTTAATGAGTATTTTAAAAGGGAGTGATGCTTAATTCCACATGTGGACGCCGTTTCGAGATATCGCCATAAAGGTGGACCAGGTGTGACCCTAGAATTTGTTTGTACGATATGGGTATCAAATTAAAGGTATTAAGGAGGGTTTTAAAAGGGAGTGGTGGTAGTTGTATAGGTGGTCGCCTTTTCGAGATATCGCCATAAAGGTGGACCAGGGGTGACTCTAGAATGTGTTTGTACGATATGGGTATCAAATGAAAGGTGTTAATGAGTATTTTAAAAGCGAGTAATCCTTAGTTCTATAGGTGGACGCCGTTTCGAGATATCGCCATAAAGGTGGACCAGGGGTGACCCTAGAATTTGTTTGTACAATATGGGTATCGAAAGAAAGGTATTAATGAGGGTTTTAAAAGGGAGCAATCCTTAGTTCCATGGGTGGACTCCGTTTCGAGATATCGCCATAAAGGTGGACCAGGGGTGACTCTAGAATTTGTTTGTACAATATGGGCATCAAACGAAAGGTGTTAATGAGTATTTTAAAAGGGAGTGGGCCTTAGCTCTATAGGTGGACGCCGTTTCGAAATATCGCCATAAAGGTGGACCAGGGGTGACTCTAGAATGTGTTTGTACGATATGGGTATCAAATTAAAGGAATTAATGAGAGTTTTAAAAGGGAGTGGTGGTAGTTGTATATGTGAAGGCGTTTTCCAGATATCGACCAAAATGTGGACCAGGGTGACCCAGAACATCATCTGTTGGATACCGCTAATTTATTTATATATGTAATACCTGCCAAGATTTTAAGGGTTTTTTATTTCGCCCTGCAGAAAGTTCATTAAAGATATGTCGATTTTGGCTCAAGTTATCGTGTTAACGGCCATGCGGAAGGACAGAGGAACGACTTTGTATAAAAACTGGTCGTGGCATCAACCGATTTCGCCCGTTTTCACAGAAAACAGTTAACATCATAAAATCTATGCCCCTACCAAATTTCAAAAGGATTGGTTTATTTTTGTTCGACTTATGGCCTTAAAAGTATCCTAGACAAATTAAATGAAAAAGGGCGGAGCCACGCCCATTTTGAAATTTTCTTTTATTTTTGTATTTTGTTGTACCATATCATTTCTGGAGTTGAATGTTGACATAATTTATTTATATACTGTAAAGATATTAAATTTTTTGTTAAAATTTTACTTAAAAAAAATTTTTTTTTAAAGTGGGCGTGGTCCTTCTCCGATTTTGCTAATTTTTATTAGGCGTACATATAGTAATAGGAGTAACGTCGCTGCCAAATTTCATCATGATATCTTCAACGACTGACAAATTACAGCTTGCAAAGTTTTAAATTACCTTCTTTTAAAAGTGGGCGGTGCCACGCCCATTGTCCAAAATTTTACTAATTTTCTATTCTGCGTCATAAATTCAACTCATCTACCAAGTTTCGTCGCTTTATCTGTCTTTGGTAATGAATTATCGCACTTTTTCGGTTTTTCGAAATTTTCGATATCGAAAAAGTGGGCGTGGTTATAGTCCGATATCGTTCATTTTAAATAGCGATCTGAGATGAGTGCTCAGGAACCTACGTACCAAATTTCATCAAGATACCTCAAAATTTACTCAAGTTATCGTGTTAACGGACGGACGGACGGACGGACATGGCTCAATCAAATTTTTTTCGATCCTGATTATTTTGATATATGGAAGTCTATATCTATCTCGATTCCTTTATATATGTACAACCAACCGTTATCCAATCAAAGTTAATATACTCTGTGAGCTCTGCTCAACTGAGTATAAAAATACCGTAAAATTTCAGCAAAACTTAGTAAAAGCTATTTACAATCACATTTAAAGTATAATTTCATTAAAATTCTAAAAAAGGAGAAGAATTTCAATAAAATGTTTAAAAATATTTTAGTATAATTCGGTCAACCAAAACTTCAATAAGAGTCACCTAAACACAGTAATAATAAAATACAAATTTTCAGTAAGCTTTTGCGTAAACTTTGAAATTTTTAAGTAAAATTCTAAGTAAATTTAAAGCGAAGCTCAATAAAATAAAGTGAAATTTCAGCTTATTCCCACTCTCAGTAAAATTGTTGCTAAAATTCAATAACAAACCGTAAAGTTTCAGTAATAATCATTCAGCAATAAAAGATAAGTAAATTCACATTTGGAGTAAAACTGCAAATCAAATTTCAGTCCAATAAAGTAAAATTTTATTAAAATGCAGTCAAATTTAAGTAAAAACCAATTTTCAGTAATTTTAGTAAAATTCAATAAAGCACAGTACACATAAATTGTAATCTTCAACAATGTCTATTAGGGTATTCGGTAGGGCTTTTAAAAATATTGGAATAATTCGATTATTCGATTTTAGATTTTTTTGTTTGAATTTTACTATTCGAATAGTTGATTTATTTAAATTATTGGAATAACCGCAGTTCAACGATTATTCGATTTCCGAAATCGAAGTTCGATTTTGTATGGTGTTCATAAAAAAATGTATACGCCATGTATGTTTCAAAGATTTCCTTTTTGTTGAATCTTTGTTAATTTGATTGATTGGTAGACATTGAAATCTTAGAAAGGTATGGCGTCACCAAGTAAAATTTTCCATACTTTCCGAATCCAGTGAGAAAGACACAAGGAAGGATACAAAATCCATATTTTGGTAATTAAGTAAAAAAAATTCATAAAACGAGCTTTTTTACAATTTTGGGTAATTTTTTTGTGGTCATTGAAAATATATCTAGCTCTAAAAATTAAGGAGACTTCCGAGCTTTTCAAACGTGATATACTTGATATTTATACGATGAAAAGTACGCCCGAGATGTGAATCGGCTGATATGAAAGCTTGGAACACAGATTTCTCGAAAAAGGTCTATGAAACTCAAGAAAATGTAATTCATATTTCTGTCCGCCTTGGCTGCAGAAATACGTGAGCAAAATATTTCAATGCCATTTTGAATCACTCTGTACATAGCACATTAGATAAAATTTACGAATATTTACTTGAGTTGACGGTTTTAATAGCTAATAGCATTATGTTCGAAAGAGATGTCAACGCTAGTTTCATGATAACATAATTTGGGGGTATTAGGGAAGCTTTTTTTGGATTTTTCGGTGTTACAAACTAAGAGACCACATTATGGACCATTAAATACCCCATATGTTCGGTATTGTTTATGATTCTAAAATTCAGGGAAAATGACCCGCGAAGTAATCTGAAGTAGTACCCAAGATCTTCTTGAAATGAACATAGATTGGTCCCGAATTACGCCGCTGCTAGCCCCGAAATAGTCTCCAAAACCATCCCGAAATTATGCGTAAGTGATTCTTAAATGACCTCGAGGGAATCTTGGTATAGTATCCAAAATCATCAAGAAATTACCAAAACAAATGAATCCGACGGACCCTAAAATCATACAGATAAGACACCGAATGGCTCCTTAACTATACACAAATTCTAAATAATAGTGACAAAAAACTTTTTATAGTGACCGAAACGACAATGCAAGGTAATGCCCTACCTATCCTTCCGCTCTGCTACAAAACGAACATCGTTCGTTATTATTTTACTAATTTCATCTGCTGAATAATTAGTTTTCGCCAGTATATTTTATTTTTGCGAATTATGTTAAAATTATAACGACATAAGCTGCTAACCAAGATTACGTGAATATACGAAATGATTATTACAGATTCTTGATTATTCAAATTTTTTTATAATAAGCACGTTTTTTTATTTAAAACCAACCAATTACACGCAAAAATTTTAGTACCACCTGAAAATACGAGTACGCGTACTTTTTCGTAACATTATTATAGTTTTTTCTTTACATTTAGTATGAAAGAGTTATATACAAACGTACAAACATAACATTGGAGCTAATATAAGCGTTTTCAAAATTATATTAATAAGATAAAGTGAGATATTCTTATTATTTGAAAAAAAACTGTCGGTAAAATTTGGTTGTCCTGGGGTACATTTCACAAGATAAACAAGTAATTTACTTCTGAAAAGTAAAAAAAATCAGAACAAATTGAATTGTGTTTTATTCAGGGAGCCTTACTGTTAATGCTTTTATAGTAAGGGTCCATTAGAAAAATTATTTCCGTACCTTAAATTGTTTTAGTCCGAATAAACAGACTAAAAGTCCGCCCCTATATTTATGGAGAGGCTCATCCAAATGAAACCATTTTTTACACAGAATCGTTCTCGTTGGAATAGAAAGCGGTTTACCAAAATTCAAGGCAATATCTCAATTGGATCAAACTTTATGGCGAAGAAACGGGTGCAAGTTTACTATGGAAAAGTTAAAATATAGTACTTTGAGAGCTGAACCCCAGCGGTTTACGGGGCTTGCAATATATGGGCGGCAGGTATGCTTGTCGTAAGAGGCGACTAAAATACCAAATTGATTTAAGGGGTTGCCAGCGCAATATTTAGCTTCTCCAACCCAGTTGTCAACCCCTCCTACTCGTGGTGAATCCTGTTTCTTTAACAACCGAGGGGGTGTTAGGGCGGTTTGGCCTAGAAGGTTTCATTTGGTAATACCAAATCGTTCCCGAAATGGTCGGGCTAGTACCTTAATGGTGCTTTTTACCAGAACGTACCGGATCCACATCCGGCAAAGCATCATCGACATCGATAACACTCCCCAAGGCCTTCGAGGAGCGTCCTTATCGCTACAACAACAACAACAACAGAATTGGTTCTAGTTTTTCTAAGACAACATTCTGATATTTGTAATAAAAATTACTGTATCGTTTTCAAATTTGGACATTTAGAAAACCTATTGTTAAGAAATACCTTTCTCTTGGATGAGCCGTTCCATAGTTATAGGGCCAGAATTTTACTTTTCTTTAAAGAATAACTTTTAACTTTCATTTTCGAACTCATAAAACAAAAGTGCGGAATTTACTTTTACTTGGGAATTTTTTGAAAAAAGTCCGAATAAATAAATGAAAGTTGATATGGAATCCCCGGAATCCCACAAGCTTCAACCTAGTACTATTTTTTGACTCGAACTTTTTCGACTCAAAAAAAAAAAAACACTATAAAAATGGGTCACTGGTATAAGTACTTGGATTTTTCTTAAACTGTCCCTGATGTATGTGCATGGAAATGAGTTCGAGCCTTTATAAAGAATTCCGCCAGTAACAGTAAAAAATTGTATAAAGAAATCTCAATATTTCACCACCGGAATGCGATCTGCGGAATTCGAATCTGCTACTGGAGTGAAAAACTGTAAAATCGAAAATTGTTACTATTTTTCCAAATATAATCCATAACTCCAGTGAAATTTTGTTTAAAAAAAGCCTTCCATTTATTATTAGATTTATAAGAGTACATTAATAAGCACATTAATTTCTCATACAGCGTGAACAGTATACGCTCTTATTTTATTTAAATGAAACTATGTACCTTGAAAAATAAAAAATTTATTTTAAAAAATATTAATAAGTGTATTTAGTTGTTCAAGAAACGTTATGACATTGAGATAGATTTAACTATTTTAAATAAAAATTTTCATATACAAACATACATCTATTATTAAAATTATTATTAAATGTGAATATCTTAGAAAGGTACGTTCGTTCATGTTTTAATTTATACATTTTACATTTTAAATATCACAGTATTCCCTCAATCTAAAAAAATACTATCATATATCAAATAATTATCGCAAAGTACCTTCACTAAATATACTTGTATACTGTATATTATTATTATATTTTTTTTTAACAAACTTAAACTACAAATATCTTCTAGTACCTTAACAGAAACATATTTCAATTAAATAGAAATAAATATATTTGATTATTTTAACACAAAATTAAACAATATACTTGAAAACTATTTTTCTAGTCTAGATTCATGAAAAAAATGCGCATACAAAATTAAAAACCACAAAAGCTGTTAACAATAAATATAAAAAAATAACTGCAAATGCAATCCACATTATTAGTCAAAGATGAATAACTACAACAACAAAAATACGAATAATTATTTATTATTAGAGTTTGTACATTTGTATATACATACATGTAATATAAAGTAGCCGAAGAGCAAAGTATGGAACTAAACATCTCATATGAGAAAAAATTAAATAAGTAGTAAAATACAAAATATTTTAAAAAATTGTTAAAATTCACAAAATTAAGTTTTTAAAGAATAGTATATCAACTGGAAATATGTATATGTAAAAAATTAAACTAATTAAGTTAAGTGAGTATAAAGGCAATATAAGAAGTGATTGTTTTAAATTGTACCCTCTTTACTTACCTATTTTTTTTTTTTTTTTATTGTTAATCAGTTAAAACAAATGTTGACTGCTGTGATTATTCGTATTTATTTTCGAAATCTTATTATATTTAATTACGAATTATCACGTAAGAATTTTCCATAACTCGGTGACGATTCCATAGCTTTATTAGTTAGGAAGGGCAGCAACTATATGCAACATCAAATTAAGCAAAAAGCATTGCCGAAATACATGAGAGTAAAACAAAATTTTCTGTAAATTTTCAGTAGAATTAAAAAAAAACTTTGTAAAATTTCAATAAAACGCAGTTTTAAATGAAATTTTCTGTAAAATTTGTTTGTAAAAAGTTTAGTCGTACTTGAGTAAAATTTTGTGAAGTTCACTAAAATTTTACGAAATGGAAATTTTTTGAATTATAAATTTCGTATAAATGCACTAAACGTAAGTTTTTTGGTGAAATTTCATTAAAACACACAAAAAATTTCGGAAAATTCAAGTTTTCAGTAAAATTTTAGTAAATATAAGTTTTAACCAAAATTTATTTGTAAAAAGTTTAGTTAAACTTGAGTAAAATTTTGTGAAGTTCAGTAAAATTTTACGAAATACACATTTTTTGAGTTTTAAATTTCATATAAATGCACTAAACGTAAGTTTTTTGGTGAAATTTCATTAAAACACACAAAAAATTTCAGAAAATTCAAGTTTTCAGTAAAATTTTAGTAAATCTAAGTTTTAACTAAAATTTATTTGTAAAAAGTTGGGTTGAAATTGAGTAAAATTTTGTGAAGTTCACTAAAATTTTACGAAATGGAAATTTTTTGAGTTTTAAATTTCATATAAATGCACTAAACGTAAGTTTTTTGGTGAAATTCCATTAAAACACACAAAAAATTTCAGAAAATTCAAGTTTTCAGTAAAATTTTAGTAAATATAAGTTTTAACCAAAATTTATTTGTAAAAAGTTTAGTTAAACTTGAGTAAAATTTTGTGAAGTTCAGTAAAATTTTACGAAATGCACATTTTTTGAGTTTTAAATTTCATATAAATGCACTAAACGTAAGTTTTTTGGTGAAATTCCATTAAAACACACAAAAAATTTCAGAAAATTCAAGTTTTCAGTAAAATTTTAGTAAATATAAGTTTTAACCAAAATTTATTTGTAAAAAGTTTAGTTAAACTTGAGTAAAATTTTGTGAAGTTCAGTAAAATTTTACGAAATGCACATTTTTTGAGTTTTAAATTTCATATAAATGCACTAAACGTAAGTTTTTTGGTGAAATTCCATTAAAACACACAAAAAATTTCAGAAAATTCAAGTTTTCAGTAAAATTTTACCTAAAAATTTAGTAGTTGGAAATCATTAGTAAAAGTTTTCATAAAGTTCAAACTTCATTTAAATTTCTAGTCTAACTGTTAGTTAAATTTCATAAAATTCAATAAAACTTCAGAAGATTTTTGTAAACTCAGGGTTTTAGTAAAATTTTTGTAGGGTTTCAACTAAATTACATAAAATGCAGTTAGGTTAGGTTAGGTTGGGGTGGCTGCCCGAGGGCATACTTAGGCCAGTAGTACTAGGCCCGTTGTGATACCACGAAAAACACCGTTACCTCTCCTCTTCGAACCATTTTGAGGACCTGATGAAATCTACCAGGTCCTTGACGTCATGCTCCACAACCTGACTCATAGTATCAAGAAATGGAGCTCCCAGAAAGCCCTGCCGTGCTCCGCTTAGCGCTGGGCAGTTGCAAATGAGGTGAACCACCGTTTCCTCCTCCTCATCTTCTTTACAACTCCTACAGCAACGACGATAAGGCGCTCCTAGCCTTTCTGCATGCCTACCTATGAGGCAATGACCCGTTAGTGCCCCTACAAGTGTGGAAATTGTATCCCTTCTTAGGTTGTAAACGGGACGGGACCTTTTAGGATCCCATTTAGGCCAGGTTTCTTTCGACGTTCGACATCCCGGTGTTTGTAGCCATCTTTCGTCGGCTTGACGGTAGATGTGCTCTTTTAGCATTAGCTTGCATGTGGACAGGGGCATACCTAAGCGTTCTTGTCCAGGAAGAACCTGCTTGGTTGTACCCTGCCTAGCGAGTTCATCTGCAATACAGTTTCCCTCGATATCCCTATGTCCAGGGACCCATTTGAGGTGTACACGGTTCTGTTGAGCCATCTCTTGAAGAGATCGGCGACAGTTTAGTGCTAGTTCAAAATGATTGAGATTTTATGGCAGCTTGGCTGTCGCTGAAGATAAAAATTTCTTTGCCGACAATGTATGCCCCTATCCTAGCCGCGGCTTCCATTATGGCTGCAACTTCTGCCTAGAATACACTGCAGTGGTCGGGTAGTCTGAATGAGAGCTGGAGGTCAAGGTCCCTTGAGTATACTCCACCCCCAACTCTCCCGTTTAGCTTGGAGCCGTCCGTGTATATGGAAATGCTGTTGCTCATAGCAAGGCACTTGTCCGACTCCGTCCAGTCATCCCTGCTGGGTATGTTTATCTTAAAGTTGGTTTCCGCAACTGTTGTGGTCGCACAGCGATCCGTGCTAGGATGGAGAAAACTGTATTTGTTTAGTATACTTGAGTGTCCTGTGGTCCTGTTGTTCCAGCACGACAACTCCCTTAGACGCAGGGCTGACGTTGCCGCTGCTCGATGACCAGCCAGATCCAGTGGAAAGATCTCAAGAATGACCTGAAGAGCTTCGCTAGGCGTTGTTCTTAGAGCCCCGCTTATGCTTATCATGCTGGATCTGTGGACTTTACCCAACAAGTTTTGGTTTGACGCCTTGCTCAAGGCTGGCCACAATACGACTACCCCATACAGCAGTATGGGTCTGATAATCGCGGTATAAATCCATCTGCATCCATTTTTTTGCCAATGGCTCTTTTACACGTATATAATGCAATGTACGCTTTCTTTTGTCGCTGGATAACGTTGTCCTTCCAGTTCAGCTTTTTGTCTAAAACTACGCCTAAAAATTTGGCTTTATCTGCCAGGCTTAGGCGCACCCCATTTAGTTCAGGTAGGTTCAACGATGGTATTTTGTATCGTTTGGTATATAATACAAGCTCTACTTTATCGGAGTTGACGCTGAGTCCACATCGGGAAGCCCACAAGGAAACCTCTCGCAATGCTACCTGCATCAAGTCGCACAAAGTTTGAGGAAACTTGCCTCTGTAGATAATCGCTAGGTCATCAGCATATGCCACGACCTTCCCGCTCCCCCAACTAGTATCTCTTAATAGCGAGTTTACCGTTAGGTTCCATAGTAAGGGGGAAAGGACACCACCCTGGGGCGTGCCCCTTGCGACAAATCGTGTTACCTCAACCTTCCCCAATGAGGAGAGCACTTTCCTTCCCCTGAGCAGTTGATCAATTAGTCCCACTAGGGGTCTATTTACGTCCAGATCAGTTAAAGCAATGTTAAAGGCGTCTGGACTTATGTTGTTGAATGCTCCTTCAATGTCTAGGAAGGCCACAAGACAATAATCCTTTTCGAACAAGGATGTTTCTATAGTAGAGACTAGGCTGTGTAGCGCAGTCTCCGTAGATTTACCTTTGGTGTACGCGTGTTGATAGTCCGAAATGAGATTCCTATCAATGCTTGTAGTGAGAAAATCGCTAACTATTCTCTCTAGGGTCTTGAGTACGAAGGATGGAAGACTGATAGGTCTATAGTCCTTCGGCTCGTAATGAGAGGCTTTGCCTGCCTTAGGAATGAATATGACCGTGGCACTCCTCCATGCACACGGAATATAGTTCATAGCCAAACAAGCGGTATATATGTGCCGCAGCCAGTTGGCTGATACCTCCAAAGAGTAGATAAGTTGAGCGGGTACAATCCCGTCTGGTCCAGCAGCCTTAAAAGGTTTAAAACTTTTGACTGCCCTCCTCACTCTCTCCTCAGTGATGGGTATATTCACAACTTGGTTTGCTGCAGGTACTTCCGGTGCGTTTGTCATATTTCCCGGGAAATGTGTGTCCAGGAGCAGCTCTAGAGTTTCCCCTTCTGTGCTGGTCCAGGTACCATTCGGTCTCCGCAGAAAGCTAATAGCTGTTTGCGTCTTAGAAAGCACGCACCGTAGCCTGGATGTGTCCACGACACTTTCGACTCCAGTGCAGAAGTTTCTCCATGAAATTCTCTTCGCTTGTCTCAGGACTTTTTTGTAGGTTCTTAGTTTGTCCTTGTATTCTAGCCATTGTGACCCGTTATCAAAAAATTTGGCTTTGTTAAACTGTTCTCTACAGGATTTACGAAGTAGGTCCAGATCATGGAACCACCAGTGAGGTTTACGCTTACCGCGCGGTTTTGGCAATGGACAGGCCTGTTCTAAGGCTTTTGAGAAGGCCGATGTGAAGGTTTCTAGCAGACCCTCTAGCTCCATCGTTGATGAGAGGCTTTGTGGGGGCAGTTCTGGTAGTTCTCTTGCTAACAGCTCATTATGTAGTTCCCAGTTTGTATTACGTGGGTTACGTCTCGCAATGGGCTGATCGACGAAGAACTCTAACATTACTTCAATATAGCGGTGGTCTGAAAAGGAATGTTCCTCCAGAACACGCCATTTTTTAACCCACCCATAAACGCTTTCGCTACAAATAGTGAGGTCAATAACGTCTCTATGGTTTTTAGTAATAAAAGTTGGTTCATTACCTACATTGCAAACTACAAGGTTAGTTGTTAAAAGGTACTCAAAAAGTGACTCACCCCGAGTGTTTATGTCGGAACTACCCCACTGCACGTGGTGGGCGTTGGCGTCTGTCCCAATTAACAGATGGCCTTTGCTTGAGTCGGCCACCAGATCCTTTACCGTCTTTTGCGGAGGAGGTTCCTCTGCGTCGTACGGCATATAAACGGAGGCTAGCGTTAATTGGGTGCCTCCGCTTGACAAACTGGCCGCTGTGACGTCACCATTGCTATAATTAGGCAAGAGAAAGATATTTAGCTCAGACTTTACTAAAATGCATGTTCTCACTTTACCTTCATCTGCAGCTCGGATGAGCTTAAACCCAGTGGCCCCCAATCCGCAAATCCTTGAGTTGTTCACCCAGGGTTCTTGGATAAGGACCACTTCGACGTCGCCTTTAGAAAGGCGACTGATGAGAGCAGCCGAGGCTGCCTTACTTTTGTGCACGTTTATCTGGAGCAACCTCAGCATGAGCTTGCTCAGACTCCCCTGCCTCCATCACCGTGATGTTGGGATCCTCTCCGTCGCTATCCAGCAGAGCATCCTCCATCGACAAATTGCCCAGAGCCCCTGCGCAATTTGACGTGGCGGAAACCAGGCTTTCGGCGTCGGAGATTTCCGCTTCCACTTCGGGTGCCTCAATGTCCGTGTCCAAAGAGGCACTCGAAAGGGATGCGCGCTGTGCGTCCCCACGGTATACGTGAATTACGACCTCCCCGAGGCCGTAAAACACTCTTCCTTTGCTCCGTCTAAGGGGCTCGAGAGCTTCCTTATTCAGGGCTAACACGACCTGTCTCCTAGGTCCTACAGCGTCCTGGACTTGGATGACACTCCAGTCCTGCGTTGGAAGAGCCGGGTTCATCAGTTGCAGCATCCTGAGAATTCTCTCAGGTTCTGCTGGAACCGCTGGAACCCATGGCCTGGCCCTTGGCCGAGCCGGAATGTCCTTCCAGTCAATGACCTCGATAATCGCCCCGGGATAGACTTGTCCCAGCTTTGCGGCTGCTGCCTTGTACAGCGCAACAGACCTTGCGTCCTCGCAAGCGAGTACCTTGATTTGGCCCTGGTACTATCCTACATCAGAACCTCGCGGCGGACTACCCGGAGACTCCATTAGCACGTCGAGAACGGCGTTGCCGATTTCATTCCGGACGTACGGCCACTGGTCTTTAGGGATTGCGGTCATTCCCTCGGTCCAGGATTCCTATAAGAATCCGGCCCTTGGCTACCTCGGCAAAGCTGTGTTTGGCTACCGCGGGGTGATTCTGGTGCCTTTTCGGCGGTGGTTTGATATCCTCATCGGACCTTTGACGCGTATATGGGGTTGCGCTTGTTGGCAGAGAACCCCGAAAATTCGGCAGTAGAGCTCGCGCCCTTTCCACCGAATGCCTGGCGTTCTCTGACAGCGTTTCCAGCGGAACACCCTCATACCTTGACAGGACTTTTGCAGCCCTTCTTTTGTTCCTGTGGAACGATCCCTTGTGGGAATCTTCTTGAGAACCGTAGTTGCCCTCGCGGTCGTACCCCCGGATTATGTCTTCATTATGGCTCCTTTCTCCTTTGGCTCAGTGTGACCAGATCGTGGGACCCCTGTCACAGCCGTGGGGAGAACAGTCGCCATACCGGCGTCAGACGGGCGCCCAGCATCAGCAGGCGCGTCAGTGTTCGCCGTTGCCAGCGCAACTACCTTCGCCGCCATACTGGTGCTTGCCCCCGTCCGATCACCTCTGTGTTGACTGAGGTTGCCCTCTTGTCGTCCATGGGGAGCCGACCCGTCGTTTCCAACGCAGTCGCTCCCCCGGTTAAAGTAGCTGTTGCGGCCCCGTTTTCCCTTGGCTCGGAGTGGCCAGGTCCAGAGACCCCTGCCACAGCCGTGGGAAGAAAGGTTGCCGTTCCGGCGCTTGGTCAGTGTCCGACAACAGCAGGCGCGTCAGGGTTCGCCGTTACCAGCGCAACTCCCTTCGCCGCCATACTATTGCCGCCCCCCACCAAGTCGCTCTTCACTTTAGCGTTGGTAGCATTGGTAGCCCTCCCTCGTTCACTAGGGCGTATGGATGCCAATGCTGTTGTCCTTCTCCCTGTGGAGGAGAACGGATTATCATTTGCTTGTTTTTTTTTTATTTTTGTTGTTCATCTTGTTCGTACGACCCCTTGCTAGACGAGGCCAGCTTAGGGTCACCTTATTGAAAGGGGGAAAAGTGTCGTCCGCCGCGGCAGAGCCCCTTACCGCGGTAAGACCATTTTTACTCTCTGAGGCGGCCCGGTGTCAGAGAGGCTCCGTACAAATACAGCCAGATTAACCTCCCGGCTGCAAACCATCCAATGGGCACGGTGCCGCATAACACCCTGGATTGGGAGGGGACAGATCTTGGTCATCGCTCACCCCAGGACTAGGCCACCGCAGCCATGGAGATCCATGTGAACCTGCATCCTACTGGGTGGCATAGTCCCGTGGTCAGCGACTAAGCCCTCGCATCGCGGCAAGATGTCTGCCCTTCGCGAGGGTAAAATGCAGTTACTTTTTAATAAAATGTTTATAAATTTAATTTTTCAGTGAGACTTTAAGTAACACTTCACCAACATTCCAAGTTAAATTTCAATTTATGTATATAAACATCAAATTCTGTGTGTGTGTGTGTGTTCGCTATGGAAACGTATTTCCCACACTTCAATCACCACCAAATTTTGGCTATAGGTTCCTTCGATCAAGGCGAAGGTTTTTCATATTTCAGAACTTAGAATTATTTTTGTTGTTTACGGCCTTTGAATTATAACTTTTTAAATATAAACGAGCTCTAGGCCAAATATTTGTATATTCTTAATAAAACACAATACGTGAATTTTTGATATACAATTATATTATTTAATTTGTCGATATTTCGACTTCAGTCTGAAGTCATCATCAGGACTAGGTACGAAAAGAACAAACATACATATTAAAATCATAAAAATACACATTTGCACAAGTACAGAACTTACATTTTTGAATGCAATATGTCGACTAGTGTAACAAAAATATAAGTTTACGAACAGTGCAAAGCAAATAACAATAAAATGTAAATAACACACAGCCGTTATCATAAACAAAAAATGAACATAAGCAGAAAGTTATCTAAATGAGTAGTGAGCGCCGCTCAAGTGATATCAGCTGCAGCCTGCAGGCGAACTCTTTGGTAAACAGTGGGAGATGCTCTTATCTATTATTGTTGTTGTTGTTGATCAGCTGCCTAAAGGCAGAGGCAATACCAATTGTATCAGATTTGAAGTTCATGCGTTTGTCGCTGGGTGTATTTATTATGTGCAGCATCTCTAATATGTAGCGTTTGTTGTAATTCCTCTCTTGCTGTAGAATTTCTACATTTTCTAAAATTTTATGTAATGGTGACGGGTCCCACGTATGCGACAAAGTATATGTGGGGACTACTAAATCGAAACTAAAAACGAGGATTTCCGGGCATAAAACGAATATTAAAAATCGCAACAACCCTAATGATGGCAAAACGGCGCTAACACAGCATTGCAGATAAACTGGACACTCTCCCAATTTAGAAAATGTAGAAATTCTACAGCAAGAGAGGAATTACAACAAACGCTACATATTAGAGATGCTGCACATAATAAATACACCCAGCGACAAACCAATGAACTTCAAGAAAAGTTATATAATAAATGTATATGCTCACTTTGCATATTTTTTTTTTTTTTCAAAAGATTAATAAAGAACAAGGAATTCAAATAAAATGACCCACGGCGAACATGTTTTCAAATTGTCTTCAAGTTGTTAAAAAAAGCAAATTACCCAAAAAAGGTGCCGATTTTTTAAAGAATTTTATATTCCGATTGGCTGAAAGAATAAGCTAAATCAGTGAGGCAAAATCCCTATCCAAAACTAGTCCCTTGGAGTTAATCACATTGATTATAGCCTATCAACCAAGTTTACATATGACCTACACGTTACGGCTGCTTTTACAAATGTGAATACGTAGGCACATACATATATTTACCAGGTGAGGCTTTGTCCTTTGCAGGAACACTCAAAGGGGTGAAACAAAAGCTTTCCGAAAACAGTCGAACTAATGCCCTAACGTAGTGAACAGTCGAACTAGTCTGAAAACTGAAACTACGCGGTCATCTATAATGAGCTCTTATAACATAAGGCCCGGAAAACAGCAGTTAATATCTTTCAACTTAAAATCGGTCGACTTTCATTCTTAAATATCGTTTTGATTTAACGAAGTCTATAGAAATTAATGTTGCGAACACATACGTCTGCAAACTTGTGTCTACATTTTAAAAATTGTATCCAGGGTCCTTGTAAAATTTTAATTATGTAGATGCGCCGAGGATTATACGATTCCCACCCATGAGCGGGACAAAAACATCCGATAGGAAGTCTTCGGAGTTACACCTAGAGCTTCTAGGAAAGTGACGTCGATGAAGGTATGAGTTCGAAGTAGTAGTCCTATAGTTTCTGTGCTGGCATATGGCGTGAGGGCAGGAGGCGTGGTAGCGACTGGTGGTCGGGATTGCTACTGTTAGCACATCGGGAATTGTGGAGGCGCCCTGTGCCACGAGAGTCATGAGTATTAATAGACCATTAATAGCAACCGTAAGTGGCCTTTGTGCTTGACCGCCAAGGAGCCGCAAATTATTTAAAGGAATTGTGTTTGCGACGATTATTAGGAGCTAACCCCAAGTGAAACTACGCTTTGCACCAGATGTACAGACAAAAGTGTACCATTTTATGTATCTCTATTTCTCTTCAGCAGACGCAGCAGTACCAATTCCAAAGACCGGGGTTAGGTTCGAAGCCTCTCTGGAGTAACAGAACGAGGGACAATCCCTCCGCAAAGAGCTGCTCCTGAACATTTTTGGACGATCTGCAAGATTTTGGGGCAAAAACCCAGGATCTTTCCAAAATGGCCAAAACGTTGATTTCCTTAAATACATACAAACAAAACCTTTCCTAAATATTATTTTTTTAAATAGAAAAATCAAGAAAAGTAAGAACACCGGTCAATAAAGCGTACGCCGCCCCGCCGATAAAGTGATCGGCGTAAACCACTAATACAATAGCGTTTGAAATCTTAATTTTGATTTTCACACTTCATCCTTCAACACCCAAGTCTCCCGATTTGACATTTCCTAAAGTTGACGGCCCTATCTAAAACTAGTCCCTTGGAGTGAATCAAATGTGAATACGTAGGCACATATATTTACCACGTGAGGCTTTGTCCTTCGCAAGAACACTCATATTGGTGAAGTAAAAGCTTTCCTAAGACAGTCGAACTAATGACCGTGTGTGCTACTACCCTAATGTAATGGACAGTCGAATTAGTCTGAAGCTACGCGGTCATCCATGATGAGCTCTTATATTTTAAGGCCGGAAAACAGCAGTAAACATCTTTCCACTTAAAATCGGTCGCCTTTCATTCTAAAATATTGTTTTGATTTAACGAGGACTATTGAAATCAAAGTTGTGAACACAAACGTCTGCAAACTTTGGTCTATATTTTAAAAATGTTATACAGGGTCCTTGTAAAATTTTAATTATATAGATGCGCCGAGGATTTTACGATTTTCCCCACTGAGTTACGCAATGTCATCCACTTGGACTGCTTATGATTTCGAGGGCGGCATCCTTGGCCGAATAGTCACTCTCTAACGTTTCAAGGTGTTTCTCTAGTGTAGCTCGGCAGCATAGCGCGACAAAAACATCCGTTAGAAAGTCTTCGAAACTACACTTAGAGCATCTAGGAAAGTGACGTCGACGAAGGTATGAGTTCGAGGTCACAGTCCTTTGGCTTCTGTTCTGGCATATGGTGTGAGGGTCAGGAGGCGTCGTAGCGAATGGCGGTCGCGATTGCTACTGTTGGCACGTCGGGAATTGTAGCTCTTACAGCCGAAAAAACTGGACGCGCCGTGTGCCACAAGAGTCATGAGTATTAATAGACCATTAATAGCAACCGTAAGCCTCCTTTGTGCGTGACCGCCAAGGAGCCACAAATAATTTAAAGAAATTGTGTTAGCGACGATTATTAGGAGTTAACACTAGGTGAAACTACGCTTTGTACGAGATATACAGACAAAAGTGTGCATATATTATGTATATCTATTTCTTTTATGAAGACGCAGCAGTACCAATTCCAAAGACCGGGGTTAGGTTCGAAGCTTCTCTGGAGTAAGTGAACGAGGGACAATCCCTTCGCAAGCAGCTACTGCTGAAAATTTTTAACGATCTGCGAGATTTTGAGGCAAAAACCCCGGATTTTTCCGAAATGGCCAAAACGTTGATTTCCTTAAATACATACAAACAAAACCTTTCCTAAATATTATTTTTTTAAATTGAGCACGGGCGTATGCCGGCGTGCCGATAAAGTGATCGCCATAAGCCTCTAATGTCTGAGTCACGCTGCTTTGGGTTTGCATATACATAGTAGGCTACTACATAGATTTCTTATACATTGGGTGTGTGAGCTCACTTCAACTGATTGTAAATAAAATAAAAAAACTAGTTTAAGTAGAAAAATTTGTAAAAACACAGAATTAATTTTCTGTAAATAAAACACTTCAATCAAAACTTTCAAAAGCTTTTGATCTAAGATAAGGCCCGCTATCATTACAGATGGCTAACAATCATGCGCAAATCGCCCAAATGACTTAGTGGTATTTAAAGTATTAGCTGTGCAAATTTGGAAATTGTGTAAAATTGTTCCTTTAGAAAATTTATAAGCAATCTCGGTAGAAAAAGTTTCATCTCACCATTTTGTAAATTTTATTACTAAACATCAACTTTAAATCAAAAAACATGAATCACGATAGCGACCAAAGCAAAAGATAAATGAACAAATTAGCACATCAAACAACAACAAATATTAAGTCAGAATAAACGCAAAACAAAAAAATTAGGCAATTAAATAAATGGTATTAATCTTTAAGTCAATGCATTTGAACTAAGATTATTTTTAATATTACTTTACTAATAGAAATAAATATAATTATTATAAATACAAATTGATAATTTTGAAAATTTGCTAAGAATGCTTGTGCAATATATATATGTGTATATGTATATTAGACTGGACATATTTTGTATGGAAAAAATTAAGAGTTTAAGAAAAGGCTGTACCGCCCCCTGAAATTATTCCTTTGTAGGTAGGTAAAAAAACTGCAAGTCTTGGAGAAATAACTTCAGGTTAAGGCGTGGCATATTTTCATTGAAAATGCCCGGAATCGGGTTTTTTTGTAATTTTCGACAGCCATGCGCGACAAAACTTTATAAAAAGTTGTTAATATGCTATTTCTCTTCAAAAGTGTATTTATAATTATTAAATGAATGACAACAGTTTTTGGAAACGGGCGTGGCAGCGCCTCTTTATTTTATCATGGATTGGTTACCGCTACTGAAGCCATAACTCGAAGATTGTTTGGAGTAACTTAAACATTTTTTAATGGGTGTGGCAACCTCTTTTGACCAATGAAGAATAATTAACCTACTGTGAAAAAACACTTTACACTTATTTCCTGTACAAATAGGAATACTTCTTATAAAAGACAGCCAAATTAATTAAATAAACACCCCACCATGGTCTGAGGCAGTGGTTGCCAGCTAATGAAATAATGATTCGCGCTCACTTCACACATATTAGCCATTATCCAATAAGTTTTCTAGCTCCGTATCCCTCTCAATTCTCAAAGGAATGCTTTGGATCATTGGGACACTGGAGAAACAGAGGTCGTGATATGTGCAAATATGTTGGTAGATATCACTTTTGTGTTTCATTTAAAACATGCGGCTAAACGCCAAGCTGCGACATCTATTTTTGAAAAAGGATGTTTATTGAGGACATCGTTGCCAAACTAGAGACAAGAAATTTACAAGTTTTTGGGTTGATAGCAAATAAGGACAAAACTAAGTACCTTCTATCATCCAGCAAAGAGTCAGCCATGATTTCGAAATTTCGTTTATTAGGGAACTAGAATTAACACAGGCATCAACATCAGTTCTAAAATCCAGCGAAGAATCATTCTTGACAATAAATATTACATTGAACTAGGTAGGCAATTGAAATATAAAGTCCTCTCCCGGTAAACGGAAATCATACTCTAAAAGTCACTTATCATACCCATCCTTTATACGGTGCCGAAGCATGGAACATGACAGCATCAGAAGCGACTCTAGGATTGTTCCAGAGAAAAGTTCTTCGAAAGATTTACGGACCGCTACGCGTTGGCGATGGCGAGTACCGAAGAAGATTTAATTATGACTGTACGAGCTTTAGGCAGACATTAACACAATCCAGCGAATTATAATGCAGTGGATATGCTGGGCAGGTCATGTTATGCGAATGAAAGATGACGCTCCCGCCTATGAAACAGAGGAACAGGTGTAAAAAACTATTTAAACTTCCTTGATGGGACCAATTGGCGCCAGTTCGCGGAGCCAGTTTAAACGGTTAAGCGCTGTCGTACAGTTGTCAAAAGGGGGGTACATATTAAATGATTTTGGACGATTTTATTGGAAATATTCATATTTATAAAAAATAAAATATATAGGATATCGACTTTTTTCACAATATTTCAATTCTTCCTCCAGTAACGGTAATCGAAACGCAGAATAATGAATGGTCGAAGGAGTGGTGAAACACCTATTTAAATATTTTAGTTTTTTAAATTTCTTGTTATTATGGTATTTTGAAAGTAAAATACGATTGATATAAAGATTTTTTTTGCAAAGATAATATCTTTTGTATTGGGCTCTGATTCTTTATTAAAAAACCAAAAAATGCTTATAAAATAGACGTGGTCCTTAACCATGTGGGAACAATATGTGTAACGGATTTTGACTTGATACGTTAAATGAAAAATGGAAAGTGCTACGCGCATTTCCAAAAATTGTTTTCTTTTTTCATTTTCTTGTTATAAACACACTTTAAGTAAAACGGCATATCTACAACTTTTTATAAAATTTTGTCGGGTATTATTCTCGAAAATTTTCATAGGGCATTTTCATAGGAATGTGCCACGCCTTAAACTGCTGTAATCTGCCCAGGAGTTGTGATATTTATTACTTACATACAAAGGAATAAATTGTAGTTGTAGTGTACATAAAATCAAAAATATTGATAACTAACTATTTAAGTGTAATTCCAACAAAAACGACTGTGCAGTTTTCAGCTATCATTTACTTCATTTTATATTTTGTAATTTTCTTTTGGCTCATTTTTCTGGACTGCAATATAAATCACAGTGTTTTAAGCTGTAAAGTATTTAATTAAACTATTGTTAGTAATCTATAAAATTAAGTAATTGTATTGAGAATAAGTACGTAAAATAGTTGTAGTAGAACCTTCTTGAATTGATAAGATATTGAAGAAAAATGATGAATAAAAATCAAAAATTAAAGCAAATTCTATGAAAATATTATTAAAGTGCATTTCATTTGAAAACTTGTGTTTCGTATTCCGATCAGCAAGGTAAGTACGATAATTTTAAATTTGTCTATAAATAATGTAGAGTTTTTTTTTCGTAAAATTTAAAGCAAAAACATAAGCCGTGTATCTGCAAATTTTTTTTTCTAGTAATGTTTTCTTGTTTAAAGAAATAAATAGAAACTCAATAACGTGTCAGAATGCGTCGGAGAAAATACCAAAAACTTTTTTTTTGCTTTAAATTGGACGACTAAAGAAACTCTAACTAAGCAGTAAATCAAATCATCAATTTACTTGGTTTAGGATAAGGTTAATTAGCGGGTCAGTAAAGACATCATATAGACTTAAAGTGGCATATTCCAACTTCAGAGTAAACGAACGAAGTTCTTACAGGTCTCTGTAGTTGCGCATGAATTATGCTACCCTGTCCCTACACGTGAAGCGGTTTGAAGAGCTAATGGCCCATGCAACTTGATTTTCTTAAAAGGAAATGGATATCATTGTTCCTTGGCTTGGCCTACAAAAATGGGAGATCCCTTGTAAACATATAGAACTCCTTGCCGCTTATCGCTTGGCTTCCATACACATCTCACAGATACCTCAAAGACAGAGGATACCTCGAGTGGATTTTCCTGATTCCTACGCACTCATTGTAGCTTTCCACGTTCTCGTAGAAGCTTACGCATAGTGCCACTTGGCACCCGCTATCCCAAATTTTAAATTCCCCTATTTAACCAGCTCAGTTGAAGCTCTCATTAAAAAGAAAAAAGTGGCGCACCTCTATCATTGGTATCAGATATGATCGATGTGTGATGCTAAGAATCGGCACTGGTACCGATGATAATTTTTACATATTTAACTTCGGCAATGTACATAAGCATTATCTATCTTACCCGATTTTAAGTGACGGGTTTCATGGAATTGCCGATGGACGATTCACCACTTACCCAGGTTAGACTATGACCAGGCTGGAATTGCATATTAATCCAGTACCACCACTCCCTTTAAAATCTGTGTTAAAATTTCGCCAAGCTAAGATTTGGCTTGTTGCCAAACTCACAATACCACCAATCAAAGGCATTCAACCACATCTGAATTCTTTAGCCACAGAACTACAAAGTAAACCGAATGGTTTCTACTACGGCAAGTTTATTATTTGTGTCGAAGGTTTCTTTGAAACTATCAGACTACAGCAAACTTTGCAAATCGGGTAGAAATATCTGATCCACCCAAAGCCACAACTTTAGATTTTGCTTTCATTTATTCTGAATATTTGCCGTCGTCGCATTTGATTTTCAATTTCTAAAACATTTTCAAACCCGCATGCACTGCATTGCTGCGGCACAAATGTCTGTGGTGAAAAATTTACAATTTCGTATATTTGGCTAATGAATAATCCTGTAAGGCATTGCTATGTTAATTACTAAAAACCAATAAGCTCTTTCGAATTCAGCTCACTTCATTTGCTCTTCGGGCAGCTGCGTGCGATAGAGTTAGCATAATACAACAACAACACCAAACTCTTTGAATGCTCATTTTACTGTCGTTGTTCATGTAAATTTCAATAAACAAACAAGATTGTTTAACGGCGTTACAATAACAATGCAACATACAACATTGCCAATGACGACAACAACACCAACACTTACAATTAAATGCAAATGCAATTTTCTCAATTAGTGCACTTCTAATTATGCACATACATAAGTCTGGGGATGTATGTGTAGATGCATGCTGATACTAATGAGTGACAATACGTACGCACTTAATTAAATTTGAATAGATTAAATATTTAGGTAACTTTAAAAATTTTGGCGATTTTCTTTAGGCATCTTAAAATTTGAAGTTTATAGAAATTTGACAGACGTGATATTGAAGGCGTCTTTTGAACGAATCACACATATCCCCAAGTTTTTGCTTACTCGGTGATCTACACACGAAGCATATTGGCCGCCAGTTCAGCCTCTTGATTAGACGATCGGAAAAAGTTGACACAAAACATCTGTATGTCATTCGAAAAAGAAAAATATTGTAATGGACTTACATTTCTTAATTTTCGTAATTTTTATATGTAAACATGTTGTTGTTTTTGTTGTAGCAATGCTTCGCCCCACATAATAGCTGCGACCGATCACAAATTGTCATCAATATCCTCTAACGGGAGTTCAAGGAAACTTGCTGTTTCGACAGGGGTGGACCATAATGAAAGGGGTGCTAGAGGCGTTGGTTCCACATTGCAATTAAAGAGATGGTTGGTGTCATGTGGGAACACATTGCAAGCGGGGCATACATTTTGTATGTCTGGGTTGATCCTGGATATGTAAGAGTTTAACCTGTTACAGTATCCAGAACGAAGTTCAGCCAGAGTGACTCGCGTTTCCCTGTGGAGTATGCGTTCCTCTTTCGCAAGTTTTGGGTACTGTTCCCTGAGTACTGGATTCCTAGGGCAATTCCTGGCATAAAGCTCTGACGCCTGTTTGTGGAGTTCGCCAAGAACCTGCTTGTGTTTTTTGCTTCATACGGCTGAGTTCTCAGGTGCCGTATTTCCTCAAAATGCTTACGGAGATGACTACTTAAGTCCGTAGGCAGTGTTGGCTCATCAATAGATGGATTTGTGGGGACATAAGAAGACAGCCCGTGGCGGTTCTGAGCGCAGTATTTTGGCAGGCATGTAGCTTATTCCAGTGGATTATTTTTAGGCTTGGCGACCATATAGGGCACGCGTAGCATGAAATCGGCTGGCCAATTGCTTTGTAAGTGGAAATGAGCGTTTTTTGTCTTTTCCCCAAGTACTGCCAGCAAGGGATTTGAGGATTTTATTACGGCTCTGGATTTTCGGCACAATTGCCTAAATGTAGATCCTGATCAAACATCACACCCAAGATTTTGGGATGTATGTCAGTCGGTAGCGTAGTGCCATCGACGTGGATGTTCAAAATGGTCGAAATTTGGGACGTCCATGTTGTAAATAAGGTCGCGGAGGATTTAGTCGGTGATAATGTCAAGTTTCGCGAGGCAAAAAATCTGGAGAGATCAGGGAGGTAGCCGTTTATTCTGTTGCAAAGCTCATCAATCCCTGGGCCTGGGCCTGTGGCCATTATTGTGCAGTCATCGGCGTCGGAAACGATAGTAACTTCTTCTGGTGGCGAAGGTAGCTTAGATATGCAGAAATTAAACAAAAGTGGGGATAGGACACCACCCTGTGGCAACCCCTGTTTAATTCTTCTTGGTTTTGATGTTTCATTTCTAAATTGCACCGATGCCTGCCGGCCACCCAGATAATTTGCGGTCCACCTTTTAAGACATGGGGGAAGTGTAGACCTTCCAAGTCTTGCAGTAACGTGCCATGGTCGACCGTATCAAAAGCTTTTGATAGGTCTAGCGCAACGAGTACTGTTCTATGGTGGAGGTTTTGATTTAAACCGCAATTTATCTGGGTGCTGATGGCATTTAGCGTCGTGGTGGTGCTATGGAGTTTTCTGAAGCCATGCTGATGAGAGGCTAGCTGCAAATTTGCTTGGAAGTAGGGGAGCAAAATGGCTTCAAGCGTATTTGCTACTGGCGATAGGAAAGATATCGGACGATACGACTCTCCTATGTTAGCTGGTTTCCCAGGCTTTAGTAGCGGGACCACCTTGGCCATTTTCCATTTTTCGGGTATGAAAAAGGTGGAAAGAGACAGGTTTAAGACATGTGCTAAATATTTGAAACCCTTCTTCCCTAGGCTTTTAAGCATCGGCATGGCTATGCCGTCTGGGCCCACTGCTTTGGATGTTTAGCATGACCGATGGCATCCTCAACATCTTTGGCGGTGATGGTAATTGGTGACGCGCTGAATTTATATTTATGTGCGTGTCTGTTGGCCCTCCGTCTATCTTTGTCGACCGTAGAATACATTATATATTGTCGGCAAAAAGAGCTCGCGCATTTTTTCGCATCCGACAGCACTTTATCGCCAAAGGCGATGGAAACTTTGTCATTGTGCCTGGAGGGATTCGATAGGGACTTTACGGTGGACCAAAGTTTACCTACACCGGCAGAGAGGTAACAACCGCTTAGGTGCTCCTCCCATTTCGCCCGCTTGTGTTTATCCACAAGCAATCTGATGCGTTGGTTTATATCCCTTATTTGGGGGTTGCCGGGATCGAGCTATCTTATAAGGTCACGTTCTCTCGCTAAACTTGCGGCCTCCACCAGAAAGTGGGGCCGAATTTCGGAAATTCTACCGGCGGGAATGAAACGAGCCGAGGGGGATTCAATGACCTTGCGGAAAGCACGCTCCCCTTGGCGGGCATCAGTTGGGATAGGGGGGGCAGCAAAGCGGTTGTCTGTAAAGGATTTGTATTCGTCCCACTTTCCTTTTTTAAAGTTAATGAAAGTGCGTTTTTTTGCGACGATGAAGTCGGCGGAACGCTTGAGCGAAATAAGTATAGGCAGGTGGTCGGATGCCAATGTTACCATCGGCTGCCAGTTGCCGCAGTTTACGAGTTCTGCGCGCACGATTGAAATATCCGGCGAACTGTGACAGCTTCCTACCATACGTGTGGGGGCGTCTCCGTTTATTGTGCAGAACGTCGTTTCTTCTATTTGATCCGCCAACATCTCACCCTACTGGCCACCCGCAAGTTTGAATGCCATAGATCGTGATGGGCATTGAAATCGCCTAAGATAATGTATATGTAAACATCTTTGCTAACGGTATGTGGAAGTACAGAATGTTAGCGTAAGGTTGGTTTAAAAGTAAGCATAATGTTTGTAATTGGTAAGCTTTGTGGGGAAATACAGAATGAAAGAGTCGGGTAACTGTAGATAAATGAAGGCAAACAATATATAAAAAATAGGGGAGAGAAAAAGAAACATAAAAAACCAAAACGGAAACCGTTAAACAAATATAAATGATATAAATAAATCAAAAATAAAATAAATAGTTTGTTATCGATATCAACTGTTATCGACGAGTTATCGTATTGTTATCGACGGGTTATAGGCGTGTTCTTCATTTCTGTTCAACGAGTTTGTTATCGAAGTGATATAAATTTATAACAAACGTTATAGATGAGCTATCGGATTTTTACCGAAAAGAAATCAAAAATTATCGGCATATTATCGATTTCCAAAGGAGTGTTAACGATTTGCTATCGAAAACAACCAATTCGAATAGCTATCGGCTTGTTATCGACCTCTGACGGGCATGTTATACATTTCGTTTAAATAATTTATCTATTTGCTATCGGTTTGCTATAGGCATGCTATCTACGAAATAATAGACAAATTTTAAATTTGTTAACGTATTTACTGACGAGAAGTAATCGACGGATCAACGATTTGTTATTGAAATCTCAACAGTTTTTGATTGATAACTAGCATTATATGCGACTAATCGGATTTATGGACCTCTACGCGTTGACGATGGCGAGTACCGAAGAAGATTTAACGATGAGCTGTACGAGCTCTACGCAGACACCAACATATCCAGCGAATTAAAACGCAGCGGCTGCACTGGCTGGGCCATGTTATGCGAATGAAAGATGAGGCTCCGTACAAGAAAGTGTTTCTATCGGAACCTGTCTATGGAAGCAGAGGTAGAGGGCGGCCCCCCACTCCTCTGGAAGGACCAGGTTAAGCGCCAATTAAGTAAGTAAGTAAATCTGCTTATTATTGAAGGCGTTTTATCTATTTGTTTTGACAAGTTATCGATTTTTTATTCATTTATCATCGGCATGTTATTAGCGTGGTATTCATCAAGTATATACGAAATATCGCAAAGTAATCAAAATCTTATAAATTTGTTGTCTACAAAAAACGTAATTTATGGGGTTTTTTATCAAGAATCTATCGAAAAAAATGGATTTTTTATCGAAAAACTTTCGACTTGCTAGCGGGTTTTTATCGATTTTTTACAGACGCTTTATTGGTTTATTATCTAAGTGTATATATGATTTATCGACAAGTTGTATACAAGTTTGTTATCGACAACAACGTTATCGACGCCCTTAGGCTTGCAGACTTGTTTTTTATAATGGATTGTGCTAAGCCATTTCGGGTCTAACTTAAACCAGTAGGTGAGCTCTCGTTAATTTAAAAATTCGTTTTTTTAGACGTAAACCTGTATATTTACACATCCAAATTTACGAATACTTAGTACTCATGCCTTTTTTCTATGTCATACCCATGACACGTTGTCTACGCTAATTAAAGTGTTGGACCGTACGCTATTACCCTTTATGTTCATGTTCTCAGTGCGATTGATTATGAAACGTTTGCTCGAGCAGTAACAAATATCTAACAGGCCAACCTAATAAAAACCCACTGCGGCAGTTTTCTGTCAAATATGTATCGTGCACATACAAATTGCATGAGAGCTACTTTAATTAAATTTAGTTTATTTAATTTTTGTTCTGCGTGACAATTGAGGGGATGTGTGGAATAATGATATAAATCGAGTTACACCGTTTATCCATAAATCAACTAAATAAAAAGAGCACGATTACATACACATACCATATGAATCTTAGAAAATAATAGTGATATTTAACAAAGATACTAGCTTCATTTATGGAAAAACGATATAACTCTCTAATAAAACTTTGCAGTAATGAAGCATCGAAATGGTATGAAAATATATTCAATGTAGACCAGAAAGAAATCATCCATTTTCTAATAAAATTATGTATATATAAAATTTGTTACTTTTTCTTATCAAAGAATCATACTATCTAAAATCCTACCAAGTAGGATTATTATAAATTTATTTTTACCTGCATTGTTAAGTTTTTTTTATTTTTCTCAAAAGGTTGATTCTTGAGTTATACCGTTATTCCACACATCCCCTCAATTGGAATATATTCTCATGCTCATATTCAAGCTTCTTCGATGGAAATTTCTCAAAGTATTTAGTTCACAATATTGGGTATGTTGAGAAAAAGTATACCTCAAAAACTGTAGTGTGTGACCTGGCGCCCTTGTTGTAATATTTCCGCCTTAAGTACTAAAACGGTTATAAGAACTCTAATGCTTTGCCGCAGACCTGCAGAACCTCAGCTTCTTAAAACTTGTTAGAAAAATACCTCAGTTTGGTAGTAATTTTCTAAACTTCTCGCCTTCAAGCGCCACCTATTAAAACTTTTCCTTTCATTTAACGCATTTCCTCGAGTTTTCAACTCCGCATGAGGTATTAAATTTGTAGCTCAATGAGAAGACTCTCAAAATTTTATCGCGAAATTCCATCTCTCCCGAGATTTGTTTTTTCTTAATTTGATTTCCGGCATTTATTATCATTGAGATTAAAAATTTGCATTTCAAACTCGCCTCAAACTTTGATTTTTAAGTTTTATATTATTTGATAAACGATTGAAAAGCTCATTGCAATCATTGGATGATCAATATTTGCCTAAAAGTTGAACTATGTTAGGTCTGCACAATCGGCCCATTGGACTTAATAAATATTTATATTTATAAATACCTGGCTTGTGTGAATAAACCATCTATTTTCTATGTTACACCACCACATTCAATTCTTCTACCGACCCCCATATATATTATTGCATATTTGAATTGCTAATTACGCAGAAATGGTAACTTAATTGTATTTTACCGAAATTTACATGGCAACTAATAACCTGCATGTTTTTTGCCAATTTTGATCAGCATGAAATGAATGTTGCCACGGGTAACAAAAATATGCTGATGCTCTTCTCAGACGAGGATTACGGCTCAGTTAATTAATGTTTACTTCCGAAAATCCGCTACTAGCGTTAAAATAACGAAGTATACCAGCTTAAAGCATCTGCTTACAAAGCAAACAGTGTGGCACTTTCATGGACAACATCGCATTTTGCATGGGTTTTAGTGCTGATCTATGTATGTGTTTGGGTACGCACCAATGGAGGTCATGTGCGCTTGAATTTGACCACATTATAATTAGTGCCTTCATAAAAACTAGTATTGAGAAAAGTTTTATTCTGCCTCGCTCCTTTCCTTCGCTTTGTGTATTGAGTGAGGCCATTCAAGTTTTGGTCAACCACATTAAGTTTTATATCTCAGATATCGTTCAAATTAAAGCCCCTAGCGTAGATACGGGGGAGCAAGTTATGATTGAAAAATATGCATAAACGATAGAACGACAATATACATAAGTCCACAATCGTATTAACGTAAGTGTGTTAATATAAACGTATAAGCGTATTAGCCTCAAATTGTTTCAAGGTGTAGGCGTACAACCGTTTTAGCTAAAACTTGCTACCATAATAAAAGCATTAAATTGCGGCAGCGCATTAGCTTCAAACCGAGAAAAGCGTTTTACGTTACCAGGTTAAATGCGGGAAAATTGTGCTAATATAACAATGGACTAGCGTAAGAGAATACTGACGTAAAAGCGTATAAGCGTAATCAAATTTTACAAAAAAAAAATTTTTTATTGGTGGTAGTAGCGTATAAGCGTAAAAGCGCAAAATATCATAATTATATTCGTTGTCGTAATTAGAGTCGCAGTAATATTAGTGTACATGAAACTAAGACATAGTGACAATTGCAGTTTTAGCAATAAATATACTAATGTACGCGTAATAACGTAAGCCAATTTTGGAGGAAATACAAACGTATTTGTAGGACACAAATGGACTAGGGGAAAATCGTAACAACTTAGTGACGGACTTTCATAAAAATGTACTAAAAAAAGCGTAATAGCGTAACAAAGTATTACTGTTTAAAGATTTCGTAGTGTTCATGTAGCCTTCTGGCGTAAAAGCGTGAAATATCATTGTTATATTCGTAGTCACAGTCTTAGACATGGGAGTTAGCCATATTTACAATTGCAGTCAACGTGTCAAGTCATAGACATTCTCAAGTCATAGCGGACTATCAAAAACGCGTACTAACGTAAAAGCGTATTCGTTGTAAAAAAAAAACATAGTATTGGTGTAGCGTTTCGGCGCAATGGTATTTCGCCGTAAAAGCGTAAAGTATCATAGCCATACGCGTAGTCGTAATGATATAGGTAGTCATAGTCCTAGATATAAGACTTAGTCACTGTATATAGTATAAAGCTTTCTTCTTTGTTTATTTAATATTTTATTTTATTAATTGAAAGTTGTTTTACTTATTACCAAATATTTTCAATGAATATTTTTATACATCAAAAATGAATATTAGAGAAAAGTATATAAAAACGTATTTCACATAAATTACAAACATAGTTATTTAAAATTGATAATGCTCAAGTGTATATTATGGTTTACAATAGTCACAATCGTAGTCGTGGTAATTTACATATGCAAGCATAACTAAAAAAGATCTGAGGGTCAACGCGTATTGTCGTAAGGAAAATGGCTTAAAGGGTGTTCGTTGTAACTTATAAGTTCGCTGCATTTTAATTAAACTTACCGTCTAAACCGCTTCGTAAGGTCGAATGAAATTTTGCCGCAATGTACTCCAAGGGCGAGTCAGACCCATTAATGATGGAGAAAAAAGAAATTATCAAAAAACAGATAGAGAGGTAAGATAGGCAAGGTAGAATTGGGTCGGATAAAGTGTGAAGGAAACATAAAAGGAGAGTGTGAGAGAAAAAACTGAGAGCGAAAGTAAGAGGTATACAGCTTGAAGAACGAAAGAGAAAGAGATAAAAAAAAATGACAAACGGGGTAAGTGAATAAATGACAAAGTTTGAGGAATATTCTAAGAGATAGATGCGGAACGCAAATTACTTATGTAAAGAAACGAGTAGGTAAAACTAGAGAAGAGGATGTACACGGTAGAAAAAAGGGGCACACCAGTAGCAACTTTTTTTTAACTTTCGTCAATTACTTGATTTCTTTTTTTTTTTTTTAATATTAACTATGAATTTTTCTACTTAAACTGTGCAGGTCAATCTCTAAAAAATTTTCGAAAAATCTCAAAAATCAATGCGAAGTCTGAGAGAATTATAACTTGAACTTTTGCAGACTAAAATTCATTGGGCTACATAACTGCATACTTAAAAAATTTCAGACAACTCCAAATAAAACTTCAAACTTACGTTAAATTTTCTCGAATTTTCGAAAACGTTTTTAAAATTGGTTTGCATAGTTTCAGCTAAAAAATGCATAGTAGGTTTTTCTTGAAACGCATACCGAAAATTAAAAAGAGGATTTAGTTGAGGAAATGTGATGAAAAATTGTCACTTTTATTTCTCTCACTGCTGTAGGTAATGGCAGAAAGATAGGGAGGTGATAGATGGTGAACTTAAAGGGTGATATGATAGGGTGATAAAAAGGGTAAATTGTAGGAAAAAAGATAGGTGAGATGATGTTTAATAACTACTTTCGAGCTAAAAGTATAAAATTCTGTAAATAATTTTTTCTAAAGGACTTTTATTTTAAAAGACGAACAGTTTGGCTTCTTCTTCTTCACCAGAGCAAACATCATAAATCAAACACTGTAATTAATATTTCTGCAAGACTAAATATGCTTACTTCTCACAACATAGTATTCTTAAATTAACAATAACTAACAGATAAACAAGTAATTGCACGATGAAGTGGAAAATGTAACCAAACAATGCGAAAAAAGAAAAAAGCAAAACGAATTAAAACTAGAAAGTATAAGAAAGGAGTGAAACTGATAAGCTTTTCTCCATTAAATAAACAAAGCACAAAGTCAATTCCGCAGACGAACCATAATAGCGTGAAAGTACGATAAAGCTAGAGATGTGAATCAAAATAACAACAACAAAAATCAACACAAACAATGTGATTGGATAGTACGTTACAAAAGGTAAGTAAACCTGCAATTTCAATTGCAAATGAAATGAATGAAAATGAAGATACGCTGACAGTAACAGAAGCTGCATGCAGGCAATATAGCATCTGGCAACTCTGGCTAAGCAAGTTGAAAGTGTATTCGCTCGTCTACTTGGAAATTTAATTAATTAATTTAAAGGGTCAAACAATTGTGAGAAGTGCTAAATATATGGTTATATCTTTCCTATTGATCGGAAGTTAATGAACGTATTTTGCTCTCTGGCGTTTTTCTTGTAAAATAGATAATCGTGAATCTAAAATTAAATTGCGTTGCAACAACTATAACTAGTGCTTTTAAAAATTGAATTGCACTGCAACAACAACTAGTTCAAGATCAATTTGTTTAAAATGGATGACTCTTGTGGTAAATGAGATAAGAGTTTTGGCCGGAATGACACTACTGTTGTACCGTGCAGTGGCTTCTGTAAGAAACGTTTTCACCGCGCCTGTTGTGAGGGCCAAATCACCGAATACGACGTGAAGATGATTAAGGCTAACTACCACATTCGATATTGGTGTCCTGAATGTGTGAATGTGCCTGATAGAATATCTAAGGCATTCGAATCCGTGCTTGCCTCGCAAAGACTTGGGCTGGAAGCCATCATGACCGCATTTGAGGGCAAATTCAAGGATTTGTGCATGCAGGTGGACGATTTGAAGAATATAATTGCAAGTAACAAATCATCAGCGAGTAGTGAAAAAGTGAAGAGTCGAAACAAAGACAACGCTAAAGAAAAGGCAAAAGCAAAATCTAACAGAGCCAATACTGAAAACAATAATAATATTGATGTACTCGCTGCCGAAATAAGTGCGCTCAAAACAGCTGTTAATTCATATGCATTCATTTTGGACAACGGCAACAATAATAACAATTGCAATGGTGCATTAGATTTAGTTGCTTTCTCGCCTTCACCTATTCCTCGACGTTCGCAGTCTGCTGTTCTTCCCCTCAACAGTTCTCGGCCTGGGTCGGTGGTACAGACAGCTAATAACACATCATCTTTAACAACAACAACAACAGCTCCCGCTGCACCTATCCCTCCTTCATTTGCGTCTGTCGCTTCGTCACCGTCCGCTACCACCAGTGAGCGTGCTCGTGATAAATCTGCTACTGCTAATACCAATACCAATGCTTTTGAAAATAATTCTGCTGCCGCTAACACCAATAATGCACGTAAAGTTGTTGTTGGTACTAGAACAAGTTGTGAGCTTGATGTCGCTGCTCGTCTGGAATGGTTTCATGTAGGATCGTTCAAACCGTCCGTAGAAACTACTGACATCGCTACGTATATAGCAAAACATACTTGCATCAAAGAAAACTCTATATCATGCTATAAATTAATAAAAAAAGATGTAGCGGTAGAGACAGTAAGTAAAGTAAACTTCAAAATTGGAGTTCCGTCCTCAGATAGAGCAAAAATTATGGACTCGGGGCTGTGGCCGTCAAATGTCAAAATCCGGCCGTTTGAGTTTTTTCAAAAGTTTGTCTCGACAGAGGGAGGACAGTGAGTGATGCGCCTATCACAAATCCAAAGCTCCTAATATATTATCACAATGCCGGTGGTCTGCGTACAAAAACAAATGAGCTATTTCAATCGGCAGCAACCCACGACTTTGATGTCATCATACTCGTGGAAACTTGGCTGACTACAGATTTTTTATCATCAGAGCTTTTTGATCGTTTTTATAATGTCTATCGAAGGGACAGAGTACTGCAACCGGGGGTAACAAGAGGGGGCGGTATTTTGGTGGCTGTAGCATCTTCTCTGGCAAGTCGTGAAGTGCAACTACACGTTAATGATGCCAACATTGAGCAAATTTGTATTTCTGTAAATATAGGAGAAACGTTCCTTGATAGTATAAATGAAATTTTCTTTATTGCTAGTTACATCCCACCAAATAACAATTATGGAATGTACATATTGATAATATCAGCTTTATTATTGATTCTCTATTACCTCACCAAACGCCCTGTATTTTGGGTGACTTTAATCTGGGTTCTATTCAATGGGTGAGAGATCCTGATGACGGCTTTTTAACCCCCTTTACATCTAAAAAGGATGTCGAGGACTTACTTTGTGATACATTGTACTCCTTTAACCTATCTCAAATTAACGACATTGGAAATGATTTAAACAGAGTGTTAGATCTAACTTTTATAAACAATGATATATCCTGTGATATTTATAAGTGTGATATGCCACTCACCTGTGAATCGGTTCATCACAAAGCAATCTCTATCCAGTTCTCTTTCTATAAATACGATAATAACTCCATTGAACCCGAGTACTACTTCAATTTTTATAAGGCGAATTTTACGGCTCTGAATGCGTTTTTCGACTCCATTGATTGGAATTTAATCTTTGAGCAATTAGACTTATCAAATATGTATATAAAGTTCAAGAGCGTAGTAGAAGAAAGCCTTAACTTATACGTCCCAGCCCACAGAAAAAAGAGATCTTTCAATCTCCCATGGTACACAAAAGAACTTTTGAGGTTAAAAAACCAACGAAACAAAGCGCATAAAAAATTTAAGAAAACTGGCTCTGCTGATGACGAAGCAAAATTTGCTGAGTGCAGGAAGAAATTTGAATGCCTATCCAAGTTCCTTCATGATAAATATATTAATTCGCTTGAGACTAACATAAAAGCCAACCCGAAGTCTTTTTGGGTTTTTGTTAACTCAAAACGAAAATATAACGGTATGCCGAAATCAATGGAGTTTGGAGGCAAAGTTGCTTCCTCAACTCAGGAAGCATGTGAGCTCTTTGCCGACTTCTTCGGGTCGGTATTTAACAGGTTCCGGACAGTTAGTACGTCATGTGATACAACTGCCATAGCGGAGTCTGTAAATATTGGTCAGTTCACGGTTACAGAGGAAGAAGTCCTGGAGTCCCTTATGAACCTTGATGTATCTAAGGGGGCTGGATACGATCTTCTGCCACCCTTGTTCTTAAAGAAATGTGCGGTTTCACTCTATCCGCCTCTTACTAAAAGCTTTAACAAGTCCCTTGAATGTGGTAATTTCCTTGACGAATGGAAAGTGGCATTCTTATCGCCAATTTATAAGTCTGGCCCTCGAAACAAGGTAGACAACTATCGATCCATTGCCAAGCTATCCATCATCCCAAAGCTGCTGGACAAAATTGTAAATGACCAGCTATTTGCAGTTTTTAAAAACTATATTGTTCCTCAACAGCATGGTTTTTATCCAGGGAGATCCATCAGCACAAATCTCACAATATTTGTTAATTTTGTGGTTAATGCGATTGAGGACGGCGAACAAGTGGACACTCTGTACACTGATTTCGTAAAAGCTTTCGATAGTCTCAATCATAATATTTTACTTAATAAACTCGAGAAACTCGGAATCCACTCCAACGCCCTAAGTTGGCTTGTATCTCCAAAACAGGAAATTAATAGTAAAGATCGGCAGCAATCTCTCCAAGCCTATAATCGTTACATCAGGAGTACCACAAGGTAGTCATCTGGGCCCTTTACTTTTTTCTTTATTTATAAATGATATCTGCCAATGTTTTAAATTTTGTAGTTGCCTGATGTACGCTGATGATCTAAAACTTTATTACAGAGTTAAACACATTAGCGACTGCATAGAGCTACAGCAAGACATCTTGGAATTGATAAAATGGTGTAATAGTAACGGTCTTTTCTTGAACTTCTCCAAGTGTAACATTATCACATTCACTCGGAGAAACAAATGCATAATGAACAGCTATTACTTTAACGATAGCGACTCATTCAATCGTACAACTACTGTTAAGGATTTAGGAGTATACTTAGACTCGAAGCTTAGATTCGACTTTCATAGGGAGTACATAATCAGTGCTGCCAATTCAAAACTCGGCTTTCTCAAACGTAATTCCAAAGACTTTTTTGATCCGCTAACGCTGAAAAGTCTTTACATTAGCCTTGTAAGATCCACTTTGGAATATGCCTGCATCATTTGGGACTCAGACTTTGTAACATATTCCAGCCGGTTAGAAAGAGTTCAAAGGAGATTCACTAAATTCGCGCTTCGACGAATGTTCACTTTTGAATCGATGCCATCTTATGCACTAAGATGTAGAATTTTAAATATTCAGTGCCTTAATACTCGAAGGAAAATTTGTGGTATTTTCTTTATCAAAGACATTTACGACAACAAAATCGATTCTCCGGAACTACTTTTTCTTCTCCCCTTCTATGCACCTGAAAGGTGTCTAAGGGACAAATACATTTTCTACGTCCAAACGCGTAGAACGAATTTTGGAAATAATGAACCTATTCACAGAATGATCTCCTTATGTAACTCTGTTTGCAATCATGCCGATTTTAGCTCATGTAAAGAACATTTTAAAGCTGATGTTATTGATTACTTTCTTTTCAATTAATATGTTTCAGTATTCGTATTACTATATAAATGTTTTTACATGTAGTTTTATTTAAGCCGTAGCGAATTTTTTACAAACATTTTTTGTTATAATGTCGTTGTATTTATAAATTGTTACCATATATTTTTCTATCTCGATAATTTTTGTTTAAGTTGTTACATATCTGTGAGGACTATGTCCGGTAGATAATAATAATAATAATATGATTCGTATGTATGTATGTATATAAATATGTGCGTTTGTATTTATTGATGGCACTGGTTCACAAAAAACCGAAAGGCTTCAAAGGTTAAACAAGTAAAATGTAAAGAGAGATAAAATGCAATTACATGTCAAGCGCGATGCTCGCTGTGTCTGTAAGCGATAACTTAACATTAGTTAAGTTGAGTTCAGGGCACCTGCATGCATTCACTTTGGCATACGAACGCAGTCACCCATAAAAAGGAGTTTGTGGAAATCACTTATACATTTCGCAGGGTCTTAAAAGTGTTTGACGCTGTTATTACTTAGAATTGATCACATAAGCTCAAGTTAGATGATAGTTGGCTATTTTCAGTCAAACTAAACTAAATAAAATTTAACGGCCACCAAGTGTGATTGTCAAGAGCTAAGTGTAAGCCGCACGTTTAAGTTGGCTGATCACTGCAGTGTATTCCAAGCGGAAGTTGCTGCGATTAAGGATGCGGTGGATGGAATGCTATGCAGTGCTATTACGGTTAGGGAACCTAACATCTACTCTTATAGCCAAGCGGCTATCAAGGCCTTGAGCTCAACTACAGTGCGATCGAGGGTGGTCTGGGAGTGCCTGACCTCGCTTGCGATTGCATCGAATTATTTTACAATTAAGATTATATGGGTTAGTGATATCCCGGGTAACTGTCAAGCGAATCTCTTAGCCCGCATCGGTACAACTGAACTGGATGAAGATGGCTGTAGGGATTTCGGAATCCCGATGGCCACCTGTGGATTGCTCCTCCATAGCTGGGCCTCGAGTCAGCTCAGCAAACGTTGGGCGGACACCACGTCTTGCAGGGTACCAAGATCTTTCTGGCCGAAAGTGGATGGCAGGAGGTCTGCTGAAATAATTGGGTTAACTAAGGCTCACCTATCAATGGTTATTGTGGTACTAACTGAGCACTGTCCCATGCAGTACGTCTCAATATACTGGAAACTCCATCCTGCTGCAGCTGTATGGAGGATGATGAGGTGGAATCACCAAATCACTTTATGCTTGATCGCCCAGCTTTTGCCAGAACTAGGCGAAAGTACTTCGGTCGCGACTCACTTGGATCTCCCGACGATGTATCCAAAGTTGAGATCGGTATCATTCTGAGCTTTATCGTTGCTACCCAACGATTCTCTAAGTAGCTAGATCTAAGTCACCGTTATATTTGGTGTATGTGGTATCACAACGGACCTTCGTGTTGTTCAAGTGAGCTATCCTTATCAGGGCAGCTACCACCTTACCTAACATAACCTAAAGTGTGGTGGTAGCGTGCTCCGCCTACCACACAGAAGTTCCTGGGTTCACGCCCCGGGCAAAGCAACATCAAAATTTTAGAAATAAGGTTTTTCAATTAGAGGAAACTTTTTGTAAGCGGGGTCGTCCTTCGGCAGTGTTTGGCAAGCTCTCCGAGTGTATTTCTGCCACGAAAAGTTGTCAGTGAAAACTCATCTGCCTTGCAGATGCCGTTCGGAGTCCGCCATTTTGTAGGAAAAACTAAAAAGTAGTATATCGCGCCTTACATTTATGTTTATTTTATAAATTAAAGAAAATAATAAATTGCTAAGACAACCGTATTGCTAATATATTTGCGAGTTGAGTTCCATCCCAAAACCATCCTATCGAGCTTTTTGCCGTAGGGATGATATAAGATCAATTGACCGCCACAAGTATTATTGAAGTTGCGTCTATATGAAATTCAGAGTGTCAAATTTTCAATGGTGGAAATGTCAATAATATAAATTTTATGAATATTGGTGGGTAGGCATAAGGTCAACGATCACAATGGCAATTGACCTTAACACCACTTCAAATAAGCAGGAGGTCATAAAAAATTGGCCCACACGTAAAATTTCATATCCTTACAACATCTACAATATGACTTTGTGATCATCCTGCTTCTCAGAAATTATCATAAAGCCAAACTTTTTTTCTAAAGTGGTCATAAGGTCAATTATTATGTTTCGCACCTCCACGTATTATAAAATAAATAAAGATTGAGTTCCTGAAATGTTCATAAGGTCAAAGGGAAATTTCGTAAATTACGAAATAACTTTTAGATGGTCATAAAGTCATTTTATTTGGGATTGCTGGTCCCAACTAAGATGGCAACAGCAAAACACAGAAATTCTTATGCTCAAATGAGCCGATCCCAATTTTCAATCATCTTAAGTTTGCAGCCCATCAAACTGAGAGAAACACTTAGGTCAAAAAAATATTTGGAGGTAAGTGTCATCGAGACACTTCATACTTGTATGCCCGCACTTAGATTTTCGAAGGACTTATCTTGGGTCGAGATCGGTCTTATTCGGAAATACATCGTTGCCACGCAATGGTTCTCTAAACAACTGCAGTTTTCGTCATCGTTATCTTATGTGGTATAACAACGGACCTTCTTTTTGTCCAATCGAGCTCTCCCTATCTGGTTGGCCAACAGCCAACCTAACCTGTCTAAGGTCTAGAAAGGAAGCTCACATTCTAGAATGAAAGGCAAATATACACAGGTCATTCAAAGCAATTTACATGGAAACTAGTCGCACCAGCTTACGATTCCATACTCCGAAAGTACCGAACCGCTCTCACTTTGGACCAGGAAGTAGTCTTCATCACTGTCGGAACAAAACCGTTATATATTCTGGTTGAGGAAAAAGGAGTAATAAAAATTATTATTTTAAATCATCGCAGAAGCAAGAAGACATGCTCTTTCGAGACAGCTACGGGAAAAATAGCAGTACAGCAGTCATATTATGGCAAAGTGGGCCAGGGAATAAATTCCTTTGTTGAACCTATAGCTATGGAATAGATTGAGTACCTGAAAGTCTTTAACAGCGAAAATATAGACGACGTATGCTACAACTTCTTTGAGAGCGAACGATTTCCTCAATATCGAAGAAGGTTAGGGGACATTTTACGTCCTATACCCAGTCCGTATCATAATTAACATTAACTTCAGAAGTGACACTGAATACTTTTAGCGGATACATGAGGCACATATCTTTGACTAAACAAAAAGATGATTGCCAAGCCCATTAAAGTTATAATATCCATAAGGCCCGCGAGGTTACTTAAATCGCTTAAATACACTAGGTAAAGCGGAACGCTTTCAAGGATACGCCTAAGTGAGTAATTTCTCAGAAAAGGGAGCTCTACAATTCCAGAGTTTCCCAATGTGGCATAAAAATGACAGTCATTCGATACTGCGAGGATTTCGTGTATCCCGGAACCAAATTCACTGAAAAATAATAACAGCTTAGACATTCATTGGTAATAGCTTTTGCACCTGGACCCTGGCATATTCGAGATAAAAACTATACTTAAGATTTATGGACCTGTCCGTGATAGGTGCATATCTAAGCAGGTATAGGAATGAACTTTACGCAAACATGAGCGTAGTTCCACTAATAAACTTCAATGGCTTAGAACGTTAGGTCATGCGAATGAAATAAAACGCTCCGGATCAGAAATTAAACACAGGTAGGGCAAGGCTGCAACGCTCCTGGTTCTTCTAACTTGAATCAGTTGTCTTAAAAGTGTGATAAAGGAAAATTCTCACTGATTTATTTAGTTTTTATCGATTTAATTCTCATTACATACAGTTAGTTGTTTTGATACCACTTACTGTTCCTCAGGTTATTGATTGTGGGCAGCAGCTGTTAAGTTAAAGAACTTTTATTTAAGTATCGCATAGCTGCCAAGAGCATTCGTTATCATTTGCGTAAGTCAAAGAACTTAAGTGAAAGGACGAAAGGTGCTTGCGACATATCACAGGTGTTATACAAAGATAATTGCGTATTTTTTTTTTAATCTCTATTTGCATGTTAAGTTAAAATTTTTGGCTACAAGAAATAAATTAATGTAAATAAAATGAGGGCTGATAAGCAATGTTCTGGCTACATCGAAAAGGAAAAATTGTGCTAAAATGATTGCTGAGTAGAAAATCATATGACAAAGGCAGATATGTATGTGGTGATAGGGCTCAAATGCTCCTAGAATTATTTCAGCAAACAATTTTGCTTACTTGAAAAGTTTAAAAATCTTTACTTGGCTTAATTCGATTCAGATTGGATATTTTTCCTAAGTTTTTGTTTTCTTTTTGTAAGCTGGATTTAGCATATCGCACTTCACATTTTCACAAGCATAACGTACAAAGAACATATGTTGACACTGTTTGACATTTTCGTTTTATCACACCGGCTTGTTTCTCTTCAGACTTTGCTATTAATGACCGGATTTGTTTATCACATAGCAACAAATAGCAATCACAGTGATGTTTAAGTTGTATTCTGCACGCCGAATTCAACCTTATGGTGGTACATTTATTTTCTAGTTAACACATTGATTGTAACTGTCAGACTGAGATTTTAAAGCACATTAAACAAAAAAAAAATAAAAAGATGATAAAAGAATTTTAAGGACTACCTTTATATAAATGAACCAAAAAATAGAAGGTAATTATTCCTTTAACATAGTCTTGTTGAATGTTGTCTAAAAACAATAGCTCTTGTAAAAAAACTTTGGGATTTAAAACTATAAAGGTAGATTGCAATCTTTCATTTTTGCTCCATTTCATTTTTAGTGGCTTCAATTTTTTGGCTCATTTATATAAAGGTAGTCCTTAAAATTTTTTTATCATCTTTTTATTTTCAATTTTTTAGTACTGCCTACAAAAAGGCAATTGCAGCTTTGATTGGTAATTCAAGTAATTCCTGAGCGAAAATTCTTATCTTTGTTTGTTCAAAATAGCAAGATTTAAGAGAATTTGTGGAATTTTCGCTGACAACAATGGCGAAAACAACAGAATTCCACCTGGCATCATAACAAGAGAATTCCACCTCGTTTGTCAGCTACTTAATTGCACAGCTGTAAATTGTGGTGAAATTCGCATACGCCTGAAAGTCTAAAAGAATCGTAGTGAAAATCGCGTACGCCTAAAACTATGCAAGGACGTGCATTGAGTTGGGCCTTCAACGAGGTGGAATTCTACAACGCCTGCAACACTCAGGAGGCTAGCCACGAAGGTATGGTCTAATCTTCTAAATAGTTCGACTTGTGCGTTACGTAGCTCAAATTTTTTGATCAAACATTGCACTGTCACCGAGTTTTAAACTATATTTCAGGTTTCAAGTCTCTAGATATCCAGGAAGTTAGTTAAAAATCGATTGCAATATTCCCAATTTAAAACTAGTTTTCTCAATATCACGATCCATGCGCCACCTAGCTGAATTTTTTTTATAAAATATTGCATCGGGAAGTTACTCGTAAATCGATCACCAGATACCCCCCCCCCCCCTTTTGGAAGGATTTGCAGTTATATTGACTAGCGCGCCAACTAGCGGAACTTTGTGTTCTATAAGTTGTATTGTCACCAGGGTCTAACTAAGTGCAAAGTTGCAAGTCTCTAGGTAACCGGGAAGTTAGTTAAAAATGGATTGAAATATTCCCAAATTAAAATTTGCTTTCTTACTATCTCTATCCGCGTGCCACCTAGCGAATGTTTTGATCAAATGTTGCATTGTCACCGGGTTCTGACCCACGGCCCAAGTTTCAAGTCTCAAGCTCACCGGCAAGTTACTAAAAAATCGATCGCAATATTCCCCTCGTTTTTCATGGATTTGTAGTTATCTCAATTAGCACGCCACCTAGCGGAACTTTGTATTCTATAAATTATATTGTCACGGTGTCACGAACGATGTGCTAAGCTAAAAGTCTCTAGGTAACCGGGAAGTTAGTTAAAAATGGATTGAAAGATTCCAAAATTAAAACTAAATTTTCTAATATCTCGACCCATGCGCCATCTAGCGGAATTTTTTGGATCAAATATTGCATCACCGGCAAGTTACTCAAAAATCGATCGCAATATTCCCCTCGTTTTTCGGGGCTTTGTAGTTATCTCAATCAAACTGTGTGCCAAGTTTCAAGTCTCTAGGTCACCGCGAAGTTAGTTTAAAATGGTTTAAAATATTCCCAAATCAAAACTAATTTTCCTGGTATCTCGATCCAAGAGCCACCTAGCGAATTTTTTTTGATCAAATATTGCATTGTCAGCGAGTTCAGACTCACGGCCCAAGCTTCAAGTCTCTAGCTCACAGGGAAGTTACTCAAAAATCGATCGCAAGATTCCCTGGGGTTTTTCAGGGATTTTCGTTTATTTCGATTCGTCTGCCACCTGGTGGCATTTTATTTTCCACGAATTGTAGTGCCATCGACTCGCAAACTATGTGCTAAGTTTCAAGTCTCTGGATCACCGAGAAGTTAGTTAAAAGTCGATAGCAAAATTTCCATTTTAAAATTAATTTGCTGTATATCTCGATCCATGCGCCACCCAGCGGATTTTTTTTTTCACTTGCATTGTAATGTCCCCCAGATCTGAACTATGTTCTAACATGCCAACCTAATAAAACCGCACTGCGTTTTTTTAGCGCACGCAAACAACCGGTGTTTTTTGCCCTAACCCAAATAAGCATGCGTTGCGGCAATGTAAAGCATGTGTGCAAACGTCAAATCTAAATGTCACGCAGAACAAAAATTGTAAATCGAGTTAGGCAGCAAATTCAATTTGGGTTGCTCTCATACAAGTTGTATGTGCATAAGACATTTTTGGCAGAAAATGACTTGCGTGCGTTTATATTAGGTTGGCGTGTAAGTATCAAGTGTCAATCTCAACGGAAAGTTACCGAAAAAGAATTTTCCGTGGGTCAAAAATTCGTATGGAAATGAGGGGACAACATGAAAGGGGCTTAATATAAAGGTAATAAAAAGGTGTGAGTGCCAAGTACTCGCGAAGTGTGGTATGTGACCCTACAAATGTATGTACGTCTGTCCAGCCAGCTAATTCTTTTAAATTAACTGGGTTGATGAGCTACGGAAGATGAGCTACGACAGAGACAACTTAGCAACGAATAATTTCGGTCTGCACGAAAAGAATTTCGTCGGCCTCTTATCGGAAACAACCGATACAGCAAGCATTTGTTTTTTTATCACCTTATTATCTAGAATCTATGCAGCGCTCTATATAGTCGAGTTATCGGCTTGTTATCGCCTAGTCACCGGCTTCTAATTGGTTCCTAATCGGATTTTTATCGACGGGTTTCCGATGTGCTATCGACTTAATGTTGCAGTTTTATCAGTCTCTCTTATTTAATAAATTGATTAGTCGTCAATAATATCCGTTAATGAAAATTTTAACACTCCGATAGTAAATCGGTAACTTTTCGATAAAACATTGGTAACATTTTGACAAAAATAAATTGACAATACGTGGATAACAAATAGGTAACAGAATGAAAAATAACACAGATGATGGCGCAACGCCGAAACCGTTTTTTCTGCAAATAAAATTTTCCAAGAGATGACGGAAAATCCTTCAATATTCATGAATTATGCACCGTGTCGGAAAATCACCAAAACGAAATTAATCAATTAGGTAACACTTTGAGAACAAATCGAAAATTATCGGCGAAAAATCAATGACCTTTTTGATAAATAATCGAACTTTTTTCGCTAGAAAATCGATAACTTTTCTATAAAGAACCGACCAGTTGTCGATAAGAAATCCATATCTCATCGATAACGTTAGCTATCGAGCATCGTTATAATCATCCACATCATTATCTACGTTGCTATTTTGACAACATATCCAATAAATCGATAGCAAATCGATAACTTTTTAAAAGGTATTCGATCATTTTTCGATAAAAATCGATAACAAACCGATAGTTTAGGTTAGGTTGAACTGGCCGTTCCATGTGGACCTCACATTGATTAAATGACTCCGTAGTGTTATCAGAAGTATGTTTAACGACAAAACTGAAAACCCCCATCAAAAAATAGGACCTATGTTATAAATAAAATAAACACTTTGCAGCCCCGCGCTAGGGTCTACACCTTTCCTGCTTGGTCAATCATGTGCACCTCTTGACTTGTCTTAATCTCACCCTATGTAATTCAAACGTCTACAGAACAAGCTTCGAGGAATGCGCCCTTTTCCCATATATTCTGGGACAAAATATAAATGCATATATGCTTCTCTTTGTCCCAACTCTTTCCAGAGAATGCTTACACACTTTAGATGCTGTGCTATATGGGGTTCTTGCCTACATTGCTACGTGACTGTTAAAATAAAAGTTAATACGGTCACTACTTGCGCCTGAAAAACGCTACAGCGATCTGACAGCTTGTAGGATCTGCTTATTTCCTGATCAAGGCAACATACTGCAGACCCTACTCTTTCCACCACCTTGGATTCATCGGTTCGCTATTTGGGCACCCTTCAGGTAGTCTGTTCGCCCTGTAATTGATAACGTTATACTACTATAGCCGTATGGTCAGCGCTCAAGCTGCCTCCAGGCACAGTTCTTAACGCTTTGTTTTTTGCCACCAGGTCTACAGGTGGAATGTGAGCAATGGCAGTGCAGCCATCAGGATTGTTTTCAGGGCTTCTTTGGCTGTGAAGTAGAGGATAAGCTTTACAATCGCTGTAAATACCCAATGAGAGAGAGAGGACGATAAACGGCACGTACACCTAAGCATTATTTTACTTACATAAAGTGCCGTCAAGGCCTCCTTCACTCCCTCTGACACGTTTAGCTTCCACTACAACTTACTATCTTAAATGATTCCTTGATATTTTGTACAAGGTTTCTCTTGCAGGGTTACCACTCTAGCTTTGGCCTGGCCCGATTTGGATCCTTGTATATCGCGAAACGCCCGACGCATCAAGGCACTTTCCACTTGTAACAATTGCAACGTCATCTACGTAAGTCGGAAGTTTGAAGGGTCCGTCATCGAACCGCCGAGCAGTTGGTTTAGAAGTAATCTTCCTGTAATTTAACATGCAGCCGATCCATCTGGATAAGGCTGAATGCACTTCTATACGGCTAAGACCATCCATGATCACCCATGATATTGTTGAAAGCTCCGGCCGTTACTAAGAAAACTCCTAAGGCATACTGCTTATATTCCAGGCCTTTATCTGTGTTTATTACCACCCTATGCACCGCAGTACCTACCGACTTGCCTTTGGTGTACGCATTTTGTGTTCTGGAGAGCAGCTTTTCATCCACGTTGGATTTCATGTACACATCTATCAGCCTCTCAAAGATTTTTGGGCAGAAATAATATTAAGCCAATGGGCCTGCAGTCTTTGGTATACTTATAACTATTCTCCGCCTCTGGTAGAAAAGCTTCAAGAGTTCATACATACATGACTCAGTCTTATGCATTTATAAAATTTTATTTAAGCCATTCTACAACCGCTGTGAATAGAATATACCATCTGCGCGCGACTGTTTAAACTTAGAGAAAGTCTTCACCACCTATCCGATTTTGGTATCGGTAACCAAGCCCTACTCCGTGATCGAAGCATAAATGCTAACTGCTGGCTCTTCGGAATCATCGCCCGATGGTAAATGTGTATCGAAAAGCATCTCAAGAGACTCCTCACTATTACGTGACCATTCCCCGTTCTCTTTCTTTATTAGTCCCTGTTCTATTTTCCTCTTGCTAGGATTTTCCTCAACTACGCTGTTTCGCTGGAGCACTCGATGTACGCACAAGAATTTTTCGAGGTCCTCTTCGTCCTGGAAATTTCACGCTTGTAGATCGTTAAAGATTCCTATGCACGTCATGGCACGCTTTGTTTTCCGCGGCCTTTACCAGCTTAATAATTGATTTTACCTGTCTTCTTGTCACATTGCTTCACCATGGCGGCTTTGCTTTTCCTCTGAATCTTCTAAGAGGGCAAGCAGTGCTATGCGCAGTCATGAGCGTCTTTCTTAGAGCAGTCGTTGGACTCCTCCAGTTCCTCCACATTTGCAACCTCTTTGGGTTTTCCAGATTTGTTTCTACATATTTCTGGAAGTTCGTCCAGTTCTTGAAGCTAGGGCTTCTTCTCTTCTCTACCCTCTTTAGGGCGATGTTGGAGCTGATATACGCGTGCTCGGAGAAGGATGGCCTAGCAAGAACCATCCAATCATACCTTAGTATATCACGCTCAGATCTGAATGTAATCTGAGTATCAAGGACATCGCTCCCTATGACTACAAATTAAATAAATTAGTTCATTAAAACCCTGCAAACAATTTTGCAACTACTCTCCAGAGAGAAGAGGAACCGGACAATAAAGCCCAAGCAATTCATCAAATATAAAAACATATTAATTCAAATGTTTTGTTCTGTTAATATTTTCAGCTCTGCATCAAACACAATAAGTATCTATGAATATTAAGTTTGCAATATTAGAAACATCTCATTTAAAAATAAACAATTTAAACAATTTTAGTCGTGAAGGATACTTATAAGAAATTATCAATTTATGCAAACTGGAAGGCTATCATTTCTTGGCATAACTATTTGATATTGTATATGATAATATTGTGAACACGCTCTTATGTGCATAATTGTAAATATGGAAACATATATAATTACCAATTTCATGCAATTACAAATCCCACACATATATACATAGATATGCATTAGGCCGAACAAAAAAAATGTTTTCATCCTTTTGACTTTTTAGCTTAAAATTTACTTTATAAGGCCTATAATGAAATTTATCGTTCTTGTTTGTTTGGTTTATCTGCTTTACTTTTTAGAAGTAATTTAAAACAGTTTTTACTTTCCGCTTTGCGAAATCTTCAATGGCACCCTTTGTAAATCCTCCTCCTTATACTAATCGGTTAAAGCCAATAAATCTTGTAACCCTTGGACATCGAAGAGAAATGCTTAATTACTTACTTAAATGGCGCTTAACCGTTTAAGCGATTATGGTTGTCTAGCAAGGCTTCTTTGCTAGATAAACTGGTGCCAATTGGTCACACCAAGAGAATTTGAATGGTTTTCCATCTCGTACTTACAGCAGAGTGGGGGCCGCCCTCTTCCTCTGCTTCCATAGGCGAGTTCCGATAAAAAATACTTTCTTAGCCAGAGCATCGTCTTTCATTCGCATAACATGGCATAGCCAGCGTTTTCGCTCCGTTTTAATTCGCTGAGCTACATTGATGTCTGCGCAAAGCTTGTATGGCTCATTATTAAATCTTCAGCGTCTTATTGCCACCCCAGTCTTTGCTCACAGCTATGGCCGAGCCGGTTCTACAGCTGCGAAGCGTTGTTGCCTTCGTACCCAGGTCTACCTCGCAGGCTGTGAGCTGAAGAACGCGGAATGATGATGATGTCCAGCAAGCGAGCCAAATCTACCACCGGATATGGAAGGAACTGCCGTCATAGCGCAGGTCACCCTTCGCTTGTGGGGGTAACGGACCGGACCTTTATCAGGCCAACCTATTAACGTAATACACGATCATATACGAGTTTTTTTCCCCATAACCGAAATAAGTATGCGTTGCGATAATGTAAAACATGTATGCCAACGTCATACGGAAATGTCAGACGGAACAAAAATTGGAAATCAAGTTAGCTTTCTACGCAGCTAATTCAATTTCAAGTGCACTCATATAATTTGTATGTGCATGAGATATTTTTTTACAGAATGCTGCCGCAATACATTTTTATTAGGGTGATATGTAAGGCTATCACATTTGCACCCATAATAAGCGAAGAGGACCTCGCCGCCTTATGGCCACCCGACCCCCTCTCCTGTGGCATGGATCCGGCAGTAAGTCGATTCGCCAGCTAAAGGGCTACCGCTGTACCTTTAGGGTGCATTTCTCCTCAGCCCACGAATTGGCCTACGGAGTTCCGGCTGGTGCACTTCCACATCCAACTCTGCAGCCGTGCAGTCATGCAAGCAGCGATGTCCAGCTAGGGATCCGGCATTAATTGATTCCTTGAAGTCACGTTGCAGATAATGACCCCTTTTCTGCCCTGCGAAAAGCCGCCACAGCGGACAGGTAATCAAGCCTTTCTCCTATAACCGACGATCCTTTTTCTGGTTACGCCACTGACACGCGCTCCCTCGCCTTACGATCGCTGTTGGTCGCCTTACTGCACAGCTGTTGCCGTCACCACCCCCGCCGTTACTATCCCATCGCCGATCGGCTGCCGCTGCGATAACACCCCGCTGCTACAAGTGTTGACCGATTGCCGATCATCGGCCTGCTGGGGAAATCTCCGACACTCTCCATTCTCAAGTACCCCGTTCGTCGCACACGGCTACGTTGGACCATTTTTCTCTCTAACCACTAACTTGGTTTGTTAAATTGCTACCATCCTTACTAGAGCTGCAAAAGTATCGATATTCGGTATACTCTATATTTTCGATATTTAAGAGGGAGGGTATCGATATATCGCGATATATATCGAATTTTTTGTTATAGTGAAAAGCGCTTACTCAATTTCAAAGCAATATCAGGTATATATCAGAAATTTATGTATCAGGTATATATCAGAATTTATAAATACCGCGATGGTAGCTTATACAGCGAAGCGAAGTTACGACATCCTTTGTCATCCACGATGGGAAAAGGCCGAACGTCTGCGGTGGCTTAACCCCAGTAGGGTGCTGACAAAAGCCTTTTACGTGATGATGGATCTTCATATGTTTTTTCGTATAAAAATTAATCTTATTTGGCGAGCTATGTGTATCTAAATTTGCAGTTGTATGCGGTCGTACTAGATGGTGAAACATTTTTTGCAATAGCATTACTGATTTTGTCAAAATGGGTCCAAATGCTTGACTTTACATTTCGTAGCTTTTTGGCAACACAATTTTCGTCTTCAAACTCAATGATGTCTTCTGTTGCGTGTATATCTGCATATGCGAATACATGTATATATGTGTATATAATGTGAAAAATATAACGTAACTTTCACATTGAACTTTTGTAAGAATTTTTTAATATTCAGAGCCACCAACTTGTTAGGTATTCATCTAAAATAAACACAAATCTGACATAATGTATGTAATTTTATTTATTCATGTTTTATTTGCCTTACCAAAGTTTTAGACGCTGTTAATTCTGCCGCTAGAAAAAGGAATAAGAAATGGGAATAAAGTACTCCATATTTAGAAAAAAAACATCGATAACCGCACCACGAACTTGGTATCGATGTATCGATATTTATATCAATACTTTTGCAGCTCTAAACCTTACCAGGGATGATAAATGGATTTTTTCATTTTGTACCAAACGAGGAAACAAAATATACCAAATCATCCCAAAATGTACCAAAAGTCTTCGGATGTGAATTTGAACCAAACTAGAGCTATATTCTGCTTCTTTATCTAAAAACTGTTTTTAGTCAGGAAACTTTCTAAAACAAATTAAAGGTAGTATAACAGGGAAATATGATTTATGAAGAAATACTTTTCCAGTAAAAATAATAAAAGAAATTTATCGATTGAAGCGTACAATAATATACATATATAAAAACATTTCTCTATTGAGTACCAGTAAGGAATACAAAATTAATATTTAAAAGAAATAACAGCTGCATTCAATGCAAAAACGTTTCATAAAAACATTTTAGGTTCAAAAGATTTATATTCATGTATAAAAGTTAACAAATTGTCGCCTACATCTATACTAATAACTCAGGTTTCAATCACTACATTAACAGTTCTTCTTCTTTGAGTTCTTTAAATAACTCAGTTGACAAAAAGCTTTTTTTCGTTTCTATATTATGACAGCTATTGTTAGTTGATTTCATCAAGTCTTAGTTTTAATTAAATTTTGTATAGAAAATATCCTTTCTACATTTGTGGATGAATGTGGAATCGACAATATGCCTTGAACTATTCTATAAATATTAGAAAACATTTGCGCATTTAATTTATTTTTAACTGATTTTAATTCTTCGCAAAAGCTGCATATATTTAAATTCTTGAATTTTTTAAGGCTCTCATGCTCTGCTAAAGATATAAATTCAGAATAAATTTTCCCTATTTTATCAAATGCAGATTTCGGAAACAAGTGCATAACTAAAGGCACAATACTATTTGTTTCACCACTTAAAATACTTTCTAGTGAAAGATCTGCAGCCCACAACAAAGTTCTATCATTCAAATTTATTTTCTTTAATAAAGTACTACAAAATTGTATATAAAATTGTTTAGCACAGCTCTTAAATATGTGTATGTCATCTTTTTCGAAAAGGTTGTTTGATAGAATAATATCCATATTAACACCGCAGTAAACTTGATCTGGGGTTAAGTGATTTTCGTCTGAATCAATATTTAACATCCATACAGGACAGGAGTCTAAATAAATTTTTTTTATAAAAGTTTTAATTTGGTAATAAGTAAATGTATGCCAATATCTTCAGACTGCATTTCTATATTCACATTATTTATTTCACTTAAAATATAACAAAGAAATGTAAAATAAATAGGACTTTGAAAAAGTGCCGATATAAGGTTAATATTTTGATTACTGCTTTTATTTTCAAATCCGTAAAGATTAAAATAATACTTGAGGGCATCCCATTGCTCAAGAATTCTATCTATGACTGCTTGTCTAGAAAGCCGCCTTGTGGGACGTACTTTAGTATAACATGCATTTCTGTGGCGAAATGTTCTTGAAAACTCTGAAAGTCTGCCCTCCTAAGGGGGCTGTTACAAAAATGATAGTTTACGTCTTTTAAAAATTTATCAATTTTGTTGGGAAATACATCACAAGCGGCCATTGAAGCTAAATTTATAGAGTTGTGATTTTACCGGGTTTTACCATTTTTGTGGGTAAATACCAGGAAAATACCCGGAATATTCATTTTTTGTATCTTTTTTTGGGTATTTAAAAATCATTTGAATCGAGGCTGTTTGGATCTACAATTCAGCAATTAAATTTATACATCATTTGAAATTAAAATAATGTTCGTTTTGATTTTAAACAAACAACCCAGCAAACACTCAGAGTCAACAATTAGTCTGAAAGGAGACCAAACTTTAGATCGTTTGCTCTCGTTATGAACTCATTTAGGAGCCTGAAGCGAATGCTATATGACTTCTAACACGCTCATATTTTGCCTCTAGCATAAATCTTATACAGGCTTCCTTCCGATATCGTATATGAGCTTTATTGGCGTCACATACTGCTAATTTTGAGTTCTTTAATGACACTACTTCAGGGCTTTTAGGAAGAATTTTTGACAAATATCCGCAGCGGAAAGCATAGGGGAGAAAATTTTTGTGATACAACTCCCATCACTATAAGATAGAAATGAAATAACTATTAGTTGAATTAATTATTTATTTAGAATAAACTGTCGCAGAAAATTTCTGAGTTTTTATTCCGGAGCTGCCTAGTTTGCTGATTTAATATTTTTCCTTTGTTCATAAGTTCATCAAATTGGAGTAATAAAAGGCTCTTAGACATTAGCATTTTTGAGGCTGATATTTTTCATGTCTTTCGGACCCATATTGAACTACAGAACTGTAAGCGCTTCGAGAATGTTTAGAGGGTACACATATTTACGCAAACAAAGCCACCCCTCAAACATGCTCACGACGCTCATAATTTAAGAATCCGAAACGAATCCAAAATAAGTGGGTAATGACGAATCAGAGGGTAAGGGAAATTTCATTTCTGCCTCTTATTATCGGCCTAAAAGCTATTAACCTAGCATAAAAAAATTATCATTTATCAAATATTTATGTTCGTCAAAGCGAGTTTGGAACAAATATTGAAACTTTGTTACGACAATTTTTCATTTTAATACAAAATGAATTACATTTGTACATTATTGTTACCCTTACTATTCTTTTTTTGTATAAGCACCGACGTTTCTCCGCTCATGGACGCTTCTCGATATTTTTAATGTCACCGCAAATCTGCCACGCTCTGTTGTTGTTGTTGTTGTAGCAATGCTCGCGCCTACCTAATAGCCGCGACCGATCACAAATTGTCATCAATATCCTCTAACATTGCAAGCGGGGCATACATTTTGTATGTCGGGGTTGATTCTGGATAGGTAAGAGTTTAACCTGTTACAGTATCCAGAACGAAGTTGAGCAAGAGTGACACGCGTTTCCCTGGGGAGTATGCGTTCCTCTTCCGCGAGTTCTGGATATTTTTCTTCAAGTACTGGATTCACCGGGCAATTCCCGACATAAAGGTCCGACGCCTATCTATGGAGTTCACCAAGGACCTGCTTGTGTTTTTTCGCTTCATACGGCTGGGTTCTCAGGTGCCGTATTTCCTCAAAATGCTTACGGAGATGACTCCTTAGGCCCCTAGGCGGTGCTGGTTCGTCAATCAGATGTCTCTTGGGATGCCCAGGTTTCTGGGTATTCAACAGAAACTGTTTGGTCAGCATCTCATTTCTCTCCCTGATGGGGAGTATTCTCGCCTCATTATGCAGATGGTGTTCTGGGGACATAAGAAGACAGCCCGTGGCGATTCTGAGAGCAGTATTTTGGCAGGCCTGTAGTTTCTTCCAGTGGGTAGTTTTTAGGCTTGGCGACTATATGGGTGACGCGTAGCACGTAATCGGCTGGCTAATTGCTTTGTATGTGGTCATGAGCGTTTCTTTATCTTGTCCCCAGGTACTGCCAGCAAGGGATTTGAGGATTTTATAACGGCTCTGAATTCTCGGAACAATTGCGGTTGCGTGCGCACCAAAATTTAGATCCTGGTCAAACGTCACACCCAAGATTTTGGGGTGTAGGACAGTCGGTTGCGTAGTGCCATCGACGTGGATGTTCAATATGGTCGACATTTGGGGCGTCCATGTTGTAAATAAGGTCGCGGAAGATTTAGTCGGTGACAATGCCAGGTTTCGCGAGGCGAAAAAACTGGAGATATCAGGGAGATAGCCGTTTATTTTATTGCATAGCTCATCGATCTCTGGGCCTGGGCCTGTGGCCATTATTGTGCAGTCATCGGCGTAGGAAACGATTGTGACTCCTTCCGGTGGTGAAGGTAGCTTTAATATGTAGAAATTAAACAAAAGTGAGGATAGGACACCACCCTGTGGCATCCCTTGTTTAATTCTCCTTGGTTTTGATGTTTCCTTTCTAAATTGCACCGATGCCTGCCGACCACCCAGATAATTTGCGGTCCACCTTTTAAGACATGGGGAAGGGTAGACCCTTCCAGGTCTTGCAGTAACGAGCCATGGTTGACCGTATCAAAGGCTTTTGATAGGTCTAGCGCTACGAGTACTGTTCTATGGTGGGGGTATTGATTCAAACCGCAATTTATCTGGGTGCCAATGACATTTAGCGCGGAGGTAGTGCTATGGAGTTTTCTGAAGCCATGCTGATGAGGGCTAGCTGCAAATGTGCTTGGAAATAAGGGAGCAAAATGGCTTTAAGCGTCTTTGCTACTGGCGATAGGAGAGATATCGGACGATATGACTCACCTATGTTAGCTGGTTTCCCAGCTTTAGTAGCAGGACCACCTTGGCCATTTTCCATTTCTCGGGTATGACAGAGGTGGAAAGAGACAGGTTGAAGACATGCGCTAAATATTTGAAACCCTCTTTCCCTAGGTTTTTAAGCATCGGCATGGCTATGCCGTCTGGGCCCACTGCTTTGGATGGTTTAGCGCGACCAATGGCGTCCTCAACCTCTCTAGCGGTGATGGTGATTGGTGACGCGCTGAATTTGTGTTTATGTGCGTGTCTATTGGCTCTCCGTCTATCTTTGTCAACTGTAGGATGCATTATATATTGTCGGCAGAAAGCGCTCGCGCATTTTTTCGCATCCGACAGCACCTTATCGCCAAAGGCGATGGAAACTTTGTCTTTGTGCTTAGTCGGATTCGATAGGGACTTTACGGTGGACCAAAGTTTACCTACACCGGTAGAGAGGTTACAACCTCTTAGGTGCTCTTCCCATTTCGCCCGCTTGTGTTCGTCCACAAGCAATCTGATGCGTTGGTTTATATCCCTTATTTGGGGGTCGCCTGGATCAAGCTGTCTTATAAGGTCGCATTCCCTCGCTAAGATCGCGGCCTCCGCCGGGAAGTGGGGCCGGATTTCGGGAATTCTCCCGGCGGGAATGAAATTTGCCGAGGCGGATTCAATGACCTTACGGAAGGCACGCTCCCCTTGGCGGGCATCAGTCGGGATAGGGAGGGCAGCAAAGCTGCTGTCTGTTGCAGATTTATATTCTTCCCACTTTCCTTTTTTGAAGTTTATGAAAGTGCGTTTTTCGGTGACGATGAAGTCGGCGGTACGCTCGAACGAAATAAGTATGGGCAGGTGGTCGGATGCCAATGTTACCATCGGCTGCCAGTTGACTCAGTTTACGAGTTCTGCGATCACGATTGAGATATCTGGCGAGCTATGACAGCTTCCTACCATACGTGTGGGGGCGTCTCCGTTTATTGTGCAGAACGTCGTTTCTTCTATTTGATCCGCCAACATCTCACCCCTACTGTCCGCCCGCAAGTTTGAATGCCATAGGTCGTGATGGGCATTGAAATCGCCTAAGATAATGCGATTGTTGCCAGTGAGTAAGGCCTCGATATTAGGGCGGTATCCACTGGGGCAACAGGTGACAGGAGGGATGTAGATGTTGATGATTTCTAGATTTGCAGCGCCTGACCGAGCAGATAGGCCACGCTCTGTCCTGGTGTGTAGAACTATATATGTCTCCAATAAGCGCTGATGATGCCTAATAAATAGGCCATTAGGTAAGATAATCAGAATTTATTCCAGTTAAAAATGACGCCGGTGAGTTCCAGTAGAGTATAATATGAGCTGTTTAAACGCCTTTTAAGTCTTATGTCGGACTCTTATTTAGGCTCAAATGATATACGTTAATAGGTATATATAGGACGACCACTCACACGACATAAGGGAAATACATTGGTTTCGGCCTCCAATTTAGATATTTTGCAGACTCTTTTTTGACTTAAAATGTTTACTAGGTAAACTTAAATTTTTGCAACGGCATGCATTATTGGCTAAATATTTTTGAAAACGTTGGATTACAGACGAAAACTAATTCAGCCAATAGCGTAATGGATAACTACCCACCAATATAGGACAAATTGGGTACAATTTGGATTGAATTTGTGTGTTTGTTTCCCATATTTTCCAAAAGATTATTTTTACCCTTATTTTGGGTAAATATTTGGGTATTTACCCATTTTTACCATATATAACCAACTTACCGGGTATTTAACATTTGGGTATTTACCCCTTTTCCATCTCTATAAATTTAAAATGTGACAAACACATCCATTAGTATGCAAATTTTGAACAACTTGCTTCAGCCTTACTTGCACTTCGCCTTTTGCTCCCATTATAACCGAGGAATTGTCGGCATTGAAATCAATTATTTTTTCAAGTGGCATAGACTGGTCTTTCAAAGATTTAATAATGGCATTAAAAATACCCTCCATGCTACTATCGGTCAACGGTATCAAATCTAAAAATCTATCAATGCCCTTTTTATCAAAAATTCGAATCGAAACTGCCAAATTTTTTGATATACATATATCAGTCGTTTCATCTATTATTAGAGAGTAATAATTCTTACAAAATGCAATTATGGATTTGTAATTTTCTGGCCCTGTTATTTGAGTTATTATTTTCTGTGCCTTAATTCTATTGATGCAAAATTTGTTCACCATTTTAGAATCAGTTATGGTATTTTTCATAAGCATATTTAAATGATTCATAATTGCAAGTGGCAAATTGTGCTCGGCAACAAAACAACTTAACTATATATTTTCATCGAAAAATTTACAAATTTTTCGTACATTCAGAGCTGCTTTGCAAATGACTTGTAGTTGTTGTTGTTGTAGCAATGCTCGCCCCACCTAATAGCCGCGACCTATCACAAATTGTCATCAATATCCTCTAACGGGAGTCCAAGGAAACTTGCCGTTTCAACAGGGGTGGACTATAAGGAAAGGGGTGTTAGAGGCGTTGGTTCCACATTACAATGAAAGAGATGGTTGGTGTCATGTGGGGACACATTGCAAGCAGGGCATACATTTTGTATGTCGGGGTTGATTCTGGATAGGTAAGAGTTTAACCTGTTACAGTATCCAGAACGAAGTTGAGCAAGAGCGACACGCGTTTCTCTGGGGAGTATGCGTTCCTCTTCTGCGAGTTCTGGATATTTTTCTTCAAGTACTGGCTTCACCGGGCAATTCCCGACATAAAGGTCCGACGCCTGTCTATGGAGTTCACCAAGGACCTGCTTGTGTTTTTCCGCTTCATACGGCTGGGTTCTCAGGTGCCGTATTTCCTCAAAATGCTTACGGAGATGACTCCTTAGGCCCCTAGGCGGTGCTGGTTCGTCAATCAGATGTCTGTTGGGATGCCCAGGTTTCTGGGTATTCAACAGAAACTGTTTGGTCAGCATCTCATTTCTCTCCCTGATGGGGAGTATTCTCGCCTCATTATGCAGATGGTGTTCTGGGGACATAAGAAGACAGCCCGTGGCGATTCTGAGAGCAGTATTTTGGCAGGCCTGTAGTTTCTTCCAGTGGGTGGTTTTTAGGCTTGGCGACCATATGGGTGACGCGTAGCACGTAATCGGCTGGCTAATTGCTTTGTATGTGGTCAAGAGCGTTTCTTTATCTTTTCCCCAGGTACTGCCAGCAAGGGATTTGAGGATTTTATTACGGCTCTGAATTCTTGGAACAATTGCGGTTGCGTGCGCACCAAAATGTAGATCCTGATCAAACGTCACACCCAAGATTTTGGGGTGTAGGACAGTCGGTAGCGTAGTGCCATCGACGTGGATGTTCAATATGGTCGACATTTGGGGCGTCCATGTTGTAAATAAGGTCGCGGAAGATTTAGTCGGTGACAATGCCAGGTTTCGCGAGGCGAAAAAACTGGAGAGATCAGGGAGATAGCCGTTTATTTTATTGCATAGCTCATCGATCTTTGGGCCTGGGCCTGTGGCAATTATTGTGCAGTCATCGGCGTAGGAAGCGATTGTGACTCCTTCCGGTGGTGAAGGTAGCTTAGATTTGTAGAAATTAAACAAAAGCGGGGATAGGACACCACCCTGTGGCACCCCTTGTTTAATTCTCCTTTGTTTTGATGTTTCGTTTCTGAATTGCACCGATGCCTGCCGACCACCCAGATAATTTGCGGTCCACCTTTTTATTTGCAAATGACTTCCAGAAGTGTAGTGCTGTATTTTACAAAAATGTACCAAATATATCAATGTAGTACCAACGTACTTTCGGGAAGCGTAATGTACCAAAAAAAATACAAATCTACTATGATTATCATCACTGATCCTTACCCTACAAGCCGTGTGTGCTAGCTAGAAGTTCGAGTGATGATTATGTAAGCTGGAAAGCTTGAAGAATGATATGGTTTTCTGGTCGGCCTAATATCCATATGTGCCATATAAAGCTATGATTTGTCTGATGATGCCTTTCTAATTAAAATCAAGTCTATAATTAACAAGTAAGGCAGTCTAAGTTCGGGTGAAACCGAGCACTACATACCCAGATGTAAACTTGAAATGCTGTTGTTGTTTGTTTTGGGTGCTTAATAGTGTTACAAGGCTGCGCAATAATACATATACGTACATATGCTACTGTTCTGAACTAATTTTCGTTTAAAAGAAGCAAAAAGGATACAGAGGCTAGCACCAATCACCTTGAGCGGGTAATAATGCAGTATTCAGACATGGGGATTTCTCTACTGTTTTTTTTTTTTTTTTAATAAAGATATAACAGGACAAAAAACATAAACACAAAAGTGCAATTGTACTAAAAGGCGTTATTACAAAAACTTATGGCCATTCAAAGTGGTAATAAGGCCAATTGACGTTATGGCTGTTGACCTTATGTCAACATACCATCGCATTAATGCATTGTCATCGGTCCTTGATACGTATGCAAAGTTTCAAATTAATCAGACTTCTAGAAACCGGTGGAAATTAAGCTCAAAAATTCCGTTACATACATACATAGATAGATACAGGCCAAGCTAATAAAAGCGTGTTAAAAAAGGGCAGGGTTATTAAAATTTTCAAACTTTCGCACTTTTACAACATCTTAATGTATAAAAAAAAACGTGTCACAACATTTTAGGCCGCGATGGACTCCTAAACTACTGAACCGATTTTGAATTTAGAGGTACTATGACATTTTTTTTAATTCAGGAGAGTCTTTAGTTGTGTAGAGGGTAATTTTCATACCCCTGGGTGACTAGGGTCTCAAGATATAGGCCAAAGCGTAAGCCAGTGAATGCCTAGACAGTGTTTTTATAATATGGTTATCAAATGCAAGCTGTTGATGAGTGCTTTAGTACAGAGTAATATATTATCCAGAGACGGACTGGGACTGGGATTAGGACTAGGACTTGGACTGAGACTCGGAGTGGGACTGGGACTGGGACTGGAATAAAATACATACCACCCTCTGGGACAGGCAATAAGGGATGCAGAAGAATGAGGAGGAATTGAGAGAAGAGAAAAGAGAGAAGGAGAAGGAGATTGAGATTGAGAAAGAGATAGAATGAGACGAAGATGGAGATAGATGAAGCGAAAAAGACGGAGGGGGGAGTGAATAAAAGGATTAGGAAAAAGCGAAGAGGGGGGGAGGGCAGAGTCAGATGAAAAAAGCGTATTAAAATGTATGCAGATAGGCAAAATTTAGGGCAGGACAAAGACTGCAGGGTCTTCTATTCTTTTACATAAAAGTAGGCGATTTAAAGGATTTAGTCCATTTTTACTGAACATATTTCCTGTTAAAAGGCATTCATGTGCACCAAATTTTTCGTAGAGTTATGGCTCCAGAAACGTTGGTAAATGCATTGTAAGAAAGGGGCAGTGCCACGCCCATTTTTCAAGATATGAATTTTTTACCATTTCTTGTTATAATGTCACAAAGTACGATTGGTACAAAACTATTTTTCGCTAGGATTTAACTTATTATTTTTGCCTACAACCCTTCTTAATGTCATTTATATAAAAGTGGGCGTGGTCCTTAACCAACCTCATCCATTATAAGGAAAATATGTGTACCCAATTTTGTTACGATATGTCAATTTTTCTTCGAGTTATGGCTCCCAAAATATTGAGAATTGCTTAGACAAAAAAGGGCGGTGCCACACCCCTTTTTTTAATTTTAAATTTTTCTCATTTATTGTTATAAATCGACTTGGGAAATGAAATACTATTGATATAAAGCTCTTTTTTGCAACGATATATCTTATTTTATTCGTCCACAACCCTTTTAAAAATCCTTTATATAAAAGTGGGCGTGATCCTTAACCGATTTCGTTAATTTTTCTTCAAAGCATTCTTTATAGTAAAGGAAACCTCTCTGCCGAATTTTGTTACGATAGGTATAACGATTTTTGATTTATGATTAATAATATTTGTAAAATTGATTTTATTACAAGTGGGCGGTACCACGCCCATTAAAAAAAAAATTTTTTTTAATTTTTATCAAGAGTATCAGTTGGCGGCCACCGTGGTGTGATGGTAGCGTGCTCCGCCTATCACACCGTATGCCCTGGGTTCGCACCCCGGGCAAAGTAACATCAAAATTTTAGAAATAAAGTTTTTCAATTAGAAGAAAATTTTTCTAAGCGGGGTCGCCCCTCGGCAGTGTTTGGCAAGCGCTCCGGGTGTATTTCTGCCATGAAAAGCTCTCAGTGAAAACTCATCTGCCTTGCAGATGCCGTTCGGAGTCGGCATAAAACATGTAGGTCCCGTCCGGCCAATTTGTAAGGAAAATCAAGAGAAGCACGACGCAAATTGGAAGAGAAACTCGGCCTTAGATCTCTTCGGAGGTTATCGCGCCTTACATTTATTTTTTTTATCAGTAACAGTCTACACGTCGAATTTCAACACTCTAGATGTATTATTTACTAAATAATCAGATTTTTTGTGTTTTCCAAAATGTTATATATATAAAAAGTGGGCGTGGTTATCATCCGATTTCGCTCATTTTCAATACCAATCTATTCTGGGTCCAGGTAAGCTCGGTGGTGGAGATATCTCAATATCTACTCAAGTTATCGTGTTAACGGAGAGACGAACAGATGGACAGACGGACGGACGGACATAGCTCAATCAAATTTTTTTTCGATACTAATAAATTTGAAGTCTATATCTATCTCGATTCCTTTATTCCTGTACAATCAACCGTTATCCAATGAAAGTTATAATACCCTGTGTACAAGTATAGCTGGGTATAAAAATCCCAATGCAATTGCTCTTACGAGAAACAACGAATGCGCAATACATACATAACTAATTAGTGTTTATGTATATGGACGCAAGCGCACATACAAACATATAGCCAGCAATACTTGCATACAAAGCATAAATTTATCAAAGCTCTAAATCACGTCACTTAATACGTGCAAGCAAGAATGTGATGAATATGGGTGCTTGTAAGCCATGGGGGGTAATTTCGCAAGATTTATTCACAGCACTTTATTAAATATTGTCTTAGAATAATTTGTCATTTGATACATTTTATTTATACTAAAATTTCTTAAGATTTGAATGCATTTGTGGGAGTATCAAGAGCACCCAACATTGGACATTAATATGTAAAAATCTTTGCTAACACTATGGGGGAATGCAGAAAATGAGTGCATGCGCTATATGTAGGAATAATATGCAATACCGAAACCGGACGGAGTGTGATCCATTTGTTATCAAAGTTTTAACGGTTTTTCATCGACACAAAGCGTTATCAACGATGTAATTGTGTTTATGTTATCGATGAGATTTCGGTTTTTTCCCGACGGACTATCGATTTTGTATCGGTTTTTCTTAATGAAAATTGTCGATCCTCCCCTCTGCATTATAGTTGCTTCCAAAATATTCGTTTCCACATATCCATTGAGAGATCGGTGGCACTGTGTGATTGCCTGTCCGATGTCGGCGCATGAGTGCATGGTCTCTAGATTTGCCTAGCTCTCTGTCTTTTACGAAACCGTGGATTTTTAATATTTCCTCACAAGGTCTCTACCGTTGAACTAGCCGAACTCTAGATGGCGGAATGACGGTGCCCATTTTATTAAGGCGGTTATGCGGAATATGTCTATTGGATGGTTTGCAGACAAGAGGTGTCTTTGCTGTATTTCAGACCACCTCGGGAAGTAACGGCTGCTTTACGACAGCAAATGGCGCTGATGCAGCGGACGGATTTTCCTGCCCATATTTAATAGTATACCTCTGATTACTCCTTGTCGGGTAGACAGGCGCCCTTACTCGCAAGGTTATAAAGAAGGTAAAGAGCTGGAAGAATAATAGAGTCACAATCTTACGTGACTTACATCGATTGAAGATTTGAGTCGGAATTCAAGAGTAGGGATGGCGGAGAGTAAACAAGCTTGATAAGGGAGAGGCTTTCGAGTCGAAATCAAGATTAAAATTGGATTGGTTAGTAACCCAAAAGAAGTTAATGTTGGGTGACGAACTACTGCTGTTGCACAATCAGAACCCAAGTATTCCAAAACAGGATTGGCAGGTACTTTGGGTATCTCGAAATACGAAAGAGGGTCATCCCCAAGTAAACAAGAAGTTACGGGATGTTTGTTGCCCAGAGTTTGCCGAAATTTTCAGGCTTATTTTCATGGGAAGAGGTCGTAAGACACAAATCATAATACGCTGGTAGCGGGCAGATATAAACCGACCTTTAGCACTTTAATTTAGCGAAATAAAAAAAAAGACGCAACCGATGGAAGCGTAACGCCGAAATCAAAACGACGGACCATAGCGACGGATTACCAAAAAATATGTATTTTTGACTCTTGACGAAAATTTGTTCGATATGGCACTGAGGCGCTCACATCAGACTCAGATTAGACACAGAAAGAAGGGCAAAGCTTTTAGATACTTTAGAGCACTGGGTAAAAAATGGCAAACTTTACTCTTATTTCAAACTTGTTTAAATATTCCCCAGAGTTTCATTATCCATATTTACTCCACATGCATCTACTAAACAGATATAAGTCATAAATGAAACATGTCAACAATTTGATTAAGAAATGCAATATACAATTTCTCCAACGTATGCATCTTATGCATATTACGTTGTTATGCAACCACACACACACACACTCCCAAGGAAACTCATATGAAGAATATATTCGTATGTATTAGTTATGGGCTAAGAAGTGGCTATTCATACACCATAGCTGAATCCACAGACACTTTCTAATGCATAGTAATGTTGTGTAGCATATAATCAGTGACTGATTAAATTGCAATCATTTCCAACGAACCCAACAACAATATTCAGTACAATATTGCTGACTGCTGACAACAAAACCATTATCGTAATAATTTATTCAAAGCCGTCTACAAAGGAGTGGCGTATAATTTTAGTACGGAAAATGGCATAGGGTATTGGGTGCAATGCTACATTTAGGCAGAGGAGACACGCAGGTTAAATTAAAAAAATGATGACTTGCAATTATATTACTTGCTTCTCTCATACGAAATTGAATAAGAGTTTCTTCGTTCTACCTCAAATTTCAGTATTTAATCGTTTAACGCCTGCAGATTAAACTAGTCCTAGCTTATACATTGCATTTTGGTGCTAACGATCGACAGGTCTCCGAGCACCTCAATGACGGTTCATTGAAAGTTTGGAGATGACCTTTCTCTAATAATAGTACGTATAATACGTATTGAGCTTTCGCGATAGTTTTCTTTACAAAAATATCGAAAAACTTTGTGAAAGCACTGAACAGATATCTGCTTGTAAAGAGAGCCGGCCAAAGCCATATATTTATTTTTGAACAGGATCATCCGTTTAAGTTACCCATTGTCATCCGCTAGATTTCAGTTTCACAAGAAACACGTGTTTTATGAAAACCCTAAATAGAGGAGAAAGAATGCCCGCATCTACACAACTTTCACTCAATTGCGACCCCTTCGCACTATATAAATGGGATGAACCTAGCATCACTCAAAGAAAGGAGCCTTTAACAATATAAAAATCAGCGCGGCTATCAACGCCCTGGGCAGTGTTGGCTTAAACAGCCATATAAAATAAATATAGTAACAGCCCCTGTGGTGTGATGGTAGAGTGCTTCGCGCCTACCACACCGAAGATCCTGGGCTCACGCCCCGGACAAGGCAACATCAAAATTTTAGAAACAAATTTTTCAATTAGAAGAAAATTTGTCAAAGCGGGGTCGGCCTTCGGCATCGTTTGGAAAGCAATCCGTGTGTACTTCTGCTATGAAAAGCTGTCAGCTCATCTGCCTTGCAAGTGCCGTTCGGAGTCGGCATAAAATAAGTAGGTCCCCTCCCGCTAATTTGTAGGAAAAATTAAAAGCAGTACGATGTGTATACTCGGCCTAAAATCTATTGGGAGGTTATCGCGCCTTACATTTATTTGTTTATTTAATACAATTTAACATGTGCTCATCCATGGCTATCCCTCTCCCCTCAGGGAGGCGTGCTCCCAACACTTCTGTGCGTAATCGCATTAAATGAGATCTGGAGCTGAATAAATATGGAGTGAGTGTTCTCGCTTACGCAGACGATATCTGAATCACTGTATCAAATCTTGTTTCCTCTCCTTTTAGTAAAATACTAGAGGTCGCATCATGTCTGGGTAGCCAAAAGCGGCCTTCACGTAAACCCAGTAAGGTGGGGGTAAAATTGTATACGAACAAGAAAAAAGTACCAAATTTCCGACCGCCCTCTCTAAATGGTACTGCCCTCATACTTCCAAATATAGTCAAGTATCTGTACATCGAGATAGAGTAAGCTTAGCTAGAAAAACAATATTGAATATTGGGTCGAAAAGCTTTATATAACATCTGCTTGTGTGAAAAAATCATCAGCATAAACTGGGGTCTAAAACAGAAACTCGTGATGTGCGTTCATGCAGCCGTACTAACAAATGGGGTTATAGAATTATGGCCGGTCAACTACAAACTATATAATATTAAAAGTACAGCGAGCAACCTTCGGAGGTATACCAGTGCGTCGTTTGCAAAGGATGAACTAAATATACTCCCTAATAAACTAATTTTGGATCTTCACATTCACACAACTTGATGGGCAGTAAGACTTCGTGAGTCTGACTGTTGAAGTTCGATATACTATTGTCACAGTGTTATCCACAGCAGGCATCTAGAAGGCGCTGGAGGTGGTCGAGATGCATGATTAACAAAAGTAACAAACAAAGTAATTTCCAAGAGATAGAGGACACCTTCGAGATAACCAAACAAACTTGGCCGACTTACGATGGTATGAAAACAGAGAACCTGCTATAGTGATCAAGAAAAGAAATATTTAGTATATCTTGCACAACCACGGGACATTGCCCGCTTGCTGAGAAAATGGGGATCCCTTTTAACAGTATTTGCAGTAGCTGCAGGAGAAGGTAAGCATAGAAACCGTCACGCACTACCTTTACAAACACACAGCTCGAGCACACACAAGGTTTTAAACTAAGCACAATTAACAATTTTAGGAAGTTGCTGAATGCTCCGTAAAAGATATCATCAGTTTCATTGACCGAAATAAGTGGTTTTACCTGAGCTCCGTTCTAGCCCTACTAAAAATAGCAGCAATTGATTCGAGGAGAAAGTGCATCACAATGATGCCCTTGCGCTAATTGGACTTGGGTTATTAGCAGCGCAGCAGAGCAACCAACGACCTGTTGAACAAAAGTTGGCCCATGAAATCAAACAGCCCTTTGGTCTGTTTCGATGGCCACAAGTAACAACCAGAGCAAATTCTAAATGCTGTAGGACCACCTTAATGTGCCTAAGGTGATTGGAACTTTCAATTTTTACATTAAAATTGTAGAAATAAAATATAACTATTACATTCCGACTGAATTAAAAAGTTCCTTAAATAACTGTTATATTTCAGAGGAAATAAAAACTCAAAAATAGTTGTCATTTTCCAAACCAAGTGAAAAACTCGAAAAGGAACTGTTATTTTGAGAAGCAAATAAAAAACTCCGAATCGAAATAACAAAAACAAATTAACTGTTCTTTTACGAACGAAATAAAACACTTGAAAAATAACTGTTTTTTCGGACCAAATGAAACACTAAAAAATAAATACTGACTTTCGAGTGAATCAAAAAATTCGGAAATAACTATTATCTTCCGAAGCAAATATAAAACTGAAAAATAAAAATCACTAAATAATAGCTATTTTCCGAATGAAATAAACGAAATCAATCAATATGTATATCGGCGATCTTTGAAATAATACTTTTCATATTGATGAATGTACATGTTACCCCTTCAATATGATCTTTTTATACTCAGCGCGCTTTGCACAGAGAGTATATTAACTTTAATTGGATAACGGTTGGTTGCACAGGTATAAAGGAATCGAGTTAGATATAGACTTCCATATATCCAAAACATCAGAGCCGTCCGTTAACACGATACTTAAGTAAATATTGAGATATCTTCACCAAATTTGGTACACTAGCTTATCTGGACCCAGAATAGATTGCAATGAAAATGAGCGAAATCGCATGATAACCACGCCCAATTTTTATATATATATAACATTTTGGAAAATACAAAAGACCTGATTATTTAGTAAATAATATATCTAGAATGTTGAAATTTGACGTGTGGACTGATATTGAGATTCTTGATAAAAATTTAAAAAAAAAATTTAAAATGGACGTGGCACCCCCCACTTGTAATAAAATCAATTTTACAAATATTACTAATCATAAATCAAAAATCGTTAAACCTATCGTAACAAAATTCGGAATAAAAGATTTCTAAAAAGGTCGTGGACGAAGAAAATAAGCTATATCTTTGCAAAAAGAGCTTTATATCAATGGTATTTCATTTCCCAATTGGATTTATAACAATAAATGAGAAAAATTTTAAATTTAAAAAAAGGGGTGTGGCACCGCCCTTTTTTGTCTAAGCAATTCTCAATATTTTGGAAGCTATAACTCGAAGAAAAATTAACGGATCTTAATAAAATTGGGTACACAAATTTTCCCTATAGTAGAAAATATTTCTAGTAAAAATGGAAGGGATCAGTTAAAGACCACGGCAACTTAGATATAAAACAAGTTTTAAAGGGTCGTAAACTAGAATAATAAGCTATAACTTAGCAAAAAATAGTTTTGAATCAATGATATTTCACTTATCAAGTTTTATTGTAAGAGGAAAAGCGGAGACATTTTTTTTAAATGGGCGGTGCCGCGTGTTATGAAGAAAAGTAATTTATCTGAAATGAAATGTCCAATTGAAGCTCACGCTGAGTATATAATGTTCGGTTACACCCGAACTTAGACACCTTTTCTTGTTAGTATAAATTTTGATTAGTAACAGTTATTTGCAATTCATTGAAATCTAGCAAAACAAGAAAAACAAGTAAGGAAGGCTAAGTTCGGGTGTAACCGAACATTACATACTCAGTTGAGAGCTGTGGAGACAAAGTAAGGGAAATCACCATGTTGTACAAGGAACCTAGGGTAACCCTGGAATGTGTTTGTATGACATGTGTATCAAATGGAAGGTATTAAAGAGTATTTTAAGAGGAAGTGGGCCATAGATCTATAGATGGACGCCATTTAGGGATATCGCCATAAAGGTGGACCAGGCCTGACTCGAGAATTTGTTTGTACGATATGGACATACAATCAAATGTGTTAATGATAATTTTAAAAGGGAGTGGGCCTAAGTTCTATAGGTGAACGTCTTTTCGAGATATCGCCATAAAGGTAGACCAGGGGTGACTCAATAATTTATTTTGTACGATATGGGTATCAAATTAAAGTTATTAATGAGGGTTTTAAAAAGGAGTGGTGGTAGTTGTATAGGTGGTCGCCTTTTTGAGATATCGCCATAAAGGTGAACCAGGGGTGACTCTAGAATGGGTTTGTACAATATAGGTATCAAACGAAAGGTGTTAATGAGTATTTTAAGAGGGCGTGGGACTAAGTTCTATATGTGGACGCCTTTTCGAGATATCGCCATAAACGTGGACCAGGGGTGACTCTAGAATTTTTTTGTACTATATGGGTATCAAATTAAAGGTGTTAATAAGTATTTTAAAAGGGAGTGGGCCTAAGTTCTATAGGTGGACGCCTTTCGGAATATCGTTATAAAAGTGGACCTGGGTTGACTCTAGAATGTGTTTGTACAATATGGGTGTCAAACGAAAAGTGTAATAAGTGTTTTAAAAGTGAGTGGGCCTTTGTTCTATGGAGGGACGCCTTTTCGGAATATCGCCATAAACGTGGACCAGGGGTGACTCTAGAATGCGTTTGTACAATATGGGTATCAAATGAAAGGTGCTAATGAGTATTTTAAAAGGGTGTGGGTCTTAGTTCTATAGGTGGACGCCTTTTCGAGATATCTCCATAAAGGTGGACCAGGGGTGACTCTAGAATTTGTTTGTACGATATGGGTATCAAATGAAAGGTGTTAATGAGTATTTTAAAAGGGAGTGGGCCTTAGTTCTATAGGTGGATACCTTTTCGAGATATCGCCATAAAGGTGGGCCAGGGGTGACTATAGAGTTTTTGTGTACGATATGGGTATCAAATGAAAGGTGTTAATGAGTATTTTAAAAGGGAGTGGGTCTTAGTACTATAGGTGGATGCCTTTTCGAGATATCGCCATAAAGGTGGGCCAGGGGTGACTCTAGAATTTTTTTGTACGATATGGGTATCAAATGAAAGGTGTTAATAAGAATTTTAAAAAGGCGTGGGCCTTGGTTCTATAGGTGGACGCCTTTTCGAGATATCTACCAAAATGTGAACCAGGGTGATCCAGAACATCATCTGTCGGGTACCGCTAATTTATTTATATATGTAATACCACGTACAGTATTCCTTCCAAGATTCCAAGGGCTTTTGATTTCGCTCTGCAAAACTTTCATTTTCTTCTACTTAATATGGTAGGTGTCACACCCACCCATTTTACCAAGTTTTTTTCTAAAGTTATATTTTGCGCCAATATACCATGTTTCATTCCTTTTTTCGTATTTGGTATATAATTATGGCATTTTTTTCATTTTTCGTAATTTTCGATATCGAAAAAGTGGGCGTGGTCATAGTCGGATTCCGGCCATTTTTTACACCAATACAAAGTGAGTTCAGATAAGTACGTGAACTGAGTTTAGTAAAGATATATCGATTTTGGCTCAAGTTATCGTGTTAACGGCCGAGCGGAAGGACAGACGGTCGACTGTGTATAAAAACTGGGCGTGGCTTCAACCGATTTCGCCCTTTTTCACAGGAAACAGTTACCGTCCTAGGAGCTAAGCCTCTACCAAATTTCACAAGGATTGGTTAATTTTTGTTTGACTTATGGCATTAAAAGCATCCTAGAAAAATTAAATGAAAAAGGGCGGAGCCACGCCCATTTTGAAATTTTCTTTTATTTTTGTATTTTTTTCCACCATATCATTACTAGAGTTGAATGTTGACATAATTTACTTATATGCTGTAAAGATATTAACTTTTCTTTCAAAATTTGAATTTAAAAAAAAAATTTTTAAAAGTGGGCGTGGTCGTTCTCCGATTTTGCGAATTTTTATTAAGCAGCCATAAAGTAATAAGAGTAACGTTCCTGCCAAATTTCATTATGATATCTTCAACGACTGCCAAATTACAGCTTGCAAAACGTCTAAATTACCTTCATTTAAAAGTGGGCGGTGCCACGCCCATTGTCCAAAATTTTACTAGTTTTCTATTCTGCGTCATAAGCTCAACTCACCTACCAAGTTTCATCGCTTAATGCGTATGTGGTAATGAATTATCGCACTTTTTCGATTTTTCGAAATTTTCGATATCGGAAAAGTGGGCGTGGTTATTGTCCGATATCGTTCATTTTAAATAGCGATCTGAGATGAGTGCCCAGGAACCTACATACCAAATTTCATCAAGATACCTCAAAATTTACTCAAGTTATCGTGTTAACGGACAGACGGACGGACGGACATGGCTCAATCGAATTTTTTTTCGATACTGATGATTTTGATATATGGAAGTCTATATCTATCTCGATTCCTTTATACCTGTACAACCAACCGTTATGCAATCAAAGTTAATATACTCTGTGAGCTCTGCTCAACTGAGTATAAAAATTACCGCAAGCATCATATTCACCTTAACTTTAGAAACTCAAATATTAAAGAACGTTGTTAATAATGCAACGAAAAGTCTAACCAAACCAACACTATGAACTTTACAGCGAGGGAAAAGTGAATTAAACAACAAATGTGACAACGTAAACGTCAGATAAAAATGGTATCAAACTACAAATAAATTTACAATCGAATACACAGAACATAGACATTGACTTAAATTTTAAGAAAATTTTAACAAAAAATTATTTCACTTCTGTTACTTTACCCAACTCACAACTGAAAACTGACGAGAAGGTCACCTAAAAAGTGTTTATACCCTTTTGGAAGTTTAGAACTTTTTCATACAGCATTACTTGATTGCAAAAACATTTGGTATCTGAAGCATTGCTTGTCAACCACTTAAGTGAACTTTTGCTGTAAACTTTTGTCCATGCAGCATGTTTTTCTTCTTTTTGTTTTCAGGTAAAACTATATTCCAGCCACTACTTAAAGTTTTAGCTCTCCACAATTTGAAGTCACAAATTTCGTGTTTGCCTACATATTCAAGAGAAATGATAGCTTAAGTCAAGTTTTCTTGTTATTATTTTCTTATAATTCTACGTAGCATATGAGTAACCACTAACCAGCAAAGTTTGATAATTAATGTGCGCAGGATAATGGGTTTACTAATTAAATAGATTGCTAGCTAACATCGAGTACATATTTTCAATAAGGTGGTTCTTAAACAGAAAATAAAGGATTATTTTTTCAGTATCTCCCCTTCAAAAGATAATACTACGATCAAAAATGTTACCAATCAATTTTTACTGTAAAGAAGACGGTTTAAAGCAGTCTTTATTCGGTGGTCTGAATTGTTTGACCCTGCGCCATCGATACCGGAAAACATATGTAATAGTTTTTACAGTGGTATTACCGTTTAAAGAGGAGTGAGACTGAAAACGCGTACATTTTATTCTTAAGAACCACACTAATGTACATCACTTCTGGAAGAGTTGAAGCATAGCAACCAAACCAAAACGTTAATAGATGCATATAATAAGCGCTGGCCTCATAGAAGACCCAGAAGCAAGGCAAGGCCGACATAGTTGTGCAAAGAGCTTCATATTTTTCGGAAGCAGATGGGGAGAGCTGGGATACATAACGATTAAATAGCGGAGTAATAAAATCCGGATATACAAAGTTTTATAAAAAACTGTAATCTCAGAAATGTTCTAACTGGGGGTGAAATGGTCCAGAGACTGATAAAGAAGGAATGATTAAAATAAAAAAAAATAAATGTAAGGCGCGATAACCTCCGAAGAGATCTAAGGCCGAGCTTCTCTTCCAATTTGCGTCGTGCTCCTCTTGATTTTCCCTACAAATTGGCCGGACGGGACCTACATGTTTTATGCCGACTCCGAACGGCATCTGCAAGGCAGATGAGTTTACACTGAGAGCTTTTCATGGCAGAAATACACCCGGAGCGCTTGCCAAACACTGCCGAGGGGCGACCCCGCTTAGAAAAATTTTCTTCTAATTGAAAAACCTTATTTATAAAATTTTTTGATGTTGCTTTGCCCGGGAGTTGAACCCAGGGCATACGGTGTGATAGGCGGAGCACGCTACCATCACACCACGGTGGCCGCCGTGGTGGAATGATTACACTAATGAAAAGTGCCTAGATGCCCTTCTTGACGTGCAATTTTTACTAAGAAATTAGTTTTCTAATCCTACTGAGAAATATATTAAGCACAAACTATTCATAAAAACGTAAGGGAGTCTAAGTTCGGGTGTAACCGAAAATTTGTATTTTATGTTCACTTATTTACGCATCTGCATTTTAAGCAAACATACCTTAAACTTGAAGCTTTCTATATGTTTCAATATTATGAACTTTGGTAACATAACGGTTGACCGTAACGGCATAAACGAATCGAGATAAATATAGACTTCCATATATCAAAATGCTCACGATGAAAAAAGGGATTGATTTAGCCATTTCCGTCGATCTGTACGTGCGTCCGTCTATACATATAATAACTTGAGTAAATATTGAGATAACTTATTGAAATTTGGTATATGGGTACCCTGGTACTCATCTCCCATTGTCCACTTTTTAAATATATAACATTTTGGAAAACACAAAAAACCTGATTAATTAGGAAATAATAATCCTAGAATATTGAAATTTTATGTGTGGACTCATATTGAGACTCTTGATGAAAATTTGAAAACATTTTTGTGATAAAATCAATTTTACAAATATTATTAATCAAAAATCAAACCCCGTTAAACATATCATAACAAAATGCGAACAAAAGAAAAATAATAGAAAAAGTAAAGGAACAAAAATTTAAGTAAAAAAAATTTAATATTAAAAAAAACTTAAAAGAAAAACCAAAATACGTATAGAAAGGAAAAGGAAAAGAAGCAAATGAAAAAGGTAAATAAAAAGAAATAGAAAAATAAAAAAAAGAAGGAAAAAAATAAAATAAATAAAAAGAAAGAAGGAAAATAATAAAGGAAAAAACATATGCGTGCTTTAAAACAACACCCACCGAACTATTAAATAAATGTCTTAAACGACAAGACTCCCATTCCTCACATAATATCGACGGCTGCGTGGAATATCACCCTATCCCGGCATCCAGCCTACACCAAGATGTATTGAATTTATGATCAGTTATGGCATTTTTTAAACAAATTCTGAGATATTGAGGTGTTGTACGCTGGGGTCACGCGTTTACCGGAAGTTTTCTGAGCTATGGCGTTTTGAAACCAGCAGTCGAGACAAAGTCACTCAAAGACACTCAAAGCCCCTCAGTGGTTGTTATATATGTATGTATGTAATTGTTGTTCGAAATATTTAAGGGTTTATATGAGTCGTTTATTTTGAAAGTGTTTTAAGTCCATTTAAAAAAAAAAATGGAGTTAATGATAACAATAATCACATTCCTATATCATCTTTTTTTTATAAACAATTTAAGTCTAGTATCATTAAAATCGCTATGACTTTGGGGACTTGAAAATTACTTAGCTAACAAAATCCAAAAAAATTATTTTGAAACTGGTTTAAGTCCACTAAAATAAAACTTATTATTTAATATTTATTTAAAATTTATTATTAATTATTATCTGGAAGAAGCAATTCATAAAAGATTAAAAAACTCTAGTGGCGAACCTGTAATTTGGCTAAGGATATGTTGGATGCGATTTATAAAAAAATGTACCCTATAAAATGCTTTATAAAGAATCTATGGAAATGGAAAAAGAGTTCAAAATACTTGATTAATTACCTTGATTAATTACCAAGGAACTTCAACAAAATTTAATTAACACCATTATACAAAAATGTACGTCCCATTTCAACTCCTAAGTATAAGGATATGATGGAGTTACTAAGGTATATACAACCTATGCAACATGAATATTTTAGCAACCTCACACATAATCTTAATTAAGAGAAATAATATGGCAAAATCGTCAATATTATCATTAATAAATAAATGAATTAATATTTATTTTTAAAAATATTTTTTTATTTAAAAATAAATAAAAATCTCTATCTAATTTTAAAACTTCCCTATTTATTTTAAAGCTATTACATTCATCTACATCAAAGATAAAATATTTACAATTTCTATTATTCAATTTCTTAAAAATAAGTTGACTTATTCCTTTTCACAAACAAAAAAGTCATTTTATTAATTTTGAAAGTGGTTTAAGTCCATTTTAGTTCCTGAAACACAGCATAGTTTTATAGTAAAGTTTACAAAACATTTTACGTTATATATTCTAACATGTTTAAGTTCACAAAACCCTAAAAAAATTAATACTACTTAACAACAGTTTTGAAACAAATCAAACACAAACCCTTAAATATCTCAATATAAGAAAAAATGGACTTAAACCACTTTCAAAATAAACAACTGATATATGTTATGAATATTATTTTACAATACGTTCTTAAGCGTTTCTCATTCATAATTTGAGCTGGGTTTACTTCAAGATACCAACAAACCCTTACAGATCATCATCTAACGTTGTCGTTTAGTCATAAAAAAAATGAACTGTGATTTCAATCGCGTACTACCAAAATTCGTCAAACATAACATACGAAAATCCTTTAACCAGGCTATGGTTTTGTATTTAAATTATGAAACATATTAACAAACGCCAAAACAATAGCAAATGCGGTTGCTAATTAATGTCAATTTAAGTGCTAAAAAAACCATTTGAAACATTTATGACGCTGATAATAACAAAATGCAAGGCAGAGCAATCAATTTACGAAACGATGCTGCAAACGCGGCTGCATGATGAAATTGATTTCAATCAAATTACAAAAATTATACGTTAGAGGTTTTAAATTTATGCTTAATTCGGTTTCGGCAAAGTCATTATTCACTAGCAGAATCATAAAATAGCAGGCAAAAAAAATTTTGTAAGTAAATTATTTGATTAGATTTAGATTTTAAATTATTTTCCCATTCATGTTTAAGACATTTTTTTATTCCAATTTTTTTTAATTGCTATAGAAAATAATGTGCTAAATATTTGAAAATGCAAAGCGTTTTTGTTCTAAGTAATAATTGCCTATTCTATGGAAAATTACTGCAATGCGCGTCTATCGAGACCAATTATTATATTGAATGATAAGCAAAGATATTTTTATACCCAGTTGGACTTGTACATAAGGTGTTAAAATATTGGGCTCTAATTGCATAAAGTAATCGAAGTGGTTATAGACTTATATACATGCAAATTACCAGCATCAAGTCCGCAGCGGGTTAGGAGGTTAGAATATACCCGCGATAGGTATGCCTGTCGTAAGAGGCGACTAAAATACCAAATACATTCAAGGTGTTGCCAGCGCAATATATAGCTGCTCCAATCCAATTGTGAATCTCACCTATCCGTGGCGAATCCTGTTTCATTAACATCCGAGGTTCTGGCGACCCCGAACTCCTCATGGATTTAGCGTGTGGGAGGGAGGGATGGCCTAGAAGATCGCATGTGGTCATAGAAAATCGTTCCCGAGATTGTCGGGCTTGGTCGTACCGCATCTGCATCCGGCTAAGGACCATCAACATCTATAACACTCCACAATGCTTTCGGGGAGTGTCCTTATCACTACAAAACATCATCATCAGTATCAAAAAAAGATTATGATTAATCCTCGACGTCGATGGCATTACGCTGCCGACTGTCTTACACCCAAAAATACTGCGTGTTACGTTTGATCAGGATCTACGTTTGTGTGGGTTTGAAAACCGCAGTTGTACCTTAAATCCATAGCCGTAATTAAATCCTCAAATATCTTACCGGCCGCACATGGGGTAAGATAAAGAAACGCCCATTACCACTTTCGAAGCAAGTCGGCCATCCGCTTGCATTTTACGCGTCCCCGCTATGCTCGCCGAGCCTAAAGGTTACTCACTGGAAAAAAAATATGCCTGCCAAAACACCGCTCTCAGAACCACTACGAGCTGTCTTCTCATGTCCCTCGAACACTATTCACACAGTGAAGCGAGAGTACTCCCCCATTGGGGAGAGGAATGAAATGCTGAGCAAACAGTTTCTGTCAAAACTGCGTATCCCAATATTACGAGTATGCATGCAATGTGGAACCAGCATTTCTAACATACCACTTTCACCGTTCCACCCTGTTGAAGCTGCAAGTTTCCTTGGATTCCCTTTAGAGGATTTTGTTGAGAAATTGGGAGTAGTACAACTATTGGATGGGGCGAAGCACTACTACAACAACAGCAACAACAACATTCTAATTAGCCCATACCCGCTCGTCAGTCCCTCCGACCGTTTTCTCGTGCGTCTTTCTTTTCGTCCGTTCGTTAGCATGAGACCCCTTTACCAAATTTGGTACATTGCATTATCCGAAACCAAAATTAGTGAGTATCGAAAATAGGTAATACGAATCGGACCCGTGCGCATCCTGAGCAACCAATAAAAAAGTCTCTTATCAAATATCAACAGAAATCAGCTGTTATATCAATCAATTAACTACAGCTTGCGCTGCCATCTGGCGTATGGTAGCAACTTCCGGTAATGCAGTGCAAATATTCACAATAGTGCCATAGTACAAATAGATTTCTTTGTGTGCTCACAATTGTTTGCTGTGAAAATGGTGTAAGTGAATTAGACACCACGCCCAATTTTTTTTATTTATTTATATGCTATTATGGGTATTTAAGTAGTTGAGCTCGTGATATTCGATTAATCGCATATTCGGAGTATTCGAATACTTTAATGTTCGATTTTGAAATTCGATTAGTTAAAATCGAATTTAACTAATCAAATTTCAAAATCGAATAATTGTACTTCGTCGTTCATTCGAATAATTGCGCGTATTATTCGAATAAACGCTGCTGAAAGATTATTCGAATGTTGAACTATAAATAAGCATTAAAACTCAATATCTGTCGTTTTCGGTTTAAGGCAATGTTTGTATTTGCTTCTCGAGAGCAGCAATAGCTACGGAAAATACGCTCTGCTACTAAATAAAAAAATAAATGTAAGGCGCGATAACCTCCGAAGAGATCTAAGGCCGAGCTTCTCTTCCAATTTGCGTCGTGCTCCTATTGATTTTCCCTACAAATCGGCCGGATGGGACCTACATGTTTTATGCCGACTCCGAACGGCATCTGCAAGGCAGATGAGATTTCACTGAGAGCTTTTCATGGCAGAAATATACCCGGAGCGCTTGCCAAACACTGCCGAGGGGCGACCCCGCTTAGAAAAATTTTCTTCTAATTGAAAAACCTTATTTCTAAAATTTTGATGTTGCTTTGCCCGAGGTGTGAACCCAGGGCATACGGTGTGGTAGGCGGAGCACGCTACCATCACACCACGGTGGCCACGCTCTGCTACTGCTCCGACTCTAAATATGAATAGATTATGGAATGGAGTAATTGCTCTGGTAGGTCTTTGAGCTACGTTGTGTTCTTGAGCGCAGCGAGTAGCATTAAAATAACTACAAACGACGTGCTTTTTGTAGCAGAGCGGTAGTACATAGTGTAGCCTTCTGTGATCGTTTCGGGTTCATTTCAGAAAGTTTTAGGGGTTATGTCGTTGTCGCTGAAATTGTTTTAGGCGCCGTTCGGGGTCATATCGGGATGGTTTTAGGGACTGTCGGAATCATTTGGGAAGTATTTAGTGGTTCTTTTGAGGCATTGTTGAGGTCAAATCGTGGTAATTCGGTTATTCGGGGTTCTGCAGGGGTAATTTATGGATCACTTCCGGGTAGATTCGGGATAGTTTTGGAGGCAATTCCGAGGTAATTTCGGGATCAATTTGAGGTTATTTCGACATAATATGGGGAATATTTTGTGGTTCTTCCAGGGTAATTTCGAGGTCAATTTGAGGTAATTTCCTGATGATCTTGTGGATTATTTCAGGTTCCCCTCCAGGTAATTTAGGGATCACTGCAAGATAATTTAACAATGGTTTGGGAGTCTTTTTCGGGCTTTTCTGGCGTCATTCTTGGGGATTATTTCAAGACCATTTCTCAAAAATTTCGGGATAGTTTTGGATATTATTCCGTGGTCGTTTCGACATCAATTTGTGATATTTTGTGAAGATATTGGGGTCTAGTTTAGCGTACTTCCATGGTCATTTATCCCCACATAGTATAGCAGCTCTTTTCTCAGAGGACTTCAAAGTTTAACCTAAATTACTTTCAATACTTAAGGCTTCTTCGATCACAATATATAATAAAAAAAAAATAAATGTAAGGCGCGATAACCTCCGAAGAGATCTAAGGCCGAGCTTCTCTTCCAATTTGCGTGGTGCTCCTCTTGATTTTCCCTACAAATTGGCCGGACGGGACCTACATGTTTTATGCCGACTCCGAACGGCATCTGCAAGGCAGATGAGTTTTCACTGAGAGCTTTTCATGGCAGAAATACACTCGGAGCGCTTGCTAAACTGCCGAGGGGCGACCCCGCTTAGAAAAATTTTCTTTTTTACCTTATTTCTAAAATTTTGATGTTGCTTTGCCCGAGGTGCGAACCCAGGGCTTTCGGTTTGGTAGGCGGAGCACGCTACCATCACACCGCGGTGGCCGCCGATCACAATATATATGTGCTTTAAATTATTGTGTCTCTTACAAAACGCTGTGGTTGTAGTGATGCATACATGATTAATAAGCTGAAGTGCACGGCTGATCTTGCCACTATTTTCGTTATTATTTATTGGTAGGTCAGGGCTATTTCTAGAAAGACTGAAATTTTGACGGAACTGCAATTTTTCGAAATAGTTCAAAATTGTTTGCATAGACTTTTCGAAAAATCGCTCTTCAAAGCTCTAATGTGAGGGATTGTCACTCATCACTTCTCGAGCATAATTTTCATCTTAGAAAGATCAGGTATGATAAGCTGGAAAAGTAGGAACGTCTCCTTTATTTTTAAGTCTAAAGATATATGCGATGCTCACAAAATTGCTCCCGAAAATTGTAAAGAATTTGGATTTTTGACTATTTTTTGACAATCTTACCTAAATATTTTTTCAGAGAAAGTTTTGTATGCTTATTAATGTTTTTCTCACTGGAATCGGAAGTTGGGAAAATTTTAATTGGGGACAAAAATGTTTGGGATATATTATTTCAAGATTTCAGTATCTAACTACTAGCTGATCAAATTAACAAACTTTCAGCAAAGAAGAAATATTGGTACGTACATGGCATATACGTAATTATTATTATTTTTTTAACACTTCATACAAAATCGAATTTTATTTTGAAAATCGAATAATCGTTAAGTTGCGATTATTCGAATAATCTAAATAAATCAACAATTCGAATAGTAAAATTCGATTAATAAACTTACAAAAATCTAAAATCGAATAATCGAATACTCGATTGATCGAATTATTCGAGTTTTTTCAAAGGCCCTACTATTTAGGCCTAAGACGTAAAATACTACGGCCGCTTGCACAACGGCAAGTGTTTTTGTTTTTAACTCAGAGTTAGTTTCAAAAATTTGCAAAAATGCTGAAATTTAGCCCCTTGTGTTAGGGTAACTCTGAGTTTAAATGTTCTGAAAGTACAAGTATATTTCATTATTTAATTATATTGAATAAATTGTTGGAATACAATACAAATATAACAGACGACGAGTCTGTGAGTCATTATTTCTAAGGGGGTTGGAAAGGACGCGTCGTAATGTATGAGACTATGATCAACACAGCTCAACATGTTTAGGGATGTTGGAAAGAACGTTATTCCAATCACTCCCTGCTTCAACTTTTTGGTTGGCTTCATATTCGCTCCACATTTGTTATTTTAATGCAGCCGAAATGCAAGTTACTCCGAACAGCACAATAAAAATTGTGCCAACTTATTATCATTTTACCACGTTGGGTTGCTCGCAGATGTTGGTCACTCAATAAGAAAACCACTCAGGGCAATAACTATCAGTCTTGTCAGTTGATTTTAGAAGTCGGTATAACATAGTTTTTCTAAACCATTTGCAAAAAAGATAAAATAAGCACGCCATAAACTAGAAAAGTGCGGCATTAAGCTTTCCAAAGCTTTATTCAAGCAACAGTCAATAGGCACCCACAATATTCTTAAATGATAACATCAGTCATATATTTGGTTTTGTGTATGTATATTAGGGTGGATCGATTATTGACGTATGGACGAACGTTAACCGATATCGCGCCATCGATTTTTCGATAGGATTTGGGCTCAGGAAAAAAAGTTCCACTACACATACCCAAAAAAATAATTTTCTGGGCTGCGAAATTTAATTTTTTTTACTTTTTTTCAACTTTGATTTTTATGGTTTTTTTCATGACATACTAAAAAATGTTCATTTGATTGTAAAATTTTCATGTATACCCTTTCCGATGCAAAAATGCAAGCTAAAACCTTTTTTTTTTTTTTAAAAACTGTTATCGACAACGTTTTTTTTTGAACTTTTTTTCCTGAGCCCAAATCCTATCGCAAAATCGATAGCGCAATATCTGTTAATAAATCGACCCAATTTAATGTATATGCTTATATGATCTTCATCATCATCATAATTACATACGTAAGTAAGAATACATAAAAATTATGCCTAATAATGTGTCCTCCTAGCAATAACTGACCATATAACATAATAAAACTTGTCTCATTTATATGTGGTGTACTTTTTTTACATATTTACATATGCATGTCTGGAAACTTTTTATTGTTTTCACTAATTTATGAAATCCATTAATCTCGTTTATCATTTTGATGGTTTGATCTACTCAAATATATGCTCATAAAACAAAGGCAGCTACTCCCACTTGAGACATTTTTTTCCCTGTTTTTATCAATGCAAAAAAAAACATACTGTAGGTTTTACTACTTGGAGTAATGTGCTCATTCATTTTATGTTTTAATGTCACTATGAACCCATGTTAGAAGAACACAGGAATAAGAAGGGGTCTCGTATTTCCGCAGTATAAAATGTCTACCAAAACTATGTTGAGAAAGGTTATACACAACACCGCGCTCACCACCATAGGGGGCTCTTAAGTAACACCTTCTATTCGAAAGGTCATCGAACTAAATTAAGATATTACTAGTATTACTAGGATACTTCAACGTGTATCATGAAGTATCGCGCTTAAAATTGGCAACCGAGAGCAGGGTAAATTACCTGACCCACTACATAGACAATATGACATAAAAAACGTTTGTCCAATTGGCTTAAGCACACTCCACATCACTAAGCTTGTCACTCGAAAGTTATACAGACTTCAACACCTTAGAGCGCCGAGCTTATATCAACTCTCTGAAAGTAGTCACCGCTTATAGCACCGTATTAAGAACATTGAAGAAAGCGATGACGGACACAATTCGTATCGGCTGTATTACCATAGCATTTTCCGGTAATGACTGCATCGGAACTTCAGTTATCAGTGGCTTATGATAAAAGCGGATTTAAGTATCCAAAATTCAGGCAAATCGAAAGAAAAATTTTATTTGTTGGAATAGACCTATCCCTGGTCCACTTCTAGGAAAAAAAAGGTATCGTAAATACTAATCTAGGCAAAGGGCTACCCATATACCTAATTTCAAGCAAATCGTACAGTGAATAGAATTTTACGGCAGGAAACTTCACAGAAACACCCTGCGGGTTGCTGTCAAGCTATACTGCAAACTTGAGTAAAATCGGCTGAGTGGTTTCGGAGTCCATAAGCTGCATTCAAACATATGTTTATCTTTCTTTATATATATATATACATATATAGATAGATTAAATTTCCTTCGACCTCCGGCCACCGTGGTGTGATGGTAGCGTGCTCCGCCTACCACACCGTATGCCCTGGGTTCACACCCCGGGCAAGGCAACACCAAAATTTTAGAAATAAGGTTTTCCAATTAGAAGAACATTTTTCTAAGCGGGGTCGCCCCTCGGCAGTGTTTGGCAAGCGCTCCGGGTGTATTTCTGCCATGAAAAGCTCTCAGTGAAAACTAATCTGCTTTGCAGATGCCGGTCGGAGTCGGAATAAAACATGTAAGTCCCTTCCGGCCAGTTTGTAGGGAATATCAAGAGGAGCACGACGCAAATTGGAAGAGAAGCTCGGCCTTAGATCTCTTCGGAGGTTATCGCGCCTTAAATTTATTTATTTATTTAAATCTCCTTAATGCACAAATATTAGCAAATATGTACATACATACATACAAACATACTAATATTTCACCATTCCACCTAATTCAACATGTATACATGTGACGCATAATGTGATGTGGTGAAAGCCCAACTCAAGGCAAGTTTACTCGTACAGTTCACAACAAAAATACACACGAACTGTACCCTGCAAAAATTGTTGGATTACGTGTTCCATTTTCTTCATGTTGGAGTACTCTAACAATACTCCTTTGCAATGCGTTTGCGGACCACCATCAGCCGATCTTTGCTCGTTTTTTAACGACCGTGATCACGACACGATGACGATCGAACAGAGTTGCCAAAAGTAAAATATTGCATAAAAATAACTGATAATAAAATTTTTCTATGGCAACTCTGATAAAATGCAACCGCGCACTGGTTTTATGTATACATACTATAGTATATAGAAATATTAGTTTCTTTATTCACGCAAATGCTAAATAACATAAGAATATTCGTAGTAAAAAATATAAGAGTCGTATTGCCCCTCTTCATTTACTTTCATTTTAAATTAAATTCATTCCGATAATTCTTTCCGACACAATTCCTCTTTAGTACTTTGGTATATGATCCTCTGTGGGTGCTCCATGGACTACTACAGTGAAAGTACTTCGGAGGGTACTCTCACGTATGTACTCTATGGATTACTCACAAACAAAGCGAGAGTGGGATCACCTACTCCTCTCCTAGGACATCGCAATGTTAATTGGAGCACATTTTTTGTATGAATACAGATTAGATTTGGAGCAGTCCTATACTCCCAAAGGCGTATTCCTTACATTATTTATGGAGTACTCGCGTTTTTTGAAGGGTATTTCCAACCTGTTACCGTTGTGTTGCATTTTTTTTAATTTCGCGCTCATCATTTTTTTACAAAGCGCCTAAAGAAGTACACTTAACTTCAAAAATAGATAGATCAGAAGCACACCAAAGCCGTTTGCCAAGAAAGCAGGGAGAAAGCGTTAAGGTGATCAATAGTGTAAATGAAACAAGCAGATAATGGAAGAAGCTTCTAAGAGCATACTTTTTTCTGGTGATAAAGTGTAATATTAGCCGTAAAAACCCTGTCCAATCGACAAAAAACGCTGACAAGGATTGCCTTGGGCGACTATGCAAGATCGGACCCAAAATTATGAAATACTTTTTCAGATAGAATTTTATTTATTTTGCAACTATCCTAAGATATCGAAGTGTGTTATATAATTTTAGCGTAACATTAATTTATGGCCGGTTTAGTAGACTCGTCTTAGTATGGAATAACTTCGATCGCAATATTGATGTAGATAAACTCATTTATCCAATGTATCTCAAAAGCTTCACACCAAAGGGCCCATTACTGATACTTAGCATAGACTTGACTTGACTTGGCGCAAACTTGGCAACTTAGCCACGATTATACTCCACTTAGCGCATACAATCTGGCATCATATTCAGTAAATGTCAATTTATATGACAAAATGCCAAAATGAAATGGAAACAAACAAATGACATCTCAAAATGTGAACGTCACTTAGAACTTAGATAGAAAATCAAAATTCAACAGACTTCTAAGTCAAGTTAGGTGTTGCTAAGTTTTGAGTAATCAGTAACATGCAATGTTCATTTAACAGAACTGTAAGTGACAGTTCTCAAGTCAAGTCAAGTCTATGCTAAGTATCAGTAATGGGCCCTTAACACTTCATCACATGCTCCGTTAAACTAAATGATCTCATCTTAATGAGAGTGTGGTCTATTCTACTTGAAACGTCGTCTTTCACTGGAATACCATTTGAATATTTCTATGACGATTTTGACAGAACATGTCAGATAGGCTGTTTAAACGGTTAAGCGCCAATTAAATAAGTATTTAAGTAACTATTGGCCAGGCAGGATGAATTGCTGAAACGATGCAAGCCTTTAATCATATTCTAGGGATCAGAATAAGAAACTTTGCCGAAGGAACCATACCTCTAAAACGAATTCTGATGTCCCCCCCTTTGGGCCGTAGGGGCAAATTTTGAAAAATCCCACTTTGAAATGCCTATGTTTTTTTCTTTTTGGAGTTTATTTTTCTCTTTAGAAATTTATTAGTCAGAACATATGTAAATGAAAAAATGAATTTAACTTAGTAATAAAAAAGAAATTAAAAAAAATTATTAGAAATTAGCGTTTTTACAACCCCCTTTTACATCCAAGGCATCACTGTGGTGCATTTGCATGTCGTAAACATAGTTGTGTGGGTTTTTTATTCAACCGTTTTAAAAAATGAAGGTATCACTGTAACACAACTGCAGATCGTAAAATTTCTTGTGTTGTTTTTTTAAGCCACCACAAGACACAGCAGGTAGAATTGAAATTGCCCTTACCCAAAAGTTCCACCCAAAGGGGGGGACATCACAATTCGTTTTAGAGGTATGGTTCCTTCGGCAAAGTTTCTTATTTTGATCCCTAGAATACGATTTTCACAGAGCAATGAGCGATTTTTAAATCGACCCGCCCTAGTAACCATGGAAACGACTCAAATCTTATAATTTTACATGAATATGAGCCTCTTGTGAATCGCCCAAACATAATTAGTGACGTAATTAGTTTCAATAGGTTTCAAACCTGCATTTACTATTAACCTGAAAGTATTTCTTTATTCCACACCACACTTGACAAACTCCCTTTAATATGAGTTGAATTACCTTCCTTTTATAGATACTAAAAGTCTACTAGTTTTTGTACTCCTATTTCAAGCAAAAATAAAAGAATCGCATATTTTCCAATGAAAATTGAGTAAAATTCGATAACACTAATACGAGTATATGTATGTATGTATGTATGTGTAGGCACGCAAGTTAAAATGTAACATTTATCGCATTACACGTATCCAAGTAATTTTGTACTCAATTTCCTTCTTAAGAGCTTTGCTACCACTTGGAGTAAACAAAAAATTGTATTAAGTCATTTTATCTTACTGGATTTTCATGTAAAAAATCCAATTAAAAGCTCGAAGAAATTCTATCAAATTTTACCAAATTATTCTCAACTACATGTGTATGTATGTGCGTATGTACGATCGGGAAGACATCAGTATGCGAGTTAACATGCCGGATGTACATATGTCGGGATGTATTTATGAACTAGGGATGCTTCAAATAATCGTATTCGCATTCGCAAAAATCGGACTGAGCCCAAGTTATGAAAATGGTGGTGTGGAAAGAAAATACTACTCGGGGAATTGCTTCTTGTAATATTTTTTTCTGAAATGTTAACTATACAGCTAATTTTGCAATTCAAGTTCAAAAGACATATATCTCAGAACTTCTAAAAAGATTTCAATTTTAGGCAAGCATTCAACGACAAGCAATATTTTTGCCAAATTGAGTTGTGATAAATAAATGTTTTTTTTCGATGGTCTAAAATAGTACTGCGAAATTATTAACTAAAAAAGGGGTGCAATCGCCTTCATTCTGAACAATTGGTTTAATTTTCCTACTTAACCACACTAACAATTATATATATCATTGGTATAATCTAATTAGATATGTACATATGGAAAATCTCTAGTTCAAAACTGGTGCGCTTTTAGTGCATTCGGAACCTCTACTAGTTCGCCCTCTGTCTCTTTTATATGCTTCCATCTGGCGAATTTAACATGTCTCCGCTGCATTACCTTTTCTCTAGTTCGGAACTAGATACAAATTTCCACTTTAAAGCTAGTTGTTTATTGGCACATTTTTGATAGTTCCGAACTAGTGTAAAAATTGACAGCTGAGATGTAGTACTTTTCTTGGTAGTATTTCGTTGGATCGGAATCGGACTGAAATTCTACATATTGCTTCTAGTACGATATTATGCCCGCCCTTTTAAATAGTTCCGAACTGGTGGGATAGTTTTGGAAAAAAGGCATTTACGAAACTTTTTTTCGTAAAGAGGACCTGGGACCAATCTTTTCGAACAAATCCTGTTTTTGGTTCGATTTACCTGAAATTGGGCATATAGGTAGCTCTTTGTCTAGGTTAGTATTAAAGACCCTTTTTCCGGAAATGGAGCAGGGACCGACTGGGACTGGGACTTGGACTAGGACTGGGACTGCGCCTGGAACTGGGATGCAGAAAGAGAGACATGGATAGATGGAGCTGAAAAGAAGTAAGGGAAAAGACGGAAAGGGAGAAAGAGACGTAGAAAAAGAGAAAGGCAGAGAGAAGAGTGAATAAAAAGATAAGAAAATGGTAGGGAGAGGGAAGGGGGAGTAAAAGGTAAAAACTGCTTAAAAGTTATGAAGATAGACCAAAGCTAGGGCAGAGCAACGCCTGCCGGGTGTGCTAGTATGAAATATAAAAATCATACAAACTTCAAAATATAAACGGATTTTGATTTTGACTTTTGGCTCTTTGCTCAAAAACAGGCGGCGACACGCCCATTTTCCAAAATTTTTCCAAAATCGAAAGTTGAGTCAAGATCCTTTAGCTAAGACTAATCAAGTAACTGATATTTAAAATGTTACGAATTTCGAAACTATCGATATCGAAAAAGTGAATATGGTTACAGTCCAATTTTTTCCATTTCTGAATACCAATACATTTTGGGTCCGAGAAAATCAGTGCAACGATTTTGTGAAGATATATAAGTGTTTGCAAATTTAACGAGCAAACAAGCGAACAGCCTGACGAACGAACTTTGGTCAAACACAATCTTTTCGAATAACGATGAGTTTGATATAGGAAAACCCATATCTCTCTCGGTTCTTTTAAAGCATTACAACCCACCGCTATACGATTGAAGTTCTAAAAACCCTATGTACAAGTACAGCTAGGTATAAAAATATTTTAGTATTCACATATGCACATTCGCATTTGCGGATATCCAAATTTCCACATTATCAATATCCCTAGTATGAGGATATGAATAAAAAGTTTTTTTATATATGCATACCTTGTACATACAAACATAAAACTTGAAGTTTTCGTAGGCAGTTGAACAGCGAAAGTGTGCTGCTGTGTGCCAAAAAACTTATAGAAAACATTGTGACATAGCTGTTTACGTACTTGTACATGTGACATTCCGTTTCGATTCAGCTAACCAATGCATTGTGCATTAAAGATTTAGCTGAAGTTTGAAGATATTTTTTTACACTTCGCAAATAATTACTGTGATTCTTCTTCTTTTTTCAGCCTCTCGAAAAATATTAATTTTTTTTTTTTTTTTTGGTAGGAGGATTGGTATAATAGCTGCGTTCCGAGTCGCCGAAGTAGCCATGAAACCATAAAAACTTATCAGAACCGTCTAATTGATTTCGAGATAACGCTCAAAATGTGCCTTTCCAGAATCATATTGTGAAAATATTAGAAAATAATATTTTATAATGATAACAAATTTAAAGTCACATACGCCAATAAAAATAAATATGTTCGAATTAGAAAAAAATATCTTTGCATAAATTGTTTGAAAATTATGAAAAGAACAATAAACTTAAGCTGAACTGCCCAAACCGGCCAATTTTTCGCCAAGCTATGAAAAAAAATATATAAAAAATACCATCTTTCATCATGCCTTTGAAATCCATTTCTGTACATTTTGTTCATTATCTTACCTAAATGCTTATTTGAAGTCTAATGCCACTTTTGGTTCTAATGCCCTTAATAAAGTTTAACTAAAGTGGCGCCCGAGTAGGTCTCGTTGCTCTTATTAAGAAAAAACCACAACAAAATCTAACACTGCTGAGAAAGATTCATGAAACATACCCTTAACTTCCTTTATTTTTTTTATATAACTCAATTTTTTATAACTAAGATAAAAATTGGGGATCTTTATTTAAATTCATGTTTTTACTATTTTATCACTGAATAAATATCAAATTGAAATGACCATTTCTTACATATTTTTTTTGGAAAACTCATCAAAGAGCATTATTTTAACGAAAATTATTCAAATTGAGCAGATTGTCGCCCTGTTTAAAAAAAAAAATAGTTTGAGTCCCCAATCCTCAAGTGGAACCCATGATTCGTGTGCATGTACACTCAGCAGCTGTGGTCTTCTTAGTTTGTTCGTATACATAGAACTTTAACAACAACCTGCTTTCTTTTGTTTTACATACTAATACTCCGAGTTATGGCTTTACACTGATGACACCCGAGCAGGGACTATTTTCCGCAGATGACTTAGAGAAGCTAAAAATGAACACAAACACTGCCGTTAACATAGTTAAAGAAACAGGTTGATCTTAGGCTGCAGGCATAACAGGATATTCGTCGAAGGGAACAATGTGCTTTTCATTACACGCTGAATACATACATAACTGTGTGGAAGCAAAATGTACTCTATACTCGAGAGGAATGCTTCAGTTTGAAGGAAGCGAAACAAAACCGGAAAAATCACGAAGCTTCTCGAAGATTGATTTGATTGATCTACATTATCTAGACGAAATATTTTAAAAAAAAATCATAGAATCAATCATCTTCAAAGTAGTTTTGAGTAAGTGACTTCAAACTTTAAGCCAAAGCAGTATTGCAAAATCCATATTTAGTATGACTTGGCATGGAATGGCTCATATCTTTATCCTGCATAATACACATGCTTTAGTATGCTTTTGCCAGAAGACTTGAGCGCAGCTTACAGAACATGCTTGCCAGCTTATTGAAGTATAAGGTCGTACTGGACTCATAGCATTGTAATCTGCTTTTGCTTTTTTCATACCTACATATTTTTCAATATTAAACTTTCGAAATCTGTGTATTGTTTATTTTGTAATTTAACGTTCAAATATTTTGCACTCGCAGAATGCGTTATTTATTTGTTCATTTACTACCTCGCAATACAACTGCTGCAACATGTTGATTTCCATTGGAAAGTATTGATTTTTTCCCGAATATGTGTGGTTTTAAATAATAGCAACTATCTAACGTGAAACCTAGATACTTATTGGGTTTATAAATAGGCTATTTCTGACCACAAATTTACTTTAGTGCAAAGTAAATGAAAACTCCACTATTTCGGCTCAACGTTTCGCAAAGCACCTTAGCTTCTTCAGGAGCAAAACTGAAATTACATATTTTATTTGGTAATTTTTAACACAAACAACAACAATGAAAACATGAAAATAAAATTTTAAATTAGGTACAACGATGAAAATTTGTTGGATACAATTAATAACTCTTACATATTTAAACATGTGTAGCACTAGCTACATCAAGGCGTCAAAATAACACAATTTTTTACTACAAATTGTATACATTGTGCAATGTATCGTAAAAAAGTAAAATAAAATAAATAAATAATTATGGTACTTGATGTTGGCAGTACACTTGTCAAAAACCAACTTGGATTCGTCTACATTCGTTTGTTATGTACAGAAAGAGAAAAGCTAAAAAATGGATTATAAGCATAATAGGTATACAGCGGAGATGTTAGCTGTGTCTTTTCTGTTGCCAGTCGTGTTTCTCATTTGCATTATTCGTAGGCTTTCTGTTGTGAATTGGGTGTTATAGTTTGGTTCTAATTCTACTCTTCTTAGTAATGGTTTAAAGCAAATGGCGCCCGAGCAAGAACATATTTTCACTGATTACCAATGCAAAAGTAGCAGCAACCAAAGTTACACCGCACTGCGTACGTATGAGCTAACCAAATGCATTCTAAAGCAATCACTTTGAATGTTTGTAGACCCATGTTCTAAAGCCGCGTGAAGTGAAGAAGTGGTGAGCGCTTCAAAGGTACCGCGTCCGGAAAGTACAAATCACAGAAGCTTATTCGCGAATACCTGACTACGTTCGAATAGGACCGCTTGGTATGTATTTGCGATAGTTTCGCGCGTGGGATGTCCCATCTGTGTTAAAAATGGTGACTCTAAAAGAGTCCACCCATGAATTTTAACAAATATGCCAAACAAGGTGGCAAACCCTAGAATAAGGGGGATGGGTCCTTTTTTTTACGTTGATTCTCCGACGGGGTGACTTTAAAGTAAATGCGAGTGATTTTCCGTTACGTTGAGTAGGAGCAAACACAACTGACCATGATAGTTAGTTGTTATTGCACAGCTGGGATTTCCCATTTGCTTCTAAATGCATTCACGTATTTTTGAAAGCAATTCTTTAAATTTAATTTTATAATTTTTCTCCAAAGCATTTACTAAAATAAGAAATTTACGGAATTCGTTTCGGACACCAATAGGTTTCGGCATTGTGCTATTTCCAGTGACATATCTAGTCGAAGAATGATTGAAAGGACTTTCCGTTATGCCGTGCACCAAATTTGGGTTGGCGGTAAACCGTGTTTGGCATTGATTTTACGTCATTCCCTGGCAAATATTTTTTGGAGACCAAACGGTTTCGGTGCCGTTTTTAGCGTTATTTTTCGTTCTGTAGCGAAAACGAACTGAAGATCACATGACGCTGAAAGCTGTGTGTCTCCAAGCAAAATTTGAGAAATAATTACGAAGAACCGTTCCAATGTACATACATCATTGTAGATGGTGCTGCGAGGAACATTCATTTAACAGTGGAACTGTAAAAATTTTGAGTTTTGAGTGGAGTCAGTAAATCCTACTCTCGAGAGATTGCCCGTCGATGGAACCAACTGAACCTACATCAAGACGGAAGTTTAAAAACCATCCCGCTCACAACGCTGTTTAGAAGAACAAGGGGCAAGTTGATGCGTGTTTTAAGCACAACACAATTGTCAAGGATTTAGACGTTAATTGGGAATGGCGCTACACTCCCATATTTTAACGAGCAGTGATATTCGATGAACATATTTCCTAATAGAGAGACAGGATCTGCTTTATGTACACTAGTACAAAACCCGACTCGTTTGGCCCTGCCGTGAATGAATTTGAGTTCCTCTTTCAACATCAAACTAAACGTTGATAGGCATTTCCATTTAATTAGAACCAAGGCGAATTCAGCACCAGGTGTTGTTATCCCAACAGCTGATTGCTTCTTCTTGATTATTTTCCATACAGCGCCTTCCACTTTAATGTATCAGATAATCGAAATCAATTAAAATTTTCTTTTCACCACCTGGTATGGATTCACCTTGATCAGAACTGAAATTTCATCTGCATATGCTGTCAGTTGGAGTGTTTCGGCTTTTTGTCGTCCTTTTTTCATTCTGCCATTGTAATAACTTACATCACTAGTCTTAACCATTTTCATTTGACTTGGTTAGCTGTACATCGTTAACAATGAGCATCAATCTTGATTACTTAAGATTGTAAGATTTTTACAACTGCTGTTATCCTACTTAAAACCCTTATATTTAAGCTTTTTCTTGTGTTTTTTTATACTCAGTTGAGCAGAGCTCACAGAGTATATTAAGTTTGATTGGATAACGGTTGGTTGTACATATATAAAGGAATCGAGATAGATATAGACTTCCATATATCAAAATAATCAGGATCGAAAAAAAATTTGATTGAGCCATGTCCGTCCGTCCGTCCGTCCGTCCGTTAACACGATAAATTGAGTAAATTTTGAGGTATCTTGATGAAATTTGGTACGTAGGTTCCTGAGCACTCATCTCAGATCGCTATTTAAAATGAACGATATCGGACTATAACCACGCCCACTTTTTCGATATCGAAAATTTCGAAAAACCGAAAAATTGCGATAATTCATTACAAAAGAGAGATAAAGCGACGAAACTTGGTAGATGAGTTGAACTTATGACGCAGAATAGAAAATTAGTAAAATTTTGGACAACGGGCGTGGCAACGCCCACTTTTAAAAGAAGGTAATTTAAAAGGTTTGCAAGCTGTAATTTGGCAGTCGTTGAAGATATCATGATGAAATTTGGCAGGAACGTTACTCCTATTACTATATGTACGCTTAATCAAAATTAGCAAAATCGGAGAAGGACCACGCCCACTTTTTAAAAAAAAAATTTTTTAAAGTAAAATTTTAACAAACAATTTAATATCTTTACAGTATATAAGTAAAATATGTCAACATTCAACTCCGGTAATGATATAGTACAAAAAAATACAAAAATAAAAGAAAATTTCAAAATGGGCGTGGCTCCGCCCTTTTTCATTTAATTTGTCTAGGATACTTTTAACGCCATAAGTCGAACAAAAATTAACCAATCCTTTTGATATATGGTAGGGGCATAGCTTTTATGACGATAACTCTTTTCTGTGAAAATGGGCGAAATCGGTTGATGCCACGCCCAGTTTTTATACACAGCCGTCCGTCTGTCCTTCCGCATGGCCGTTAATACGATAACTTGAGCAGAAATCGACATATCTTTAATGAACTTAGTTCACGTGCTTACTTGAACTCACTTTATTTTGGTATGAAAAATGAACGAAATCCGACTATGACCACGCCCACTTTTTCGATATCGAAAATTACGAAAATTGAAAAAAATGCCATAATTCTATACCAAATACGAAAAAAGGGATGAAACATGGTAAGGTAATTGGACTGTTTTATTGAAGCGAAATATAACTTTAGAAAAAACTTTATAAAATGGTTGTGACACCTACCATATTAAGTAGAAGAAAATGAAAAAGTTCTGCAGGGCGAAATAAAAAACCCTTAAAATCTTGGCAGGTATTACATATATAAATAAATTAGCGGTATCCAACAGATGATGTTCTGGGTCACCCTGGTCCACATTTTGGTCGATATCTGGAAAACGCCTTCACATATACAACTACCACCACTCCCTTTTAAAACCCTCATTAATACCTTTAATTTGATACCCATATCGTACAAACACATTCTAGAGTCACCCCTGTTCCACCTTTATGGAGATATTTCGAAACGGCGTCCACCTATAGAACTAAGGCCCACTCCCTTTTAAAATACTCATTAACACCTTTCATTTGATACCCATATCGCACAAACATATTCTAAAGTCACCCCTGGTCCACCTTTATGGCGATATCTCGAAAAGGCGAACACCTATAAAACGAAGGCCCACTCCCTTTTAAAAATACTCATAAACACCTTTCATTTGATACACATATGACCCACTGACCGGAATCGTATGCATTCCGGCAGTATAATCTTATGGGTCAGGCATCGAGCTGATTGGAATCCGGTGCATTCCAACAACACAGGTCATGTTACTTTTTTATGCCTTGTGATGGCGTATCCTCATTACACTACTCTTAGCACTGCCGAATTCCCATGACATGCTGATTGGAATATTGTTGCATTCCAACAGGGAGATTGGAATCCACTGCATTCCGAAATCATGCTTAGCGGAATCTGATGCATTCCGCCAGTATAAGATTTCGGCATAAGATCTTATTTCTGCTCATATTTCTTATTATTATTATATTCTGAAATTAAATAGTAATGTTCATTAATATTTCTTTGTTTGTAATATAACATTGTTGAAAGCTCGATATATCTTAAATTTTATCTTCTGAGTTGTATATTTATATATCTTTTATATTATGCAGTCGACCATAATTTGTCGTCGACTTTAAATAATAAATAAATAAATATCGTACTAATAAAGTCTAGAGTCACCCCTGGTCCACCTTTATTGCGATACCTCGAAAAGGTGTCCACCTATAGAACTAAGGCCCACTCCCTTTTAAAATACTCATTAACTCCTTTCGTTTGATACCCATATTGCACAAACGAATTCTAGATTCACCCCTGGTCCTCCTTTATGGCGATATCTCGAAACGGCGTCCACCTATAGAACTAAGGCCCACTCCCTTTTAAAATACTCATTAACACCTTTCCTTTGATGCCCATATTGTACAAACAAATTCTAGGGTCATCCCTGGTCCTCTTTATGGCGATATCTCGAAACGGCGTCCACCTATGGGACTAAGGATTACTCCCTTTTAAAATACTTATTAACACCTTTCTTTTGATACCCATATTGAACAAACAAATTCTAGGGTCACTCTGGTCCACCTTTATGCCGATATCTCGAAACGACGTCCACCTATGGAAGTAAGGATTACTCCCTTTTAAAATACTCATTAACACCTTTCATTTGATACCCATATCGTACGAACGCATTCTAGAGTCAACCCTGATCCACCTTTATGACTATATCCCTAAATGGCGTCCACCTATAGACCTATGGCCCACTCCCTCATAAAATACTCTTTAATGCCTTTCATTTGATACGCATGTCATACAAACACATTCCAAGGTTTCCCTCGGTTCGTTTTCCTACATGGTGATTTTCCCTTACTTTGTCTCCACAGCTCTCAATTGAGTATGTAATGTTCGGTTACACCCGAACTAAACCTTCCTTACTTGTTTTTTAATACAAATAAGCGGCAAGTCAAATGACTTAATGCAAAGTTGACTAAATAAGAATTTCCAAAGGAATTTAAACAAGAAAGCTGCACTCACAAATGTCATTTAATTTTATCTAAAAATTGTTGAATTTGGTATGTACGTACTTAATCACATCTGAAAGTTCACAAGAAACTGTTTTGATATGTGAAGGTGTGAGCGAAGCAAGAGCTCTTGACAGTAATGTGGCATATTAAAGAAAAATCTGGTATTTATGCATCTTTACATAGACTATCTACTATGAGATCATAAGTGGTGGAGAAAAAAGCCTACCGACTCTTCCCACCACTGTCAAGCGGGTGCAATGAGCTTAGTTCACTTCCAGCCTACTGAAGTCACCAGGACCGGATGGGTAGCTTCGATTGGCAAGCACATACACCTAATGATTATTCGCGGGCTGCTATCGAAGTTGTAGAGAAGAAACATCAGCATGGAGCTGGGAGGGATAACTGAGTCATTTGTGACCACTACGGGAAGCCCTCAAGGGGGTGTTCTCTTTCCTCCCTTGTTGACCCTTATCATAGGTGAATTCCTGCAGTTGCTGAATACCAATTTCTTTGATGCACAAAAATATGCAGATGACTTTTGTAAGCTGCAGCACAGGGATGCACGAGCAAACAATATCCAATAGCACGCATCAAGCCATACGCATCATAGTTAGAAGGGTTTTGTGATACCGAAGGACTATCTATCAATTCTTACAAAGCTGTGCTAGTATTTTTTTACTTGGAGAAGAAAGCCGACCATCCCAGACCCATCAAGTGGAAAATTCATCTAGATGCTACCTTAAAGAAAGCAACAAGAGTTCTCTTCGGCTGCACTCGACTCTATGGCAAAACATGGAGGTTATTCATTAAAATATTATACTGGACATTTACGCCCCGATTCTGAGCGTTACCGGCAAAATAGTACCCAGAACATTATGTAACCGAATATCGTTACCAGTTCTTTTATGCGCGATTCTGGCCCAAGTGGTAACGCTGTTATCACCGAAAAACTCACCAGTGTCTGTGGAGAAATTTGAAAGGTAGTTTTCTTCGCTTTCGCGGTTGCCACTTTGGTCCATTTAGACCAAAAATGGTCCCTTCCAACCCCATTTGGTCCGCTGATCCCTTTTCTTCAATTTTGGTTGGTCCTTTTTAGGCAGTAGCCACGATTGGTACTTTTCTTTCTTCTCACTCAGGTAAAAATTCACAATATTGCCCAAAAATTCGCCACACTTTCGTTAGCCCCCATATAATTTTGAATTTACTTCAATGGAACTCTCACCATAAAAAATTGGCATTAAAAAGAAAAGTGTTGGCAAACATATTGTCGTTAATTGTTGATAAAATAACCGACTAATCAGAAAAAAACTCTTGTTTTATAATAATATTAATAATGGCTAGATATTTCGGTCGGTTATACAACACTATGTAAAATATATGAAAATAAAAATTGCTTCTCGCCTAGTATAGCTTATAGCGAGCACTCTGCCGTGAGCCTAAGACTTTCAAAAGTTATACAAAGAATTTATATGCATTACTTCTCGTTTGGCACGTTGATATTTAAATCTTTCTCACCCAGCTCAATAAATAAAAAAATAAATGTAAGGCGCGATAACCTCCGAAGAGATTTTAGGCCGAGCTTCTCTTCCAATTTGCGTCGTGCTCCTTTTTAATTTTTCCTACAAATTGGCGGGACCTACTTGTTTTATGCCGACTCCGAACGGCATCTGCGAGGCAGATGAGTTTTCACTGAGAGCTTTTCATGGCAGAAACACACTCGGAGTGCTTGCCAAACACTGCCAAGGGGCGACCACGCTTAGAAAAATTGTCTTCTAATTGAAAAAAACTTATTTCTAAAATTTGATGTTGCTTTGCCCGGGGTGTGAACCCAGGGCATTCGTCGTGGTAGGCGGAGCACGCTACCATCACACTACGGTGGTCGCCAGCTCAATGAGTTCAAGGAATTCCAGGACTATTGTGGTGATAAGCCACGCAAGGTAATTGAAAACTAAGTATCTTGGCACAAGAAATATTTTAACTCGAAGATAGAAGGAAGCAAATGCAAAAGAGATTGGATTTCGGAAGAAATGTTTTGTTTAAAATTATTCCCGTATGTACTAGCAGAACCCCTGAGGCCGGGGATCAAAACTCACAATTACTGAATATAGGCTCCGATATGAAGTTTAAACGTTAAGGGAAAAAGTAAGCATCTATAAAAATAGCACTACAAAATTGCCTAGTTTCATTTATGATTTACTGAGTTTTCCACATACATAGTTCGGCAAACACCAGAACGCAAATTTTGAACCGTTTCTTACTAAAACCTAACTGCACTATACATTTTGTTTCATTGCAATCAACAACATAATGCTAGAACCAAGAGCTTTGTGACCAAAACTAGGTTCTCAACGTTGGTTGCTGAAATACATAGACTTAATCCTATGTCATGTTTGTTCAGCTTAAATTAAAGGAAAGTCTTCACTATGTTTAGTAAAATTTTATATGGAAACATCCTAAAATTTTGTATTTTATACTAAGAAAATAAAACAAAAATTTGGTCCTTTTTTTCGATGAATTTTGGTCCCAAACGAAAACATGGTGTGTCAACCGTGTTCGCTTTACCGAAAATGTCTCACTTGTAGATACGAGGTTAACGAATAAACGGGACGATGTGTATATGCATATTATGCATAAGTTTCTACATAGGTATATTGTAATTTATTCTGTGAAAGTACATAATGTAAACAAATATGTATAGAAAGAGGCAACACTTTTTGCTATTATCTTTACTTATTTGCGCTTACAATTCTTTATTTTTCAGTTTTGCCTTTTCTTAACAACAGCTGTTGTGTGGTTATTTCGATGTAATCACCTACTTTTGTGGGTAAAAAATTATCCGGCTACTTCCGCGGGTAGAATACCAAAAGGGTGTAAAAGTTGCCACATCATTTCGTTACCGTGGTGAAGAATGTTATTACCACACTAGAATCGGGGCGTTAGTAGTGTTATGACAAGCGTGAAATTTCCAGGGCGAAGAGAATCTCATGGAAAAGTTTCTGTAAGGACATAGAGTGCTCCAGCGAAACAGCACGGTTGAGAAAAGTTCTAGCAAAGGGAAACATAGTCCAGGGGGAATGGCACGTAATAGTCAGGAATCCCTTGAGGTGCTTCTCGATACACATTTCCCATCGGGAGATGGTTTAGAAGAGCCAGCAGACAGCACACACACTTCGATCACGGAGCGGGTAGTGCCGGGCTTGGTGACCGATACCAAGATCGAATGGGCAGTGAAGACGTTTTCTTAGTTTAAATCGGCGGGCCCAGATGGTATATTCACGGCCATGCTACAAGTTCCAAGTAGGGCGGTCGTGGAATGGCTTAAAATAATATTCGATGGGTGCATAAGACTGAGAACTGCTCGTGTAGCTTCAAAGATTATAGACCCATTAGCTTAACATCATTTCTGCTCAAAACCTTTGAGAGGCTGATAGATGTGTACATAAAGTCCAACGTGGATGAAAAGCTGCTATCCACACAACAGGCATACACCAAAGGCAAGTCGGTAGACACCGCATTGCATAGGGTGGTAATCACCATAAAGAAATCTCTGGAATATAAGGAATATGCTCTAGGAGTCTTCTTGGACATTGCCGGGACCTTCAATAATGTTTCTAAATGGGCGATTATGGATGGTCTTAATTACATTAAAGTACATCCAGCCTTAACCAGATGGATCGGCTGCATGTTAAACTGCAGGAAGCACGAGGTGCTTTCACCTCTGCTGTGGACGCTGGTCATCAACCAACTGCTCAGGCGTTTTGATGAGGGACCCGTAAAACTTACGGCTTACGCGGATGACGTTGCAATTGTTATAAGGGGAAAGTACCTTCCAACGATTAGCTCTTTGGTGGATCGGGCGCTTCGGGATATTCATACCTGGGCATCAAATATCGGGTTGAAAGTCAACGTGGAAAAGACGGATATGGTCTTGTTCACAAAGAGGTACAAGGTCACAAATTGGACCAGGCCTAAGTTAGGAGGGGCAACCCTACAGGAGAAACCTTGTACAAAGTATCTAGGAATCATCCTAGACAGTAAGCTGTCATGGAAGCTCAACGAGGAGGAGAGGGTGAAGAAGGCTTCAACGGCACTTTATGCATGTAAAAGAATGCTGGGGTGTACGTGGGTCTTATCGCCCTCTCTTTCTCATTGGGTTTTTACAGCGATTGTAAGTCCTATCCTATACTATGGAGTTATTGTTTGGCAGAAAGCCACACAAAAAGCACTCAAAAAATTAGAGGGGGTATGCAGATTATCAATGCTCATTACGGGAGCCCTGAAAACAACCCCGACAGCTGCACTGTATGCCATTCTGCACATTCCACCTGTAGACCTGGTAGCAAAGAACATAGCGTTAACAACTGCAACCAGGCTTGGTGCATCGGGCAGCTTGAGCGCCGACCATACGGTCATAGGTGTATAGCGGCATCAATCCCAAGACGAACAGACTACCTTATTCCCTATCTGCGCTTCGAAGGCGATCTTAAGACCACAATAGAGGTGGACGGTTGGCACAAGGTTGCTCAAATGGCGGACTAGGCAATACATGTGTCCACAGATGGTTCCAAAGTCTGCGATATACTGTGCTGCTCCGAAAATAAACAGATCCTACAGGCTGGCGGATTACTATAGCGTTTTCCAAGCGGAAATAGTAGCCGTATCCAAAGAAGTAGAAACCCTGGAAGAAAATAGACCAAGCTGCAATCGTGTTAACTTTTTATTGACAGTCAAGCAGCAATTAAGGCAATAATCTCGCATACCATCTAAATGCGTGTTAGAGTGTAAGCAGTCCCTGAAGAGGATTGGGACAGGGAGAATCATACATCTATATTGTGTCCTAGGTCATATGGGAATAGATGGGAATGAAAAAGCTGATGAACTAGCTAAAAAGGGCGCATCCATTTAAGCTTGCTCCGTAGACGTCCCAATTAGACTGGGCGAAATTAAGCGAAGGCGAGAGGTGCACATGATAGATCAAGCAGGAAAGGCGTGGGTTCAAGCGCGGGGCTGTAAAGTGTCGAAGATTATGTGCAGGTCTTACAACCTTAGACTAACAAAGTTGCTTCTATCATTAAAAAGAGGTGACTGTAGACTCATGACGGGTATTCTGACTGGACACCGCCTTCTGGCGTCACATGCCTTCAAATTAGGCTTGATCAGTGATAGCAGATGTAGGAAGTGAGGGCTGGAGGAGGAAACGATCGAGCAGGTTCTGTGCTCTTGCCCTGCGCTTGCCAGACTAAGGCTCCAGCTATTAGGAGTGATACATCTGTCAGATCTATAAGCAGCAAGTGGCTTAAATCCTAGGAAGCTTCTAGTATTTTCTAAGAGGACGGAGTTATTTTATAACATAGGTCCTGGTTTTTGATAGGGTTTTTCAGTTTGGTGGCATAATCAAACAAGTAATCCGCTATAGCGGATGCACTCGGAGTCGACAAAAAACATGTTGGATGAGCAATTAATAGGAACAATTAAAAACAGCATACTTCATACTGAAAGAGAGGCGTGCTTAATCTCACCATATACACCGTGAAAAAATTGTTTTGAAAATATATACATGATCATACCCAACAGTCAACTCGGCTGTATGCGGTTTACCATACAAATTGTATCTTCTTGTAAGGTTAGGGAGAAGCATACATCTATATTTTTTCCCAGGGCATACGGGAATAGATGGGAATGAAAAAGCTGATGAACTAGCTAAAAAGGGCGCATCCATTTAAGCTTGCTCCGTAGACGTCCCAATTAGACTGGGCGAAATTAAGTGAAGGCGAGAGGTGCACATGATAGACCAAGCAGAAAGACGTGGGTTCAAGCACGGGCAGTAAAGTGTCGAAGATTATGTGCAAGTCTTACAACCTTAGACTAACAAAGTTGCTTCTATCATTAAAAAGAGAGGACTGTATATTCATGACGGGTGTTCTGACTGGACACTGCCTTCTGGTGTCACATGCCTTTAAATTAGGCTTGGCCAGTGATAGCAGATGTAGGAAGAGCGGGCTGGAGGAGGAAACGATCGAGCACGTTCTGTGCTCTTGCCTTGCGCTTGCCAGGTTAAGACCCTAGCAATTAGGAGTGATACAGCTGTCAGATCTAGAAGCAGCAAGTGGCTTAAATCCTAGGAAGCTTCTAGCATTTTCCAAGAGGACGGTGTTATTTTATAACATAGGTCCTAATTTTTGATAGGGTTTTTTGGTTTGGTCATTAAAACAAACTTCTGGTAACACTACGGACTTATTCAGTCTATCTGAGGTCCTCATGGGCTGGGCAGTTCAACCTAACCTAACCTGGTAGTGTTATGAAGCCAATATTAACCTATACTACCTTAGTTTGGTGGCTGCAATGACTGGTTTGTGTTGGCATAATGAGTTCGATTAGAATATCTGCTGGTGATGCACGTAGTACTTGAGTGGGAACACCTCCCTTCTCTATTCTTACAGATAGAGAGGCAACACTGATTTATTAGGAGTGATACAGTTGTCAGATCTAGAAGCAGAAAGTGGCATAAGTCCTAGAAAGCTTCTAGTATTTTTCAAGAGAATGGAGCTATTTTAAAACATAAGTCCTGGTTTTTGATAGGGTTTTTCATTTTGGTCGTTAAATAAACCTTTTGGAACACTATACAGTCTATGTGAGGTCCTCATGGACCAGCCAGGTCATCTAAACCTAACCTTACAAGAAGATATAATTTGTATGGTAAACCGCATGCAGCCGAGTTGACTGTTGGGTATGATCCTGTATATATTTTCAAAACAATGTTTTCACGGTGTATATATGGGGAGATTAAGTACGCCTCTCTTTCAGTATGAAGTATGCTGTATTTAATTGTTCCTATTAATTACTCATCCAACATGTTTTTGTCGACTTCGAGTGCATCTGCTATAGCAGATTACTTTTTTGATTATGCCAAAACACAATAGAAGAATTTGCAAAGCCACCAAACTGAAAATTTAACTCTAACTCCGCCGTAGTCGTTTACTCAGGTAACAATTTTAAATACTCCGAACACTGGTAGCGGAATATGAGAGAAATATAAAGAATCGAGAAATGTTAAAAGCGCTACGTTATCAAGTTTTATTTTTTTAATTCGATTACAAATACAAAAATTCAATACGTGATCTGATGTCATTTGTTTATGGTTTTGTAGCCCAATCAACTTTAGTCAAACAAAGTACAAGTTATGTGTCTCTCAAAATTCGCATTATATTCTTATCTTTCTAAAATTAAAAAACTCGAAAGATACTGTTTTATTCCAAACGCAATAGATAATGCAAAAAATAATTATTATTTTCCGAGTGAAATAAAAACTTCTTCTGGCTTAGTAATTCAGTTTGAGTGTCAAACCCAAACTTAAGCGGTTGTCAGCAGGAAAAATTCACCTAGCACCCTAATGTTAATAAATAAATTTTAATAAATTGAACAATATATTTGAAAACCACATTTATTATATCTGTCTCCAATTATGTTCGTCCCAAGTTGTGGCTATCGATTTCAATTTATTTTATAAATGGTCGTAAGCACAATACTTTGACTGCCTTACCAGCAGGCAAGCATACTTCTTGCTTCTAAGTAAAATAATTGAAACTTTTTACTTCAAAAATCTCTTTCAATCAACACAATTGCTCAACTGCAATGGGAAACTAAACTTTTGCTGGCAAACTTTTTGACCGAAAGCCATTGTATTTGCATTGAATTTGCAATTTGAAAATTTTAAATTCTAAACACAAAATCCATTGAAAATTTGGTTTGTTTGTATGCGGTCAGACGAATGCGAAAATGCAGAGGACTTTGGTGATTGGAAAATCTAAAACCCCGTCACATAAGCAGCTTTTCATATAGATGCGTTTAACTCAATCTTATGCATTATGAGCAGATTGCACGTGCTTTTATGGAGAACGGTAGATTGCGCGACACTGGCGCCAACTGACACAAAACAGTAGCCAACTTGCAACTTTTGCTGCAAGCAAAGCAGAAGAAGAAGAATTTGACATTTGTTTTGGCTAAAAGTGCTGGCACACTTTGCAAGTGAAATTATTTTACTCACTTGCTGGTAACTTTTCTAACATGTTTCGCAATTAAAAACTGCAATATAACAAATAAATACGACACAAAATATGTTAGCAATTATCTTTGTTGTATAAGTAGAATATTTAAAACAGTGCTTAGCGAAATTTTGTATGTGAATGGGCAAGGCGAAATAAACTTGAATTACAAAGTCTGAAATTCCCTCATATTTATAAACGCAACAGCTTGGTTGATTGTGGCGATGTTATTTGAATGCATAAGCTTGTGCTGAATGTATCTACATGAAAAATGTCACTGTGCCGCGTCCTTAACGAAGTGCAGACTGACTTGAGTGTACAAAAAAATTGTAAAAAAATATTTAATGCAAATAAAGTGAGTGCGTAGACGAAAGACAAGAGATAATAATATAGTACAAAGGTTGTTGAAGAAGCTTGTTTTAGAAAAGTTTGTTAAAAACAGAATAAGAATGTATTAAGAAATTGATTAGTAGTGGTCAGATAACGCATAAACAAGCTGACCTTATGAGAATAAATTGGAAATGGCAAATCACTCCTGCTGCCCAATGTATAAAGCAAAACAATCAAATTGAAGAGGGGAAAACGCCTATCGCTAAATGAATTGATCTTTATATTTTTGTGTTTTTCATTTCGTTCCGAAAATTAAAATTATTTTTTATTTTTCTCTCAGAAACAGTTTCCATTTGAGATTTTTTATTTCTCTCATAAACGAACAGTTATTTTTTAATATTTTTATTTTTGCTCAAATCTGTTAATATCATACTACTTTTTAATTTATTTATGTTTTTTTTTTTTGTTATAAAGTCTGGTATATTCAAATCTATAGTGTTTGACCTTGCAGCCTGTTACTATATGCGGAGGCCGTTAACGTATCTGAGTACCGCTTTAGGCTTTTTACTCCATGTCACGGGAGGATTAAGAGTCACGCCACCTAAATGAGGGAGTCTTTGCCTTAACATCTATATAGTTGACAAATTAATATTGATTATAATAATGGTGACGTGGAACGAATTTGTATATGCGTTACGTTTACTAGTAATAAACAATAATTTTTCTATTGACCTATATTCCACCAAGTAGTGACATTGCTATGTATCAGAAGCATATAGATAATTTAAGTCAAGTTGTCAATAATGCTAATCCGTCTGATGGAATATATATACGTAGGCGATTTCAATTTAAGTAATATATCTTGGTCGAATGATCGGAATATTTTATCTTCAAATATCAAATCCGACATCGATATTCTAGTTGTTAGCACCTTATTTTCATACGGTCTAAAACAATATAACTCTCAGCCAAATAAGAATGGTAGGTCCCTATACCTAGTTTTTGGGTCTGCTCATTTAAAAATATCATGCCTTGAGTATCCATTTCCGATTTTGGAAAATAGTTTTCACCACAATGTCTTGGCTATAAATTTCGAATTTTATGATTTTTATAAAAAACCAGCCGAATCAACATTGGAATATAACTGTTTCAAAGTCGATCGTGTAGCGATAAACGAATTCTTCTCAGCTACTGATTGGAATTTTCTTAACTTCTCCGGAAATCCGGAGGCCTCCTACGAAATTTTGACGAGGAGGCTTTCACTAGCAATTTCGAGCTTCGTACCTCTAAAACGTAAGGTCTTAATGAATAGGTCACCATGGTTTAATCTAAAACTAAATAATCTTAAAAATAGAAAAAATAAAGCTTTTGAAAAACATAGGAAAAGCTGTAAAGAAATTGATCGACTTAACTATATAAGACTTAAAAACAATTCGATTGCCTTAATAAGTCCTGCTTAAACTCGAATCAAAATTAAAGTCAAATCCGTCTAGTTTCTGGTCAGTTATTAACTCGAAAAGAAAAACCAATGGCTTTCCAACGACCATGGAGTATGATGGCGAAGTGTCCAGTAATCCACAGGATGCCTGCAACCTGTTCGCGACATCTTTGCAAAAAGTTTACTCAAAGTTTACCTCTTTACCTAATCCTATATTTCACTCTGGGTACCAATTCCAAATTTGTTACCGCAGATGACGTTCTTCTATCAATCTCTAAATTGACAAGTAGTGCAAAATCAGATACTGAGGGGTTTTCTCAGATATTTATCAAAATGTGCGCAAACTCCATTGCGGAACCTTTAGCTCTTCTATTTCAAAATTGCTTGAACATTGGAATTTTTTTGGACTCGTGGAAATTATGCTCCACAATGACATTTGCAACGGGGTGGTGTCGAAATTCTAAAATTCTGCTTTCAAAATTCTGTATTACAAAATTCTGTATTAAAATATAATGTTAACAATGTTAAAGAGGTCACGTAATTGTTTTGAAAAAGTTCGCCATGCACAGTAATTCAGCGTAGAACACCTTTCTGTATAGGCGGCCTTCGGCAGCGCTTATAAAAAATAACCCTGGGCTACACCATGCCAAGTCCGGGTGTGTGGTATAAACGTGGCTACCGCCACGGTGATGTCCTTCTGCGTAGTATACCCTTCTGCGTAGGCGGCCTTCGGCCGCACTTTAAAAAAATAACCCTTAGCCGATGCAACACCGGCTACGCCATGCCATGATTCCGGAATTTTGACTTCCGGAATTAAACATGCAGAAAATTGAAAAAGCAAAATTTTAGAAAGCAGAATTTTAAAAAGCAGAATTTTGTCACCCAGAATTTTGTAATACAGAATAATGACACGCTCCCATTTGCAACTACAGACCGATTTTTAAACAGAGTACTCTATCAAAAATATTCGACCACGTACTTCAACGTAAATTGTTCGATTACGTTGGCAAGGCTATAGTGGAGTGCCAGCATGGATTTTTCCCAGGTAGGTCTACCTCCACAAATTTAGCTTTAACTACTAATGAAATTGTGGGTGCTTTAGAGAACTCTGAGCAACTCGACGTCATATACATTGACTTCTCGAAAGCATTTGACAAGGTTGATCATACTATTCTAGTACGCAGGTTAGCCAAGTATGGAATCAGTGGAAACTTGTTGAAATTCTTCACGAGTTTTTTGTGGAACACAAAGTTCTATGTAGCAATTGGAGTCGACAAGTCATCTCTACATATTAACGCCTTGCCAGGTATTCTGCAGGGTACCCATTGTGGCCCTCTATTATTCTTAATTTTCATAAATTATTTGCCCAGCAATTTAAATTCGCAAAATGTTTGGTGTTTGCGCACGATGTCAAGCTATTTCTAACGATCCGTAATAGCTCTGACTGCATTAACTTGCAATCTGATTTGGACTCTTTTTCCGGTTTGTGCGCAGCCAATAATTTATTTTTAATACAAACATATGCTGCGTTGTGTCTTATTCCAAAAAGACAACTGCGATATATTTTAACTACAAACTAAATGCTAAATTTCATAATCTTTGTCAAGAGATTAAAGAATTGGGTGTCATTTTTGACTTCAAATTCTCTTTTTCCAGTCATATTGACTTCATTGTTACAAATTCCTTTGCAATGGTTGGGTTCATTAGACGAAATACCAGTGACTTTAAGGACCCTAAGACGTTGAAGGCACTTAATATCTCCTTGGTCAGAAGTCGCCTTGAATATTGTTCAATAATATGGAATCCTTTGTATGAATCCAACTCCTATAAAATTGATAGAGTTGAAAAAATTTTTACGAAAATTGTTTTACGGATGCTTCACTCGCCATACGGCCTTCGATCATATACCAGCAGGCTCAAATTGCTTGGTCTTCAGGCTTTGCATGTGTAGCGGCAGCCTGTGGGTTAATGCGATGGTAAGGATGTTCAAACATTTACGTATGTATCTGTGTGCATATACCAGCATAGCTACGTTTACATGTGTTAGTAACTGGTAGAAAGCAAACACTTGGATAGATGTTTGAACATGTATCTGTTAGTATGCGTGGAGTTAGTCGTGAAAGTTTATGTCCCGCCAAAATAGGGTTATATGTATTGGTGTCTTTCGTTCTTGAGTGAAAGTGGTGAGAAAGAAAGGCTTTTGATTTATGGGGTACGACCGCCAAACGATTGCAGGGAATGTCTCAAAAGAAAAGTTGACTTAAGTGAGTGCGGAAGCAAGTTCTAATTATATATATATTTTTTGCGAAAAAAAAAAGTTCGCGATTTTTTTTTTCATAAAACCGTGCTAACGGGTAATTTAGCGGAATCCCAAGGAAGAGCCGGGATCCCATACTCTGCTTGACAACAGCCCCAGGTGAGTCCAGTGAAACCCCTTTCTCCCAGTCCATGGTGCATGTGGACTAATAGTGAAAATAAATTCAAAAAAAAAATGTTAAAAGTGAAAATTAAGTTGAATAAAATTACATACCTACAATCAATAAAATTTAGTGAATAAAACGAAATTATACACAAAGATAAAATTAAGTAAAAAAAAAAATTAGATAAAATAATGAAGGTTAAAAATAAAATAAAATTAAAATAAATTAAATAAAATTATAAAATAAAATTACATATAAAACTAATTAAAATAACTAAAATTACATATATAAATAAATAAAGCCAGATATTTAATAAAAATCTATTGGATAAAATCAAGTAAAATTAATAAAACCAAATGAATGAATAAAATGACATAAATAGGTAAAATGAAATAAGTAGATAAAAGTCACTAAATAAAATAAGGTCACATGCACCCTAATGTGTCTTCCTCTGCCGCCATCACCCCAGTCCCTAATATTCTTCCCCTATACACATCTAGATTGCTGTGCAAAAAATTTAAACTGTCCACCATCACCAGCCACAAATACAGTCCGAAACATACAAAAGCGGGGTAGTATTTCATATAGAGGAAAGGGAAGCATACAGACGGTGCCAGGCCAGACGTCAAGGGAGTAAAGGGGCATCTGAGCGCTCCTGTCCTGTCACCGCGATCATTATTGGAGCTGCAGATACAATCACTAATTGGAGGAGAAAAGCAGTCAAGGAGAGAGCCTAAAAAGGGAAACTCATTAGGGATCATTATTTTTGGTTAATTTTTAGTTTATTACGATATTGTTTAATTTGAATTTTTAGTTTATTTTCGTTAAGGTTTAATTTAACTCAACTCTAGTTTTTTCGATTTGCGTGTGAGTTTTCTCCTATTTTTCGATGAATTCATTTTTTTGAAATTTTACTAACTTTATAATTGTAAGCATTTCTACGTTCATATTCATTCCGGTTTCTTACTTCTTCTCATTTTTCTCTATCCTTTCAAAATTCCACTTGTTACTCACCTACCTATTATTTCCTTAACTTTTTGTCCACACCCGCACATTCGCACATTTAACCTTTTTTCTCATGTCCCGCCGTCCCTCTAAAATACCTAATTTTTAAGCATTCTGTTTCTACATGAGTTTGTCACTTTTTCCGTTCACCTTTTTTTACATTTAATTTAAAGAGTACAATTTCGATTCCACCTTCCTAACACTTTTATCTCTTTGCCTTTTTGTACGCGTTGCCTTTTGTTGATTCTAATTAGCGCATTCTTCTGTTATTTTTTACTTCTAGCTTTTGCTTTACATTTTCTTTTTGCGCTTATATTTTTTGCAAGGCTATTAGATTTTATAGTTTACCCTCAGTTTCATTTTTTTTCACATATTTGTTAAATTTCCGATTTCATTTATATTAGGCTGTCGCACTATTAAATTTTGCAGTTTTTTTATTTTTATTATTTAATATTTTTTTTATTTATTTATTTATTTTGTAAATTTGTTTTGAATCATCATCCTTCACTCTAAAGCGCATAAATTCTTTGATCCGGGCCGCAACCGCATGCCCGAATAAATTTGTTATCTTTCATTGTCACCTCTTCCACCGATCGACGTTCCAGCATAGGTTTGTAGGTGTATGTATATGTACGTTCTTTACAGCCACGCTCTCTCTTCGACGCAGGCGCCTCCGTCGCGGGATTGATCGGTAAGTGCTAGAGTTATAAGTTATTAACTACCTACACAAATAGTTTAAATACAAACATACGTATATATCAAATTGTAAACAAACCTGCTGGAAGCCAGCAGAGGCTAAGGAGTTATTGGGATACAGTGGCGGCCCGATAACGACAGCATTATTAGCACTTAGTCGTTTTCAATTTTTTATTTTTGTACGCTAAAGTTTCACATTTTTATGCGGTAATTTTCAAGTTAAGTTTTTGCTGCACGGTCCAATTTTCCTTTTTACGTAAAATCCTTTTCATTTTTATTCAATAGTTTTCAATTTAAAGTTTTTTTACGTTTGGGTCTTCCGTGGGTTTTTGTTAAGTTTTTTTATCCACAATCTTTCCATTAAATAAACCCAAAAGTAAACTTCCTTTTCCCTATTATCTTCCTTTTAGCCACTTCTATCCCCATCTTTATTATTCTTACTTACGAATATACGTATCTTAGATAGAGTTAGTTCCAACTAATTAGTCTTAAGGAAAATTCTACATAAGTGAAGTTTTTTTGAATTTTTTGAAGTTTCTTGATCATTAATTTTAGGATATATATTTAATAAAGAGTTTTTTTATAACGTTTTACAAAGGAATCCAAACTTATCATATTTATTAGTTCATAGGTTGAGCTTACCCTAAAAAAATGTCAGGCTAAGACACTCAATTGGTGTGGGTGTTGCACGAGTGCAACAAAAAAAGGCGACGTGAATGTGAGGCGACGGTGACAGACTAGACAGGCTAGGGACATGGGACATTAACGGACGGACACATGTCAGGCTAAGGAGGCGTTGCTAAAGTGCCGGAGTCAGTGCAACGCCCAAGGCTGCGTCAAGGTTTTACGCAGAAAGGGAGGGATGACTCCACCTGACACGGACAGACCTTTTCTTCCAGCTTTCCTTTTCTTTACATAGATTTCAGGCATGAACCTCTCTCTTGTTTGTATACCTGTAGGTAAGGCGGGTGAGCAAAAACTCACCCCACCCGACGAGCTAGCAGGGGCTTGCCAGCATGCCAAGTGCCACCTCCGCCTTGCCCCAGCAGTCAGTTATACAACACATGACAGAAGAACTTGTAACTCACTCATACTTGCGTATAATGTAATAAACTTGAGCATAAATTGCTCCGATTTATCTAATTTGTTCATTCCATATATTCCACTGTGTGATCTTTGGCATAATCAGGACATTTTTTAAGGATTTTTCACTAGGTGGCCAAAAGAAAAATATCTCCTCGACATGACTGACCATACCGGTCAGCTTTTGAATATTGCCATTTTTGGTCAAAAAAAAACATGCTGTGGCAACCGTGGTTGTGATTCACTCATACCAAAACATTTGCAATAAAACAAGTAATCCCAGGAATAGTTATTTTTCATATCCAACTTATTACATACTTGGCCAAAAATTTTTTATTTTATGCTGACAAAAATCCTCGAACACGTACAGAATTTGTAGAATTTTTATATGTCACGGAAATCGTGAGTACCTATGTTCTTTTCCATATAAATCCTTATTGACAGTGTATTTGATGACCTATCATTAGAGTTGGGATTCTACCGGGTATTTACGATTTTTATGGGTAAATACCGGGAAAATACCCAGAATATTCCTTTTTTGTATCTTTTTTTGGGTATTTAAAAATCGTTTGAATCGAGGCCGCTTGGAATTACAATTCAGCAATTAAATTTGTACGCCATTTGAAATTAAAAAATTTTCGTTTTTATTTTAAACAAACAATCCAGCAAGCATTCGGAGTCAACAATTAGTCTGAAAGGAGTCCAAACTTTGGATAGTTTGCACTCGTTATGAACTCACTTAGGAGCCTGAAGAGAATGCTATATGCTCATATTGTGCCTCTAACATAAGTCTTATACAGGCCTCTTTCCGATATAATATATGAGCTTTATTGGCGTCATATACTGCTAATTTTGAGTCCTTTAATGACACTACTTCAGGGCTTTTAGGAAGAATTTTTGACATATATCCGAAGCGGGAAACATAGGGGAGAAAATTGTTGTGATAAAACTCACATGAGGATAAGATAGAAATGAAATAAGTATTAGTTGAATTAATTATTTATTTAGAATAAATTGTCGCAGAAAAATTTCAGAGTTTTTATTCCGGAGCTGCCTAGTTTACTAATTCTAATATTTTTCGTTTGTTTATAATTTCATCAAATCGGAGTCATAAAAGACTCTAAGGTGATAGCATTTTTGAAGCTTTTGAACCATATTAAACTCCAGAACTGTAAGAGAATATTTATAAGGGACACATATTTACCCAAACAAACAGGCTCACGGCGCTCATAATTTAAGAGTCCGAAACGAGTCTAAAATAAGTGGGCAATGTAGGAATCAGAAAAGCGTCGAAACGCGTAGGAGGGTAAAAGAAAATTTAAGTTTTGCCTTTTATTTAACGGCCTAAAAGCTCCTAACCTAGCATGCAAAAATTATCATTTATCAACTATTTATGTTCGTCACAGCGAGTTTGCAACAAATTTTGAAACTTTGTTACGATCACTGTTCATTTTAATACAAAATGAATTACATTTGTACATTATTTTTACCCTTGCTATTCTTTTATTGTATAATAGGCCGGGTCGATTTATTGCAAATTTTGAAAAATCTCACTTTGAAATGCCTATGTTTTTTCTTTTTGGAGTTTATTTTTCTCTTTAGAAATTTATTTAGTCAGAACAGATGTAAATGAAAAAATGAATTTAACTTAGTAATAGAAAAAAAATTAAAAAAATTATTAGAAATTAGCGTTTTTACAACCCCCTTTTACATCCAAGGCATCACTGTGATGCATTTGCATGTCGTAAACATAGTTGTGTGGGTTTTTTATTCAACCGTTTTAAAAAATGAAGGTATCACTGTGACACAATTGCAGATCGTAAAATTGCTTGTGTTGTATTTTTTAAGCCACCACAAGACACAGCAGGTAGAATTGAAATTGCCCCTACCCAAAAGTTCGACCCAAACGGGGGGACATCAGAATTCATTTTAGAGGTATGGTTCCTTCGTCAAAGTTTCTTATTTTGATCCCTAGAATACGATTTTCACAGAGCAATGAGCGATTTTTAAATCGACCCGCCCTATTGTATAAGCATCTTTTTTAGGCTCAAATGATTTACGTTAATAGTCTCATATAGGACGACCATTGCAAGAAGGAAATACATTGGTTTAGGCCTCCCAAATGAGCACATGCTGGCTGTAAAGGCTCCAATTTAGATATTTTTCCGACTCTTTTTCGACTCAAAATGTTTACTGGGTAAATTTAAATATTTGCAACGGCATGCATTTTTGGCTAAATATTTTTGAAAAAACGCTGGATTACAGATTAAAACTAATTCAACCGATAGCGTAATGGATAACTACCCACCAATATAGGACAAATTGGATACATTTTGGAATGAATTTGTGTGTTTGTATCCCATATTTTCCAAAAGATTATTTTTACCCTTATTTTGGGTAAATATTTGGGACTTTACCCATTTTTACCATATATAACCAATTTATCGGTATTTACCATTTGTGTATTTACCCCTTTCCCATCTCTAACTATCATTCATTCGTTGATAAATTTCTTCGATTTGCAACAAAAAACTTCATTAGAATTAGCAAGTTATATATTTTTTGACATTTTGGGGAAATCATGTATGTTCAGAAAATTTCTGACATTATTTCAGTTAGGTGTTGTTCACGCATTTTCGAAATTTAGTTGTGGCCAGATTATGATTACTACGTGGCCACGGCGGACTACTACGTGGCCATTTGGCCACGTTCGTATTACTTAAAAAATGCCCTGGGCATAATAGATTATTTATCGATATAACTCATAAAACGAATTATGCTATGAATGAACTTATAACTGGGACTATACATCTAGCAAACCGATACAGTAGTGTTCTTAATTTTAATAACAGCTTATATAAGTTTAAGCTTGAATTGTTTTCAATTTTTAACTAGTCTGTAAGAAAGCATGTACTTTTAGACTGAATGAATTAAATAAATAAATAAACAAACAAAGCGACGCATTCGCCAAGTGACAAAAGCTACACATTTGTTTATCGGATAGATTTAACATACTTAGGTGATATCGTAAACTAGAGTACCTCATATAGTACCCAGTGAGAGTTCGTAGACCATCTGTAATTAGCTTGGCTCATACTCCCGTTGCTATAAGTATAAACAGTTTGGCTTGACTTTGCCCTGGGCATTCAATCCAGTGCCGTCTGCTTGGTTTCCCAGTTAGTTATGGTTTCCCTAAGGTGTGTCTTTCTAAGTCCATCGAATAACTCTGGACCATAGAGAGATACTAAAGCACCCTGTTTTGCTAGGAAATCTGCCTGTTCTTTACCGAAATGTCCCTGACGTCCGGGAACGCATTCTAACAAAACCTTGTTTTTGGTTCCCAGATCATTTAAGACTGCAATGCATTCATCCACTTGCTTAGATATAATTTAAGAATAGGCTAGGCACTGAGTGCTTCAATATAAACGAGACGATGCAGTTTTTGCTATTTCTGTTCTTTGCGTGGTCTTCGGCCACTAAAATAAGGAAGCATAGTTGAATATTAGCTTAACTAAACTAAATCTCCAACATAACCTTTTGGGAGAAATTCCTCCTCACGTTTTGCCATAGATTCGAGTGTAGACGAAGAAAGCTCTTGTTGCTTTCCTTAAGGTATCATTTAGATGAGCATTCCATGTGAGAGTTTTGTCCGGTGTAAACCCTAGAAATTTTGCTTCCATTGAAAATCGGATTTTCATTTATTGTAAGTTATTTTCATTTCAAGAAAGCAAATCAGCCCAGGACATGATATAAGATTTCGATGAAACCATATATTGTATCTTGGCCTTTTTCATTGTACACATTATTTGGTTAGATAAAGAAGCCATTAATATTCGAAATCGCCCTCCTTGCATCCAAATATAAATTATACAAATTAATTTTATCTAAACCCAAATCAATATTAAATAGCACCTGCTTTAACGTGAGCAAATGCTCAACTTAACATAAATGACCAGCTAAACGCTTTGAATATTTTTAGCCGTAAGTCAATTTTATTCGACGTGACTTTTGCATAATTTAAGATTACAAAATTTATTCCACGCACATATACATAAATAATAAATATCTGCCACTATTATCTTAGCCTTAAACCAAATCTGAAGTTTAAAGCTCGAAATTTAAAGCAATGAAATTGATACAAAATTGAAAATAAACGTTTTGGCCTTTTAATCGTTGTCCAATCTTCTAAAGCCCACTTGTTCCTGACCTATTATCAAGCGAATGAACGAACGTCTTCATTATTAACAAAACTGAAAGTGAGGAGAGTTTAGTCCGTGTTAAGCAAAAGTCTTTATCTTTTCAGAATTGCATTTGTATCTGAACTGAACTCGTTTGTCAGTGCTAAATGTTTATAGGCATTGGTAGCTTAGCTGGTCAACAGTTCTCAAAAGCTTCGATTGTGAGGGGTTGCTGACACAAAGCGCAGAATCGCGAAAAATGTTTATTCACCACACTTGGAGAGACAAATTTTAGTTCTGGTGTCTTGCTCCCTCGTTTGTTATTCGATTAACCTGTTGTATTTGGAGCACAAACTCTTCTGTTGAGCTTAATCATTTCTAAATAGAAGTTTATGCTTAACTAAAAAACGATTACTTGGTATTTTAGCACTCATAGTTGGGAAGGAAAATTTGTCCCAAATTTTGCTCTATTTAGCCAATCCCGAACGTATGTTTCTTGCTTCTCTGCCATTTCTAAGAGATAGAAAAAAGCAGGGATAGTATAACTACTGAAGCCTAGTTAGGTTAGCTTAGCGTGACTGACTCACAGAAAAACATTCTTAGAGCGGCTTGCGTAATCTGATACAGCAGGATGAACTAGAGCGCTTCCTCCTTTAAATATGTACAAAATTGAATCAACATATCTGTCCAATCCAGCCCGGAATGTTTGTAATTTCAACTAAGCCCAAGTTCACTTAACAGTTTATTTAGTGCCGACTTAGATTTCCATACATGTCCTGGCCAGATCAAATCATCTACGGACGAAGTGCTCAATACACTTCCTCTTCTCTTCTTCTATACAGTTTGCATGAAAATCATTCGTTGGGATTCCCAACCGATTGATGTTTACGCCCTTTGGCCGTTATAATCCGCTAATCTTATAATCAACGGATGTAACCTGAGGTAATTAGAAATAACAAGGAACCCAGAGTTCCGTACTAATATGGTCTGGGCACCTGAAATGTGAGTTTGAGGGTCCATCAGCATTCTTGCTGAAAAAAGACATGATTGTGTAATTGCACTGCAGTAGAGGAAGAAAAATGTCATTCATCTAGCTGAACTCGGTCTGCTTGGTAGCTTCCATCGGTAATTCGTCGGCAGCATGGTTGCACGATATGCCATTGGGATTTGGGAACGATATTACGGCTGCGACTAATCGAGAAGCCTTTCCGTTTAGCGACTGGCTCTGTCTTAGGTCTCCCATGGAACAAGCGGGCTCCTTAATGGCTGTTATTTTTACCCAAGAGACGTCTGAAAGAAATTTTTAGCCTCTTTCCATTGAAGAGAGGTAGTATGGTACGCAATAGTAGTTGGTCAGCATAATCAGGCACTAGAAGCGCTATTAGTAAATCCGGCAGTGAATCAAATTAATTCAGAGCTAGCGCAGATCTATTCCAAAATGGCAAATTTTGCCACTTTGCAGACGTTTTGAGCGCATACATAACGGGTTCAGACGAAGGTGACTCTGAATTATTAGCTGCCTTTGATTAATAAAATTAAACGGATATAGCTCAGACTTAAGCACCGTCGATACAAGTCTGGCTACCAACTATCACCCTCTGTATTAAATTTTTACTGGCTCGAAAGTAGTAATTGTATCTGTATTGTGTAACTTTCGCTTTACGTGACTGTCTTCCAATTTTTCTGCAGAGAAGGTATTCACCGTTAAGGTCCACAATAGAGGAATAACACATCCCCCGCAGGGTGCCCCTTGATGCGTATCGGATTATAGAGGAGTCTCCAAAACTTTAATGGAAGGTCTATATCGTTGGAAGTAACTTCAAGGCCCGATTTGTCCGTAACACAGCTCGTGAATAGACATTATTAAATTACTTCCAAAAATATGCCCATAGTGATATACAGAAGGCAATCCATTTTCCTTGTGATGATGGTGTAGAGAGCTTATTACAGAGACTAACCTTTTTCTAATCCAGTAGAGTGTCCGAAACTTCAACTTTCATCGGTAGTGAAGACATGTAACACTTTGTTTACACCTCATTGTACCGAAAACTTCATCGTAAGAGCTAAATTATTTGCGGGCTAAGTTAAAACCGGCGCCACATTATAGTGCTTATGGCGGTCGAAATCACAAAAGTATTTTCCATTATCAATCATGGCACACAGCTTCAAAACAAAGCAGGATCATAGCACCCACCAAATCTATAGAAGTCGATCTCAGTCGACGTCAGCGTTAGCGTTGAGGGGCAAACTGGGTTGTTTCTGTTGCCAGTTGTAGTTTGCGTGAGTCTAGCCAACTAGTATTATGTCATCTTTAAGTTTTTTGTGTGCTTCTTAAGTATTAGGGACTGCAATGACTAAAAAAAGTCGTTGGATTTTCAAGCTTCAAAAATTTCAACGTAGCCGACATTTCACAGAACCGGTTTTAGAATCGACCTCTGTACTGCTCCACCAAGTGACTGTCATGGCCCTGTGGACTGGCATATGGGCATGCGATCACTAATATAACTGCTCGTAACGCTCTGTAGCAGGCGTCTTACGTCTAAGGTCGCCTGGAAGACGACTCGCTTTTATTTGGTATTACTTGCTGTGCCAATTCATCGCTGCTGGTAAGGATGGATTCAATTGTGCCTGAAATGCATATTTCAATCCTGAAACCGTGTTGGCAGGATGAAGATCCTCCACTTTGTTATATAAAGTTTAAAATACATGGTTTTAGAAGCTCTATCCCAACATGACGTTCGCCATTATGATATTTGCTTTTCCAGGCTATCTTGAATTTTGTCTCAAGTCCCCATATCGACCTCACTCATAAAATGCAGTAGTATATATGTATCGGAAACTGGTGGCAGCTATTGTTTAAGAAAATTAGTTTAATTGAATCTTCGTACTTTATAAGTGTGTGTAGGCGTGTTCTCAATAAATAGCTGTCAATATACATACATATACATATACCAACTACATATTAATTCCCGCTTAGCTTATTGAAGCGAACGAAGGAATTAACTTGGCTGTGTATACATGTGTGTGTGCTTGTGTGCATTTAACTATGAAATCTCAATCAATTAGTATAATTGAATTGACACGTTGATAGCGCATCTTAACCTCAAACACATCATGCGCATAATTACTATAGAAAATTACACAAACAAAATTTTATGCCAATATTCAATATATTAAACCGAAAAGATGTCACAATAAGTTGCAATAAACACTGCACATCACTTTGATAGGAACAGTTTTTGATTGCGCAGTATTGGCAATTTTGCATGTACCAGATATTGCATATAACTTTTATGGGCCACAATTTTGAAACAAAAACGCGTAAGGGTTTCTAAGTTCGGGTATAACCGAACATTATATACTCAGCGTGAGCTTTAATTTTACAGTTCATTTCAGATAAATTACTTTTCTACACAATACCGCCCATTTAAAAAAAAACAAAGTCTCCCAATTTCCTCTTACAATAAAATTTGGTAAGTGAAATATCATTGATACAAAACCATTTTTCGCTAATATATGGCTTATTATTCCAGTATACGACCCATTCAAACTTCTTTTATATAAAAGTGGGCGTGGTCTTTAACTGATCCCGTCCATTTTTACTTGAAATATTCGAGTCATAGCTCCCGAGATATAGAAAATTTCTTCCTCATAAAAGAGGTGGTGTCACGCCCATTTTAAAAATTTTGAAATTTTTCCCACTCCTTGTTATTATTCCTCTTGGAAAAAGAAATATCATTGATATAAACCTCTTTTTTGCAAAGTTATAGTTTATTTTATTCGTCCAAGGCCCCTTTAATCATTTTAGCCATTTTTTTTTTTGTTTTTAATTTTTCTTCGAAGCATTCCTTATAGTAAAGGCAAGGTCTTTCTTTATTCCTCGGTCTACGTTATCTTTTCCCTTCCTCCCTCTCTACGCTTTCGGTTTATTTTTATTCATTTTGTTATTAGTTTCTTTTTACTTGCACATTCTTCTTACTTTTTCCATCTTGTTTCCATTCCTGTTACTATTCCTATTTATGTTATAACTCTCAACCCTATTCCTACTTTCCTAATCATATTCGTCCTTCCATTCCTTTTTCTGCTCTGCCTCCATTTTCTGTTCCTGCTACCATTCCTATTACTTTCCCTCTCCTATTTCTATTCTTACTCCTGTTCCTATTCCTATTTATTTTCCAATTTCTATTCCTCTCGCTTCTCTTTTCTATCCTACTTCTTCTCCCTCAACTAATATTAGATGCCTAATGCAAATATTTGCAGAAATGTGGCGAATTCAGCGATTTTCGTGTGGAGGGAGTGGCATCACCTACTGTTCCAGGACTAAGCTGTTATGCTAAAGTACAGCGTGATCTTTGTTCATTGAAAGATCACTTAACTTTTTACCAAATCCAAAGCAGATGTTCTTAGCAAGTTACTTCCGATTGAGTTTTGAGGCGAACTTTCTTTTCATGGACAATTCCCTCTCAGTTTCAAATTTGCATATATCAGTAATAATGATTCATTATAAATGAATGTAATTAAATGGAACCACAGTATTGTGTTTGGATCTCGCTGGCTTCAACTTAACTTTCATAAGGTAATCAAATCAGAATATAATCCAGTCACGTTTGTCAACAGTGATGAAATCTCAATAACGTAATACATACTTTAGCCATTAAACGTTATTGTGTTGCTATTTAAATTTCTTTCACATAAGCAACTGAATATCCAAAAAGTCATGGGTCACTTTGATGTCAAACCGCAAGTTGGCTAAAGTCATAACTGAAAACGCATGGCGGAAAGGGTGCGAACAACAACAGCTTACAACAAAACATTGATAAACGTATTTGCCACCAAGAATGTACATAAATACGAACAAACAGAATCATTGCAGGCATACAGGCACATATGTCAATTTGATTGTAATGGGATGTTAAAGTACAGTAATTGCCACTGTTGCGAAGATGTTGACAAACCGCCGAGATTTAACCGCTTACTGACCTCTGCAGACATAACTAGGAGACCACACACTTTTCTATGTCACATTCATATACAAAATCCTTTATGATTTTCACATTTTCTCATGCGATTTAACAGATTCCCACACTTACTAATGAAGCAATAAGCAAACAAACGTACGTGGCGTATGAGTAACAAATTGTTGGTGAAATTGACATTTGTAAGATTGGTGAGGCTGGTGCCATGATACAGCAGCTAAATAGAAATGCTTGTTTGCTTGTATGTATGTTTGTACGTTTGTATAATATTTTACTTTGCATGTAGTTGACATTTATATTTGTTTGCAAAGTATTGCATGTGACTATTGGCTTAAACAGATACAATACATCACTTACTTGGCGGACAAGAAAGAAACTGACAGCACAGTTGACTGTGTTTATTTTAGTGGAAAGCCTCAGACAGGCTACGTATGAGTCTTCAAGTCCGTTATACTTCAATCACGTCATAAATGTTGCACTTAATTTTTTGCCATTTATAGTACGCACCTGTGCAAAAATTTATTTAAAATTAAGCGATTCTTTTAGTTGACCAACTATTTTTATTATTCGGTAATATGAAATATACAATTTTATTGTCAAATAAAGGTATTTATGTCAGTCGTTATGTGTCTCACTTTACGCCACGTAGGTGCTGTCATTGAAAAATAACGTGCGTCGCTACGGTGACGGATTGCATCTGCTTAAGCTATAAGACTCACACGCGCTGACGTAGGTTGGTGAGAAAGAAATGAATAGAAACTCTGCTTGTTCTTGTTGTGTAGTAGTTTAACCACACACATACATCCATAAATGCGTAGGAAAGTGAAAAATTAACGAAGAAGTTAAACTGTCCCATATGCATGCTAAGGGGATTATGCTTTGATTTTGAGCATACGTAGCATACTTTGGCAAAGTGTAAGCTCTAAATTGTTTTGGTTCATGTTCAAAGGGTTGGTGCAAACCAAAAATTATGGGGTTCATCTGCGGGACAAATGTAACGCAGGTTTCTTTATACTTAAGGCACGTTTTAGCTTCTTTGTCAGCTATCAATTCTTTACCATATGCACGTATCCTTTTCGAACTAAAACGTAATCAGACCTTTGCTTAAGACGTGCGGTCTACGATTCACGGACATATTTACCAACTTGTTAATTTCAACTTGTGATTTTGGATTTGTTTACTTTAAAGTTTAAAGTCATCACGTATTAATTAGTCAGTTGCTGATGTAAAATCTAAGTAATATTTCTACACTTTAGGGTGGGTCTAAACAAAAGTTGTTCCTTAGAGATCGTGTGGGGAGCTTTCAATTTGTTATTAACAGGGAACCAAAACTGCAAGCCTTCATACCCAAAACACTAGCTATGCATACTTCTTACATAAAATATGAAGGATCTACGAAAACGTACTTGAAATATTTTTTTGCTAGACAGCGAGAAGCGTTGCTTTAGTATAAACATAGAATGGCATAACCATGGTTGCTTATGGAAAAATTTATAACATGTCAGAGTGCTGAAAAGGTTTCAGGCTTGAAAAATATTAGAAAATATATATGACTTCCAGCCTACCATTGCTTATAGCGTGCATTACGTCTTCAGCCAAAGTGTTTTTGATTACCGTAATAGGCTAATTTACACACGGTTCCGGTTATTAAGACGTGTTTTTTTAATTTCAGTGCTTCATCAGCTACCCTTTCAGGCGATGAACTTGACCTCAAGAACACCAGATTCATACTGGTGTGCAGACAGATGCTTCTGAATATGCGTCCGCTGCTTAAAGCGCACTGCTATAAAACCAATGTCATTGATCAAGTTCTGTTGAGCGTGTAAAAAAATATTCCACACAATTTGGGCTTGAAAACATATAGGATATAGTAGGTACCAAAGTGTGTATAAAAGGAATAGCAACCAAATAGCAAAAGTTAAAGGCAAATTACAACGTGACCAACGGGCTATTTAAATGGCTGAGTGGATGAAAAATCTGCCTTTACACTACCATGAATGCAGATGTACTCGAGCTTAAAGCTAAACACCCGAAAAGCTGGCTGAGGACAAAGTGAATTTAGAAATCGCCGAATGTGTAATTTTTTCGTTTTTCTCCCATATCAATAGCACATTTTTGCTAAGTTGGCTCCTTTAGTACCTTTCCGAGGATAAAGTTCAACCTCAAGCTGCATGTTACTCCTCATATGATTTGTATGAAATAATTAAAATCGCGTTGAAACACCTCTTAACATTAAAATAAAAATCTAAAAATGTTGAGAACTATCTTTTTGGATATTGTGAGCAATATTTACATTTGATTTAAGTAGAAAAAAAGTTTACCCACCCTAATACCCATATATACTTAAGCTTTTGGAAACACAGTTTGGGAGTGCCATTGCCAAGCTATTAAAGAACAACCTCTGGATTTGCTGTTCTAATTGTATTTGTTATGTTCTTGCTGGAGTGAATTGATATCTCTAATGGAGCCCAATAAAAGTTACAATAAAAATTAAAAAAAAAATTGGTTGACGAATGAATAAACAGTTAACCCAGTTTCGTCCGCCCTTTGGCCTTAATAAACAAAGAATGCATCACAAATTGTCGACAGAGGTCGCTCGCGTATTTTTCGGGTTCGACAGAACTTTACCACCAAATTGTGTAGCTGCCAGACGTTTTCGTGCTCCTACACTTTAAAAGTTCTCCTCCCTTTCATTTTCACTCTCTACCCCATACTTCTTTACCTCCTTATCCCATTCTACTATTTCCTTTAACTCCATTCCCTTTATCGCCATTACCTTCTTGTTCTACTTCTCCCTCCCACACCTTAAACCGTTTTGCAACAAATTCCCACTCCCACGCCATCACCTACATGCACTCACACGCTTATTCACACTCCCTCTATATCTTCCACCCCTATTTTCTTATATATAAAATATCTATACGAAATATTGGGCGTGGCACCGTCCACTGTTTTCAAAATTCTGCAGATTAATATATGGAGTACATATAAATATTTAAATATAAACTGAAAGACTCGGCAGACGTTGTCCTGCCCTAAATTTGGCCTATCTGCGTACATTTTAATAAGCTTTTTCCGTCTGAATCTGCCCTCCCCCACTCTTCACTTTTCCTAATCCTTTTCTTCACTCCTCCCTCTGCCTTTTTCGCTTCATCTATCTCCATCTTCGTCTCATTCTATCTCTTTCTCAATCTGCTTCTCTCCTTTCTCTTCTCTCAATTCCTTCTCATTCTTCTGCATTCCTTATTGCCTGACCCAGATGGTGGTATGTATTTTATTCCAGTCCCAGTCCCACTCCGAGTCTCAGTCCCAGTCCGTCTCTGGATAATATATTACTCTGTACTAAAGCACTCATCAACAGCTTTCATTTGATATCCATATTCTATAAACACACTCTAGGGGCACCCGGGTCCACGTTTCGGCCTCTATCTCGAGACCCTGCACGTCGATAGAAACCAAACCTATGTAGTAACCACCTCGTGAGGTTTGCGCAACTTGTGTGAAAATTTGAACAAAATCGACCAGCATATCTCTTCAAACACCGGCGACCAACTAACGCACATTTAAGCCTTTCTTTTTATATATGAGCCGTTTATTTTGAAAGTGGCATAAGTAATTTCCAACTCATGGTCTTAAATGCATTGTTATTTTTGAACGAATGCATATATAGATGGTTCTACAATTATAAAATAATAATAAGAATTGCATCTTTTGGATATTGGACTCTAACAAACTGGAGGCGAGGAGAGATACAAACAAATTATCACTGAACCTAAACGACATGAAATGACTTATGCCACTTTCAAAATAAACGGCTCATATATAGATTTTTATTTTTCACACTTCATTGTAATATTAAAATGAAATGCAGATTTTCGTTGCTTTTGAAATTCGGCTTAAAAATTGCACATGGAACAACTAAAGACTCTCCTGAATTAAAAAATATGTCATAGTACCTCTAAATCGCGGGCCCCCTCAGAAACCCCCACCCTCTCGGCGGGCGTGGTAATGTGCTATACTTGATATCATTCGCTATAATATTTTTTATTGATGAGCACGTTGTTTAATTAAACACCAACCAGTTACACTTAAGTATATCCGCACCCCTGAAAATGTGAGTTTTTATTACGTATAAACAAATAAAAAAAATTGCAATAAAATAATATTGCGACTATAAACTAAGATATAACCTATCCCATATTTCAAGTTAGATCAGACTACACACGGGGTGCAAAACAAATTCAAAATCGGTTCAGTAGTTTAGGAGTCCATTGGCCTCAAACGTGTGACACGTGTTTTTTTTATATACTAAGATGGTTTGTGCCAAGCACGTCCAAATATTTGAAATTTATAGTGTCAAAGGGAGTGGCAGCGGTGACTTTTCCCAAATTGTAAATAGCCAGAAAATAGCCAGTGACCTTAAGAACCTAGTGTGAATAGTTCGTCAAGGTCGGTTGGGTACTTTGGATGACCACATCATTTTGGTTATTGACCTTCCATTTTTCCAGTTTATGTTGACCGACCAGTCGTCTTAACTCCTTACTGAGGTGGGTTGCAAAATCGTACAAGGTCTTTTACATATGCTGCATCTTCCGCTGGGAAATGTGATAGAAATTTTGGAACTCTTCGGAATGGTATAAAGCGGCACCAAGTCGACTTTAAACTCTAGTTCAACTGAACGGTTGGAATGCGATGTGCAGCGAAAGAACAATCCGCCAACCACTGGAAGCCTTCTTAGTTATATTTATTTTTGAGGCAACGAAGGTATGTAATGAAAGTAAGGCATGGAAAGGTAAGGAACGCAAAGGTTTGTTATAGGTGTGTTATCGAGAAGATACAAGTTGTCGATTTGTTATCGAGAACAGAGGTAAGACAGTATTTTATCGACAGGTTTTCAATTTTTTATCAATAAGGTATCGATTATTTATCGAAAAATTATCGATTTGCTATCAAAAAATTATAGCAAAGTTATCGATGTATTATTAAAAAGTTTTAGTTTTGTTATTAAAAATGTAAACACTCATTGTCGAAAAGTTATCGACTGAGTATCGTAAAACTATCAATATGTTATCTTATATTAATGGATTTATTTTCGAAAAAATATCGATTTGCTATCAAAATTTTATCAATTATTGAATAGTTGTCGACTTGTTATCGGAGTATTATCGTTCACTATCTGCGTATTAAAAGTTATCCCTTCGCTTTGAAAAATGTATCGATTTGCTATGGAAAAGCTAATGATTTCGCATTGGAACGTTACCAAACAGTTATCGGTGCGTTATCGATTTGGTACTGAAAAGTTACCGATTTGTTATCAAAAAGCTATCAGGTTTTTATCAAAATGTTCTAGATTTTTCATCGGCGGATCGATTTGTTAACGACGACTAATCTATGGGATTAAATTTCAAGGCAGGTATTTTTAAAATTCACTACAGAAAACGGCCCTTGACTTTGTTATACTACTTATGTAAGCAATTGGAGCATTCCATGGTTGCTTATTATAAAACTGCGTACCCAAATAATTAACACATTAAAAAATCTCTCAACAAATATTGGAGTACCTACCAGTATCAAATAACAGAAGGGAATATTTGTATGTCACATATGTATGTATGTACGTTCACATGCGAATGCAGCGCTGCACTTAGAGAGATTGACGGTGATGCATTATATATTGTAGTATTTCAGTTCAAAAACTATTTTCATTAAAAGTTTGATTTTAAAAAGCACTTCACTCGCACAAGCTCTAGAATTATATAAAACACATGTGTGGGTTTTTTTGATATTCGCGGGAAGGTTGCGAACTGCGATACATCCATAATTCGTTTTACTGTGAGTTTTAGCACTGAAAAGTGATACAATTTTAAAACTTCGGTGAGACTTTGCAAAAAAAGTTTTGGAAACAAAGTGCGACGTTATGGAAAATATGCTGTTACATACTAGCAAACATATGAATTAATTTTTTGTGTACCGTAGACGTCCCCATCTGATTGGACGAGTTTAAATAAAGGCGCGAATACCCCATGATCAACGAAGCAGGAAAGGCGTGAAACCAAGTGGGGTACTGAAAATTGTTGAAGATTATGTGCAGGTTCTACAATCTCAAACTGTCAAAATTACTCTTATCATTGAAATGAAGGGACTGTAGGCTCATGAGGGGTATTCTGACTGAACACGGTTTTAAATTAAGCCTTGTTAGTGATAACAGATGTAGGAAGTGCGGGTTGGATTAATGGTTTTGTGCTCATGTCCTGCTTTTACCAGGCTAATACCTCAACTATGAGGTGTAAAATTGCTATCAGATGTAGAGCCTGCAAGTAGCATATGTCCTAGAAAGCTTCTAGTACTTATTCGCCAAGAGGACGGAGTTATTTTATAACATAGGTTTCTTATAGGATTTTTTAGTTTGATCGTTGAGTAAATTTTCGGTGACACTATGGACTCATTCAGTCCATGTGCAGTCCTCTCTGTTGTTGTTGTTGTAGCGGTAAAAACACTTCCCGAAGGTTTTGGGGAGTATTGTCGATATTGTTAATCCTTTGCCGGATATAGATCCCACTGGAGAACGATTTAGTATGAACACATTGAACCATTTTTGCCATCCCGCCCCACTCTCTACTTCCATGAGGGAGTTGCGGTCACAAGAGCCTCGGCGGCTAAAGAAGCAGGATTCGCAATTGGCATTTGGGGTTCACAATTGGGTTGGAGAAGCTATGAATTGTGCTGGCATCCTCTTGAAAGGACCGCGCTCAATAACCCTTGAATTGATTTAAGCACAAAATCAAATTAGATTTTAATTTCTCCAAGGTTATTTCTTTGTACACATTTGGGTACATACAATGTAGCGACGGCTCAGAAAAAGAAAACGCCTATACTCGAAGCATGTACAAGTCAGACATTCTTATCAGAATCAAAATTCTTAAAAACTGATATTAAACAGAAGTAATAAAACTCGTTGGTGTGTATCTGCTATGAAAATCTTCTCTAAACCTGTGGTGCGTACTTGTGAGAATGATGATAACGTACCATAGACCAGAGGAGGAGATCTACTTGTTAGATGTCGATATCCTTCTCGGTAATTAAGTATATATACTGTGATGTATTAAGATATATTAAAATGAAAAGAGGCAAAACGTCGTTTTCGTATAATTTGCAACCCGGAAGAGGGCGCTTTTTTTGTTTCTTTATTTGACATTTGTTATAGCACTGCCACATCGGCATATACAAGAACTCAACCTAATGGCATGTTTACATAGTTCAACTTAACGCTACGATAAACTAATACAATATCTCTCACAATACCCCCTTCTTAATTGGTAACATATACATCATTTTATTACAGATTTTCGCCCTTAGGATACATAAATTTGTTTGACAAGAAATTGTTATTTTCTCGGTCTTAAATTATAATGAGTCGTGGGTTCCCGTGACTTCGTTTTCTCATTACAAATAATATCGTTGGGTTCGTTATTACTTGTATGTGTAGTTGGTATTGTATTTTTGTCTGTACTTGTATCATCGGGACCACTATTATTAGTTAATATGTTTTGATTTTCATTACTTAAATTTGTTAAAGATTTTAGTGGATCATCTAGTGATGAGTGCGATGATTCTTTTTGCGATAAGATAATTTGATTTGCGTGTCTTTTCCAAGATTTTTTATGATAAGTTTTTACAATATACATTTGCTTTCCAATTCTTTTGGAAATCACAGCTTTTGTCCATTTTATACTTCCTGGGGTCTTTTCCATGGGAGAAGCTCTTGTTTTGGTGGGTTCGGACGATTAAGTAAACAGGGCTCGCAACTTTTTACTACCTTCTCCAAATCTTTTCCCTAGTTCGGCCACCAACAACATTCACGAGCCATGCATTTCATTTTCACAATTCCCATGTGTGTCGCATGTAAAAATTCGACAACTTTATTTTGCAGTGCTTTTGGGACCACAACCCAAAACCCCCAAAATAAGCAACCTAATTCTACGCCCAATTCCAATCTTTTATTAAAATATGGTAACAACTCTGGATCCCGACATTTCTCTGGTCAACTCTCATGGTGAAATTTCTTTACTCGTTGTAGCGTACTATCCTGTGCAGTTTCTGTTTTAATGCTTTCTAGGTTAATCATTTCGCTTCGTCCACCAAGCTCTTGAAAATAATTTACATAAACATCATCAGGCAAAACGCATTGATCCTCGGCACTTCTGTCGGGGTTTCGCGAAAAATAATCTGCTATATTGTTTTTAGACTTGACGTATTCAATTTCGAAACGATAACCTGATAGCGTTAGAGCAATACGCTGCAATCTATTTGACGCCATTTCTGGAATTCCTTTTTTCGGACTAAAAATGTGTTTTAACGGCTTGTTGTCAGTAACCAAAGTGAAATGCCTACCGAAAATATACTGATGAAACTTTTTTACACCAAACAGTATAGCCAATGCTTCTCGGTCCAGTTGCGAATACCTTTTTTCAGTATCCGACAATGTTCTTGAAGCAAACTCTATTGGTTTCTCTATTTCACCAGTCTCTACTTGCGTTAGAACCGCACCTACTCCCGTGGGACTAGCATCCACCGTTAATTTAATTCTTTTTTCGGGACAGAAATGGGCTAGGCATTTCTCTGATACCAATAAGTCTTTAAGTTTTGAAAATACTTCCGAACATTCTTTTGACCATTCGAATTTTGTATTCGCCTGCAACAACTGATAAAGTGGGTGAAGCAAAGTAGATAAATTAGGTAAAAATCTTCTATAGAAATTTATCACCCCTAACAAAGATTGAAGCTCTTTTACGTTTGATGGCTCTTTAGCGCCTCTAATATCTTTTACTTTATCAGGATCCATATTCAAGCCCTCTTTGTTTATAATATGCCCTAAATATTTAATTTCGTCAACAAAAAACTCACACTTCGATTTAGACAACTTTAACCCTGCATCAGTTAACAGGGCTAACACTTTTTCAAGTCTTCGAGTAAGAAATCTGACGTTAGTTGCTGTTATTAGTATATCGTCGAGAAATACTACCACGCCCTCAATGCCCATTAATAGCGTGTCCATAATTTTTTGAAAAATGGCGGGTGCGGATGCCAACCCGTATATCAGTCTTGTATACTGAAAAAGGCCTTTTGACGTCGAAATTGCTGTGAATTTGCGAGATTGTTCATCCAATTCGATTTGCTGGTACGTTGTACTTAAATCCAGTTTTACAAACTTCACCCCGCCGTGCATCTTGGCAAAAATCTCTTCGATACGTGGTAAGGGATACTTTTCCACATGCAGATGTGGGTTAAGGTCACTTTAAAATCACCGCATATGCGAATTCCCCCATCTTTTTTTTGCACTGGAACAATCGGTATCCTCCACTCGCAATAATCTACTGGCTCAAAAACTTCCAGTTCTACTAACTTGTCTATCTCCTTTTCAACTTTTTCTTTAATCGCTAAAGGTAATGGTCGAGACCTAAAAAATTTCGGTTCGGTGCCTTCCTTTACATGTAAATGGGCTTTACTCTTCTTAAATAATCCCAAAGACACATCAAATAGTTTAGAAAATTTATGTAAGACATTGACGTTGCATCTGATTTGTTCAGAAAAATGTAAGCTAGATAATTCAATACCGAAACTGTTTAAGAATTTTCAACCTAACAACGGCGGACCGCCGGCCTTAATAACCAAAAATGAAATGCTTTTGCGTTGCTCTTTAAAGTGTACATCCACCTCAAACTCACCAAGCGGCACAATACTGCCACCGTTGTATGTCTTCAACAAAATTGATGTTTCATTTAGTTTATTTTTTCTAAAATGGCTTTTGTATGTCTCTTCCGACCTCACATTGTTTCCTGACCCTGTGTCGAGCTGCATATCAATAGCATTGCCTTCAACAAAAATGGTTACAAAAATCGGTTTATCTTTCGCACTATTAAGTGAGAATAAACTCAACTCGTCTGCATTATTCAAAACATTTAAACTTTTCTCTTTGCACATTTTTTTAGGTGCCCCCTTTTTTACAATTATTACATTTATAATTCTTAAACTACATTCACTTTTGCTATGGTTAGTGTACCCGCACACTTCGCATGGTTGCTGTTCTGCTGGCCTTGATTTGACTTGTTTTTCCAATTTTGCTGCTTCTTTTGCTCTGCTTGCGACTTCTGATCCTTCTTCAAAAAATTTAGCTCTTCCTGTTTTACTTGTATGGTATCCCCTTGTTGTTTCTTAATGTACTCTGCTGTATTTGCTATCGCTACCACTTTCTCGAAAGTTGCGCCTACATTTTCCAAAAAAATTTTGTCCCTGGCTGGACCCTTTTCCAGACCCATTACAAATTTGTCCTTTGGCCAATTTAAACTTTGGCCAAACTCACACTTTACAGCTAACGCTCTCACTCTAGCTGCCCAATAATTTATTGATTCTGGCGCTGTTTTTGTAGCATTGTAAAATTTGTAACGCTCCACAAACGCAGATGTTGTTGGCCTATAATGGCTTCGCAGGCAATCGAGACACTTTTCCAAAGTTACGCTGTCATCTTCCAACGTCTCCGGACGTACTAAGTTGTCCAACAGAGTATACGCACTTTCGGATAACGAAGTTAACAATATTGCCTTCTTTTTTACCTCCTCAATGTCAGCAGCAATGAAGAATTGCAACAACTGCTTCTCAAAGACAAACCATGAGTTTTTTTCGTGGTCAAAAAATGGAATATTAAAATTGTTGGATGCCATTTTGCTAAAATATTATTATCCGCTGATCACCAAGCACTTGCTAAGCGTTTATAAATCAGTTTGAATTGTTTTCTGCTCGTCGCCACTGTGATATATTAAGATATATTAAAATGAAAAGAGGCAAAACGTCGTTTTCGTATAATTTGCAACCCGGAAGAGGGCGCTTTTTTTGTTTCTTTCTTTGACATTTGTTATAGCACTGCCACATCAGCATATACAAGAACTCAACCTAATGGCATGTTTGCATAGTTCAACTTAACGCTACGATTAACTAATACAATATCTCTCACATATACGAATCTCCAACCAATACTAATCTAATGTTAATATTTGAGTTAAGCGTATAAATCTTATAGTTCCATCTATTTCGATACTCAACATCATCTTCCGCAGAACTGTTCTCGCGAGTACTCACTTACTCTTCCATCCTCCTTAGTTTCCTAGCTTTTATTTACATGCCTTGTAAAATATGGCCTACTTAAATTGAGTTTTATATCCAACTCAACGCCTATAGTCACCACTCGCTTATAATTACGGCACTCTGCTCTTTTATATCCTACCTTCATTCGCTGGTAAGTATTTTAGTATTTGCTGTTTTGTTTTTAGACCTGTCCTCCAATTTTATATAAGGGGGGTAGTTCACGACCTGGTCAATGTACTTAAACTTCCTTTCAGGCTTTTCTTTCCTTACTATAAGTCTTTTTTATGTGGGCGCTTCGTTTATGATTAATTTTTAGCCACAAGCTTATAGACAACATCGGTACGGTATAAAAGGAAGCCAGTAAATTAGATATAAAGCAAAAGAAAAAAACAAAACAGTAGGCCAACGAGGAAGCTTAAAAGAAAGTAAAAACCTAGGAAAAATATGAGGCCGGAAGCCAAGTAGCTGTAATTAAGCATGGAAGTGGAAAAATACTAACGTACTGACATACAAACAAGCCGAGTACATATGATTAAATGCATTCACACAAACCTGCTTACTTAGGTCTCTGTGTGAGTATAGGAATTTATCAGGGTAATTGTGCTGTGTAACGTCGCATACCATTGCGTTCGTGTGCTTATAGTGAAGCGTCACTCTAGCACCGCTAAAACAATTCGCAAAAAAAATGCGCAATGGCATATGTGGTTCGTTTGGACTAAGTTAAATGGTCGCTAGCCATGTTTAGTAGCAGAGGAACAGTAGGAGTATAGGTTGAGCTCGCATGACCCATCATATCCCCAAGTACTAAGATTTAATGAACTTTAATGAAATCAATTATTTTGGCAGATCACCTACCATTTTCATCCAGTCAAATGGATCTCGCTATCCTGCAAGAATTGAATTTATATCGGTCCAGCGGTTGCTTGACTAACTTTAGGTCATTCGGGTCAAGCGGAAAACTTCAGCAAACGTAACGCTGAATTACCTACTGTCAATACCATCCAACAGCCTATTAGCCATTCCAACTAAAATAAATACGTAGTAAATAAATTCGTAAATAGTAGCGTAGGACTCGGAAACAAACTGATGTTAAATAGTTCAAAGATATTTTAATCGGGATCAGGCATCGCCAAACCACCCACCAATAGAGCACTTTTCAGCTGATAGCCCTTGAAACATATTGGCTTTCCGAGAAGATATTAAAATCTCTAACTGAAAGATAGCATTCCATTCAGCGCTTCCATAATTAGATCGACTTTTATCTGGAAGAGGCTGGAACGGCCGGAAAGAGCTTCAGCTTTTGGCTTACATCGAGAGCATCGAACATAAACTAACAGAGACTCGACTTCGCACAGTGCTATTTTTGTTATGGTTTTTTTTTTTTTATAGAACCCTCTAGTACTAGCCGGACTGCAGCAAAAGCAATTTTTTTATCCCTCTAGCCATTGGGTAGGCCGCCGTGGTGTGGTGATAGCGTGCTCCGCCTACCGCATCAAAGATCCTGTGTTCAATTCCTGGGCAAAACAACATAAAAAATGTAGAAACAAGTTTTTTTAAATAAGAAAAGGTATCTTTAACGGAGTAGCCCTCGGCAGTGAATTGACAAGCACTCCGAGTGTATTTTTATCATGAAAAACTTCTCAGTGAAAACTCATATGTCTTGCAAATGCCGTTCGGAGTCCGTGTAAAACATTTAGGTCCCGTTTCGCCATTTTTGTAGGAAAAATAAATATGAGCAATATGGAAGGAAAGCTTGGCCTAAATATCTTCGAAGGTATAGCGCGCCTTGCATTAAATATTTGACATTTGCATCTGTAGACTTTATTTGCCTCTTGCGACTGTATGCCTTACCGTCATATCAATGGAGACTTGGCAGTGCTAGCTACATTCAGCCCAGGCAAGCATTCCAAAAATAGTATCGGCTTAACTACCATTCCATTAAGACAGTCTACGGTACTTTTCAACAAGCTCTTATCGGTGGTCCTTCGACAGCAGTACAAGGCGATTGACGCCTTCCTAGCTTGTCCTTCACATTGACAGCATCCTTTGTAGTTCGATCACTAGATATTTAACTCTGTCAGAAGGTACGAGACTCAACAGGTTACCCTGTAAAATTTGGGCAAAAGAAACTTGACGCGAAATAGCTCCGAAGAGATTTGGGCCGAATTTCTCTTGGTGGGACTGGACGACCTACATGTTTCATACCGACTCCGAACGGCATCGGCAAGGAATATGAATTTTCATTGCAGAAATACACTGACAGTATTTGCCAAACCATTGCCGAGGTGCGACCCCACTTAGAAAAACTATTCTTCTTCCAGGCCACTACCAAAATTGTATCATGAAATATGAAATGTAAGGAAAAAATCTACGCCTAAAGCGTGCCTACCGCAAATGCGTTGATATTGTTTCATAGCGCTGCCTTCACAAGTATCAGCGCCCAAATATTCGCGTCAATCCCCACCTCTATATAATAAACATGGGCGGTACACCATAATATCCTGAGAGTAAATCACACGATGCCAGTGCCCGGATTTCACGTCCTCTCCTCTATTTTTACACAATTTTTCCCAGCCCATAACGAAATGTTTTAATTCCTGGCTACGTGACTTCCTAAATATACTTTGAAATATGCGAACTAACTATGAAACCGGTTACGAATATGTAAAAGCAAAAAAGGCGTTCATTCAGTAGCAACAACGAGTTGCAAATAAAATAGTTACGGAAGGAGGAATGAAAAAATAAATATAAACTTTTTGCTTCGCCCTTGTAACTGACCCCTATAACTCATTTTTTGTTACTTAAACAGCATTACAACTTTTAGCTGCCCGTTGGCGTGCGGTCATTTGAGGTCAAGAAAAGTAAGCACGACTTTATTTAAATTTATTTTTGTTTTTGGCATTAACAAGTGTTTAGTAGTTTTTAATTTTATAAAAGCTGATGTGCTTTTTAATTACCATAATAGCACGTAATTTATATATAAGGATAATCAACTTCCAAGAGCCTTTAAGTATTGGTAGGCAAAGTTTATTTTTATTTTTAGATTTCTAATAAATATGGAAAATTCTCTCAAAAATAATTCATATGCAGACATAGTACACAAACTAAGACACAGTGTGAAGAGACTCTTATAATATTTTCCATTTCATTCATTTGAGCGAATGAAGTTACAAAACAATTACAATCAGAGATTGCATTAAACAGTTAACCAGAAAAAGTAATTCGGTTGATCAAGAGTAAAAACCGATATTCAAGAACAAAAAAGGACCTTCTCCGTGAGATATTTTTATTTTTGAATTTTTTTATTTCCAAATGTTTTCTCACTAACACAGAGATCGCTTAGTGTGATTTATAGCCTAAAGTTTTTTATACTCAGCTGAGCAGAGCTCACAGAGTATATTAACTTTGTTCGTATAACGGTAATCCGTAACGGCATAAACTATGCGATATAGATATAGACTTCTATATATCAAAATGATCTGGGCGAAAAAAGAAATTCATTTAGCCAGGTCCGTTCGTCCGTCCGTCCGTCCGTCCGCCCGCCCGTAAACACGATAACTTGAGTACTTTTTGGGGTATCTTGATGAAATTTTGGTATGCAGGTTCCTGGGCGCTCATCTCAGATCGCTTATTCAAAATGAACGAAATCGAACTACAACCACGCCCACTTTTTCGATATCGAAAATTTCGAAAAACAAAAAGTGCGATAATTCATTACCAAAGATGGCTAAAGCGATGAAACTTGGTTGGTGCGTTGAACTTATGACGCAAAATAGAAAATTAGTAAAAGTTTGGACAATGGGCGTGGCACCGCCTACTTTTAAAAGAAGGTATTTTAAAATTTTTGCAAGCTGTAATTTCGCAGTGGTTGAAGATATCATGATGAAATTTGGCAGGCACGTTACTCCTAATACTATATGTGTGCTAAATAAAAATTAGCAAAATCAGATGACCAACACGCCCACTTTAAAAAAAAATTTTTTGGATTCAAATTTTAACAAAAAATTTAATATCTTTACAGTATATAAGTAAATTATGTCAACATTCAACTCCAGAAATAATATGGTGCAAAAAAATACAAAAATAAAAGAAAATTTCAAAATGGGCGTGGCTCCGCCCTTTCTCCTTTAATTCGTCTAGAATACTTTTAATGCCATAAGTCGAACAAAAATTTACCAATCCTTGTGAAATTTTGTAGGGGCATAGATTCTATGACGATAACTGTTTTCCGTGAAAATGGGCGAAATAGGTTGAAGCCACGCCCAGTTTTTATACACAGTCAACCGTCTGTCCTTCCGCTCGGCCGTTAACACTATAACTTGCGCAAAAAACGATATATCTTAACTAAATTTAGTTCACGTACTTATCTGAAGTCACTTTATCTTGGTATAAAATATGACCGGAATCCGACTATGACCACGCCCACTTTTCCGATATCGAAAATTACGAAAAATTAAAAAATTCCATAATTCTATACCAAATACTAAAAAAGAGATGAAACATGGTAATTGGATTGGTTTATTGACGCAAAATATAACTTTAGAAAAAACTTTCTAAAATGGGCGTGACACCTCCCATATTAAGTAGAAGAAAATGAAAAAGTTCTGCAGGGCGAAATCAAAAGCCCTTGGAATCTTGGCAGGAATACTGTTCGTGGTATTACATATATAAATAGATTAACGGTAAAGTGGCGTCGAGCGAACTCCTCCTAACCCTTGAGGACGGTTCGTTTGAAGTGGCGCTTATCCAGGAGCCGCGGATCTCATCGGGAGGAACGGTTTCTGGACTTAGCGCGCTCGGGTTTGGCGTTTACTATGCGCAAACGGAAGGACGGGTGCGAGCTGTAGTAATGGTAAGGAAATAGCTGCATTCATATATGCTGCCTAATTACACCACTGAGGATCTCGTAGCGGTGGCCGTTGAGCAAAAGAATAAGCAGGCATTTATCCCGGCATCCTGCTACATGGCCCATGCTGCGGAGGTTCTACCGATGGAATGCAAAAGGCTAGTACAGGAGGAAGGGCGCAAAGGGCGGTTGGTCATAGGCGCAGATGCAAGTGCGCACCACAATGAGTGGGGAGGAGCAGATACGAACGAGAGAGGCGAATCTCTGTTTTGTTACATCCTGCAAATTGCAGATAGCCAACAGGGGAAATGTCCCTACATACATTGGTCCAACATCCAGCAATGTTCAGGATATTACATTGAGCTCCGAGCGTGATATATCAAGGTATGATTGGATGGTTCTTGATAGACAATCCTTCTCCGACCATGCGTATATCAGCTTCAGCATCCCCCTAAAGAGGGTAGAGAAGGGAGGAACCCTAGGTCAACGAACTGGACTAAATTCCAGAAACATGTAGAAACAAAACTGGGACAACACAAAGAGGTTGCTAATGTAGAGGAACTGGAGGAGTCGAATGAATTCCTAACAAGGACGCTTATGACTGCGTATAACAAAGCTTGCCCTCTAAGATGATTCAGAGGAAAAGCAAAGCCGCCATGGTGGAGCAATGAGCTGAGTCTTCTAAGAATACAGGTAAAAGAAATGTTTAAGCTCGCAAAGACCGCGGAAAGCGAAGCGTATCAGGACGAGTACAGGGATCTACTGAGGATCTACAAGCGTGAAATTACCAGGGCGAAGAGAAACTCATGGAAAAGTGTCTGTACGGACATAGTGTGCTCCAGCGAAACAGCACGGTTGAAAAAAGTCCTAGCAAAGGGAAACATAGTCCAGGGATTAATAAAGAAAGAGAACGGGGAATGGTCACGTAATAGTGAGGAATCCCTTGAGGTGCTTCTCGATACACATTTCCCATCGGGAGACGGTGTAGAAGAACCAGCACACATCACTCACACTTCGATCACGGAGTTAGTAGTGCCAGGCTTGGTGACCAATACCAAGATCGAGTGGGCGGTGAAGACGTTTTCTAAGTTTAAATCGCCGGGCCCAGATAGTATATTCCCGGCCATGCTGCAATTCTCAAGTAGGACGGTCGTGGAATGGCTTAAAATAATATTCGATGGGTTCATAAGACTGAATCATGTACCGCACTCTTGGAGAACTGCTCGTGTAGATTTTCTACCAAAGGCGGGGAAGATCGGTCACGTGTATCCCAAAGAGTATGCTCTAGGAGTCTTCTTGGACGTTGCCGGGGCTTTCAATAATATTGCAAAATGGGCGATTATGGATGGTCTTAATTACATTAAAGTACATCCAGCCTTAACCAGATGGATCGGCTGGGTATGCAGACTATCGATGCTTAGCATTACGGGAGCCCTGAAAACAACGCCGACGGCTGCACTGTATGTCATTCTGCACATCCAGCCTGTAGACCTGGTAGCAAAGAACATAGCGTTAACGACCGCAACCAGGCTCGGTGCTTCGGGCAGCTTGAGCACCGACCATATGGCCATAGTAGCATAGCGTCATCAATCACAAGACGAACAGACTACATGATTCCCTATCTGCGCTTCGAGGGAGATCTTAAGGCCACAATAGAGGTGAACGGTTGGCGCAAGGGTGCGCAAATAGCGGACGAGGCGATACATGTGTACACCGATGGTTCAAAAGAAGTGGAAGTAGTAGGGTCTGCGGTATACTACGCTGATCCGGAAATAAGCAGATCCTACAGGGTGCCGGATTACTGTAGCCTTTTCCAAGCGGAAATATTAGCCGTAACCAAAGCAGTAGAAACGCTGGAAGAGAATAGCTTAAGCTGCAACCGTGTTAACTTTTATATTGACAGTCAAGCAGCAATTAAGGCAATAATCTCGCATAGCACAGCATCTAAATGCGTGTTAGAGTTTAAGCAGTCTCTGGAGAGAATCGGGACAGGGAGAAGCATACATCTATATTGGGTCCCAGGGCATATGGTAATAGATGGGAATGAAAAAGCGGACGAACTAGCTAAAAAAGGCGCATCCCTTGAAGCTTGCTGCGTAGATGTCCCAATTAGATTGGGCGAGATTAAGCGATGGCGAGAGGTGCAAATGATCGACCAAGCGGGAAAGGCGGGAGTTCAAGCGAGGGGCTGTAAAGTGTCGAAAATTATGTGTAGGTCTTACAACCTTAGACTAACACAGTTGCTTCTATCATTAAAAATAGAGGACTGTAGACACATGACGGGTATTCTGGACTGGACACTGCCTTCTGGCGTCACATGCCTTTAAATTAGGCTTGGTCGTTGATAGCAGATGTAGGAAGTGCGGGTTGGAGGAGGAAACGATCAAGCACGTTCTGTGCTCGTGCCCTGCACTTGCCAGGCTAAGACTCCAGCTATTAGGAGTGATACAGCTGTCAGATCTAGAAGCAGCAAGTGGCTTAAGTCCTAGGAAGCTTCTAGAATTTGCCAAGAGGACGGAGTTATTTTATAACATAGGTCCTGGTTTTTGATAGGGTTCTTCAGTTTCGTCGTTAAAACAAACTTCTGGTAACATTACGGACTCAATCAGTCTATGTGAGGTCCTCATGGACCGGCCAGTTCAACCTACCTACCTACCCGACAGATGATGCTCTGGTCACCTTGTTCCGCATTTTGGTCGATATCTCGAAAACGTCTTAACATATAAAACTAAGGGCCACTCCCTTTTAAAACCCTGATTAATACCTTTAATATGATACCCATATCGTGCAAACACATTCTAGAGTCACCCCAGGTCCACCTTTATGGCGATATCTCGTAAAGGCGTCCACCTATAGAACTAAGGCCCACTCCATTTTAAAATACTCATTAACTCCTTTCATTTGATACCCATATCGTATAAACACATTCTAGTCACCCCTGGTCCACCTTTGTGGCGATATCTCGAAAAGGCGTCCACCTATAGAACTAAGGCGCGCTCCCTTTTAAAATACTCTTTAATACCTTTCATTTGATACCCATATCGTACAAACACATTCAAGTCACCCCTGGTCCACCTTTATGGCGATATCTCGAAAAGGCGTCCACCTATAGAACTAAGGCCCACTCCCTTTTAAAATACTCATTAACACCTTTCATTTGATACCCATATCGTACAAACACATTCTAGTCACCCCTGGTCCACCTTTATGGCGATATCTCGAAAAGGCGTCCACCTATAGAACTAAGGCGCGCTCCCTTTTAAAATACTCTTTAATACCTTCCATTTGAAACCCATGCCATACAAACACATTCCAGGGTACCCTAGGTTCACTTTGCTAAATGGTAATTTTCCCTTATTTTGTCTCCAAAGCTCTCTGCTGAGTATGTAATGTTCGGTTACACCCGAACTTGGCCTTCCTTACTTGTTTTAAACTGTTATTTTGCCACCCGAAATAGGTATAGGGAGGGAATGGTTAATCTCCCGTCTGCTCTGTTAGAACTTATATAATGTAAACTTAACATTGTTATTTTTAGGGTCTGCTAATAATTGTTATTTCTCAAAATGTATACCAGAAGAATCATACTACACCCTGATAGTATACTTTTGGGGTCATGCAGGGTTGATTTCCAAGACCATTATGAAATTAGTGCTGGACTGTTCGGATATAATTTTGAGAACATTAGAACAACACCTTCCTTGGCATTGAATGTGTAATGAGCCATTTCGAATTAGAAGTACCTTTCTAATATCTTTGATATCAGTATTGGAGAACCTAATAAAAGAGATAAGACTAATAGTAATAGCTTGGCGTTGCTAGACATAAGTGTTGAAAATGTTTACTATACAATGATTTTTCTCAGTGTTGAATTGGGAATAGTCGTGAAAGGGGTAATTATTTGACAGAAGTCATATGATTTCATTGTCAAGATATACTTCAGCTTCAAATTAACTTTCGATGAGCTGTCCCCTTTCTTTTGGATCCAGCCATCGAACCAAGAAGTCAACGACGGCTATAAAAGCCATCAACTAAGTTTTTGAAGGTAAATATACATAGAGTAGGCAGTGTAGTTAGTTTTGTTCGGGTTAAAGAAATATTGTATTTTTTATTCTAGCATAAACCGATAAATGTATAATAGCGATCTAAAGAAAAAACAAAGTCAGTATCCAGGGTGTGTGTGGAAAACATCAAATTACTTCAGCGGAAAATTTGTCATTCCCTGCGACCACATACTAGGCGTCTCCAGCTTAAGATTCCGAAGAATAAAGATCAAAAGAGCCCTAGAGTGGGGATGTGTGTAAATTTGTTAAACATTTTTTTATTGATCAAAGGCAAAAAAAAAAAAAAACAAGAAAAGAAAAAATTTATGAGAAGTGCTAAAAGATAATAATGAAGCATGCCTCCATAAGCTGTACTTGAAACAAACAGAAAAAAACAAAAGGCAGAATTTGAGAGCACTAAAAAAAGCACCTAGAAAACCGCGCTAAATCTAGTTGTCTTGCAAGTCATACAGTGATTCCGTGCAAGTAGTAAGACGTGGTACGGGCAATTATTTATTAATCGTTTAAAGAAAAAAAGCAAAAAGAATAGAAATATACGGAACGGTAAAATAGGCTCTGTGAAACCATTATATTAAAATAGTTAAACCATTGTGTTAAAATAATAAGCAGGTAGTATACGGTATTTACGCGGTATCATAAAATAAATAAGTACAAAAAAAAAACACAAAAGCAAGTGACAAAATACAGCTTTCCAGTGTATTTAGGGTAGTGCACGTGTATATGCATATATTGTAACGAATTTACTGCAAATCCTCTTATTTGCAACCTTCTGCTAAGTTCGAATCACTAAACTGTTGAATAAATAACTCCAATATTTAATAGTGCAAAATGGCCTTTATTCAAGTACTTTCAAAATAACACTTCTATTGCTCGACATATAGCGTGCTTAATCAAAACTGATTATCGCGCCTCTACTGTTGCAGCTTTTATACTGTGTGATTTCCTCGTTGCATCTTCTAGGCGCTTCCAGAATTTACTTAGTTACTGGTATATAATTATAACTACACATGCACCTGTGTAGCTCTCATATGCGTTTGTATTTGTGAGCGACACTTCCACAATTACAATTGCATACTTTTGGGAGCATCTCAGATAAGGTATCTGCATGTGTTTGTGCGTTGCTTCTCCGCTGCGTGTACGTACATATGTGTAGACATAATGATTGATTCCTGTATGTAGATACATAATGATTGAATACAAGTCTCTCTTAGCATCGCTTAGAGATGACAGTACCCCTTAGTGTTACTAATATTCGTAACAATATATATCCACACTTTTGTGTACCTATTAAATGTGAAAGAAATTATCAACGACACTCCTGTTCTAGTTTGAGATTTTTTCGTTCATGGTTTTAACAATTTTGTTTTCTGAAAGTTGTTATGCCAACACCGAACAAACAAAAATATATATATATTGTGACGAATATTAGTGACACTAAGTGATACTCATATCACTAATCTGATACTAAGTAAATAAAGCCACAACAACAACAAAGCAAGCAGTCACTTGTATCTACATAAACGAATCAATCATTATGTCTACACATATGTACGTACACGCAGCGGAGAGAAACGCACAAACACACGCATATATCTTATCTGAGATGCTCCCAAAAGTAGGCAATCATCTGTGGAAGTATCACTCACATATACAAGCGCATATGGCTATGCGAGGAGCTATAATAATCGTGCATCTGTAGTTATAGCTGAGAAATTTATAACTGGTAAACGAGTAGTAAATTCTAGAAATAGAAACGCCTAGAAGTATGCGAAAGAGACACCACAGAGTATAAAAGAAGTTAAAGCTGAGTAAGCAGTAAACAGTTTGATTTAAGCACGCTATCTGTTGATAAGTAGAAGTGTTATTGTCTAATAAAGACTATTTTGCATTATTAAATATTGGAGTTATTTATTCAACAGATTAGTGATACAAACGTTAGCAGAAGATTGCAAAGAAGAGGAATTGCACTAAATTCGTTACAATATTTTAACCTCTCCATTTTCAATTCTCTTGGATGACCGCAGAACAGGACGGATCGTAAATGTCCCAATAAAATATCAAAAATTTGGGATAAAAACAACCTACAAATAGCTCTTAACTTATTTTTTATCATTTTTGTGCGGAGAGAAATTTTTTAGGAAAAATAGTTAAATTGGAACCAGCTAATGCAGCCAGAAACCAAGCATACACGCACACATGGAAAGCGCTTTCATCGGTGGATCTGCAAATACAAGAGCAAAGTAGCTCTCCGTTATGTAATTAAATTTTTCCTCTCTGTATGATGTTTACAATTTAAACATTTCTTTACGAGCTCCAGACACAGGCCGCATTAACGTAATATTAACACATTAACGTAACATTATCACTTGATCAGATCATGTTCGACGTGAATTTTTATAAAATTTAGCGTCATTAACAGAATGATTTTATGTTAATGATGTTTGATTCGTATAAATTTAATCAAGTAACAGTTCGGTTGGTTCGCTATCCCGGACTCGTGGGGGAGCATTCAGATCACATTAAACATAACATTAAACCAATATTATTTTTTTACACTAATGTTCATATCGAAGAGTAAAGGTAGAGTATATATGTACATACTTGTGAACCACTTTCTAAAAGACGTAGGAATAATGTTAATATTAATGTTTTATGTTTTTAAAGTAAACATATATACACGAATAGAGGAACATGTATACAATAATTTAATAATTTAGCCTACTATTAGGCGTATAAGCCTGTAAGAAAAATGGAATTAATTGAAAAAGGTATCGAATTGCTCCAACATAGACAATAATTTGAATTTGAAAAGTTATTGAAATTAGTTTTTTGGCGATAAGTTCCTATCAATAATAACAATATGTAAATCCTAGCAGAGGTAATTATGCGGTGTTAATTTTCTTTGAAGGTGATGCTAACTATGTGAGTGGGTAAGATGTCTCCTTTTTTTGGGGTCCGTCAAAAATTGTATACGCCAACGACGGATCATGGTAGGGTGGGTAGAGAGGCCGTGGCGCAAATACACCTATGCGTCCACTGTGCGACGAGAATGGGAGAAAGCCGCTATTCATCCTTATTGGTGTTCATCCAGTTAAGTAACATCTCTTGCAGTTGATAGTTTCGATTATAGTTATATCAACATATGGCCGCTAAAACTTTTTCGCTAAATAAATGAATTTGTTTTTTAAACTACTAAATAAATAGGAACTCTGTAATAAAAAAATGTAATGTTACGAGGTTGTGAGGAAAGGTCACGAACCCCCCAACCACTGTTTGCTAGCCTTTTACGGGTTCCGGTAAACCTGCTCCGCGCAGCTCCAAACACAAATCCGCCTACAGAAGGGTGTCATCGCCCTCTATCTTAGATAAATCATTACAAATGTCATGCTGAACATACATCGAGTAGATATTGCGAGAAAGGCGGCCTCTGCGGGGTCGTTGGTCAGGCTTCATTATATGGACTTTCTAGACTTCTTACCAAATTCGACGTTATCCCTAATAGGCCGATAACTGCTCCCTTTACAACCTTCACCCAAGTAATTCCCACGAGAGAGGATTGGGAAAGGGACTCATCTGGGGCAGGCGACCAGTTAACTTGTTCACGGATGGATTGAAGTTGGACGGAAAGGTTGGTAGGGGGTTTGTCAAGAGCTAAATGTAAGCCACAAGTTTAAGTTGGCTGATCACTGCAGCGCCTTTCAAGCGTAAATTGCTGCATTTAAGGGTGCGGTGTATGAAATGCTATCCAGCGCTAATACGGTTCCGGAATATGACATCTATTCTCATACCAAAGCGGCTATCAAGGTCTTGAGCTCTACTATAGTGCGATCGAGGGTGGTCTGAGAGTGCCTGATACCCCTTGCATGCAAACTTTTTTATGATTGTTTGGGTCTCGGGCCATAGTGATATCTCGGGGAACTTTCAAGCGGATCTCTTAGCCCGCACCGTTACAATTGAACCGGGTGGAGATAGCTGTAGGGATTTGAAGATTCCGCTGGCCACCTGTGGTCTGCTTCACATAGATGCGCCGCGAGTCAGTTCAACAAGCGTTGGACGGACACCTCTTGCAAAGTAGTAAAATCTTTTTGGTCGGAAGTGGGTGGCAGGAGGTCTGACGATATGATTGGGTTCACCTAGACTCATCTCTCAATGGTCATTGAGGTTTTGACAGGGCACTGTGCAATGGGAATCCATGCGGAATGCCTCAATATCTTGCTGCAGCTGTATGGAGGATGACGAGGTGGAATCATCGAGTCACTTTATGCTTGACTGCCCAACTTTTGCCAGAACTAGGCGAAAGTATTTCGATTAGAACTCCGGATGTTTTATCCAAAGTTGAGAACGATTCTCTAAGTAGCTATAGCTACGCCACCGTTATTTTATGTGGTATCACAGGGGACTTTCACGCTGTCCAAATAAGCTTCCCCTACCAGGTCAGCTATCACCTAACATAACCTAACGTTGGGATTATTTGAAGACTTTTTTTCAGTAATGTCAGAATAATTTAGGGACTAGTTTGAAATTATTTCGGTTTTATTTGGATTTTTGCGGGACTGTTATAAGCATTATTTCGAGATCATTTTATAAAGGGTTAGGGAACATTTTGGAATTATTTTAATAAGTATTTCGGGAATTTTTTATATTATTTGCGAACATTCCGCAGCCATTACGAAATAGTTCTGGCATTATGTTAGCGACTATTTCGGGATCTTCCGGGACTCTTTTGGAATCATTATTCGGCAAGGTTCGAAAAAACGTATATATGAATACGAAAGGTTGTCAGGCTTTTATTATTATTGGATTGTTATCGGCATCTTATTGGTTTGTTATCGACGTATTTGGTATATCATTGGTGATTTTTCGAGGTGCTATCGGTTAACTATCAAAATTTTATCGATTTCTTATCGATAAATATCTATCGATTATAGAAAAAATTAAATTTTCTATCGAAAGAACATAGTTTTTTTAGCAGGGTCGCCTTCGGCAGTGATTTGGCAAACACTCCAAGTCTATTTCTGCCATTAAAAGCTTCTCAGTGAAGTCGTTCGGACTCGGCGTAAATAAATAGGCCCCATCCCGCCAATTTTCAGGAAAAATTAGTATGAGCACGGCTCAAATTGGAAGAGAGCTCGGCGTAAAATCTCTTCGGAGGTCATCGCGCCTTACATTTATTTATTTAAATGTTCTATATACTTATACAAATCTTTATTCACAGCACTACTAAAGGTAGTACATTTTCACAATTTAATGTATTCAAACTGATCGACTATGGACTGCGCCACTTTCATACCCTCAGTTACCCCTAGTTCACCTACTTCTAACAAGATCCAGACTTTTCGCGAACGGCCTTCGTGGTTAGTTATTTATTTACCTCTCCCATCTGCTGCATCTCTTATTCGCTGTTGTCTTCTATGTATAAGTATGTGTGAGCAATATCTCTACACTCTTAGCTGCTGTGTTTATGCGTGCGTAGCTATTTGTTGTCTCAACTGCTTACATTGCCGTTGTGGATGCGCATCATTTATTTACTGGCGGCATAGTGATGCATCGAAATTGTTAATATTACCATTAATAGTTCCGGTAATCGGTTGTCTTCGTTCACTGACCGTTCCATTTGTTTTTCTTCGGAACAGTCGAGAGGTACCGAAACTAGCAGTACCTACATTTAGTAGTTATTTAAGTATTGGTCATTAAATAATTGTTCGATTTCGGGAGCTGTTATTTGCGATCTCTGCTAATAATACTGTCACGAATATTAGCATCAGTAGGCTGTTAGTTAATAATCGTAACGACAAAACACAGCATACACATACATGTATATAAGCTGGTAACCAAGCATGAGATACAACTGTTCGCGAAGTTACTAGTCCTTAGGAGAACCGGGTGAACAAGAAACCCGAGAATATAAAAGCAGCGCAAGTTCAGGAATCAGTAATCAGTTTTGATTTATACACGCTATTGGTTGTGAAGTATAATTGTGAAGTACTACTCCCAAAAGTAATCTAAATAAAGACCAGTTTGCAATACTGAATATTGGAGTGATTTATTCAGCAGTTTAACGATACGAACGTTAGCAGAAGGTGCATAAATAATTTGTTACAATACGTTCGTATTTAGTATATACTCAATAGGAGACTGACGTGAAATGCCCAGAAAGGAGATGTCAGTCCCTCCATCATTTTCATTTTTACCCACAATTTATTATTCGACATTTATTTGTTCAAGCTATATTTCATTTGATCTACTTATAAATAAAAAATTAACAAAAATTTAAAAATTATCTTTGATGGTCTTTACATACGCATTAAATATCAAAGAGGAACAAAAAGGGATTGAAACTTTTTTCATTTACTATATTTTAAGTAAACACGCATGAATATAAATATATAATATAAATTATACACGGCTGTCCTTCTCTTATGCACCACAGCATTGCTTTCCTTTTTTAATTTTATCTTTTCCGTCAAAGATACCAAAGCAACTTTTGTGTGAAAAATTTGCGTATCAAAGTAAATTTAAGATGCTTAAATTTAAATCTTCTTTATTTCACTTTGCAGAACAGCTTCGTTTATACATTTATACCAATTTGAATATATGCGCCGCAGTCACTTAAGGATGCGGCTGAATGTTTTTGGCAAATTAAATTGGTATTGGGTAAGTCTCTTACTTTTGAAGCAATTACTTCAAGTGTATGTATTAATAACAAGTGTCGTCCTTTAGGTGACCATCCCCACAAGAACTAATCGTAATTTTTTTGACGTGTAAACATCAAACCTGCCACTTATGGAGGCTTAAAATATAACCGTGGTAGGTATGTCTGTCGTGGTGGGCAAATAAAATCCAAATACCATTCCCTTCCAATAAAACATAAAAAAAAAAACAATTGGATGAAAACTCCTTTTCCAGATGAAGACCACGGCAAGCGTTTAGCGGGCTGTGGTTTTTAAGACCAGGATTTTGCTGATGCCCGGCTTTTTCGGTTGGTTGATTTCTCCGTCAAGACAAAGGCTTACATCACCGCATTATAGGAAACACGATGGACGGGAAAGGTACACTTCAAAGCCAAGGTGTTGATTTTATGTTGAAAAAGAAACTTCGTCACCAAGCGCTGTCGGTCATGGCATGACAAAAGATCATACAAGTATAAGGACAACATCTATGAAAAACTAGAAAAGTCATACGATAACCGTCACCTCCATCATATTAAAATCATACTGACCAACTTTAATTTCAGGGTAGGCAAGGTAGGGGTCTATAGTCGTATAGTCGGAAAATAGCGCCTCCAAGACGTATACATCTCCCAACGTGTTGAGGCTGATTGATTTCGCTGCGGCCTGAAATATTGTCATCTGCACTATCAGATGCTAGCTTGAAAAGATACGGCATGATACTTGGCTGTCTCCTGATCATAGAACACGAAATCAAATCGATCATGACGTGGTCGACGACAAGCATAGTACGATTGTTTGCACACTCATATCCAATTATTGACTCGGATCACTGCACAGTTGCACCATGAAAGTTTGCCGTCGAAAAGGAGCTTGCGAAACATATGGTTCTCACACCTGCTCACAGTGGCAGCATATTTCTTTCTCATTACATACTGCCACTGTTGACTTCATAGGTTTCCAGCGAAATGGCAAAAACAAGTCCAACTGTCTTCCGACCAGATAGGCAACTGAAAAGTAAATTCCTTTCTCGACAAGCGAAAATCATGTTCTACAAGGCGCTTATAGCACCTGTAATGTAACTGCTTAGTCCGGCGCGACGAGCTATTTGGTGCAGGAGCATGGACCATGACAACCTCAAATGAGGCGGCTCTGGGAGCGTTCGAGAGAAAAGTTCTTCTGCGCGTTGGCGTCGGCGAGTACCGAAGAAGATTTAATGATGAGCTGTTCGATCTTTACGCAGACATCAACATAGTCCTTCGAACTAAAACACAGCAGCCAAGCTAGCTAAGCCACGTTATGCGACTTTAAGGTGACGCTCCGGCTAAAAAAGTATTTTCTTCGGAACCCGGCAAAAGAAGCAGAAGACGAGGGCGACCCACTCCGCTGGAAGGACCAGCTGGAAAACGATTTAGATTTCCTTGATGTGACCAATTAGCGCTGGTTAACGAAACGAAGAAGCGAATGGGGTGCCTTGTTGGAGGGCCGTTCAAGTGGTTAAGTGCTAATTAAGTAAGCAATTTTATTGTTGCCATTTCCATTTTAACACCTGCCAACATCTCTTGGGTTCAAAATTTTAAAATATGTATAAATTCAATTTACAACAATAGCATAATTCCCTTAACAACGAAACAATTTGGGACACCGTCTTCACAAAGCGAACAATGACAAAAAGTCTTTAATTATTCTTGTATTAAAAATACGCTGAATGGCAAAGCGAATAACAATTACCACAACCATTAGCACATAAATACCAAATAAGTGATAAACGGGGAATACAAATCACTTCACACTGAAAGTGAATTCACGTTCACACGCACATACAAATGCAGGTATTTATCAGCTCCTATCATTTAATGTGCTTGAAAGCTTACTTTGTTCAGCTCAACTAAGTGAAAAGAGAAAACGTTTCCGATTCAATTGCTGAGAGATAACAAACATTTGGTGATTTGTAAGCAAAGAAAGTGCAAATTTGAATTGATTATCAATTTAGTGCACACGATTTTTAAAGGTAACCAACTGAATTGTTAATGACGAATTTAAGTGCTTTCGCCAGAATGCCTTAAAGTTATTCAGAAATTGATGTGTGAACAAGATTAGATTGATAAAGTAGAACGTATGGAATGAGATATTCTTGAAAGGCGAACGTTGGAATGATTTTCATTGTATAACTATACCCAGCTGTACTTGTACACAGGGTATTATAACTTTGAATTGATAACGGTTGGTTGTACATGTATAAAGTAATCTAGATAGGTATAGACTTCCATATATCCAAAATCATCAGTATCGAAGTTTTATTAAGCCATGTCCGTCCGTCCATCAGTCCACCGGTTAACGCGATAACTTTAGCAAATATTGAGATATATTCACCAAATTCGGTGCACAAGCTTATCTGGACCCATATTGGTCCGAGCGATATGGAAAATTTAAAAAAACTGAAAAAAATTACATAATTTAAAAACGAATATCGCAAAGCTAATGAAATTTAGTAGGTGGATTGGTTTTATGATGCAAACCATAAATTCCGAAAAATTTTGGAATATGGGGTTGACACTACCCACATTTAGAACAAGTAAAGTAAATCAAAAGCCGTTAAAGATATTACATTGAAATTTGGTGGAGACACTATCCTTGCCAAATTATTCAGACTGAGTCAAGATATTCAATCAAATTTATTACAAGGTGAAAAACTTACTTTTATTAATTCAGAATGCATACAATTCTTGTTATGAATTGAGAGGATGTGTTGACTAGGAGAAACTTTCGGACCGAATTACAGATGTCGGCTCGAAATCAACTCAATAACTCAACACTGCGCAGAGTTACGCTGCCTCATAAAATTCATAATTTATGCAAAGGAGACCATCAATTAAAATAATTTAGATATCTCAGTCCCATCGCAAAGAACCGAAAATTTTTTTAGTTCCATAATTCCTAGTCTGGCACAAACTAGAATTCGTTTAAAAATCGATTGGAAGTTTCCCCCTGTTCTCAACGTATTTTCTAAATATCTCTTGGTATCTCTATCCCTGGCATATTAAGTAGAATTTTCAGGTCTCTAGCTCATGTGAAGCTATTTAAAAGTCAACCGCAAAATTTTCCGAAATACGGACAAGATTTCTAAATATCTCGATCCGGGCACCACCTATCGGAGTTTGTCTCCCCTTTATGTATTGTCACTGACTTCTCAACTACGTATGAAGATTGTAGCTCAAAGAGAAGTATCTCAAAAATTATTCGTATGTAATGGGTATGTAATGTTCGGTTTCACCCGAACTTAGACTTTCTTACTTGTTTTGATCGAGAATTTAATTTGTTGATAAACGCTCTCAGTCACACCTTTTTTGTAGATTTTGACCTATTTTAACTTTATTGGTGAATTTCTTATACAAAAATTTAAGGTAAATAAACTATGATTCAACATTGTCTGTTATTTACTTAATTGGTGCTTAACCGTTTCAACGGTTTTAGCTGTCAACAAAGCGCCGCCAGTCGCTCGTTTTCAAATCATTTCCCACTTTGGAGCTTGCAAAATGGTCTGACCAAAGCGCAGTGGTCTATTTGGCCTAGCTAGGGATGGGAAATTCAATTTTTAAAGTTGAATAAATCGTGTTTTTTTTATATTTCCTGTCGATGAGAGATAATTTAGTTAGCTTATAATTGATTTTTAATGAAAACACCTAAATATACAAAATAGTAAGCTGTCAAACGCAAAAATGTGTTTTAAATAGTACTTGGCTAATATTTTTCTACAAGAAACAGCTAATGACAAGAAACAATGTGGTTTTAGTTTGATTGAAGGCATTATAAAGACATTTTCTAAAAGAGAGCCAGGCCACGTTAATTTTAATGTTTTTATAATCAGTTGAGCAGAGCTCACAGAGTATATTAACTTTGATTGGATAATGGTTGGTTGTACAGGTATAAAGGAATCGAGATAGATGTAGACTTCCATATATCAAAATCTTCAGTATCGAAAAAAAATTTGATTGAGCCATATCCGTCCGTCCGTCCGTCCGTTAACACGATAACTTGAGTAAATTTTGAGGTATCTTGATGAAATTTGGTCTGTAGGTTCCTGGGCGCTCATCTCAGATCGCAATTTAAAATGAACGATATCGGACTATAACCACGCCCACTTTTTCGATATCGAAAATTTCGAAAAACCGAAAAAGTGCGATAATTCATTACCCAAGACGGATAAAGCGATAAAATTTGGTAGGTGAGTTGAACTTATGAGGCAGAACAGTAAAATTTTGGGCAATGGGCGTGGCACCGCCCACTTTTAAAAGAAGGTAATTTAAAAGTTTTGCAAGCTGTAATTTGGCAGTCGCTGAAGATATCATGATGAAATTTGGCAGGAACATTACTACTATTACTATATGTATGCCTAATAAAAATTAGCAAAATCGGAGAACGACAACGCCCCTTTAAAAAAAAAAATTTTTTTTAAGTCGAATTTTAACAAAAAATTTAATATCTTTACAGTATAGAAGTAAATTATGTCAACATTCAACTCCAGTAATGATATGGTGCAACCAAATACAAAAATAAAAGAAAATTTCAAAATGGGCACGGCTCCGCCCTTTTTCACTTAATTTGTCTACGATACTTTTAATGCCATAAGTCGAACAAAAATTTACCAATCCTTGTGAAATTTGGTAGGAGCTTTGATTCTACGACGATAACTGTTTTCTGAGGAAAAGGGCGAAATCGGTTGAAGCCACGCCCAGTTTTTATACACAGTCGACCGTCTGTCCTTCCGCTCGGCCGTTAGCACGATAACTTGAGCAAAAATCGATATATCTTTACTAAACTAAGTTCACGTACTTATCTGAACTCACTTTGTATTGGTATAAAAAATGGCCGAAATCCGACTATGACCACGCCCACTTTTTCGATATCGAAAATTACGAAAAAAGAAAAAAATGCCATAATTCTATACCAAATACGAAAAAAGGGATGAAACATGGTAATTGGATTGGTTTATTGGCGCCAAATATAACTATAGAAAAAAACTTGTTAAAATGGGTGTGACACCACCTACCATATTAAGTAGAAGAAAATTAAAATGTTCTGCAGGGCGAAATCAAAAGCTTTGGAATCTTGGCAGGAATACTGTTACTGGTATTACATATATAACTAAACTAGCGGTACCCGACAGATGATGTTCTGGGTCACCCTGGTCCACATTTTGGTCGATATCTCGAAAACGCCTTCACATATACAACTAACACCACTCCCTTTTAAAACTCTCATTCATACCTTTAATTTGATACCCATATCGTACAAAAGCATTCTAGAGTCACCCCTGGTCAACCTTTATGGCGATATCTCGAAAAGGCGTCCACCTATAGAACTAAGGCCCACTCCGTTTTAAAATACTCATTAACGCCTTTCAATTGATACTCATATCGTACACACAAATTCTAGAGTCAGCCCTGGTCCACCTTTATGGCGATATCCCTAAATGGCGTCCACCTAAATAACTATGGCCCACTCCCTCTTATAATGCTTTTTAATACCTTCCATTTGATACATATGTCATAAAAGCACATTCCAGGGTTACCCTAGGTTCATTTTCCTACATGGTGATTTTCCCTTATTTTGTCTCCATAGCTCTCAGGTGAGTATGCAATGTTCGGTTACACCCGAACTTAGTGTTCCTCACTTGTTTTTAATTCTTCTAATTTGGTCCACCATATCGCTTCTGAGTTAAAAAGTCAGTATAAAAACGTTATATACCGTAAAGGTATTCAGTTCAACATTAAACTTAAAAGCTAATTTCTTTTGATGGACGTAGCCGATTTTGCTAATTTTCATTTAGTACAAATATAATAGCAAGCAAAACCTCCCTGCCAAATATGAATATGGCATTTTCAACGGCTTTGCAGATTTGCAAACCTTTGAAATTTTTTCGTTTTACATGTAGGCGGAGCCACGCCCGTTTTTTCAGAATTTCTTACAAAATTTTTCTTTTCGCGGCTTTATTTTTCTTTGGTATTGAATTATCGCACTTTTTTCAATTTTTCGAAATTTCGATGTCTTTTTTTATGTGGGCGTGACCGATAACCGATTTTGTTAACTAACACAAAGCGTATAACAAGGAAAAATGTCATGTCATGATATCTTCTATGACTTTTATTCTACGGCTTCCAAAACTATTAGGTGTTTGTCTTTCATCAAATCTTAAGTTTTCGTTAACCCGCACATCAAATTTCATCAATTCATCGGCTTTTGGTGATGAAGGGGTAATTTTTTTCCAGTCTTCGAACTTTCGATATCAATTTATTTTAAGTGGGCGTGTCGCCAACCGATTTCGGGAATTTCCACAAACTGTATATAAAATAGCATAGAAAACCTACGTGTCATATTTCATATTGATATCTTCAACGGGTTTGGATCTACGCCTCGCATAGTGCGTTTTCTATGTTACAAAATTTAAAATAATAATAATGTCAAATTTATTTATGTGTGCTAAAAGTTTAATTACACGTAATATATGTGGTATTGATGCGTTTTTATTTAAAGAGAGTATACAATTGCTTGAATAATAAATATTTGCAAATATGCGGAAACCAGGAATTGTACTTACATAAATTACAATTAAGTGACTACATCTATTTATGAATATTTGATGTGCACAGTGTCATATAAACTATTTTGAACCGATCAAAAACTAAAAACTCAAAACAAAATATTTACTTGAAAAAGGTGCTTAAATAAATCAATCAATTATAAAATAATACAAAAACTCTCTTCCATATAAACTTTGCCTATGATATTCAATCCGTATATAAAAGAAGACTAGATGACAAGAAAACCATAGGGGCAATTGTTTCTTCAAGACATGTTCTTAGGAGTGCGGCTTGAATCCACACTCCTCTAATTAAGTTCCTAGTGACGGAACGACTTAACGAATTCGACAGTCAAATCTCATTATTTAAGTTATATAAAAAATAGCGTAACATTTTCTAATTTTTTGCAGTAACAATTTTATTTCGATATTTTAACTTCTGTTTAAAAAAAAAGAAAATTTGTGATTTGTCAAGTTTGCATGTCCTCCAGCAAAAATAGTTTCAAATGTACAATTGTACAAGAATGGCAAGTGTGTTAATGCTTTTGTTTTTAAAACCATTTTAAAACAAGGAAAGACTGAACTGTCTTGGGCTGAGCCGAAGACTTCATACCTTTTGTGAATGGAACTGATCAATAATCTTATTCCATTCATTATATCCGAATAGTACAAAAGCGACATTTTCGATATATATGAAATAATGATATAGCTATGACCCTGATTCTAAATAATAGTTTGTATGGGATCTATATCATATACATATATAACCGACCTATACGATTATTTCATACAACAATATATATCATATAGGTAAACATTTGGTTAAATTAAACGCTTATAGCTGTCTGGCGGACACCGTGGTGTGATGGTAGCGTGCTCCGCCTACCACACCTTATGCCCTGGGTTCACTTCCCGGGCAAAAGACATCAAAATTTTAGAAATAAGGTTTTTCAATTAGAAGAAATTTTTTTTTTGGCAAGCGCTCTGGGTGTATTTCAGCCATGAAAATCTCTCAGTTAAAACTGATCTCCTTTGCAGATGCCGTTCGAAGTCGGCATAAAACATGTAGGTGCCGTCCGGCCAATTTTTAGGGAAAATCAAGAGGAGCACGACCCAAATTGGAAGAGAAGCTCGCCTTAGATCTCCTTGGAGGTTATCGCGCCTTACAGTTTTTTTTTTTTATTTTAGCTGTCTAAATGCTAAAGAAATTACGAAAAGCTTCTTATCTGAACAATCGGCTCTATAGGATATATACTATATATACAACAGATCTGTACGATTTTTTCAGACAACAATATGTGCTATATACGTGAGCATTTCGTGAAATTTGAAGCTTATAACTGTTAAAATGTGACAGATATTACGAAAAGCTTCTGATCTGAACAATCGTTTGTATGGGATGTAAACTATACACATATACGACCGATCTCGATTTTTTTAGACAACAATATAGATATGTTATATACGAAATTTTTTATCCGATAAATTGATGACACAAAAAAATCTTTTATGAAAAATCGGTTACAAAAATATGTCCATTCATCAAATTCCATCAATATATCTCAACTATCTCAAAAATTGAGGGCCTAAATTACTTTCAAACAGTCAGACGGACATGGCTAAATTAAATCAGATTGTCAACCTGATTAATTCGGTATATTTATTGGTGGCCTTATCACTTTTCCTTTAAAAACTTGCTTTGAGATTCGTGACAAATTTAATATTATTGCAAACTTTGTTAAAGTTCGACCTTTAGGAAAACTGGCGTGGTTTTCAACCGATTTTTATTATCTTCACTCAGTCTATATAATTTGGCAAGGATAGTGTATATGCCAAATTTCAATGTGATATCTTTAACGGCTTGTTAAACTTTGCTACGCCCACATTCCATATTTTTTTGGAATTTATGTTTTGCGTCATAAAACCAATCCACCTACCAAACTTCATTAGCTTAGCGATATTCGTTTTTGAATTATCTCATTTTTTCCATTTTTCAAAATTTTCGATATCGAAAAAGTGCGCGTGGTTATCATCCGATTTCGCTCATTTTCAATATCAATCTGTATACCGAAGTTCGTGAAAATATCTCAATATTTGCTTAGGTTATCGTATTAACGGAAGGACAGACGGACGGACATGGCTTAATCAGTTTTTTTTTTTCCGATGCTGATGATTTTGATATGCGAACGTCTATATCGATATCGATTCCTTTATACCTGTGCAACCAACCATTATCCAATCAAAGTTGATATACTCTGTGTGCAAAGCACGCTGAGTACAAAAACCGTCAAAAAGCAACAAAATAAAATATGCAAAAGGCAAAGAATGTATACAATTACAGCGGGATATAAAAAATGTATTGCTTATTATTAAGCGACACTGTTTTTTTTTTTTTTTTTTCTTTTACGAGGAGGAAGCATCGAAAGCCTCATAGTCAGTGTGGGACTTTAACCGCACTAAACCTCCTACCGTCTGAGTACCATTTACCCCCCGGTACTACCGTCAAGTATTCCGTCGGGAGGTAGGTTGAGCACTAAGCTCTACGTCTGTTGGGGTCACGTTGCTGTACTTAGATAGTGCCGCGGTATAGTTAACGCTGGGACTGACACGCCCTGCTTACTACCTGGATGTGCTTGACGCATACCACTTCTACGAATATTTGCAAGCCTACCTTAAACACTGTGCATATAGTGCTTGTGGCATGCTTGTGCGTTCGACTACTTGTATTGTAGGGTTTTGTTTTTTACATATGTATATATGTGTAAATAAATTATATATGTATAAATAGAAATTTTTTTTTTTGAAATTTTTTTTTTGTTTTTTTTTTTTGTTTTTTGTTTTTTTTTTTTTTGTTTTTTGTTTTTTTTTTTTTCTTTTTTTCCACAATACGTAACGGGGCTTTCCTCGTACTTCCACCGGTTGGAGAGGTCTTCTCTCCAATCCGAGTATAAACTCTGATTACATGTGAGACGTTTACCCTCATACTCGTTGTTTCTACGGTTGGAGAGGCCTTGTCTCCAATCCGTAGGTTTGTCGTTGCGTGTATGTTGACTGCTTTTGGTCGCACGGTTGAAGAGGCCGTGTTTCCAATCCGTGCTTTATTCCTTCACCTGGGGCAGTATTCGAACGGTTGAAGAGGCCTTGTCTCCAATCCGTCGCCTGGTTTGCTATTACATTTACCTACATATATTACGGTATTTTCTTATTTTATCATTCTCACGCCGCTAATTGTACGGAGGCCTTGCATTCAATACGTGCTCAGCTCGATCCCCTCCACCTTAGCAATTTGTTATCCACCCACACAACTCGACTGTTCAATGTTCGCTGCTGCGCCGTAGCCTTTCAAGACTTCGTAGACACTTCATTATTTCCGCTATTACATCGCACGCCGCTGACCATTTTACCTTGCTTTGTAGCATGCATCCAACAATTGTTTCAGGAGTGTAATCCTCTCCAAATATTCTGCACAGTTTGCATCTCGAGCTATAGAACCTAGGACACTCGAAAAATACATGGTAAACATCTTCTACTGTATCGCCGCCGCAGTGATCGCATATGTTGTTAGGCTCGTGATTGAATCGGTGCAAATATTCCTTAAAGCATCCGTGACCACTCAGAAACTGTGTGAGGTAGAAATCCACCTCGCCGTGCTTTCTAGATATCCATATATTAATATCTGGGATACATCGGTGTGTCCAACGACCATTTGTTGAGGCATTCCACCTGAGCTGCCAGTTCTGCACGCTTCGCTCTCGTGCTCCGTTACTTGAGCTTTGATCCCGATAAATCGTCGCTGCTTCTTTTGCTAATATGTCTATAGGACACATTCCTGCGATGATTAGTGCTGCGTCGTCAGAGACAGTTTTAAAGGCGCTACAGACGCGTAGTGCACACAGGCGGTAAGTCGACTTTACCCCGCGGAAGTATGATTTATACTCCGTGGCCTGATGCTAAACAGGAGCCCCGTAAAGTATTTGGCTTTTTACAACACCAGCCAGAAGTTGACGCCGTCGTTGCTTTGGTCCTCTTGCATTTATCATTATCCTAGATAATGCTGCTACGGTTTTTGCTACCTTTCCATTGGCATACTCTAAGTGGGATTTGAATGAAAACCTCCTGTCTATCACAACCCCCAAGTATTTTATTGCAGGCAGCGTGTCGATGTCATGGCGACACTGTGCTTACATATGTGTGTAGGTAAAGCTAGTACGAAAAACTCTAAAATCCGTCAATTAAGTAGCATTGTTTACACATTAACATGAGTGTAAACATCAATAAGTTTATATTGTTAAATATATCTACATACACACATATGACATAAAAATATTTAGCATAAATAAACAACTATTAATTAACAAATACTGACTCATAAAAAATCGAATGGCTACATATCTATCTACCATATACCTATTTTCTATCATATAGTTTCGTTGAAGTACTTCTATTCTTGCCTTGCCCCTCCTCCAGTACATACACACACATGCATGCATGTACTTGAAATCATTGCACAGCTGATGTTCGAGTGCTGTAGCGGTAGGATGTGCAATGGTGTGAGTAGTAAATCAACTATCCTTCGTGTATACGGCTAACAAATTATTGGTTTTTCGTTAAGGCCTCCTGCGATTTACAAAGAGATTGACTGAATTTTTGTATGTGTGCGTGTCGGGTATTTGACGCTTGCCCCGCGACTATCAAATAAAAAGCCATCAATCAACATTTGCATTGAGAAACCGTAACGTTCGGACGTGAATATGTCGTCATCGGATGATGATTTTTTTTACTTGCAACTACAGCAGTTTTATTAAATAATAAAAAAAATTTATAAAAATTTTATTAAACAATAATAAAAGCTTAACATTCCATAAAGCTGGTAAACATTGATAATTTTCAATAAATTTTAATATGAATTGCTGTTCTTCCGAATGTCGACACAAACTAAATACAACACTGCTGTTTTGTCAATTACACCCCGCGACTGACAAATAAGCAAGCGTCAAATGAAAGAGTCAAAAATTTTTGATTTTCTTCAACGTGTAGCCAACAACAAATACGTTTGTCACGAAGCCACCCGAATGCACTAACACACACAAAATTCAGTCAATCTCGTTGTAAATCGCAGGAGGCTTTTAGTACTTCACCATACATTGAGCGCGTTTCACCTGTGGAGGTAGATACGACATAAATAACAAAATGAAAAGGGCGAATTGGGGCCTAAGTATGTATGGTGAAATTTTTTAAGTATTGGCCATGGCGAAAAGAATGATGTTAGCTCAGTGTTGAGTACCCTGGAAATGAGTTTGACTGGTTTGCTTTTCACATGCTTATTAATATTTTTCTTTTGTTTAGGCACTTCTCATAGTTTTTTATTATTTCCTGCTTTAACATTTTTAATATCGATAAAGTGAAATGTATTTATTTAATCGCTATCCGTTACATTGTAAATGTTCAGCGTATGTCTTTTTGACTGTCAATTTAACACAGGAACCCTTTTAAACCACTATTTTACATTAAAAAAAAAACTATGCACATAGGCGGAAAAAAATGTAATACTTTTAAGATATTTGCAACAAAAAGTTAAAAGACTTCATGTGGTTGTTGCAATTTTGTTGTTTACGCACATGCAATTATGCAAAGTGTTCTGCTCGGAAAAAATGTTGATGCCCAAAGCGTTATTAGGCCCACGCAGGGTGATTTTCTGTAGTCGTAAATATTCTATGGAACCCACTGCCGGTTTCGAAACAGCCAGTGGTAGTTCTTCGTCTTTTTGCTTTTGTGAATGTCTTTCTATAGCAGCAATATTTTTTCGGATTATTGATATAGAGGCCAATACGGGTCGTTTGACACCTCTCCCCGACCCTGTATAAGTTTCAGCAAACGAAACTCTGGAAGTTTGCGAATAAAACATGCGAATAACAGAGCTATTACATAGCTTTGGGATTCAAGGGGTTGATAAGCGCAATACAAAGCTTTATAGCTTCAAAGGTTTCGCAACCCAACTGTCAACCTCACCTACGCGAGAGGAATCCTGTTACAAATATGATGTGTCATACAGATGTTGAGCAGGCGAGATTCTGGCGATCCCAAGTTGATGGTCGAGCTGGCAAAGGACCATCAATATCAATAACACTCCCCAAGGTCTCCGGGAACTATCTTTATCGTTAATGCAACAACAACATTACAAAGCTTTCTGCTTCAAACTATTTGCCGCATTTGAGGTACGCAAGGGATTCTGCTAATGCCTAAGGCAATATTCGAGGATGAGCCAAAAGGCATTTATTGCTCACAAATGAAACTGAAAATAAATAATCATAAAAAATTTAAATTTTTGTAGCACATCCGTGTTAACAACAATGAATTTCAGATGACATCTTCAATAAGTAATCAAGTGAACGAAGGCGGATTTACTTGAATGCGTTGCTTACCTATAATGGTGCCATAAAATAACATGGAGGCAAAGTGCCGCTTTGAAGCGAAAATACTTTACATCAAAAGGCAATGAAAGAATAAAAATAAATACTTGGAGCGATTTACCTCCAAGCAGATTAAGGCCGAGTTGCTTTCCAATTTGGGTCGTGTTTTTATCAATTTTCCGTAAAATTTGCGGGAGGGGACCTATATGTTTTATGCCGAAACCGAACGGCATCTTTCGCTGAGAAGGTTTTCGTGGCAGAAATACCCATGGAGTGTTTCACAAACCACTGTCGAGGAGCGTCAAGCCTAATTATATTTATAAAAAAAAACTTGTTTCTAAATTTTTCATGTTGCTCTGTCTCAGGACTTCGGTGTGTTATGCGGAGCATGTTACCATGACACCACGGCGCGCGCCATAGTAATGATTGTAAGATAAAGATAAAAGCAATTTATCTATTTACCTGACTGCCACTGTATAAGACATATTCTGCAAAGCTCAATGAATGATTTTTTTTAAGTCAAATCAATTTCTGTGAATGACAAAATAAAAATATTGCATAATGCGCAATCTGCTTAACCTACAACTTTGTCCACATTTAAATTGTATTAAGCCTTTTATCAGTTGTCTTTATCAGCGGTGAGTAAACAACGTAACTTAATACCAATATTTTTATATCAAATTTGTATCTAGCATATGTATGTATGAGCACAACTAAACTCATATAATGTATATATGTAAGTATGTAGCATTTCAATGTAATATTATGACGAAATTTTAAGTCATTATTTTTGTTTTTGTTCTATTGTTTTTATGTTAAGCTGAATATGTTTAATTTATTTACTTGTTTAATGTTATCATGTTAGCAGTTTTTGTTGTTCTTTATGACAAATATTTTTAAATATTAAATCTGTAAACACTTAAGCAAATAAAGTGCTGTCGCTATGAATAATAGCAAAAATTAAAATTCATAGTCAAACAGTAGTTAGTACGCATGCGCGCGCACAGCTTCTGTTGTTAATTGACTTCTATGTTGATTTTCTACTACATATAATTTTTGTATATTGATTCGCACATTGTACTTATATAACTATCTAAACATAGGTACTACTATATATTGGCGTAAATATATAGTTTGTTTTTTGTTGTTTCCAAACACTCTTGTCGGGGATATATAAATGTTCAGGGGTGGTCAAAAAGATTCCGCACGCTCAGCATATAAAAGAAGAGGATTTAAAACTTTTAGACTCTTGCCGCATGTATTTTGAGGCATGCCATCTATTTTGCCAGCAAAAAAAACTTTTTCGTAAAAGTGTGACAGTGTTGTTAAATCTTTAGATTATATAAATTAACATTTTGAACTTTGGAACACTATGGAAAATACTTATTTGATATGAGCGCAATCAGACATCAAATCAGTTAATGGAAATAAATGCCTGTCTTAAGAGGCGAATAAAAGAGCAAATTAATTCAAAAATTTGCCAGCGCAGTTTGTAGCTTCTCCAACCCAATTGCCAACCTCACCTACATGTGGCGTTTCTTAAGCAGCCGAGGCTCTGGCTACTCCAAGTTCCTTATGTGTGTAGGGGGTGGGAGGGCGGTATGTCCTAGAAGGTTTCATGTGGTCATACTAAATCGTTCCCTTGATAGTCGGGCTGGTACCTTAATTGTGCTTGTTACCGGAATTTACCGGATCTGTATTCGGCAAAGGACCATCAACATCGATATTTCTCCCCAAAACTTTCGGAGAGTGTCCTTGTCGCTACAACAACAACAACAACCTGGAAACAAATGAACTCGAAAAACGAAATCGAAGATTGAATAACTGAGAAACTGAAAACAGATAGGAAATGGAATGTAAAAGAAATGAGGGGATGAAAGCAAGCAAAATAATTATGATGATTGTACGATATGGATGATGGTAGCGATGGTTGCCATCCAGCGTTAGTTATACACAATTTAGTTTTTATAACATGGCACAAAATTTAATTCAGTTTTATAAATGTTGTTATTACTATCTCAACTATTATTGTTTCCACGCGCTGTTAACCTGACCAAAACTTGTTAAATTTTCTTTAAGAGTGTGCCTATGTATTATCTAACGGCTGAGGCTTTATAATCAACTTTTTTCACAGTCCCTTGTGGCAATGAATACACAGCTACATAGATAGGTGAAGATATGTATTCGGAACAAACCGGAGTATATTCTCAGAATTCTTAATGTGAATCATACAACCTCTTGATAGAGATCACACAAACTGAGCTGTTTAGCTCTGATGTCGTCAATAAAAAATGTACAGGCGAAACATAAACGTTGAACTCACGTCGGCAATAGCTCTAGTGCGTACGTGTACTAATAGAATCTAAAATACAATCTATCACCTACCTTAAGAAACGAGTTAAGAATCATACGAAGCAATTCTCCATTTGTGAAACTTTCAAAATTATAAGCAAACTTTCTTGAATTGACCAGCAGCAACTATCACCAGCCTACCGCGCACAGTAACTCTCGAACATGCGCCACATCAGGGTTAAGTGGAGGAATATCTTACCCACTTTCAACGTGAGCAGAACGTCATCACCTTGCTCGAGCGCAATATCGAGTGCGTCACGCATAGCTTCGCCTGTGTCTGATTTTTATTGAGTATTGAAGAAGATATACTTATTCCTTTGATATCCGATTATATTTCAAGGGATCGTTTTGGAATCATATAATAGCTCCGCCTGTGTCTGGTTGTTCTCGACAAATTCTTCAGTATTCAAGAAGATATACTTTTTCCTTTGATGTCCGGTACTATTTCAAGGGATCATTTCGGAATCAAGATACACTTCGCTATAATTTAGGATATACTTCGGAATCATTTTAGAACTATTTTGGCATTATTTCTTTAATCGTCAATAATTATGATGATTATTATGATGTGGATTATGATGACGATGGTTGCCAGCCAGCCTTATTAATAGATAACTTATATATCCTTATTCGATATATGTATATTTGAACGATTTTTCCATCATCCCATGTCAAATTTGGTTTGTTTCGTTCTCTGCACAGAAAATGACACTGAAGTTGGCACAACGCCGAAACCGGTTTGTCTTCAATTGTGATTGTTACTGGAATCGATTGAGGACCAATAGGGAATAAATGCTGAGTGGTTTGCTGAACGGGGCCATTTCGTAACTTTTTTCGAGAGTTTTTTTGTGATAAAAAAAAAATAAATGTAAGGCGCGATAACCTCCGAAGAGATCTAAGGCCGAGCTTCTCCCCAATTTGCGTCGTGCTCCTCTTGACTTCCCCTAAAAATTGGCCGAACGGGACCTACATATTTTATGCCGACTCCGAACGGCATCTGCAAGGCAGATGAGTTTTCACTGAGAGCTTTTCATGGCAGAAATACACCCGGAGCGCTTGGCAAACACTGCCGAGGGGCGACCCCGCTTTCTAATTTAAAAACCTTATTTCTAAAATTTTGATGTTGCTTTGCCAGGGGCGCGAACCCAGGGCATACGGTGTGGTAGGCAGAGCACGCTACCATCACACCACGGTGGCCGCCACCGTGCGATACATTAGAAATAAATTCGGGACTATTTCACTGTTTTGAGCAAACGTTCAACACCATTACGGAACTATTTCCTGGATCATATGAAATCACTTTGAAAGGAAGACCATTGGTGATAAAATTCTGATGTCATCAAGCGATTCATGTTTCTAATAATTTTACATCTAATAATAATAATGCGAAATAGACTTTCCCTTTCAATTTTCGGTACCACCGTAATATGGACTCGTACATATGTATGTGCATATGTATAATTGGGTGCAGCCAGCTATTAAGACGATTGTCATTTGCAATTCGCAAACATTTTTTTGGAGTATTTACTACTTACTGATTTTTTTCTATATTTTGGCTATGATAGTTGTTTTGTTTTAAGTTGTTTATGTTATTTCTCGCTTTGTGGTGACTTCTGTGCGACGTTGCGCAAGCGCTTTGCGGTAAATGAAATTACAACAACGACCTTGCGTAAAGCCATCAGTCAACGTTTGACTTTGGCGCGCACATCACGCGGGTACGAGTATTGTTTCTTTGCCTGTAATTTGTGCATAATATTTATGGGATAAAGCCTAATTTGTGAATGCTGAAATCGCAATAAATGAAGTGATATTACGAAATTTGAACAGTTTCGTTTTTCAATATAAAATTAGAAAAGTTAAGAAGCTGCCAAAAAAAAATGGTACAAAAGAGTTAATAAAGTTTAATTCAAAATAAGTGTTTTATAGCGATTTCGCTAAGAAAAAAGTTAAAACTATATACCTATTTATGTCTAACTTTTATCATAAGAGTGAAAAAAATAATCAGATTTATTATAAAAGTCAAAACTAGTTTAACTTTTCTTTATAATGACCGATAACTTGAGATTGTTTTAAACAGCCATTTCTGAATGAATGCCGGACTATTTCAGGAACATTTCAGAACTGTTTTCGAGACCAGTTAGGAACATTTACTGGACTATTTCCGGATCATTTCGGAAATATTTCATTATCATTTTGAGTATATTTTGGGAGCATTCAAGACTATTTCTCAGCAGTTTCGCACGTGTTTTCGGGATCAACTCTGGACTATTTTCCGATCATTTCGAAATTGTTTTCGAAATCATTACATCACTGCCGGACAATTTCGACAGCATTTTCATATTATATTTATTTGTTAGTACACCCGTTTTTTTTTTTTTTTTTTTGCCAGTTTAGACTTGTTATTCTGTTATAGAGTATCAAAAGGCTAATTTCTCTCTACATGCACAAAGATCACCCTCCCGTCATACCTCTACTCAAATAAGGTAGGATGGCATTTGTAATATTTGACAGAAATTTTCTCCGTGATACCATAGGACATCATGAAGCAAGTCAAAGCCCACCCATTGCGCTGCCTTCGTCATAATATGTGAATAAATCATCATGATTCCTATCATCTTTGGTTGCAGAGAAATAGAAGGTCTCTATCTGATTTCACAACAAGTGTGTGCTTTACCCGAAATGGCTGGCACCGCCTTGACTGTAAAACACTTTACCAATTTCGTTTTGTCGAGTATCGCCTGTTTGATTATTAAATGCTGCAATGATTTTTTGTGCTGCAATGAATCTTTTAAAGCTGTTGTTGTCCCCCAAATACATTCTAAGTAAATGCTTGACAAAGCCGTTAGCCTTATATAAAGAAAATCGTAAATAATATGCGCATTAGTACAGTGGTGTGCCATACAATAAGACCACAATTTTAAATGGCATCATGTATTTTCAACTTTTGGAAAGTTATTTGATTTTAGTAATTTATACTCAAATATAGTTTGAACTACAGCAGAAATCGATCGTTGCAATTTAGGTATTGAACCATCTTTTATTTTTAAATACCCAAAAGGGTCGTTGTTTGTTGCGAAAGAGTTTATGGATGGGTTTAAATATGGCGAGTACTTGAGGAACACTCCTTTTCAGACCCCATTATATTGAAGTAGTGTTAGAATTTTTCATTGACCAGCTTATTGTGAGTCGTAACCTACGTAATACATACTTAATTACTTACTTACTTAACTGACGCTTAACCGTCTAAACGGTTATGGCCGTCCAACAAGGCGCGCCAGTCTCTCCTTCGCTCCGCCAACCGGCGCCAATTGGTCACACCAAGGGAGTTTAAATTGTTTTCCACCTGGTCCTTCCAACGGAGTGGGGGCCGCCCTCTATATCTGCTTCCATAGGCGGGTTCCGATAGAAACACTTTCTTGGTTGGAGCATCATCATTCATTCGCATAACATGGCCTAGCCAGCGCAGCCGCTGCGTTTTAATTCGCTGGACTATGTTGATGTCTGCGTATAGCTCGTACAGCTCATCATTAAATCTTCTTCGGTACTCGCCATCGCCAACGCGTAGAGGTCCATACATCTTTCGAAGAACTTTTCTCTCGAACACATACTAGGAACTTCATAATGAACTGCTAGCATGAGACCTGCCGGCACTGCTCTCATAAAGCCCCTCGTCAACGGAGCAGCTGGAGGATCTGGTGGCGATCGGCAATCTCAAATGTCTCAGCAAAAGCTTATCTCTCAAATACTATAGAAAACGGGTCAACAGATCTAAAAGCTTTCAAAGCTCACAATGGCTATAACACAAAGATAAACAGAGAAACCACAAAAAAAGGCCGGAGATAGGCAAAGAGAGAGAATTGGAGAAACTTCTGCACTGAATTCGAAGGTGTCGATTACAAAGCAAGCCTACGGTGCGTACTTTTTGAGACGCAAACGATTCATTCTTGACATCCTTTTCTTGGAACATTAAAACCATAGGACACTCTAGGATGCTAAACAAAATACAGTTTTTTTCTCCTTGCGCAGATCACTGTGCGACAAGAACAGTGGATGATTGGTGAAGTCAGATAGGTGCCTTGCTGTTGACGGCAGCATTTCCATATACGTGGACGGTTCTAAGCTTAACGGTAGAGTTGGAGGAGAAGTGTACTGAAGGGACCTAGATCACCAACTTTCCTTCAGACTACTCGATAACTGTAGTGTCCACAGGCAGAAGTGTCAGCCATCATGGAAGTCTCAATAAGGACAGGAACGCAATGTGTCGGCAACGATATGCAGGCGGCTATCAAATCTCTTCCGAACTAACACTAAACTACTGCCTATCTCTTCAAAATAAGAACCGTGTACACCTCAAATACAGGCAGATTCTTACTGAAAAAGAATGCTTAGATATGCTCCTTGCCGCATGCAAGCAATGCTAAAAGAGGAGAGGTACCATCAGTCCAAGGAAAGATAGCTACTAACATCGGGATGTCGTGCATCTAAGCAACCCGGCAAAAGTGGGATCTAAAAGTGAGTAGGGATAAAATTTCCGTAGTTGTTGGAGTACTAACTGTGCACTGCCTTATTGGTATGCACCCAGAAAGTTTGGAAGTTGTTGCTGCAGGAATTGTAAAGGAAATGTAGAGGAGAATACGGTGGATCACCTCATCTGCACTGCCTAAGTGACACAAGACAGTTGTTGTTGTTGTAGCGATAAGAAAATTCCCCGAAGGCTTTGGGGAGTGTTATCGATGTTGATGGTCCTTTGCCGAATGCAGATGCGGTACGTTACGTTAACAAGCATCATAAAGGTACCATCCCGACCATCTCGGGAACGATTTGGTATGACCACATGAATCCTTCTATCCATCCGCCCTCCCACCCTCTAGATCCAGCAGGAATTCGGGGTCGCCAGAGCCTGCTGTTAATGAAACAGGATTCGCCACGGGTAGGTGAGGTTGACGTTGGGTTGCAGAAGTTATATAATGTGCTGGCAACCCCTTGAGAGAGTTGCGCAATTTGGTATTTTGGTCGCCTCTTACGACAGGCATACCTACCGCGGGTATATTCTAGGCCCCCTAACCCGCTGGGGGTTAGGCAGCGACAAGACAGTCCAAGGCAAGACAGTCCTTCCTGGGAGCTCCATTTCTGGATAATCTACGCCAAGTCGTGGAGTATGACAACAAGGACTTGTTACCCTTTATCAGGTCCTCAAAATGGTTCCAATGGTGTAAAAAAAATTTGGAAATTTTTGGGGATTTCCCTACAATTTCCCTTTTTATTTTATAATAAAGATATAAATAAAGATATATAAGAGTTCCATTATACTAAAATACCAATTTATCCAATCAAAGTTATAATACCCTGTGTACAAGTACAGCTGGGTATACAAATGAACACAATCCTACTCTTAAAAACATCCATTTTATTAATTAGTTTCTTTCACATTTTCTTCCCATCCAACAACCACGTAGCTTATCATTAACCAAATTACCAGTGTCATCATATATTTGTTGGCAAATTTGTTTATCGCTGCAAGCCTACCAGTGCCCTCTATCGACACCCTAAATATAATTGATGCAATGGACTACGCACCACATCCCAACGAAATTTTATCCATTCAACCAATATTACTTTATCCGTTAGCAGAAGATTCGCCACTCGAAGGACGTGAACTGGGCGATGTTGATAATGATAATGATGACAGTGAAATAATTTATGTAAAACTATTGAAGCGTAAAGCCTATCGACCAAAAAAACAAAACACCAATGATTTGTATGATGAAACCATTGACGCGCCGCATGAGCTCACCATGAGAGATATATTCAATGTTAAGGCGTTGACAAATGGCAAATTTAGTGAAAACCGTATCAAATTGTATCGGCTGCCAGAATTTTATGCGTTAAGCGTATATCATAAGGGAGATAAACAATGAACAGCTGTAGAATTTCAATGCTAATTAATTATACGTATATGTTTATATTATAAGAATTGTTTATTATTGTTTAGAATAAAATTTAATATAATTTAAAATTATAATATTTTGAATATTCGCATTTTTTTAGTTTTTTCTATATGTAAGTATGTAGGTAAATATAATTAAGTAAATAGTACATATTTTGTGGCTTATTGTGATTGATTTCTTAATTATGTATACGGTTAAAAAAAATAAATTTGTGGGTAGTATATAATTGCAGATCTAAATAATAAAAGAAAAAAATTAAACGGAACACACAGATACTCGTACATGCATATGGCGTATGTCATTGGAAAGCTTAGCAAAGGTTAAATATTTGGGCGGGTGTGTGATAAACAGGGCAACCCAAAGTATGCAAAAACATATTTTTTATATGACTCTTAACCATTAAACCCATGAACCAATAAACAGATCACACATTAAAAAAATTAGAAATAAAATAATTTTCCCCGCGTGCGATCACGCTTTTGACGGCATTTTTCATAGCTGACGCAGTGTTTATACTTTATTCCAATCGGCGTATTTTGCTCCGCTCCTACCTACTACAACATTTTTTAACTCAAAGTTATATTTTTGTCGAGTTGGAAACTAAATAATATCACTTAACATTTTTTGATTGAAGTTCTCATTGCATACGTATAAAAAGCTGATTATTTACAACTGACGATTGCATGAAACTTTGTTCGGCGTGAATTCATTGTTATTGTCTTAAGACATATATGCTCACATTTTAATCAGTGTTTTTGTATTTTTTTTACGGAATGTAAGCAAAAGATGTGTTCGGATGCGATAAGTTCTATATAATAACTGTGTTTTTTTTTTACATCTATAGACGTTTGGCGGCCACCGTGGTGTGATGTTAGCTTGCTCCGCCTATCACACCGTATGCCCTGGGTTCAACTCCCGGGCAAAGCAACATCAAAATTTTAGAAATAAGGTTTTTCAATTAGAAGAAAATTTTTCTAAGCGGGGTCGCCCCCGGCAGTGACTGGAAAGCGCTCCGAGTGTATTTCTGCCATGAAAAGCTCTCAGAGAAAACTCATCTGCCTTGCAGATGCCGTTCGGAGTCGGCATAAAACATGTAGGTCCCGTCCGGCCAATTTGTAGGGAAAATCAAGAGGAGCACGACGCAAATTGGAAGAGAAGCTCGGCCTTAGATCTCTTCGGAGGTTATCGCGCCTCACATTTATTTTTTATTTTTTTTTTCAGACGTTTACGCTTAAACTTTATATCGACTGCTAAGCGGCAAACTTTAAATACACCTCTGAAATTGCTGCGCATAAAATTAGTACTACTAAATTTCAATACGCATTATACTCAGATGTAACTGAAATATGTGTCTATGTTTCACCTCTACACTAATTCTATGTATCACCTCTGAAAATGGTGCGTGTCCACTATTCATCGCAACTGATTCAGCTATATGTTATACATTATGGCCATCAGAGGTTTGTGTCTCCGATTTTAGGTACACCCTGTTCTGTAGCTACTTATTTAACCACTGCTGCTAGATGGGTCTCCTAAGCATTACCAAAGCGAGGATAAGCGTTCTTTTACGCGCAAACGTAAAAAAAAAAAAACAAACGGCTAACAACATAAATATAGCTTAAAAACATTAAAAAAACACGCCGCAGCACAGATGTCGTGTCTCCGCTATTAAGCACAACTCGTCATGTATCGAGTTATTTAACTGCCTTATTCAACAATTGCCGCTAGATGGGTATCTTTGCGCGCCTAGCCTAGAAAGTTACAAACACACAAGTGAAGCTAATATAAGCATTAGGGTGGCCACACAATTTTAGAAATTTTCCGCTGGGGTACCGCCATAAAATATGCAAATAGATTAGAAAATGATATATACAAAGTTTCAGGCCAATCCGTTAATGTTAACACGTGCCTCATTGAGGTCAAAGTTAGGAAAAACAGCGATTTTTCAGAATAAATTTTTGTGTTTCGTCAGTAAAAGTGAAACCATTTATGCCAGGAACTTGACTCGTATTTGTATTGATTTTGATCTTAATAATATTTTTATAAAACAGTTATTTTTAGCAGTATTTAGTATTTATAAGATCAGGTCATAGTGGATATCCCTAATTTTTAATTTCTATGCAAACGTCTATGAACATTACAATATTCAATGGTATACGAGTCGAGTTCCTGGCATAAATGGTTTCACTTTTACTCACGAAACACTAAAATGTTTCCTGAAAAATCGCTGTTTTTCCTAACGTTGACCTCAATGAGGCACCTTTTAACATTATCGGATTGGCCTGAAACTTGGCAATAATCATTTTCTGATCTATTAGCATATTTTAGGAGGGTGCCCGAAAGATAGAACAAAAATTAAAATTCTCCATATACCTTGTAACCACCCTAATAAGCATGTTCAAAATAAGTAAGTTGAGTCAGTGGTAGCAGAGAGTGGTGTTTATTTTTTTAAGTTAAAGGATCTTTTATAAAACAAAAATGCTTGATTTTCCTCAAAGCAAAAATTTAATCCAACCATACAATCATGTACAGATCTACAAGAAAATGAGATATGTATAGTAAAGCGCAAGCTTTTTTGGAGAAATAATATTTTTAATTTTTTTGAGTCTTTATTTCGTTCAGAAAATAAAAATTTTTTTAATGTTTTATTTATACATATATGACACTACTTTATTATGTCTTGGACGCCAAGTTAGAATAAAATAATTTTAAAAAAATGTTTTAGTTAAACGGTTTTATTGAAAACAATACTTACATTAAGTAATAATAATACTAAAAGCTAGAAAATAATTAGGTAGGTCCTTGGTATTAGTCATCACACTTCTCATCAATCTAGAGCGTTGATCAGACAATTCAATTTCTAAAAATGTGAGGTGTAGCATAACTTTATTAAGGTTCAGTTGGTCCTATATATGACTATCAATAGAAATTTGATGCGTCCAACGATTTTATTTAATTGACTGATCAACGCCCTATATTGAGGAGGAGTGTGATGACTAGTACCTAGGACCTACCTAATTATTTTCTAGCTTTTAGTATTATTATTACTTAATGTAAGTATTGTTTTCAATAAAATCGTTTCGTCTTTATTTAATTGCCTATTATTTCTCATTATATTTAGTTCATTTAGTGACTCACTATTACAAGGACTCTTTCCTGTCAATTTGTTACAATCTAAGTCCTCAATACATAATCCTTCCAAAGACCTTACTCTACTCTGCGCCACGTATGATTGATTGTCCCTCCTCGAACTCCAAAATATTTTGATGTCACTTCTACCGGACTGTATGTAATATTTGCTCGGAATATGAGCCAAATCGGTCCACAAATACGATTTTTTTAAATATCTTGATCCTTGCGCCACCCAGCGGCGTATAAGCATATTTAACGGTATATAAGAACCTTAAATGCATATTTTATGCATAAATTTAGACTTTAAAAGCGCCTAAAATCAGTAGTTTTTTTTTTTTTTTTTTGCATATTTTGGGTTGCCCTAGTGATAAACAACAATCGCCACCAAATTATAATGTGAATATCGTGCGTCCATTGAATGGGCACAATTCAGACGCAAAAGTAATATTTTATTATGGAGGCAATGAAAGCGGGTTTCTAAATAAAATAAAAAATTTGGTGTGGTGCAAATTTACCAAAAAAAATTCTAAATAAATTGGTCAATAGTTCAATTGATTAAATTGTACTTAAATTTTTTTTAATAGTTTTTAAATAGTACTAAATATGTTGCATGTAATCCTAAATGATATGATTAGTGAAAGGAGAAATTTGACAGTTAAACGACCGACATGTAAAATAAATTTGAGCATCTATCACTGTTCACCGGTGACAATCGATTTCGCATATGTAGAAAGAAAAGTAAGCTACAGTTCAGTGCCAATATGAGACAACAGCGCATATTTATGTATAACTTAGGCATGGTTTTTCAATGTGAGTTTAAGCTACAGTTAAAGTTGACTTGAGTTTGACCTTGCCACTTTGTTCGATAACATAAAATTTTGCTGTGCATTTCAGCTTAAGCGTTCGAAGGGCCGCTCTGTCGCGGTATAGAAATTATTTGACAGATATCGCATTGTAGCCGCCATCGTGAGTGTAATTAGACCTACTATCGCAAACGAAATCAGGCCCATGAGCCATGGTGGCGATGGGAAACCAACTGATTGCTACTTTTTTCATTTGATTTGACATTACAAACCTTCGATACATACTGTGATTATTACTTCAGTGAATTACAAAAACAAAATGCATTGAAAGACTTTTTCGGAGGAAAGCATTGAAAGCCTCAAAGTCAGTACTCGTATTTGGGCAGTTTGGTGCTTCCCGACATGCGCGGGGAAGTTGATCTTACCAAATAGTTTAAGTGAAATACACAACGGACATTGGAAATAATTAGTTCCAGGAGAATGTGCATTAAAATGCCGCTACTTGGTCTCTCCTGCCGTGCAGCACAGCTATCAACGTCTGTTGGGGTCACTTTGTAATATTTTAAAGTCCGAAAGAAGGAGGGCGGCAACCGAGAGAGGCATAAGCATAAAGGAAGTAGGAAAAGGGGTATAGAAAAGAGAGAGCAAGAACGGTCGGTAGAAACTTCTGGAAATTAGTTTAAAATTAAGCTAAGGCCAAGACATCCAAATACTTTTATTTTTTCAAGGAAATACAGTCCCTGTTTCGGTCAAAGTACTGGTCCGGAGAAATTGAAAACGGCTCGATCTTATTTAAATGTTCTTATCAGTTTTCTTGCCGATGAATTTCATATTCATGATCCCAAATGCCATAAGAAGTGACTCCCACTATTCCATTTCAAAAATGTATCATATTTTCACATTTACTATTTTAGTAGTAATGAAGTTTGAGTTTGACTGGAAATTATTTTTGTATACCGTATCCATAATAAAGTATATAAAATATTCAAGAGTTCGCCATTGAGAAATTCCTCGACTCCGCCCTCGACCTGACACGCTAGGAGTACAGCAAATGTGTAGATGAATGGAACAAGCCTAATGCAAAATATCCCGTAGAGTAGTCCTATCAATGGTTTAAGCGCAAGATATTCCAGTCTTTTCCTCGCAGGTACTTTTAATTTCGCTTTATTTGGCACATTCGATCCATCAACCTTTGCTCGATCTACTTTCCTTGACTTTCGTGGTCTCTGTCGAATCTCCTCCACCAGCACTCGCTTACTGCTGAACCCTTTTTCTAAACTGAAGTTAAGTGGCACATCTTGGTTCTCATAATGCATCACCCTTCTCTGCATATCGATCTTGATGTCATGGTCAACCAAGAAATCCACTCCCAATATAACTTCATCAACAATCTCCGCCACAACAAATTTGTGTAAAACCATGACCTTCCCAATCAATACTTCACATATCACTTCTCCCTGAACTTGGTTATACTCGCCAGTGACCGTACGCAACTTTGCTCCAGGTAACGGTTTTACTCTCCTGTTGACCAAGTCAGATCGGATCAAGGAATGATATGCGCCCGTATCTACAGTCAGTATTCGTTCGTTGCCATCCACATTCCCTCTGACGGTAAGACTGCTCGATTTTCTACCAATTTGCGACACAGATATCACAGGGCATTCAATAGCTGGATCTAGCTCTCTGCCTCTTACTCGCTCTTGCTCATCTCCTCCAGCTTTGCGTTTACGCCCACCCACATTGTTGGAACTATTAAGGCCAAGATCGCAATGACGTGCAATGTGACCGGACTTCCCGCATTTGAAGCATTTCATAACTCCTGCATTTTTCTGTTGTGATCCCTTCAGAGCTTCCAAAATTGCGTCTACCCACTCTGGCCTTTCTACTTCCACACGGCGTGCTTTGAAAACTGGCTTACACAGAAGCGACGCTGTTTCCTGAATCAGGGCTTGTGACGCCGTTTCTGCGAAAGTTGGCTTTGGGTTTGCGTATGTAGCCCGCTTAGTTTCCACATCTCGTATGCCATTTATGAAACTCTGGATTTTTACCCTTTCAGTGTATTCCACGGGTGCGTCCGCATTTGCGAGATGAGCCAACCTTTCAACATCTGAAGTAAACTCCTGCAAAGTCTCGTTAGCTTTTTGGTAGCGGTTTTGCAATTCTATTTGAAATATCTGTTTTCTGTGTTCGCTTCCGTATCGTCGTTCTACAGCAGCCATCAATGTTTCATAACTGTTCCGTTCATACTCTGGAATCGTCTGTAAGATTTCCGCTGCAGGCCCTTTCAATGCCACGAACAGTGCAGCAACTTTATCTTCCGCATTCCAGTTGTTCACTGCTGCGGTCTTCTCAAACTGTAGCTTAAAGACCTGGAAAGGAACAGAACCGTCAAAGGATGGTGTTTTTACCTTTGGATTACTCGCTGAAACTGCTGGACGATTTAATTGTAACTGCTCCATACGACCCTTCAAATCATCGACTTCTGCCTGAAATTGAGCAATTTTTGCATCCTGCGCTTCCAGCTTTGATGTTACCCTTGCTTCCTGTGCTTCTAACTGTGAAGACATTTGTACCACCTGCAATGATAAGCGCTCCTCTTGTTCTTCCATCTTTGATGTTATACGGGTTTCCTGCGATTCCAGTTGTGAAGAAATTTGTGTCGACATTTCTGAAATATGTGTTGCTTGTGCTTCAATCTTCGCTGTTATACGGTTCTCCTGCGATTCCAGTTGTGAAGAAATTTGTGTCGACATTTCTGAAATATGTGTTTCTTGTGCTTCAATCTTCGCTGTTATACGGTTCTCCTGCGATTCCAGCTGAGTTTCCATCTTGGATGTAATATCTGTCTTTTGCGATTCCAGTTGAGATGACATGTTGGTGGATATTTGTGATGACATTTCCGACATTTGTGCCGATATTGCAGCCAATATCATGTTCAGGTCTGTGTTCGTCATTGTCTGCGGTGTTTCTTCCATTTTTGTTATTTCCTCGCCATAAAGATGAAAGTCATACTCTTCCACATCAATTCCTTCTGCTTCCATTGCCTCTCGTAGCCGTGCCTGAAGTTCCAGTTTAACGCCGCTTGTATTCAATCCACGGCTCTCCAACTCCTTCTTTAGTTGCTGGATCTTCAAATCACTGAACTTTGCCATGTCCTTGTTGTTTTCTGGAATTTATTCAACAATTCCTCTTCTGACACCAATTGTAACGAATTTACTGCAAATCCTCTTATTTGCCCTTTTGCTAAGTTCGAATCACTAAACTGTTGAATAAATAACTCCAATATTGAATAATGGAAAAATGTCCTTTATTAAAGAACTTCACAATAACACTTATACTTTGCTACTCGCTGACTTAATAACCAAACTGATTGATAACTCAAATGAAACTCTACTATTGGCCGCCAGATCGCGTGCTTAATCAAACAGATTGATAGCTCAACTCAAACTAAATTACTTCTTACTCGCCTGCCCCGCTTTTATAGTTTACGCTGCATACTTCTAGGCTCTTCCATTTCCAGAACTTACCAACTATATTCGTGTGTGTATAGTTCTCATATAGTTTCTACTTGTTTACAATTGTCTACTTTTTAGCGCTTCTCAGATGTGCATATGCGAGTTTGTAGTTTACAGTCTCCCGCACACACATAAGCGTATAAGTAAATTCATCTGTGTGTGACATCTCATCTCTCGCTGCCTTGTATGGAAATGTTGCTCGTCGGAATGTGTACATATGTGTAGACGCAATTATTGATTCGTTTATGTAGATACATAATGATTGAATTATTGATGTGAATTCACGTCACTGCTTAGCATCGGCCTGGAGATGGCAGCACTCCTCAGTTTTGCTAATATTCGTAACAATATATACATAATTTCGCGGCCACCGTGGTGTGATGGTAGCGTGCTCCGCCTATCACACCGTATGCCCTGGGTTCAACTCCCGGGCAAAGCAACATCAAAATTTTAGAAATAAGATTTTTCAATTAGAAGAAAATTTTTCTAAGCGGGGTCGTCCCTCGGCAGTGTCTGGCAAGCGCTCCGATTGTATTTCTGCCATGAAAAGCTCTCAGTGAAAACTCATCTGCCTTGCAGATGCCGTTCGGAGTCGGCATAAAACATGTAGGTCCCGTCCGGCCAATTTGTAGGGAAAAATCAAGAGGAGCACGACGCAAATTGGAAGAGAAGCTCGGCCTTAGATCTCTTCGGAGGTTATCGCGCCTTACATTTATTTTATATACATAATTTCACTTCATAAATGGAGATTTATTCGAATGCCCAACTTTGGTGTTTGAGTCAAACTTTTTTTACACCTTCCAATAGTATTATACTTTCGACAATCTCCTCGGCAACTGAGTATAATAACTTTATTCAATTGAAATACCACCAACCCCATTGCTTTTTTAAACCATTAGTCCTAATCAGTGGCGGATCCAGGCTGTTTTTTGAGGGGGGCGATTTCAGTCAGTAATTGTTTCTCCCAATAGCTGATGTGTTTTGAACAAAGTTCATATCAAGATACTTTATACGTGAAAATGCAAGACAAAACAACAAGGGAAACGTATAGCAGACCGGTATTTTTTAGGGGTAAATTTATTAGTATTTTTTTACATTTTTTAATAATTTCATACACATATTTGGTTTCATTTAGTTATTCAAATTAACAATAGTACATTCAATTTTTTGACATCATTTTTATCTTCTGCATAGTTCTTATTCACACAGTAAATTTAATTCTATGCTTCCCTTTTTTTACATATCTTTCAATTATATGATCAATATCAATCTCAATATCGAAATGGGTATTTAAAAGTGCAAGACCAGTGTGTCTGTTCTGCGACATTGTGGAACGTAACCACGTTTTCAACCGGCGAAGTGTCGAAAAACTCCTTTCAGCACAAGCATTGCTAGCTGGAAGCGTGGCCAGAATTTTGATAAGAGCATTTATTGATGGAAACGCATATTCATTTCAATCATTTAAAACTTTTACAGCTGATAGTGGACTTGATTTTTTTTTGTTGCTTATCAGACCAGCGATCTGACCATCGTACTCTCCATCTAGATTAATTATTTCCTCAAATAAGAGAAGCGTATCGTTTACCAAAACCTTGGACAAGCTCTTTAGACAAATTCTTTTTTTTGCTGTTTAGTATCTTTGATGATTCCCGATGGGAGTTGCAAACAAATTAAGATTAAAAACTTGTAATGTATCTTCAGGTAATCTACCTTGTAAATCAAGAATGATATGATCAAGAAAAGGTATATAAATTGCTTTTCGATAATACTCTTCAGCGTCTGATAAAGTGTAATTCGCTCGATATATTTGCTTTTTAGCAATTCGTGGGAGGACAATATCAAACTTCAACTCATCTGCTAAAGCGACTATTTTTTTGTGAAGTCCCGAAAAAGGACTTTCTGCTTCAAGTCGATGGTTTTTTAATGTTCGCAAAGTGTCACTCAATGCTTCAGAAGCTTGATTCAAATCTATTGACGGTGTTTGCGAAAGTAAGCTTAGTGGCCGTGTAACAGAAAGTACATTGCTCAAACAAATCATTGAAATCACGAACTCTGTCTCGCAAATAGATTTCAACATAGAACGGGCTTCAGAACTTATTGAATCTTGCCATGTAGAAATTTCTTGAAACGAAGCAACAATTTTTGTGATGTTTTCTTCAAACTGCATTATACCATCATGTTTTTCAGACCAGCGTGTTTCACATAGTCCACTTTATGATTCCTGCAGATGTTTTTTGAAAACTATGGTACGTTTTGGAGACTGATTTGGAAAACTGATAATTTTTTTCATCAACGTAATACAATCCCTTGTTTGAAGAACTTTCGACGTTTTCGTGAACGAGTTATTAACATAATTGTTGAAACACGGACAATGATTAGCATTGGTACATGTTTTAATAAGTTCCTGCACAGCTCCCTTAACTTCTGATGTCATTACAGAACATCCATCCGTTCCAATTCCAACGCAATCTTCGAAGGGTAGTCCTAAATTATTAAAAATATCGATCACTATGTGTGGCAAGGCTACACCTGTACATTTTTTTCCCCATTTATAACATCTTCTTTTCGGATCGAATCGTACGCATCAAGAAAAGTTACAAAATCTTCGCTTATATTGCCATCATATAAATACCGCAAACGAAGGCTGAATTACTCAGTAAGACTACAATCAGCAGTTTCATCGAAAATAATTACAAAAAATCTAGCTTTTTTAACCCTCTCTATCAAAATATATTGAATTTCAACTTTGCAGCATTGAATAAGATCGTTTTGAGTCGTGTTGGTTATATAAGCAGCTCTTGGATGTGTAGAATTTAAAAGTTCTTCAAGCTCTTTATGACCTGCAGCGACTAAAAATTTCAAAATTGCCCTAAAATTACCCTCGTTTGTTACTGATCCAGAAAAGTTAAGTTTACCGTCATCTCTATGGCCTCTTAATGCTAAATTCTGTCGCCCACAAAGAACAATAGTTTTTATAATAATCTCCAACAATCTTCTATTTTTCTCAACTTGTTCCATGCGATGAGAAGAAAGCAAATTAGTGATTTCCCTTCCTGGATTTTCATAAGTATTTATGAAATCTTGACTAAAAAGGGCTGACTTACGCCCCGATTCTGAGCGTTACCGGTAAAATAGTTCCCAGAAGATTATGTAACCGAATATCGTTACCAGTTCCTTTATTCGCGATTCTGGCCCAAGTGGTAATGCTGTCATCGCCGAGAAACTCACCAGTGTCTGTGGAGAAATTTGAAAGGTAGTTTTCTTCGCTTTCACGGTTGCCACTTTGGTCCTCAATGAGTTCAAGGAATTCCAGAACTATTGTGCTGTTAAGCCACGCAAGGTAATTGAAAACTAAGTATCTTGGCACATGAAATATTTTAACTCGAAGACAGAAGGAAGCAAATGCAAAAGAGATTTGATTTCGGGAGAAATGTTTTGTATAAAATTATACCCGTAGGTGCTAGCAGAACCCCTGAGGCCTGGGATCAAAACTCACACTTACTGAATCTAGGCTCTGATATGAAGTTTAAACGTTAAGGGAAAAAGTAAGCATCTATAAAAATAGCACTAACAAAATTGTCTAATTTCAATTGTGATTTACTGAGTTTTCCACATACATAGTTCGGCAAACACCAGAACATAAATTTTGAACCGTTTCTTACTAAAACCTACATTTTATTTTATTGCAATCAACCACATAGTGCTAGAACCAAGAGCTTTGTGACCAAAACTAGGTTCACAACGTTTGGTTGGTAGAAGACATAGACTTATCTTATGTCAAACTATAGTATCATTTTTGGTTGCATGCATATATATTTGTTTGTTCAGCTTGAATTAAAGGAAAGTCTTCACTATTTTTAGTAAAATTTTATATGGAAACATCCTAAAATTTTATATTTTATACTAATAAAATAAAACAAAAATGGTGTGGCAACCGTGTTCGCTTTACCGTAAGTGTCTCACTTGTATATACGAGGTTAACGAATAAACGGAACGATGTGTATATGCATATTATGCATAAGTTTCTACATAGGTATATTGTAATTTATTCTGTGAAAGTACATAATGTAAACAAATATGTATAGCAAGAGGCAACACTTTTTTAATATTATTTTTACTTATTTGCGCTTACAATTCTTTATTTTTCAGTTTTGCCTTCTTCTAAACAACAGCTGTTGTGTGGTTATTTCGATGTAACCACCTACTTTTGTGGGTAAACAATTATCTGGCTACTTTCGCGGGTAGAATACCAAAAGGGTGTAAAAGTTGCCACATGATTTCGTTACCGTGGTGAAGAATGTTGTTACCACCCTAGAATCGGGGCGTTAGAGTGATATTTGTTAATAGCGTGGTTATTTAGTACACCTTCTTTACCGGACAACTTTCCAAACGATGTCACAGGAACTTTGACAAGTGCATTGAGAGGAACATTCGATTTCGAGTCACCAGTATCACTTGCAAATAAGAAACAGTATTTACAAAAACATCCTTTTTTTGTTCAAAACAAGCCACTCATATTCAGTTAAAAAATGATGTTTAAAGTATTGCTTTTCTATTTTTCCTTTTTTTCTTTGACTCGAAAAAGGAAAGAAATAGTCCTTCGGTGGTACCCAAGGATGTTTTAGTAAGTTGAACTTAAATCATCTAATAAATGTTTTTTTCTCACAAAATTACCTATGTCGTATTTTTCAACAATAGATTTTTGTGAAAGTGATATATGTAGGTACATTCGAACCCCATTCAGTATTCGTAGATGTTGAATGCAACGTTTTCTCATTATTATTATCACCCAACAATGTATTAGCGTCGCGACCAGTATGAGTTAAGAGAGGAACAGTACTTCCGTTTTCTACATTTGTATCATCGCAGACCTGTTCTTAAAGTTTTGGCAGCTTGCAAAAATATTCTTTGATGCTCTTGATAGCTCGTCGCTTCTTATCATCTTTTCCGTCAGAGTTTCCGTCCTGTAAATATTTATTTCACGTTATTCAAGAATTCTCTTTGATTCACGTAGAAGCAGTGAGCAATATTTGCATGTTATAAAGTTTATCTACTTGAATTTTTTTTTTTGATGCTGATTGATGTAGCGAATTAGAAATACATACGTAGACACAAGATTCCTCTTTTGATATTAAAAAAAAATCTATAAAAACAAGTTATATGCACTTGTTTTCTTGCCGCAACTTCAATATATGCATAAACCTATTATATCCGAGTGATCTCACGAAAAAACGCTGGTGCAAATATATTGCTCGCTACTGTTATTTATACTCGACTGTTAAAAAGCAGTCTGATTCATGAAATTTTATTAAATATTTAACGATCATATGAAAATAGCAATGTATGCTCGATGGAAAACCCGAATCATACTTTAATGGAAAATTCGTACTTACCATTTTCGAGTTCCTCCGCCCTCGGTCTTTTAGTTTGCTGGTTATCTGTCATTCGAACTTCCAATTGTCGATTAATTACCGAACGAGTCGGCAAATCGAATGAATTAGGTTAAATTTTTTAATATTCTAAGGTTAATACATTAGAATCGCAAAAAAGTTAACCAAAACACAAGCTTTAACACAAGTTAACACAAGTACACAACTCACAAGTTTAAATGCCCATGACTAACTACATTCGCGCCACACGACACCGACAATAATTTTTCACACAGGAATTCGGGGAATACTCGCACTTTTTTTTATTGCCAAACAAACGGTAGATTTGAAAAAATTGATGAGCTCAGAAAAGTTAACCAAGACATAGTTAACTTTTTAGAGCGGGACGTGGACGCTCATACTCGGTCAACTTAGCCGAGCGATTAACAGTGTGCGGACTTTAAGATTTTGTTTAGTGGTAGATTTTTCATAATGGTAGATTTATGAAAAAAGTGGTAACATTGTATTATATTTGAAATATTTTTAAGTAGTGAATATTACTCACTTCTTTTCCTATATATACATAGCTAGGTGGAAGTGGCAGTTATGTACTAAAAACCTAAAGGAAAAGAGATTAAATGGTGATTAAATCATCGCTAGGTGTTATTTTCAGTTTTATAAAACTATTCTTCTACAAATAATATTGTTTCTCTTCTCAAAAAATTGTGGAAAAGCAAAGGTTTCTTCTTCAAAAACTTCTATAAAAAAAACTACCACCTTTTTCGAGCTTGCGTGGTAGAACTTCAAATAAAAGAAAAATAGTGGTAGAAGTCCGAACACTGGCGATTAACTTTCTCGCGATTCTACTCCCTGCAAAAATTGTTGGATTACGTGTTTCATTTTCTTCATGTTGGAGTACTCTAACAGTACCCCTTCGCAATGCGTTTGCGGACCACCATCAGTCGATCATTGCTCGTTTTTTAACGACCGTGATCACGACACGATGACGATCGATCAGAGTTGCCAAAAGTAAAATATTGCATACAAATACCTGATAATAAAATTTTACTATGGCAACTCTGATTAAATGCAACCGCGCACTGGTTTTATGTATACATACTATAGTATAGCCAAATATTAGTTTCTTCATCCACGCAAATGATAAATAACATAAGAATATTCGTAGTATAAAATATAAAAGTTGTATTGCCCCTCTTCATTTACTTTCATTTTAAATTAAATTCACTCCGATAGTTCTTTCCGACACAATTCCTCTTTAGTACTTTGGCATATGATCCCCTGTGGGTGCTCCATGGAGTACTACAGCGAAAGTACTTTGGAAAGTACTCTCACGTATGTACTCTATGGAATACTCACAAACAAAGCGTGAGTGGGATAACCTACTCCTCTCCTAGGACATCGCAATGTTAATTGGAGCACATTTTTTGTAAGAATACAGATTAGTTTTGGAACACTCCTATACTCCTAAAGGAGTATTCCTTACACTATTTATGGAGTACTCGCGTTTTTTGAAGGGCTGTAATTGAATATGTGCACTGCAGTTTATACAGAGTTGACAAATGCCCAGAAGAAAGTGGTGCAAAATGTGTACAGTGAGAGTGAAGATTCTGAATAAACTTTATTCAATAAAGTAAGGTTTGATTCAGTATGTTATCAACAGCGCAAATATTTCTGAGAATTGGACTGATTTGCATGAGCATTCTTACTGTTGAGCGCTAATATTATTTGAAAATTGATACTCGATTAAAGCATGCATACAAAAACTGCATTATGAAAAGTAACGATCAAATACCCATCATTATATTTATACAAATACTGCATATAAAAAGTGGGCTTCTGGGACTTCGTGAAAACAATTTTGTTCCGAATAAATTTTGGAAAAACAAATCTAGTCTGGGGGGAGGGAGGCGATCGCCCCTTCGCACCCCCCCCCCCCCCCCTCTCAAACCCGTTACTGGTCCCAATGCACTGAATGTTTACAGAAGTAAGTTTCTTTGTAGTGAATATGATTCACTTATCGAAATACAATGACAATGTTTCGATATAATTAAGCTCATCAATCATTACAAGTAATTCTTTCTGCATGTAACAAAAGTTGACTAAATGGTTGGCGCCACTGGTGTGAAGTCAATATCATTGGCCAACTTAAATCATTTCATTTTTGTCGCTAACCGACTGGAGTTTGACCGCGAAATAACTAAGTGACAAACAAATAAAATGTCTTATATTTATTTGAGCATTATTTTATTACTGAGTTTGCTCACTGGGCAAATTGCAGGACAATCTTCATCTACGCCCACAGCAGCGACACCACAGTATTGCAATGAGTCATCAAGTATGGCAATCGATGTCAATCAAGTATGCATTGAAATTGGTAAATATAAGAATTGTATATTATGTAATAAATTTCAAACATTCACAGATATCTGGTATTTGGTATGTGTTGGCCACAAATCCTGCACCCAAGGGCAATTATCTTTGTGCTCAAGTCAATCTCACCGTAGTACCAAATAATGGTTTAAACATTTCACTTACCTATTCAAACACACCGACTTATCCATGGGTTAATTATACCATGTACAGTAATACCGTGGTACAAGCGAACAATTCGGCTGGTTTAAACGTATCCTTAACCATGAATGGCAATTCGTATCCTTCCACGACATATAAAGTGCTTGACACCAATTATGTCAGCTTTACCTTAATTTGTGGTTATACGAATATTTCCGATGTTAGTACGTACTTTGCTACTGTTTTGACGCGTGATCGTTATGTCAATTCTACCATTTTGACGGGCTATGAAACTATGGCGCAAGCTAATTATAGCTTATTCAGTAATAAGTCTATGACGACTATATCACAAACTGCAAGGTAAAACGAATTAAAATTTTTTTTTATTTGATCATTAAAATTTTCTTATATAGCTGTTCGGCGAATGATGGAGTTTTGACCATACAAATGGTTTCGTTTTTGATGGTTCTCATGTATGCTGTCATAGCTTTATTCTGTTGAGAGTGAGGAGTTAAGCTTCAAACTTTATAACTTTTATTTATTTATCTAACTAATTATTTAAAAAATTTAATTGCGATCTTTATTTCATCAAAATAACTTTTAAAAAAATAAATATTCTCTCCAGTTATTTGGTAAAAATGTTATTCATGTTTGTCTTGTAGAGATAAAAACACTCCCCGAAAGTTTTGGGGAATATCATGGATTACTAGTATACCCGGCAGACTTTGTCCTGCACGAAAATTGATTTGCCTACATTCAACAAGAAAGCCTCGCTTCCTCTCATTTCTCTCTATACCATTCTCGTCTACTTAATCCTCCATTCTTCTTCTTAAGTATGCCTATCCCTTATTTAACTTCTCTCCCTCTAACTCCAACTCTCACTCCCACTCTAACTCCCACACAAATCCCACTCTCACAGCACCCTCGCTCATATATGGAATCTCTTTTAAAAATGTTTGATACCTTGTTCATATAATTGCGGGGATAGAGCAAATTTAAATTTTTCCTAATAGGGGCCCGCCCCGCCTACTTTTCCAAAAAAATTGTCTTAACCATCTTTGAACCATAGCGAACGAAAAAAAATAATTATCGAAATCGGTCAAGCCGTTTTTAGTTTTAGCGAAACTAAAGCACAGCAATTAATTTTTACATATGAAAATGATGCTTCCTTTATCGGTATTGACACGGTTCGCTCCGGAAATAGGGTACTAGGCCGATCATGCCGGGAACGATTAGATATGACCAGGCAAAACCTCTTAATTATGTGGAGTTTAGTAGCCTCATACGATATATATTCTTACTGTGTGGATATTCTTAATCTGCTGTGGTTGTGGAGGCCTAGCATCAACCAATTGTTTAGGCGATTTGACCAAGGACCCTTCAAACTTAGGGCGTATGAATGTGACGCCACTCGAAGTAACAGATGCCTGCCAACAATCTAGGCCCGTATAGTGTTATACGATTACGGATGGAAAACCAATTTCACTCAAACGATGAATATAATTTTCAAACCAACTGTATAAATTATAACAAATCATTGATCTAAATGGTATGCTTGGTCATTAGTTCACATATGTCACTAATTGGGTTCAAATTCGCAGAGCTATTGCTGTTTAAAAAACGGATTTCCATTAAGGTCCCGAATTGGGATAGGCCTAAATTAGTAGGGGTAACCATTCAAGAGGTGCAAAGTACAATATATAATTGTCAGGCCTATACTTTTTTATCCTTGCCCTTGTTACGTGGCAAACAATCTATCAATGATTAGCATAACGGGAGCCCTAAAAACTTACCCGAAAGATTCATTGCATGCCATTTTGCACATCCCGCCTGCGGACCCAATGGCCAAAAGTAAAGTGTTAACAACTGCAACAAGGCCTCGGCAGTACAGCGTAATCGAAATTCTAGAGGAGGATATCTTAAGCTTCAGTCGCGTTAACATATACATTGATAGTCACGCAGCCATCAAGGCAATAATCTCACACAGCACTTCTTATAGCATTCCAACAGCAAGACGATTGGAATCCGGTGTATTCCGAACTCATGCTGAGCGGAATCTGATGCATTCCGCCAGTATAAGATCTTATTAGTGCTCTTATTTCTTACTATCATATTCTGAAATTAAATTGTAGTTTTAAATAATATACATATTTCTATGTTTCTAATATAACATTTTTGAAATTTCGATATATTTAAATTTTAACTTTTGAGTTGTATATATGTACATATTGTGACGAATATTAGTAACACTAAGTCATACTCTCATCACTAATCTGATACTAAGTAAATAAAGCCAAAACAACTGTTTAGGCCAGTGGCCTAATTAATTTCCTACCGGGTAACCGCCCTCGACTTAACTATTTTTTCGTTTGTCAGCAAGCAACGGCTAACTTCAAATTGTCCTCTTGATCCAGCATTTTCTTTCGTTAAGAGAGAGAATTCGGGGTTCGGTGGCGATTTGGAAGTTGCCGTCGGCTCTGATTTAGTTTGCCTGCCAACAAGTCACCAGCTGTCCCTGCGTTTGTCAAAATTTTAAATCGTTAGGATAATCAAAATACACAAAACGTAAGTTCCTAAATTCCTTTCATTGTGTTAATATATGTACATACACAAAAGAAATAAAGACTGATTTTTAATTATTATACATATTCCTATGCATAAATACTAATTATCTTGTTTTTATTTCTTTTCGCAAAACACAATTGGTTTCATTCCCGCCGATTGTGTTCATGGTCCTTCGTAGCCGTTCTACGAACAAGCAATATTTCCTACAATAGCTTTGATATCAAAGGAGGAAAATTTAAGCCAACAGGTGCCGAACATTTAAACATATAAATACAAACATATTCATCCTACTCCCACATACACCAAAAAGAAAAGTAAAATACAGGTGAGTTTTTCTATTTTATTGTATAATTGAATAAAATAAGAAAACGAGATAAAAGGTGTTTAAGTGATTTCCGCGGATTTTTCTGAAAAATATTTCAAATTGTGCGCGAGTGATTTGGTGTTTTTTGTTTTTTTTTTTGTCTTCCAATACCAATTTGTATGTAAAGATCTTCGGTTAGCGCCATCTTTATAGTGTCCGTCCGAAAGAACATAAACAAAACAAAAAGTGGTAATTCAATTATTTTGCAGGGAGTACTTATTAGAACCTTCCAAATTAATTAAAATAAATATATAGAAAAGTGTCCAAATTAATTGTTTTTATAATCGTTTTTTAACGCGTTGCATTGTTTGCCAATTACACTTTTTTGGCCGCGCCAACATACGATCTAAATTGCCCATTGAACATTGTTTTTTGTTTTACAACAACACAGCACTGCACTATTCACTTCAATTGAATTAATTTATTACCACTTAGTTCAGAAAAACACCAAAATCACTCCCATCGAGTTTATTTCCGCAATTATTATTGTTGAAAACAATTTAAGTTAAAAATAATAGCGATTTGCGATCGCATTATTTAAAACAAGTGCAAGAAAAACGAAATTAAAGAAGTAAACAAATCAAGGCGAATTTGCGTATATACATGCATTATAGTGGTGGGTGGTGAGCAACTACAAAGGAGTGCATATCCCGAAATTAGTACTGCGAATCCCGAAACCTCAAAAAGGAAGTTTAAAAATACATTTTCACCGGTATTTATTTTAAATAAAGTGTGCAATTATTTTCCAAATAATTTGTGATTATTTTTGAAATAACAAATAAATATTTTATACTTAAATTTCGTGTTTTTTTCATTTTTCCCCTCACCTATTTAGTTGTTTTATACTAATATATCTAGATTTTGTTGAGTTATTTCGGGATTTTAGTTGGCGTTCTTATTGAAATTTATAGGTTCTTTCAAATTCACCCCATTTACAACAATAAAAAGGGAGTTTCAAGCACCACAGTGCTATTTCGGTAACGAGTTTGAAATTTTTAACGGCAAAAAGTTAGCTATACCTGTAGGCTACTTAAGTTTTACGCCAATTTTAATAATTTTGGATTTTAAAAACACTTTAGCACTACGTGCGTTTTTCGGATTTCGTCCAAGTTTTTAATAATACAAAGTAAATTTTTTCATCCAACAAACTAACAAAAAATGGCAAGTTTCAACCAATTAGTTGAGTCCTTGATAGACCTCGAGGCGGACTTTCGTGAATTCGAAAACCCCAATCAATCAGTCATCGAAACCCAAAGGGAGGAGGCTAAAGAGCTGTGGGGCAACATAAAACGCAGCTATAGTGAGTTTCAGGGGTCAGATGCTGCAACATCTTCCAAAGAGGCTAGTGCAGCGAAGAAAAAGTATGAGTTAGCGTATACGACTTATATGAAGTGCATAGAGTTGATAGGTGACCTAGCTACAAAGCAAAAAGGTAAAGCCTCTGAAAAATCAAGCGATGACTCGGTTAGGGAACGCAATATTAGGCTTCCGTCTTGTGATACCGAAGTTTTTAAGGGAGATTATTTGTCATGGCCAACATTCCGTGACTTATTCACGGCCATTTACATAAAGAATCAGGGGCTCGCCTCAGTAGAAAAATTATGCTATTTAATACAAAAAACTGAGGGCGAAGCAAGAGAAATAGTAAGCAAATGTCCCCTTACAAATGAAGGTTTCGAAACCGCGTGGATAAACCTGACCGATCGTTATGAGAATAAACGAATTCTAGTTAATAGCCAATTGAAGATCCTCTTCAACCTCCCCCCCCATAGGAACTGAATCTGGAAGTGCAATCAAACAACTGCAGCGGGGAATAAATAATTGCATTTCGGCACTCCAGATTCATAAAGTTGACATATCGAATTGGGATGCGATCATTACGTACCTCTGCTCCACGAAACTTCCGGAAGCTCCGCTTTCCTTGTGGGAGCAATCGGTTCAAGATAAAACCGAAATCCAAAAATGGAGTGATATGGACAAGTTTCTAACAAGTCGGTTCCAGACTTTGGAAACTATTTTCGATTTGCGAAGCTCACAGCCGACCAAATTTCAACCCCCCAAATCACATAACGAAGGGAACAGCAAAAAATTGAATAATTTTCAGGCAAGCGTATCAAATGCGAAATGCAAACTCTGCAGTCGTGACGCTCACCACATTTGATCCTGCTCACGATTCCTAAAGATGACTCCGTCTGATCGCAGTAAGCATGTGAGAAGAAACAATTTGTGTCTAAACTGTTTGTCTTCCGGACATGGTGTGGCGAAATGCAACAGCGCCTACAAAAGTTCAACTTGCCACGCACGACATCACACTCTCCTGCATTTGAATCCAGTTCAGGCAACCTTTTCGTCCAAACAGGACTCTTCGAGTTCAACGTCGAGTGGTACCGGAACTACTGCCAAACGAACCACTTCTGAACATAGTCGCAATCAGGCCAACAGTGACTCCGAGTCAAGTCCAATCGTGTTTTTCGAACACACATAAAGGAATCCTACTGGGAACTGCTCAAATCCACCTGCGATATAGTGATACCGTATACTCAGCCCGAGCCTTAATAGATTCGGGCTCCGAGTGTTCATTTATTACGGAACGGCTTCGCCGACGTATCGGGCTTCCAGCCAAAAAAGTGAACGCTACCGTGTCAGATATCAACAATACGGTGTCTGCTCATTCCACCCTAGCTTGCCCTATCGATATAGGCTCACCCCTTGACACGACGGTATCCATCAGCGCTACGGCTTTAGTGTTACCTCAATTGACAGGCAATCTGCCAACCGTGGATATTGACCCGGCTATCCAACGAAACTTCACGGGAATTAAACTAGCAGACAGCAGATTCTTTGCGAACGAACAAATTGATCTTGTGCTTGGAGGAGATGTCTATCCGCAAATCATGTTGGAGGGGATTCGGAAGGACTCTACGAGTAATCTTCTCGCCCAGGAAACGGTATTCGGATGGATACTTACGGGACGGACCAACGCAAACAAAGAGGCGACATCCTGTGTCTCTTTTTACAATGAAATCTCTTTGGACCAACAACTGGCAGCATTTTGGGAATTGGAAGATATCCCAAGGAGCGCGATCCGTACGGTCGATGAGGAATACTGCGAGGAGATCTACAAAGCAACTACGACGCGAACGGACACGGGGAGATATACGGTCTCTTTACCCTTCCGAAAGAATTTTTCAGTAGATATTTCTTTAGGGTGTTCACGTAAAACTGCGTTCTCGCGATAGGCTACCTTCGTGTCCCACAGGGTTACCAAAATCATCGACAAGGAGAACACCATTGGTATCACGTCGATTCAGCGTCGAATCCTGCCGATTTAGCTAGCCGTGGAGTGACAGCGCAGGACTTAATTGAAAACTCCTTGTGGTGGCAGGGTCCTTCTTGGCTGCAAGAAGGCAAGTCAGAATGGCCAAAACAAGAGTCGGGCTTCCAAACTGACGAAGAGGGAAAGCGCGTGCTCTCCCACGCAACGAAAGTCGTTGAAGTGTCGGATATACTCCAACGCTTCTCTTTGCTTCCAAGGGCTTTACGAGTTCCATCGTATGTCTTTCGTTTCATCCAAAGGACCCACCCCACTCAGAAATCAATGTTTCAGGCAGCTTCTGTATCAATCTCTGCGGAGGAAATAAAAGGTACAACCCAGCGAATAATTGCCCTCTGCCAGCAACAAAATTTTTCAGCGGAGGTTTCGAATTTAAAATCCGGACTTGCGATAAGCGCTAAAAGCGAAATTCTAGCCTTAAATCCATTTATCGACCTAAGCGGAGTTTTAAGAATCAAAGGCCGTATCGGAGCATCAAAAGACATCAGCTATAAAGAAAAGCATCCAATTCTTCTGCCTTACAATTGCCATTACTCTCGCTTGGTGGTTAAGTTTATACATGAAATATCGCTTCATGGAGAAAACCAGTTAATGTTGCGAATAGTTCGAGCACAGTACTGGATTTCCCGGATCAAAGTTATGATAAAGTCTGTCATTCACAATTGCAAGGTATGTACTATATACAAAAAGCAAACGCAATCTCAAATCAAGGCTTCCCTACCTTCAGAACGCACGACTTTTTCTAGGGCATTTACAAATACCGGCGTTGATTTTGCAGGTCCTTTCGAGATAAAAAACTACAGAGGTAGAGCTTGTGTGATTACAAAGGGGTACGTTTGTCTTTTCGTTTGTTTCGCAACGAAGGCCATTCATCTAGAACCCACAAATGACCTTAGCACTACCATCTTTCTAGCAGCCTTTTCTAGGTTTATATCGCGCCGAGGATGTCCCAAAAATATATATTCAGACAACGGAACCAACTTCGTTGGAGCATCTAGATTCCTAAAGGCTGAATTTAAGACTTTTATATCTGATTCTCGTACTGCACTTCTTTCGAAGTACTTCTATCAAGAACTTTCATGGCATTTCATACCCGCATCAGCTCCTCACATGGGGGGCTTTCGGAGGCTGGCGTGAAGAGCTTTAAAACCCATTTTAGAAAGGTAGCATCTGGACTCAAATATACGTTTGAGGAGTTTTCGACACTTTTATGTAGAATTGAGGCTTGTCTTAACTCAATACCTCTTAGTCCCGCTTCAAATGACCCATCGAGCTTAGAACCATTGACTCCTGGACATTTTCTTATAGGTGCCCCTCTGTTATCTCCCCGGAGATTGAGGTTAGCGAGAATCCAGCATCAGTGATTAACCGATGGCAAAAGATGAAAGCATTGCATCATTCATTCTGTCAACGATGGAAGAACGAATACCTTACGGAACTGCAAAAGAGGACTAAGTGGAAGCGACAGCAACCGGACATGAAAGCGCATGATCTCGTCGTGATCCGTGAAGATAACGTGCCTCCAAACGAATGGCGACTTGGCAGAGTCGTCGATATACATCGCGGTGCGGACAATCGCGTCCGAGTAGTGAAGGTTCGGACCGAGAAGGGACTAGTCACTCGACCAATCGTGAAAATGGTCCGACTACCAACGAACGAATCCGGAAATTAATTGACAAAACACCTCGCCTCCACGCTCATCACCCACCCGTCGCCTATTTTCTAATTCATTATTTTCTCGATTAAAACGACTTCTTTTCATTACAGAATGTCTCGTTTTGTCGCAGCACGCAACAGGTCGGAGCAAGGTTCGCATTCCTTCCCGATTCCATGCCGCCTATGCAACAGCCACCATGGTATACGGCTATGCCCGCAATATAGGGCTAAGTCACCAGAGGAGAGGTTGAGGATGGTACTCATCCACAAGTACTGCCCCAACTGTTTGTCGCCATTCCATCGCATGGAAACGTGCTCTAGCACGGCACGTTGCCATTATTGTGGTGAGAAACACCACACCACCCTACATATCGAGGCCGTGGCAAACGATCGACCGACGACAACGCTGCAGTCTCGCTGCCGCAACGTAGACGACGATTCTGACGACACTGTCAATTCACGTCACTGAGGAGACAAAATCGTGGGCTCAACAGGTTGAGGAAGAGGAGTTGGAGCAAAGTGAGGTAGTTGGCGTTCTTCCAATAGACGGCAGTGGCGCGACATTAAATACTTTCCGCCCGCTGCTCCAACACGAAAGGCGGTCGCGCGACTTGACATTAAATACTTGCCAATCGCCGATACCACGAAGCCTTACAGGTAGAGAATTTCGTACACCAGTTCATCAACGTTTGGGAAGCTCAGCATCTCGTCCTGCTCCGCAGGAAGATTGGCGACAGGGCGGCTCGGCATCAAATACTTTCCGACCGTCCAAACGTTGCAATGATCATAGAGCTCCTAATGTAAGCAAACCATATACGCGGAAAGAGCCTAATCGAGCCAACGAGATCAAATCGCTCACCCTCCAACGCGCAACACCGAAAGGATTTCGAGCAGGGACAGTAGCCTCAATGGCATCTGCACCAATTTTGACCACCCTCGAGCCGATAGCACCGACCGCCATAGTCAAAATTGAGTCCGGTGGCCGACTTCACCTTGTGCGGGCACTCATTGACCCGTGTTCTCCGAATACGACTATCGACAAAGAGCTAGCACGAGAAATTCAACTGGATCGTGCAGGGGTGGCCACAGTAAAAGTCGTCACATAATCTTTCGTGGAAAACATGGCGTAACCGAGCGGATCTCTCTCTCTTTAAATTTCAAATACTTAAATATGTACAAATTTTAGTTGACTAGTTTCGTAAGTCAAGTTTGCTGTTTTCAAATCTTCAAATTGTTAAATTTTAATTTATGCAAATGTTCATTTCATAATTTCAAGTCAAACGTTGAACCGGCTGGTGTTTGCATTTCGAATATTGCCCATGGCAAGGGGGCCGGCATGATTAGGCCAGTGGCCTAATTAATTTCCTACCGGGTAGCCGCCCTCGACTTAACTATTTTTTCGTTTGTCAGCAAGCAACGGCTAACTTCCAATTGTCCTCTTGATCCAGCATTTTCTTTCGTTAAGAGAGAGAATTCGGGGTTCGGTGGCGATTTGGAAGTTGCCGTCGGCTCTGATTTAGTTTGCCTGCCAACAAGTCACCAGCTGTTCCTGCGTTTGTCAAAATTTTAAATCGTTTGGATAATCAAAATACACAAAACGTAAGTTCCTAAATTCCTTTCATTGTGATAATATACATATATAAAAGAAATAAAGACTGATTTTTAATTATTATACATATTCCTATGCATAAATACTAATTATCTTGTTTTTATTTCTTTTCGCAAAACACAATTGGTTTCATTCCCGCCGATTGTGTTCAACAACAATAAAGCCGGAGTCATTGGTGCCGTATGTCGTATCGCTGTATCCGTATCCCTAACGTAATCAGCTGTTTATCGTTACGACGGTAAACCAAAACCCAATTGGTTGGCTACGATACGGTTACGACTTTAGCGGCACCAATAATCGATTGCATTGATTCTCATAAGGTTGGTCGAATCAGCTGTTAAAAGGTTACCGATACGGTTACCGATAAAGCACCAATGTCTCCAGCTTAAAGCAAGCTGCCACACTTGTATGTACGTAAACAAATTAATCACCATGTACACACAAGCAGCAGGGAGAGACACACAAACGCATGTCATCATCAGCTACTACTTCGCTCACAGATACACACGCATATGGTTACACACTTCAAACACACGCGCGTATGGCTGGTGACCAGGTAGAGGGTTCTAGAAGAAGAAATGTCTAGATTTTTGGGCAGAGAGTATAAAAGCAGCAGAAGCTGAGTAGTCCGGAATCAGTGTGATTTAAGCACGCTATTGGTTGCGAAGTATAAGTGTTATTGTGAAGTACTTTAATAAAGACCATTTTGCATTATTGAAATACAAATACAAATATTGGAATTATTTATTCAACAGTTTAGCGATACGAACGTTAGTAGAAAGTTGCAAATAAGCGGAATTTTAGTAAATGCGTTACAATATATATTTTTATATCATGTAGTCGACCATTTTACGTTTGTTGTCGACTTTAAATAAATAAATAAAAAGGAAGGGTGCTGAAATGCGAGCAAGCGTTGGAAAGTCTTGGTAATTTATTTGGGTTACTCCTTTTCGTCGTCAAACAAACACGCACTTTATGTAAGCTCTTTATTGACCGGCCAGTTCAACCTCACCTTACCCTGTGAAGCGGCTTAACCCACTGGAGGGTTTGTGAAAATTTTGATATAGTATGGTGCGCCGATTCACAAAAACAAGTCGTTTGATCCCGAAGATCCTGCCCATCAGTAACGAAATGTTTGGTCTTGAGCTTCAAGGGTACCTCGTTAATTGATGGCCAGCGATCGTTGCAAATCATCAATCGTTCCCGGCTTTCGTAGGAAGGCGACTGGAGCCGTCCTCCAATAGTGCAGTACGTGTTGCAATTCTATGCGCACAACGAAGATTAAGTTGAGCCACTTTATATTATGTTTAGACACAGGGACTTAACCCTGGAAAAAGAGTTTACTGTCACCAAACCTGAACTTACTCATTCCGAGACAGGAATATAAGTACTATCTATCGGCTCCTTCGCATCATCTCCCTATAGAAAATCCTCGTCTCTAACCTCATTAAGGGAATTTTTCCTTCGACATGTCTATTCCCCGTCAACTCCCTTTACCAGTCCTTCAACTATTGCGCTCCGAAATAGACTTTCGCTGTAGAACTCGATATCCGCAAACTATTTTTTTCTTCGTCCTACTTCGGACGAGTTCGCAGATTCATCAAGGCGTCTTTGGTTCGCTCCTTAGAAGGCAAGATTTCGAATACGCATGTACAAAAGCCTTTGTTACGCGCGGTTGAAACCTTCCAACTCATCTATAGTTGTAGACTCCGTAATGAGTCCAAGATTCCTGTTAATTTTGACAAAGCCATTGCTCTTGGGTTTCTAAAAATATTGTTTTTCTTCACACCCTTTACATGCTTATCCGCTGCAATATATTAATGGGGTGTACATAATGGAATATAAAGGAGCCCCTGTCATATCTTGATGTATTAAGCCCGAAGCTCAATGGGATGTTAAGCACGTTTTTTGATGTTGGCCCAATATATATATGAACGCTACCCTTATGGGATTTTTGTTAGTTTCTTTGAAGCATATAATCATACAGGACTATATTGTTTGCATTGACACCTTCTCAGGCAATCTGGTGCTCTTTCGTATCCCCGCCTATGACGAGCCGTCCTTTGCGCCATTCTTTATCGGCGCTTGCTCTAAATATTTTCGATTATGTAAACGACCCACTTTGTGTTCTCTTACCAAAAACCAAAGCAAAGTTATAAGGCAATTGATTGTTTAAGCCGAATGAGTTACTTTACTTTTTGCTCGCTCTGCATTCCACAAACTTTGTGTAGCAATATATTTCTGCGGCCTTATATTGAACTGACCTGTCCGGCGAAACAGCGCGGTAAATCCGGCGATTTAGCTCCGACCAGATTTAGGCCGAGTTTCTCTTCCAATTTGTGTCGTGCTTCTTTTTAATTTTTTAAACAAATTGGAGGAGGATCTTTCATGTTTTATACCGACTCCGAACGGCATCTGCAAGGCAGATGAATCTTCACTTCAAACCACTACCGAGGGGCGACCCCGCTTAGAAAAGCGATTTTCTGCCTGAAAAAGGTTTTTCTAAATTTTCTATGTTGCTTTGCCCGGTACTTCTAACCAGAGCCTACCTAAATCAGTTATAGAAGTTATTTGTTTTTTTTTTTGTGGATTTAAGTGACTTAAGCGATATTAAGTTATGCGAAAAAGTGGTGAATGAAATTAATAATTTGTAATGAAAAAATATGATTTAAATACAACTTTTTAGTTAAAATGAGAATTTGGCTTTATGTGAAAATGTGGTTGGTTGGGTGATATTGGCTTTTTTCGTTGCTTAGGAATATTTCTTTTTGTACTTATTAAATATTTCAAAGCTGGCATAATTTACGTTGAAGTTTGGATAGTGAAAGGTCTGCTGATAGTATCCACTCTCAACAGACACCGTGAGGTAAAGTGATAGCATTGATTCTGTAAAGTTACTGATTGTCATATGTGAGTCCTGAAAGTATACTGGCTTAAAGTTTTGATTTGCGTAGGAGGAAGTGATAGGTTTTTGAACCATGGACTATTCTTATGACTTGGAAGGTTGTAATAAAAAAAAACTAGTTGGGGATATCAATTGAGTGTTCTAAAAATAAGTTATACCATTCGGTGTGAATGTTGCCCTTAAATAGCTTACGAGCTACTTAAAAATTGAAATTCGCATGTTTTTTTAGACTATTACACTGTGCAGCAGCCGGCTGGGTATTGGACCAAACCCTCTTTTTTGTAGAGACTGAGTTATGTAGACAAGGAATATCTCCGTTTTTCGAAGTTAGCCTCCAAAAAATAGGTATCGGCTTTCGAAGTTCGATGTTCTACATTTCGAAATTTTATTTTTTTTTTTATTTGTTAACGCGTTCAGCAAATTAAAAAAGTAAAAATATGGTCGTGGTCCGCCTTCTTTTATTTGAATGGCTGAGTTATTTTTTTGAAAAATTACAGTACGAGTAATTCCAGTGCAGACATGAAAGTAGTAGCCACTATCATGGCACTATCTGACTTTTCACCTCGTATAACAGCTGTTATACTAAATTTCTCAAAAAAAGAATTCAACCCTTCAAATAAGGGAAAAGAGCTGACCACGACCACATTTTTACTTTTTTAATTTGCTGAACGCGTTAACAAAAAATTAATAAAATTTCGAAGTATAGAATTTCGAACTTCGAAAGCCGATATGTAATTTTTGGAGGCTAACTTAAGCCTCCATCTCCTCAAAAAATTTGGTTCCGTCCAATACCCAGAAAAAAAATTCATTTTGTCGCATAGTGTTATTTATGGATAATATAGCATTTTGATCAGCTTTTCGTAGTTTTGATTGTTAAAATATATTATATAATATTATATGGTATATAAGTAAGTTTTGAGTGAATGCACTTTATATTGAAGAATCTTCATAATAAGATTCTTGGGTTGATGACTCCAAAAATTGAAGTTCATCATTTTGGAACGATTCAAATATATTCCTGATAGATTGAATCTTGTTGATGATTTCAGGATTTGTTTGCTCTTGGGAGAGCATTTGTGGTATTTTTAGCATTTCAAACATGAGTTTTTCGATTTGCGAGACAAAACCTTTTTGGTATTCAGCATTGCTGAACACTGGATTGATAGTGGTATTGTTTGTAATGCTTCTGTAATTGTTGTTGGTCTTGGTTGTTGTAGTTTGCCTGCTGGCAGGCTTATGTACAATCTGGCTGAATGTGCGTTTTCTAAAATTTCTGTTAATTTCTTCGTCCTTGTCAAATATGTCCTGATTTTCCATGCTGAGTATGGGAAACTGGATTTTTCGTCCTCTAATATTTCAAATCTGTTAGAGTTTTTGGGAAAGTATTGGTCCAGGACCTCAGCCCAGAAAAGTTTTTTAATAGTTTTAATTCGATTGATTTGTGCTTCTTTTTCCCAGTGTGGGCAGTTATTTCTCTCCTTAGCTGTGTGGTTTGTTCGACCACATAGAATACAGATTATTATGTTACAGTCCTTGTTACATTCTTGCTTACCGCATTTAATGCAGCTTTTGCAAGGCATTTTGGTGTGACCAATATGCCTGCAGTTCTCACATTTCTTAAAGGTGGAAAGTATGGTTGTACGATTAGTTTCGTGTAGTTACAGAAGATAGTATATTTTGGAAGTTCCTTACCTTCAAAACCTATTTTAATTGTTGTCGATGGTACGTGAGTGCCTTCTTTTTCACCTTTTCTGGTGAACCGTCTTACCGATCTAATTTTGATGGTGTTAGAAGCTTCCAGTACGATATCATTATCCACGAAACAGGTGGGTACACCTCTACATCGTCGTATATTTCAAGTGCAGTGTGTGAAATAAGGGGTTTTAGACCACGATTTGTAAGTCTAGTGTCCAATGTAAAATTATTAGCTACATATTTATTTTTGAAAATTACTTTATATAAAGTTTTGCCTATAGCCTGTGTGTTATGTCCTTAAAGCGTAACATGCCAACCTAATAAAAACGCACTGCGGGTTTTCAGCGCACGCACTTAAACGGCTTTTTTTTGCCCGAACCGAAATAAGCATGCGTTGCGACAATATAAAACATGTATGCCAACGTCAAACCAAAATGTTACGCAGAACAAAAATTGGAAATCGAGTTAGCTTTTTACGCAGTAAATTCAATTTTGGTTGCTCTCATATAATTCGCATGTGCATGAGACATTTTTGACAGATAACTGCCACAGTGCGTTTTGATAAGGTTGGCCTGTAAGTCTTTTATTTGTGTGAAAAGTGTCATTCCGGAGGTCAGTTTTCTGAAGAATGAACTAAGACGAAAATGTCGCCAATAAATTTTGTGGGTATAGAATTATTTGTTTTTTGTCATTGCCGGCTTCAATTAAGGTAGCAGGTTTGGTTATGTTTGAAGTACCGTTGCCTGTCGGCATGTCATCGTCAATGTTCATATCATTCAAGGTTAACGGTTCTTTCTTGCATAGCGTTTGCAAAATCACTTTACCTCACTGTCGTACTGTCTGAGCATGTGGCCCCAATGTTATAGGAGTCGTCCTGTATTTTCACCAGACCCTCTTTGGAGATTTCATAAAAACCAGTAACTACTTTGTGTTCTAAAATTTTTGGTTTTTTGTTTTTGTTTTTATTTAAAGACTCAGACGCCAACGAAAGCTTCGTTGACGCCATTTTGTCCCTGCACTTCTGGTTGGATAAAAAAATTTAACTAAAAAAGAAAATTTTAAACATAAAAAGCCTAAATCACTTACCACCAGTTGGTGAGAAAAAAGCTAAATTCCAAGAATTAATAGAAGTCACAAGATATTAGAACTGTAAATTACAGTTAGCTGTGCTTTATGTATAAGCTTTTTGTTTTTTAAACCACTGACTTAGAAAAATACACGCGCGTGTTCTCACTCGCCAGTTTCCAAAGTCCGAATGTTATAGAAGTTACAACTCAATTAAGGACCTATTAAATTTTGTCTACTAATAGCCATGTTTTTTTTTTTACATGCGTATACGTTTCGTTTGCGCGTGAAAAAAAACGCCTATCCTCACTTAGATAATGCTTAGGAGACCCATCTAGCGGCTGTGGTTAAACAACTAGCTACAGCAACAGGGTGTACCGAAAAGCGGAGACACAACCCTCTGTTGTATTTCTGTGTATAACATATAGCTGAATCAGTTGTGATAAATAGTGGACGCGCATAGAATACATAAAATTAGTGCAGAGGGTGAAACATAGACACATATTTCAGTTACATCTGAGTATAATGCGTATTGAAATTTAAGCTGTAGTCATTGGTGCCGTTTGTCGTATCGCTGTAGTCGTATCCGTAACGTAATCAGCTGTTTAGGGCCAATTAATGGTGACTTATAACCATATAACCATAACTAGATAAACAGCTGATCGAACCTACCTTACGGTAATCGATTAATGGTGCCATACCATAACGCTAACTCCATAACCATATCATAGCCAACCATTTGGTTTTTGGTTTTTCGCCATATCCATAACCTAAAAATATTTGAGTTGGTGAATTTAATAACTTTTGGTAGATTTTATTCATTGTTTTGGATACGTTATGACTAAGAGACTTATTTTTCCTGGAATATGTTTGTAATTTTTTGCGTTTTCTTCATTTTTATGACATTTTCTCGATTTTTAGGTTAAGGCACCATTAATCGATCACATTGGAGATGATTATGGATATGGGTTTGATTACAACTATGGCGTTAGGGTTAAGGACGTTTAATTAGCCCTTTTATCGTTACGATTGTAAAGAGCGAATTAATGGTGACTTATAACCAGATAAAACAGCTGATCGAACCTCCTTATGGAAATCAATTATTACGTTCCATTGGTGCGTGAACCAGATACGGATAGAAATTTAACATGCAAATGCAACAACAACGTTGTGATCCTCATATTTAATTGGTTCAATTTCTGATCCGTATAGCAGTTCTGTTCGTTTCGTTTTCTGCATGGCGGGACGATACAAGGTGGCAGCATGGGACAGCTGATTATAAACTTTTTTATTTGATTTGATACATCAACTTATGGCGCAGTGCGATTTTGACATTTGTCCATCGAATTTACAAAAACAAAGTACATGGAATGTTTATTTATGTTTGTAGGTATGTCACCATGCTGCCACCTTGTATCGTTCCGCCATGGTTTTCTGTAGTAATTTTTTGACAGCTAAACACTTTTGAGTTGGTAGCACTCATGGCTCAACTATATGGTTGGCTCATCTCTACAGCAACAACATACCTTTGTTCACATTGCCAAAATCAGCGTGTTGGTGTTAGACGAATGGAATGGAATGAAAACATAAAACTTAGCAGCATTTGTAAGTAGTAAGAAAATGTTGTAAATTCGTTGGTTTTATTTTAAGTTTGCCATCTCCTTGTGAAAATCCCTACTCCAGTGAAAAGAAAAAAATAAAATCAGCTGGTGAGATGAGCCAACCATATAGGTGAGCCATTGTAGCACTGAACTAAATACGTGTACATTTGTGTATACATAAAAGATTTCGCCACATTTAAAAGCAAAAACACTGAAAGAGTAAACAACTTGAAGATGATGTAAGGAAAATAAATAGTTTGCTTACGTGCGAAGCTATTTAAATGTTAATAATTATATCAGTATGTTAAAATTTTGTGTACGTTTCTTCTTATTTTCAACAAAACAGATGTTTTATATTAGTGCTGCCTGCTCTCATAAAGTTGATCCAGATCGTTCCAATGAGATTTGAGCCAGAGCCAGAGCTCGATATACCAATGGAACGGCCTTAATGTAATCGAGTTATAGTTATGGTATGGCACCATTAATCGATTACATTGATTTCCATAAGGTAGGTTCGATCAGCTGTTTAATCTGGTTATGGCTTTATGGTTATAAGTCACCATTAATTCGCCCTTAAACCAAAAACCAATTGGTTGGCTACGATACGGTTCCGACCTTAGCGGCACCAATAATCGATTGCATTGATTCTAATAAGGTTGCTCGAATCAGCTGTTATAAGGTTACTGATACGGTTACCGATAAAGCACCAATGTCTGCAGCTTTAGTAGTACTAATTTTATACGTTACAATTTCAGAGGTGTATTTAAAGTTTGTCGCTTAGCAGCCCATATAAAGTTGAAGCGTAAACGTATATAGATGAGAAAAAAACACAACTAATGCCATGGGAGCATTTTAGCGGCGTCGATTGTATGTCACGGGGATGGCGCAGCTATTCCCACAACTGATAGCATGCTGGTGGTTGACATTTGACAGTTCAATTTATACACACAACATCGATAAACAAATAAATCGATAAACATTAATAGATCGACTATTTTTTGCAGATTCTTAAAGAAGTAAATTTTCTTTTTCATTTTATTTTCCATTTTCGGATTCGCATTCCTGGGTCCAAAACGCGTCTTTTGACACCCCTCCCGATATTTTTGGACGTGTATTAAGAGTGTCACTCTGTTGTATAGAATTAGCAAAGAAATTTTTATTTGCAGTATAAGATGCCGATTAAATTTTTTAAATGTAATCCCGGGATTTCGGGATGGCAAAATGGCTCGGGAGACCACGGATTTGGGATTCCCGGGACTCGATTCCTTAGTGACGAAAGACAAATGAGAATCGATTTTAGTATTTCAATATCGATGTTTCGCTTCGATCCGTAAGTTAGACTACAGCTTGATTCGATTCGATTTTTTTGAGAATGAATTTTTTCGATTCGATTCTCAAAAAAAAGCCATTCAATCAATTAAATCGAGCTGAGAATAATTGATTGCTGCTCAAGTGTTTACCAGGGTAATACCGAAAAAAAAGCTCATCAGTTTCTTTCTCGTTTCGTTGACTGAGGAACTTTGGCAACATCAAGGAGTAATACAGGGTTATTCAATTGTTCCTCCCATCGGAGTGAGATTGATAGTGCATTAGTGCATTCGATCCCTAAATAATATACTTTCTGTGTTTTTTCCAGATATTCCAATTTTGTGCGCAAACATTTCTTCAGTTAGTTCTGCCTTATCTGCAATGTTAGCTTAGAAATCACAAGGAGAACGACGTTTGGCTATAACCCTCTATTAATCTCTCATCATAGCTGCCGTACGGAGAGTCGATGGCATGGCCCTTTTTAAGAGAAAAGTCATTCCGGTGAATTATGGTCATCTCCTTCGAAGCAGCCGATAGGTCTTGTTATGGGAATTCATGAAAAAGTTTCGGCACATCAAGTATTCCTATCGGTATCCGCATTTGGAAACAGACGAAGCGGAAGACCTAACTAAATGTATTAAAGAAGACTTGATCTTCCTTGGTGCTTGCAATTGGTGTCAGTTATGTTGAAGCCGGGATAGCTAGGCTGACTTGCGCAACTGCAATGCCAAAATCTCCTAGGCGGCTAGGCGCCAATTGTAGGTGATGATAAAATTTCTTCATGTTTCTCCTTTTACTCAAAGCCACCATTAGTCCTGTTTTTTTATACACGCGTATACGTTTACGTTGGCGGCCACCGTGGTGTGATGGGTAGCGTGCTCCGCCTATCACACCGTATGCCCTGGGTTTAACTCCCGGGCAAAGCAACATCAAAATTTTAGAAATAAGATTTTTCAATTAGAAGAAAATTTTTCTAAGCGGGGTCGCCCCTCGGCAGTGTTTGGCAAGCACTCCGGGTGTATTTCTGCCATGAAAAGCTCTCAGTGAAAACTCATCTGCTTTGCAGATGCCGTTCGGAGTCGGCATAAAACATGTAGGTCCCGTCCGGCCAATTTGTAGGGAAAATCAAGAGGAGCACGACGCAAATTGGAAGAGAAGCTCGGCCTTAGATCTCTTCGGAGGTTATCGCGCCTTACATTTATTTTTTTTTTTTATACGTTTACGTTTGCGCGTGAAAAAAAACGCCTGTCCTCGCTTAGATAATGCTTAGGAGACCATCTAGCGGCAGTGGTTAAATAACTACAGCTACAGTACAGGGTGTACCGAAAAGCGGAGACACAACCCTCTGATGGCCATAGGGTATAACATATAGCTGAATCAGTTGCGATGAGCTGTGGACACACATAGAATACATAGGATTAGTGTAGAGGGTGAAACAAAGACATATATTTCAGTTACATCTGAGTATAATTCGTATTGAAATTTAGTAGTACACATTTTATGCGCAGCACTTTCAGAGGTGTATTTAAAGTTGCACGCTTAAGCCCCCATTACTGATACTTAGCATAAACTTGACTTGACTTGGCGTAAACTTGGCAACTTAGCCACGATTATACTTCACTTGGCGCATAAAATCTGGCATCATAATCAGCGTTGAAATTTATTTTTAAATAAATGTCAATTTGTATGACAAAATGTCAAAATGAAATGGAAACAAACAAATGGCATCTCAAAATGTAAACGTCACTTAGAACTTTCATAGAACATCAAAATTCAACAGACTTCTAAGTCAAGTTAAGTTTTGAGTAATCAGTAACATGCAATGTTCATTTAACAGAACTGTAAGTGACAGTTCGCAAGCCAAGTCAAGTCTATGCTAAGTATCAGTACTGCTGCCTTTAGCAGTCCATATTAAGTTTAAGCGTATAGACGTTTACGTGTAAAAAAAACACGGCTATTATAAAAGCGTATAGTCATAGTTCATGGTTTTTTAAAAAAAGTTGAGCTTTTTGAAAATTTAAACATTATTTTATTTGTTTGTGCGCCAATAAACCTATATTTATAAAAAATTACAACAAATATATTTTCTGCACGTTTTTATCAATACATATGAAAATGTACCCATTGTTGCTGAAAGATGACCAAAACTTCGAAAGTTAAAAAATTCAAACGATTCTAAAAAGAAAATCGATTCTTCATTTCTTAAAAAAATATCGATTGAATCGATTAAAAATCGAATCGAAATCCAACTCTAAGTTAGACCAATGCCGCTATCATTGTTTACTATATAGTTTGGCAACTTAAACAGAGGTTATGTTGCGAATAGAGTGGAAAGCAGTGGACTAGGCAGTCGAATGTCATAAAATGAAGGAATGGTGTTCGGAGTTTTTTCAAAATTAAAAAAAAAAATGATAAAAGCTTTAATAAAAATAAAACTACTGTTTTAATAACAACAAAAACGCCTTATATATTCTATGTACATAAACTCGTAAGGATTATCTCACTTTAAAATTTCAGTTAAATAATCTAATGTTTTGTTTTGAAACTGAGTCGAGAACTGTTCGTGTGAGTGTGCGAATTTTCATCGATCAGCTGTTAGTTGCGCTACTTGGTAAAATTTACAATGACCGCTATGCTGCCGAGATTTTCATATATTTAAAGTGGGTGAAATTTTGTGAAAATTGCAAATAACTTCATATAAAACATTATTTTAGAGTAACGCAATTGCCTTTTGTAACCTAGAGGCGATTTGCAAGTAATCAAGATGATGTACGACGAAGATGGTAAGTAAAAGTCTCATATTCTTGGGAGACATACAGGTAGCTGTCAACCTTTCGGTGTAATTTTAGAAATCTATGAGGAGGAGAATGCAGAAGAAATCTCCCATGAACTTTGGCAGGAAGCCTGCTGGATTGTTATCAACGCATATTTCGACGAAAAAGGTTTGGTGCGTCAACAACTGGACAGTTTCGATGAATTTATACAAATGTCTGTACAGCGCATTGTTGAAGATTCGCCAGCAATTGATCTACAAGCGGAAGCACAGCATACCTCTGGTGAAATTGAAACGCCTGTGAGTATTCAAAATAGAACCCTTGACTTTTTGGTAAATGTTAATGTAAAAATTGTCTCAACAGCCACGCTTCCTGCTAAAATTCGAACAAATTTATTTATCCAAACCCACACATTGGGAAAAGGATGGCTCTCCTAGTCCTATGATGCCGAATGAAGCACGTTTACGGAATTTAACCTATTCCGCGCCACTATACGTGGATATTACAAAAACAAAAATTGTCGAAGGTGCTGACCCAGTTGAAACACAACATCAAAAAACATTTATTGGCAAAATTCCCATTATGTTACGTTCAACCTATTGTCTGCTGTCGCAGCTGACCGATCGTGATTTAACTGAATTAAATGAATGTCCCCTCGATCCAGGTGGCTATTTCATAATAAACGGTTCGGAAAAAGTATTGATAGCGCAAGAGAAAATGGCTACGAACACAGTGTACGTGTTCAGCATGAAAGATGGAAAGTATGCATATAAATCGGAAATTCGTTCATGTCTTGAACACAGCTCTAGACCTACCTCCACTTTGTGGGTAAATATGATGGCGCGTGGTTCACAAAATATCAAGAAATCTGCAATTGGTCAACGTATCATAGCGATTTTGCCCTATATCAAACAGGAGATACCAATTATGATTGTATTTCGTGCCTTGGGCTTTGTAGCGGATCGTGATATTTTGGAGCATATTATATACGATTTTGACGATCCTGAAATGATGGAAATGGTAAAACCTTCACTTGACGAAGCTTTCGTAGTACAAGAACAAAATGTGGCGCTTAATTTCATTGGCTCACGTGGTGCACGGCCAGGTGTAACCAAGGACAAACGTATTAAATATGCAAAAGAAATTTTACAAAAAGAAATGTTGCCACATGTGGGTGTGTCCGATTTTTGCGAGACCAAGAAAGCATACTTTTTGGGTTATATGGTACATCGTCTACTTTTGGCTTCGTTGGGTCGGCGCGAGTTAGATGACCGGGATCACTACGGTAAATTGATATATTGGGTATTGTTTTAATTGACTTTCTTCAAGAGCTGTGAATCTAACGAGATTTTTAGAACTCATAGCGGTATTGCGATACCAGAAATATATTAACACCATTCTTCAACACAATTTCAAAGCTTTATAGACTCAGCATTCGCTACCCAATTGCATACCTCACCTACCTGAGAGAGATCTTGTTACAAATATGAATATTTCATCGTTAGCTTAATTCACAAAGGATCTAACCAGCAAATCTTAAATTTTACAGGAGAAGCAAACTCATTTTATTTTTACATTCACTATATCTGCTATTGAGTGGAATATCACACTATCTCGGCTGCCGTTTTCAAAACGCCCTATTTCAGATTTTATTTCAAAAACGACCTATCTGAGATCAAATTCAATACATTTTGATATTGGCTGGGTATTTATGAAAAAATTCTGAAATAGGGCCTACTTCAGACGAGTTCTGAAATAGTCGTTTTGAAACAATAAGGCGTAAAATAAAAATAAATACAAGGCGCGATAACGTCCGAAGAGATTTTAGGCCGAGGTTCTCTTCCAATTTGCGCCGTGCTCCTTTTTAATTTTTGCTACAAATTTGCACGAACTGACCTACATGTTATAAGTCGACTCCGAACGGCATCTGCAAGGCAGATGAGTTTCACTGAGAAGCTAAATTTGACAAGAACCGATTCCGGATATGAATCTCAAACCTGGATCGATCAAACAAAAACCAAACCTGTACAAAGACCGGAGCTGGGACCAGTATTAGAACCGAAGTTAGATCCAAACCCGGAGCACCGGAACCGGGTTGAAGCTGGGACGGAATAGGGCAGGGAAACCGATACATGATACCGGAAACGAACAGACTAAAATCGAGGCCGAAACCGTAGTTTAAATAGGAAAGATGACTGAAGTCGGACCGGAACCGAAGACAGAATTCTAACCCCATTTAATCTGTTTGTACAGAGTTCTGAAACGAGAGATTACTGAACTTGGACCGAAACCAGATCTTGAAACAAATCTGGAACATTAGAAACGAAATCAAGCCCAATATGAACCGAAACCAAATCGATAATAGTCTGACACTGCAAATAGCACGAAAATCAAAATTGGAACGGGTTCAGTGTAATGAGAATCCATTTCTAGGCCACAAAGTCAAATTATTATAGAATGAAATATTTAGTAGCACGATAGTTACCTTTGAGGTCATACTCTTTTCGCACATTTCAATGTTAATTAATAGTTAAAATTCTATGTATATAGGCAACAAACGTTTGGATCTTGCTGGTCCTTTATTGGCTTTCCTCTTTCGTGGTCTTTTCAAAAATCTAATGAAAGAAGTACGTATGTATACACAAAAATTCATTGATCGTGGAAAGGATTTCAATTTGGAGTTGGCTATCAAAACTAACATAATCACTGACGGTTTGCGTTACTCACTTGCTACTGGCAATTGGGGTGATCAAAAAAAAGCCCATCAGGCTCGTGCTGGTGTATCTCAAGTATTGAATCGTCTGACTTTCGCTTCCACGCTATCACATTTGAGACGTGTCAATTCGCCTATTGGTCGTGATGGCAAATTGGCTAAACCACGTCAGTTACACAATACTTTATGGGGTATGTTATGCCCTGCCGAAACACCGGAAGGAGCTGCTGTCGGATTGGTAAAGAATTTAGCGCTTATGGCTTACATTTCTGTCGGCTCACAGCCCTCACCCATCCTAGAGTTCTTGGAAGAGTGGTCAATGGAAAACTTAGAAGAAATTGCACCCTCTGCCATTGCTGATGCTACAAAAATATTCGTCAATGGTTGTTGGGTTGGTATACATCGTGATCCTGAACAATTGATGGCGACTTTAAGAAAACTGCGTCGTCAGATGGATATCATTGTTTCGGAAGTGTCAATGATTCGTGATATACGTGATCGTGAAATAAGAATTTATACAGATGCTGGACGTATTTGTCGTCCATTATTGATAGTCGAAAATGGTTCATTGTTGTTGAAGAAAACTCATGTTGACATGTTGAAGGAACGTGATTACAATAACTACAGTTGGCAAGTTTTAGTTGCTTCTGGTGTTGTGGAATATATTGATACATTGGAAGAGGAGACGGTTATGATTGCTATGTCGCCATATGATCTGAAACAAGACAAAGATTATGCTTATTGTACAACTTACACACATTGTGAAATTCATCCAGCAATGATTTTAGGCGTGTGCGCTTCTATTATACCATTTCCCGATCACAATCAGAGTCCACGTAATACTTATCAAAGCGCTATGGGTAATATATATAGTTATACTTACTTAATACTTACAAAATAAATTCAAGTTGTCTTCTTTGTATTTAGGTAAACAAGCTATGGGCGTTTACATTACCAACTTCCACGTACGGATGGACACTCTGGCTCATGTACTCTATTACCCCATGAAACCTTTGGTAACTACACGTTCTATGGAATATTTACGTTTCAGAGAATTGCCTGCTGGTATAAATTCAATCGTAGCAATTTTATGTTACACTGGTTACAATCAAGAAGATTCTGTCATTTTGAATGCATCAGCTGTAGAGCGTGGCTTCTTCCGTTCGGTGTTCTACCGTTCATACAAAGATTCCGAGAATAAGCGCATAGGCGATCAAGAAGAAAACTTTGAAAAACCCAATCGACAAACTTGTCAAGGCATGCGAAATGCTCATTACGACAAATTGGATGATGATGGTATCATAGCGCCGGGTATTCGAGTATCTGGTGATGATGTGGTTATTGGCAAAACGATGACTCTGCCTGAAAATGATGATGAGGTGAGAGAAAATGAATGTTACACAATATGAAAACTTTCGCTGATTAATTCCACCAGAAAAATATCCATGAAATAGCAAACTAATTCTAATCGATTCTCATTTACATATTGCTTATGGTTAGTGTATCTATAGGGACACTTCCCGTAGGTTTGGGGAATTTCATCGATGTTATCGGATATAGATCCGGAAAGTTCCGGTAACAAGAACCACTACGGTACTAAAATGACCACATAGAACTTGGGTTAATCGGTTCAGGGCCTGGTTTTAGTGACATTTGCAGTTTCATTTTCGGTTTGAATTTCAATTGTGGTTGTTGTAGTATCAACGATAAAGACAATCCCCGAAGGCTTTGGGGAGTGTTATCGATGTTGATGGTCCTTTGCCGGATATAGATCCGGTACGTGCCGGTAACAAAGCACCATTAAGGTACTAGCCCGACCATCTCGGGAACGACTTATATGACCATATTAAACCTTCTAGGCCATACCGCCCTCCCCACCCTCTAGTTCCATGAGGAGCTTGGGGTCGCCAGAGCCTCGCCTGTTGATGAAACAGGATGCGCCACGGTTAGGTGAGTTTGACAATTGGGTTGGAGAAGCTATATATTGCGCTGGCAATCCTTTGAATCAATTTGGTATTTTAATCGCCTCTTATGACAGGCATACCTACCGCGGGTATATTCTAATCCCCCTAACCCGCTGAGGTAATGTTGTACATTGCTTTTAGCCTATTTTGCGGTTTTGCTTCCATTTTAATCTGGTTCCGATTTTAGTTTGCCTTGTCTTTTCCTTTTATCTCCTCCCTTTCATCTCCGTTCCCCTTCCTTCCGGGACCGCGAAAATTGCCCTAGTATCGTTATCACGATCATCTTCATAATTTGTTGACCTCACATTCGTCTCTTTCATTTCCTTTTCAATTACTTTTACTTACCATTTCCGTTATCTTAGATTTATTCTTCTTTTCTTCGGTTGGCATTTTTCCATTTACTTTCAGCTCGATGGCACTACAAAGCGTTTTACCAAAAGAGATGCTTCCACTTTTCTGCGAAATTCCGAAACTGGTATTGTCGACCAAGTTATGTTAACATTAAATAGTGAGGGCTATAAGTTTTGTAAGATTCGTGTACGATCAGTGCGTATACCACAAATTGGTGATAAATTTGCCTCGCGTCACGGACAAAAAGGTACTTGCGGTATTCAATATCGCCAAGAAGATATGGCCTTCACATGCGAGGGACTTGCACCTGATATTATTATTAATCCTCACGCCATTCCATCCCGTATGACAATTGGTCATTTAATCGAATGTTTACAAGGTAACCAAAAAATATATCTTTAATATATTTTTACCCCCCAATAAAATACTGTCTTATTTTTTTTTTTAAGGAAAACTGGGTTCAAACAAAGGTGAAATTGGTGATGCTACACCCTTCAATGATGCTGTTAACGTGCAAAAAATTTCCACTTTCTTACAAGAGTACGGTTATCATTTGCGTGGCAACGAAGTTATGTATAACGGGCATACAGGTCGAAAAATTAATGCTCAAGTTTTCTTGGGTCCCACTTATTATCAACGTCTCAAGCATATGGTGGATGATAAAATTCATTCTCGTGCTCGCGGTCCAGTACAGATTTTGGTGCGCCAGCCTATGGAAGGTAGGGCGCGTGACGGTGGTCTACGTTTTGGTGAAATGGAACGTGATTGTCAGATATCTCATGGTGCAGCACAATTTTTACGTGAACGTCTATTTGAAGTTTCCGATCCATATCGTGTACATGTATGCAACTTTTGTGGTCTTATTGCTATAGCCAATTTGCGTAATAATACATTTGAATGTAAAGGTTGTAAAAACAAAACACAGGTATCACAAGTACGCTTACCCTATGCTGCCAAGTTATTGTTCCAGGAACTCATGTCCATGAATATTGCACCACGCTTGATGGTGGTGCAATAGATACACTGGAAAAGTTGGAGATATTTTTTAGACAGCAGTCAAAAAACTGTATAGTACCACGTACATACATACATACATAATAAAGTAAATACATTTAAAATCATTTAATTAAGGTGTTTCTCTGAGGAGTGCTGTCTCGATAAAGTGAATTTTAATTAAGTCTAGCAAAGCAGTGGATACTCTTAACGAAACAAAAAGTTCTAAATTAATTGATTCAAAGGCAAAAACCTAACCAAGACAGAAAAATGTTAAAATTGTAAATATTATCTTACAATTGAAACGATGTGACCAGTGTATGAGATATTTACTCACAAACCATTCCCGAAATAGTCATGAAATAGTAGCGAAATGATAACGCCGACAATCGCTAGATGTCCCGTAACAGTTTCTGAATAGTTTATAAATGATCCCTAATACATTACTGAATGAAAGAAAGAATTATAAAACAATGTCGAAAAGAGCTGGAGATAGTCTTAGAACTGCCTTAACGGTCTCATATAGATCCAGAAAGTAAATGCTCCCAAATTTATAGCACACTTCCCGAAACAACCTAGAAATTATCCCGCAAACCACGAGAAAATAATCCGAAGATAATACAGATATGATTCCGAAATAGTTGCAAATGGATCCAGAAATGGTCCCAAAATAGTGCTGAACACTTACCGACTTAGGCCCCGAATATCCGGTAAATAGCCTGGAGATAGTCACAACATACTCCCAAATTCATCCCTAAAACAGTCCCGATAATATCGAACATTTTTAAGAAATTATTCCGAAAACAAACCCATATTGCTGACAAAAATAATCTTGATTTGATCCACAGATAGCACTACCCCCAGCAGATTAGGGGATTAGAATATACCCGCGGTAGGTATGCCTGTCGTAAGAGGTGACTACCAAGTAGATTCAAGGGGTTCTGCAGCGCATACCTTTCAGGTTACCAGCGGAATATATAGCTTCTCCGAACCCAATTGTCAACCTCACCTATCCGTGGCGAATCCTGTTACATTAACAACCGAGGCTCTGGCGACCCCGAACTCCTCATGGATCTAGGGGGTGGGAGGGCGGTATGGCCTAGGAGGTCGCACGTGGTCATAACAAATCGTTCCCGAGATGGTCGGGCTTGGTACCGGAACGTACCGGCCCTGCATCCGGTAAAGGACCATCAACATCGATAACACTCCCCAAGGCTTACGGGGAGTGGCCTTGTCGCTACAACAACTGAAAGCTACTGAGAAAATATCTGAAAATGTTTCCAAAGGAGTTACGTGATCTCTAAAAAGTCCGGAAAATACCCCTGCATGATTTCAAAACTACGGGCTCTGAACCCGAAATAAACCCTTGCTGTGCCGGAGTGGGAAGCGTTGATGCTTCCTACCTTCATTTGGCAGTTCGTCATGAGCCAAAGTATCTATCACTGAACTGACGGAAACATGTTTGAAACGTATTGTGACGAATACTAGCAACACTAAGGGGTACTATCATCTTTAAGCCGATACTGAGCAGTGACTTGTATGCACATAACCAAATTAATCATTATGTTTACACATATGTCCATACAAGCAGCGGAGAGCAACGCACAAACACATGCATATATCTGAGATACTCCCAAAAGTATGCAATCATTTGTGCAAGTATCACTCTGCATCTGTAGTTATAGCTGAGAAATTTATAGCTGATAACTAACTAGTAAATTCGAGAAATAGAAGCGCCTAGAGATATGTCAACGAGGAAACCAAACAGTATAAAAAGCAGCAATAGTCGAGGCACGACAATCAGTTTGATTTAAACAAGCTATCAGTTGCGAAGTATAAGTGTTATTGTGAAGTACTTTAATAAAGGCCATTTTGCATTATTGAATAGTGGAGTTATTTATTCAACAGTTTAGTGATTCGAACGTTAGTAGAAGGTTGCAAATAAGAGGAATTGCACTAAATTCGTTACAGTATCAATAAAAGTTTTGTTTGCTGAAAACGCAAATATAATTCGCGAATCTCGTACTTAATTGCTGTGAGGCTAACCATCGCAATACGTGCCGTCGGAAAGCGGAAGCAGATCAATTTGTTGTTGCATTTTCATGTTAAATTTTTATCGGAATCGGGATCATTAAATAGTTTCCCTTACAACGTTTGAAGGCTCCAATCATTGTACAGGTTTACAAGTATGATATGTATGAGAGGGAAACAATTTCTTTCCCTTTCTAACATACGGCAGTTTGACACTTCGGTCAGTGTCAAACTAGCGTGGAACCCAGTGGAACCTGCGTGGAACATGAGTTTTGACACTGAACGAAGTGTCAAAATTACCGGGGTTGCTTCGTCGAAAGCGACACAGGGAAGCAAAAAAGGGATCGGAATATCAGATATGGGTTGCTGTGATGGTAAATTTTTTGAACGAATTTAGTAGGAAATTTTAAGTGCACCCATATGGGTCCTTCAGAAAATTATAAAAAAAGTCTTCAATCTGTGGACGCGTAGTTATTTCAGTATTAAGAATACAAACACGGGAGTTAAGTTTTTCTACCCGTTCAAAAGTTCTCCGCGAAAAACAGTTTGAAACCGAAGTCGACTACAATAACCCGTCCAAAAAAGCGGAAAGAAAAATGAAAAGACGCGTTTTGTCCTGTTATCAATAGTCCAAAGGCGGAAAAGTATTCGAATTATTGGAACCGAGGCAAAAACGCGTCTATTAATACTTCCCTCAACGGTTTTGGCCATGTTTTAGCAATCGTCCCCAGTAATAAAGTATCACAATTTGTTAATTAAAATTGTCCAAAACATATGCATATTAAAAAGAGATGTAATTAAGTGCTCATTTGAAAGTAAATAAGGATATTTCTTTGTAATTTTGCAATAAAAATTTTACACAGTTTTCGTTAGCAGCTACTAAATTTTCTTGGACCTAAGAAGTACAACACTGCCAAATAGCATCCACACAAAAAACGAACAAGAACAAGCAATTTATCAGGTGAGCGTGGCTGTGTATGTGCGTGCTGCTACATATCCTACTTGTAGACCTGTACAATGGCTCCAATAGCTAAAACTAATATTAAGTTCATCTTATGCTTTACATGTTGCAAAAGTATGTCAGATGGCGCTAATGTCGCTCGATTGGGCGTTCTTCATAGAAATACATGCAGTATCTGTTAGCTGACTTCGAAAATCATATGTGTTGGGACCATAAGTCTGAAGGCGTATCATTTGCCGTCATCCAGTGAGTTTTACAGCTCCGGCTCACGCTCAATTCTCACGGGAATGCTCTGGATCATTGTGAATGATACTTAGTGTGATATCTTCTGCATAGACGTCAAAATTCCAAAGTGATTGGATTACCTGATTTGTATTTGACTATCGCTGTCTCATTCTGTATCTCTTTCTATCACCCGCTGAAGATAGGCGCCGCCATATTGAACACCCTGTCAAAACGCTAAAAAGTAGCCATGTTGAACAGCTTGTCAGGCATTTGACAGATAAGATATCACACTTAGTTATCATTCACAATGCTCTGGATCATTGAGAGACTTTAGAAGCAAATGTCGTGATATTTTCGCACACATGAAATGTGATAGGCAGATGTCGCTGCTGGTTTTCATTTAACTTATACGGCGAAAGGCTAAGCAGCGACATCTACTTTAGAAAAAGTAGTTTTATTAAAGGCAGCGTAGCTAAACTAAAGACAAGTAATTAAGAAATTATCTGGCTCACAAATTGAACCACACTTCAAAAAGCAAAATTATTTATCTGGCTCAGGATCTTGCCACCGGTTGATGGCTATTGTGATGTTGTTGCAGCGATAAGGACACTCCCCGAAGACCTTGGAGTGTCGATGTTGATGGTCCTTTGCCGGATGCAGATCTGGTACGTTCGGTAAAAAGCACCATTAAGGCAACAGCTAGACCATCTCGGGAAATATTTAGTATGACCACATGACCTTTAAGGCCATACCGCCCTGCATTACGACGCCCCTCTCATTTACTTGCTTGCTTACGTTCGTGAAAGAGCGTGATCCTGCTCTTATTATTGCTGCCGAGGTCAAAACGAGGGGAATTCCTCTAGGTCGATTCGGAAGCATTTTGCACTCGACTGCTGTTCTGGACTTTTACCATAATCAAAACTAGGGCACTACTTTTGTACTAGTATTTATTTAGTGAATGAAGTAATTTTGAAGCAAATTTTAATGGCATATTTTCGCTATACGACAGCCCGTTGACGACGCCATTGTAGGAAGAACGTAAAAACTTACAATCGATTCCGTCTAATGCCGAATTCTACTACCACATCTCTAAGGAAAACATTCGCCAGCTGCCAACAACCTGCGTTGTTGTTGTTGCGTCAAAACTTTTTCTGCATTGCAACAAAAATTTTAGAATTTTATTACAAAACTCAACGCAAAAATGGATTCTCAATTAAAAAAGAGATCTCTAACATTTTTCACACATGGGCTGTTGTTGTGTACAGTGTTTGGTAAGACAGCAACACACCAAAAAACAAGCACATTCCGTTAAAGTTTATATGTAGAGTGTAGATTTTGTGCGGACCTTAAACAATTTCATTACCTTTATTAATTGCTATTATCCTACGTAGCTTCTTAATTTTTATTTTAACGCTTTTTTATTGTACTAAAAAGCTGCATTCCAATATTAAGTTATATCAGTGACCCATTCTAATATATATTTCTCATGGTTGTAACATCACCCACTCCATATCCTAGGTGTTACCAGAGGTGAAAGTACAAATGACAGAATGTTTACAAACGTACGGGGCTCAAATTGTGTGCGACTTCTTAATGGCACACATCAGCGTGGATGCTCATGTTAGTTACCTTCATTGAAATGCGAATATAGTCTGTATTAATATGCTGTATTCTCCATTTATTCCCTTAAAGCAAAACTATTCGGTTCCGCTGGTGCATTACATTTGATACGAATTGTGGAAGATTTTGAATTTATACTTCGAAACCCACCTGCGCCACCTTATGCACCCATTATACCACCACATCTTTTTACACGCGAAAATATACTGCGTTTGAAAAATGAAGGGCAACATAATATATCTGTTGTAGTGCTTATTAATCAGGTTGATAAGATGACACATTTCTCACATGAACTTGCCTGCCCAAATCAATATAGTGGCATATTGTTGCCTAATAGCACGGAAACTGCAACTTGTAATACACGCAATGCGGATTTATCATGGAATCCTTGGGGCACTGGTCTGATGCATGAAGATTTCCCATTTCCAATATATTATGTATCTGATAAAGAGGAAATCGATAAGCTGCTGGATTGCTTCAATAAATTCAACAATTTTGATTATGATAATCATGCGAAGCGTAGTTTGTGTGCTGTAGAAGTTAAAGCATTTATGACGGCAGCAGTCAATTCAGAAGTATGTTACCGTCGTTCAAAATATCCTTATAATTTATCAATAACAAGATACTGCGATCCGTTGGGAGATCATAATGTTTATGCAACACTTTATCCGCGAAATAAAACTGAAACAGGAGAAGCCTCAAGTTTAGATGATTCACGAAAAATCGATCCGAATGAAAAATTCATTTTAATAAGTTGTAGAATGGATACAACTTCAATGTTTGAATCGCTAGGTGAGTAAAAATTGTTACAAGTGAAGGTCCTGGATCTAAGAACATAATAAGGCGCCAGCTTAAGTTCTCAGCGAAAACTTATATAATGATGATGTACATAAAACTTAGTGAAGAACTAGTTTTACCACATAGTTGAAAAGTAAATTATTCCGATTTTGCCACTCATACATACATATATATTTATACATGATTATAAATTAATTATACTCTTTTTTAAGGTTTGGGCGCTAAAGATTCCCTAATTGGTTATGTAACACTGTTGAGTTTGGCAAATACCATAAAACAATATCTACCAAGCAACTATAACGATTTAACCAGAAAACTTAACTTAATTTTTGTTGTATTCAATGGAGAATCATTCGATTATATTGGCTCACAAAGCTTTGTCTATGATATGGAAAATTTAGATATTCCACCATTTCAAACAGAAACTACGCCAATTTCTTTTGAAAATATTGAACTAATGATTGATATTGGCACTTTAGACGAAACGTCGACAATAAATATACATACATTAAATGCAACAGAACGGGCGAAATCATTTACTACGCTCATTAATTTACAAAGTCGTAATTTTAATGTAGACTATCAATTAAGTGAAGGCATTAATTTACCGCCAACTTCAGCACAATCATTTCTACGTAAAATGCCTACATTCCCTGCTTTAATATTAAATGCGAAACCTACAAATAAATACTATCACTCCATCTATGATGATGCAAATAATGTAAATTTCACATATGGTAATTATACTAAACAAAACTACACAAGACTTATGGCAACAGAGGAGGCACTCAAATATTTTACGTCCAATTCAATACAAATAAAAATACGTAATGTATCCTCAAGTCTGGCTTTGGCTTTAACAAATATGTTGTATAGCGATGAGCGTGTTAATGGGATTTACGCAAGTCCTATTTTAATTGATGAGCTGCTATATTGTTTTTTGAAATCATCTGATTGTCGCTTGTTTAAAGATGAATCAGCAGTATCTAGTTTAGAGGCCTTAACAGATCCACCACCACGGCAAGTCTTAGAGCCAGATATTTCCTAAATTTTTATGAAAGCATTATCCGTTATTTGCAGATATGTAAGTGTTGAGGATGGTCTACAAGCGGCATCGGGTTGGACCTACCGTTTAATGGGGTTACTATTATCGTCTGTAAAGAATAATATTTCTAAACAAAACTGTGATGAAATGCCATCATTGCTTTGGATGAACGGACAAACAGGCGTTGGCGAATGTCGTCAGACTACACATTATTATAGTCATGCTTTAAGTCCCGCATTTTTAATAGAAAGTAAGTTTTCTTGTTAAAATTCTTCAATAAACTTTAAATATACATATTACTTTCTTAATACGTATTTAATTGTAGATTACGACTGGAAATCTGGGGAATACTCAACTTGGACTGAATCAACTTGGTCCCCATTTAGTACAAGAATATTCTTAAGACCGTCCAAAACTCATGAAGTAATGACACTATCCATTGGTATTGTTGTGCTAATAATTTCCTTTTGTTTGGTTTACATTATAAGTAGTCGTTCGGATGTACTCTTCGAAGGTGCAACGACAAGTTCCGATACGTAAGTAGTTTTAAACATAATTTTTATGTTTGAAATAGTTAATTTGGAATGTTTAAAACTCATATATGTATGTTCATATGTATATTCACAATGGTGCTGTAAATATTATTTGTGGATTTGTAAAATTAAAGTTTTTTTTTTCCTTTATACCAGAAAGAATGTTTGCGAAAACTCTTAGCCAATGAAAAGATGTTTCGTTAAACTTTTAAGGGAAGTTAGTTCACATTTGAACTCAGTATTACTAAATTTTGGAGGAATTTTCCATTGTAGTGCATTCACATACCCATTGCACTAGAAACGTATTAACTATAAACAACAGAGCCAGTGACCTAAGACACATGAGTTGGCGAGTTTTTTTTTATTTCTTTCTTTCTTACTAACATTGTATATCATCGTCACGCTGGCGCTGCTCAATAGAAATATTTCAGCAATGCATTCTTGTAAGCTGTTGCTCCCATTTTGATTCGACACATTTCAATTTACTTACAGCACATTGGAATAGATGCGAAGTTATGGAAAATCCTTTCGTGGGAACTACTTGTATAACTAGAATTAACATTTATAAAGTAAAAATAAATTTAAAAAAATACGCACAGCATTTTCATAGCTGGTTTTATATGCTCAACTTTAATTAAACTAAAGGATGCTGATGCATGTTCCCGTTATCTAAGGTTGAAGACATATAGAAAGTTGTGAACATTATTACTTATGGATATTGAAAAGTTGTTAGAGTGCTAGTAAATTTGAAGCTTGTAAAATATATAAAAAGACTTAGAAACCTAATAAATGCGCTTTTGGTGTTAAGTTCAAAAACACGTAGAAATAATTGGGTTGCACCTGTCGGGGCCGCATAATGTATTAAAACAATCCATCTAGATTATGTAATTTCATTATATTAAGGATGCAATCCCTAACAAGCTATTTTAGTTAAGGGACAGCTGCGAACACGAAAATAGCAAATTTGATCAATAATTTTCTTCTTAGTTAACTAGGGATATGCAAACGGTACTCAAAAACCTTTACGAAAAAATTGGAAATTTTAGATCTGCCTGTTTTTGTTGTTGTTGTATTAGCGATGAAGACATGAAGGTTTTGAGGAGTGTTGTCGATGTTGATGGTTATTTTCTGGATATAGATCCGGTACGTTCCTGTAACAAAGGATTATTAAGGTACTAGACCGACCATCTCGGGAACGACTTATATGACCATATTAAACCTTCTAGGCCATCCCGTCCACCATGTTGTTGTTGTTGTAGCAATGCTCGCCCCACCTAATAGCCGCGACCGATCACAAATTGTCAACAATATCCTCTAACGGGAGTCCAAGGAAACTTGCCGTTTCAACAGGGGTTGACCATAAGGAAAGGGGTGTTAGAGGCGTTGGTTCCACATTACAATTAAAGAAATGGTTGGTGTCATGTGGGGACACATTGCAAGCGGGGCATACATTTTGTATGTCGGGGTTGATTCTGGATAGGTAAGAGTTTAACCTGTTACAGTATCCAGGACGAAGTTGAGCAAAAGTGACACGCGTTTCCCTGGGGAGTATGCGTTCCTCTTCCGCGAGTTTTGGATAATTTTCTTTAAGTACTGGATTCACCGGGCAATTCCCTGCATAAAGGTGCGACGCCTGTTTATGGAGTTCACCAAGGACCTGCTTGTGTTTTTTCACTTCATACGGCTGGGTTCTCAGGTGCCGTATTTCCTCAAAATGCTTACCGAGATGACTCCTTAAGCCCCTAGGCGGTGCTGGTTCATCAATCAGATGTATGTTGGGATGCCCAGGTTTCTGGGTATTCGACAGGAACTTTTTGGTCAGTATCTCATTTTTCTCCCTGATGGGGAGTATTCTCGCCACATTATGCAGATGGTGTTCTGGGGACATAAGAAGACAGCCCGTGGCGATTATGAGAGCAGTATTTTGGCAGGCCTGTACTTTCTTCCAGTGGGTAATTTTTAGGCTTGGCGACCATATGGGTGACGCGTAGCACGTAATCGGCTGGCTAATTGCTTTGTATGTAGTCATGAGCGTTTCTTTATCTTTTCCCCAGTTACTTCCAGCGAGGGATTTGGGGATTTTGTTACGGCTCTGAATTCTCGGAACAATTGCGGCTGCGTGCTCACCAAAATGTAGATCCTGACCAAACGTCACACCCAAGATTTTGGTGTGTAGGACAGTCGGTAGCGTAGTGGCATCGACGTGGATGTTCAAAATGGTCGACATTTGGGACGTCCATGTTGTAAATAAGGTCGCGGAAGATTTAGTCGGTGATAGTGCCAGGTTTCGCGAGGCGAAAAAACTGGAGAGATCAGGGAGGTAGCCGTTTATTTTATTGCATAGCGCATCGATCTTTGGGCCTGGGCCTGTGGCCATTATTGTGCAGTCATCGGCGTAGGAAACGATTGTGACTCCTTCCGGTGGTGAAGGTAGCTTAGATATGTAGAAATTAAACAAACGTTGGGATAGGACACCACCCTGTGGCACCCCTTGTTTAATTCTCCTTGGTTTTGATGTTTCGTTTCTAACTTGCACCGATGTCTGCCGACCACCCAGATAATTTGCGGTCCACCTTTTAAGACATGGGGGAAGGGTATACCCTTCCAGGTCTTGCAGTAACGAGCCATGGTTGACCGTATCAAAAGCTTTTGATAGGTCTAGCGCTACGAGTACTGTTCTATGGTGGGGGTATTGATTTAAAACGCAATTTATCTGGGTGCTAATGGCATTTAGCGCGGTGGTAGTGCTATGCAGTTTTCTGAAGCCATGCTGATGGGGGGCTAGCTGCAAATTTGCTTGGAAATAAGGGAGCGAAATGGCTTCAAGCGTCTTTGCCACTGGCGATAGGAGAGATATCAGATTATACGACTCACCTATGTTAGCTGGTTTCCCAGGCTTTAGTAACGGGACCACCTTGGCCATTTTCCATTTCTCGGGTATGACAAAGGTGGAAAGAGACAGGTTGAAGACATGCCCTAAATATTTGAAGCCCTCTTTCCCTAGGCTTTTAAGCATCGGCATGGCTAAGCCGTCTGGGCCCACTTCTTTGGATGGTTTAGCACGACCAATGGCGTCCTCAACCTCTTTAGCGGTGATGGTGATTGGTGACGCGCTGAATTTGTGTTTATGTGCGTGTCTATTGGCTCTCCGTCTATCTTTGTCGACCGTAGGATGCATTATATATTGTCGGCAGAAAGCGCTCGCGCAGTTTTTCGCATCCGACAGCACTTTGTCGCCAAAGGCGATGGAAACTTTGTCTTTGTGCTTAGGCGGATTCGATAGCGACTTTACGGTGGACCAAAGTTTACCCACACCGGTAGAGAGGTTACAACCTCTTAGGTGCTCCTCCCATTTCGCCCGCTTGTGTTCATCCACAAGCAATCTGATTCGTTGGTTTATATCCCTTATTTGGGGGTCGCCTGGATCAAGCTGTCTTATAAGGTCAAGTTCTCTCGCTAAGTTCGCGGCCTCCGCCGGGAAGTGGGGCCGGATTTCGGGAATTCTCCCGGCGGAAATGAAACGTGCCGAGGCGGATTCAATGACCTTACGGAAGGCACGCTCCCCTTGGCGGGCATCAGTCGGGATAGGGAGGGCAGCAAAGCGGTTGTCTGTAAAAGATTTATATTCTTCCCACTTTCCTTTTTTGAAGTTTATGAAAGTACGTTTTTCAGTGACTGTGAAGTCGGCGGTACGCTCGAGCGAAATAAGTATGGCAGATGGTCGGATGCCAATGTTACCATCGGCTGCCAGTTGACGCAGTTTACGAGTTCTGGGCTCACGATTGGGATATCTGGCGAGCTGTGACAGCTTCCTACCACACGTGTGGGGGCGTCTCCTTTTATTGTGCAGAACGTCGTTTCTTCTATTTGATCCGCCAACATCTCACCCCTACTGTCCGCCCACAAGTTTGAATGCCATAGATCATGATGGGCATTGAAATCGCCTAAGATAATGCGATTGTTGCCAGTGAGTAAGGCCCTGATATTAGGGCGGTATCCACTGGGGCAACAGGTGACAGGAGGGATGTAGATGTTGATGATTTCTAGGTTTGCATCGCCTGACCGGACAGATAGGCCTTGACGTTCTAAGACATTGTCCCTGCGGTCGATGCCAGGATCAAATATATAATATTGCATAGAGTGGTGTATGATAAACGCGAGGCCGCCTCCATTTCCGCTCTCGCGGTCTTTCCTGTGGACATTATACCCAGAGCAGGTCTGCAATGCAGATCTTGCTGTGAGTTTAGTCTCTTGAATCGCAGCAATACGGATGTTGTGCCGCTACATGAAATCGACTATCTCCGTAATCTTCCCAGTTAGTCCATTACAGTTTAACTGCAGAATTCTGAAGAGCATAAGGGGAGAAGTGACGGGTAGCCTGGGTTGTGGAAGGCCAGGATGCAATTTCTGTTGTGGCCCTGGGACTGGACGTCCTTGGGCAAGCATTGGGGTACCCGGATGATTTGGGTTTGCGACCTGGCAACATGGCGCGATGAAACCCGTCGGGAGGCTGCCGTCGCGGAGACCAGAACATCTAGGAAAGTGGCACCACCCAAGGCAGGAGCTGCATTGGGCGGATGTCGCAAACCTATATATTCTGTGATGGCAGACGGTGCAAACGGAGGTAGGTACTAAGAATCTGTTTCCCTGACCTGCACGATTGCTGCCGGAAAAGAGGGGTGGGGGGGGGGGGGGGAAGACGGGAGCAGGGGCTGATGGTCAGCATTGCTACCAACTCTACTACGAAGGTAGTAGTTATGAGTGGTATTAGCTGTTTGAGTTGTTGGCGCCGTGGGGCGCGAGCAGCAGCGGGTACTTGTTGTGGCTTGCTGAGCAGCGGGGCTGCTGGAAGGTAGTGGGGGCGCTTAGGCGTAGACTACGGGACGCCCTTGGGCGTGAACAGCAAGGAGCCACAAAAGATTTATAAAAGTTACGTGGACGTCGGGTTTTGGCATCAAGCCCAGAACTACCTGTCCGATGCAACCATCCCTTGCACGAGACACACTGAACAGAGTATGACCGTCCTAAAAAGATTCTTTTCCGGCAGATGCAGCAAAACCATTTCTCAGGACCGGGTTCAGGAGACGGACCCGGATTGGATTCGATGCCTTCCCGGAGTGAGAGAGTATGGAGCGGTCCTGCTGGGAGGATGACAATTTGTGGGAGGGACGAAACAAATTAAATGGGGTCACACTGAAAAGACAGTCCTTGGTCGGGACCCCGTCCACCATCTCCTGGTTCTATTTGGAGATTGATCTGCATAGTTTTAGTTATTTATTTATTCGTTGAATTTATTTCTTAAATTAACGAAAATAAATAAAACAAAATAATTGATAAAATTTGTTATCGCAGGTGTATATATAAACATTTTATTATTTTTAAAACTGGAATGCCAGCTCTTTAAATATATATATTTTGTCAACAAAAATTGTAATATTTGCTATATTTTTCTAGGTTGACAGCTCCAACTGCTTGTTAGTAATACATAAATTTCACAAAGCAATAACTGACGGGATCGTCTTTTTCTCTTTTACGTCCTGGTATGTATAATATAATATATACAATATATCACAAACGCTCTAAAAATGCAAACTACAAATATGCATTCATAATAACTTTAAAGTGTATTGTCTACTCATCAAAAATATTTGCAAGGTCATCATTATCATAATCATCATCACCGCATGCAACATAAAAGTCACCTATTCTCGGCATTAGAGCAACCCGGATCCGTTACAGTTGTACACTAGATAATATGTCATTATCATCAACATTGTCAACATTATACATAACAGAGCACTCGTTTATTGGTAATGGAAATTCGGAACAACTTAACACATGTATACATATATGCATGTAAAATACAACTATACTCAAGCTGCTGTACGGGTACATGTAGTAATACACTCAAAGACTGCTGCCAAGTTGTTACATTTTTAACAAAATATAAATGATTAATATAATATAATATCAATAAAACCATACTATTAAAGTAAGAAAATAAAACTATGTATACATAAAAAATAATCAATACCATAAGAAGTGGCGAATGATTTATTATTGTAAAATTTTAATAATATGTGACTAAGAAATACTTCTCTCCTTGTTTTAATCAAAATTTAATTCAAATTGCAATTAATCAATAGCACCTTTACTCATTCCATGGCATGTACATGTTGTTGTTGTTGTTGTAGCGATAAGGTTGCTCCCCGAAGGCTTTGGGGAGTGTTATCGATGTGATGGTCCTTTGCCGGATACAAATCCGGTACGCTCCGGTACCATAGCACCATTAAGGTGCTAGCCCGACCATCTCGGGAACGATTTATGTGGCCACATTAAACCTTCAGGCCATTCCCTCCCTCCCTACCCCCAAGTTCCATGAGGAGCTTGGGGTCGCCAGAGCCTCGTCTGTTAGTGAAACAGGATTCGCCGCGGATAGGTGAGGTTGACGATTGGGTTTGGAGAAGCTATATATTGCGCTGGCAACCTAAAAGGTTGCGCTACACAGCCCTCTTAATCTGGTATTTTAGTCGCCTCTTACGACAGGCATACCTACCGCGGGTATATTCTAATCCCCTAACCCGCTGGGGTATGGCATGTACATTGCACTCATACATTGTACATTGTAAACGTATATTTTGTAAGCACCATCACTTACACTCACAGACACTCAATTACAAATAAACAACTGAAAACAATTAAAAAAAAAAAGACAAGAATTATATTCCATTTCATAACTAATGAATTTTGTATTCAAACTGTTTTGCAGAATTTCGTATAGTGCATTATAGATAGGCCAACTTTTGCATGCACATCGTTAGATAGAATGTGGGGACAAGTTAAATACCGTGTACTAAAGTGTAGATTTTCCTATTTTGCAAATGTATGTAATGTAAGCAATTATGTTAACTGATAAGAAACAAATATAAATATAAACAATTTTACGTGTAAAATGTAGTTCTAATTTGTAAAAATATTAGCCTTTTTTCGCTAAGCTACATACGCGTCTTGTGTGACTAAATAACCAATTTTTACATCTTATAAGATAAGGCCTTAAATAGTCAATATAAGTAGATGAAGAAGAAACAAAATAAGAGGATGGTTTTCTGAACATTAATCTTCTTTCGACAGTATATGCACTAGCATAACCACAAAATAATATAAAATAAAAATTAAACCCAAAAGGCTACTCGCTTTCGAGACCTCCAAAGTGTAGCTATGTGGCGTTCGAGCAGGAACATGCTCCCTGAAGGTCGTATTGTAGTAGAATGAAATAATTATCAAGCTAAAACCAACATTTTTTAAAGCTCATTACTAAGGTTAAGTGGTTTCCCAATTAAATATTTTGGTTAACTTTCCCCAAAATTTATTGCGAGACAAGAATTTTTGTTTCATTAGCCAACATTGGGCTTTTATAGCAATTCAAAAATTAGCATGAACAATGGATGCTTTCAGCAAACACAACTGTTGATAAATCGTTAATAAATTTCTGAACGCACAGTTGAGTATTTTTGATCCACTCAACGCTTTGGTGCTTACGTCGAATTACTGAGCATACATTTTTTCGCTGCGTTCATTCAACGTGTTTATTCGGCTGTCTGAGAGCTCTTAGACACTCTTAAGTGTTTATGAATATAACTTCTACTCGCTCATTAAATCTTATGCATATGGCGCCCGAGCAGCTGTATTGCCGCAGAATTAATATTTCTCGCACCTAATACCAACCTATTTCAAAATTCATTACCGATGTGAAATTCTTTCTTCTTTTTATAAGCGACTCAACCTCGCCATTACAATGTCCCAACAGCAAGACAAAATACATAACGCAAACGAAATCAAAATAACTTTTTTCAAGTGATGCATGTTTGACTTTGGCTTGGCCGTCTCCACACATAAGTGTTACAGGCATCGTTTTATAAATAAATTAGATTTGTATTTCGATTTTATGTATGCATATATCGACGTGCCACACGAAAACTAAGGAGCCTCATTCTCAACTGCGAAAAGAACGTTCGTTTCGCCTCAGAGACGAATTTTTAGTGCATTTACACTGTGTTAAACGATGGCAACACCAGAAAAGGTCGAACGAAAATGATAGAGAATACCATTGCTAAACGAAATCGTTTGGAGGCGAATCGTTCATCTGAGCTATCGTGCGAAAAACATAATGAACACACACTTACAATAACACTTACAAAAATTTTTTAAATAAATTTGTTTGGAAGAACTTTTAAAAGTGCTAGTTTTCGTCTTGCACGTCGATATGTAAGTACATACTTAAAAAAAAAATTAATTATTTTTAAATACTTTACATTTCGTTATGTTTGAATTTGTTTATGATATGTTATGTAATGTATTTATTACTTAAGTATCAAGAGAGTGAATGAAAAGTAATTGGATTTGCAAAGACAGGCATTTTTCACTATTTATCAATGAATTTCAAATGTATCTGAAATCAATTGTAAAATTTAGCAAAATTATTAAAGTTATTCCTTGATTCTAGAAAGCGCATAATAAACGGGAACAAATTAAAAACACGCCACTAGACATACAAAAATTAAAAATTGTAGAAATCATTTCAGAGACGTATTTTACCGCTTTTGTGCAAACCTTTCTGTGTTTCCTATGCTCTCTAGCGTCAGAGAATTGCGCCATTGAATACAGACATTAAAAAAAGTACAAAATAAGGCCAAAATATATAAATTATATAAAACCAATTTATCTTGTTCTCGTTGTTATGGCATACATAAACTAACAGAAACTTGTTTCTTGACCCATAAGGCTGGGAGTAAAAAAGTAGGAACACAAATTATTTACAAGCTTTCAATCATTCTCTTCTCTTTTATTTTCATTAGATTACAAAAAAATTAATGATTGTATAATAAAAACCATTAAGTTTTCATGAATCTTAAACTTTTCCCAAAATTCTTTTTCACACTTGTTTCCTTATAACCAGTATAATATAAAGGAATTTTCAAAAATGTGTTTTCGATTTCTTTCCATGTAACGAAAAGTATGCGAAGCAATTTCGAAAATATTCGCAAATTCCTGAAGTTTTCAAAAATCTTGTAAAAACTACTATCCAAAGCATTTTTGAAAAATTTGTAAACTTGAGAAGCTTTCACACGTAAATGAATTGATTTTTCAAATTTTTTCGAAATTGGCTTACATATTTTTCGTTATACAATACATTAAAGCCCGGATAAGTAAAAACTGATAAAGTTTGCAAAAAATGTTTGCTGTTATTATTTAACTCGCCCTTGTATATAAACAGCTCGTGTCACGATGTAAGTGTGCGGTGTTCTCTACCGAAAAATAAAGAAAGCAAGACTGTTGTTGTTGTAGCGATAAAGACACTCCCCGAAGGCCTTTCGTAGTGTTATCGATGTTGGTCCTTTACCGGATGCAGAGCCGGTACGTTCCGGTATCAAGCCCGACCATCTCTGGAACGATTTGTTATGACCACATGCGAACTTCTAGGCCATACTATTGCGCTGGCAACCCCTTGAAAGGGTTGCGCTGCACAACCCCCTGAATCGATTTTATATTTTAGTCGCCTCTTACGACAGACATACCTACCGCGGGTATTTTCCTACCCTCTAACCCGCTGGGGGTGGGGGAGGGAATCGAAATCGACGACTATTATCAACATAAGAAAAGTCCTTAAAAAAATTTTTATTTTATAAATGTGTAATAATTTATTTCATCGAATGCCAATATCAGTAAGTCATCACTTTAGCTACAATCAGTTGCAACTATATATTCAAACATATATCTATGCCGACATATATAAAGAGTGCATGGACATATATGAAATTTGAATAAATCACATTTAAATAAATTTTGTATTACATTTGGTTACTAGATGAATATAACCTTTAATCAAATACCTACACGTGTTTCTTTAATTTTCTGCTATTAAAAAAAGCTTGGAGCTTTTGTTACCACCTATCATTTTGACATAAAAATATCTTTTTTTTTTTAAATATCATTTAGCTGGTAAGTAGACCTTTAGCTTTTAGATTAACAATAGATTCAGCTATAACTTTCGCCGATGATTTCAAATAGCCTCCGCTAAGTAGCATTACGATAGGTATACGTTGTTCGCGACAAGTGGCAAAAACAATTTGATCACGTTCCATAATGCCCTGAAGGAAATAAAAGAGATGAAATAATTAATATTGATTAGGTAGTAAGTACATACAATTATTTATAAGAACATACCTCAGGTGTGATAGACAACCGGCCCAGTGGATCACCTATCAGAATATCTGTGCCAGCATTGTATACAAGAAAATCTGGACGAAACTCATTCAAGGAATAGTTCAATGACCTGTTTGCATAATGGTAATAGTTAATATACATAAACAAGTGTTTATATTTGGAAAAGAAGAGAAACTATAATAATAAAAAAAAATATGCAAAAAATGTTGCTTATGTGGAATCCAGTTGCGTTATAGTGGAAATAAGTTCTTTGCAACGTCTTGAACTTAAAGAGAGCTTTGACAACACAGCCCACAAAAGTGTTTTGCGACTTATAGGAATATCAATCTTAGTAAGATAGTCATCTTTCTGCTATCCAACCTAAATTCCCTAAGTGAAATAAATGCTAGTATCTTTATTTATTTATTTACTTATTTATGTCTAAAAAATACAGCAGACACTTAAGATTAAAGTATATAAAACGATAGTTAAAGATTGCTTAAAAAAAAGTTTTTAATTTTAAATGAATTACCGATTTAGAATAGGTTAAAACTCAATCTAAAAAAATTGAGAAACAGTTATATTCAGACAGACAGCGTTCTGCACAATGGGGCATTGGAACCATAAACTGTTCTGTTAACTCCAACACGAAAAACATCAGAATTTCGTAAGTTTCACGGCACATTAAAGTTAATAAGCTGAAGCATAGAAATTGTCCTTCTTGTCAAATTGTCAATCTTGCCAGACACAAGGTCAACTATAAAAGGTATTGACAAGAGCGATCTTCTATCAGATAAAGATAATAAACCAATTAATCTGCAACGAGCAACGTACGACGGAATCGGGTCCGAAAAATTTAGAGAGCGTAATGCAAAACGAATAAAGCACTTCTGAACCCTCTGCTTATTCCAGCTTGGAACGAACAAAGGCAGAATACAAAGTCTTGAAAGTATATGGATCTGAAAAGTTAGAAGAACCAGTGGCGCCTGAGAAAGGCCAGTGTTCCGAGGGAACTAGAAATTATATAATTTAAATGCGTATTGAAACTAATTCTACTATCAAAGTACGCTCCTAGATCCTTAATTTCACTAACCTCTATTAGGCATGAGTCCGCTAATAATAGCACGTCTCCAACGGTGTAATCATCTTCGAATAAGACACTTTGTGGCATTTAATTATATTAAGAGAGAGTCTGTTCACAACACAATAATCAAAAAAGTTATTAAGCTCCCCTTGGAGCACTAAAGAATCATGTGATCCACTTATCACGGAGTAAATTTTAAGATCATCTGCATATAAAAGATATTTAGACGTTTTGAAACAAGAAGAGATATCATTTAGGAATAAGATGGATAATAAAGACCCTAAGATGCTACCTTGTGGTACACCAGATTTAGCACAGAATTGCTCTGAGAACACACCGTCTATAGCAACCGTGCAACTTCTGCAATGCAGGTAAGACTTGAGCCACTTAAGGAAACTAGAAAGATTGAGTGTTTCAATGAGAATACTATGAGAAATTTTTTCGAATGCCTTGGAAAAATCAGTATAAATCGTGTCAATTTGATGGCCATTCCGAAAGCATGAATGGCAATCCTCGGCAAAGACCGACAGATTGGAAACAGTTGACCTCGCAGGTACGAATCCGTGTTGGTTTGGACAAATAAGATGCTTCACTTGAAAATAAAGTTTCTCTTTCACGATGCATTCAAACAGTTTAGCAACAGATGATAATTTAGAAATAGGTCTGTAGTTCGAGATATCACTCTTATTGCCACTCTTAAAGATAGGGGTGATAGAAGTGGTTTTCCAATCATCAATGAACACTTCAGAAGATAAAGAAAGGTTAAAAATATACGTGAGAGGCCTCACAAGCGAGGTGCAATTCTTCAAGAATTTCATGGAAAGCCCGTCAACATCCGTCTGAGAGGAATCCTTGACGGAATTCAATCCTTCGATAACGTCATTTTCTGATAATGCCACGGACCCAAAGTTAATAGAGACAGAGGATAAGTCTATTAAACTAAGACGTAAAGCGGAACGTTCGTTGTCCGTTAACTCCCCTTCTGACACAAAGTTTGAAGAGAAAAATTTTGCAAATAAATTAGTGGCCTCATTAATTGAATATGCTGTGGCATCGTTATAAAAAACAGTTTTAGGAATGCTGGAGCCATTTTTTTTAGACTATATACATACGTCCGGAGGCTTTTGGGACTATTCTTAATATTGTTTTCAAAGTTGGATATATAATTCGAGTAAAGTAACTTATTCAAATCACTAAATTTTTTATTATAAGAAACATACAACTCAAAGTAGTTGGATCTTTCCGTATTTTTATATTTCTTGAAAAACTTATTTCTAAAATTTTTAAAATGTTTAAGTTCAGAAGAATACCATGGAAACTTGTAAATTTTGCAATTAAAAGTAGGGACCAATTTATTACAGAGCGAAGCCAGAGAGCTCTTAAAAATGTTAAAACAGGCTGCAACTTCGTTATTTTTAAAAGAGGACTCCCAGTTAACCTTACTCAACTCAACATCCAAAGCATTCAAATCGCAACGATTAAAATTAAAAGACGCTTTAGCCAAAGCAGGGGAAGTTTTAAAGAACTCTAAGAATTCAACTTCTAACATCAACGGATTATGATGCAGATTGGAATGGGATATAAAAGTTGCTGCCTGTGACAACTTAAAGTTCAAATCATTACTTACAAAAATTAAATCGAGAAAACGATTTAAGCTGTTAGAAATACTATTAATTTGAGCTCAATACCACTAGTAACATTTACAGCAAACAGATAAGTATTATTCTCCAGATAACTCCAATTGACGGTGCCCAAATTAAAATCACCAAGTACACATAATTGATCATTGCCGATAACACATTGAAGAGCAAGAACATTGTCAACATGTGATTTATAAACGCATTCATCACTTGAAGAGGGAATGTATGAAACGCAGATGTAGAGATAACCACTAGGACCACACAGCCGGACACAAAGTTGGTCGATACGGGAATCCATATCTTGTAAGTCACAAATCGAAGCACGCAAATTGCAACGAGCTGCCACCAGTACACAACCCCCTCTGCCACAGCCAGTCTTAACAGGATCTCTGTCTTTGCGGAGAACGTCAAAAAGACTCAAATTAAAATATTCGGCATCAAAGAAATTCGAATTCAGCCATGTTTCAGTTAAAACAAACACATCATATTCCAAAAGAGAGCTAAGCATGCACACAATGCTAGTTTTACTTTTTGAGACCAGATGTGTTTGGATAAAAAATTTTGATTTTCTTAGCAATACCTGAACCAGTTAGGTCCGGAGTGGCTGATTCCCTCCTTTTTCAAAAAAACGAAATGGGCGAATTGAAACGTTCACCGGCCAAATCTCAGGTTTCATAAGCTTGTCATAATCAGCCTCAGCCATACCCAATTTGAAATTAACACATCTGAGAGAATGCAAATTTGTTTCTTTTTTTATCAATTTATGGCAGCTAATCTTAGATGGAATGTTGCTGGAAGTTGAATAATACACCAATGCAGCCGAATATGGTCTGGATATGGTAGCAGATTAAACTATTATTACATGTTTGACACAAAAGGCGGTTGATGTTTTTTAAGACACAGATGTTTTGAAACGAATGTCCGACACCCATTGCCAATTTTGGTTTGGACACAATTAATGGAATCAGTGGCTATATGCCCTCGTTCTGGAAACGCACTGTTCCAGATATCACAGTGCAAAAGTATTGTATGAACATAAAACTAGAACCTCAACGGTACAGCGTAGTGTTCGAAATTGTACACTGAAGATGGCACATCGCCGAAACCCAGTTTGTCTTAAAACCAAAACTGACAAGAAATGACGGCAAATCGGTTCTAAATAATATTGATAATCCTTTGGGGAAACTAATTTCACACCGTGTCCATTCCTTAAATGTTCCGGTACGTGCTTTTGTCGCCACATAAACAAAAAAAAACTACCAATACGCACCTTTTCAATTTCTTCAAATAAGTTTCATCCGCTGTACGTGGTCTCAATTCAACAGCACAACGTATAGCTAATTTAGCTTCATGATCACGTGGATATATTGCCGCATTGTACATATCCAATATGAAAACTTTTTCATTATCATAAAAATCACGCTCATGACCATTTCCTTGATGTGCATCTAAATCAACAATCATTACAGTTCCAATATTACGTTCTACCTCTAATGTCTTTGTTATCAATAATGTTATATCTGCGTAAGGACAAAAACCACCACCTTTATGTGCACAACAATGATGGAATCCTCCACCTAAATTAATAGACCAACCATGACGTAGAGCTAAGCTACCGGCTAATATGGAACCAGCTGTTTGAAAACGCATTGGACGCAGGTAGCCGCGCTGTACAAGTTTGTTGGGAACGAAGAGTAGTAATGGTATTTCCGATATTTTGGCTGAATTTAAGCTCCACTTTAAAGATGGCGAGTGGAGAAAAGTTTAGTATGCATTAAATAAATAGATATTACTTAGTTACCTTCAAGCTACGCAAATATTTCCGTGTATGTACTTTGCGGAGTTCAGCTTTTGTAATTTCGGTTGGTTCATAAAACCGTCCAGCAGCAACTATTTCGTTTTGCATTAATAACTAAAGTTATCTTTTTAGTTTATTGATTTTTAGCTTAATTTCGTTACAATAAACGACTTACTTTCATCACATGTGCACCTTTTGCAGCATCGAATGGATGTAGTTTTTCCATGCCACAAAATCGTACACCATATTTATCGGAGTAAACAATTGGGAGTTTAAATGTAACTTGTTCCTGTTCCGGCGCTTCTGATTTCCGTTTCACTTGCAATTGTTGATCTTGATGTTGGGCGGTTTCTTCCTTGCGCTTTACCCACACTACATCTTTCTGTTCATGCTCATGATGCACTTTCTCGGTGAAGCGCTTCATATTTTATTTATTCCCTCCATGTTTTTCATAAAAGCAAAATAAATATCTAATAAAACATCTGATGATTTGGCGACTTTGACAAATTGATTGAAGAAGAGTCAGGATTGCTATCATACCTTCGGTATGTATTACAATTATTACAAAATGAAATTTATTAGCCAAAGAGAACAGATATACAAGCGGGCGCACTGTAGAGTAGGGAACAGTTTATAAAACCCATCGTTCCGACAGCAATTCTGAAAGATCTCGATTAGGTTTTCACAGTCCATTTTGTATGAATCTATTCTCTTTGGTTCCATCTCTTAGAGACGCCATAATATGGTGCAGAGCTGTAAAAAGATTGAATCAATTGAGTGTGCATTCTCTCAGCATTCTTTTAAAAATTTGTGATTTTTTGGTTGCATATTATAAATCTCCATTCCTGAATGGCTTTAAATACTTTAACTCAAAGCTAAAGTTGAATGGTAAAATATAATTCAATATAGAGTGTGAATGTAAGAACCATTCCCAATGTTGTTGTTGTTGTTGTTGTAGCGATAAGGTTGCTCCCCGAAGGCTTTGGGGAGTGTTATCGATGTGATGGTCCTTTGCCGGATGCAGATCCGGTACGCTCCGGTACCACAGCACCATTAAGGTGCTAGCCCGACCATCTCGGGAACGATTTATGTGGCCACATTAAACCTTCAGACCATCCCCTCCCTCCCCACCCCCAAGATCCATGAGGAGCTTGGGGTCGCAAGAGCCTCGTCTGTTAGTGAAACAGGATTCGCCGCGGATAGGTGAGGTTGACAATTGGATTTGGAGAAGCTATATATTGCGCTGGCAACCTGAAGGGTTGCGCTACACACCCCTTGAATCTGGTATTTTAGTCGCCTCTTAAGACAGGCATACTTACCGCGGGTATATTCTGACCCCCTTACCCGCTGGGGTAACCATTCCCAATCTTTAATGAATGTAAACTTGAAATGAATGCAAAATTTTTTTTTCCATTTAGTACTAAATACTGTTTCCCCAAGGTTATTTTTTGTATACTTTCATTGCCATCAGATATGTTAAATTTAGGAGTTGGGTGCAAAAAAGGCGTAAAATTGGTCAATGGCAAAAATAGCCCCTTCTAATTATTCAAGTAGTTTAATATTTAAGAATTAATGAGCTTAATGCCGGCTTATAATAATTGAATATGAATTATTATGTTTGTTTAAGAGTAACTGAAAGAAAAAAGCATTTACTGGTATATTGCGACGGTACCATTTCGAAAACAAACAAACAAGTAGTTAATTATAAACCAGGAAAGTCTTAAATCATTTTCATGGTGTCCGAACATAAGACATACAAGAAATAGTACTTCATAGCAGATTTTGTATACTTCGTTGGGTTGATTTTTTTAATTAATCGTGTGAGATCAAAAAATGTTAGGCTCTTGTGAGTTGATTGGTTTCCTTTTTAGGTAAATCTCGCGGATAACTCGCTTCAATAAAACCATAGGCTCTTGATTATATAAAGTATTGAAAAGGCTGAAGATATAGTCGAATTTGGCTGAAACTTCGCAAAGACAATCTATTGCTTTCTTGCTATACGTCAAAATGTTACTACTTATTTTGCTATTGTTGTAAAATTGATTTTGTAAATGAAAACATTGTGCGTTGACCAAATAGAGGAAATTGTGGATATTTTTTGTCGATAATGTAACAAAAAAAGATACTTCAGTTTAAGTCATTTAAAAACATTACAGTGCATAGGTCCATCGGCGATTTCGTTGGAGCTTCATAATGCCGAGAATTTCGATAAACATATGTCTATTTCCATGGCATCGTCCTAACGCTTCCCAAGGCAGTCGTTTCTATGTACCGGAGCGACTCGGGATTTTTTCCGACCAAGGACTGTCATTTCAGTGTGACCCCATTTAATTTGTTGCGTCCCTCCCACAAATTGTCATCCTCCCAGCAGCTCCTTGCAGCAGGACTGCTCCATATTCTCTTACTCCGGGAAGGCATCGAATCCAATCTGGGTCCGTTTTGCTGCATCTGCCGGAAAAGAATCTTTTTAGGACGGTCATACTCTCAGTGTGTCTCGTGTAAGGGATGGTTGCATCGGACAGGTTGTTCTGGGCTTGATCCCAAAACCCGACGTCCACGTAACTTTTATAAATCTTTTGTGGCTCCTTGCTGTTCACGTCCAAGGGCGTCCCGTAGTCTACGCCTAAGCGCCCCCACTACCTTCCAGCAGCCCCGCTGCTCAGCAAGCTACAACAAGTACCCGCTGCTGCTCGCGCCCCACGGCGCCAACAACTCAAACAGCTGCTACCACTCATAACTACTACCTTCGTTGTAGAGTCGGTAGCAATGCTGAGCATCAGCCCCTGCCCCCGTCTTCTCCCCCCCCCCCTCTTTTCCGGCAGCAATCGTGTAGGTCAGGGAAACAGACTCTTAGTCCCTACCTCCGTTTGCACCGTTTGCCAGCACATAATATATATGTTTGCGACATCCGCCCAATGCAGCTCCTGCCTTGGGTGGTGCCACTTTCCTAGATGTTCTGGTCTCCGCGACGGCAACCCCCCTACGGGTTTCATCGCGCCATGTTGCCAGGCCGCAAACCCAAATCATCCGGGTACCCCAATGCTTGCCCAAGGACGCCCAGGCCCAGGGCCACAACAGCAATTGCGTCCTGGCCTTCCACAACCCAGGCGTCGTCACCCGTCACTTACCCCCAGAGTGGCGGCGTCTCCCCTTATGCATTTCGGAATTCTGCAGTTAAACTGTAATGGACTAACTGGGGAGATTACGGAGATAGTCGATTTCATGAAGCGGCACAACATCCGCATTGCTGCGATTCAAGAGACTAAACTCACAGCAAGATCTGCATTGCAGACCTGCTCTGGGTATAATGTCCACAGGAAAGACCGCGAGAGCGGAAATGGAGGCGGCCTCGCGTTTATCATACACCACTCTGTGCAATATTATATGTTTGATCCTGGCATCGACCGCAGGGACAATGTCTTAGAACGTCAAGGCCTATCTGTCCGGTCAGGCAATGCAAACCTAGAAATCATCAACATCTACATCCCTCCTGCCACCTGTTGCCTCAGTGGATACCGCCCTAATATCAGAGCCTTACTCACTGGCAACAATCGAATTATCTTAGGCGATTTCAATGCCCATCACTATCTATGGCACTCAAACCTGCAGGCGGACAGCAGGGGTGAGATGTTGGCCGATCAAATAGCAGAAACGACTTTCTGCACAATAAACGGAGACGGCCTCACACGTATGGTAAGGAAGCTGTCACAGTTCGCCAGATATCTCAATCGTGAGCGCAGAACTCGTAAACTGCGTCAACTGCCAGCCGATGGTAACATTGGCATCCGACCACCTGCCTATACTTATTTCGGTCGAGCGTACCGCCGACTTCATCGTCACCGAAAAACGTACTTTCATAAACTTCAAAAAGGGAAAGTGGGAAGAATATAAATCTTTTACAGACAACCTCTTTGCTGCCATCCCTATCCCGACTGATGCCCGCCAAGGGGAGCGTGCCTTCCCTAAGGTCATTGAATCTGCCTCGGCACGTTTCATTCCCGACGGGAGAATTCCCGAAATCCGGCCCCACTTCCCGGCGGAGGCCCTAAACTTAGCAAGAGAACGTGACCTTATAAGACAGCTTGATCCAGGCGACCCCCAAATAAGGGATATAAACCAACGCATCAGATTGCTTAGGGACGAACACAAGCGGGCGAAATGGGAGGAGCACCTACGAGGTTGTAACCTCTCTACCGGTGTGGGTAAACTTTGGTCCACCGTAAAGTCCCTATCGAATCCGACTAAGCACAAAGACAAATTTTCCATCGCCTTTGGCGACAAAGTGCTGTCGGATGCGAAAAAATGCGGGAGCGCTTTCTGCCGACAATATATAATGCATCCTACGGTCGACAAAGATAGACGGAGAGCCAATAGACACGCACATAAACACAAATTCAGCGCGTCACCAATCACCATCACCGCTAAAGAGGTTGAGGACGCCATTGGTCGCGCTAAACCATCCAAAGCAGTGGGCCCAGACGGCATAGCCATGCCGATGCTTAAAAGCCTAGGGAAAGAGGGTTTCAAATATTTAGCGCATGTCTTCAACCTGTCTCTTTCCACCTTTGTCATACCCGAGAAATGGAAAATGGCCAAGGTGGTCCCGCTACTAAAGCCTGGGAAACCAGCTAACATAGGAGAGTCGTATCGTCCGATATCTCTCCTATCGCCAGTAGCAAAGACGTTTGAAGCCATTTTGTTCCCTTATTTCCAAGCAAATTTGCAGCTAGCCTCTCATCAGCATGGCTTCAGAAAACTTCATAGCACTACCACCGCGCTAAATGCCATTAGCACCCAGATAAATTGTGGTTTAAATCAATACGGTTAAATAAACGGCTATCTTCCTGATCTCTCCAGTTTTTTCGCCTCGCGAAACCTGGCATTGTCACCGACTAAATCTTCCGCGACCTTATTTACAACATGGATGTCCCAAATGTCGACCATTTTGAACATCCACGTCGATGGCACTACGCTACCGACTGTCCTACACCCCAAAATCTTGGGTGTGACGTTTGATCAGCATCTACATTTTGGTGAGCACGCAGCCGCAATTGTTCCGAGAATTCAGAGCCGTAACAAAATCCTCAAATCCCTCGCTGGCAGTACCTGGGGAAAATATAAAGAAACGCTCATGACTACATACAAAGCAATTAGCCAGCCGATTACGTGCTACGCGTCACCCATATGGTCGCCAAAGCCTAAAAATTACCCACTGGTCCCCAGAACACCATCTGCATAATGAGGCGAGAATACTCCCCATCAGGGAGAGAAATGAGATGCTGATCAAACAGTTCCTGTTGAATACCCAGAAACCTGAGCATCCCAACAGACATCTGATTGATGAACCAGCACCGCCTAGGGGTTTAAGGAGTCATCTCCGTAAGCATTTTGAGGAAATACGGCACCTGAGAACCCAGCCGTATGAAGCGAAAAAACACAAAAAACACAAGCAGGTCCTTGGTGAACTCCATAAACAGGCGTCGGACCTTTATGCCGGGAATTACCCGGTGAATCCAGTACTTAAAGAAAAGTATCCAAAACTCGCGGAAGAGGAACGCATACTCCCCAGGGAAACGCGTGTCACTCTTGCTCAATTTCGTTCTGGATACTGTAACAGGTTAAACTCTTACCTATCCAGAATCAACCCCGAAATACAAAATGTATGCCCCGCTTGCAATGTGTCCCCACATGACACCAACCATCTCTTTAATTGTAATGTGGAACCAACGCCTCTAACACCCCTTTCCTTATGGTCCACCCCTGTTGAAACCGCAAGTCTCTTTGGACTCCCGTTAGAGGATATTGATGACAATTTGTGATCGGTCGCGGCTGTTAGGTGGGGCGAAGCATTGCTACAACAACAACAACAACAACGGTGATTCAGGCTTTTTCTATTCGCCTGATTCACCTTCCCCGTTTTCCTTCATCTGTGCCACAAAAAAAATGTTCCATTGGGAGAAACTCTTATTGACTGGCTCCATCGGACTACAGTTTTTTTACAGCTGATATTTTAACAGTGTTTGACGGAATATAAATATATGATCCGAGTGGTTGATAATAGTCTCTCTGTCTATTTGCACGGCATTGGTAAAAGATTGAAATTGTTTTGGTTGAATTCTATCTTACTTGAGCAGATTTGTATTCAAAGTTAATTTCCTTGCTATCAAAAAAGCTACAACTACCTATAGAGCCTACTTTAAATGGCTGTAATTACAAACTCTTGCGTTTAGAATAATATTTTTCTTACAAAATAGGATATTGCTATTGCAATTAACTCACAAACCAGTATAGATACAGTATTTGACCATATACCGCTCGGAAGAATATATGGAGGAACTTAAGAGCTTTTATAATGTTTTGCCTTTTCTTCAATTGTTTAATCACAAATTGAGGACGTGCAAATGTATGCTAGTACTTTTTAATGCAAGCCTTTTATATGGCACATTGGCAACACTCATTTAGAACGATGACAATTTTCGGAACAGAGTTGTTGAAATAATTGTAATTTGCTTTTTTTATTATTAAATTTTTAGGAAAATTTCAATATGAATACTTTTCCAGTTAACTTCTTCGTACTTTATTGTCATTTATATATGGTAAAAACTGGTAATCACGGACAATAATTAAATTTTTGTGGTGATATTTTGAAGTGGCTTTAATTAAATGCAACCATGTCATATTTGAGCGGGTTCTGTGCATGTACGACATTTTTCATAATTGATTAGTACTAGAAAAGTGTGTACACACTGAGCAAAGGCTGCGTTCATTTGAATCGTTATTCTGTGTTGAAAAATGTTTGTGTTTCATTCAATTACTTCATTCTTTCTTCGAATGAGTTAAGGAATGCATTCTTTTTTTTCCACTACTGAATGAAGAATGGGTTGACTTTTAAGCCACATTCCCTGGCAAAGAATGAATGAATGAAGAGAAAGCATTCTTAAATCAATGATTTAAAATATCAAATCATTGCACAGTTTTACAGCTCTGATATGGTGGTAGCGTGCTCCTCCTACCACACTAAGGCTGGGTGCGAGTTCGCCTAAATTTTAAGTACCTAAACTATTATTCCACTGGAACTTTCCAGCACTGCAATAATTTAGGAAAAAGCTGTCAAAACTGTGCGAGTTGGTTTGAAAACCTAAATTGTTTATTTCTGCTAAGAAAATAATAACCATAAGGGAAATTTTGTATTTTTGATGCGTTTTCACGCTTAAAATGAACAGAGGTCAATGAGGGTCCGCGGTAAGTACCTATGTATCTCAAGATACCAGTTCAAGAAAATGCTCCGTTTTATAAGACCTTTTCCACAATCTCGAATTCAATACTGTGATGTTGGTACCCCTCCAATAACTTCTTTAGGCCAATTAGTGTACTTGGCTGCCAAATATGTTCAGATTGCGGTCCATATTTGAGAAGGATCAAATTCTTGTGTCGTCAACATCAGCTTGAACAAAATTGAGCTCACCATCACCTACAATCGATCGGACCTTAATCGCAGCAGGGATCATCGCTCTATGATCTATGATTTACTTAAATTGAATGGACAAGAGCCATTTATTTGCATATACAATATTGAAAAATCAATATTTTTGTTTTTGAAATTTGACATTTGAATTTAGGTTGAAAAGTATGCCCATAAAAATCCTAAATTTTTATTTTGCATTGCCTCACCGACAGTTTCCAGTGATTTAGGTTTTTTCTCTATTTAGGTAGAAATTTAGGTCCACTCGCACACAGCCTAAATATAAATATAATTATATTTAAATTCACTAAATTGTGAAAATGAAAAAAATTCGTAATAAACCATAACCTCCTAATTTTAATATAATTCCCGCCAAAATTATTCAACCTGAAACAGGAGCCTCTACATGAACTTTAGTTAATCATAAATGAACCAAAAATATAGGTATTTTGACTAAAAAAGACATAATTAATCCTGGGTTCAAGCGCCGGACAAAGTAACATCGAAAATTAAAAAAAAAGCTGTTTCAATTAGAAAAAGTTTTTCTAAGCGGTGTCGCCCTTTGGCAGTTATTTGGCAAACACTTCGAGTGTATTTCTGCCATGAGAAGCTTCTCAGTGAAAATGCCTTGCAGATGCCGTTCGGAGCATATTTCTAAGGGGTCTATGAAATGGTTTGAAGAACACAATATTCCACTTATGAAGTGGCCTGCATGCTGTCCGGATTGGAACCATGTAGAAAATTTTTGTAGAGCAAAACTGAGTCCAAGGACACCTCTACAGGACTGCATTAAAGTTGAAGTTGGCTATTAAAGCAGCTTGGGAAGATTCAAGCAGTATGCTGCTGCTAAATTGAGCGTAGTCGATACCCAATCGAATATATTAAGCCATTAATAAAAATGGAGGACCAATTAACTGGTAAAAATTTAATTAATTAATTAATATCTAAAAATAAAGTTGCTGCGTTTAAACGAATATGCACCTGTTCGTAGTAGTATTATTGCGTATATGATGATAAGAGTATAACAACAACAACAAGGAAAAGAGTTTTTTAGGCAATTAAATTTTCCGTTAGAACAAAAAATTATATGGGTTAGAATTTGTTGTTAGTAAAGCATAGACAAAAGAAAGCGAAAGTGGTAAAGTTAAAATTAAGAGTGCGTTTCAACGAATAGTATCACTGTATATGCCAATATTACCGAAAAAGCTAAAAAACCAAAAAAAAAATCTGACTGGTTCAAAAAGGCTGTTCAGATTGCCTGTAACAGGAAAAAATAAAAAAGTTGGGAAAACAGTCATCTCGTTTTGGCATGTTTACAAATTTTTTTTATAATTTGTTACTCCGATGAATTTTTTTAAGTACTCCAGCATGAGAAAAAGAAAAAAACCTAGTGTCTAACATGCAATTTTTTAAATGAAATATTTCTCTCTACCATGCCACAAAACTTGTAAAATGGTTCCAAAATTATTCTTCGTTTTAAAAACAAAAAAGTGAAGCCGCCACTCTGAACGGAAATGCGAAATGTCAAAAACCGTTTCTGACTTCCTTCACTGAACAAACCGCATGTAACCGTACAAATAAATTTAAAATGAAGTTTCCGCTTCGTTATTGCGTTTGCAAAAAAATTTAAAATTTTCGTAGGAATTTTCCTTAATTTAAAAAATTATAAAAAATCTCTTTTATTAAATTTAACTGCTTTTAATATATAAACTAAACTTGAGTTTTGAGCTCAATAAAATAATGAGCAACGATTCGCTCCCGCAAAAGGTTAAAGCCATACAATTTGGTGTACTATCACCAGATGAAATCAAGCGAATGTCCGTAACCGAAGGAGGCATTACACGCGCAGTCATCGTAGAAAATGGTAAGCCAGCAATTGGAGGTTTAATGGATCCACGGCAAGGTGTTGTAGACCGCGAATCGCGTTGTCTGACATGCGCCGGCAATATAGTAGACTGTCCGGGCCATTTTGGCCATATCGAATTAAGTTTGCCTGTATTTCATATTGGTTTCCTAATGAAAACTATAAAAATTTTACGTTGCGTCTGCTTTTCTTGCTCCAAACTATTGGTATCGACCACTAATCCAAAGGTAATTAGCAGACATTTGCTTTAAAAATTCTCAAATGCAAAATATTCTAATTTCCTCACAAACAGGTAAAGGAAGTGCTAAATCGCACTAAAACACGCCCACGCATGCGGCTCAGTCTTATGCGAGATTTATGCAAATCAAAGACAATATGCGAAGGTGGTGATAATATGGATATTGCAATCAATTGCGGCAATACAACAGAACATGGAGGCTGTGGTCATCATCAACCGCATATCACACGCAATAAATTGGAACTTCATGCTACCTGGCAGCGATTAACTGAACATCGTCAGGAGCGTCAAATTATTCTAACCGCCGAACGTGTATTGGAAATATTTCGTAATATATCCGATGAAGATTGCGTTTATTTGGGCATGGATCCACAACATTGCCGACCAGATTGGATGCTAGTATCGGTACTGCCAGTGCCACCATTGTCTGTACGTCCATCGGTGCTGATGTATGGTGGTAGCTCACGTTCACATGATGATATTACACACAAGCTAGCGGATATAATTAAGGCAAATAATGATTTGAAGAAATACATTGAAACTGGTGCAGCTGACCATTTGATACGTGAATGTGCATCTTTACTGCAATTTCATGTTGCTACGCTTATCGACAATGAAACTCCTGGCTTACCACGTGCATTACAGAAATCCGGACGACCACTCAAGAGTTTAAAGGCTCGATTGAAGGGCAAGGAAGGGCGTATACGCGGCAATTTAATGGGTAAACGTGTAGATTTCTCAGCGCGTACTGTTATAACACCTGATCCAAATTTAAATATCGATCAAGTAGGCGTGCCGCGCTCGGTAGCACAAAATCTAACATATCCTGAGGTGGTGACCCCATTCAATATAGAGGTAAATGCGATACAATTGAAATAAATTTTAAATTTAATTAATAAAGTAAACTAAATAAAATAATATTTAAATCAAATAAATTTTAATAAAGTAGAAATTAAATACAATATAGTAAACTATAATAAAATAAATAAAAATATATATGTATACAAATAAAAAAAATAAAAAAAAAAATAAAAAAATAATATGAAATAAAGTAAAACAAAACAAATTATAATACAATAAAATAAAATAAAATCAAATAAAATAAAATGAAATGTAATGAAATGAAATAAAATAATATAAAATAAGATAAAATAAAATAATATAAAAAACCAAAAAATAAAATGGAACAGAATGAACTAAAAAAAAAACAAATTAGAATAGAACAAAATAAAATAAAATGAAATAAAATAAAATAAAATAAAAAGAAATGAAATGAAATGAAATAAAATAAAATAATATAAAATAAGATAAAATAAAATAAAGTAAAATTAAATAAAAAACAAAAAAAATAAAATGGAACAGAATGAAATAAAAAAAAAAACAAATTAGAATAGAACAAAATAAAATAATATAGAATAAGATAAAATAAAATTAGGTAAAATAAAATAAAATAACAGGAAAAAATAAAAAAAAATAAAATAAAATAGAACAGAACAGAATGAAATAAAATAAAACAACACAAATTAAAATAAAATAAAATAAAATGAAATGAAATGAAATGAAATAAAATGAAATGAAAAAAAAAAATGAAATAAAAGAATATAAAATAAAGTAATATAAAATAAGAAAAAATAAAATAACAGTAAAATAAAATTTAATTAAATTAAAAAAATAAAATAAAACGAAAAATTGGAATAAAGCAAAACAAAAAACAACAAACAAGCAAGGAAGTCTAAGTTCGGGTTCAATCAAACGTTATATACCCAGCTGTGTTCGGTTACATACATATTAAGGATAAATTTAAAGAGAAATGTCGTGAACATCCTAAAAAGAATTTTGTTTCCCAAATAGGTCGATTTTTATTTTTCTTATGTCATTAAAAGTGTTGTGGAGAAATTAACTAAAACTGAAAGGAAAACGTTTTTAGGCGGTCCGAAATCGAAAATAATAAGTCCTTAAAGGAGAAGGGATAGACAGACCAATAAGTTTATTGAAATGATTACGATGACGAACTGAGTTGATACAGCTATGACCGTTTGTCCAGTCCATCAATTTTTGAGATATCTCAATGAAATTTGGTGAGCTGGTATATTTTTGTGTCCGATTAGACACCGGTCCGAACATTGTAGCATACATCTCCCACACAACCGATTTTTCATTTTAATAGGTGCTCGAATTTTCACCAGATGCTTACGTGTATGACAAACAAACTTGAAGGTTCGCGGAACGTATACGTAGTGGCATGCACAGTTGTCTAAAAACATCCCCAAGGTCGGTTGCATGTATTCAATGCAACCAATTGTTCTTATAAGAGGGTCATCCTCAAATCTATCTCAAATTGCCGGAACCATGAAACATTTCGTTTGGTACAAATCAGTTGTGTATTTGGTATTCATAGAATAAATTGCTTATACCCGTTCTCTATATCAAATATATCTTATACAGCCAATTGTTGAAATAATAAAATTTTTTAAGCTTAGATCAGATTATTGATCACTCCATTCATGTAAGGTGTGAGACCTTCGACACTGTCCTGGCCTTACTTTTTTTTTAATTTGCCCTCCTTATCATTACTGGTAATGTAGTTACTTACTATAAATATATTGGAAATTGTATTAAGGATTAAGATTAAACCTTTAAAGAGCAATCTGCTTTGCTCAGATCAAGATGTAATACCAAGATCCATACTTCTGCCCAGTTGCAAATGATATCAACGGCTTGAAAAACTTTTGAATTTTCTTCATTTAAATGTGGGTGGTTTCGGTAATTGCATTATGTATTTTCGAAATCTTCGATATCGAAAAAGTGGGCATGGTTGTCTCTCGATTTTGCATAGTTTCAACACCAATCTAGCACATTTAGTACAGAGATCTCGATTGTTACTCGAGTTATCGAGTGCGGACATAGCACAATTAAACATCTTTTTAGATGCAGATTAGTTATACCCTTTAATACAACCGAAATCCTATCAAAGTTATAATACTCTTGTGTACAAGAACACGCTGGGTATAAATTAATGAAGTATAACAAAATTAAAGTGTCAACATAAAGTTTTAGTTTAGTTTAGAAAGAGCAATAACGCTGCGGGTGTTATTTCCCCGAGGCGTTACCTCACTGCACCGGTAAATCCTTACTACCATACTTATTGGCATAATTTAAATTTCGAAATTTTTTCAATTTAGCTAATGCAAACTCTTGTTCATCGTGGCAATAATCAATTTCCTGGCGCCAAGTATATAATACGCAACAATGGTGATCGTATTGACTTGCGTTTCCATCCCAAACCTAGTGATTTGCATTTAGAACTTGGTTATAAAGTAGAACGCCATTTACGTGATAACGATTTGGTGATTTTTAATCGGCAGCCAACATTGCATAAAATGTCAATGATGGGGCATCGTGTCAAGGTTTTGCCATGGTCTACATTCCGTATGAATCTGTCATGCACCACCCCGTATAATGCTGACTTCGATGGCGATGAAATGAATTTACATGTTCCACAGAGTATGGAAACACGCGCCGAAATTGAGAATCTTCATTTAACTCCAAGACAAATTGTAACCCCACAAACAAACAAACCAGTAATGGGTATAGTTCAAGATTGCTTGACTGGTGTGTGTAAGATGACGAAACGTGATGTCTTCATAACGCATGAGCAATTAATGAATCTCTTAATGCATATGCCATGCTGGGATGGTGTAGTGCCAAAGCCATGCATTTTAAAGCCAACTCTTTTATGGTCAGGCAAACAACTTTTTTCGTTAATAATACCAGGAAATTTGAATATGATACGTACGCACTCAACGCATCCTGATGAAGAAGATGATAGTCAATATCGTTGGATTTCACCGGGTGATACCAAGGTAGGTGATATTTTTTGTAGATGTTTGGAAACATTTATCACGATTAAATTCAACAATGTGAGTCTATCGAGTCCACGATGGATCCAGCAAGAATTGGAAAGATTCTAGTTAAAAATCGTTCAAATAACTCCTTTGCAAAGCGCGTTGAAGGAATACAGGCAGGATCAGCTGCTGAAACCTTGGCATCCTTATCGATGTTTACTTACCGGATGGTCTCGGAGAGGTATAGCAAATATCATAAATGGCACAGAAATAAGCAGCAGACGTACTAATGGGGAAAATTTGGGTAGAAGAAGTAGCTAGTATTCTCCCTATTATGCCAGAGAAGACTGAAATATTTTTGGTAAAGAAACTACAAGAAACCTTCTCTGCATTCATTCGTTACAGCCACAGTTCGTCCGTGAGGAGGAAAACAAGAGTGGCTTTCATCCTAAAATCGCGAGGAAGGGGAAGATGGCCAAGGATTTAAGGTCAATAAAGCACACATATTTCGTGCTAAAAAACACTTGAAATACACTTAAGGATATTATTTGATAGGATCAAGTCCTGTCAGATCCACAGATACATTGCTACATGAGGTGGTGCGAACAGTGGAGAGCTCCCTTTTACTTAAACAATTTACTCTGGCTGTATTTGTTGATGTGGAAGGCGGCTGCAACCATGTGGAAGCTGACGCGATAGAATCGGAAGAGGTACACCACAAGGTGTACTGATCACACCTCCGGTATGGCTCATTACAATAATTGTTATCCTGGCAAAACTACACAAATGGGGTGAAGATTATGGAGTACGCTGACGATGTGACTATCCTGATTTCAAGTCTATTCCCCTTCCGTGTAAGATCAGATCATGGAAAGAACATTACGATAAATCCAGAGAAGACGGTTCTGATACTCTTCACGAGCAAGTACAAAGCACCAAATCTAAATGGCCAGCAATTAACACTGTCAAAGATGAATGAGCATATACTCCACTCTCTCAGTTATCAATTGTTTTTCACAAACGTAGGCATCTGCTCTGTCTTCATTTACTAAACAAGTATACTCCGCAGTCCACGGTGGTGTGATGGTAGCGTGCTCCGCCTACCACACCATATGCCCTGGGTTCACACCCCGGGCAAAGCAGTATCAAAATTTTAGAAATAAGGTTTTTCAATTAGAAGACAATTTTTCTAAGTGGGGTCGCCCCTCGGCAGTGTTTGGCAAGCGCTCCGGGTGTATTTCTGCCATAAAAGCTCTCAGTGCAAAACTCATCTGCCTTGCAGATGCCGTTCGGAGTCGGCATAAAACTTGTAGGTCCCGTCCGGCCGATTTGTAGGGAAAATCAATAGGAGCACGACGCAAATTGGAAGAGAAGCTCGGCTTTAGATCTCTTCGGAGGTTATCGCGCTTACATTTATTTTATTTTTTTTATACTCCGCAGTCACAATTAAGGAATGTGATCAACCTTTTCTTTGACCGTCCGCAGAATAATCAATTGAAATATTTTTGCATAGCATGGAACAAGTAAAAAAAAGACAGATCCTCCAAGGGAAAACTTTATTGCTAATTTTTTTTTTTAACGAAGAGACTGAGACATTTGAGGTAAAACCACTAGATGCCCAAGGACAGGAGATGAGACCTGTCTACAAGTACCAACGATACAATATATACAGATCACAATTGTTTTCCCTGCTCCCCGCGAGTACAGTTATTAACAACATGACTGACTGACATGACTGCATTGGAATCCTTAATGACCTGGGAGCCAAAAACAAGGTTATGTTAAGATGGATTCCCGGACATCAGGGGCATAAAGGTAATGAACATACAAGGTAATGAAGATGCAAAGCAGGGTGCTACAGCAGCATTCCATGGTCCAGAGCCCTTTTGTGGACTCACAAAAGCACACACCAGGGAAACCATAAGTAACTGTGAAACAAAACAATTCAGACGTCACTACATTGGCTGCCCAGGGCAAAGACTGGATTGACTGCCCAGGGCAAGAGGGTCTGCGAAATCTCACTGGGTACTATACGGGAACTGTAGTTTACGATATCACCTAAGTAAGTTAAATCTATCCGATACTCAAATTTGTCGTTTCTATGAGCTGGAAGATGAAACGCCGGTTCACATTCTCTGGGAATGCGTCGCTCTGGCAAGGCAGAGACCCTCCCATCTAGGTGGTGTGACTCTTAATCCCTATGTGATATGGAGTAAAAAGCCTGAAGAGGTACTTAGATACATCAAGAGCCTTCAGATACAAAATTAGGCTGAAAGGTGATGCACAATAAATCTACACAAAGGTCGCAGTGCTTCCAGGCCTAATAATAATAATATGAACAACAACAAGTGATATGCCACATCCACCCCCAGCGGGTTAGGGGGTGAGAATATACCCGCGGTAGGTATGCCTGTAGTAAGAGGCGACTCAAATACCAGATTCAAGGGGCTGTGTAGCGCAAACCTTTCAGGTTGCCAGCGCAATATATAGCTTCTCCAAACCCAATTGTCAACCTCACCTATCCGCGGCGAATCCTGTTTCACTAACAGACGAGGCTCTGGCGACCCCAAGATCCGCATGGAACTTTTGGGTGGGGAGAGAGGGATGGCCTGAGAGTTTAATGTGGCCATATAAATCGTTCCCGAGATGGTCGGGCTAGCACCTTAATAGTGCTGTGTTACCGGAGCGTACCGGATCTGTATCCGGCAAAGGACCATCACATCGATAACACTCCCTAAAGCTTTCGGGGAGAAACCTTATTGCTACAACAACAACAACAACAACATATGCCACTTCCACATTTCTGTCTTTCAAGTAATACACCAGCCATGATTTTATAATTTTCATTTACGATCGATAGCACTCGTTCAGTCTAGTTCTGTGGCATCAAAACGGCTTCTCATTAGCTACTTGGGCGACCTGGGTCCCAGCCATTATACCTACCTACCAAACGGTATTTAGGTCTGCGCTGAGAAGCTTTTCATTGCAGAAATAAACTCTGAGTGTTTTCCAAACTACTACCGAGGCGCGACCTCGGTTAGAAAAATGTGTTTCCAATTGAGACAAATTTTCTGTTTTTAAATCTTTCATATTTTTATTAATACTTGAAGGTAATGGTCGAATATAGTGAGCTGATCATGGGCATTCTATGTAAACGAACTTTGGGCGCCGCTGCTGGATCATTACTGCACATCGCTTATATCGAACTCGGACATCAAATTGCTGGTGAATTCTATGCAAATATACAAAAAGTTGTCAATGCTTGGTTGCTATTTGAAGGTCACAGCATTGGTATTGGTGACACTATTGCTGATCCAGCCACATATAAGGAGATACAAAGTGCGATTGCCAAAGCAAAAAACGATGTAATGTTGGTTATACAGAAGGCGCATCATATGCAACTAGAACCAACACCCGGAAATACGTTGCGACAAACTTTCGAAAATCAAGTAAATCGTATATTGAATGATGCGCGCGATAAGACAGGCGGCTCAGCAAAAAAATCGCTAACGGAATACAATAATTTGAAGGTAGCAAGTGGAGTATGTGATAAAGGTAATGTAGTAATATTGTTCTTGTTTTTTACGTAGGCTATGGTAATCGCTGGCTCGAAAGGGTCTAACATTAACATATCCCAAGTGATTGCTTGTGTGGGGCAACAGAATGTCGAGGGTAAGCGCATACCATACGGTTTTCGTAAACGCACAATGCCACATTTTATAAAAGATGATTATGGACCTGAAGCGCGTGGCTTTGTTGAAAATTCCTATCTGGCAGGATTAACACCCAGCGAATTCTATTTTCATGCAATGGGTGGGCGTGAAGGTCTTATCGATACTGCTGTGAAGACTGCCGAAACCGGTTATATACAACGACGTTTGATCAAAGCTATGGAATCGGTCATGGTACAATATGATGGTACGGTGCGCAATGCTGAGGGTCAAATTATACAGTTGCGTTATGGCGAAGATGGTCTGTGTGGCGAATCAGTCGAATTTCAAACTCTACCCACCATACAATTGTCAAATAAAGCGTTTGAAAAACAATTTAAATTTGATGTTACACACACACGTAATTTGCGTAAATATTTTACCGAAGAAGCAGTGCGTGATATAACCGAATCTACAGATATTATCGCACAATTAGAAGTGGAATGGGAGCAATTGTGCCGCGACCGTGAAGCTTTACGTGAAATTTTTCCCACCGGTGATTCGAAGGTTGTTCTTCCGTGTAATTTGCAGCGTATGATTTGGAATGTACAGAAAATCTTTCATGTTGATAAACGCGCCACGACATCACTCAATCCATTGGAGGTAGTAAAAGGTAAAACATAGAAAAATTATTATTTTTTCTTTTGAAATTTTAATCTTATTATTCCCGTTGAAATTTTATTTAAAAAAATATACTTTCAGGTGTACGTGAATTGCTCAAAAAATGCGTCATTGTTGCTGGCACTGATTATATATCACAACAAGCTAATGACAATGCCACTTTCCTATTTCAGTGTTTAGTTCGTTCTACATTGTGTTCGAAAGTGGTTGCTGAAAATTATCATTTGACTCCGGAATCTTTTGAAATGCTGCTCGGCGAAATTGCTACACGTTTTCAACTATCACAAGTTTGTCCTGGTGAAATGGTGGGTGCACTTTCTGCTCAGTCGCTTGGTGAACCGGCTACACAAATGACACTCAATACATTTCATTTTGCTGGCGTTTCTGCAAAAAATGTCACTTTGGGTGTGCCACGTTTAAAAGAGATTATTAATATATCGAAACGTCCACGTTCACCGTCGTTAACCGTTTTCTTAACAGGCAAACCAGCGCGTGATGTGGAAAAAGCTAAAGACGTTTTGTGTCGCTTGGAGCATACAACACTTAAGCGTGTTACAGCGAATACAGCTATCTACTATGATCCAGATCCAATGCGTACTGTAGTGCAAGAGGATCAAGAATTTGTTAATATTTACTATGAAATACCAGATTTTGATCCAAGTGAGTTGTAGTAGTTTTAAATGTCACTAAATATGTGAATTTTTTAAAAATTAGAAGGAGCACGACGCAAATTGCCTAAAATCTCTTCGGAGGCTATCATTGTTTCGCCATAATTGACGCTAATTACAAGCACATAGGGAGATAAAGTATTTCTCCACCTGTCTCTTGCAACTCAGTCAAGGTATTTTCCTTTTTATGGAGCCAAATAAGGTTGTCGATAGGAATACTTGCTGTATCGGAGTTCTTAATAACTTCGCATAACATAACCTAGCCAGCTAAGCTTTTCTGCTTTTATTTGTTCATTTATATGTGCATTAAAATTCTTACTGGTCATCATTAAACAATCGTTTACGCAAGTTCTGGGCTAATACCATATTCTTTTTGGTAAGGCTCATTGATCCTTTGTGACTGATACTCGCACGCAGTGCGCCTTAACATTCTGAGGGAGAAGCTGTTTCTGTTTTTAATTTTTATACTCAGGTGAGCAGATTTCACAGAGTATATTAATTTTGTTCGCATAACGGGACCCCGTAATGGCATAAACTAATCGAGATAGGTATCTACTTCTATATATCAACATGATCTGGCCGAAAAAAGAAATTCATTTAGCCATGTCCGTACGTCCGTCTGTCCGTAAACACGATAACTTGAGTAAATTTTGAGGTATCTTAATGAAATTTGGTATGTAAGTTCCTGGGCACTCATCTCAGATCGCTATTTCAAATGGACGAAATCGGACTATAACCACAAAGTGCGATAATTCATTACCAAAGACGGATAAAGCGATGAAACTTGGTAGGTGGGTTGACCTTATGACACAGAATAGAAAATTTTGGACAATGGACATGGCACCGCCCACTTTTAAAAGAAGGTTATTTAAAATTTTGCAAGCTGCACTTTTGGCAGATGAGTATGTAATGTTCGGTTACACCCGAACTTAACCTTCCTTACTTGTTTATTTTTATTTGGGTTTCGTGAAAGGAGAAACTGCTTTATACGGTTAGCAGCTAACTTTTCTGGGTAGGACGATTGGAGATCGCGTTATACTCAAAGTATCCATGCTATTGCGACACATATCGTTTACCAGATAAGGTCAGTGCTGAGCAGGAAGAATCTGTTATGCCATAGCATCGATTCTTCCTACTTAGTCAGCCGGCGGAGTAGCAAAGCTCGAAGAGGAGGCTCCGTGACCCCCTCGGAGTAGTCGTTCTTCGTTTGACATCGTTTGAAAGATAGTTTAGTGGGAGTGGGATTATCCCTAAGCAGGTTTGATGTTCTGATTACTTGATTGAAGTTGTCGTAGTATTGTAATGCTACATTACAGTTTCCTATCCTTTAACTGCATGCTTTCTTTCAGGTGAAATTTCTCCATGGCTTCTACGTATCGAACTAGATCGCAAGCATATGACCGAAAAGAAACTCACTATGGAACATATTGCAGAGCGCATCGCCGCTTCCTTCGGTGATGACTTGAAGTGCATTTTCAATGATGACAACGCTCCCCGTTTAATAATGCGCATACGCATAATGAACTCGTCAAGTGCCGAGAATAAATTCCATGGAGATGAATTGGCCGACGAGGAAGCCGCCCTTACACGGTTAGATGACAATATGTTTTTACGTTGCATCGAGAGTAATATGCTGTCCGACATGACATTGCAAGGAATTGAATCTATATCAAAAGTATATATGCATTTGCCACAAGTAACCAATAAAAAACGTATTTACATTACCGAAACTGGTGAATTTAAATCGGTCGCCGAATGGCTGTTGGAAACCGATGGTACAGCATTGATGCGTGTGCTAAGCGAACGTAATGTTGACCAAACGCGTACTTTTAGCAATGATATATGTGAAATGTTTACTGTACTTGGCATAGAAGCGGTGCGTAAATCGATTGAAAAAGAAATGAATACTGTGCTACAATTTTATGGTGAGTTGACGTGAATTCGTATCTTTTACCGAATCCTTCATTCTTTTTAATATTCAGGTTTGTACGTAAATTATCGTCATCTGGCTTTGCTCTGTGATATTATGACCGCGAAAGGGCATCTTATGGCCATCACACGTCATGGTATTAATCGCCAACAAACTGGTCCTTTGATGCGCTGCTCATTTGAGGAGACAGTTGATGTACTATTGGATGCGGCAGCGCATGGTGAATGCGATCCTATGCGTGGTGTATCGGAAAATATTATAATGGGTCAATTGCCACGCATAGGCACCGGTTGTTTTGATATGATACTTGATGCTCATAAATGCAAATTTGCTATGGAAGTCGATTCAATTAATAATAAGAATGCCCTCTTTTATGGTTCTATATTTACACCAAATATAATTCCTGGTAGTGGACGCAGCGGTATGGTTGAATTTTCGCCGGGACTAAGCGACGGTTTGACATCACAGTCTATGCGTTCTGCATGTTTTTCACCATTGTCAAATATGAGTTCGCCTACCCTCACACCCGATGAACTCTGCAACTCACCATATTCTTCACCATCAACAGCATCATTCAAATCACCTTATAGTAACGATTCGTACTATTCACCCATGTCGCCAATGTATTATTCTGATCACAATGGCCATCAAAACACAAGCAATACAAGCAATGATTTATTAACTAGTCTAATGCAATCACCTAAATATTCACCAAGCTCACCAGAATTGCCACCGAATTATCTGCATGTGCACTTACCGCAATCGCCTTCGAACAATAGTTCTACATTTTATTCACCCACTAGTCCAACAAATTCATATAGTAGCGTTTCGGCGCGTTATTCGCCAACCTCACCTAGTTACTCACCTAATAACTATTCACCTACTTCACCATCCTATTCGCCAACCGGGCTAAGTACAAACAAAGGCGGTGGTACCAATTTTTCCCCAAGCTCCCCATCAACTAGTAATGATTCGTTATATTCACCATCTTCACCATTAGCCACACCATATGCTTTAGTTGAAGATACAACGGCCACAACGACTACCACCTCCAAACGTCCAGCGCCGCGAAAGTATCGCGCAACACCATATTTCTTTGCCGATAGTAATTCCAGTCCACCATCAAGCAATGCCACATATTCACCGACAAGTCCCATTTACCCACACTATTCGCCGTCTAGTCCCCCTTATGTAGCACAAACACCACGCTACTCGCCATCAACTAGCTACAATCCGTCTAGTCCTAGCTATACGCCTGTCAGCCCTTCATTTTCAACAAATTCACCTCAATATTCACCGTTAAGTCCTAAAATTAATTATTCACCAACGATCTCTTCACCACATTTTACATCGCCATGCTCTCCTACGCAGTATTCTCCATCTTTACCTAGTCCGCGTTATTCCTCGGATTCCTCAGTGATTTACTCACCGACATCACCAACATATTCTCCCAGTTCTAATCGTTACTCACCTACCAGTCCAAAATACTCAAACGGCGTTACTAGCTCTAATTATTCTTCACATAACCATTCAGATGTTGCTTATTCCCCATTAAGTCCTAGTTTGTATTCAACTTCGCCATCCAGTGCCATCTATAGTCGTAGTGAATCACCAATGTCGCCTGTGAGCCCTATTAGTCCGGCAAGTCCACAATATTCTCCTACCTCGACCATTTAAAAAATAAGGTGATTAAGTAAACAACTTATCAGCTCTTACTTGTAATATTACTTACTTACTTACTTAATTGGCGCTTAACCGTCTTTACGAATTATGGCTAATGTTTAGTTACTAATTTTTCATAGGTAGTGAGCAACGTAGTTCCATCAGATTACCAACTTAATATGGAAAGCGCGCTATATAACTAAATGGAACTAATATGGATCTCACTAAATTTAATTGGTTGCTGTTATTGGTAATATCTAAGTTAACATTCACCATAGCGTTTCGGAACCATTAAAAAACTTGTTTTCCGTTTTATAAATAGTTTGATAGCTTTCTACAATACAAGACTGTTTATTACTACTTGACTGGGCTGGTGTAAAAAACAGATTTAGGGTATTTAAAAAAAACCAAAACCTTTCCATATTAGTTTCAAATGTATGAGCGGTCTTTTGCAACTTTTTTTGATCCATTCTACTACACACGTATTATTTACATATATGAAGTTACACATTGTTAATTTGAAATATTAAATTTTGTTGAATTTACTAACACCTTCATTATTAAGAGTTATAACAACCGACACATGACCACATCATCTCGAAGTATTTTAATTTATTCGAATTATATCTTAACAATTGTGTTTTCATTTTAGATATAATTTCTTTTTTAATAAAGTATGTTTATTCTAACACTCTAAATTTATTATTGTTACAAATATAATCGAGCTTTAATCATTTAGTATATTATACTATTATAACTGTGTTAAAAATAAGTATTTTATCAGTGGAATATGAATTGCTCAATCGTTACTCAAACATTAGGGATACTCGCTTTACCTTGGAAAGTGCACGAATTTCACGGATTGTTTATATCCTACGCCAAAACGCTATGAGAGGATCCTATTGCGACGTTATTGCATGTATCAGTAAGAAAAATCAAAACATTGGCAAATAAAATAACATAATATGAAAAACAATTGCTTAATTTTTTCGTGAACGAAATAAGAGGATTGAGAGGGACACCGGTCAAGTAAGGTTAATATTTTCTTCCTACAATTTGTTGCACAGAAAAAAGATATGTAGGTTTGAGCATACTATAGGTTGCACGGATTGCATACTATTTTTTGCGTATATTTTTTTTGCAAGACAAAGCACAAAGACAATTAATTTTGTTAATTACACTACAAAACATCACTATCAAATCATACGATATGAATCTCATTTAAAAAATAGTAAGCATTCCAAAATGTGTTTTTATGAACAATAATGGGCCTTATGCATAAAACTAGTAAACACTGTTTCAAGTGACTACTATCAAAATAAAACTAAACTACTATGCATAAAATCGCTCATTACCATATCCTGCTTTTATTTTAAAAACATGTACTCGTATTTCTAATTTGTAGGACTTCTTGAATTTTATTAATTATTACATATTATCTACAGCTATGTATAATCAACGAGAGAGTTGAATTTTAAATTGTTAAAAATAACACCGAACTTTTAACAACTCACGCTTTGATCATAAATCAGTAATCTTTATAACCATGTATTATTAATCATTATAAATAAGTATTTTATTAGTGGAATATGAATTGTTTTTTTTTTTTTCAAAATAATTTTTTAATAGATTTAATTGTATAGATTTTTTAATTGTTAGAAATGGTATCGAGATTTAGTCATATAGTATATTATACATTTATAACTTGTGTTTTGAAGTTCCGATAAAGTTTGGTCAGTTTTTTAGCTTGGAATCCAAGCAAAAATAAAGTAGTGTCATATATGCTTTAAACTTTGTGGAAATGCCAATCCAAAGTAAACACAAAAAAAATTGTTGGTTTGACATTTTCATTTTTTTAATACCAAAAAAATAAAATGCTTATGAAATAAGTGAAAAAATATTTCGAAAAGTTTTGAAATCGGTTTTTATGTACATGGCAAAAAAATTAGTTAACAATATAATGGATGCCTCAACACGTGCTATTTTTGCAAAGGGAAAGAAGAACGAATGTTGGAGACCACCCTTATTGATTTTTCATTCATCCTTCTTCACTTGGTTGATGCGTCTTTAACCCTTAAATATGCTGAAACTTCACTTTATAAGAGATCACCAGTCTCAAATGTCCTCGCTACTGCGGAAAAAAAATTATCTTGGAGATATTCTTTGGTTTGTTTTGGTCCTTTTCCTCGCGGTTGGAAGATACATTTATGAATTGGCGCTAACCGTTTAGGAGATGCTGGTCGTTGCGTAACAAGTCACTCCAGCCAACCCTGTTTCGCGATAACTGGCGCCAACAGGGGGCACCTAGAGGAATCAAAGTCTTCCCCAACCTGCTTATCAGAACCCAGTGGAGATCTTCCCATAACTTGCCCACGTCAGCAAAAACGCTGTAGCTCTTCGCAGCTTAGCTAAACATCATCGTCCAGTTGGAGTATGATTGTTCGTGGAGGCTGCATTTTCCGGCTGAACGGTCAAAGTCTGACGCCGTGGTGTAGAGCTAGTGTGTTGGCCTATCCATCAAAAATATTTAAGAAAATTTGTATAAATGGTATTGATTGTCCCTCGGCATTACCTTGGCACCAAAAGCTCGTCCGAATTAGCAGTTAAATTTTTGGGTTGGCACAAAACATGTATTTAGGTGAGACAGTTCGTAGAAAAACGAATACACGATAAGTAGCCTTCGAATTGGATGGAAAGCTAGACCTTAATCTCCTCAGATATATACACCAAATTGTTATTATTAGAGATACATATCTAATCTCTTCCGTACGCCTTGGCGGTAAGTCGAGCGAATCGTGGCCTTCTTCCTTTTGCGGGGAACCACGATACAATTTTTGAATTGAAAATTCTGGAATGCGGTTGACCGTTGAGATTTCTTATTTTCTGGTTATTTCCATCAATAAAAAATTCGGTTTTACGACAGCATGACACCGGTAATACGCGTCCAAAAATATGTAGAGAGGTGTCAAAAGACTCGTATTGACCTCGACAACAATAATCCGAAGGCGGAAAATAAAAATTTTAAATCAAAAGATATTAACGAAAAACCGAAAAATGACCCCGGAGTTCTCGGAAACCGATGGTGGGATCAATAGTATTTTTGCGCAGAACACCTTTCTGCATTGGCGGCATTTGACCGCGCTTATAAAAAATTACATTGGGTGCGTTCAACACCGTTTTGGAGACCAAAACTATATCCGCTGAAAACACTTATTTTCACAATTTTTTTTTGTGGGAACCACAAAATCATCAAAATTGCAACAACCACACGAAAATTTTCAAAATTTCTTTTGTAAATATCTCTTGACATACTCAAAAATGTTTACCTCCGCTTTCGGATTAGCGATTCTGGATCCAAAACGCGTCTTTTGATATCCCTGTTGATATTTTTGGACGTGTATTAAGAGTGTCATGCTGTCGTATAGAGTTACCAAATATATTACAGTTTGTTATATTTTTGTTATGGAAACAACAACACAATAAACAAGTAAGGAAGGCTAAGTTCGGGTGTAACCGAACATTACATACTCAGTTGAGAGCTGCGGAGACAAAGTAAGGGAAAATCACCATGTTGTAAAAAGAACCTAGGGTAACCCTGGAATGTGTTTGTATGACATGTGTATCAAACGGAAGGTATTAAAGAGTATTTTAAAGGAAGTGGGCCATAGTTCTATAGATGGACGCCATTTAGGGATATCGCCATAAAGGTGGACCAGGCCTGACTCTAGAATTTGTTTGTACGATATGGGTATCAAATGAAATGTGTGTGAGGACCAAATAAATCCCCATTAATTTGGCCCACACAAAACGACCCCACAACATATTTGACACGACATTAACACAACAAGTGGCCACAAAAGGCTATAGCAACAGACCAACCAACAAGTCCAATACAGCATACATCATATTCGATACAACAATAACTCAACAGCCAGTCACAAAAGGCTATAGCAACAGACCAATCAACAAGTTCAACACAGCATTGACACAACAGCCAGTCACAAAAGGCTATAGCAACAGACCAACCAACAAGTTTCAGCAACGCAACGAGCGTTCGCAACATCGAACAGCAACCATACCAACGCAACCATTTGAGCCAGCAATGCCAAACAAGGCAATAAAAGGAGCGACACAGCAGCACAGGAGTCAGTCAGCACGGAGCTGTGGTCGTGACCAGAGCTACTAGCGAAGTATATCCCTATTGCAGTTGACCTACTCTATGCAATAGGAATCCACTTCATAGGAGCGAGTTGTGGAATGGTGATTGCGGTTGACCTTCTCTACGCATCACCCTCCAAAGACCAAAGGCCCCGCCACAGTAACGCGCAACCGCGACAGGTGACACCCGCTCACCCCCGTCAGTAGAGGTACACCAGCAGAGTAATACAAGGCGCGACAGAGTATCGCCCAGCACACGCGAGTAGACGCCGACGCAAGGCGTGGCAGAGAATCACCCAACAACCAGCAATACAAATAGACGCCGACGCAAGGCGCAGCAGAGTAATACAAATAAACGCTTCAGCAATACAAGTCAGCACGGAGCTGTGGTCGTGACCAGAGCTACTAGCGAAGTAGATCCCTATCGCAGTTGACCTACTCTATGCAATAGGAATCCACTTCATAGGAGCGAGTCGTGGAATGGTGATTGCGGTTGACCTTCTCTACGCATCACCCCCCAGAGACCAAAGGCCCCGCCACAGTAACGCGCAACCGCGACAGGTGACAGCCGCTCACCTCCGTCAGTAGAGGTACACCAGCAGAGTAATACAAGTAAACGCTTCAAGTCAGCACGGAGCTGTGGTCGTGACCAGAGCTACTAGCGCAGTATATCCCTATTGCAGTTGACCTACTCTATGCAATAGGAATCCACTTCATAGGAGCGAGTCGTGGAATGGTGATTGCGGTTGACCTTCTCTACGCATCACCCTCCAAAGACCAAAGGCCCGCCACAGTAACGCGCAACCGCGACAGGCGTCACCCGATCACCTCCGTCAGTAGAAGTACGCCGGCAGAGGCCGCAACAGAGCGGCAACGACGTAAGGCGCGACAGAGCACCGCAGAAGAGAGAGACGCCGACGTAAGGCGCGTCAAGGCACCGACGCCACATACTAACGGGACCCGTCTAACGGACAACGGCGACAGAGCATCGCCTCAGCAATACAAGTAGACGCCGACGTAAGGCGCGACAGAGCACCGCAGCAGAATTATACGAGCATACGACACTGGTCGCAGCAGCGCAACGCTAACAGACGACGTTGGCCGCAGTAGAGATACGTTAACATACGACGCTGGTCGCAGCAGCGCAACACTAACATACGACGTTGGCCGCAGCAGAGATATGCAGTCGCTAACCGTAAGAGAAACACGCCGCCGCACGGCGTCACTGAGATACATTTACACATACCCAGCAGGGCGTCCTAACGGAACGATCCTAACGGGACGCGAGGACCGTTAGCCCACCACCAATCACGGAGCTAGCATAAAGCGAAGTGAAGAATATACACAAATCTTTCTTTTATTATATTTTTACAGTTGTAGTATATAGAGTTAAAGCAATAAAGTGAATTTTAAATGAAATCGATTTGCAAGGTGCCGCTTTAATACAAATTTATTGTAAACGAACCCTGGGCACGGCGAGTATACCACAGCAAATATCAAAGAAGCAACGGGGCACGAAAAAGCTTCGTTACAATTGGCGCCCGAGCAGGGACCCTGCAAATCGTTACCACGTCAGAAGGAACATTCCTGACGAGAAACCTAACCACAAAATGGTCGACCAGATCGATACCACGTGGTTAGACACAATTTCATAGGAGCAGCTGATATCCATCACACAGGAATTGGGTATTGAGCAGACAGGTACCACCCGAGAAATCCGAAAGCTCATAGCAGCACTGGCCTCAAAGGCAAATACGGACTCGGAAATCCACGGAAAATTTTTATCCCTACAAGCCACCTACAAGGAGACTACGCACATGAGCGACGTAAATGAGGTTAAGACACCGACCCGTCGAACGGAGGAGGCACACCGAAGGTCGCCGTTACAACGGTAGAACAAACTCAACTCGCGTTCCCTCCCAGGAATACAGTACCCACGCAACTGTACTTACCATCAGGAGTAGCGGTACCACCCAACGGTACATCTCAGGCACCTCCCAGGAGTACAGTACCCACACGACAGCACGTACCATCAGAAATTACGGCATCATCAACCGGCACATCTCAACCCACGCAACCGTACTTACCAGCGGGAATGACGGCACCAGCCATGAACTATACATGCCAGGTAACTCAAGCACCGACCGTGGTGTTCGCGCCCATCATCGACCAGGTAAGAAAGTGGTCCGTAAAGTATGAAGGCGGACGGGACCCGTTAGCGTTCATCGAACGGTTAGAGGAGTTAGCCGAAGTGTACGCGCTAAACGTGGACCTCCTGCCAAAAACCATGCCCGAGCTACTAGGGGGCGCCGCGCTACAATGGTACCGCAACAACAATGCGCACTGGGGAGAGTGGACAAGCTTCAAAAAGGATTTTTTACGTTTCTTCCTACCAGTCAGGTACTTCGAGCGGCTCGACGACGACATACGCCAACGAAGGCAGCACAACAAGGAGAGGTATAAGGACTACGTACCAGGAATCCAGAGCCTGATGAGACACGCAGGGTACACCAGCGAACAGCGGCTGGAACGAATCTTCCGTAACAGCCACCCCGATTACCAACTTTACATTCGTCGGAGGGACTTCACAAATCTCGCAGAGCTCCTGACACTTGCCGAAGAATACGAGAACATACGCGAGGACTATCACAGATCATCAGGCGGACATTACCGCGAAGTTACGCGACACATCGCCGGTGACACAACCCGGGTGTCACCATCAAAACCTGCAACACAACCACCGAACCTAACGAACCGCACGCCTCCAGGCAATCAGAGATACGACCCCAACGGCGTATGCAGGAGATGCGGCGAACGAGGACATGACACCAATAGGTGCCGAAACCCACAGAAAATTTTTTGCTGGGAGTGTGGCCGCAGTGATATACGCACAATCGAATGCTGCCGTCGACGTCAGGGAAACGACAGAGGGCTTCACGAAGAACAACGCGCAGTGAGCCCAAGGAACCCAGCGCCGAATCGGCAGTAACAATGTACCAAGAGCACGGTCGCCTCTACGCCGTAGCCAAGCTCGGCGCGGAATCAGCCGAGGCGGTCATCGACACAGGGGCATCAAGAAGTTTCGTCTCGAGCAGCTTAGCAGAACGTGTGGTAAACTCGGGAAGCGGAGAAATGGTGAGAGTGGCCATCAAAATAACGATGCCAAACGGGACTAGCACTACCATCTTCGACGCCATAAGGACTGAGGTACGCCTCGGGGAAGCGTCACTCCACACAGTTTTACACGTCATGCCCGGAGTGATCGACGACATCATACTGGGCCAAGATACGCTAGGAAGCATGGGAGCCACCATATCTTGTGGAGAAGGCCACCTCATGCTAACCAGACCCCTCACCCAGCACACAACGAATCCTGGAGCCGCGCCAGGGACTATTCCAAATTCAACATCATCAGGAACGAATATCACCTGGTACGACAGCCCTGGGACTATTCAAAGTACACCATCAGCCAGAACGGATATCGCCAGGTACGACGGCCCTGGGACTATTCAAAATTCAATATCATCAAGAACGAATATCGCCAGGTACGACAGCCCTGGGACTATTCCAAGTTCAATATCATCAAGAACGAATATCGCCAGGTACGACAGCCCTGGGACTATTCCAAGTTCAATATCATCAAGAACGAATATCGCCAGGTACGACAGCCCTGGGACTATTCCAAGTGCAATATCATCAAGAAAGGATATCGCCAGGTACGACAGCCCTGGGACTATTCCAAGTTCAATATCATCAAGAACGAATATCGCCAGTTACGACAGCCCTGGGACTATTCCAAGTTCAACATCATCAAGAACGGATATCGCCAAGTACGACAGCCCTGGGACTATTCACAGTACACCATCAGCCAGAACGGATATCGCCAGGTATGACACACCGGGGACTAATCAAAGTATAACACGAGCGAGAAAGGGTAACGCCGGGTACGACACCCCTGGAGCCTCATCTGGAACCATTCAGAGTATAACAGCACCGAGCAGCAGTAACTTCAAGCACGACGGCACTATGCAAAACAGCGACGACGGCATACAAGAAGAAGCGGAACGAGTGCGCGGTTTTCTAGCAAAGGAAATCCGAAAATTCGAGAGCATGAGTGGGGTGACGACAATAGCCGAGCACAGGATTATCCTGACGGACGGCCGCCCCATCAAGCAACATTACTTCCCACGCAACCCAGCTATGCAGACCATCATCAACAACGAAATTGACGAATTACTTCAGAAAGGATGCATCGAGCCATCCTGTAGCCCACACAGCGCACCAATCGTACTAGCCAAGAAGAAAAACGGGAAGTGGAGGTTATGCGTGGACTATCGGCAGCTTAACGCCCGATCCGTACCCGATGCATACCCCTTACCCAGAATACAACACATCCTGGACAAACTACGCCGAGCGAAGTATATCAGCAGTTTGGATTTGAAAAATGGCTACTGGCAAATACCACTGGAGCCCAAGAGCCGGCCCTACACAGCTTTCACAGTACCGGGACGCGGATTATTCCAGTGGCGCGTTATGCCGTTCGGCCTACACTCTGCACCCGCAACGTTTCAAAGAGCACTAGATCAGGTTATTGGGCCTGAAATGGAACCCCACGCCTTCGCATACCTCGATGACATAATCGTCATAGGATCCACTGTGGAGGAGCACAATCGCAATCTGAGAGAAGTAATGCTACGACTACAGCGCGCCAACCTCAGAATAAATCCGGAGAAATGCGAATTCTTCAAGAAGGAAATCCGATACCTAGGACACCTAGTAAGCGACAAGGGAATTCACACCGACCCCGAGAAAGTCGCAGCCATCAAAGACTTGAAGCCACCAACGAACGTGAAAGAGGTACGCCAATATCTCGGTATAGCATCCTGGTACCGACGTTTCGTACCCGACTTCGCCACGATCAGCCAACCACTAACAACCCTGCTGAAAAAGGGCAAACACTGGAAGTGGGGGGCCGAACAACAGGAGGCCTTCGAGGTCTTAAAGCAAGAGCTCACGGAAGCACCGATACTTGCCTGCCCGGACTTCACCAAGACCTTCACCTTACAAACGGACGCCAGCAATTTCGGGCTGGGTGCCGTATTGACACAAGACCTGGAAGGCGGAGAACGCGTGATCGCCTACGCCAGCAGGAAACTCAACAAGGCGGAAACCAACTACTCGCCCACCGAGAAGGAGTGCCTCGCGATAGTCTGGGGAATACGCAAGATGAGGCCATACTTGGAAGAATACCGATTCAAGGTAATCACGGACCATATGTCTCTAAAGTGGTTAAACTCCATCGAAAGCCCTTCAGGCCGTATAGCACGATGGCCCTTGGAGCTTCAACAACACACTTTCGACATCGAGTACAGGAAAGGGAAGCTGAACCTGGTAGCGGACGCACTATCACGGCAGCCACTGGAGACCCTACGCCTAGCAACGGCAACAGAGCCACAATGCAAGTGGTGGCACAAGCGCGTCGGCGAAGAACGCACTAACCCCGAGAAATTTTCTGACTACATGATACAAGATGGGCAACTGTACCGCCATATTCCCTGCCGGTCACACGATGAGGAAACGGTCCCTTGGAAATTTTGTGTACCAACACCACTCCGACAACGAGTGTTAGAAGAAAACCACAACACCCCTAGCGCTGGACACATGGGCATCCGCCGGACGGTAGCACGGATTGCCAACCGGTACTACTGGCCCGGCATGTTTCGGGACATCAGTCGATACGTACGACAGTGCGAGTCTTGCCAGAAGTACAAGGAAACACAGCAAAAGCCGGCCGGAAAGATGCTCACACAAGTGGCCCAAGAACCATTCGCCACGGTATGCGTCGATTTCGTTGGACCACTCCCACGATCCATACACGGGAACACGATGCTACTAGTATTTTTCGACCGCTTCAGCAAATGGGTGGAACTGGTCCCCATGAGGCGTGCGACAGCAGAAGGCCTTCGCCGCGCGTTCAGAGAACGCATCCTAGCAAGATTTGGTGCTCCCAAGATACTGATATCGGACAACGGCGTCCAGTTCACCAGCACAATGTGGCAGCGTTACTTACTTACTTACTTAATTGGCGCTTAACCGTCTAAACGGTTATGGCCGTCCAACAAGGCGCGCCAGTCGCTCCTTCGCTCCGCCAACCGGCGCCAATTGGTCATACCAAGGGAGTTTAAATCGTTTTCCACCTGGTCCTTCCAACGGAGTGGGGGCCGCCCTCTACCTCTGCTTCCATAGGCGGGTTCCGATAGAAACACTTTCTTGGCCGGAGCATCATCTTTCATTAAAACGCTACGTTTTAATTCGCTGGACTATGTTGATGTCTGCGTATAGCTCGTACAGCTCATCATTAAATCTTCTTCGGTACTCGCCATCGCCAACGCGTAGAGGTCCATAAATCTTTCGAAGAACTTTTCTCTCGAACACTCCCAAAGCCGCTTCATCTGCTGTTGTCATGGTCCATGCTTCTGCCCCATATAGCAGGACGGGTACGATAAGTGACTTGTAGAGTATGATTTTCGTTCGCCGAGAGAGGACTTTACTTTTCAATTGCCTACCTAGTCCAAAGTAGCATTTATTGGCAAGATTGATTCTTCGCTGGATTTCAGTGCTGATGTTGTTGCTAATGTTGATGAAATGGGGATACGACAACAATTCACGGCGCCCTACACACCGCAAGAAAACCCGACGGAACGGGCGAACAGAACGGTAAAGAGGATCATAGCGCAACTCACCAAATCACAACACAACAAATGGGACGACTTTCTCCCAGAGATCGAGCTGGCCATCAACACCATGTAACCGCGTCCACAGGGTACAGTCCAGCCTTCCTCGTACAAGGACGGGAACCGCGACTACCAGGGGCATTGTTTGACGAGGTCAACCTGGGGACAGGCACAGCCACCACCACGGCAGAAGAAAAATCCGACAGAATGCAAGAGGCATTCAGAATAGTGAGGCAGAACATGGAACGAGCGGTGGCAGACCAATCACGGCACTACAATTTACGGCGCAGAAAATGGACCCCCGTATTCGGCGAACTAGTGCTCGCAAAGGAACACCATCTCTCCAAGGCCGGCGAAAACTTCGCGGCAAAGTTGGCCCCCAAATATGACGGACCCTACCAGATCCTAGGATATGTATCACCAGTGATACTCAAAATACGAAAACCCAACGGAGGAAAGGAAAAAACTGTCAACATCGCGGAACTAAAAGCATATCATACAGCAGAGATCATCGCGTGAAACCAAACAAATTCAGGGAGAACAATTTCTTATATTATTAATTAATATCAAGGACAATCAAGCGCCGGTCATTCCAACGCAAACCACCGAGGTGACAACATCGTTTTCTTTTGCTACGAATTTTTTTTCACAAACCAATAATTTACAATGCAGAGCTATAACGCTAGACTAACCAACAGCGTCAAGCGTATGCGCCAGCGCTACGAGGAGGAGGAAGCAAAATGCCCGAGGGCCGTATTGCTGGAAGGAGTTACAGGCGCCGACGTCAGCCACACGCGTCAACTATACGCGCAAACAGGTACGCTGACGTCGAACACATCATTACACCATTAAACACTACTGGGGCCGACGGAAGCCACACGCGTGCAACAACACGCGCAAACAGGTACACTGACGTCGCACGCATCATTAAACTACCACACATCACGGGCACCAATGACAACACCACGAACACCGAACCAGTCACGGTCAAGGCCCACAATAAGACCGGAGCATCGCCGATAACATTCACACTCGGTAGGATAGAAGTGAAAAGCAAGGCGCGCATACGACTACTGAATACCGAAGGCTAAATTTCTGAAGTGTGGGGGGGGGGGGTGTGAGGACCAAATAAATCCCCATTAATTTGGCCCACACAAAACGACCCCACAACATATTTGACACGACATTAACACAACAAGTGGCCACAAAAGGCTATAGCAAGACCAACCAACAAGTCCAATACAGCATACATCATATTCGATACAACAATAACTCAACAGCCAGTCACAAAAGGCTATAGCAACAGACCAATCAACAAGTTCAACACAGCATTGACACAACAGCCAGTCACAAAAGGCTATAGCAACAGACCAACCAACAAGTTTCAGCAACGCAACGAGCGTTCGCAACATCGAACAGCAACCATACCAACGCAACCATTTGAGCCAGCAATGCCAAACAAGGCAATAAAAGGAGCGACACAGCAGCACAGGAGTCAGTCAGCACGGAGCTGTGGTCGTGACCAGAGCTACTAGCGAAGTAGATCCCTATCGCAGTTGACCTACTCTATGCAATAGGAATCCACTTCATAGGAGCGAGTCGTGGAATGGTGATTGCGGTTGACCTTCTCTACGCATCACCCTCCAAAGACCAAAGGCCCCGCCACAGTAACGCGCAACCGCGACAGGTGACACCCACTCACCCCCGTCAGTAGAGGTACACCAGCAGAGTAATACAAGGCGCGACAGAGTATCACCCAGCACACGCGAGTAGACGCCGACGCAAGGCGTGGCAGAGAATCACCCAACAACCAGCAATACAAATAGACGGCGACGCAAGGCGCAGCAGAGTAATACAAATAAACGCTTCAGCAATACAAGTCAGCACGGAGTTGTGGTCGTGACCAGAGATACTAGCGAAGTAGATCCCTATCGCAGTTGACCTACTCTATGCAATAGGAATCCACTTCATAGGAGCGAGTCGTGGAATGGTGATTGCGGTTGACCTTCTCTACGCATCACCCCCCAGAGACCAAAGGCCCCGCCACAGTAACGCGCAACCGCGACAGGTGACACCCGCTCACCTCCGTCAGTAGAGGTACACCAGCAGAGTAATACAAGTAAACGCTTCAAGTCAGCACGGAGCTGTGGTCGTGACCAGAGCTACTAGCGAAGTATATCCCTATTGCAGTTGACCTACTCTATGCAATAGGAATCCACTTCATAGGAGCGAGTCGTGGAATGGTGATTGCGGTTGACCTTCTCTACGCATCACCCTCCAAAGACCAAAGGCCCCGCCACAGTAACGCGCAACCGCGACAGGCTTCACCCGATCACCTCCGTCAGTAGAAGTACGCCGGCAGAGGCCGCAACAGAGCGGCAACGACGTAAGGCGCGACAGCACCGCAGAAGAGAGAAACGCCGACGTAAGGCGCGTCAAGGCACCGACGCCACATACTAACGGTACCCGTCTAACGGACAACGGCGACAGAGCATCGCCTCAGCAATACAAGTAAACGCCGGCGTAAGGCGCGACAGAGCACCGCAGCAGAATTATACGAGCATACGACACTGGTCGCAGCAGCGCAACGCTAACATACGACGTTGGCCGCAGTAGAGATACGTTAACATACGACGCTGGTCGCAGCAGCGCAACACTAACATACGACGTTGGCCACAGCAGAGATACGCAGTCGCTAACCGTAAGAGAAACACGCCGACGCACGGCGTCACTGAGATACATTTACACATACCCAGCAGGGCGTCCTAACGGAACGACCCTAACGGGACGCGAGGACCGTTAGCCCACCACCAAACACGGAGCAAGCATAAAGCGAAGTGAAGAATATACACAAATCTTTCTTTTATTATATTTTTACAGTTGTAGTATTTAGAGTTAAAGCAATAAAGTGAATTTTATATGAAATCGATTTGCAAAGTGCCCCTTTAATACAAATTTATTGTAAACGAACCCCGGGCACGGCGAGTATACCCCAGCAAATATCAAAGAAGCAACGGGGCACGAAAAAGCTTCGTTACATGTGTTAATTATAATTTTAAAAGGGAGTGGACCTAAGTTCTATAGGTGGACGCCTTTTCGAGATATCGCCATAAAGATGGACCAGGTGTGACTCTAGAATTTGTTTGTACGATATGAGTATCAAATGAAAGGTGTTAATGAGTATTTTAAGAGGGCGTGGGCCTTACTTCTATATGTGGACGCCTTTTCGAGATATCGCCATAAAGGTGGACCAGGGGTGACTATAGAATTTGTTTGTACTATATGGGTATCAAATGAAAGGTGTTAATGAGTATTGTGACGAATTTTCTGCAAATCCTCTTATTTGCCCTTTTGCTAGGTTCGTATCGCTAAACTGTTGAATTAATAACTCCAATATTGAATAATGGAAAAATGGCCTTTATTAAAATACTTCACAATAACACTCAAACTCTGCAACGAATAGCTTAATAACCAAACTGATAGCTTAAAGGAAGCTGACTTTCAAAATAATACTGCTATTGCTCGCTAGATATCGTCTTAGTCGTAACTGCTTGACAACTCAAATCAAACTGAATTACAGCGCCTCTACATCTGTCGCCTTTTATACTCTTTGGTTTCCTCGTTCGCATTTTCTAGAATCTACTAGCATTGTCCATGAGCTCTCAAACTTCTCAGCTGTAACTAAAATTGCACAATTTTATACATCTTCTAGGCGCTTCCAGAATCTACTAGTCCAGTAGTTCTCAAACTTCTCAGCTGTAACTACAATTGCACAATTTTATAGTTTTTCTCATTGCATACTTATAGGAGTATCTCAGATATATGCATGTATTTGTGCATTGACTCTCTGCTGCTCGTACACGTACATAGTACATATATGTAGACGCAGTTATTGTTTCGTTTATGTAGATACATAATGATTGAATTATTGATGTGCATTCACGTCACTGCTTAGCATCGGCTTAGAGACGGCAGCACTCCTTAGTTTTGCTAATATTCGTGACACTGCCCTCCACCTAAGTCTGATCGTCCCGATTAGACAAATCTCTCGATTTAACCGCTGCTAGCCTCTCCAAATGAACCACTTTCATTTTGGTTCGTGGTTTGCCAATGGTTTGTATGCGGTACACTACATCGTTGATCCGTTTTACAACTTTGTATGTGCCTTCCCAGTTACACTGCAATTTCGGGGACAAACCTTTTTTTCGTTGTGGGTTGTATAGCAGCACGAAATCTCTTTCCTGAAACCCTTCCGAATTAATTGCTTTATCGTACCTCGCTTTCATCTTGTCACTCATAATCTTTGTTCGTTGCCTTATCAGATCATGTATTTCTCTTAGCTCTTCTTCCAAATCACTAGTGGATTTCCTGACATTTCTCTCCGCATTGGCATCTATCCCAAACTTCAAATCAGCTGGCAGTCTAAGGTCATTGCCAAAAATTACTTTTGCATGGGTTTGGCCCGTTGTGTCATGTACTGCCGATCGGTAGGCCATCAAGAATAATGATATGTGTGTATCCCAGTCCTTATGGTACTTGTCTACTACTTTCCTTAAATGCTCCTCCAATGTTCTATTGAAGCGTTCCACCATACCATCGGACTGAGGATGCAATGCAGTTGTCCGTGTTTTTCGAATGCCCAACTTCTTGCACATTTCTTGGAACACAGCTGATTCAAAATTCCTGCCTTGGTCAGAATGTAAATCCATTGGTACACCATACATTGCAACCCATTCGTTTTTAACCACTTCTGCTACTGTTTCTGCTTCTTGGTTTGGGATTGGGTATACCTCTGGCCATTTTCTGAAATAATCCATAACCACCAGTACGTATTTGTTTCCGCGGTTGCTAGTAGGAAATGGACCTGCGACATCCATGGCGATCCTTTCAAATGGTGCACCTGAAATATACTGCTTCATCTGGCCATGACTTCGGGTTTTGGGCCCTTTCGCTCTGTTGCATACCTCGCAGTTGGCAATCCTTTCGGTGACCGACTGACGGCAACCAACCCAATAGAATCTCTGCTTAATTTTCTCGAGTGTCTTCGTGATTGCAAGATGACCTCCACTTGGACCATTGTCCAGCTCGCTGAGCACGTCAGGAATCTTCTTCCTGGTAACAACTATCAGTTTCTTCTTGCATTGACCATCCTCACTCTCCCATACTCGATGCAAGCAACCGGATATCAATTCTAAACTGTTCCACTGTGCCCAATATGACTTCGCAATGGGACTCTCTACTGACATCTCCTCTCTGCTTGGTCTTTCGTTTCGTTCGAGCCCTTGCATAACATGTGACAGATCTGTATCTTCTAGCTGACACTTTCTTAGTTGTTCCTTGTCCCATTCATCCGTACACGTTATAGTCATTAGCCGGACATCTATAATGTCTTCTTTAGCCTCGGCCTTTGAGCAGTGCTTGCATTCCAGACTACATGGTGTTCGTGACATTGCATCAGCATTTCCATGGGTACTACCTTTTCGATGCTCAATGGAAAAGTCATAGCTTTGTAGTCGCTCGATCCACCGTGCCAATTGTCCTTCCGGATTACGGAACTGCAGAAGCCATTTCAATGCTGCGTGATCTGTCCTGACACGGAATCGCTGGCCGTAGAGGTATTTGTGAAAATGTTTAATGCACTCTACCAATGCCAACAGCTCTCTCCGTGTAACGCAATAGTTCCTCTCTGGTTTTCCAATTGAACGGCTGTAATATGCAACTACCTTCTCTTGTCCATCGACCAGTTGTGATAAAACGCCTCCTATAGCATATCCGCTCGCATCTGTATTTAGAATAAACGTTGCTCCTGGAATCGGGTATGCCAACATTGGGGCAGTGCACAACCGCTCTTTCAATGTTTGGAAAGCTACTTTTTGCTCCTTCTTCCATTCAAAAACTTTATTTTTTCTTGTTAGCTCGTGGAGACTATGGGCTACGCTGGCAAAATTTGGTACAAATCGGCGGTAATATGTGCACAACCCAAGGAAACTTCTCAATTCATGCAGATTCTGTGGTCTTGGCCAATCCTTTACTGCCTCTATATTTTCATTCGCTGTACAGACACCTTCTGTCGTTACCTTGTGGCCCAAATAATTTACTTCCTTTTTAAACAGCGTACACTTTTTGGGACTTAACTTCAGACCAGCGCCAGCTATTCTCTGGAAAACTTCCTCCAAGTTCTTAGGATGTTCATCAAAACTCTTGCCCAATACGATGATGTCGTCCAGGTACACCAAGCATGTTTTCCAATCCAATGTAGTCCTTTCAGTACCTGGTCCATGAGTCTCTCAAAAGTAGCTGGTGCATTACAAAGTCCAAAAGGCATCACTGTAAATTGCCAAAGACCATCACCGACACTGAAGGCTGTTTTCTCTTTATCTTCCTCCTTCACCCCAACTTGCCAGTAGCCGCTTTTCAAGTCCAGTGTGGAAAACCATTTCGTACCAGATAGCGAGTCCAGAGTGTCGTCAATTCTTGGCAACGGGTAGCTATCCTTTTTCGTAACGTCATTCAACTTCCGGTAGTCCACGCAAAACCTCATTTTTCCATCCTTCTTCTTTACAAGTACTACCGGTGAGCTCCATGGACTAGCTGATGGTTCGATGACGCCGCTGTCACTAATTTCTTGTATGATTTGGTTCACAACTTCCCGCTTCGCCAGTGGAACACTACGTGGAGCTTGAGGGATCGGCCTCGCATCTCCAGTGTCAATTTGATGTTTCACAACATTGGTGCGGCCTGGTTTGGAACCATCCTGGTCAAATATGTTCGCGTATTTTATGAGCAGTTGTTTTGCCTTACTCTGATAGGCTTCCTCTAGCCCGTGCGTCCGTGCCGTGATATCATCTGAAAGATCAGTATTACTAGATGAAACGTGTTCCTGGAGCTGTTCACAGTTAATAACTACTTCGGCCTCTTGGCATCTTCCCAAAATAGCTCCTTTGGTCAAATTGAATGGTGATTTGAACTCATTGAGTACTCTTACCGGAACACGTCCATCTTGGTTTGCCATAGCCAGGGTTTTTCCTACAAGTATGTTCAGTGCTGATTTATTTGCTGCTTCGACAACCCACAATTTGTTTGTCCCACAATCTCCATCAACCTTTGGCCAGATGACTGATTCTGATTTTGGTGGTATTTGCTGACTCTCTTCCACCAGCACTCGTTTACTTCTGTAGCCTCTCTCGTAGCCGAAATTAAGTGGCACATCCATGTTCTTATATCGCATCGTCTTGCTTTGCATATCGATTTTGATGCCTTGGTTGATTAAGAAGTCCACTCCAATTATGATTTCATCAACAATACCTGCCACTATAAAATTGTGTACTACCGTGAAGTTCCCAATTGCTACTTTGTCAGGGTGTGGGTGTTCCCCGCGTTGGTCGCACTTTGGCCCGCTCGAGTGGTACGGCTGAACTCCCAAGTCGAGGCAAAATTACCTAGAAAGACAGAATAAAAGTAGGCAAAAGTAATAATTCTTCGACACATGTGTACAAGTCATATATACTTCCCGTAAACTCGGCATTCCAGGATTCCAACACCGCGCCCGCTACGCCTCACAACCGGAGCCTCCTATTTCCGCACTGAAAAAGGAAAAAAAATAAGTTAAATTATTTTAGTCGGAAAAGCATGAGCCACTTATATAAGTGCACATTTTTTTTGTGTTGGGTAACCAAATCATCAAAACTACAACAACCACCTGAAAATTGTCAACCCCACTGCAAAGATTTTAAATCAAAATTTACACATTCATTACCTCGTTGGAAACCTCTCCTGACACATTCTGGACACGATTGGCAGTCAACCACTGCGCCAAACTATTCAATTTGTCCTTTTTTTTTACACATACTTTGGGTCTCTGCGCCTTGTACCATAGGTATGGAAATGGCTTCTTCCACGGTCAGTCCAGATGCATATCACCTGGGACCAATGGCAGCAGAGAACCTCCTTTAGATTTCTTAGACAATATTCACTTCACCACCGTCTTGAAATAAAAAGAATTGTCCGAGAAGGTAAAATATTTACCTCGAGATTAACCAGCGCAAGCAAAATGTAAACAAATACGAAATGTCAGATTAAGGAAAACCAACAAAACTCCCAATATGGGGAAATTTGTAAAAGCTCCTATTCCAAGGGTTGCCAGATGAGCGGTAAGAGTGTGGTGAAAATCGGAAAAGGATGGATATAGGGTGGAAATGGTTGCGGTTGGTTTGAGGATGACGAGAGAAAACGGCACATTAAACGGTGTCTCTTATGGATACCGGCTATATAAGAAGCGATAACTGTAGAGAAAGAGTATAGTTATTGACATATAGCAGCATACAAGTCTGCAGCGCGCCGCCCGCTTGTAAAATTTTATGTTTAAATTATATTAAATAAATTTATCCCTGTGCGCGAAAAGTTAAAACCGTTGCTGTATTAAAAACGTAGTGGTGTTTTTTTTGTATAAAAATTAAACAAAAATAAAAAAAATCCATTAAAAGGCAAAAAGCCATTTACCAATCGCGCGCTCGGGCAACCAAATAAATTTTAAATTCAGGCAGGAGCCAACGCGGCATAAATGATGTGGAATATCCTAGATCTGGTGAGTCATAGAATTCTATACTTTTTTTTATGTGCATATAGGGACTTTCGCGCCATTTGGGGTTCGCGTAACCTCCACTTCGACTTCGGTCACGAATCCTCCCCAGATATCAGGACCTGGCATAATGCGTATGCAGTCCCGGATTTCAGTGAGTATAAATCCCCACTCCACCTCTTTGAATTTCTATGAATTAACATTTTTTGTGATAATTTTTTTTTGTGTAAATTCCTTTTTTTGGGATAAATTTTTTTGTATTACATCCACCCTAATGTTTGTCTTTGGACATAACACGGAGGTGCGCATGTATGGCCTGAGGAGCGTGAACGCCAAATCGGCGTATAATCCTCCAGCAATGTTTATACTAAATCAAATCTTTCGTTCCTCCTGTAGGAAGGAGTATCACATCCAATCATGAGTGCTTCTGCATAGCGCCAGGGATAATTCGTTACCATAAATTTGTATCAATACCTACCATAATTTCAATGCCATAACGCTTTTCTGTACAAATATGATTATCGAAGACGGCAATCAGGAGTGTTGAGTGCATCAACTCACCTTTCAAGAAAACTGGGAATTAAAGCAAGCAAAAGGTCGCAACGTTAATATACGTATGAGGGTAGGCTAAGTTTAGTTTTTTTTTGTGTCCGAATCAAACTGTGTGTACAGTCAGATAAAATCAAGGCATAAATTGTAAAGTGCTGTTCAGTGTCCAAAAGGGGGCCAAATGGCTAAAACTAAATAAATCCATACCTCCGTTTTTTTTTGGAATAGCTGGAAAAAACTGGCTCACACCAATTTCCCTTAACCTCCATAATAGAGCTCTGTTAGGTAGGCAGTAGGGTAATGAATCTATTTCGTATTTCGCTCCTAATGAGCGCATAAAAGTTTGGCCTACTTTGGTGGCAGAAAGGCCTAAGAGAATATTTTACAGTTTCATTTTTTTTTATTACCGATGTAGATTTTAATGTGGTAATGCGATTTGGTGTCAAATTCATCATAAATTAAGATGTTCTTTTGTCAGAATGATGTATATGGGGTTTATGTAAACTATTTGTATGAAAATTTTATTTTGCGAATTTTCTCTTATACGTTTTTTTTTTAACATTACGAGTTCTTTGTGTGATGATAAACGGTTGTATGTATAATGTATGTATATAATTCTCGTCGTTTATGAGTAAATTTTTATTTGGAATTTCGTCGTTTTTTTTTTGAGCCGTTGGTCAAATTGTCAAAAAAAAAATTCTGATTTGTACATATAGAGGAATAAGGTAGAAACTTTGAATTTTCGAATATAATCATTTTATTGAAGTTTTGTATAAAGTTAAGATATTTTAAATAAATAATATGTTAGATTGAAGTTGAAAAGAAGAAGGATCTAATGGCGTGCTAATTTAATCGGCTGGGGTGGGTGAAGATGACATTAGGGTGAGTATGTAGGGTCATTTGGAGCAGAGGAAAAGGGGACTCGCTGCCTAGCAGAAATTCGAGCGGTCCAAGGCAGGGTGGGCTTTCTGCGAGGGAGGTGCACTGATGTAAGTTTAATGATGATTGTGACATCCGCCCCGCATCAAGGTGGACGAGGGTTAAGGGCCCCGACCTCTCGCCCTGAGCTAGCTGGGGGACATTCCACCTTGATTGCGCAAAGGGGCGGATTCACCCCTAAAAGGTGTACGTGACAATTATAATTAATATGGCGCCCAATCGAAAGCATAGAGAGGTGGCCGCTATATTTAGTATAGCGGCCAACCAAAAGAAATTTTTTTTAAATACCATATACATATGTATGGTGATAAAGTAAAATGTTATCGTGAGGATTGTACAGCAGCGCCGTTGATTGAAATAGGCGCCCGGCAATGAGCAAATTTTAAATTCGAAATCAACATCTAAGTCGTTAGTAATAGCAAAGCTCATTTCATATAAATATATTTCAATTTTTATATTATAAATATACATATTTTTTCACGTATGCAATCATCGATTTAAACGGGTCTGGCCGTATGCGACCAACACCCTGTTTCGGTGACTTATTCATGGTGTTTGATCCGAAAATTTAAATGCACCGAGACAGGAGTTGGAAGCAGATGGCAGACCCTAGCAATAGCCCATAGATGGCATAGCCGCATTAGGGTGGCCGACTATTTGCATCTTTTATAATTTACTAAAAATTATTTTTCTTTCATTACAATACAATCAATCTTTTTTTTTGTAGCTTCAGATAAAAGGGAAGTCCTTATTAAGTTTTGTTTTTTTTGTGCGAATTTTAGAACAGATCCACATATAGATTTTTTTTTTTTGAAATACTGAAGTGCATACACCCTCGTAGGAACGCAAGAGTTTGCTCCAATGACTCCTAGCATCAAACATTTTTTTTTTGATAGGCCTGAATGTTATCTGAACCCACCCAAACCTATATATGTGAAATTGGAAATTGTTAATACTTTTTTGGAAAACAATTTGAAGTCAAAGAGTTTGACATAGAATTCAAATTATAAATAATTTTCTTTGAGGGAACATCCAAAGTAAATAAGTGAAACTAATCTTCGAAAACGAACGAAAATAAACGATAATTTTTTTTTTGCTATAATATCTTGTTTGAAAACAATTTTTGCGATCAGATTTGAAATCGTATTGCCTCCTTTTTTTTTGCGGGAAACAATTTAAAGTCAAATATGCTGAAATTGAATTGAAATTATAAATAATTTTTTTTAGGGGAAACAAGTTAAACATACGGATAGGATTTTGGAAGTCGAAGTAGCGATCAAAGTTTTTTTTTGAAATTGAGCGGAAATCAGATTAATTTTTTTTTGCGAAATAAATCTAAAAAAAAAAATAGACGGTGCGATAGGGGTAAAACACCAAGCGTATGGGTCGCTTTGAACCTTATAACACCCGATACAAGACTAAACAATTAAATAAACTAAAATCATCTAATATGGCGAACTCTCACGACACTACCTTTATAGATCTTTCTGATCGATTCGGGGGCGGTAACACAGCCGTAGCCGCAGGCGGAGAGAGTAGGCAAGCGAATACTGATAACCTTTCAGCAGAGCCAAAGAAGAACACCGGTACGATTTCGAAAGCGCCGAGAGAGCAATCGCAACCATTACCAGCTCCACCGTCTAACCTGAATTTCCCACCACCTACTGTTACCAATACTGTCGAACTAAATCGTGCTTCTGTAAGCAACCCTCGGGGGCTTAGGGATGAGTTAGCACCAATTTTAAAAGAATTGATGGTCGAGGCGAAACAAGCGATTCTGACGGAAATTCGTGAGAGTTTACCGGAATTAACTAGGGCAACTCCAAATACGGGGACAGCGTTAGAGCCGTCAGGGGGTAACGATAGGGCACGTAACCGGAACAATAAACGACGAAGACACAATTCGAGTATTGAATCTCGTAATTCTAGGCGCTCCGTCGATTTAGCTACGCATGCCGACATAAATAATGGTAACAGTAATAGAGACAACAATCACCACATGAGTAGTGCAGCAGCCTACACGCGCAACAACCCACCACCAGTTCGTCAACCACAAATTGTCGAGAAAGGAGAATTTGCAGCTATCTCCGCCGGACGCCAAGAGGCGTCGGGACTGAGGAATAGGGAACTTGCCAGGCCTGAGATTAAGGTAGAAAAATGGGGACTAGATTTTAAAGGGCACCGCGATGAGATGCCGGTGGAAGATTTTATGTTTCGATTAGAGTATTTAAAAGGTCAATACGGGTGTACATGGAATGAAATAATACGCGATTTCCATCGATTGCTGAGCGGTGAAGCACGCGAGTGGTACTGGCTTTATATAAAGTCGCACGGCAGAGTCGATTGGCCGAGTTTACAGCTCGCGCTGCTACGCCAATTTTCATCACAACGTACAGATTTCGAGATCCTCAGGGAATTGACAGAGAGGAAGCAAAGGCCTGGAGAAAATATCGACGAGTATTTTCACGCAGTTGGTATTTTACGTTCGCGACTCAAAAATCCGATACCCGAATACGAAATAGTACGATTAGTAAAAGGGAACTTGCGCGAATCGTTAGCTAAAATGGTCTACCCTATTTCGGCATATTCCTTAGACCAATTACGGATGGAATGTAAGGAAGTCGAACGATGTTTTCCGCGCCGAGACCGCATACCGCTGAGTAGTTTTACGCCACGCACACAACAGGTAAACGAAATTTATCAAGCTGAAGATGATGAGCGTTTTGCTGCCGGTGATGAGGGTCAAGTCACCGTGGAGGAAATACGTCATCAGTCTTCAAATAAGCAGTCGGGCGTTCGCAGAAACGTTTCATGCTGGAATTGTGGCGCTGACGGCCACTTCTTCACCGAATGCATGTCGCTTCAGCGGCGCATTTTCTGTTACAAATGTGGCAAACAGGATGTTATTACTCCTAAATGCCCAATGTGTAACCCTGCGGGAAACGCTTTGAGGAACGCGATTGTGACGGGGGAATCGCGCTCCACCCAAACCTCGTCAAAGTAGACGCGTCAACAAATACCGAACCGGACATTGAATCCGAAGTTACCACTGATATTTGCATTTTTAAGAAAACCCCAAAAACGAGAAGCACATCAAACACCAGGAAGGAAAGTACGATATCCTATGAAGAACGATTTAGAAAATACCGCGAAACTCGGGAAAGAATTTTTGCAGAAAGCATTGTTATGGGACGTCGGGCAGTTTCGCGTAAAATTCAGAAGGCAAGGGAACGATTTAAAAAGAGGAAAAAACTCCGACAGAAGGTAGTGGCATCTATTAGGAAAATAAGTACAACAGACCCGCGTGTGTATGCGGATATAGATATAAAGGGCATACAAACACGCGGCCTACTAGATACTGGCGCCTCCATCAGTATTCTAGGCCGTGGCTGTCGGGAATTTGTAGAAGGATTAGGAGTTCCTATCGAACGTTATGTGTCTTCTGTCACAACTGCAGGCGGCCGCAGACATAATGTCTTAGGCAAAATCACTTTACCGGTAAAGTTAAATACAGCGGAACAAAAAATTACATTTATTTTATGCCCATATCTCGAACAAAAGATCTACCTCGGAGTCGACTTTTGGAGGGCGTTTCAGTTGGCACCTGAAGTTATTACCGTGGATGAAATAGATCTAACAAAAATAGAGCAAGAGTTGGTATCTGATGAAGACAGGAACGAACGTCGGGTTTTACACTGTTTAACGCCAGAGCAGAAAGAACGTTTAGAAAAAGTAGTAAAAGAGTTTAGGACATATGAAGATCACGGGTTAGGACGAACTAGTTTGGAAAAGCATACAATAAAGTTAGTCGACGAAGCAGTACCTATTAAGGAGCGACATTATCCTCTTTCGCCGGCAATGCAAGCCATCGTATATGAGGAGGTCGACAAAATGTTGGAGTTGGGCGTTATAGAGGAGAGTGAGAGCCCCTGGAGTAACAGAACGACAGTGGTGAGGAAGCCGGGGAAAAATCGCTTTTGTTTAGACGCTCGTAAACTAAACGCCGTCACTGTAAAAGACGCGTACCCCCTACAAAATATAGAGGGTATACTAAGTCGCATTGACGACACACACTTTATAAGTAGCGTCGACCTAAAGTTCGCGTTTTGGCAAATCGAGCTAGACGAAGCTAGTAAACTTTATACCGCGTTTACCGTGCCTGGACGTCCACTTTACCAATTCGTTACAATGCCATTTGGATTGTGCAATGCGGCCCAAAGACTATGTCGCCTAATGGACCGTGTCATTCCACAAAGACTAAAGTCAAATGTTTTTATCTATTTGGATGACTTATTAATCATCGCTCCTGACTTTGACTCACATCTTCGAATTTTACAAGAAGTCGTCATCTGCTTAAGAGACGCGAACCTTACGATTGGGTTGAATAAATCGAAATTTTGTTTTAAAGAATTGCCATATTTAGGTTATATTGTAGGAGGCGGGATGGTAAAGACAGATCCTGAGAAGGTCAAAGCAATACAGAAAATCCCTGTTCCAAAAACGGTAAAAGAGGTGCGCAGTTTCCTCGGAACTGCAGGATGGTATAGGAGATTTATAAAAGATTTCGCCACAATGGCAGCACCTTTGACAGATTCGTTGAAGAAGGGGAGAAAGTTCGAAATGTCTGAAGAAGCAGTGGAAGCATTCAATAGCTTGAAGAGAGCACTCACAAGTGCTCCAGTTCTCAGACACCCTGATTTCTCAAAAAGATTTTTCATACAATGCGATGCATCTGATTATGGTCTGGGTGCAGTACTCTACCAAAAAGAAAGTGATGATGCAGAAAAGCCAATCGCATACTTTTCACAAAAGTTCAACGAATGTCAAAGAAAATATAGTACAACGGAGAAGGAATGTCTTGCGGCGGTGATGGCCGTCAAGAGATTTCGACCATATATTGACTTAATGCCCTTTACAATAGTGACCGACCACGCTAGCCTTAAATGGCTAATGTCTTTAAAAGATTTAAATGGAAGACTAGCTAGGTGGTCATTACAACTACAAGCTTTTAATTTCGAAATAGAACACCGTAAAGGTGCTGACAATATAATGGCGGATACGCTCTCGCGTTGTATAGCAGAGATCACAGAATCTCCAATAGCAAATATGGATACCGTTGAATTCGAATCGAAGGAATATAAAGAATTAATCAACACGATAGAAAACAATACAGATAGGTTGCCTGATCTAAAGGTAGAAGACGGCATGGTTTTTAAAAAGTTTTTTTCGAAAAACGTAGAACTAGAGGAAAATGAGTGGAAATTGTGGGTCCCTGAGGCGTTGACGTCAACGCTAATCGAAAACGCACATTGTCCAGAGATAGCTGCGCACGGGGGTATGGCGAAAACTCTACATAGACTTAGGAGGTTGTACTATTGGCCTAACATGGTGGTACAGGTTCGCAACTTTGTACGAGAATGCCAGACCTGTAAGGAAGCAAAACCGTGTAATGCAATTCTAAAGCCAGGGATCGGAAAAGAGGTAGTAACAGTCCGCCCTTTTCAGAAATTATACATTGACTTTTTAGGCAAATATCCGAGGTCGAAACGCGGCAACTGTTTTATTTTTATCATTATCGATCATTTTTCAAAGTTCATATTTTTGAAGGCAATGCGCGAAGCTACCGCGAGTAATGTGGTTAAGTTCTTAACCGAAGAAATTTTCCATAAGTTCGGCGTACCGGAAATCGTACATTCCGATAACGGTAAACAATTTGTATCCAAACAGTTCACGGAACTATTGGAGACGTACGGGATTAGACACTTAAAAACAGCTTTTTGTTCACCGCAATCGAATGCCGCCGAAAGAGCAAATCAATCGGTGTTAGCCGCTATCAGATCATATTTAGAAAATGACCATAGGGATTGGGATTTATACCTAACCGAGATTGAGTGTTCTCTTCGGAGTGCAGTGCACTCTGCGACCGGAGTGTCGCCATACTTTGCACTTTTCGGATTCAATATGTTCACGAACGGCGCGGATTATGCCCTCGCAAGGAAACTGAGTTGTCTTAATGACAATGAAATGTTTGTGCTTGATCATAGTGACAGGCTTAGATTAATGCGCGAGAAAATAAAAGAGAATTTGCACGAAGCGTATGAGAGCAACGCGGCGCGTTACAACAAAAGGATCCGCGAAGTACAATTTAAGCCCGGTCAAGAAATTTACAAACGGAACTTTGTACTTAGCGACTTTAAACAAAATGTAAACGCTAAATTTTGTCGCAAGTTCACTAAGTGTCGAATTACTAAGGCGCTAGGTAACAATATGTACTTGTTAGAGTCGTTGGCAGGGAAGAGTTTAGGGGCCTGGCACGCGAAGGACCTTAAACAATAAACGAATCCTAAAGAACCTAATTCTACAGAACCTAACGCTTGATAATTAACTTAATATAAGCTAACCTAGAACTAAATAACTTACGGTTAAATAACTTAAAACTATGTAATTGTGTACTATATAACTTAATACTAAAATGCCGCGTTGTAACCTGAAAAGAATACAAAATGTTATTAAATGGACATAAAAATATCTCATTACTTGCGTGAATACCATCCCGTCGATGAGGATCAAGTCGGGGGGATGGACGTTTCCATAAAACGCTCGTTCCAAAGTAACTAAGAAGAACACAAAAAGTAATAGTTCTTATATATACATTATAATTCTTATACTTCCCGTAACATATGCCCGGCTAAGCTCTCGAGGCAGGAGACGTTGTCAGGGTGTGGGTGTTCCCCGCGTTGGTCGCACTTTGGCCCGCTCGAGTGGTACGGCTGAACTCCCAAGTCGAGGCAAAATTACCTAGAAAGACAGAATAAAAGTAGGCAAAAGTAATAATTCTTCGACACATGTGTACAAGTCATATATACTTCCCGTAAACTCGGCATTCCAGGATTCCAACACCGCGCCCGCTACGCCTCACAACCGGAGCCTCCTATTTCCGCACTGAAAAAGAAAAAAAAATAAGTTAAATTATTTTAGTCGGAAAAGCATGAGCCACTTATATAAGTGCACATTTTTTTTGTGTTGGGTAACCAAATCATCAAAACTACAACAACCACCTGAAAATTGTCAACCCCACTGCAAAGATTTTAAATCAAAATTTACACATTCATTACCTCGTTGGAAACCTCTCCTGACACATTCTGGACACGATTGGCAGTCAACCACTGCGCCAAACTATTCAATTTGTCCTTTTTTTTTACACATACTTTGGGTCTCTGCGCCTTGTACCATAGGTATGGAAATGGCTTCTTCCACGGTCAGTCCAGATGCATATCACCTGGGACCAATGGCAGCAGAGAACCTCCTTTAGATTTCTTAGACAATATTCACTTCACCACCGTCTTGAAATAAAAAGAATTGTCCGAGAAGGTAAAATCTTTACCTCGAGATTAACCAGCGCAAGCAAAATGTAAACAAATACGAAATGTCAGATTAAGGAAAACCAACAAAACTCCCAATATGGGGAAATTTGTAAAAGCTCCTATTCCAAGGGTTGCCAGATGAGCGGTAAGAGTGTGGTGAAAATCGGAAAAGGATGGATATAGGGTGGAAATGGTTGCGGTTGGTTTGAGGATGACGAGAGAAAACGGCACATTAAACGGTGTCTCTTATGGATACCGGCTATATAAGAAGCGATAACTGTAGAGAAAGAGTATAGTTATTGACATATAGCAGCATACAAGTCTGCAGCGCGCCGCCCGCTTGTAAAATTTTATGTTTAAATTATATTAAATAAATTTATCCCTGTGCGCGAAAAGTTAAAACCGTTGCTGTATTAAAAACTTAGTGGTGTTTTTTTTGTATAAAAATTAAACAAAAACAAGTAAGGAAGGCTAAGTTCGGGTGCAACCGAACATTACATACTCAGTTGAGAGCTATGGAGACAAAATAAGGGAAATCACCATGTAGGAAAATGGACCTAGGGTAACCCTGGAATGTGGTTGTATGACATGTGTATCAAATGGAAGGTATTAAAGAGTATTTTAAGAGAGAGTAGGCCATAGTTCTATTGATGGACGCCATTTAGGGATATCGCCATAAAGGTGGACCAGGGCTGACTCTAGAATTTGTTTGTACGATATGGGTATCAAATGAAAGGTGTTACTGAGCATTTTAAGAGGGAGTGGGCCTTAGGTCTATCGGTGGACGCCTTTTCGAGATATCGCCATTAAGGTGGACTAGGGGTGACTCTAGAATGTGTTTGTACGATATGGGTATCAAATGAAAGGTGGTAATGAGTATTTTAAAAGGGAATGGGCTTTAGTTCTATAGGTGAACGCCTTTTCGAGAAATCGCCATAAAGGTGGACCAGGGGTGACTCTAGAATATGTTTGTACGATATGGGTATCGAATGAAAGCTGTTAATGAGTATTTTGAAAAGGAGTGATCCTTAGTTCCATAGGTCGACGCCGTTTCGAGATATCGCCATATCAAATGAAAGGTGTTACTGAGTATTTTAAGATGGAGTGGGCATGAGGTCTATAGGTGGACGCTTTTTCGAGATATCGTCATTAGGGTGGGCAGGGGTGACTCTAGAATGTGTTTGTACGATATGGGTATCAAACGAAAGGTGTTACTGAGCATTTTAAGAGGGAGTGGGCATTAGGTCTATAGGTGGACGCCTTTTCGAGAAATCGCCATTAGGGTGGGCCAGGGGTGACTCTAGAATGTTTGTACGATATGGGTATCAAACGAAAGGTGTTACTGAGCATTTTAAGAGGGAGTGGGCATTAGGTCTATAGGTGGACGCCTTTTCGAGATATCGCCATTAGGGTGGGCCAGAGGTGACTCTAGAATGTGTTTGTACGATATGGGTATCAAATGAAAGGTGGTAATGAGTATTTTAAAAGGGAGTAATCCTTAGTTCAATAGGTGGTCGCCTTTTCGAGATATCGCCATAAAGGTGGACCAAGGGTGACTCTAGAATGTTTGTACGATATGGGTATCAAACGAAAGGTGTTACTGAGCATTTCAAGAGAGAGTGGGCATTAGGTCTATAGGTGGACACCTTTTCGAGATATCGCCATTAAGGTGGGCCAGGGGTGACTCTAGAATGTTTGTACGATATGGGTATGAAACGAAAGGTGTTACTGAGCATTTTAAGAGGGAGTGGACATTAGGTCTATAGGTGGACGCCTTTTCGAGATATCGCCATTAGGGTGGGCCAGGGGTGACTCTAGAATGTTTGTACGATATGGGTATCAAACGAAAGGTGTTACTGAGCATTTTAAGAGGGAGTGGACATTAGGTCTATAGGTGGACGCCTTTTCGAGATACCGCCATTAGGGTGGGCCAGGGGTGACTCTAGAATGTTTGTACGATATGGGTATCAAACGAAAGGTGTTACTGAGCATTTTAATAGGGAGTGGGCATTAGGTCTATAGGTGGACGCCTTTTGGAGATATCGCTATTAGGGTGGGCCAGGGGTGACTCTAGAATGTTTGTACGGTATGGGTATGAAACGAAAGGTGTTACTGAGCATTTTAATAAGGAGTGGGCATTAGGTCTATAGGTGGACGCCTTTTCGAGATATCGCCATTAGGGTGGGCCAGGGGTGACTCTAGAATGTGTTTGTACGATATGGATATCAAATTAAAGGTATTAATGAGGGTTTTAAAAGCGAGTGGCCCTTAGATGTATATGTGAAGGCGTTCTCGGGATATCGACCAAAATGTGGACCAGGTGATCCAGAAAATCATCTGTCGGGTGCTGCTAATTTATTTATATATGGAATACCACTAACAGTATTCCTGCCAAGATGCCAAGGGCTGTTGATTTCGCCTTGTAGAACTTTTTCATTTTCTTCTACTTAATATGGTAGGTGTCACACCCATTTTACAAAGTTTTTTCCAAAGTTATATTTTGCGTCAATAAACCAATCCAGTTACAATGTTTCATCCCTTTTTTCGTATTTGGTATAGAATTATGGCATTTTTTTATTTTTCGTAATTTTCGATATCGATAAAGTGGGCGTGGTTATGGTCGGATTTCGCCATTTTTTATATCGAGATAAAGTGAGTTCAGATAAGTACGTGTGCTAAGCTTAGTAAAGATATATCGATTTTTGCTCAAGTTATTGTGTTAACGGCCGAGCGGAAGGACAGACGGTGGACTGTGTATAAAAACTGGGCGTGGCTTCAACCGATTTCGCCCTTTTTCACAGAAAACAGTTACCGTCCTAGGAGCCAAGCCTCTACCAAATTTCACAAGGATTGGTTAATTTTTGTTCGACTTATGGCATTAAAAGCATCCTAGACAAATTAAATGAAAAAGGGCGGAGCCACGCCCATTTTGAAATTTTCTTTTATTTTTGTAATTTGTTGTACCACATCATTACTGGAGTTGAATGTTGGCATAATTTACTTATATGCTGTAAAGATATTAACTCTTCTTTTAAAATTTGAATTTAAAAAAATTTTTTTTTAAAAAGTGGGCGTGGTCGTTCTCCGATTTTGCTAATTTTTATTAAGCAGACATAAAGTAATAAGGGTAATGTTCCTGCCAAATTTCATCATGATATCTTTAACGACTGCCAAATTTCAGCTTGCAAAACTTCTAAATTACCTTCATTTAAAAGTGGGCGGTGCCACGCCCAATGGCCAAAATTTTACTAGTTTTCTATTCTGCGTCATAAGCTTAACTCATCTACCAAGTTTCATCGCTTAATGCGTATTTGGTAATGAATTATCGCACTTTTTTGATTTTTCGAAATTTTCGATATCGAAAAATTGGGCGTGGTTATTGTCCGATATCGTTCATTTTAAATAGCGATCTGAGATGAGTGCCCAGGAACATATATACCAAATTTCATGAAGATACCTCAAAATTTACTCAAGTTATCGTGTTAACGGACAGACGGACGGACGGACGGACGACTGTGTATAAAAACTGGGCGTGGCATCAACCGATTTCGCCCATTTTCACAGAAAACAGTTAACGTCGTAAAATCTACTCCCCTACCAAATTTCAAAAGGATTGGTTAATTTTTGTTCGACTTATGGCGTTAAAAGTATCCTAGACAAATTAAATGAAAAAGGGCGGAGCCACGCCCATTTTGAAATTTTCTTTTATTTTTGTATTTTGTTGCACCATATCATTACTGGAGTTGAATGTTGACAGAATTTACTTATATACTGTAAAGATATAAAATTTTTTGTAAAAATTTTACTTTAAAAAAAAAATTTTTTTAAAAGTGGGCGTGGTCCTTCCCCGATTTTGCTAATTTTTATTAAGCGTACATATAGTAATAGTAGTAACGTTCCTGACAAATTTCATCATGATATCTTCAACGACTGCCAAATTACACCTTGCAAAAGTTTTAAATTACCTTCTTTTAAAAGTGGGCGGTGCCACGCCCATTGTCCAAAATTTTACTAATTTTCTATTCTGCGTCATAAGTTCAACTCATCTACCAAGTTTCGTCGCTTTATCGGTCTTTTGTAATGAATTATCGCACTTTTTCGGTTTTTCGAAATTTTCGATATCGAAAAAGTGGGAGTGGTTATAGTCCGATATCGTTCATTTTAAATAGCGATCTGAGATGAGTGCTCAGGAACCTACATACCAAATTTCATCAAGATACCTCAAAATTTACTCAAGTTATCGTGTTAACGGACGGACGGACGGACGGACGGACGGACGGACATGGCTCAATCAAATTTTTTTTCGATCCTGATTATTTTGATATATGGAAGTCTATATCTATCTCGATTCCTTTATATATGTACAACCAACCGTTATCCAATAAAACTTAATATACTCTGTGAGCTCTGCTCAACTGAGTATAATAAAAAAAATCCATTAAAAGGCAAAAAGCCATTTACCAATCGCGCGCTCGGGCAACCAAACAAATTTTAAATTCAGGCAGGAGCCAACGCGGCATAAACGATGTGGAATATCCTAGATCTGGTGAGTCATAGAATTCTATACTTTTTTTTTATGTGCATATAGGGACTTTCGCGCCATTTGGGGTTCGCGTAACCTCCACTTCGACTTCGGTCACGAATCCTCCCCAGAAATCCGGACCTGGCATAATGCGTATGCAGTCCCGGATTTCAGTGAGTATAAATCCCCACTCCACCTCTTTGAATTTCTATGAATTAACATTTTTTGTGATAATTTTTTTTTGTGTAAATTCCTTTTTTTGGGATAAATTTTTTTGTATTACATCCACCCTAATGTTTGTCTTTGGACATAACACGGAGGTGCGCATGTATGGCCTGAGGAGCGTGAACGCCAAATTGGCGTATAATCCTCCAGCAATGTTTATACTAAATCAAATCTTTCGTTCCTCCTGTAGGAAGGAGTATCACATCCAATCATGAGTGCTTCTGCATAGCGCCAGGGATAATTCGTTACCATAAATTTGTATCAATACCTACCATAATTTCAATGCCATAACGCTTTTCTGTACAAATATGAGTATCGAAGACGGCAATCAGGAGTGTTAAGTGCATCAACTCACCTTTCAAGAAAACTGGGAATTAAAGTAAGCAAAAGGTCGCAACGTTAATATACGTATGAGGGTAGGCTAAGTTTAGTTTTTTTTTGTGTCCGAATCAAACTGTGTGTACAGTCAGATAAAATCAAGGTATAAATTGTAAAGTGCTGTTCAGTGACCAAAAGGGGGCCAAATGGCTAAAACTAAATAAATCCATACCTCCGTTTTTTTTTGGAATAGCTGGAAAAAACTGGCTCACACCAATTTCCCTTAACCTCCATAATAGAGCTCTGTTAGGTAGGCAGTAGGGTATTGAATCTATTTCGTATTTCGCTCCTAATGAGCGCATAAAAGTTTGGCCTACTTTGGTGGCAGAAAGGCCTAAGAGAATATTTTACAGTTTCATTTTTTTTTATTAACCGATGTAGATTTTAATGTGGTAATGCGATTTGGTGTCAAATTCATCATAAATTAAGATGTTCTTTTGTCAGAATGATGTATATGGGGTTTATGTAAATCATTTGTATGAAAATTTTATTTTGCGAATTTTCTCTTATACGTTTTTTTTTAACATTACGAGTTCTTTGTGTGATGACAAACGGTTGTATGTATAAGTATAATGTATGTATATAATTCTCGTCGTTTATGAGTCAATTTTTATTTGAAATTTCGTCGTTTTTTTTTGAGCCGATGGTCAAATTGTCAAAAAAAAAATTCTGATTTGTACATATAGAGGAATAAGGTAGAAACTTTGAATTTTCGAATATAATCATTTTATTGAAGTTTTGTATAAAGTTAAGATATTTTAAATAAATAATATGTTAGATTGAAGTTGAAAAGAAGAAGGATCTAATGGCGTGCTAATTTAATCGGCTGGGGTGGGTGAAGATGACATTATGGTGAGTATGTAGGGTCATTTGGAGCAGAGGAAAAGGGGACTCGCTGCCTAGCAGAAATTCGAGCGGTCCAAGGCAGGGTGGGCTTTCTGCGAGGGAGGTGCACGGATGTAAGTTTAATGATGATTGTGACACCGCCCCGCATCAAGGTGGACAAGGGTTAAGGGCCCCGAACTCTCGCCCTGAGCTAGCTGGGGGACATTCCACCTTGATTGCGCAAAGGGGCGGATTCACCCCTAAAAGGTGTGCGTGACAACTTCACATTCTACTTCTCCAATTACCTGGGTGTCTTCTCCAGTGGCTGTACGCAATATTGCTCCATGCAATGGTCTTATCTTCTTGTTGACTAAATCCGCTCCAATGATGGAATGAGATGCACCCGTAACTACAGTCAGTAAACGTTCCTTTTCATCCATATGTCCTCCGACAGCAAGATTGCTCGACCTTCTTCCAATTTGTGAGATAGAGATTATGGGGCATTCAATTGAGGGAGTCAGCTGTCGCTCCTTGCTGCTGACTCGCTTTAGTTTAACGATTGATTTGTTTTGGAGATTTGCTCATCTCCTTCTGCTCTGCGTTTACGATCACCCACATTGTTGGAGCTGTTAGGGTTGGTGTTGCAATAACGCGAAATATGCCCTGGCTTTCCACACTTAAAGCATTTGACTGCGTCATTATTCTTCTGCTGCGTACCCTTCAATGCTTCCAAAATTGCGTCTACCCAGTCTGGTCTTTCCACTTCCACACGATTAGCTTTGTATGCTGGTTTACTCAATAGTGAGGCCGTTTCCTTAGTCAATGCATGTGATACCGTTTCAGCAAATGTCAGCTTTGGGTTTGCGTATGTAGCTCGCTTCGTTTCCACGTCCCGTATGCCATTTATAAAACTCTGGATTTTTAACCTCTCGGTGTATTCCAAGGGTGCGTCCGCATTTGCGAGATGAGCCAACCTTTCAACATCCGAGGCAAACTCCTGCAAAGTCTCATTAGCTGTTTGGTGACGGTTTTGCAACTCAATTTGGAATATCTGTTTCCTATGCTCGTTTCCGTAACGTCTCTCTAAAGCGCTCATCAATGTTTCGTAGTTGTGCCGCTCGTACTCTGGGATGGTCTGTAAGATTTCCGCAGCTGGTCCTTTTAAAGCTACGAACAATGCAGCAACTTTATCTTCAGCATTCCAGTTGTTCACTGTTGCGGTCTTCTCAAATTGTAGCTTAAAGACCTGGAAAGGAACAGAACCGTCAAAGGATGGTGTTTTTACCTTTGGATTACTAGTTGAAACTGCTGGGCGATTTAGTTGCAACTGCTCGATACGTCCTCTCAAAGCATCCACCTCGGCCTCGATTTTTTCTTCAAACTGTAAAATTTTTGTATCTTGCGCTTCCAACTTCGAGGAAATACGTCCTTCTTGCTCTTCCAGTTGAGCAGAGATCTGCGATGATATCTGTGCTGAAATTTGCGCCGACATTTCGGATATCCGTGCCTCTTGTGCTTCAATCTTCGCTGTTATACGGTTCTCCTGCGATTCCAGCTGAGATGACATTTGCGACGACATTTCGGATATACGCGTTTCTTGTGCTTCCATGTTCGATGTTATTCGTGTCTCTTGCGATTCCAGTTGGGATGCCATATGTGTATTTTGGTCTTCGAGCTGTGTAGAAATTTGTGTTTCCTGTGCTTCAGTCTCCGATGTTATGCGTGTCTCCTGCGATTCCAACTGAGATGCCACTGTCTATGTTTGAGCAGTTATTGCAGCCAATATCATGTTCAAGTCTGTGCTCGTAACTGTCTGCGATGTTTCGTTTTTCTCTTCAATTTTTGTTGTTGTTTCGTCCCCATCAGGATAAAAGACAAACTCGTCCACATCAATTCCTTGCGACTCCATTACCTCTCGTAGCCGTGCTTGAAGTTCGATCTTATTGCCGGTTGTATTTAATCCACGGTTCTCCAGCTCCTTTTTCAGTTGCTGGATCTTCAATTCACTGAACTTTGCCATGTCCAAGTTGTATTCCCAATCTTCGGAATTTACTCCACAATTCCTCTTCTGACACCAATTGTAACGAATTTTCTGCAAATCCTCTTATTTGCCCTTTTGCTAGGTTCGTATCGCTAAACTGTTGAATAAATAACTCCAATATTGAATAATGGAAAAATGGCCTTTATTAAAATACTTCACAATAACACTCAAACTGTGCAACGAATAGCTTAATAACCAAACTGATAGCTTAAAGGAAACTGACTTTCAAAATAATACTGCTACTGCTCGCTAGATATCGTCGTATTAGTCGTAACTGCTTGACAACTCAAATCAAACTGAATTACAGCGCCTCTACATCTGTCGCCTTTTATACTCTTTGATTTCCTCGTTCGCATTTTCTAGAATCTACTAGCATTGTCCATGAGCTCTCAAACTTCTCAGCCATAACTAAAATTGCACAATTTTATACATCTTCTAGGCGCTTCCAGAATCTACTAGTCCAGTAGCTCTCAAACTTCTCAGCTGTAACTACAATTGCACAATTTTATAGTTTTTCTCATTGCATACTTATAGGAGTATCTCAGATATATGCATGTGTTAGTGCATTGACTCTCCGCTGCTCGTATACGTACATGGTACATATGAGCCGTTTATTTTGAAAGTGGCATAAGTCATTTCATGTCGTTTAGGTTCAGTGATAATTTGTTTGCATCTCTCCTCGCCTCCAGTTTGTTAGAGTCCAATATCCAAAAGATGCAATTCTTATTGTTATTTTATAATTGTAGAACCAACTATATATGCATTCGTTCAAAAATAACAATGCATTTAAGACCACGAGTTGGAAATGACTTATGCCACTTTCAAAATAAACGGCTCATATATGTAGACGCAGTTATTGTTTCGTTTATGTAGATACATAATGATTGAATTATTGATGTGCATTCACGTCACTGCTTAGCATCGGCTTAGAGACGGCAGCACTCCTTAGTTTTGCTAATATTCGTGACAGTATTTTAAAAGGGAGTGGGCCTTAGTTCTATAGGTGGACGCCTTTTTGGAATATCGTTATAAAAGTGGACCAGGGTTGACTCTAGAATGCGTTTGTACAATATGGGTATCAAACGAAAGGTGTTAATAAGTGTTTTAAAAGGGAGTGGGCCTTAGTTGTATGGGTGGACGCCTTTTCGGGATATCGCCATAAACGTGGACCAGGGGTGACTCTAGAATTTGTTTGTACGATATGGGTATCAAATGAAAGGTGTTAATGAGTATTTTAAAAGGGAGTGGCCTTAGTTCTATATGTGGAGGCCTTTTCGAGATATCGCCATAAACGTGGACCAGGGGTGACTCTAGAATATGTTTGTACGATATGGGTATCAAATTAAAGGTATTAATGAGGGTTTTAAAAGGGAGTGGCCCTTAGTTGTATATGTGAAGGTGTTTTCGAGATATCGACCAAAATGTGGACCAGGGTGATCCAAAACACCATCTGTCGGGTACCGTTAATTTATTTATATATTGTTACGAATATTAGCAAAACTAAGGAGTGCTGCCAGCTCTAAGCCGATGCTAAGCAGTGACGTGAAGGCACATCAATAATTCAATCCTCATGTATCTATATAAACGAAACAATAACTGCGTCTACATATATGTACCATGTACGTATACGAGCAGCGGAGAGTCAATGCACAAATACATGCATATATCTGAGATACTCCTATAAGTATGCAATGAGAAAAACTATAAAATTGTGCAATTTTAGTTATACCTCAGAAGTTTGAGAGCTCATGGACAATGCTAGTAGATTCTAGAAAATGCAAACGAGGAAACCAAAGAGTATTGTAACAAACTTTGAATAGGGCACTACTACTTGCAGCGTTAAACAACTTTTTTATACTTTTCAATTTTTATACTTGTTATAATTGTATTCGAATAGCTTAGTGCTCATAGATTTTAAATAATTTGTAAAACGCTTTTTCTGAAATAAATGTCAGTTAGAAAATAGAAATCGTAACAATTTGTGTCGAAGTGGGATACTCAAAATAATTTTATTTTTATGAAAATGGCAAAGTTGAGTGCGCTTAAGATTCCCCAACTTAAGAAGGAATTGGAAGAACGTGGTTTATCTACTTCTGGAAATAAAATAGAATTACAAGCACGATTGCGTGAAGCTATGTAGTCGGAGAACATTAGTGAGGTCGAATATGTGTTCAAGCTGGAACTGAGGAAAGAGCAGAAGCTATGAGTTCTTCAACAGGTATGGACGTGAATATGATTATGAATGCAATATCACAAATTTCGTCAAAGATGTCTCAGTTGACTTCTCAAATATCATCGGAGGTATCGCTGCAGATAATTTCGCAGCTGGATACTCGTATTTCGCAAATGTTTTCCCAGCTAGAAGCACAGAAGTCGCATGTAACATCACAACTGCAAACGCGAGATGCACAAATTGTACAATTACAAGAGAAAGCAGGAAGTATTGAAGCTGAAGTAGATGCAATGAAAACTCGTATCGGTGAGGTACAATCAACTCATCCCAATTTTTTATTCAGTGGATTCAAGGTAAAGCCTCCAAATTTCGACGGTAGTGTGCCTTTCACAATCTTTAAGCTTCAGTTCGAGACAACAGCAACAGCAAATCGTTGGAGTACCGCAGACAAAGTCGCTGCATTGGTTGTTTTACTTACAGGTTCTGCTGCTGAAGTACTGCAGTCTGTTCCGGAAGTCGAGCTGGGTAATTACGATGCTTTAATGGCGGCAGTAGAAAGGCGCTATGGAAGTGACCATAGGCAACAAGTATTCCAAATGGAACTAACTAACTGCTTCCAAAAAGTAGGTGAAACTCTGCAGGAGTACGCAACAAAGATCGAGCGGCTAGCGCACTTAGCGTACACTAAGGAATCTGCAGAGTTCATAGAGAAGATGAAGTGTTAAACATTCGTGAGAGGTATATTAGATTCCGACACGAAACGAGCAGCGTACTCAACACCGAAAGGAACGTTTGCTGAAACAGTATCTTTTGCACTGACGCAAGAGACAGCAGCTCTTCTGAGCAAGCCAGCACACAAAGTTCATCAGATTGAAATTGAAAAGTCCAACTCCTTGGAGGCAACCATAAAAGATGTAATACAAGAGACCTTATCTAAGTTTAACCGGCGCAGCAGTGCGGATATCAAGTGCTATAACTGCGGGATGACTGGCCATATTGCCCGAAATTGTAGTACAACACGAGGCCAATCCAAGGTGAGCTTTGGTGAAAGAAGACAAAGCGGTGGAACTAATAATGGGGATATACCAAAACAGCAGCCGTTAAACTAAAACGAACCACCTCAAAGGAGCTTGAGTTGGTTCCCACAACATAATGCTCCATAGTTCCCGTTTCGAATATTGGACGGGAAAGCAATAACTTGTCGGTGAGGGGAACTGTCAATGGTCGATGAATGGTACTTACTTTAGACACAGGTGCAACGAATTCAATCATCCGGTCAAATATGCTAAAGGGTATTGTAGAACCATTAGTTGGGTTCAAGCTCCGAACTGCTACAGGTGAGGAAGCTGCAATTTCCGGTAGGGTAGTTTGCAATATTATTATTGGAGCTTTGTCAGTTTATCACACATTTTTAGTAGCTGAAGTTGTGGATGAACTTATAATTGGCGTAGATTTTATGCTGCATCATGGTTTTACATTGGATTTGAAAAGGAAACTGCTATTGTGTCAAAATATTGAGATACCTCTTATAACCGGGTGTGCGCACAGTGTTGAGGCACGGAAGGTCAGCTTAAGTCATCGTCAACGGATTCCCCCAAAGTCCAAAGCAGTTGTATGGACTAATGTGGAAGGAAGCTGCGGAGTGGGCGAAGTTTGCGTTATTGAAGCTGCTGAAGGAAATACAAGTGTAGCCATTGCAAGAACGCTGGTGCATACTGGAAACGGTATTGGGGTTCCGGTAAGAGTACTAAATAATTTTAATTCAACAGTTATATTGAATAAGGGGATTGTAATTGGGAAATGCCAGCCTGTGGAAGCCATAGTGAATTGCGAGAGCCCTCAAACAGGATGCGACGGATTCCAGGAAGCAAGCGGAGAGGCTTCTAGCTTTTTAAAGACTTGGCTGCTTGGTTTGAAAGAAAGTGATAGGGTAAAAGCTAAGGGATTGTTGGAAAAATACAGCAGCATATTTGCTGTGGGCAGTGGGAAACCTGGTAGAACTGCCATTGTGAAGCATCGAATAGATACAGGAGATTCAAAACCAATTCGCCAAGCTCCACGTAGAGTTCCACTAGCAAAACGTGAAGAAGCAAAACAAATTATACAGGACATGCAGGAAAATGGAGTAATTGAGCCATCAGTAAGTCCCTGGAGTTCGCCTGTTGTGTTGGTTAAAAAGAAAGATGGTAGCACTCGGTTTTGTGTTGATTACCGGAAACTTAACGAGGTCACGAAAAAGGACAGCTGACCTTTACCATGGATAGATGATACTCTCGACACATTATCCGGCGCAAAATGGTTTTCAACACTGGATCTAAAAAGCGGTTACTGGCAGGTGGAGATTGAGGATTGCGACCGTGAGAAGACAACATTCAGCATTGGTGAAGGATTGTGGCAGTTTTCCGTGATGCCATTTGGTTTATGCAATGCCCCAGCAACCTTTGAGCGCCTGATGGAGAACGTGCTGAAAGGACTCCATTGGAAAACGTGCTTAGTCTATTTGGATGATATAATCGTTATTGGTAAAAATTTCAATGACCATTTGGAAAAGTTAGAAGAAGTTTTTCAGCGCATAGCATCCGCAGGACTACGATTAAATCCGAGGAAATGCTCATTTTTCCAGTCAGAGGTCACGTATCTTGGACATAAGGTGACAACTGAAGGTGTTCAGACAGATCAGGATAAGATACAGTCAGTAAAAGATTGGCCCCGACCGGAAAACGTGCACAAAGTTCGAAGTTTTCTAGGACTGTGTACGTACTACCGACGTTTTGTAGCTGGATTCGCCAATGTTGCTCGAAGTCTTCACAATCTCACTAAGAAAAATTGCACCTTTGTTTGGCACAAGGAACAAGAGGAAGCATTCCAGCGACTGAAAGAACTACTTTGTACCGCGCCTATGCTAGTTTATCCGGTGCAGGGAGAAATGTTCGTTTTGGATACAGACGCTAGTGCATATGGGATAGGAGGAGTATTATCCCAGATAATAAATGGTCAAGAAAAAGTGATCGCGTATTATAGCAGGGTCCTTGGAAAGGCAGAAATGAATTATTGTGTGACTAGACGGGAACTGCTAGCTGTGGTGGACTGTGTAAAACATTTCCACAAATACCTTTATGGACAAAGATTTCATCTTAGAACGGATCACGCAGCATTGAGATGGCTACTCCAGTTTAAGCAACCAGAGGGAAAAGTTGCACGTTAGGCTGCAAAATTATGAATTTGATATTGAGCATCGTAATGGGGAACAACATGGAAATGCTGATGCGCTATCGCGACGACCGTGTGCCATAGAGTGTAGGCATTGTTCCAAAGTTGAAAGGTCCGAAGGCAAAATAGACATAAGGCTAATGCAAATACAACCCGATGATGAATGGACTTTCAGCGCAATAAGAAATAGTCAACTGAGTGATGTGGACATAGGAAAAATGATGGAAGCCAAAGAAGCTGGAGATAGACCATCTAAAACTGCAATTGCACCACAAAGTTCTGCGGCTAAGGCATACTGGGCCCAGTGGAATAGCCTTAAAATAATTGATGAAGTTCTTCATCGCGTATGGGAAAGTGAAGACGGAAAACATACTCGTAATCTCATCATAGTTCCAAAATCCAGAGTTAAAACCGTATTAGAGGAATTCCACAACGGGTCTAGTGGAGATCATTTGGGTGTGACTAAAACCCTGGAGAAAATTAAACAGCGATTTTACTGGGTAAACTGTAGAAAATCATTTGAAGAATGGATTCGAAACTGCGCACGGTGTATGGTAGCGAAGGGTCCACACACCAGAAGTCGAGATAAATTACAACAATACAATGCGGGGGCACCGTTTGAGCGAGTGGCAATGGATGTTGCAGGTCCGTCTCCAGTTAGTGACTATGGCAACAAATATGTATTAGTCGTTATGGATTACTTCAGTAAATGGCCGGAAGTTTACGCGTTACCAAACCAGGAGGCAAAATCCATTGCAGAGGTTTTCGTGCAAAACTGGGTAGCCAGGTTTGGAGTGCCAATTGAGATGCATTCAGACCAAGGAAGAAACTTTGAGAGCGCAGTATTCAGTGAGATGTGTTGTTTGTTGGGAATTAAGAAAACGCGCATAACACCTTTGCACCCACAGTCAGATGGAATGGTTGAAAGATTTAACCGTACTTTTGAAGAACACTTGCGAAAGGTAGTGGGGACGTGTCAACAAAATTGGGAGAAACACATCCAAATATTCCTATTGGCTTATCGCTCCGCTGTGCACGAGACTACCGGACAATCGCCTGCAAGAATACTTTTTGGTAGCGATTTGAGGCTTCCGTGTGATTTAGTATTTGGGAAAGGTGTTGCCCCTGCAATGGGAGATAACAGTTATAGGGAAATGGTGCAGAGTGAAATGGATGAGTTGCATCGTAATGTGAGGGAACATATGCGGATAAAGAGTGACAAGATGAAAGATCGGTTTGATAGAGCTGTAAATTCAGATGGGTTCAAAGAAGGTGACTTGGTACTACTGTATAATCCACAGAGAAAGAAAGGCATTTCTCCAAAACTGCAAGCATCGTGGGAAGGTCTATATAAGGTTATTAAAAGATTGAACGACGTTGTGTATCGTATAAAGCGAAGCCAGCCCGGACAAGGAAAAGCCAAAGTAGTTCATTTGGAAAGATTGGCACCATATGGGTCGAAGAATTGTATGTCTAATCGGGACGATCAGACTTAAGTAGAGAGCAGTGTAACAAACTTTGAATAGGGCACTACTACTTGCAGCGTTAAACAACTTTTTTATACTTTTCAATTTTTATGCTTGTTATAATTGTATTCGATTAGTTTAGTGCTCATAGATTTTAAAAAATTTGTAAAACTCTCTTTCTGAAATAAATGTCAGTTAGAAAATAGAAATCGTAACAGTATAAAAGGCGATAGATGTAGAGGCGCTGTAATTCAGTTTAATTTGAGTTGTCAAGCAGTTACGACTAAGACGATATCTAGCGAGCAATAGCAGTATTATTTTGAAAGTCAGTTGGTTATTAAGCTATTCGTTGCACAGTTTGAGTGTGATTGTGAAGTTTTTTAATAAAGGCCATTTTTCCATTATCCAATATTGGAGTTATTTATTCAACAGTTTAGCGATACGAACCTAGCAAAAGGGCAAATAAGAGGATTTGCAGCAAATTCGTTACAATATGTAATACCACGAACAGTATTCCTTCCAAGATTCCAAGGGCTTTTGATTTCGCCTTGCAAAACTTTTTCATTTTCTTCTACTTAATATGGTAGGTGGCACACCCATTTTACCAAGTTTTTTTCTAAAGTTATATTTTGCGTTAATAGACCAATACAATTACCATGTTTCATCCCTTTTTCCGTATTTGGTATATAATTATGGCATTTTTTTTCATTTTTCGTAATTTTCGATATCGAAAAAGTGGGCGTGTTCATAGTCGCATTTCGGCCATTTTTTACACCAATGCAAAGTGAGTTCAGATAAGTATGTGAACTGAGTTTAGTAAAGATATATCGATTTTTGCTCAAGTTATCGTGTTAACGGCCGAGCGGAAAGACAGATGGTCGACTGTGTATAAAAACTGGGCGTGGCTTCATCCGATTTTGCCCTTTTTCACAGAAAACAGTTATCGTCCTAGAATCTAAGCCTTTACCAAATTTCACAAGGATTGGTAAATTTTTGTTCGACTTATGGCATTAAAATTATCTTAGACAAATTAAATCAAAAAGGGCGGAGCCATGCCCATTTTGAAATTTCCTTTTATTTTTGTATTTTGGTGCAACATATCATTACTGGAGTTGAATGTTGACATAATTTACTTATATACTGTAAAGATATTAACTTTTCTTTAATTTAAAAAATTTTTTTTTAAAAAGTGGGCGTGGTCGTTCTCCGATTTTGCTAATTTTTATTAAGCAGACATAAAGTAATAAGAGTAACGTTTCTGCCAAATGCCATCATGATATCTTCAACGACTGCCAAATTACAGCTTGCAAAACTTCTAAATTACCTTCTTTTAAAAGTGGGCGGTGCCATGCCCATTGTCCAAAATTTTACTAGTTTTCTATTCTGCGTCATAAGTTCAACTCACCTACCAAGTTTCATCGCTTAATCCGTATTTGGTAATGAATTATCGCACTTTTTCGATTTTTCGATATCGAAAAGTGGGCGTGGTTATTGTCCGATATCGTTCATTTTAAATAGCGATCTGAGATGAGTGCCCAGGAACCTACATACCAAATTTCATCAAGATACCTCGAAATTTACTCAAGTTATCGTGTTAACGGACAGACGGGCGGACGGACGGACATGGCTCAATCGAATTTTTTTCCGATACTGATGATTTTGATATATGGAAGTCTATATCTATCTCGATTCCTTTATACCTGTACAACCAACCGTTATCCAATCAAAATTAATATACTCTGTGAGCTCTGCTCAACTGAGTATAAAAATAATGATTGACAAGGGGCGCAAACGTAACTGTTGAGCAGTGGTTGCGTGCTAATTTTTTAAACGTACATACCGTTGAGTATTTTGAGCCACTCCACGGTTGGGATTTTAGGTCAAATTGATGGGCATACATTTTTTTCGCTACCTTCACTAAGACCACGTTTAGACATGCACTGATCTATAATAAAATCACAATAGTTAATCTAGCCGCTCATACATGTCCCATTCCTAGGAACAAGATTATTAGCTGTCAAATTTTGACGTTTCCTTTTTATTTGGTGCTTTTATTTAGAGATGACACCCCAGAGATGGTTCTTGGACTAGGAAAAAAATCTCCATTTCTAAAATTTGTTTCATAGTTATTGAATAATATTTCTATCACTCAACTGACGGAAAAATGTTTGCAATCCAATGTTGCGTAAAGTAGGAATACGAGGTAATCATGCAAGCCTGCGCAGTTGGCAGTAAATTTTTTAATGGGAATTATGATACATTATTATTCACAAAAGAATCAATGTCTTCAGGGTTCATTTAAAATGTATGTGTCAATTTAATATTATTTTAGCTAACAGAGCTTTAGCTGTCTTTCAAGCTTAGGTCGAGTTTTGGCTTTTATTCCCGTGGTGACTGTTAGGCAGTACAATCATCATTGTAATTTTTTTCAACCATATTGTTTTTTTAACATGCTTGTACCAGCTTCACTTGTATGTTTGAATGTATGTAACTCTATTATACCAAATAATAATAAAACAAGTAAGGAAGGCTAAGTTCGGGTGTAACCGAACATTACATACTCAGTTGAGAGCTGTGGAGACAAAGTAAGGGAAAATCAACATGTTGTAAAAAGAACCTAGGGTAAACCTGGAATGTGTTTGTATGACATGTGTATCAAATGGAAGTGGGCCATAGTTCTATAGATGGTCGCCATTTAGGGATATCGCCATAAAGGTGGACCAGGCCTGGCTCTAGAATTTGTTTGTACGATATGGGTATCAAATGAAAGGTATTAATGAGTATTTTAAAAGGGCGTGGGCCTAAGTTCTATAGATGGATGCCTTTTCGAGATATCACCATAAAGATGGACCAGGGTTGACTCTAGAATTTGTTTGTACGATATGAGTATCAAATGAAAGGTGTTAATGAGTATTTTAAGAGGGCGTCGGCCTTAGTTCTATAGGTGGACGCCTTTTCAAGATATCGCCATAAAGGTGGACCAGGGGTGACTCTAAAATTTTTTTGTACGATATGGGTATCAAATGAAAGGTATTAATGAGTATTTTAAAAGGGAGTGGCCCTTAGTTGTATATGTGAAGGCGTTTTCAAGATATCGACCAACATGTGGACCAGGGTGATCCAAAACACCATCTGTCGGGTACCGCTAATTTATTTATATATGTAATACCACGAACAGTATTCCTTCCAAGATTCCAAGGGCTTTTGATTTCACCCTGCAAAACTTTTTCATTTTCTTATACTTAATATGGTAGGTGTCACACCCATTTTACCAAGTTTTTTTCTAAAGTTATATTTTGCGTTAATAGACCAATACAATTACCATGTTTCATCCCTTTTTTCGTATTTGGTATATAATTATGGCATTTTTTTCATTTTTCGTAATTTTCGATATCGAAAAAGTGGGCGTGGTTATAGTTGGATTTCGGCCATTTTTTACACCAATACAAAGTGAGTTCAGATAAGTACGTAAACTGAGTTTAGTAAAGATATATCGATTTTTGCTGAAGTTATCGTGTTAGCGGCCGAGCGGAAGGACAGACGGTCGACTGTGTATAAAAACTGGGCGTGGCTTCAACCGATTTCACCCTTTTTCACAGAAAACAGTTATCGTCCTAGAATCTAAGCCTCTACCAAATTTCACAAGGATTGGTAAGTTTTTGTTCGACTTATGGCATTAAAAGTATCCTAGACAAATTAAATGAAAAATGGCGGAGCCACGCCCATTTTGAAATTTTCTTTTATTTTTGTATTTTGTTGCAACATATCATTACTGGAGTTGAATATTGACATAATTTACTTATATACTGTAAAGATATTAACTTTTCTTTTAAAATTTGAATTTAAAAAAAAAAAATTTTTAAAAAGTGGGCGTGGTCGTTCTCCGATTTTGCTAATTTTTAATAAGCAGACATATACTAATAAGAGTAACGTTCCTGCCAAATTTCATCATGATATCTTCAACGACTGCCAAATTACAGCTTGCAAAACTTCTAAATTACCTTCTTTTAAAAGTGGGCGGTGCCACGCCCATTGTCCAAAATTTTACTAGTTTGCTATTCTGCGTTATAAGTTCAACTCACCTACCAAGTTTCATCTCTTAATCCGTATTTGGTAATGAATTATCGCACTTTTTCAATTTTTCGAAATTTTCGATATCGAAAAAGTGGGCGTGGTTATTGTCCGATATCGTTCATTTTAAATAGCGATCTGAGATGAGTGCCCAGGAACCTACATACCAAATTTCATCAAGATACCTCAAAATTTACTCAAGTTATCGTGTTAACGGACGGACGGACGGACGGACGGACATGGCTCAATCGAATTTTTTTTCGATACTGATGATTTTGATATATGGAAGTCTACATATATCTATCTCGATTCCTTTATACCTGTACAACCAACCGTTATCCAATCAAAGTTAATATACTCTGTGAGCTCTGCTCAAAATAAAATAAATAAAAATGTGAGAGCAGTGAGAATTTAATAATTTTTTTAAACGTCATTTCGGCTCCAAGGCGAATCCATACCAGGTGGTGGCCAAGCGAATTCAACCAATTCGCCGTGCAGAAGAATGTCAAGTCAAAAGAAAATTTTCATAGATTTCGATTAACTGACATTTTGTTGTACAAGGCTTTGCATGGAGAAAATTATCAAGAAGAAGCAATCAGCTGTTGGGATAACACCATCTCTACTGAATTCGCCTTGTTTCGGCTCTCACCGGTTTTACCTTGTAATATTTATACCATGTAAAATCCTTTCACATTTCAAATGTATCGTTTATTTTCATACAAAATTTTATAATTTAATATTGTGACGAATATTAGAAACACTAAGGGATACTATCATCTCTAAGCCGATACTAAGCAGTCACTTGTATGTACATAAACAAATCAATCATTATGTATACACATATGTACATACAAGCAGCGGAGAGATATTCACAAAAGTATGCAATCATCAGCGAAGGAGTTCTCACATATACACACGCATATGGCTATGCGAGAGACTATAAACTACAAATTCACATGCATATATCTGAGATTATCACAAAAGTATGCAATCATTGGTGGAAGTATTACTCACATATACACGCGCATATGGCTATGCGAGAGGCTATAAACGTGCATCTGTAGTTTATAGCTGGTAACGAAGTAGAAAATTCTAGCTAAAGAAACGTCTAGACATTTGGGCACAGAGTATAAAAGCAGCGAAAGCTGAGTAATCTGCAATCAGTTTGATTTACGCACGCTATTGGTTGCGAAGTATAAGTGTTATTGGGAAGTACTTTAATTAAGACCATTTTGCATTATTGAATATTGGAGTTATTTATTCCACAGTTTAGCGATACGAACGCTAATAGAAGGTTGCAAATAAGCGGAATTTCAATATATTTGTTACAATTGGTGTCAGAAGCGGAATTGTTGAATAAATTCTGAAAATTTCGAATACAACTTGGACATGGCTAGTTAAGTGAATTAAGGATCCGGCAACTGAAAAAGGAGTTGGAGAACCGTTGATTGAATACAACCGGCAATAACATCGAACTTCAAGCACGGCTACGAGACGCTATGGATTCGGAAGGAATTAATGTGGACGATGATGTCTTTCATCCTGATGGGGACGATACAACAACAAAAATTGAAAGGAAAAACGAAACATCGCAGACAGTTACGAGCCCAGACTTGAACACGATTTTGGCTACAATATCTGCTCAAACATCGACAGTGTCATATCAACTGGCAGAACAGAAGACATATATGGCATCTCAACTGGAATCCCAGGAGAACCGTATAACCACTTAGATGTAAACTCAACGGGAAGAACACAAGACAAATATAACACCTCAACTGGCAGAACAGAAAACATATATGGTATCCAAGGTGGAATCACAGGAGACTCGTATATCCGAAATGTTGTCACAAATAACATCCAAGATTGAAACACAGGAAGCACGTATATCCGAAATGGCGTCACAAATAGCATCCAGGATTGAAGCACAGGAGGCGCGTATATCCGAAATGTCGGGACAAATTTCAGCACAGGTGACATCGCAGATCTCTGCGCTACTGGAAGTCGGTATGGACGAAAAAATAATGCAGTTTGAGAACAAAATCGAGGCTGAGGTAGATGCTTTAAAAGCTGGTATACAGGAGCTGCAACTAAATCCAGATCCCAGATGTTTCAGCAAGCAATACGAAGGTAAAAACTCTATCTTTTGACGGCTCTGTTCCTTTCCAGGTATTTAAGCTTCAATTTGAGAAGAAATCAGAAGTTAACAGCTGGAATGCGGAAGATAAAGTTGCTGCACTGTTCGTGGCATTGAAAGGGCCTGCACGGGAAATCTTGCAGACTATTCCAGAGTACGAGCGGAACAGTTATGTAGCATTGACGGCCACGAGAGACGTTATGGAAGCGGGCATAGAAAACAGATATACCAAATTGAGTTGCAAACCCGTTACCAAAAAGCGAATGACACATTGCAGGAATTTGCTTCGGATGTTGAACGGTTGGCTCATTTGGCAAATGCGGACGCACCCGTGGAATACACTGAAAGGGTAAAGATTCAGATCTTTATAAATGGCATACGGGATATCGAAACAAAGCGAGCTACATAGGCAAACCCAAAGCCAACATTTGCAGAAACGGTATCACATGCATTATCTCAATAAACTGCCTCACTATTGAGTAAACCAGCATACAAAGCTCATCGTGTCGAAGTAGAAAGACCAGAGTGAGTAGACGCAATTTTGGAAGCTTTACAGGGAACGCAGCAAAAGAATAATGATGCCACCAAATGCTTTAAGTGTGAGAAGTCAGGGCAAATTGCACGTTATTGCAGCACCAACCCCGATAGTTCCAACAACTTGGCTGGTCAAACGCAAAGCTGGAGGAGATAAGCAAGAGCGAGTCAGATGTAAAGATTGAGAACTTGCCCCAGCTATTGAATACCCGGTGTACTGCTATACAACCCTCACCGGCGGAAAGGTGTTCCATCCAAATTTTGGTGCCGTTGGGAAGGCCCGTGCAGAGTTGTGAAGAGGATCAGTGATGTCATCTATCGCATACAAACAATTGGGAAACCACGAAATAGAAGGGTGGTTCATGTAGAGAGGCTAGCAGCGGTTAAATCGAGAGATTTGTGTGATCGGGACGATCAGACTTAGGTGGAGGGCAGTGTGACCAATATTAGCAACACTAAGGGATACTATCATCTCTAAGCCGATACTAAGCAGTCACTTGTATGTACATAAACAAATCAATCATTATGTATACACATATGTATATACAAGCAGCGTAGAGATATTCACAAAAGTATTCAATCATCAGTGGAAGTATTACTCACATATACACGCGCATATGGCTCTGTGAGAGGCTGTAAACGTGTATCTGTAGTTTATAGCTGGTAACCAAGTAGAAAATTCTAGCAGAAGAAACGTCTAGTAATTTGGCACAGAGTATAAAAGCAGCGAAAGCTGAGTAATCTGCAATCAGTTTGATTTAAGCACGCTATTGGTTGCGAAGTATAAGTATTATTGGGAAGTACTTTAATAAAGACCATTTTGCACTATTGAATATTGGAGTTATTTATTCAACAGTTTAGCGATACGAACGCTAGTAGAAGGTTGCAAATAAGCGGGATTTCAGTAAATTCGTTACAATATTGTTACGAATATTAGCAACACTAAGGGGTAATGTCATCTCTAAGCCGATGTATGCACATCAATAATTCAATCATTATGTCTACACATATGTACGTACACGCAGCGGAAAAGCAACGCACAAACACATGCAGATATCTTATCTGAGATATGCAATTATAATTGTGGAAGTGTCGCTCACAAATACACGCGCATGTGAGAGAAGCTATAAAAATTGTACATCTGTATTTATAGCTGAGCAACTTATAGCAGATAACCAACTAGTAGATTCTAGAACAGAACCGCCTAGAAATGTCAACGAGGAAAGCAAACACTATAAAAGGCAGCAACAGTAGAGGCGCGACAATCAGTTGGATTTAAGACGCTATCTAGCGAGCAATAGCAGTATTATCAGTCTCATTTAAGCAAGCTATTAATTGCGAGTTATAAGTGTTATTGTGAAGTACTTTAATAAAGGCCATTTTGCATTATTAAATATTGGAGTTTAGTTAGTGATTCGAACGTTAGCAGAAGATTGCAAATAAGGGGAATTGCACGAAATTCGTTACAATATATTAGATCACATAGTAGATGTATATAATGTGGTATGCTTGATGAGCTCGAAGCCACAAAGTAAAACACAATGTTTTTACTCTGAAGTCATCTTGGGACTAACAATATAAACGACAATACGAAAAACCAAATATGTATAAATTATATATGAAATAAAATATATAAGGATGTAAATAACAAGTAAGGAAGGCTAAGTTCGGGTGTAACCGAACATTACATACTCAGTTGAGAGCTGTGGAGACAAAGTAAGGGAAAATCAACATGTTGTAAAAAGAACCTAGGGTAACCCTGGAATGTGTTTGTATGACCTGTGTATCAAATGGAAGGTATTAAAGAGTATTTTAAGAGGAAGTGGGCCATAGATCTATAGATGGACGCCATTTAGGGATATCGCCATAAAGGTGGACCAGGCCTGACTCGAGAATTTGTTTGTACGATATGGGTATCAAATGAAATGTGTTAATGATAGTTTTAAAAGGGAGTGGGCCTAAGTTCTATAGGTGGACGTCTTTTCGAGATATCGCCATAAAGGTGGACCAGGGGTGACTCTAGAATTTATTTTGTACGATATGTGTATCAAATAAAAGGTATTAATGAGTATTTTAAAAGAGCGTGGGCCTAAGTTCTATAGATGTACGCCTTTTCGAGAAATCGCCATAAAGATCAGGGGTGACTCTAGAATTTGTTTGTACGATATGAGTATCAAATGAAAGGTGTTAATGAGTATTTTAAGAGGGCGTGGGCCTTAGTTCTATATGTGGACGCCTTTTCGAGATATCGCCATAAACGTGGACCAGGGGTGACTCTAGAATGCGTTTGTACAATATGGGTATCAAATGAAAGGTGCTAATGATTATTTTAAAAGGCTGTGGGCCTTAGTTCTATAGGTTGACGCCTTTTCGAGATATCGCCATAACGGTGGACCAGGGTGACTCTAGAATTTGTTTGTACGATATGGGTATCAAATGAAAGGTGTTAATGAGTATTTTAAAAGGGAGTGGGCCTTACATCTATAGGTGGATGCCCTTTCGAGATATCGCCATAAAGGTGGGCCAGGGGTGACTCTAGAATTTTTGTGTACGATATGGGTATCAAATGAAAGGTGGTAATGAGTATTTTAAAAGGGTGTGGGCCTTGGTTCTATAGGTGGACGCCTTTTCGAGATATCGCCATAAAGGTGGACCAGGGGTGACTCTAGAATTTGTTTGTACGATATGGGTATCAAATGAAAGGTGTTAATGAGTATTTTAAAAGGGCGTGGGCCTTAGTTCTATAGGGGGACGCCTTTTCGAGATATCGAAATAAAGGTGGACCAGGGGTGACTCTAGAATTTGTTTATACGATATGGGTATCAACTGAAAGGTGTTAATGAGTATTTTAAAAGGGAGTGGGCCTTAGTTCTATAGGTGGATGCCTTTTCGAGATATCGCCATAAAGGTGGGCTAGGGGTGACTCTAGAATTTGTTTGTACGATATGGGTATCAAATGAAAGGTGTTAATGAGTATTTTAAAAGGGCGTGGGCCTTAGTTCTATAGGGGGACGCCTTTTCGAGATATCGAAATAAAGGTGGACCAGGGGTGACTCTAGAATTTGTTTATACGATATGGGTATCAAATGAAAGGTGTTAATGAGTATTTTAAAAGGGAGTGGGCCTTAGTTCTATAGGTGGACGCCTTTTCGAGATATCGCCATAAAGGTGGACCAGGGGTGACTCTAGAATTTGTTTGTACGATATGGGTATCAAATGAAAGGTGTTAATGAGTATTTTAAAAGGGCGTGGGCCTTAGTTCTATAGGGGGACGCCTTTTCGAGATATCGACATGAAGGTGGACCAGGGGTGACTCTAGAATTTGTTTGTACGATATGGGTATCAAATTAAAGGTATTAATGAGGGTTTTAAAAGGGAGTGGCCCTTAGTTGTATATGTGAAGGCGTTTTCGAGATATCTACCAAAATGTGGACCAGGGTGATCCAGAACATCATCTGTCGAGTACCGCTAATTTATTCATATATGTAATACCACGTACAGTATTCCTTCCCAGATTCCAAGGGCTTTTGATTTCGCCCTGCAAAACTTTTTCATTTTCTTCTACTTAATATGGTACGTGTCACACCCATTTTACCAAGTTTTTTTCTAAAGTTATATTTTGCGTCAATAGACCAATAATATTACCATGTTTCATTCCTTTTTTTGTATTTGGTATATAATTATGGCATTTTTTTCATTTTTCGTAATTTTCGATATCGAAAAAGTGGGCGTGGTCATAATCGGATTTCGGCCATTTTTTACACCAATACAAAGTGAGTTCAGATAAGTACGTGAACTGAGTTTAGTAAAGATATATTGATTTTTGCTCAAGTTATCGTGCTAACGGCCGAGCGGAAGGACAGACGATCGACTGTGTATAAAAACTGGGCGTGGCTTCAACCGATTTCGCCCTTTTTCACAGAAAACAGTTATCGTCCTAGGAGCTAAGCCTCTACCAATTTCACAAGGATTGGTTAATTTTTGTTCGACTTATGGCATTAAAAGCATCCTAGACAAATTAAATGAAAAAGGGCGGAGCCACGCCCATTTTGAAATTTTCTTTTATTTTTTTATTTTGTTGCACCATATCATTACTGGAGTTGAATGTTGGCATAATTTACTTATATGCTGTAAAGATATTAACTTTTCTTTTAAAATTTGAATTTAAAAAAAATTTTTTTAAAAGTGGTCGTGGTCGTTCTTCGATTTTGCTAATTTTTATTAAGCAGACATAAAGTAATAAGAGTAACGTTCCTGCCAAATTTCATCATTATATCTTCAACGACTGCCAAATTACAGCTTGCAAAACTTCTAAATTACCTTCATTTAAAAGTGGGCGGTGCCACGCCCATTTTCCAAAATTCTACTAGTTTTATATTCTGCGCCGTAAGCTCAACTCACCTACCAAGTTTCATCGCTTAATGCGTATTTGGTAATGAATTATCGCACTTTTTCAATTTTTCGAAATTTTCGATATCGAAAAAGAGGGCGTGGTTATTGTCCGATATCGTTCATTTTAAATAGCAATCTGAGATGAGTGCCCAGGAACCTACATACCAAATTTCATCAAGATACCTCAAAATTTACTCAAGTTATCGTGTTAACGGACAGACGGACGTACGGACGGACGGACGGACGGACATGGCTCAACCGAATTTTTTTTCATACTGATGATTTTGATATATGGAAGTCTATATCTATCTCGATTCCTTTATACCTGTACAACCAACCGTTATGCAATCAAAGTTAATATACTCTGTGAGCTCTGCTCAACTGAGTATAAAAATAAATGTAAGGCGCGATAACCTCCGAAGAGATCTAAGGCCGAGCTTCTCTTCCAATTTGCGTCGTGCTCCTCTTGATTTTCCCTATAGGATATTCATATATATAAATTTATAAACAAGTTGCATTTATCTATATATTTATACATACATATGTATAGCTTATACATTTTATTTTTAATGTAATTTATACATTTTTGGTTTTTCGTATTTTTGTTTATGTTTATTAGAGTGAAGTTGAAATTATGGAAAAACATTGTGTTTTACTCTGTGGCCGCAAGCTCAACAACGTTAAAAACATGCTTTTTCATGAGTCACTGACCGGAATCGTATGCATTCCGGCAGTATAGTCTTATGGGTCAAGTATCGAGCTGATTGGAATCCGGTGCATTCCAACAACACCAGTCATGTGTCTTTTTTATGCTCTGTGATGGCGTATCCTCATTACACCACTCTTAGTTCTGCCGGATTCCCATGACATGCTGATTGGAATCTTGTTGCATTCCAACAGCAAGATTGGAATCCACTGCATTCCGAAATCATGCGGAACGGAATCTGATGCATTCCGCCAATATAAGATCTCGGTATAAGATCATATTTCTGCTCATATTATATTCTGTAATTAAACTGTAATGTTCAATAATATATCTTTGTTTGTAATATAACATTGTTGAAATCTCGATTTATCTTAAATTTAAACTTTTGAGTTGTATATATATATACCTTTTATATTATGCAGTCGACCATTTCAAGTTTGTCGCCGACTTTAAATAATAAATAAATAAATAAAAATTCCATAAAATATCGAAAATAATTGACGAAATTTAATCCAAATCGAAACTACTATTTTCTGTTCGCAGGTATATCTACCTATCCTAATAGAACTGTCGTAACTTTCTTTAAAGTTTTCTAAAAGGCCGTTACTAGGGGAATTATGCTGAGAAATAAATGTATGCACGAAGTTTTTAACCAGCTTTTTAGTTAAGACTGCTCTTTTAGGAAATGTGGATATATATATAATGCAAAATATAATATAGAACATACATCAGCGATCACGACAATAGCAGTGGCAGTTTTTATAAAATTTAGTAAACAAAATTTCCCAAAAAATTATAAAAACTGATATAAATAAAACTATATGCCCGTCGTTTGGAAGAAAATAAATTATGAAGAATCAATACTAATTTTGATAGACGTATAACTTATACTTTGTTAGACTAAAATTGATTGGACTTTAATACTCAAAAAAAAAAAAAAAATCCGAAAACTATAAATAAAAAGTTCAAAATGTAAGTGGAATTTTCTCGAAATTTCGTATTGTTGGCTTTTGAGGTTGGTTTGCATAGTTTCAGTTACTAAATTCCTGGCATTTTTTCATACATTATCAAAAATAAAATGAACTTAGTTTACAAAATTTGATAAAAATTGTCACTGCTATTGTCGTGTTCGCTGCTGTAAACATAATATAATAGTTCTATTGATATAAACTAATTGAAGTCTTATAAATTATACACTAGGTTTTAAATATCTTAACTATTCGCGCCGTTTTCTGGTTTTGGTCGTTTGTCATTTGGTGCAGGATGAAAAATAGCTGATTGCTCTTCGCTGGTAAGCAATGAGTAAGTGGTATGACAATGAAGTTACCGATTCTGTACGGAATGAAAAATAATAGTGGAATAATGTTATACGCTATCAGCGATAGCTTCGTGTATCGCTTGCATCTCCTGCAGACCTGGTAGGAATGCTAGAATTGTGCCTTCTTTCGGCCAATCATTCTCACTCTCCACAATATATTTAAGCGCAGATTCTACCAATTCTGGATTGATTTTCATTGGCTCCATTAAATAAATACTTTTGCAAGTTTTCTTTGAAAATTCTAAGTAAAAAAGAGATGGATTATTGGAATGTGAAAAAAATTTAAATATTTTGTAAAGGTGAGGAAGGACGAAACAATTTGTACTATACTTTCACAAGCCCCAGTAAATATTTCTATAAGAATACGCGACGAATGATATGTATAATATTTCAAATTTTTAAAATAAAAAATCACCAGCAAACAAAACTTAAACTACATTACTTTCACTCACCACTGTAAAGTCCCTACATTTGCGCCATCGTTAATTTATCATCTTTTATGCTCTTCCCAGGCACAGCAGCCTCTGATTTAACATCTGAATATTCCAACTCACGCATCAATTCATCCTCCTCCTTTTTCTTTATTTCGTGACATGTTGTTTTGAGGTAGATGAATGATGCTCCATTAGGATATTTGGTAGGGATTCAAGGGGTTGTGTAGCGCAACATATAGCTTCTCCAACCCAATTGTCAACCTCACCTTCGAGCGGCGAATCCCGTTTCACTAACAGACGAGGCTCTGGCGACCCCAAGCTCCTCGTGGAACTTGGGGGTGGGGAGGGAGGGATGGCCTGAAGGTTCAATGTGGCCATATAAATCGTTCGCGAGATGGTCGGGCCAGCACCTTAATGGTGCTGTGTTACCGGAGCGTATCGGATCTGTATCCGACAAAGGACCATCACATCGATAACACTCCCCAAAGCCTTCGCGGAGTAACCTAATCGCTACAACAACAACAACAACAACAGGATATTTGGTATTAGGTGGGAAACGTATCTCATTTCGGAAACCTAAAAATAAATTTTTTAATAACTTGATGGGGTTGAAATTGTTATCATCGCACCTTCTTGTTTTTTACGTAGCTCATCGTTGTCAGCCTGTGATGGAGCCAAATGTGCAAAACGACATTTTGGACCAAATCTACAAGTGCCATCACGATTAAAATTACGACAACGTGCTTTACTAATAACTTTTGGTTTCGCTTTTGGCTTCGTTACCTCAGCTTCCAAATTCATTTGTTTGCGTCGCTCCACAGTGTAACTTTTTCACTTTTAGGATGCCAAAATTAATAACAGCAAAACCAATGGAGCAATTCATTTGAAATTTTGCAGTGTGGTTGCAGATACCTAAATCTGATTTGAGAATAAGGTAATAGTCTAGTTAAGGGGTCGACTGCTAATACGCTACCAAAAATATCGAGAGAGGTGTCAAAAGACGCGTATTAATCTCGAGAACAATAATCCGATGGCGGAAAAGAAAAATTTTATCTATGTCCGGAGATATTTGCAGTTGAAGTTGGCGATTTTCATGTGGTTGTTGTTGTGTTTGTACCCATCACCGTGGGGGCAGCCACGGTTATACCACACACCCGGACTTGGCGTGGCGTAGCCCAGGGTTATTTCTTATAAGCGCGGCCGAAGGCCGCCAACTCAGAAAGGTGTTTTGCGCAAAAATACTATGGATCCCACACCTGGTTTGGGAGGTACCCGCGGGTCTTTTTTCGGTTTTTCGTTAATATCTTTTGAACGAGTTAATATTTTTATTTTCCGCCTTCGGATTATTAATACTGAGGTCAAGACGCGTCGCTTGACACCCCTCTCGATATTTGGTAGCGTATTAGCACTCGACCCCTCAACTAGACTGTTACCGTGAATAAAAATGGGCCTGATCCGCCCACTTTTTCTCCTTGCCCGCATATAAGGTGAAATTTCACATAATAATATTTTCTGCTTTAAAAGCATTTTCCCGTACCAATATAAATAAAAATTGTTTATATTTCTTAACTTTAGTTTAGAGGCTTTTGATTAATATTTAAAAAATTTTATTTTCAAAGTCAAACACAACATAGGTACATATATTTGTAAAAACTGAATCGCAATACATGCATACTTATAAATAAGAAGTAAGGAAGGCTAAATTCGGATGCAACCGAACATTACATACTCAGCTGAGAGCTTTGGAGACAATATAAGGGAAAATCACCATGTAGGAAAATGAACCTAGGGTAACCCTGGAATCTTTTTGTATGACATCGGTATCAAATGGAAGGTATTAAAGAGTATTTTAAAAGGGAGTGGGCCATAGTTCTATAGGTGGACGCTATTTCGGGATTTCGCCATAAAGGTGGAACAGGGGTGACTCTAGAATGTGTGTGTACGATATGGGTATCAAATTAAAGGTATTAATGAGGATTTTAAAAGGGAGTGACCCTTAGTTGTACATGTGAAGGCGCTTTCGAGATATCGACCAAAATGTGGACCAGGGTGATCCAGAACATTATCTGCTGGGTACCGCTAATTTATTTATATACATATGTAATACCACGAACAGTATTCCTGTCAAGATTCCAAGGGCTTTTGATTTCGCCGTGCAGAACTTTTTCATTTTATTCTACTTAATATGGGAGGTGTCACACCCATTTTTTTCTAAAGTTATATTTTGCGTCAATAAACCAATCGAATTATAATGTTCCTTTTTTCATATGTGGTATAGAGTTATGGCATTTTTTTTTTCATTTTTCGTAATTTTCTATATCGAAAAAGTGGGCGTGGTCATAGTCGGATTTCGGAAATTTTTTATGCCAAGATAAAGTGAGTTCAGATAAGTACGTGAACTAATTTTAGTAAAGATATATCGATTTTTGCTCAAGTTATCGTGTTAGGGGCCAAGCGGGAGGACAGACGGTCGACTGTGTATAAAAACTGGACGTGGCTTCAACCGATTTCTCCCATTTTCACAGGAAACAATTATCGTCTTAGAATCTATGCTCCTACCAAATTTCACAAGGATTGTACCCAAGTATGTTAAATAAAATAGTTTGAAGTCAAAACAGTTATCGAAAAATCCACCACGTCGCCACAAAATTGGTCAAATATTTTGGACTGTAAAATAATTTTTTCACTTGTTTAAATTATCCAAGTTTCATAATGCTTATCAGGGTGATCGTGGGTATTTTACTTTGCTGTGTATACAATTTCTTAACAGTTGGTTATTAATCTGTTGCATGTCAAAACATTTTTGAGATTGGAGAACATTGTTTTTTGGACTTTTGGCATCCTAAAAGTGAAAAAAGTTACACTCTGCGCTCCATTGGGATGTGTGTCAATAAGTGCTCAATTTTAAAATTCATACTCCATACTATATTTTTCTCCTTTTCCTCGAAAACTTTATCATAGACTCCAATGCAGATTTTTCATCATTACACATCTCCAGCATATGTTCTTTACTAATGTCATTATTTAACAATTCAACGGGCTCTATAGGTATTCGCATATATTTGCGATTCAAATCTGGGCCATGTATTGCACGCAGTCTCCATTGTCAGCTTTTTCGATGCCTCGGAGAGGTACAACTCTTGCAACTCAGTATTAACCGCAAAGGGGGCGCTTTGCACAGGAGCATTACTTGAGGAAGAAGCAACAAGTGAAATGTCTAGGCATAAAATAAAAAAAAGAGCACTCACGTTGTCCCTGGGTCACTTAGAGGACGCAAATACCATTCTTCGTCTTGTTCAGGGTTCCTTTTGCAGTCGTTTTTATCGTAAGTATCGGCTATACTGTATTACAAATTTAGCTAGATATTTCCGCTGCTGGTGAAATAAATGAAAAATAAATAAATAAATGTTGTCAAAATGTGCAATAAACGTTTTAATTTGTCGAATGACGTGCGTTCTTCTTCTTCTCTTAACACAAGAAAAATGTACGCGAGTGTGTTAGTGATGTCGAAAATTCTGTTAATGTGTAGGAGTTTCCGTCAGCTCTGTCTAGCAGGGCAGTTATCGCGAAGTATTACGCTATCGCAAAAACTGTTTAATTTTATTTCCGTCAGCAATCTCGAAGATGGCTTTTATACCCAGCGTTTACTTATACACAAGAGTATTATAACTTTGATTGGATAACGGTTGTAAGTTATGACATAAAGGAATCGAGATAGACATAGACAAAATTGGATATCAAATTATTAACATCGCAAAAAATTTTGATTTGGCCATGTCCGTCCGTCCGTAGTTAACACGGTAACTCAAGTAGATATTGAGATATTTTAACGAAATTTGGTATAATATCTTATCTAGCTTCCTAGAATGGAATTAGTTTTATGACGTGAAATACAGGTTTATCACAGATATGTAAAATGGGCGTGGCACCGCCCACATTTTGTAGGAGAAAATATAAAAATTTCGAAAGCCGTTGATATCATTTGGCAAAAGCGTTGTTCTTGATATTATATCTAGATTTGAGCAAAACAGTTTGACGACCACGCCCACTTTAAAAAAAGTATGTGCCAGTTTTTATATAATTTAATGTTCGTGGCATTTCTTTTTAAGCGTATTCTTAATATGTATGTGAGAGCGCATATCTTGGTAAATAAAATTACAATTACTTATTTGTTATGAGAATGGAAATGTTTTTCAACATGAAAAGCCCAAATGCTTATTGGGTTTCTGTATAGCTTTCACTTTCGAGAGTCATGCAGCAGTATGCCAAAATGCTTATTTCCCACTTGACGGCTATTGTCGTCAGATCTTCAACGCTGAGATTAGACAGCAGATACGAGTATATATGTTTTCTTACCAAGACTTTAGCTCTAATCTTGCCAATCGTCCCAGTCGCATGCGATGACTCAATACAGAATAAACGTCAAAACCAATCAGCTGTAGTCACATGATTTTTTAAGGTTACTATTTCGGTCCCATCCAGTGGCTTTCTTTCTCTCATTGAAGATTTCGGACCCGATACGCTACACGATAGGGTGTGGCGGAAACATGGAGCATTCGACCGTGTTTTTATTTTGATATCTATGCCTAGGCATCACACTTGCTCCTTCACCATTGGCTTTTAAAATCAAGGTGTTCCTTGAAAATAATGTCGCTTCAAAGAGCTTTCAAGATTGAAAGAAATAGAGTTTGCTTTATTGCGGTTATTTAGTCACCTAAAACTCTTATCTATTTCAATTTGATAATGTATTTGCTATTTTGTTCTTTTATTTGCTATATATTACAAAGCTTGTACGGGGTGGCCCAATAAAATGAACAAAGTGAAGTATGGGGGCCGGTTTAATACCACCATCCCAAGTAATATATGTATATAGAAAAAAGCCATGGTTGTAGCTGACCATGCATCCTCTTCTTTTTCACTCCTCTATCTATATTGATGGCCTTTCGACGGATATTGATCCGGTACGTTCAGAAAAATAGCACCATTGAGTTACTTGCCCGACCATCTCAGGAATGATTTAATGATCACTTTGAACCATCTAGGTTATCTAACGCCCTCCCATTGTTAGAATTTGAGGTCACCAAAGCCACGACTACTAAAGAAACAGGATTTGACACTGGTAGGTGAGGTTGATAATTGAGTTGTAGAACCTATAAATTGTTCTGAGAACCCTTTGCAAGGGTTAAGCTACACAATCCCTGGAGTCCCTTCTAGATTCCTGTTCTTACTTATCGAGTTTCCCATAATCTTCTTTAGGTTAGGTTCTTCCTTGTACACTCCTTCTGCTTTTATTTCCACTTCGTCTTTCATTTCCTCTTCTTTTCCTCGCTCTGCGCCTTCCCGTCCCTCTCTTTCTCACACTCTCTACCGTTATTTTGCTTCTTGCTCTTCTTAGCGCAATCAGCGCCCCATCTACACAACAAAACGAATGAAAAAAACAGCCACCGTGTCTCTAGAGGATTTGATGATGAGGTAAATTGTTGGCGCTGATTGTCGCGTCATAAGTTGGTGAGACCGGTCATTGTGTTAAAACTGCCCGGTGGCGGTCGGTGAAACCGTTGGCCCCTGTTGAGCTTATAAGAATACAATTGCAAATTATCGCTTCTACCGATGATCACATGATGAAGTGGTGATGGCCACTAGTTTGCGTTTGATGATGCAAAATGTCTGTACTGTGTATTTAGCAATAAATCTTAAGGGCGTAAGAAAAAATTATTCAATTAATTCATCCGCTTATATTGCTCGAGATCAGAGTTTGCAAATATTTGTTATAAGTCAAACTTAAACAAAAAAATAATTTTTAAGGGAAAATTCCAGCCACATAAGAAATACACCAATGCAAGGCGAATTCAGTACCAGATGTTGTTATCCCAACAGCTGATTGCTTCTTCTTGATTATATTCCATACAGTGCCGTGTACAAGGCGAATCTATACAGGTGGTGGCAAAGCGAATTCAATCATTTCGCCGTCCAGAAGAATGTCAAGGCAAAAGAAAATGTTCATTGATTTCGATTAAGGCGTTGTATGGAAAATTATCAAGAAGAAGCAATCAGCTGATGGGATAACACCACCTGTAATGAATTCACCTTGGCCGTGTACTTTAATATGTCAGTTAATCGAAATCAATTAAAATTTTCTTTTGAGTTGACATTCTTCTGCACGGCGAATTGGTTGAATTCGCTTCGCCACCACCTGGTATGGATTCGCCTTGATGTCAGCATGGCGGAACGATACAAGGTGGCAGGATGGGACAGCTGATCATACCCTTTTTTTATTTGATTTGATACATCAACTTTCGGCGCAGTACGATTTTGCAATTTGTCCAATGAATTTACAAAAACAAATTATATGACATTTTTATTTATGTTTGTAGGTATGTCACCATGCAGCCACCTTGTATCGTTCCGTCATGGATATCAGTTAATCAGAATCAATGAAAACTTTCTTTTGACTTGACATTCTTTTGCATGGCGAGTTGGTTGAATCCGCTTTGTCACCGCCTGGTGTAGATTCGCCATGCACCAATGCGTTTCATATAAAACAGAAAATCGGTAAAATCCTAATTTTTACGGATATAGCCAAATTGTTTCTTAAATTACTTTAAAATAAAATAATAAAAAAAATGTTTAGTTAACGGTGATGAGGAGTGTGATGACTAGTACCTACGACCTACATAATTACTTTCTAGCTTTTAGTAATATTATTATTACTTCATGTAAGTATTTTTTTCAATAAAACTGTTTTACTTAAAATTTTTTTTTTTTGATTATGTTATTTTCAAGTTTTTATTCTGTATTTAATTGCCTAATATTTCTCATTCTGTTAAGTTCATTTAGTGACTCATTATTACAAGGACTCTTATTTGACAATTTGTTATATAATCTAAGTCCCCAATACATAATCTTTCCAAAGACTTTACTCTACTCTGCGCCACGTATGCTTGTCCCTCCTCGAACTCCAAAATATTTTGATGTCACTTCTACCGGACTGTATGTAATATTTGTTCCAAATCGGACATCATAGGTCGCTTTCTTCTTTTATGTATTATGTGTTCCAAATACGAATCAAATCGGACCCCAAATACGATTTTTTTTTTGAATATCTCGATCCTTGCGCCACCTAGCGGTGATTTTTTCACAGGTCGCTTTCTATTCATGTATGTATTATGTGTTCCAAATCGGCCCACAAATACGGTTTTTTTGAAATATTTCGATCCATGCGCCACCTATCGGAGTTTTTTTCTTATTATTGCATTGTCATCGGGTTTTGAACTATATTCCAAGTTTCAAGCTTGTAGCTTATCGGGAAGTTACTTAAATTTCAATTACAAAAGTCGTGCCGGCAGCCAGCCAGCCAGCCAGTCAAGTGAAGCTAATTAAAACCGTTTAAAAAAACTTATTTTATTTAGATTAATTTTAACTTTTGTTTTATTCTGTTTCATTTTATTTTATTTCATTTCATTTTATTTAATTTTATTTTAGCGTGCTCCGCCTTTATTTTATTTTATTTTATATAATTTTTTTCCTTTTGCTTTGTTTTATTTTATTTTATGTTATTTAAATTTTTTATTGTATGTTATTTTATTATATTTAATTTAATTTAATTTAATTTTATTTATTTTTATTTATTTTTTTATTTTACTTTATTTTTTGTTTTATTTATTTTTTTATTTTATACTATTCTGTATTTTATTATGTTTTATTTTATTTTATTTATTTTATTTTTATTTTATTTTAATTCTTATTTTATTTTACTTTATTTTATTTTATTTTATTTCATTTTGATTTATTTTATTTTATTATATTGGGCTTTATAGTTTTTTTATAATTATATTATTTGTTGTTTTAGTTGACCGTATGTTATTTTTATAGTTTTTTATAATTATATTATTTGTGGTTTTAGTTGACCGTATGTTATTTGGTTATTTTATTTATACGTTCTTGTAGAACAGAGGATGCTAAGCACCTGTTACACCTTTTTATGTATTTAATTGGGGGCGAGCACTTGGGCTCTGAGGAAAATGCTTCCTCATTTCGCTGCGAAAACAACGCTGTTGCATCTTGTATGTATTTATTAGGGGTGAGCACTTCGGCTCTAAGGTATTGGCTGTGTTTTGAGTCACCTTATTTTGCTATGAAAAACCCCGGTTTGAGAAAAGAATTTTAAATTATGTCTTTAGAATATTTCTCTAACCAGTTGGGAGTTACAAGCGGACGCAATGGTTAATGAAACAAACGAAAGAAATAATATTCATAGCTTAAGTCAATTAAACAATTTTATTTTATTTTATTTATATTTCCTTTTACTTCATTTTACTATTTATTTTTTATTTTATTTCATTTTACTTTATTTTTTTTTATTATATTTCATTTTATTTGCATGCTTTTTTTGTTGTTTTTATTTTACTTTGTTTTATTTTATCTCATTTTTTATTTTATTTAACTTTATTATTGTCTCTTTATATTTACTTTTTTTAATTTATTTTTTGTTCGCTTTATTTTTTTATTTTAAGTTTATTTTATTTTGTTCAACTTTATTTTTTTTATGAATTAAGCGGGGATTGCCTTCATTGCTTTTTAAATGTATGAAAACATTTATGTCAAGCAATTTTTAATTTAAAATTTATTGAATTTGGGAAAAATTTAAACAGCGTGGCGTCAGGAAGGACCAGGGGACAGCTGTTTCCATTATACCTTGTAAAGCTAAATTAGCCTGTTTTCTTGAAAAGTCCATCTACACAGACTGAAGTAGAAAGAATCGAAGAATGCGTTGTTTTAACAGTAAATTTTTCCAACCAAAACAAAACTTTCGAGCCCGTTTTTAAGAAATATTGTTGTTTTAATTGGTCTAATATAAAATCTTTTGACTCACCCGACCGATACCATTGCTTTGGTTTTAAAGATTTAATTCTATGAAAAAAATTCTAATAATTCTATGAAAAAAAAACAACCACAAACTCCTTAACCACAAAAAAACTCGAAAAGAAAGAGCCAAAACGTCATTCAAGCTACATTTACATCAGAGAACAAGTTGCTGCTACCGCCACAATTATTTTACCGATATTACGCTCTGAGTTGGCCAACAAGTCGTGCAACTATTTACCTATCGATTTTTCACCAGACAAAAAATACAAAAGCCAATGAGGCAGGCAACATCAAGAACAGTCAGATTTGCACCATAGACAAGACGAAATCAAAAAATCGTTGCTTAAATTCATACAAATTCCATTAATAAATTTTACAGTAATAAAATAAAGTATTTCGTGCCTATTATTTCAGTTAGACAAAAGAAGCACACAAAATCTGAGACAAAGCAATCAAAAAATTTGTGAAAGCAAGAATTAAGATGGAATAAAAAAAAACAAGTAAGCAAAAAAATCTTTATATTTTAATATTGTTATATGCACATATACATATTAAAACAAACAAAATTAAATAATAATTTACTTAAGTAAATAATCATGTTTTCACGTTAAATTAAACAATTATAATAAATGCATGCCATCATGCTGCCAGTTTTTTCAACGTTTTAAGCTTCTGAGCTGTGCGACTAGAAAATTGTACTTAAAAGATATGAAGATCCTATAAATCTTACAGACTTGCACTCATCCGGTTATTTATAAAGATGGATAACGGGGTACTTTCGTATATAAACAAAAGCTATACATATATATTTATAAACGATTAATTTAAGAAGTGATAAACATTTTCGAGCTTAAAAGGTAAACTTAAGATACAGAGACCGGCTGCTTGACCAAAATTCATGCAACCAAGTAAGATCCTATGCAATTCTTCAAATCGATTTCATACAAAATGTAAATTAAGCTTACATCGTAACAAAAGTATATATTTGTAAAAATTGCAATTATTTTTAAGTTATCTGTAGATGTAGTGTGTCGTGTGTCGGAAAATTCGGTTTCTGACTCTACAGAAGGCGCAGCGTATCCTCCGTCTTCGTCACGCATGAAACCAAGCAGTGCCATCTATTTTTGAAAGTAGGTTTATTAAAGGCAGCATTGCCAAGCTAAAGATAAAGGCCTCCTGCGATTTACAACGAGATTGACTAAATTTTTTTGTATGTGTGCGTGTAGGGTATTTGACGCTTGCCCCGCGACTATCAAATAAAAAGCCATCAATCAATATTTGCATTGAGAAACCGTAGCGTTCTGACGTGAATATGTCGTCATCGGATGATGGTTTTTTTACAGCATTTATATTAAATAATAAAAAAATTTTATTAAATAATAATAAAAGCTTTACATTTCATAAAGCTGGTAAACATTGATAATTTTCAATAAATTTTAATATGAATTGCTGTTCATTTTGAATGTCGACACAAACTAAATACAACACTGCTGTTTTGTCAATCACACCCCGCGACTATCAAATAAGCAAGCGCCAAATGAAAAAATCAAAAAAAAAGTGTAGCCGACAACAAATACGTGTGTCACGAAGCCACCCGACTGCACTAACACACACAAAATTCAGTCAATCTCGTTGTAAATCGCAGGAGGCCTTTAGAAACTAACAAATTATATGGCCCACAAATTGAACCAGATTTCTATCTGGATTTATATGGCCCAAATCATTGCTGTTGCATTTACATGCAAAATTATTTATCTGACTCAGGATCTTTGCGACGGGATGATGGCTAAAGGGCCAATTCATGGTGACTTATAACAATATACCCTACAAGACAGGTACCCGTTGCCTAATCGACTACTTAATCGTTACCAATAACCTGGTCACCAATTATCGTCTTACAGCCTGATTCTAATGTTGTAACAACTTTCTTCACCACGTCAACTTTCTTCATGTGGTAGCTTTTGTACCCTTTTGGTATTCTGCCCACGAAAGTAGCCGGATAATTGTTTACCCACTAAAATAGGTGGTAACATCGATGTAACCACAAAAAAGCTGTTGTTTAGAAAAAGGCAATACTGAAAAATAAAGAATTGTGAGCGCAAATAAGTAAACATAATAGTAAAAAAGTGTTGCCTCTTGCTATAAATATTTGTTTCCATGTACTTTCACAGTATATATTACAATATAGCTATGTAAAAACGTATGCATGTATGTACATATGTATATACACATCGTCCCGTTTATTCGTTAACATCGTATCTACGAGTGACACATTTTCGGTAAAGCCATGGCGGAACCATACACTGTGGCAGCATGGTGACATACCTACAAACATAAATAAAAATTCCATTTTTTTTTTTTTGTAAATTCGATGAACAAATGTCAAAATCGTACTGCGCCGGAAGTTGATGTATCAAATTAAATAAAAAAAGTTTATATTCAGCTGCCACCTTGTATCGTTCCGCCATGGGTAAAGCGAAGAAAACCAACTTTTAAATTTCACCACAGACACTGGTGAGTTTTTCGGTGATGACAGCGTTACCACTTTGGCCAGAATCGCGAATAAAACAACTGGTAACGATTTTCGGTTATATAATGTTCTGGGTACCATTTTACCGGTGACGCTAAGAATCGGGCCGTTAATGACTTTTACATTGCTGTCGTGAAAAAGGTAACGCATGCGCTCTCCCAAAATAGTGTACGTGTGACTCGCTTTCTCGCTCTTACCTATTGTGTTTTCGACATTCCTTCTCGCTCGATGTTATTTACATTTCTAAGTTACTTCATTAGGTATGTTTTCGTTATCGCTAACCAAAACATATGCAACAACAATAACACGGGATATTGGTTACCCGTACCGGTTACCTTCTGTCAATTCGCTTTTTATATGAATGAAACGCGTCCCTTTTGTTTAAATAATATTTAATTATGAATAAATTATGTATACAATGATTTTTACAAATAATTTCCTTAACTTTCTAGTAAACCTTACATATGTGCATATTTATATGTACAAACTACGTATCTAAAGACATAAACTCATTCGTAGTCGTGCCCTTTCTGAAACCATTTTGAGTTTCGAAGCTCACACTGATGGTGCTCAATTTTTCCTGCGCGGGTGGTGTTGTTAGTATCAGTTTGCATAGATATGAGTGTTGTAGATATAATACCGGAATATATGCAGCCCCATTTCGTGCTATCAAAGTCGATTTGCAGGTGATGTTGAGCCTTTGAACTTGACCATTTCCCATAATATGCGTGGTAGGGCCTTATATGTGATACTAAAAAGGCCGAGGGACAGTTGTCGCAGTTTCCTTGTAGTTTGAGCAAATGTACGTTCTTCTTACAGCCACAGCTGGAATATTGCTATGCCCATATCTTCAAATCGAATTACCTAGAAGGAAAAAGAAACGAATATCAGTAAGGATAGATAATAAGTTTTTAATATAACCGGAAGTGCTTAATAAATACAAGATACTCAAGGGGATTTCAGATAACCAGAATCAGGACCTGTAAAGTAAATTCAAGTGAACCTCCACCATGCCAAGGCATCTTCCGGTAGCGGGGGTACCCGAAGATTATAACAAGGGATAATTGATAGATGTTGGGGTAATAGATAGTAAATTAGGCGTGCTACAAAAACATAAACGAATAAATGCAGACGACTGTTTAATCCAATATGCGAAGTTCTTTGAATGGATGTGCAAATTGAAACGGGCAAAGTACTGCTAAAATTGCTTTCCCCGAGTAACCCGGGAACGAATTGATATGACTACGTCTATTCTTCTTTAGCAGCAGTGCTGAGCACCAATTCCCTTTTGGACAGGAAAGTAAACGTTTGGTTGTCTGCAAGTTTATCATATGCCAGTAAAGAACATACTCGTTTGCTGGATCTGAGCAGTACATCTAATTTTCCCAGATTTTCTGGGCTCAGCGAGGGTATCCTCCTGAATGATGCATGTGTACCCTGCTGCCTTGCCTGGCCGCTCACCCAACAACACCAGGCATGACGGAACTTGCCTTGCGACACCCAAAGTGCACTCACGCTTCTCATGGCTCCAGCGGATTAGTGGGCTTAGAGTATACCCGTGGTAGCTATGCCTGTCGTAAGAGGCGACTAAAATACCAAATTGATTCAAGGGGTTTTGTAGCGCAATATATAGCCTCTCCAACCCAATTGTCAACGTCACCTACCCGTGGCGAATCCTGTTTCTTTAACAGCCGAGGCTCTGGCGACCTCATGTTCCTTATGGATCTACATTTGAAGGCGCTTAGTTAGCTGACATCGCTTACTTAACCGGTAGATTCTAAAGTAAAAACCAAAACACAAAATATAGGTTAGGTTGAAGTGGCCGGTTCATGAGGATCTCACATAGACTGAATGAGTCCGTAGTGTTACCAGAAGTTTGTTTTAACGACCAAGCTGAAAACCCTATCAAGAACCAGGACCTATGTTATAAAAAAACTCCGTCCTCTTGACAAATACTAGAAGCTTCCTAGGACTTAAGCCACTTGCTGCTTCTAGATCTGACACCTTTATCACTCCTAATAGCTGGAGCCTTAGCCTGGCAAGCGCAGGGCACGATATTTCTCAGGGGGCCCGGTATTTCTCGGGGGGCCCGCGATTTAGAGGTACTAAGACATTTTTTTTAATTCAGGATAGTCTTTAGTTGTTCCATGTGGAAATTTTAAGCCGAATTTGAAAAGCAACGAATATTGATAATGATTTTTTACCTGGTCCCTCGAACAGTGAGGAGACAATAAAAACATCAAACAAAAATATATGTTTACATGAATCCGAAATCGTAAAGTTTTCGTGGTAACACTGATGAAGGTTCATCTTCAAAAAGCCTTCCAACAATACCACCAACTCTGTATCAAAGTCTAGATTATTTAAACGACTTCAATATCGGTACCGTGAATAATGAATTTTTGCGATCTGAAGAAGACAACGAAATAATTTGTCGAGGTCATCAAAAGTGCCCTGTTATTTTTCCACGTGATTGTCATGACGATGCATTTCCTTCCTCGTTGTTAAACAGAATCTTGCCAAATGGAGAGAAAGTGGAGCGTCACTGGTTGGTGTGGAGTGCCAGTAGCAATGCTTTTTATTGACTACCATGTCGTCTGTTAAGCATCAATACTTTAAATCGACCTAAAATTTGGTGTCCTGGCGAATATTCGAAATTCCAGGTATGGAAGAAGCTATACGCTAAACTGCTATCACACGAAAATACTGAAGATCACATTAAATGTTATATTCAATGGCGATCTTTACAAAACCTAATTCGAAAGGAGGCTACAATTGATACACTTATCAATGAGCAGCTAATCACTGAAACTCAAAAGTGGAAAGAAATTTTATATAGAATTTTGGACACTATTTTTTTTTTTTTTCAAAAAGCGAAAGGATGGACATTTTTTGGGCATCTAAGATCTCATAAGCCATTATGATCCGATACTTAGAGATCATTTGGAGAAAGTTAGGATTTTACAATAGCAGCACAAACGTTTACAAGTTCACTATCTTTCCCCAGACATTCAGAACGAGTTTATAGAAATTTGTGCAAAGCACGTGAGGGAAACTATATTAGATCAAGGCAAGAAAGCTAAGTATTTTGCTTTTATCGTTGATCCTATGCTTGATGCTAGTCACGTTGACTACGTTCATTTTGCGCTCACTCCATTTCAATTCGAAAGCAACAAATTTACAATTCCAGAACAGATTTTGGCTTTCGTGAATTGTAACCAAAAAACTGCTCAGAAAATCGCTGATCTAATTTGCCATACATGATTGAAGATTGTCGTGCACAAGGGTACGATAACGGCGCCAATATGAAAGGAGCTTACAACAGACCACAACGTCACATTCTCGACAAAAACTCGAATGCTGATTACTCGCCTTGTGTAACCTGCAGCTATGATTGCGTTTTCTTTTCTGCATAAAGTGTTACGCAAGCGTTGCTGTTCTATTCTAAAAAACAGGCAACGCCTTGCCTACTCGCAACGCAAAAGCGTTGCACTTTTACCCTGTATAAAATGGCGGTGTGGCAGTGCAACTTTGTGAAACTCTCAATTGGCTCTTAAGTTCCACATATACTCTGTTAATATGAGTGAATTTGGTGAGTTGAAATGTTCTTTGTATGCACTATAAATGTTGACCATTTTCTGTGGTAGGAGTAACTCTATTGTTGTTGTTGTAGCGATAAGGTTGCTCCCCGAAGGCTTTGAGGAGTATTATCGATGTGATGGTCCTTTGCCGGATACAGATCCAGTACGCTCCGGTACCACAGCACCATTAAGGTGCTAGCCCGACCATCTCGGGAACGATTTATGTGACCACATTAAACCTTCAGGCCATCCCCTCCCACCCCATCCCAAGTTCCATGAGGAGCTTGGGGTCGCCAGAGCCTCGTCTGTTTTTTGGGGAACAGGATTCGCCGCGGATAGGTGAGGTTGACAATTAGGTTTGGGGAAGCTATATAATGCGCTGGCATCCTGCAAGGTTGCGCTACACAGCCCCTGGAATCTGATATTTTAGTCCCCTCTTACGCATACGACAGGCATACCTACCGCGGGTATATTCTGACCCCCTAACCCGATGGGGTAGAGTATTGCTATTTACTTAGGCAACAATTTATTTCAGAAAAGAAACCGCTATCAATTTATGTGGTGTTGATGCTGCAGAATGTTGTACGGCTGCAATTATTTTCTTCGGCAGCACTCCACAACGATGTGACATCCTCAAAAAAAAATGTACCTAGCTCTCTTCATAGTCTTGCAGCCAAAAGCCAAATTTGACTGCGTAAGCATACGGAGATGTTACCGGCATCCTCAAGTACATCAACAAGTTCGAATGTATCTTGCTGTCCTCAATTTGGTTCAAAACCCTACCATTAATGAAAGAAGCGTTCTCCTCCAAGCGAGAGACGCCACCACAGATGTTGAGGTCCGACATCTAGATGCCTTATTAGCTGATTTGAAGTTGATCAGGAACCAATGGGAAACAATTTTAAACGAATGCGAAACAGTTGCTATTCAATTGAACATCTCGCCAAAGTTTCCGGACATTCGAAAGAGAAAACCCAAAAGGTGTTCTGAAGATAATTTAAATGAGATGATTACGGATGATTCAGAGTCTGATTTCAAAAACAATACATTCTTGGTGATCGTCGGATATTTCTCAAAGCTTAGAATGTGAAATAGTTCACTTGAAACACATTTACGAAGCAAATTTTGATAAAGGTCTGTCACCATTGGAATTGCTAAATGCCGTCTATTTTCAAAATATGTATACAATTTTCCCCCAACTTTTGTATTGGTTTACGTACCTTTTGCACTTTACCTGACTCCACAAACAGGCGTCGGACCTCTATGCCAGGAATTGCCCGGTGAATCCTGTACTCAAAGAAAAAAACTAGCAGAGTAGGAACGCACTCTCCCTAAGGAAACGGGAGTCACTCTGGCCCCCTTCGATCTGGATACTGTAACAGGTTAAACTCTTACCTATCCAGAATCAACCCCGAGATACAAAACATATGTCCTGCTTATAATGTGCCCCACATGACACCAACCATCTCTTTAGCTGTATTGTGGAATCAACGCCTCTAACACTCCTCTCATTATGGTCCACCCCTGTTGAAACTTTCTGTTTCCTTGGACTCCCGTTAGAGGACATTGATGACAATTTGTGATCTGTCGCACCTATTGGATGGGGCGAAGCACTGCTACAACAAGAGCAGGCGGACAACCCGGAAAGAGAGGCAGGAACTGCATGACCCATCGATCCCGATCCGTTCCTGTCAGTTGGCTCACAGGGGCATTTATTAGGAGAAGGGGGGGGGGGGGGGGGGGGGGGGAGGAAGAGAGAAGAACACTGGAGCAATACGCCAGGTTTGAGACAATCTAAGTTACTGTTAGGAAGTTATAGCACAAGTCGCTACAGGGCAATAATAGACCTATCGAAAGATAACCGAAGAATCCCAAGAGCTTTCTTACAGGGCATTATAGACTGAGCAGCCGTATGCAGAAAGTGGGCATACTATCGAATAACACATGCCGATTTTGTGATCGATCAGCAGACGGCGAACCATATCCTCCAAGAATACGAAGCAATCTCAAAACGTAGGGCTAAATTTATGGGCTCACCATGGCCAGTGCATTTCCACATTTAATCCCTCAAGCCAAGAACACTGCTAGGGTTCATCAAAGAAGTCGGCTACGATGAGGTGCTGTGAAGGAGATCTGCAAGTCACTGTGCAATTCTCAATAAATTATCTATCTACGTTCCGGTAACAAGCACCATTGAGGTACTAACCCGACCATCTCCGGACCTATTGATGACTACATTGAACCTTCTAGGGATTGAATATTAATAATGACCGCAATGCGAAAGTCTGCTAAAATTTACCATTCTCCATGGAATGCTACATATATAACTTCCCACGTTTTGAATCAGTAATGAAAAGAGCAAAATTTACTAAAATTTTAACTGGTTGTGGGAAGGTGTTGATGTCCTCTCTTAACGCAATGTAATGGCAACGGCGACGCAGGGAAAATAATAAAAATCCTATAAATCTACTGATCATAATTAATTAATCCCTCCCTTTCTATGCAGTTGTATGCATACATACATATGGGTTTGGTTCTCCAAACGCTATTTAAAGAAATCAATTGGTATTTACATGAACTTCGAACTCTTTGGTATTTGCCTTCTTCAGTTGATTATCAACAAAAGCATGACAAATTATCACTAACAAATTCATATATGTTGTTTATATATTTAATATGGTAGGCAATTTACTTACCCTTTCTGGTGCGATGATCCTGGACAATCGGGCCTGACTAGACGAGATTTATTTTGCTTTAACATAGCGTGCTTAACGCGAACCATATCTTATTAGGGCACAATTTCGATTATGCAACCAATGAAAGAAATGTCGTGCTTGTAATACTGCTATGATAGCAGAAGCAGCTCCCGGTGGCGGCACATAAACAACAGTTGCATGCGGATCAGTTGCATTTTTTGCTTCGGCTACCTATTCAATTTTAATTCACATTACATTATCTACTATTGCAATTTTTAATCAATACAAATCAATATAAATTACCGAAGCAAATACTGGCAAACCAAGATGCGTAGTTCCACCCTTTTTTGGGAAAATACATCCAACCAATTTTGTACCGTATTCCAAAGCATGTTGGTTGTGGAAAGTACCTTGTTTACCGGTAAATCCTTGGCAAATGACAGGTGAATCTGCATTTAATTGTAGGTTTCTTGTTGTTTTGGCATATCCTGAGCTGAATCGCACCCCGGCAGAGATGATATATATTAGAATAATATAACATTTTTTTTATTATTTAAAAATACACATACGTATGAATGAAAAGCAGAGAGTAAATAATGTTGCTTTTGTTGTAGCGATAAGGACACTCCCCGGGAGCAATTTAGTATGACCACCTGAAACCTTCTAGGCCATCCCGTCCATTCTTTACAACTTTCAGATTCTAAAAACGGATCTCGACACGCGTCTTTTGATACCAACTTTGTTTAGGTTGTGCACTGTCTTGAAAACGTTACCTTTTTTAGTTTTGGAAATCGAATCTTCCAATTCCAATTGGTGGCAGAGGACTTGGCTGCCTCTAGTTAATTTAGAAGTGCCTAAACAGCTAACACGTCACACCTAAAAGCCCGTAGCACAAGCACTTTTTTAGTTTTTTAGTTTAATTACCACAATTACAGTTTTTCATCGTTTTAAAATGTTTCCCGGAATAATTAATAAATTGTCGTATTAAGATGACCATAGATTAGATTGATACGAATCTTTTGGTTACGCTCTCATATTTTCGCTCTCACGAGGGATTTATCTTCTAGTTGTTGCTGGCAACAATCACAGATAAATCCCTCGCGCCAGCTGAAGCGGGTGCCAGAACAAAAAATGTGCCAGTCAAAACGAAAAACGGGCCAAAAATTTCGGTACACTTTAGTTTGACCTACAACTGTAGAATAGCGTTCAAAAATTATGGGAAAAAGGATAAAAATACTAATTTTAGTCTATATATTATTAGTTCGAAGGCGGAGGGTAAATATTATTTCCCATTCAAAAGTTATCACTAAAAACAGGTTTTGTAAATATGAACTCCCGATGCAACCAGTCCATTTTGATCACAGAACCTGGGACGCCAGACATGTAGGATAAGCCCTATCCATCAAATATTGTTAACTGTTATATCATAGGTCCGATTTACTGAAATTTCGAAAGAATATATGGTTTTCACTGCGAGTTAAATGAGTTACAATATTTGACTAAGTAATTTAATTGAAATGTAAATTTTACTTAGATTTGTTTATATTTAACTCTAACTAGTCGTATTATTTTAAAATAAGTTTAAAGAAATAAATATTTTACAACTATCATTTTATTAGATGATTGAAAGTATAATCGCCGAAATTTATGTCAAAAATCCCCATTTTCAGATCTATTCATTTTTGTTTGGAGTGGCATCATTGATAAATGTTATAAAAAATGTGCATTTTGACAGCGCTCTCTCGAAACAAAGAGTTGCAAATCCATTCATCTATGAAGATGACGCTGTCATTTCGATGACAGCAAGAAACGTCGAAGGGTTAGTGGAGAGCGAAAAAAGCTTTGAATGCGTGGGTGAACTACCCAGCAAAAATGCTTGGAGTAATTGTAAAAAGGAGCACTCATTTGTTGCTCCATTAGGAGCAAGAAAAAATGTTTGTATGATCGTTACCGTTCGATACTTTTCGTGTCATTCCGTTGTGCCGCCAAACTGCTGATTGCGCTCGTGGTGTCATTATGTGTTCGGTTTTTGGTGAAGTAACAGCGTACGCTTACGTATTATTGTCTTAAAACAAAGAAAACTCTAAAAAGTATTAAAACTCAAAAGAAACTAACTAGCTCAATTAACGAAAATTAAAAAAGGTAAGTTAAATAATGTATAGTTTATCTTCAAAGCGTCATTTTAAGCGCCTTGTAAAGAAAGAAATTAATAGGCATAATGAAGGTGACACTTTGACGAGTGAACCGCTTGAGGAGCCGCCATTTGCAAATTCTGCCTTCGCTGTAGATGCAAATTGTGAAATAGCTCGTATATCATACATTTCTGTAATTAACTAACTCCTTTTAAATTTTCAGCTCAAAGTGATGTAACTATAATTTTAAAAAGAATGGAGGACAAAATTTACTCAATCTCGGCTGATGTCAAAAAACTTAAAGAAATTGCTTGCCAACATACTGTAGCATTAGATTCAGTTTTAAAAACTATGAATGCGAAGCCAAGAGACCTAAAACTTTTCCCTATAAATTCCTTGTCGCAGCTGCAGGAGGTCGAAGAAAACTGTGAAAATTACACTCATGTGGAAATAGTAAGTATCTCACCCCTGGTGGTAACAGAAATGGATAAAATTTTAATAACCTATTTATTTGTTTATGTATCTTACATTAAAAAAAAAATTGGAGGAATCGAGTTATACAAAACGTTGCAGGAAATTTTTGCAGATACACTCCTAACTAAAATTAATTGGAATGGAAAAAAGGGAAGGAAGCAATACAAAACTTTAAGCTATTCAACTATTTTATTTAGGGTATGTGATTTAAATTCTTTAGGAATTAGAATTTAACTTTTTACAAATAAGATTCAAAATACTTTTTGTATTCATATACGTACGTAATTTTTATTCTTTTGGCAGTTTAAAAAAATTGTTTTCAAATCTTTTTTTTACAGAAGCTCTGAAGGAGAACCATGCGTCATATCCCAAATTCGAGAAAAAAAATTAAAAAAGCCTTCCATAAAACAAAGGCAGCCTCATACCGTACAAAATACAATTGAAAGTTTAATCTCTTAAACAATGTATCTCTTAAAATAATGAAATTACTTTTTTTTACTGTTATTTGTTAATATTAGACTTGGTCAAAGAAATTATTAATCTTATTACATGTACTTGTATAAACAAAATCTGAGATTCAAAAGTCCTTCCAGCCATGGAACGCCCCATTGTTTTATACTTTTTCGTGAATATGTAATCTTATGAAAATTTATATTTTTTTAATAATAAAATAAATTAAAAAACCATTTTTGGACTTATCTCTAAAAAATACGTAGGATTCTTTATTAAGTATACTCTGTTTCCAATACTCCATGGAGTAATTCATTCAATAATCCGAGGAGTACTCCGTTCAATATTCCGAGGAGCGCTCTCCACAATGCTCCAGGGAGTATTTCATTCAATAATCCAAGGAGTGTTCCCTTCAATGCTCCAAGGAGTACTCCGTTCGACACTCCGAGGAGCGCTCCCCACAATGCTCCATGGAGTACTTCATTCATTGCTCCGAGGAGTGCTGTCTTCAGTTCTCCATGGAGTACTCTATTAACAATTTTAAGGAGTGCTCCTCTCCAATGACATGCAATGTTAAAATGGAGTAAAATTTTGATGAGCATCGGAGCAATATGGAGTAATCCTGTTATTCAAAATATTGCTCCTCAATTACTCCTTGGTTTACTTCTTTTTTTGCTGGGTAGTTACCTCCGTCTTGTAGGGTAGTCATAACCAGATAAAACAGCTGATCGAACCTACCAATGTAATCGATTAATGGTGTCATATCATAACGCTAACGCCATAACCATACCATAGCCAACCAATTGGTTTTTGGTTTCCCGCCATAACCTAATCCATAACCTAAAAATATTTGAGTTGGTGAATTTAATAACTTTTTGTAGATTTTATTCATTGTTTTGGATACGTTATGACTAACAGACTTATTTTTTGTGGAATATGTTTGTAATTTTTTGCTTTTTCTTCATTTTTATGAAATTTTCACGATTTTTAGGTTAAGGCACCATTAATCGATCACATTGGAGATGGTTATGGATATGGGCATGGTTACGACTATGGCGTTAGGGTTAAGGAAGTTTAATTAGCCCTTAATACTTACATCTGGAGATTTTCTTGCATTCAAACTAAAAAACACAAGCTTGGTTTTATTGGTGACCACGAGTTTGTGTTTGGCAAACCAGGATCTTAAAAGATGTACATCGTGGTTTACGTTGGCTACCAGATCAAAAGTATTCGCGAAGCCATAGGCTATAGCAATATCATCTGCAAATGCAGTGACCTTTCGCAAGAAAGGCATATCGAAATTTGAATTAACATATATTAGAAATAAAATTGGATCAAGCACAGAACCCTGTGGAACGCCAATTTTTATTGGACTAGAATTGCTTAGAACACCGCTGATTCTTACGCGTTGTTTCCTACCAGTAAAATAAGATACAAACTACTTATGTATAAATCCTCGAAACTCGGCATAATATAATTTATTAAGTGGAATGGAGTGATCCACTGTGTCAAATGCTTTGGTGATGTCCACAAATAGACTCGCGCAGTTCTTTTCTTGTCCAGTTCCCGATAGATGAAGGAACAGTATTCTAATAAAGCATCCTCGGTTGAGCGGCCAGTTCTAAACCCAAACTGGGCAGGACTAAAAAAGGATATTCTTTCCAAAAATAGCAAAATACGGCTTTTAACAGCCCTCTCAAAAACCATATAAATAGAAGGAAGTAAAGAAATTGGCCTGTAGTTATTTTTGACAAACAAAGGAATAATAATTGCACATTTCAAATCTTCGGGGAAAGTTCCTGAATAAACGCTAGCAATATGATGCTTCAAAATGACCAATAGATCAAGGGCTATATTTTTAAGGAACTTGTTAGAAATACCGTCGTGACCACAAGAACCGGAGTTGTTTAGGTTTTTTATTATAATCAGGATCTCAGAGCCTGGCAAAAGTTAAAAAAAAAAGGTTTGCTCGAGCTAATTGTGCCGCCACCAGACTAGACGCATTCGTATGAAGAAGCATTAGATTGACCAACGGATACGAAGAAATCGTTAAATGTACGAGAAACAGCAGAGGCGTTGTCAATAACATTAACACATTCACTTAAAGAAATATTCCGCTTACCATCTTTACTATTCCTGTTTATAATGCTATTAACAACTTCCCATTCTCTTTTGCAGTTTCCGCGACAATTTATTAACTTATTTTGGAAATAAGTATCGCGTTGCAGTTTTATGTCCTTATTTAATTGCTTACAAAACTTTTTGTAAGCACAGCCCTATTAAAAATACAAAAGTACAATATCCTTTTTCTAGTTGAAAATACTGTCTTCAAAAGATTTAGATGTTGGTTTTTCCAAGCCTTGAACCCGGTGTGGTAGGCGTGACATGATGCTACTATCACACCACGGTGGCAGCCTAGCTCTGCTTTTTTCACTAAAAAATATTGGCCCCTATTATGAGCATCTTTCGATCTTCGACTGTGGTCGAAAGAGCTGATCGAACGAATTTTCATTCGGTATTATGACGCACTTTCGATGAAGGCAAGCATTATTGTGAATTTCGATAAATTCAAAAGTTCACAATAGCACATTTCCTTCAGCTGTCAAATAAAATAAAATAAATAGACAAAAGCAGAACTAGTTATTAAATGCAAATATTGAAAATATAAGTATGACTACGACGGAATTGTGGTTTGATGATTCGTCAGATGAAGAGAAAAGCTTACTGGAGCTAGCCAGAAGTAGAAGACGCGTGAGGGATGCTTCAAATACTTTGTAAATGAATTCCACCACGTAAGTGTAGCTTTCTAAATAAGTTGTTAAGTTGTTGAAATTATAAGTTTTGTTTATAGATTTATTCAAAACTTCAGACTGCCCAAAGAAGCGTTCATGGAATTGTTGTCCAGTACAGATGAACTGCTTCAGCAATGCACAAGTGCCAAGCATATTCCTAATATTCTAAAATAGGCAACAGTTCTCCGATTTTGTGCTCGGGGATCCTACCAACTGAGCATTGGAAACGAAAATGCATTCGTACTTGCCCAGCCGAATGTGTCTGTGGTTCTAACAGAGGTGTTGAATGTCTTGGAAAATTTTATTTGTGAAAGATGGATAAAATTCAATTATGAGGAGGCTGAGCTACATCAATCAAAGTTGCATTTCTATAATGTTAGCGGAATTCCAGGGATTATTGGCTGTGTTGATGGCACAGACATTAAAATTGTTGCTCCCAAAAAAGAATTACAGAATTTATATTACAACAGAAAAGGATTCTACAGCATTAATGCTATGATTGTAAGTATACCATTTTGATATTAGTTTCAGGTTGTAAATACATAAGTTTACATCTTTATACAAATATTTTTTAGGTTTGTGACCATTCTATGACTATACGATACATAAATGCAAAATATCCGGGAGCAACACATTATTCTTGTGTGTTCAATATGTCGGCCTTGAAATCACATTTGGAACAGGCAAGAGCCCTTCACTACACACCAGAAAAAGCAATACAAATTATAAACGTGTGTGCGGCTTTGCACAATATAAATTTCTGTAGAAGAGTTATCTAATGAAGATGACGAACATGATATCCCATTCGCCGAAATTGAATCCACAACCAACTCGGAAGCAGAAGAAATCAGAAACTAAATATTGCGAGTTTTGTAGATACTTCATTTTATTGAAATAAAAAATTCATATACATGTATATATATAAAAAAATATTTGGTAAATTCATTATGGTTCTTAGAAGCTAAAGATTTTCAATTTTCATAATACAGTCTTAAATTTTATTATAAATTTGTTATAAAAAATATCACTTCAGTTTCATATGTATGTTTAAAAAAAAAATCAGGTATTGTTCAGCACTTAAAGCATACATTTGTGATGGCCTTATTTTTTCATTTGGCTTTTATACAACTCCAGCTTTTCCTGTTTCAATTTCAAAAAATCACGTTTATAATAGTACTCCAAGCTATACGTTCTCTTCGCATACTTTTCTGTCTCAAGAGCAATTTTTTTGATCTCTTCCAATGTTTTCAGCATCTCTTCTTAAACATTTTTTTGATTTGCTGTCTGCTCTTGCAATAGTTTGAGCCTATCGTTTTCGCTGCACTTTTTTGATTTGCTTTTCGTGGCCTCTCCTCATCAGGTGCACCACTTTGTCCACTTACTTCCAAATTCTCATCCGATTCCAAGTTATCACTATATAATCGCTCCACAATCATATCTTCACATTCTTCATTCGCATTAGTACTAAGGCCATGCTCTTGTCCAGGTGGATTTACACTGGTCTGAAGACTTAACAAACCCATTATAGACTCTTCTGAATGCCTAAAGATATTTAACCTGTTTGGTCCACCACCAGTTGCACGGTATTCCACTATGTTCTCCGACATTTTTGTTTTTGTTTTTGACTTCATTTCAGCCCACACCTGAGACGACAAAAATAAAGTTGTATTATACAGAATTGATTTCTGTGGTTCTTTAGTTCACCTTAATCCACTTTTTCGTCGTTCTTACTGGTGGTCCTAGACAGTTCAGCTCCACTGTTATATCATCCCACTTTTTTGTCACCTGAACCTTTGTGCAAGTTAATTTTGCTATATGGGAATTTTTTTCCATAATTGAAACCAGTCTTTCAAGCTGTTGTTTTGTACTCACGACCTTGGACCTATATAAAATTAATTCAAATAGTTTAAAATTACTACTAGGTAGTAAAAAATTAGAACATAAATACAAAAAACTTACATTTTAAACAATTCTTTTTCTATTCGATACAGCGTCGACAACAAATTTCTATTCGCTACAAAATTCGGTACACAACGAAAATTTCGACAGAGATGAGGTGTCATAATACCAACTTCTAATTCGATTTTCGATAGCCAACGAAGATCGAAGATTGAAAGATGCTCATAATAGGGGCCATTAATCTCATCATAAAAATACCAATGAAAACTGTTAAAATAATAGATTTCCGTCAACATTAGAATAACAGTGACTGTTGCTATAACAGATATTTCTGTGCAAGATAGTCATAAGAACAAAATAGTGAGCGTAGGATTTGTTTTTCTCTTAATTTGATCATGCATTTTTGCATAATTTTAGCAGTTGCTCCCTGTTGAAATGAGCAATTAAATCAGGTCTTTTAGCAGAAAAATCAATTAGAGAGACCAACAAATTTGTTTTTTACCAAAAACTTCAAGTTGTTTTTAAAGTGACCGCCGTAAACTTCTAGTCCGGAGTAGGCATAAAACATGCAGGTCCCGTCACGCCAATTTGTAAAAGGAACAGGACGCAATTCGGAAGAGAAGCTTGGCTTTGGTTATTTTTATACTCAGCTGAGCAGAGCTCACAGAGTATATTAACTTTGTTCGCATAACGGTAATCCGTAACGGCATAAACTAATCGAGATAGATATAGACTTCTATATATCAAAATGATCTGGGAAACAGAAATTCATTTAGCTATGTCCGTCCGTCCGTCCGTCTGTAAACACGATAACTTGAGTAAATTTTGAGGTATCTTGATGAAATTTGGTACGTAGGTTCCTGGCCGCTCATCTCAGATCGCTATTTAAAATGAACGAAATCGGACTACAATCACGCCCACTTTTTCGATATCGAAAATTTCGAAAAACCGAAAAAGTGCGATAATTCATTACCAAAGACGGATAAAGCGATGAAACTTGGTAGGTGAATTGACCTTATGACGCAAAATAGAAAATTAGAAAAATTTTGGAAAATGGGCGTGGCACCGCCCACTTTTAAAAGAAGGTAATTTAAAAGTTTTGCAAGCTGTAATTTGGCAGTCGTTGAAGATATCAAGATGAAATTTGGTAAGCACGTTAGTCCTATCACTATATGTGTGGTAATAAAAGAATTTTTTTTTAAAGTTAGCGAAATCTTCGTCATATTTTTTCGTGAAATTTTTTTTTTAAGTCAAATTTTAACAAAAAATTTAATATCTTTACAGTATAAAAGTAAATTATGTCAACATTCGACTCCAGTAAGATACAAAGATAAAAGAAAATTTCAAAATGGGCGTAATTCCGCCCTTTGCAAAATGGGTGTGACACATACCATATTAAATAGAAGAAAATGAAAAAGTTCTGCAGGGCGAAATCAAAAGCCCTTGGAATCTTGGCAGGAATACTGTTCGTGGTATGACATATATAAATAAATTAGCGGTACCCGACAGAAGATGTTTTGGGTCACCCTGGTCCACATTTTGGTCGATATCTCGAAAACGCCTTCACATATAAAACTAAGGGTTACTTCCTTTTAAAACCCTCATTAGTATTTTTAATTTGATACCCATATCGTACAAACACGTTATAGAGTCTCCCCTGGTCCACCCTTATTGCGATATCTCGAAAAGGCGTCCACCTATAGGACTAAAGCCCACTACGTTTTAAATAATCATTAGCACCTTTCATTTGATACACATGTCATAAAAACACATTCCAGGGTTACTCTAGGTTCATTTTGCTAAATGGTGATTTTCCCTTATTTTGTCTCCAAAACTCTCAGCTGAGTATGCAATGTTCGGTTACACCCGAACTTAGCCTTCCTTACTTGTTTATTCTGTTATCATTTTGGTTAAATACCAGTTATCACGCTAGCAACTTTCATCCCCTAATAAGAACTATTGGAATTTCTAATTTACAAAAAGTTAACGACCACAGCAAAAAAGAATCTAATGTTATCTTGGTTTGGGCAACAATAAATCTCTATTCTTATTTAACTTAAAAGATATGAGTACATACTTATGTACATAGTTTGGTTGTATGTGTTTGTAAACAAATACCAAACTATTTACTCAGTATAAAGAATTTATTAAGGTAGGTAGGTAGTATATGCGCCACTTGATTATTTGTTTAATTTTTGTTGTTGTTATACCCATAAACATTCGCTTCATTTAACTGACAGCATGAGTGTCATACATTGTGAATTCATACAAGTAGGGATGGGACTATCCGCATATTCGAATATCCGGATATCCATACGGATATCCGTTGACACGGATAAAATCTGGACGGCATGGATATCCGGTTAATATTCGGTTGTGAAACTATCCGGATTTGTGAAGATCCGGTTAATAGCCGTACTTTTGGATATCCAGTGAAAGCAACAAATTGATGTACCATATATGTTTATTTAACATTAATAACAATAAATTCGTGGGGCATTTAAATCAATTAACAGCGTTTTTTCACAAAATAAACAAATGGCACTGTTCTTATTTTCAATTGTTTGTAAAATTGTATGTTTTTTAATTTTGATGTTATTTTAATAATCTACAAACATATTTTGTGAATAATTTTTCGATGTTTGCTTCGTTCAATTCTGATATGCAGATATTCAACTTTTATATTCCAGTATCCGGACATACGAATATCCGGAGTTTTCCTTTACGTTTTTCCAGTTATGAATCCGAATATCGAGATAGCCTGTCAAATAATAGCTGACAGGAAGAACGGGTGTCGCGAATGGCTAAAGGGGAATTAATGGTGACTTATAACCATAAAGCCATAACCAAATAAATCAGCTGATCGAACCTACCTTATGGAAAGGAATGTAATCGATTTATTGTGCCATACCATAACGCGAACGCCATAGCCAATCAATTGGTTTTTGGATCCTCGCCATATCCATAACCTAAAAATATATGAGTTGGTGAATTTAATAACTTTTGTAGATTTTCTTCATTTTTTTGGATACCATATGACTAAGAGATTTATTTTTTGTGGAATATGTTTGTAATTTTTTGCGTTTTCTGCATTTTTATGAATTTTTCACGATTTTTAGGTTAAGGCACCATTAGTCGATCACATTGAGATGGTTATGGATATGGGTATGGTTACGACTATTGCGTTAGGGTTAAGGAAGTTTAATTTGGCTTTAAAGAATGGAAGAAAGGTATGTTTTTTTGCTCACGATTATTAATTCGAGGTGCCATGAATTGCCAATTTGTGTTTCAAATCTGATTTTCTTTTAAATGTCTATACAGAAAATCAGACTACATATTAATATTAATTTCTTAAATCTAGTTAATAAATTAAATGTTAGCAGCCAGTTAATCAAGCATTTTGAAATATGTAAATATTGCAATGTCCCAGTCGTTTACAAAAATGTCTGAAAAACACTACTGAACAAATAGTTTTGGTAATCGAACAGCGGCTGAACAGTAGGCTGGAGCGTCAACATATGGAAAAAATTTGTTTTCAAGTTTCAGAGTTCTAAGAGGTGCCTTATAATAACAAAAAAGTACCCTCTTTTTTTATTGAAATCGGTCAATGTCTTCTGCCTCCGCAGTGCTTTCAAAATTTATAAGAACGCTAAAATGTATATGGTGAAATATTCAAACAAGATATAACACTACTCGACAAAAAAAATCTTCCAAGAATGGAAGTACATTTTCATAATGTAAAATCGTCTCCTGATTCCGAATATCACATCCAGTTATTCATATATGTAATATTTAATTTGTTTATTTATTAAGGTATTTTTCTGAGAATGGATATTGAAGTTTTAAAAAGATTTTAAAAATTACATAAACTATTTGGCTTGAAAATCCTTTTTTGTTTCGAACTTAGGCATCAATATCCGCGATTCCAATTTGGCGATTCCAAACGGCAGATTCGGTCGTTATCTTCACAGCTCTCTCAACAGCTTGAGCATGACAAGGAAGCTTTAAAAATAATGGTTTGTTCTCATCACCAGATTCTACAATGCCATGAATTTCTGCGTCTGATAAATTTTTCAAAAGTGGGGGCTCAGTTGTAACGTACACCTTTTAGAGGTGATTCCGCCCTTTGCGCAATCAAGGTGGAATGTCCCCCCAGCTAGCTCAGGGCGAGAGGTCGGGGCCCTTAACCCTTGTCCACCTTGATGCGGGGCGGATGTCACAATCATCGTCATTTGACTTCCGTGCATACCCCTCGCAGAAAGCCCACCCTACCTTGGACCGCTCGAGTATTTCGGTTTCAGCCGGTCCCCTTTTCCTCTGCTCCACATGACCCTATTCACTTACCATTGCGTCATCCTGCCCCACCCCTACCGATTGATTTTAGCCGACCATTTCAATTTCTTTTCCAATTTCACTCTAACATATTATTTATTTGAAATATCTTAATTCTATACAAAGAAATAGATAAAAAAAAAACCTATTTTATGGCTATTGAGCCAAATACCACTGCTCATGAAAAATAATGATTTAGATCAGGACAAAAAAAAACTTGTATCATGCTAGGATCAATATATGTATATATATGTGAATATCCACATGTGCCACATAAAACTATTCACAGGTTCAACAAAAACCACAAAAAGAAAAAACGCACGGAATAAAAATTTAAACCGTTTTCAAAAAAAAAAAAAAATAGATTGCCGAACGGTATATGTATGTACGCATATATATATATATATAGATTAACATAAGTACTTCCAAAACTTAAAACGACACATAGGTATGTATTTTCAGAAAAAGTTCGTTTTGCGACACTGTACCAAAAATGTTTGCATTCGATTACATACAACAAAGCTAAAAAAAAGTATATACAAACAAAAACTATTTACGGAAATTTTGACAAAATGTCGGATCGCAAAATGAATGCACCGTTAAAAAAAGTAAATTCTTGTTCTTAAGCTTTGGGTCTGGATGAAAATTTCACAGGGTATGATAATTTACGCAATTATGTAAACATATGAATTGGATACATATTTATATACGGAAACATTTTTTTTTTATAAATCAAAAACGCATGCATCAATGTATTAAATAAATTTTATACTTCTTACGGGCCTATCAGTCGCAAAAAGTAAACCAAACCACTTCACACTAAACTTGAGTAAAATTTTTCAGCTACCTAAAACACCCTAATGCCTACCTAAAAGAGCTCTTTTAATACGGCTAAGGGGATTTGTTGGAAGCGAAATGTCTGTATCTGCCTCCGCGCAGTAAAAAAAAAACTTCTTTTGCATGAATTTACCCGTTTGGTGTATTTTTCCTTATGTCCGACCTTCAGACGACCGTTTACACAATTCGATACTTTTCTAAGTCTAATTTTAACAAGTATTTATTAAAATATAATTGCCTAATAAACAAATCGTGGATATGGTTACGCAACCTTAATTAAAAAAAATTGTTTAATAAAAACATGATCGCCTACTGGACGGCTTTTGGTTCATGCCCTTCCGGTTTGCATGTTTCGGATGCTCTGCAATAAAATTTATACCACGGTCGCAGTCTCTGCTGCTGAAGTCCACTTTGGTGATGAAATTGGTGGTGTTGTAAAAAAAAATAGTCTCCCTGGCGCTGACGAAGCTTTTGTTTGTTTGGAAATGGTATGTTCCCTGTAGGAACAAAAGTTACATTCACCATTTGGGCGCACGTTGAAGCTATTGAAGGCTTCCACGCCAATTGGGCGTTCCTGATCATGAGGCCATTTGACTGGGCGCGCCGGTATTAGGGTGGTTGTGAAACACTCACGAATTAATCCCAAAAAAAAATAAATTTACAAAAAAAAATTTCTTTTAGAGAAATGGAAAATTTCGGAAGAAAATTACTGGAATTTCCTCTAATTAAACTGTACCCACATACGCATTATGTTGGGTCAACATTGTTCCAGAATTGGTGGCTGTAATCGCCGAATGTGAACCCCGAATTGGCGCGGAAGAATTTCAGAGATTAAAACAAAAAAGAATTTTGTTCACTTAGCACTTACCCGTTTAAACTCGCTCCGATCTAAAAAAAAATGCCAAGCGCTCAAAACTCCAGCATGACATCTGCATTGACAGGAAAGCCCACAGTGCCGGGGTAGCTGGATGCCTCCGCTTCTTGACTCCGCCAAACTCTATTCTCTATTATGGTTACCTCCTTTCGCCTTCAATACCATTATTACCACAAACTAACCAGCAGTTCGGCCGCACAAAACTTTTTATTTTTTCAATTTCAAATGCGCACTACTTTTTAGTCCGTTTTGGACCACGCGTACAGGGAAACTTATTGCCACGAATATCACCAGGAAAAAAATCTTTTTATTTTAAAATTTAAATCACCCGCGCACTGCCAACTTAGTTGTCTATTTCAATATATTTAATCTTCTTGCCCTACAGTTACCCCTTTTTATATCGGCAGAATGGATCACCGATACCGTTTTCCTTTGCCGTTTTCCTATTATCATTCTTTCTTATACATGTATTCAATGCCACCATCACAGCCTATATCTCTCCCTTTCCTTATTCTCATTGCACCCTTACCTACCATCTGGAAACCTTTAAGCAGAGCTTTTCGGAGTTTTCGTTGGTGACTTTCCGGACGTTTCCTAGCAATTGACATTTCTCGTATTTGTTTACAATTTTACAAGTTTTTTATTTGTGCGTGCCGACAAAAATAATACAATTAAATTTGATCTGGTGGACATATTTCTTCCAGTTATGCTTGCTGACAGATCCCTCTTTATCCCGGTAGTTTTACGGTTCTCGTTTCTGTGGACCTGTACAACAAGCCAATAGCAGCATTCATCTTCCTGCGCCAACACTGTGATACACAAACGTAAAAGTGTGAGTTCTACCAATGGAATTTGTGATTTATCTTTTTGAAATATCAATTTATCTACCTAATAAAGACACCTTCACGCAAAGCATCCGCGCGAACGTTTTATTCGTAGAAATCTTGAAGTGGTTAAGTTGTTGGATACGCCCAATCTCACGCTGATATTAGACCGTATTCTATTGTTTCAAAAAAAAAAAAAAAGTGTTCCGGAATATTTGCTCTGGGATATATCAGTTTCTTCGATTTGTTGTGCCTGCTCTTTACTCAGATTTATTTTGCCTTTACTTTGGTTTCAACAGACCAATGTATACAGCTTCCTCTTTTTCAGGTGCGGTCATCAAGAGTTTTGACGTTTCTACCCTCCATCATCTGCGATATTCGAGCGGGACAATGTAGGTTCCAGTCCCAACGCGGGGAACACCCACACCCTGACAACGTCTCCTGCCTCGAGAGCTTAGCCGGGCATATGTTACGGGAAGTAACGAAAATTGTAATATGTATATATATGAACTCTTACTTTTTGGTTTCTTTATAGATGAACTCCAGAACGGGCACCTTTTAGAAACATCCTACGCCACCGACTTGACGCTCATCGACGGAGTGGTATTCCGCAAGTTATGAAGTATATGTGTATGAAGTTTATTATAATTTGTTCTTTTTTTCAGGTCATCGACGTGGCATTCTAGTATTAAGTTATTTAGTATAAAATTATGTAGTTTTAGGTTATTTACCACTTAGTTATTTAGGATACGGCTAACTAGCACTAGGTTAATTATTATTAAGTTATTTAACCTTACGTCCTTCAGTATTGGGTTCTTTAGCATTAGGCCCTCTAACATTAGGTCCCTTACTTCCCAGTTCTTTAGGTTTCGGTTATTGTTTAAGATCCTTCGCGTGCCAGGCACCCAAACCCTTCCCCGCCAATGACTCTAATAGGTACATGTTGTTCCCTAATGCCCTTGTAATACGACACTTTGTGAACTTGCGACAAACTTTCGAATTTACATTCTGTTTAAAGTCGCTTAGCACAAAGTTACGTTTATAAATTTCTTGACCGGGTTTGAATTGTATTTCACGGATTCTTTTATTATAACGAACCGCGTTTGCCTCGTATGCTTCGTGCAAATTGTCTTTTATCCTTTCGCGCATTAATCTTAATTTATCGCTATGGTCAAGAAAGAAGACTTCATTATCGCTCATGCTATCCAATTTCCGTGCCAATGCATAGTCTGCCCCGTTCGTGAACATATTGAAACCGAACAGCGCGAAGTATGGCGACACCCCTGTTGCGGAATGTACTGCACTACGAAGTGAACATTCTATCTCGGTTAGATATAGGTCCCAATCCCGATGGTCGTTCTCTAGATAAGATCTGATAGCGGCTAACACCGATTGATTTGCCCTTTCCGCGGCATTCGATTGCGGTGAATAAAAAGCTGTTTTTAAGTGTCTAACCCCGTACGTTTCCAATAGTTCCGTGAACTGTTTGGATACAAATTGTTTACCGTTATCGGAATGTACTATTTCCGGTACGCCGAACTTATGAAAAATTTCTTCGGTTAAGAACTTAACCACATTACTCGCGGTAGCTTCGCGCATTGCCTTCAAAAAAATGAACTTTGAGAAATGATCAATAATGATAAAAATAAAACAGTTGCCGCGTTTCGACCTCGGATATTTGCCTAAAAAGTCAATGTATAATTTCTGAAATGGGCGGATTGTTACCACCTCTTTTCCGATCCCTGGCTTTAAAATTGCATTACAAGGCTTGGTTTCCTTACAGGTCTGGCATTCTCGCACAAAGTTGCGAACCTGTACCACCATGTTAGGCCAATAGTATAACCTCCTAAGTCTATGTAGAGTTTTCGCCATACCCCCGTGCGCAGCTATCTCTGGACAATGTGCGTTTTCGATGAGAGTTGACGTCAGAGCTTCAGGGACCCACAACTTCCACTCATTTTCCTCTAATTCTACATTTTTAGGCAAAAACTTTTTAAAAACCATGCCGTCCTCTACCTTAGGATCAGGCAACCTTTCTCTATTGTTTTCAATCGTGTTAATTAATTCTTTATACTCCTTCGATTCGAACTCAACTGTGTCCAGATTTGCTATTGGGGATTCGGTAATCTCTGCTATACAGCGCGAGAGCGTATCCGCCACTATATTGTCTGCACCTTTACGGTGTTCTATTTCGAAATTAAAAGCTTGTAATTGTAATGACCACCTCGCAAGTCTCCCATTTAGATCTTTCAAAGACATTAGCCATTTAAGGCTAGCGTGGTCGGTTACTATTGTAAAGGGCATTAAGTCGATATATGGTCGAAATTTCTTGACGGCCATCACGGCAGCAAGGCATTCCTTTTCGGTAGTACTATACTTTCTTTGACATTCGTTGAATTTCTGTGAGAAGTACGCGATTGGATTTTCTGCCCCATCACTTTCCTTTTGGTAGAGTACTGCACCCAGACCATAATCCGACGCATCGCATTGTACATAAAATCTTTTTGAAAAATCAGGGTGTTTAAGAACCGGAGCGCTCGTAAGTGCTCTTTTTAGGCTATTGAGTGCTTCCACTGCTTCTTCAGACATTTCGAACTTTCTCCCCTTCTTCAACGAATCTGTCAAAGGTGCTGCCATTGTGGCGAAATCTTTTATAAATCTCCTATACCATCCTGCAGTTCCGAGGAAACTGCGCACCTCTTTTACCGTTTTTGGAACAGGGATTTTCTGTATTGCTTTGACCTTCTCAGGATCTGTCTTCATTATACCTCCTTATACCATATAACCCAAGTACGGCAATTCTTTAAAACAAAATTTCGATTTTTTCAACCCTATTGTAAGGTCCGCATCTCTTAGGCAGATGACGACCTCCTGCAAGATCCGAAGATGTGAGTCGAAGTCAGGGGCGATGATTAATAAATCATCCAAGTAAATAAAAACGTTAGATTTCAATCGTTGTGGAATGACCCGATCCATCAGGCGACATAGTCTTTGTGCAGCGTTGCACAGTCCAAAAGGCATAGTTACAAATTGGTAGAGCGGGCGACCAGGCACGGTGAAAGCAGTGTAGGGTTTACTAGCTTCGTCTAGCTCGATCTGCCAAAACGCGAACTTTAAATCAACGCTACTTATAAAGTGGGTGTCGTCAATGCGACTTAGTATACCCTCTATGTTTTGTAAGGGGTGTGCATCTTTTACCGTGACGGCGTTGAGTTTGCGCGCATCTAAACAGAAGCGATTCTTCCCTGGCTTTCTTACCACTGTCGTCCGGTTGCTCCACGTGCTCTCAATCTTCTCTATCACACCCAACTCCAACATTTTGTCGACTTCCTCATAAACGATCGCTTGCATTGCGGGCGAAAGTGGATAGTGTCGCTCCTTGATGGGCACTGCCTCGTCGACAAGCTTGATCTTATGCTTCTCTAAACTAGTGCGTCCTAAACCGTGTTCTTCGTATGTTCTAAAACTTTTGACTACCTTTTCCAACCGCTCTTTTTGCTCTGGCGTTAGACTATGTAGGACGCGGCGTTCATTCTTGTCTTCTTCAGTCACCATCTCTTTCTCTATTTTCGTCAAATCAATTTCATTAACGGAAATAACTTCCGGTGCCAGCTCAAAAATTCTCCAAAAATCTACCCCAAGATAAATCTTTTGTTCTAAATATGGACATAAAAATATGTAATTTTTTGTTTTACTGTATTGAACTTTACCGGCAAAGTTATTTTGCCTAAGACATTATGTCGGCGGCCACCTGCAGTTTTGACAGAAGACACATAACGTTCGATAGGAACTCCTAATTCTTCTACAAACTCCCGACAGCCATGGCCTAGAATACTGACGGAGGCGCCAGTATCTAGTAAGCCGCGTGTTTGTATGCCCATTATCTCTATATCCGCATAAACACGCGGGTCTGTGGTACTTACTTTCTTAATAGATGCCACTACCTTCTGTCGAAGTTTTTTCCTCTTTTTAAATCGTTCCCTGGCCTTCTGAATTTTACGCGAAACTGCCCGACGTCCCATAACAATGCTTTCTGCAAAAATTCTTTCCCGAGTTTCGAGGTATTTCCTAAGTCGTTCTTTATAGGATATCGTATTTTCCTTCCTGGTATTTGACAGCTTTATGGTTTTCGTATTTTTATTAAAAATGCAAATTTTAGTTGTAGTTTCGGGTTTCATATACGGTTCCGTATTGGTTGACGCATCTACTTTGACGAGGTTTGGGTGGAGCGCGATTCCCCCGCCACAACCGCGTTCCGTGAAGCGTTTCCCGCTGGGTTACACATTGGGCATTTAGGAGTGATGACATCCTTTTTGCCACATTTGCAACAAAAAATGCGTCGCTGAAGCGACATACATTCGGTGAAAAAGTGGCCGTCTGCGCCGCAATTCCAGCACGAAACGTTTCTACGAACGCCCGCCTGCTTATTTGAAGACTGATGACGTATTTCCTCCACGGTGACTTGACCCTCATCACCGGGAGTAAAACGCTCATCATCTTCAGATTGGTAAACTTCATTCACATATTGTGCGCGTGGCGTATAAGTACTCAACGGCGTGCGGTCCCGGCGCGGAAAGCATCGCTCGACCTCCTTGCATTCCATTCGTAATTGGTCTAGGGAATATGCCGAAATTGGGTAGACCATTTTAGCTAATGATTCGCGCAAGTTCCCTTTTACTAATCGTACTATCTCGTATTCTGGTATCGGATTTTTAAGTCGCGAACGTAAAATACCAACCGCGTGGAAATACTCATCTATATTTTCTCCTGGTCTTTGCTTCCTCTCCGTCAGTTCTCTCAAAATTTCGAAGTCTGTACGTTGTGATGAATACTGGCGTAGCAGCGCGAGCTGTAAGCTTGGCCAATCGACTCTACCGTGCGACTTTATATAAAGCCAGTACCACTCGCGTACTTCGCCGCTCAGCAATCGATGGAAATCGCGTATTATTTCATTCCATGTACACCCGTATTGACCTTTTAAGTATTCTAGTCGGAATATAAAATCTTCGACCGGCATGGCATCGCGGTGCCCTTTAAAGTCTAGTCCCCATTTTTCTACCTTAATGTCTGGCCTGGACAATTCCCTTTCCCTTATTCCTGATGGTCCTTCACGTCCTGCAGGGATAGGTGCTGATTCCCTTTCTTCGACAATAAGAGATTGACGAGCTGGTGGTGGATTATTGCGCGTCTAGGCTGCCGCACTGAGCCTAGGGTGATTGTAGTTTCTATTCAGGTTATGATTATTTGTATTCACATGCGTAGCTAAATCGAGGGAACGCCTAAAATCGCGAGATTCGATGCTCGAATTGTGTCTTCGTCGCTTATTATTCCGACTACGTGCCCTATCGTTACCCCTTGACGGCTCTAACGCTGTACCTGTATTTGGAGTTGTCCTCGTTAACTCCGGTAAACTCTCGCGAATTTCAGTCATAATAGCTTGTTTCGCCTCGAATTTTAATTTTTTTTAGAATTGGCGCTAAAACATCCCTAAGCCCACGAGGGTTGCCTACAGAAGCTCGATTTGGTTCGGCAGTGTTGTTAGTAGTAGGTGGTGGAAAATTCAAGCTCGATGGTGGAGCTTGTAATGGTTGCGATTGCTCTTTAGGCGCTTTCGGAATAGTACCGGTTCTCTTGTTTGGCTCTGCTGAAGCGTTATTAGTATTCGCTTGCCTAGTCTCTCCGCCTGCGGCTACGGCTGCGCTACTGCCTCCGAATCGATCAGAAAGATCTATAAAGGTAGTGTCATGGGAGTTCGCCATACTGGACGATTTTAGTTTATTTAATTGTTTAGTCTTGTATCGGGTGTTATAAGGTTCGAAGCGACCCATACGATTGGTGTTTTACACCTATCGCACAGTCTATTTCCCACTTTGTGCCGCAAAAAAAAGGAGGTAATTCGATTTCAAATCTGATCGCAAAAATTGTTTTCAAACAAAATATTTATATCAAAAAAATGTATAGTTTAATTTCGCTCGTTTTCGAAGATCAGTTTCACTATTTAATTTCGAAGTTTCCTCAAAGAAAATTATTTATAATTTGAATTCTATGTCAAACTATTTGACTTCAAATTGTTTTCACAAAAAAGTATTAATAATTTCAAATTTCACATATATATGTTTGGGTGGGTTCAGATGACGCTCAGGCATATCAAATAAAAAGTTTTTGATGCGAGGAGTCATTGGAGCAAACTCTTGCGTTCCTACGAGGGTGTATGCACTTCCGTATTTCAAAAAAAAAAAAAATCAATATGTGGATATGTTCTAAAATTTGCATACATTATGCAACACTAGCTTTATGCAGCTGACCGCCTGAGGTCATAATGTATAATTTGCATAATTAAGGAGCAACCTATTAACAAAAAAAATTTAATAAGGACTTCCCTTTTATCTGAAGCTACAAAAAAAAGATTGATGGTATTGTGATGAAAGAAAAATAATTTTTAGGAACCTAGAAAAGATGCAAACAGCCGGCCACCCTAATGCGGCTATGCTATCTATGGGCTATTGCTAGGGTCTGCCATCTGCTTCCAACTCCTGTCTCGGCGCATTTACATTTTCGGATCAAACACCATGAATAAGTCACCGAGACAGGGTGTTGGGCGCATCCGGCTAGACCCGTTTAACTCGATGATTGTATACGCCAAAATGTATATATATATTTTAACGATTGAAATGTATTTGTATTTGTAATCTGAGCATTTGGCTATTTATGTCGAATTGGATGTTATATTCGAGTTCGGAGTTTACTCATTGGTGGGCGCCAATTTCAATCAGCGGCGCTGCTGAAAAATCCAAACAATCACCTTTTTTTTTTCATATATAAGTATGTGGTATATAAAAGAATTTCGTCTGTTTGGGCTCTATGTTAAGTATAGTAGCCCATCTATTTGTTTTGATTGGGCGCCATATATTATTGTAACGTACACCTTTTAGAGGTGATTCCGCCCCTTTGCGCAATCAAGGTGGAATGTCCCCCCAGCTAGCTCAGGGCGAGAGGTCGGGGCCCTTAACCCTTGTCCACCTTGATGCGGGGCGGATGTCACAATCATCGTCATCTGACTTCCGTGCATACCCCTCGCAGAAAGCCCACCCTACCTTGGACCGCTCGAGTATTTCGGTTTCAGCCGGTCCCCTTTTCCTCTGCTCCACATGACCCTATTCACTTACCCTTGCGTCATCCTGCCCTAACCCTACCGATTGATTTTAGCCGACCATTTCAATTTCTTTTACAATTTCACTCTAACATATTATTTATTTGAAATATCTTAATTCTATACAAAGAAATAGATAAAAAAAAAACTATTTTATGGCTATTGAGCCAAATACCACTGCTATTGAAAAATAATGATTTAGGTCAGGACAAAAAAAAACTTGTATCATGCTAGGATCAAAATATGTATATATATGTGAATATCCACATGTGCCACATAAAACTATTCACAGGTTCAACAAAAACCACAAAAAGAAAAAACGCACGGAATAAAAATTTAAACCGTTTTCAAAAAAAAAAAAAATAGATTGCCGAACGGTATATGTATGTACGTATATATATATATATATAGATTAACATAAGTACTTCCAAAACTTAAAACGACAGATAGGTATGTATTTTCAGAAAAAGTTCGTTTTGCGACACTGTACCAAAAATGTTTGCATTCGATTACATACAACAAAGCTAAAAAAAAGTATATACAAACAAAAACTATTTACGGAAATTTTGACAAAATGTCGGATCGCAAAATGAATGCACCGTTAAAAAAAGTAAATTCTTGTTCTTAAGCTTTGGGTCTGGATGAAAATTTCACAGGGTATGATAATTTACGCAATTATATAAACATATGAATTGGATACATATTTATATACGGAAACATTTTTTTTTTATAAATCAAAAACGCATGCATCAATGTATTAAATAAATTTTATACTTCTTACGGGCCTATCAGTCGCAAAAAGTAAACCAAACCACTTCACACTAAACTTGAGTAAAATTTTTCAGCTACCTAAAACACCCTAATGCCTACCTAAAAGAGCTCTTTTAATACGGCTAAGGGGATTTGTTGGAAGCGAAATGTCTGTATCTGCCTCCGCGCAGTAAAAAAAAAACTTCTTTTGCATGAATTTACCCGTTTGGTGTATTTTTCCTTATGTCCGACCTTCAGACGACCGTTTACACAATTCGATACTTTTCTAAGTCTAATTTTAACAAGTATTTATTAAAATATAATTGCCTAATAAACAAATCGTGGATATGGTTACGCAACCTTAATTAAAAAAAATTGTTTAATAAAAACATGATCGCCTACTGGACGGCTTTTGGTTCATGCCCTTCCGGTTTGCATGTTTCGGATGCTCTGCAATAAAATTTATACCACGGTCGCAGTCTCTGCTGCTGAAGTCCACTTTGGTGATGAAATTGGTGGTGTTGTAAAAAAAAATAGTCTCCCTGGCGCTGACGAAGCTTTTGTTTGTTTGGAAATGGTATGTTCCCTGTAGGAACAAAAGTTACATTCACCATTTGGGCGCACGTTGAAGCTATTGAAGGCTTCCACGCCAATTGGGCGTTCCTGACCATGAGGCCATTTGACTGGGCGCGCCGGTATTAGGGTGGTTGTGAAACACTCACGAATTAATCCCAAAAAAAAAATAAATTTACAAAAAAAAATTTCTTTTAGAGAAATGGTAAATTTCGGAAGAAAATTACTGGAATTTCCTCTAATTAAACTGTACCCACATACGCATTATGTTGGGTCAACATTGTTCCAGAATTGGTGGCTGTAATCGCCGAATGTGGACCCCGAATTGGCGCGGAAGAATTTCAGAGATTAAAACAAAAAAGAATTTTGTTCACTTAGGACTTACCCGTTTAAACTTGCTCCGATCTAAAAAAAATGCCAAGCGCTCAAAACTCCAGCATGACATCTGCATTGACAGGAAAGCCCACAGTGCCGGGGTAGCTGGATGCCTCCGCTTCTTGACTCCGCCAAACTCTATTCTCTGTTATGGTTACCTCCTTTCGCCTTCAATACCATTATTACCACAAACTAACCAGCAGTTCGGCCGCACAAAACTTTTTATTTTTTTAATTTCAAATGCGCACTACTTTCTAGTCCGTTTTGGACCACACGTACAGGGAAACTTATTGCCACGAATATCACCAGGAAAAAAATCTTTTTATTTTAAAATTTAAATCACCCGCGCACTGCCAACTTAGTTGTCTATTTCAATATATTTAATATTTTTGCCCTACAGTTACCCCTTTTTATATCGGCAGAATCGATCACCGATACCGTTTTCCTTTGCCGTTTTCCTATTATCATTCTTTCTTATACATGTATTCAATGCCACCATCACAGCCTATATCTCTCCCTTTCCTTATTCTCATTGCACCCTTACCTACCATCTGGCAACCTTTAAGCAGAGATTTTCGGAGTTTTCGTTGGTGACTTTCCGGACGTTTCCAAGCAATTGACATTTCTCGTATTTGTTTACAATTTTACAAGTTTTTTTATTTGTGCGTGCCGACAAAAATAATACAATTAAATTTGATCTCGTGGACATATTTCTTCCAGTTATGCTTGCTGACAGATCCCTCTTTATCCCGGTAGGTTTACGGTTCTCGTTTCTGTGGACCTGTACAACAAGCCAATAGCAGCTTTCATCTTCCTGCGCCAACACTGTGATACACAAACGTAAAAGTGTGAGTTCTACCAATGAAATTTGTGATTTATCTTTTTGAAATATCAATTTATCTACCTAATAAAGACATCTTCACGCAAAGCATCCGCGCGAACGTTTTATTGGTAGAAATCTTGAAGTGGTTAAGTTGCTGGATACGCCCAATCTCACGCTGATATTAGACCGTATTCTATTGTTTCAAAAAAAAAAAAAAAAATTGTTCCGGAATATTTGCTCTGGGATATATCAGTTTCTTCGATTTGTTGTGCCTGCTCTTTACTTAGATTTATTTTGCCTTTACTTTGGTTTCAACAGACCAATGTATACAGCTTCCTCTTTTTCAGGTGCGGTCATCAAGAGTTTTGACGTTTCCACCCTCCATCATCTGCGATATTCGAGCGGGACAAGGTAGGTTCCAGTCCCAACGCGGGGAACACCCACACCCTGACACAGTTAAGTTTTCCTACGAGAATTCGATGCGCACCAACAATAAACAAACTTTTTTTAAAAATGACTCTATTTGCACTGCTTCAAAGAATTTCACTATTGTTTATCTCGCCTACTATTTTTTAGTATTAATACTATGCAACAAGTGTTTTAGGAAATATCATACCCTTTTAACAAATGCAAAAATATAATTTCTTGGGTAAAAACAGAAAATTTGTGATTGAGGACTTTCAATATAGCAGGGCTTATAAAGTCAAGGGCCCATCATAATGTTGTACTAGTACGCTTAAAATTTTCATAATTAAATTTGCTACAACATAGAAGGGCTAATTTTTTTTCGTCCATAGACTTTTTCTGATTTTAAAGTGGTTAAATCTGAAATTTAAAAAAAAAAATCGTTATTTTTTCAAAGTTTTTTGAACGTTTTTTGGCATAGTGGCCAAACTACTGAAGATACTTATAGAGTTAAAGGCAAAAAATGTTTATGGCGATTAGTATAATGTATAATTCAACAGTTTAAATCGAAAAAATAAAAAATTCAAATTTTTTACGTACCTATATGAAGTAGTGTTTTGCAAAATTGGGAACTTTCATATTTTCACCGCTCCGGAGGCAGTTACTCTAATCCGAATTGGACAAAATTTTGCCAGACGTAATTTAATCCCAAAAGGCACCAGATTTTCACTATTACATTGCAGTCTGATGAAAAAAAAATTTCGCACCACCCTAATGAACAGGTGATCCAGCCTGTTTACTATTGTGAACGTTCTTGTCAAACATCCGCCACTTTTATGAATTCACAATGGTGTCATCCGACTCGAGTAGTAATGTAACCAGAAGGTTTTAGAATTTTATGACATTTCCCTTAAAAAAAGGCGAGTAATCCATACATAATGTAAGGAATACTCCTTTGGGAGTATAGGATTGTTCCAAAACTAATCTGTATTCATACAAAAAATGTGCTCCAATTAACATTGCGATGTCCTAGGAGACGAGTAGGTGATCTCACTCTCGCTTTGTTTGTGAATATTCCATAGAGTACATACATACGTGAGAGTACCTTCCAAAGTACTTTCACTGTAGTACTCCATGGAGCACCCACAGAGGATCATATGCCAAAGTACTAAAGAGGAATTGTGTCGGAAAGAATTATCGGAGTGAATTTAATTTAAAATGAAAGTAATTGAAGAGGGGTAATACAACTTTTATATTTTTTACTAATAATATTCTTATGTTATTTAGCATTTGCGTGAATATAGAAACTAATATTTCTCTATACTATAGTAGCCGTGTTTTTTAACACGCGTATATCCGTTTACGCTTAAACTTTATATTGACTGCTAAGAGACAAACTATAAATACACCTCTGAAATTGCTGCGCATAAATTTTGTCCTACTAAATTTCAATACGCATTATACTCAGATGTAACTGAAATATCTGTCTTTGTTTCACCCTGTACACTAATTCTATGTATTATGTGTGTCCACAATTCATCGCAACTGATTCAGCTATATGTTATACCCTATGGCCATCAGAGCGGTGCGTCTCCGCTTTTCGCTACACCCTGTTGCTGTAGCTAGTTGTTTTACCACAGCCGCTAGATGGGTCTCCTAAGCATTATCTAAGCGAAGATAGGCGTTTTTTAACACGCGCAAACGAAACGTATACGCGCGTGTTAAAAAACACGGCTAGTATGTATACATAAAACCAGTGCGCGGTTGCATTTTATCAGAGTTGCCATAGTAAAATTTTGTTATCAGTTATTTGTATGCAATATTTTACTTTTGCAACTCTGTTCGATCGGCATCGTGTCGTGATCACGGTCGTTAAGAAACGAGCAATGATCGGCTGATGGTGGTCCGCAAACGTATTGCAAAGGAGTATTGTTAGAGTACTCCAAAATGAAGAAAATGGAACACGTAATCCAACAATTTTTGCAGGGTTGGCTTCATAACGTTCCCCATCAACGCCGGGCACCAAAGATGCCACATTGGTTCATTTGCAAAGAGACGAAGTACTACACAATTTCTGTCAACAATGACGTAGATGTATAGGAGCAACTCCTTCTTTACTTCGTACTTCGTCTTACCCTCGTTCGTAGCAAGATCCACCTTTTTCCCTTATTTATCCAGACTAAAGGAAAATGATTTTCTAATTTTCAATTCAATTTTCTCCGATTTAAATTTTTCCACTTTACTGCCTTTTTGCTATGGACGGCAGTACAGTCGGGTAGCGAAACGTGTTTTCCCTCATCATGAATTACGATATCGGGATGTCATTTTTCTCGTTATCCAGCCATGAGGAGAAGTGTTTCCAGGTCGCTATTATCGCTCCTGAAACAATCTGCTCTGTGTTTTACCTTCAGTCAACCGCCGAACTTTTTAGTACTTATGCCGTTCGGCTTCATGTTTCTTTCCCTCGTTGAGTCACTATGATGTTTATTAGACTGGGTCGAAAAAAAAGTTGCTAATGTCCGCCCCTAAATTTAAAGATTATTTTGAGAGGGTTTCGGAAAAAAATTGTATTTCTTTGATCCTTCGAAATACAGCCGAAAAGGTGTTTTCGTTGTAACCTGGTTATTTGACGTCCGATTTGTAAAATGGATATGTCGTTATTTTGGCCTTGAGAAGCTTCACATTTCCGTTTAATGTCCTTTTAAGCTATGAAGTTTGTTTTCACATGATGAGGTCAGCTAACAAAGTTATACCCCTGAAAGTCAACAAACCCCAAAAAAAAATAATAATAAGACACATAAACAAAACAAATTCCAATGAATATTTGGTATGCGTTCACTTCCATTATTCTTAGAATTTTTGTTGTTTTGTTTTGACTTTGGTATTTACCTGTCTCACAGTGTGAAAGATTAATTACGTAGTAATACAATCCGTACCTGCCGCTACGGCTACTGTGACTGCTGTGGCTACTGCTTTGCTTCTAGTACGATGCGACGATGTTTTCATTTGGCTATACTGCCGTCTATAGCAAAAAGGCAGTAAAGTTTGCTTACTGCGTTTTGGGAATTTCGATGCCAATAAGTTTCTACGATTATAATTTACTCATTAACTTAACAAACACTCATTCAAAATTCATACTCAAATATAAAACTAGTTTTTAAATTTGGTGTTTACTTAAAAAATCTTAAATTTTCCAATCAAAGACTTAATTAAATTTCTCCAATTTTACTTTTTATGCTTTACTGACATTTTGCTATAGATGACAGTGTACTCCTGTTTCCCTTGTAGGTGTGCGTTTCAAGTTCACACATACACTTGCAAACCGATGTACAGGCATTTCTTGTATCTTTGCGACGTCATTTTTTTATTGTTAGAACCATGATACATGGTTAGAACTTATTTTTCGCTTGATGCTCATTTTTTGTACATATATAAATGAATAGTGAAAAAACGAGAATCTTAGTTGAAATTCAACGGAAAAGTGGCTTAGACGAAATATATCATCAGAGAGCAATATACCTAAATGATATAACGTATACAGTTTCTAAAGCGCGCAATTTCGACAATCACAAAAACTGGAAAGAGCATTTCATAGTGTTTTTGGCCTCAACGTTCAACAGAAAGAAGGGTATGTTCAATTAAAAAATTAAATATCAGCACTCTAGTTTTCAGCAAAATTTTGCAAAGCTTGTATACCATCACAAATTGTTTTATCAAGAAAAAATTCTTTCAATTAGAAACAAGTAAGGACGGGACTGTCTTCGGCTGTGCCGAAGACTTCATACCTTTCATGAATGGGGCTGAACAACAAACTAATCCCGTTCGTAATCTCCAAATAATCGGATGTATAAGATAAGAAATATATAGTGAACAGATGTACATACCTAAAAGATTTTTAAGATAAATATAAAATAAACAAGTAAGGAAGGCTAAGTTCGGGTGAAACCGAATATTACATACTCAGCTGAGAGCTATGGAGACAAAATAAGGGAAAATCACCATGTAGGAAAATGAACCTAGAGTAACCCTGGAATGTGTTTGTATGACATGTGTATCAAAAGGAAGATATTAAATAGTATTTTATGAGGGAGTGGTCCATAGTTCTATTCGAGATATCGCCATAAAGGTGGACCAGGGTGACTCTAGAATGTGTTTGTACGATATGGGTATCAAATGAAAGGTGTTAATGAGTATTTTAAAAGGGCGTGGGCTTAATTCTATAGGTGGTCACCATTTAGGGATATCGCCATAAAGATGGACCAGGGGTGACTCTAGAATTTGTTTGTACGATATGGGTATCAAATGAAAGGTGCTAATGAGTATTTTAAAAGGGAGTGGGTCTTAGTTCTATAGGTGGTCACCATTTAGGGATATCGCCATAAAGATGGACCAGGGGTGACTCTAGAATTTTTTTGTACGATATGGGTATCAAATGAAAGGTGTTAATGAGTATTTTAAAAGGGCATGGGCTTAATTCTATAGGTGGTCGCCATTTAGGGATATCGCCATAAAGATGGACCAGGGGTGACTCTAGAATTTGTTTGTACGATATGGGTATCAAATGAAAGGTGCTAATGAGTATTTTAAAAGCGAGTGGGTCTTAGTTCTATAGGTGGAGGCCTTTTCGAGATATCGCCATAAAGTTGGACCAGGGGTGACCCTAGAATTTGTTTGTACGATATGGGTATCAAATAAAAGGTGTTAATGAGTATTTTAAAAGGGCGTGGGCTTAATTCTATAGGTGGTCACCATTTAGGGATATCGCCATAAAGATGGACCAGGGGTGACTCTAGAATTTGTTTGTACGATATGGGTATCAAATGAAAGGTGCTAATGAGTATTTTAAAAGGGAGTGGGTCTTAGTTCTATAGGTGGTCACCATTTAGGGATATCGCCATAAAGATGGACCAGGGGTGACTCTATAATTTTTTTGTACGATATGGGTATCAAATGAAAGGTGCTAATGAGTATTTTAAAAGGGCTTGGGCTTAGTTCTATAGGTGGACGCCTTTTCGAGATATCGCCATAAAGTTGGACCAGGGGTGACTCTAGAATTTGTTTGTACGATATGGGTATCAAATAAAAGGTGTTAATGAGTATTTTAAAAGGGCGTGGGCTTAATTCTATAGGTGGTCACCATTTAGGGATATCGCTATAAAGATGGACCAGGGGTGACTCTAGAATTTGTTTGTACGATATGTGTATCAAATGAAAGGTGCTAATGAGTATTTTAAAAGGGAGTGGGTCTTAGTTCTATAGGTGGTCACCATTTAGGGATATCGCCATAAAGATGGACCAGGGGTGACTCTAGAATTTTTTTGTACGATATGGGTATCAAATGAAAGGTGTTAATGAGTATTTTAAAAGGGCATGGGCTTAATTCTATAGGTGGTCGCCATTTAGGGATATCGCCATAAAGATGGACCAGGGGTGACTCTAGAATTTGTTTGTACGATATGGGTATCAAATGAAAGGTGCTAATGAGTATTTTAAAAGGGAGTGGGTCTTAGTTCTATAGGTGGAGGCCTTTTCGAGATATCGCCATAAAGTTGGACCAGGGGTGACTCTAGAATTTGTTTGTACGATATGGGTATCAAATAAAAGGTGTTAATGAGTATTTTAAAAGGGCGTGGGCTTAATTCTATAGGTGGTCACCATTTAGGGATATCGCTATAAAGATGGACCAGGGGTGACTCTAGAATTTGTTTGTACGATATGGGTATCAAATGAAAGGTGCTAATGAGTATTTTAAAAGGGAGTGGGTCTTAGTTCTATAGGTGGACGCCTTTTCGAGATATCGCCATAAAGTTGGACCAGGGGTGACTCTAGAATTTGTTTGTACGATATGGGTATCAAATGAAAGGTGTTAATGAGTATTTTAAAAGGGCATGGGCTTAATTCTATAGGTGGTCGCCATTTAGGGATATCGCCATAAAGATGGACCAGGGGTGACTCTAGAATTTGTTTGTACGATATGGGTATCAAATGAAAGGTGCTAATGAGTATTTTAAAAGGGAGTGGGTCTTAGTTCTATAGGTGGAGGCCTTTTCGAGATATCGCCATAAAGGTGGACCAGGGGTGACTCTAGAATGTGTTTGTTCGATATGGGTATCAAATGAAAGGTGCTAATGAGTATTTTAAAAGGGAGTGGGCGTTAGTTCTATAGGTGGACGCCTTTTCGAGATATCGCCATAAAAGTGGACCAGGTGTGACTCTAGAATTTGTTTGTACGATATGGGTATCAAATGAAAGTTGCTAATGTGTATTTTAAAAGTGAGTGATCCTTAGTTCCATAGATGGACGCCGTTTCGAGATATCGGCATAAAGGTGGACCAGGGGTGACTATAGAATGTGTTTGTACGATATGGGTATGAAATGAATCGCGTTAATGAGTATTTTAAAAGGGAGTGGGCTTTAGTTCTATATGTGGACGCCTTTTCCAGATATCGCCATGAAGGTGGACCAGGGGTGACTCCAGAATGCGTTTGTACGATATGGGTATCAAATTAAAGGCACTAATTAGGGTTTTAAAAGGGAGTGGCCCTTAGTTGTATATGTGAAGGCGTTTTCGAGATATCGACCAAAATGTGGACCAGGGTGACCCAAAACATCTTCTGTCGGGTACCGCTAATTTTTTTGTATATGTCATACCACGAAGAGTATTCCTGCCAAGATGCCAAGGGCTTTTGTTCCTGCAGAACTTTTTCATTTTCATCTACTTAATATGGGAGGTTTCACATCCATTTAACAAAGTTTTATATTTTGCGTCAACAAACCAGTCAAATTACCATATTTCATCCCTTTTTTCGTATTTGGTATAGAATTATGGCATTTTTTTCATTTTCCGTAATTTTCGATATCGAAAAAGTGGGCGTGGTTATAGGCGGATTTCGACCATTTTTTATACCAAGATAAAGTGAGTTCAGATAAGTACGTGGACTAAGTTTAGTAAAGATATATCGATTTTTGCTCAAGTTATCGTGTTAACGGTCGAGCGGAAAGACAGACGGCCGACTGTGTATAAAAACTGGGCATGGCTTCAACCGATTTCGCCCATTTTCACAGAAAACAGTTATCGTCATAGAGTCCATGCCACTACCAAATTTCAGAAGGATTGGTAAATTTTTGTTCAACTTATGGCATTAAAAGTATTCTAGACAAACTAAATGAAAAAGGCCGGAGCCACACCCATTTTGAAATTTTCTTTTATTTTTGTATCTTGTTTCACCATATCATTACTGAAATTGATTGTTGACATAATTTACTTATATACAGTAAAGATATTACATTTTTTGTAAAAATTTGACTTAAAAAAAATTTTTTTTTAAAAAGTGGACGTGTTCTTCATCCGATCTTGCTATTTTTTATTTAGCACATATATAGTAATAGTAGTAACATTCCTGCCAAATTTCATGAAGATATCTTCAACGACTGCCAAATTACAGATTGCAAAACTTTTAAATTACCTTCTCTTAAAAGCGGGCGGTGCCACGCCCATTGTCCAAAATTTTACTAGTTTTCTATTCCGCGTCATAAGGTCAACTACGCTACCAAGTTTCATCGCTTTATCCGGCTTTGGCAATGAATTATCGCAGTTTTTCTGTTTTTCGAAATTTTCGATATCGAAAAAGTGGGCGTTGTTATAGTTCGATATCGTTCATTTTAAATAGCGATCTGAGATGAGTGCCCAGGAACCTACGTCCCAAATTTTATCAAGATACCTCAAAATTTACTAAAGTTATCATGTTAACGGACAGACAGACGGACGGACGGACATGGCTCAATCAATTTTTTTTTCGATACTGATGATTTTGATATACGGAAGTCTATATCTATCTCGATTCCTTTATACCTGTACAACCAACCGTTATCCAATCAAAGTTAATATACTCTGTGAGCTCTGCTCAACTGAGTATAAAAATGGCAAAAAACCCCCTTATCTGAACGATCGGTTGTATGGGATATATACTATATATAGCTCCGATCAAAGTGATTTTTTAGAAAATCTTCTATGATATATTAAAATATATATCACCGAGTTTCACGTTTATACTTTATAAATTAAGGGAGAAATGGCCAAAAATCTTTCTATCTGAACGATCGGTTGTATGGGATATAACTATATATAGCTCCGATCAAAGTGATTTTTTCAGGATATCTTCTATGATATATTAGAATATATATCACCGAGTTTCACGTTTATACTTTCTAAATTGCGGCAGGAATGACCAAAATCGTCTTATCTGAACGATCGGTTGTGTGGGAGATATATGTTATAGTGGTCCGATCCTACCGGATCCGGCAAATGTCTAATATAATACAAAAATACATCCTTGTGTCAAATTTCATTGATATATCTCAAAATTTGAGGGACTAGCTTGCGTTCAAACAGACAGACGGACGGACGGATGGACAGACGGACATGGCTATATCAACTCAGTTCGTCGCCCTGATCAATTCGGTATACTTAACGGTGAGTCTATCTTCTATATTTCTCAACGTTACAAGCATCGGACCAAAGTTAATATACCATGAAAGGTATAAAAAAGTGATTTTGCAAACACTCCGCGTGTATTTCTTCCATGAAAAGTTTCTCAGTGAATATTCATCTATCTTGCAGATGTCGGAGTAGGCGTAAAATATATAGGACCCGTCCAGCCAATTTCTAGGGAAAATTAAAAGGAGCACGACGCAAATTGGAAGGGAATCTTGGCCATAAAATCTCTTCGGAGGTTATGGCGCCTTGCATTTATTGATTTTTACTTCAAACAGGTGAAGTATCCAATTTCTCATTGCATACCTTAAGGCGTTTTGTGTTGCCAGAGATAACTGCTATGCCCCTGCAAAAATCACGAGAACTCCATTCATGCACGTATGGAGTACTCGCTATGGACCAAGCGAGTGCTCCAAAATTACCCACAATTCATACAAAAATTATGGTCCAATTAACATTGCGATGTCCTAGGACTGGACCATATACTCCAGCTCAGCATTACATCAGAGTAATCCATGGAGTACTCACAGTCCAATAAACATCGTGTAGTGATTAAAATCGTTGAAAACGAGCAATGAACGGCTTACAATATGTTCGTGTAGAGTTGGTCCATTGCTGCATTACAGTGGAGTATAATGGTATGTACTCCAGTGGACCACATGATCCAACGATTTTTGCAGGGCGTAAGTTTCTCCATAAAATTAGTTGAAATGATCAATAAAATCAGTTCTTTTAACAAAAATCTCAGTTAGATTCAGTGAGAATCTGTAATTTCCATAGAATGTTGATAACTTGAGACCAACAGTTTTTCTTCTGTTGAAATTACTATACAAGTTTGCCCTCTTGACAAAAAAGCTCCGTTGAATTAACCATAATGCAATAAATTTTACTGAATAACGGTTAACAACAAATCTGATTTGTTAATTTCACTAGCTTCATTTCTTTCGGTGTAGGGTATTCAATATTGAGCCCAACTTTTTTTACATAAAGTTTTTAAGCAGGGGTCTGCATTCCAAAGTACAATTGTGCTCTCATTGCGTATGCAAAAGGGCCAATCAGTTTACATTTTTGGAGACCCGTGTTTTAAAGGTTGGTAGCAAACAGAAAACATGTTGCAGCAACAAATTAAGTCTTTAAGATGACTTCAGGCAAAAAGGGTAAAATATTCAAAATGAGCCAAAGTGTTCCTTTCATAACTTAAGCAAGCTCTGTACGTCGATTACTTGGCCATCGTCGTTACTTTTTTGATCGTACATAGCTTATAGGCTTTGTTAAACCAACAAGAACATAAAACTAACTATGAAGAGAACATAAAAATATTTCATGATGAGTTAATTAAATAGCAGCCAAAAAAGTGCTTCAATAAATAAATATAACTTTGTTAATTAAGTAATAAAACAATAAACACATACATATTTATATACATGTTAATTATGAAACGAATTGGAATGAAGCATGAAATATGGCAAAAATATGATCGTTACTCAAACAATATATGCAGTTAAGACTAGAATAATAGTGAGAGTCACATTTATAAACTGAAAGTACGCAGTCGTGAACATAGAAGAAAAGCTGAAAGGCTTCGCTGGGCCAGTCCTGTTATGAGAATGAAAGAAAATCAATTAATATTTTCATTAAAAATGAACAATATTGAATGTTCTCTACTATATTGAAGTCCCGAGTACCAAGCTTCCTGTCTTAATATCGGGAAAACTGTGTTGATTTTTCAAAAAACATCAACTTTATTTTGCCAATATTTGATATTTATATATTCATAAATTGCAAAAAAAACGTTTGATTATTTTCACATATTTACATGGTCAGACCTTTTTTATATATTGTGACGAATATTAGTAACACTAAGTGATACTCACTTCACTAATGTGATACTAAGTAAATAAAGCCACAACAACAATAACGCAAGCTGCCACACTTGTATGTACGTAAAAAAATTAATCATAATGTACACACATACATACAAGCAGCAGAGAGATACTCATAGACGCTGGTCATCATCAGCTACTACTTCGCTCACATATCCATACGCACATGGTTACATACTACAAACATACGCACGTATATCTGGTGACCAGGTGGAGAATTCTAAAAGAAGAAACGTTTAGACCGTTGAGCAGAGAGTATAAAAGCAGCAGAAGCTGAGTAGTCCGTAAGCAGTTTGATTTAAGCACTCTATTGGTTGTGAAGTTAAGTGTTATGGTAAAGTACTTTCAAAGTAGGCTAATAAAGACCATGTTTGCATTATTGGATATTGGAGTTGTTTATTCAACAATTTAGCGATACGAACTTTAGTAGAAGGTTGCAAATAGGTGAAATTTCACTTCGTTACAATATATTGTCAAGGATATTAGCATCACTAAGCTATACCATCACTAAGGCGATGCTAAGGCCATGCCAAGCAGTATTTACGTCAATAATAAAACAATGTATACACATATATAAGGCAGCCGAAAGAGATGTCACACACAGATGCATTTACTTATACGCCTATGTGTGTGCGAGAGACTGTAAACTACAAACTCACATACATCTGAGAGACGCTGAAAAGTAGAAAATTGTAAACAACTATATGAGAACTATAAACACTCGAAATAGTTGGCATGTTCTGGAAATAGAAGAGCCTAGATGTATGCAGCGTAAACTATAAAAGCGGCACAAGCGAGTAAAAAGAATTTCAGTTTCATTTGAGTTGTCAAGCATTTGCGATTAAGACGATATCTAGCGAGCAATAGCAGTATTATTTTGAATAGTAGAGTTTCATTGAGCTATCAATCAGTGTGGTTATTAAGCAAGCTATTCGTTGCACAGTTTGAGTGTTATTGTGAAGTACTTTAATAAAGGCCATTTTGCATTATTACAAATTGGAGTTATTTATTCAACAGTTTAGTGATTCGAACGAGGATTGCAAATAAGAGGATTTGCAGCAAATTCGTTACAATTGGTGTCAGAAGAGGAATTGTTGAATAAATTCCGAAGATTGGGAATACAACTTGGGCATGCAAAGTTCAGTGAATTGAAGATCCAGCAACTGAAAAAAGAGTTGGAGAACCGTGGATTAAATACAACCGGCAATAAGTTCGAACTTCAAGCACGGCTACGAGAGGTAATGGAGTCGCAAGGAATTGATGTGGACGAGTTTGTCTTTTATCCTGATAGGGACGAAACAACAACAAAAATTTAAGAGAAAAACGAAACATCGCAGACGGTTACGAGCACAGACTTGAACATGATATTGGCTGCAATAACTGCTCAAACATCGACAGTAACATCCAAGATGGAAACTCAACTGGAAGAACAGAAGACATATATGGCATCCCAACTGGAATCGCAGGAGACACGCATAACATCAAAGATGGAAGAACAAGAAGAGCGCTTATAATTACAGGTGGCACAAATGTCTTCACAGTTAGAAGCACAGGAAGCAAGGGTAACATCAAAGCTGGAAGCGCAGGATGCAAAAATCGCTCAATTTCAGGCAGAAGTCGATGATTTGAAGGGTCGTATGGAGCAGTTACAATTAAATCGTCCAGCAGTTTCAGCGAGTAATCCAAAGGTAAAAACACCATCCTTTGACGGTTCTGTTCCCTTCCAGGTCTTTAAGCTACAGTTTGAAAAGACCGCAACAGTGAACAACTGGAATGTGGAAGATAAAGTTGCCGCGCTCTTCGTAGCATTGAAAGGACCAGCTGCCGAAATCTTACAGACTATTCCAGAGTACGAACGGAACAGTTATGACGCATTGATGGCTGCTGTAGAACGGCGATACGGAAGCGAACACAGGAAACAGATATTTCAAATAGAATTGCAAAACCGCTACCAAAAAGCTAACGAGACTTTGCAGGAGCTTACTTCTGACCTTGAAAGATTGGCTCATCTTGCAAATGCGGATGCACCCGTGGAATACACGGAAAGAGTGAAGATTCAGAGCTTTATAAATGGCATACGGGACGTCGAAACGAAGCGAGCCACATACGCGAACCCAAAGCAAACATTTTCTGAAACGGTATCCCATGCATTGACTCAGGAAACGGCGTCATTATTGAGTAAACCAGCATACAAAGCTCATCGTGTGGAAGTAGAAAGGCCAGAGTAGGTAGATACAATTTTGGAAGCTCTGAAGGGATCACAACAGAAAAATGCCGGAGTTATCAAATGTTTCAAGTGCGGTAACCCAGGTCACATTGAACGTCATTGCAGTAGCAATTCCAATAGTCCCAACAATGTGGGTGGCTGTAAACGCAGAGCTGAAGGAGACGAGCAAATCTCCAAATCCACTCAATCGTTAAACTAAAGCGAGTCAGCAGCAAGGGGCGACAGCTGACTCCCTCAATTGAATGCCCCATAATCTCTATCTCACAAATTGGTAGAAAATCGAGCAGTCTTACCGCCAGAGGGAATGTGGATGGCAAAGAACGAGTACTGACTGTAGATACGGGCGCATCTCATTCCTTGATCCGAACTGACTTGGTCAACAGGAGAGTAAAACCGTTACCTGGAGCAAAGTTGCGTACGGTCACTGGCGAGTATAACCAAGTTCAGGGAGAAGTGATATGTGAAGTATTGATTGGGAAGGTCATGGTTCTACACAAATTTGTTGTGGCGGAGATTGTTGATGAAGTTATATTGGGAGTGGATTTCTTGGTTGACCATGACATCAAGATCGATATGCAGAGAAGGGTGATGCGTTATGAGAACCAAGATGTGCCACTTAACTTTAGTTTGGAAAAAGGGTTCAGCAGTAATCGGGTACTGGTGGAGAATACTCGACGAAGGCCACGAAATTCAAAGGTAAAGGTTGATAGATCGAATGGGCCAAATAAATCAAAACCTAAAAGACGCAGGAAAACGAAGCAACGAATTTCCGAGAAAGAATGCGAGTGTAGTTTCAAGCAGGAGCGCACTACTGTTGTAAAATGTGGGAACGATACCGATTATGCAAAGAAAATTCGTCCAGCGTAAGCTCTACGAAGTGGTTCATTGACCAAACAACAGAGTGTGAAGGAACGGCCCAGGATAATGAGTAGTAAGATGAAACACTGGCATGACAAGAACTTTAATTCGGAAGGTTTCTTGGCGGGAGATTTGGTACTGTTAAACAGCCCTCACCGGTGGAAAGGTGTTCCAGCTAAATTTCGGTGCAGTTGGGAAGGCCCGTACAAAGTTGTGAAGAAGATCAGTGATACCATCTACCGCATACAAACCACTGGGAAACCACGGGTTAGAAGAGTGGTACATTTGGAGATGCTAGCGGCAGTTAGATCGGGATATTTGACTGATCGGGACGATCATACTTAGGTGGAGGGCAGTGTCACGGATATTAGCATCACTAAGCTATACCATCACTAAGGCGATGCTAAGGCCATGCCAAGCAGTATTTACGTCAATAATCAAATCATGTATACACATATATAAGGCAGCCGAAAGAGATGTCACACACAGATGCATTTACTTATACGCCTATGTGTGTGCGAGAGACTGTAAACTACAAACTCACATACATCTGAGAGACGCTGAAAAGTAGAAAATTGTAAACAACTATATGAGAACTATAAACACTTGAAATAGTTGGTAAGTTCTGGAAATAGAAGAGCCTGGATGAATGCAGCGTAAACTATAAAAGCGGCACAAGCGAGTAATAAGAGTTTCAGTTTCATTTGAGTTGTCAAGCAGTTGCGATTAAGACGATATCTAGCGAGCAATAGCAGTATTATTTTGAATAGTAGATTTTCATTGAGCTATCAATCAGTGTGGTTATTAAGCAAGCTATTCGTTCCACAGTTTGAGTGTTATTGTGAAGTACTTTAATAAAGGCCATTTTGCATTATTACAAATTTGAGTTATTTATTCAACAGTTTAGTGATTCGAACTTAGCCGAGGATTGCAAATAAGAGGATTTGCAAGTGAATTCGTTACAATATTATATATAAAATTCTCGTGTCACAGTGTTTGTGGTTGAACTCCTTCGAAACTGACCGACCGATTCTCATGAAACTTTGTGAGCATATTTAGTAGGTCTGGGAATCGGATCGTAACTACCTAAAAATTTTAAGGTTGGAGTACCCTGTTTATTTTTAGAAAATTTTTTGGTGTTTATTTTTTATCAAACAGCATCCAAAGTTACATACAGCCTTCTGGTAAAACCTTCCTTAAAGCTGTGCAGATAGACCAAAGTTAGGGAGAGAGCAATGTCTGCCAGGACAGTTTTTTAATACAAGTTTTTATAAAGAAAAAAATATTATAAAGGGAGTTCATAATTTTGTGTTTTTGATGTTGGAAACGTTGCAACAGCAAAAATAAACTACGGATCGTGTGCAACTTTTTTCATTTTAAATTTTTTCTTTGCACCTTTTGTTTTCTTTTGACAGTTGATGATTTGTTATCCAACACTGAAAAATAAACTATGGTTTTTTACAATGACGTAGCAAATGCATAGACGTGTATTTTGTTAGTGTAATGTTATAAATATGCTACGGAAGTTTGCAATGTATTTGCAAAAAATCTTTAACTCCCCTATAGGTTCACTTGTTAGTATGGAATTTTTCAATAAACTATCAGATCAGGAAAATTAAGAAAAGAAAATTTAAAAAAATAGTGTAGCAAAAAGGATTCAATTGTATCAAAACGGCAACGCTGCTTGTCACGTAACGGCCAAAATCGTCTAGGCGGTTAAGCGCCAATTGATAATGATTATAATTGCTCTACTAATTTGATTTCAATAAATTTTTTATTACTTTGATTGTGATTGCAAATATTGGAAGTAACAATCAATATACAATCATTGATTAGTTTACTTTATGAAATAAGTTTCACGAAACAAACATAGTTTGCAATTATTGCACTGGAGCGATTGATTGCAATAACAAGTTTTATAAAACAATGATTCGAACTACAATGTTAATTTGATCATTCTGGATTGTAATTCATTGATTGTAGTTTGTAAATTTTAAACAAACAGTGATTTCATAAGCAACGAATGTAAGGCAATATACCAATTACATTTGATTGAGATCCAAACCGATTATTTAATATCGTTATATTTTGTGTCTGCAATCAAATTTGACTTCAATCTTTCTCAGTACTGCAATATTTTATCACTACCACTGTATCATATCATCATCATAAATGAATCTATTGAAGAGCGCATTGAATAGGTACGCACGCCATTCTATGTCGCAAACTGTAAGACTCATTACGAATATGCAAATGTTTTAAGGCCGGACGGCTCTAGCAAAATATGCCAAATAACACTAAAGCATAGTAGAAAAGAGAATAATGGAATTAAAGCTTCTATTGTGTTATTACTCGTACATACAAAAGAGTTAATCGTGAGCCTGACAAATTTAAAAATTGAATAAATTATACAGTGTTACAAAAAAGACAAAACTAAAAAACCTAGGAAAATGTTCCCAAGGAACAATTTTTTTTCACTTTTTCGGGTTTCGTCAACTTTGGTGCTATCCGTATGCAATAATTTATAAGACGACTATACCAACCCTGCAATGAGTTCTATGAGTATAAACTTACGCTTCCCAAGGCAGTCGGTTCTATGTACCGGAGCGACTCGGGATTTTTCCCGACCAAGGACTGTCATTTCAGTGTGACCCCATTTAATTTGTTTCGTCCCTCCCACAAATTGTCATCCTCCCAGCAGCTCCTTGCAGCAGGACTGCTACATATTCTCTTACTCCGGGAAGGTATCGAACCCAATCCGGGTCCGTCTCCTGACCCCGGTCCTGAGAAATGGTTTTGCTGCATTTGCCAGAAAAGAATCTTTTTAGGACGGTCATACTCTGTTCAGTGTGTCTCGTGGTTGCATCGGACAGGTTGTTCTGGGCTTGATCCCAAAACCCGACGTCCACGTAACTTTTATAAATCTTTTGTGGCTCCTTGCTGCTCACGCCCAAGGGCGTCCCGTAGTCTACGCCTAAGCGTATCCCCACTACCTTCCAGCAGCTTCGCTGCTCAGCAAGCCACAACAAGTACCCGCTGCTGCTCGCGCCACACGGCGCCAACAACTCAAACAGCTGATACCACTCATAACTACTACCTTCGTAGTAGAGCTGGTAGCAATGCTGAGCATCAGCCCCTGCCCCCGTCTTCTTCTCCCCCCCTCTTTTCTGGCAGCAATCGTGCAGGTCAGGGAAACAGACTCTTAGTCCCTGCCTCCGTTTGCACCGTCTGCCAGCACAGAATATATAGGTTTGCGACATCCGCTCAATGCACCTCCTGCCTTGGGTGGTGCCACTTTCCTAGATGTTCTGGTCTCCGCGACGGCAACCCCTCGACGGGTTTCATCGCGCCATGTTGCCAGGTCGCAAACCCAAATCATCCGGGTACCCCAATGCTTGCCCAAGGGCGCCCAGTCCCAAGGCCACAACAGCAATTGCGTCTTGGCCTTCCACAACCTAGGCGTAGTCACCCCTCACTTACCCCTAGAGTGGCGGCGTCACCCCTCATGCACTTCAGAATTCTGCAGTTCAACTGTAATGGACTAACTGGGAAGATTACGGAGATAGTCGATTTCATGAAGCGGCACAACATCCGCATTGCTGCGATTCAAGAGACTAAACTCACAGCAAGATCTGCATTGCAGACCTGCTCTGGTTATAATGTCCACAGGAAAGACCGCGAGAGCGGAAATGGAGGCGGCCTCGCGTTTATTATACACCACTCTGTGCAATATCATATATTTGATCCTGGCATCGACCGCAGTGACAATGTCTTAGAACGTCAAGGCCTATCTGTCCGGTCAGGCGATGCAAATCTAGAAATCATCAACATCTACATCCCTCCTGTCACCTCTTGCCCCAGTGGATACCGCCCTAATATCGAGGCCTTACTCACTGGCAACAATCGCATTATCTTAGGCGATTTCAATGCCCATCACGACCTATGGCATTCAAACTTGCGGGCGGACAGTAGGGGTGAGATGTTGGCGGATCAAATAGACGAAACGACGTTCTGCACAATAAACGGAGACGACCCCACACGTATGGTAGGAAGCTGTCATAGCTCGCCAGATATCTCAATCGTGAGCGCAGAACTCGTAAACTGCGTCAACTGGCAGCCGATGGTAACATTGGCATCCGACCACCTGCCCATACTTATTTCGTTCGAGCGTACCGCCGACTTCATCGTCACCGAAAAACGCACTTTCATAAACTTCAAAAAAGGAAAGTGGGAAGAATATAAATCTGCAACAGACAGCAGCTTTGCTGCCCTCCCTATCCCGACTGATGCCCGCCAAGGGGAGCGTGCCTTCCGTAAGGTCATTGAATCTGCCTCGGCACATTTCATTCCCGCCGGGAGAATTCCCGAAATCCGGCCCACTTCCCGGCGGAGGCCGCGAGCTTAGCGAGGGAACGCGACCTTATAAGACAGCTTGATCCAGGCGACCCCCAAATAAGGGATATAAACCAACGCATCAGATTGCTTGTGGACGAACACAAGCGGGCGAAATGGGAAGAGCACCTAAGAGGTTGTAACCTCTCTACCGGTGTAGGTAAACTTTGGTCCACCGTAAAGTCCCTATCGAATCCGACTAAGCACAAAGACAAAGTTTCCATCGCCTTTGGCGATAAGGTGCTGTCGGATGCGAAAAAATGCGCGAGCGCTTTCTGCCGACAATATATAATGCATCCTACGGTCGACAAAGATAGACGGAGAGCCAATAGACACGCACATAAACACAAACTCAGCGCGTCACCAATTACCATCACCGCTAGAGAGGTTGAGGACGCCATTGGTCGCGCTAAACCATCCAAAGCAGTGGGCCCAGACGGCATAGCCATGCCGATGCTTAAACACCTAGGGAAAGAGGGTTTCAAATATTTAGCGCATGTCTTCAACCTGTCTCTTTCCACCTTTGTCATACCCGAGAAATGGAAAATGGCCAAGGTGGTCCCGCTACTAAAGCCTGGGAAACCAGCTAACGTAGGTGAGTCATATCGTCCGATATCTCTCCTATCGCCAGTGGCAAAGACGCTTGAAGCCATTTTGCTCCCTTATTTCCAAGCACATTTGCAGCTAGCCCCTCATCAGCATGGCTTCATAAAACTCCATAGCACTACCTCCGCGCTAAATGTCATTAGCACCCAGATAAATTGCGGTTTGAATCAATATCCCCACCATAGAACAGTACTCGTAGCGTTAGACCTATCAAAAGCTTTTGATACGGTCAACCATGGCTCGTTACTGCAAGACCTGGAAGGGTCCACCCTTCCCCCATGTCTTAAAAGGTGGACCGCAAATTATCTGGGTGGTCGGCAGGCATCGGTGCAATTCAGAAACGAAACATCAAAACAAAGGAGAATTAAACAAGGGGTGCCACATAGTGGTGTCCTATCCCCGCTTTTGTTTAATTTCTACATATTTAAGCTACCTTCACCACCGGAAGGAGTCACAATCGTTTCCTACGCCGATGACTGCACAACAATGGCCACAGGCCCAGGCCCAAAGATCGATGAGCTATGCAATAAAATAAACGGCTATCTCCCTGACCTCTCCAGTTTTTTCGCCTCGCGAAACCTGGCATTGTCACCGACTAAATCTTCCGCGACCTTATTTACAACATGGACGCCCAAAATGTCGACCATATTGAACATCCACGTCGATGGCACTACGCTACCGACTGTCCCACACCCCAAAATCTTGGGTGTGACGTTTGATCAGGATCTACATTTTGGTGCGCACGCAACCGCAATTGTTCCAAGAATTCAGAGCCGTAATAAAATCCTCAAATCCCTTGCTGGCAGTACCTGGGGAAAAGATAAAGAAACGCTCTTGACCACATACAAAGCAATTAGCCAGCCGATTACGTGCTACGCGTCACCCATATGGTCGCCAAGCCTAAAAACCACCCACTGGAAGAAACTACAGGCCTGCCAAAATACTGCTCTCAGAATCGCCACGGGCTGTCTTCTTATGTCCCCAGAACACCATCTGCATAATGAGGCGAGAATACTCCCCATCAGGGAGAGAAATGAGATGCTGACCAAACATTTTCTGTTGAATACGCGAATGGGCATCCCAACAGACATCTGATTGACGAACCAGCACCGCCTAGGGGCCTAAGGAGTCATCTCCGTAAGCATTTTGAGGAAATACGGCACCTGAGAACCCAGCCGTATGAAGCGGAAAAACACAAGAAGGTCCTTGGTGAACTCCATAGACAGGCGTCGGACCTTTATGTCGGGAATTGCCCGGTGAATCCAGTACTTGAAGAAAAATATCCAGAACTCGCAGAAGAGGAACGCATACTCCCCAGGGAAACGCGTGTTACTCTTGCTCAACTTCGTTCTGGATACTGTAACAGGTTAAACTCTTACCTATCCAGAATCAACCCCGACATACAAAATGTATGCCCTGCTTGCAATGTGTCCCCACATGACACCAACCATCTCTTTAATTGTAATGTGGAACCAACGCCTCTAACACCCCTTTCCTTATGGTCCACCCCTGTTGAAACGGCAAGTTTCCTTGGACTCCCGTTAGAGGATATTGATGACAATTTGTGATCGGTCGCGGCTATTAGGTGGGGCGAGCATTGCTACAACAACAACAACAGTATGAACTTTCTTATGCATGCTAAAAACTGTATAAATTTCTTTAAAAATGAATGCAGTTGTGTCTATCCAAACTAGTAACGGTTAGTAACTACAAAATCTACAAGTCTGCAAAGGATGATTCTAAACTGAAACAACAATGGGTCAACAAAACATTTCTTAGTCGTTTTGATACGCTTTTAATTTAAATTTTTTTATTTATTTTTTTTTTTCATTAAGATTTTTATAACTCAGACAGTTTTTAGCATGTATAAGAAAATAAATACTCATTGGTCTCATAACTAATTTCCATTTTATGTGCAATGCAGGCTTGGTAAAGTCTTCTTATAAACTAGTGCATACAGATAGCACCAAAGTTGACGAAACCCGAAAAAAGTGAACAAAAAAACTGTTTATCCGGAAAGTTTTCACAGTAGTGTTATGTTTTCCTAGTTGATATATATTTCATTGAAGAGGTATCAACCTCTACCTATACTAGCCGGGCAGAACCTGAAAATCATCGTATAGCAACCAAGTTATAGGCTCGCAAGAGACCAAAGGTACTAAAAACCGGTTTTTTGCTCGTAACTCACGATTTTGAGGTGCCCGGGGAAAATTTTGTATGCAGTCATTCTCAGATCTTCGAGATCGACTATAAAAATTATATGACTTCCCAGGTATTTTTTGGATCTTACACAGTGTTATACATAAAACAATACCTCGCATTATTATCAATGATCTTAAGAGAACTATGGCATTGCATAGTAACAGTTACAGTATTGTGCAAAACTCAAGTAGCCTATATAATTGTTTTGTCATACTGAACTCTAGCAACGCTTTATGAACTAAAACATACAAATTCCCCTCGCCATCATGCGCAGAAATCACTCTATTTTCCATAAATATTTATTTATTTATTATTTAGTCTACAGATTAGTAAAATCTTACAGACTAGTTGCATAAGATTAGTGTAGAATTTACAAATTAGATCAAACTTCAACACATTACTTAGTTAATATGAATGAATTTAAATTTTGATGGTGTCGAAATGGACAGGACTCAGAGCACCAAAGTTAAGCTTTTTGAAGGTTGGAAAGGACTATTTTCAAGTTTATCCTATCCTTATTATTTTATTTCACACGATGGACTCATTAAATTTATGTGAGCTCTTCACGTGCCGGCCAGTTCAACCTATCCTTATTAAAGTTTTAGGTTCTTGATATTTCGGCTTTAGTAAATATAATTGTATATATGAATTATTGATGAATATGTTGTCGGAGAGAACGGGATTTCGGGAAACACAAATGGACCAAGTTTATTGTGGTTTGAAAAGCACATTATCCATTCCACTTTTGTTATCTACAAAATTATTTTATATTGATGCACAATTATTACTGGTGCTGTCGGAATGTACATGATTTCGAACAACAGAGTGCAACTTTCTTACAGAAATAATGGTTGCGTTGCATGGGACGTTGGAAAGGGCGCGTTCCCAAGCCATCCACCTTAAATATTGACTTAATTATTCAAGCCAATAATTATGATCTTTTTAATTGAGAAGAGGGAGCTAAAATGATTACAATATTTATTTAAATCCTCGCACAGACAACGCAAAGGTGCATCCTTTTCACAATTTGATCTGCACGCACTTAAGAAAATTGGCTGAAAATATCTCGATGGCCTAAAGGGACGTTGAACATAACTTCTCCAAGCAAAAATGGGCTATTTACCAAACCTCTTGTAAGCTTTATCATAAATAATACACTAAGCATCTCTCTGTAACGTGATAAAAGCTTTAAGCGGCTGTAATCTTCCTCGTTTGTTTTTAAGTCTCTCAACGCGAAAACCAAAAATTGTTTTTGAACCTATTCCAATTTATTGCAATAAATCTGATAGCGCGTGCTCCACACAACTGAAGCATATTCTAGGACTGGTCTAACTGATGAGGTAAAAGAATTTTTTCAATGTAGGGTTCATTGGACTTTTTTGACCAACGTTTGACGAATGCTAAAAGCCCTTTAGCTCGCTTTACACAACCTTCAATATGAGGCCTAAAATCAATGAAGCTTGTAGTATGCTCAATTAGTTAGTCTCCAATGGTATAGCTTTATACTGGCAAAGCTCTACTCGTGCAGAATATGGACTAACATTTTTTTAATATAAGTTCCATGTTCTCATCTTACCACATGACAAAATTATTCAAATCAGATTGGAGACGCGATGTGTCCTCGGATATGCTGATAGACATAAAAAGTTTTGCGTCGTTAGCATATATTAAAAAGCTGCAATAGGTCGTTGAGAAGCTACATAGGACCAATATGCCTACCTTGCGGCATACCAGACATGATAAATATTAAGCGAGATAAACAAACCTTAAATAAGACCTTTCGTGCTCTATCTTTCATTAGAACGATATCCAGCGTAGTGGAAAGCTCATGCTTAGACAACAGAATCGACAAGAAACTTTATCAAATGCTTTTGTAAAACTTGTGTAAATGACGTCGGTAGGCAAGTTATTCTTTAATGCAATGGAGACATTAGTAGTGAATTCCGCCAAGTTCGATACAGTGGATTTCCCACTGAAAAAATCATTTTGAGATAAGTTAAGTAATATATGGGGAAATTGAAAAAGCCAATTGATTTTTAAAAAAATTTAAACAATTTGTAAGGCACTAAGCTTTGCAATGCGTTATGGTTTATAACACACGATTTACAATCGCTTTTAGAGAAAGGTAAGATTTATGATTCCTTCAAGATTCCCCGAAAAATATCCCCTGTTTTAGCGACGTTTTAAATAAATGAGTTTAAGGGTAGTAAAGAAATTCAACACAACTTTTAGGAATAACAATAGGGATACCATTAGAACCACCAGTATAGGAAACTCGTAGGTTTTGCAGATATGGTAACAGTTCAGGAGCTGATATAGATGGAATTTGAATGCAGTCAATGTGTAGTTAAATTATAGTTCCTACAAGTGCCGATATGTTGAAGTTTGAGTGCGTTTTTTTTTTCGAATGTTTTTTTTTTTTTTTTTTTCAACTGTCAATTTTGGTAACAGGTGTTGCTTTTGTTTAGCACAAAACTGTATATACATATGAGCTTGATATCTAGAAAACGACCGCGTTAACATGATCTAAATAAAAGGAGAAATCAAATTATAACAAAGTCACAGTGTTCGGCGGGGTCTATCCGCAGTCAGTTATAGGTTGAAGTTTGCCCATTCAACACGAATCAACAAAATGTTGAATACTTGGACCGCGTAAGTTCTTAACGGTTGATGGCGCTGGCCTGCATTCATGTAACGCAGTGTATATATGTATATACCTAAATATATATGCATTCATATGTATGCATATATTAGAATAAATGTGTATATATATATACATATGTATGTTTATAGGTAAATGTGAAAAAAAAGTTCCAATACTTGTGAACTTACAGTGCATATAAATAAATCAAATCAAACTTCACAAAAACTAATATACATATGTAAATATAAACTAAAACTTGGAGAAAATTAAAATCAGTACACGTTCTGACAGTGTTCATATCTATTACATTCATTCAACTCAATCCTGCCACATTATATGCAATTCTGTGAGTCTCGGATATTTTGTGAGTTATAGAAAAAATAATATGTAGTGATGTTCGCATCTAGCTCGGTCATTCGTTAGAAGGTACAACTTTTTATAAGCACAGCTTTTATAAAATTCTCGAAATACAAAAACAAGACGCACATAAAACGTAAGGAAGACAAAGCTCTATATGCCTTAAAAATTTAGGATGATTCTTGGAGTGTCTTTGCCGTACATGCTTACAATTTTGAGCCTAAATTTGAAACATTTTTGTTCCACTTATATGATCAAGCCAAATTCAATTTAGAACTTAAACTCTAAGTTTTTGTGAAAATCGTAGCGTTCAGTTTGGTACTACTTAAACCCTTTTGATTTAAAATTTAATTTACAGTACTTTCTGAATTTTAAACCGAAAAATTCTAGAAAACATATTCAACAATTTTGACTTATTTTAAATTGGAAAGCAATTATTCACCAATGAAATATATCCCACCCGTGACATGTAAGCCGAAACTGTTTCTAGAAGTGTATTCATAATCCTAATGAAGATATCAACTAATTACGTACCGAAGATATTTTAATCAAAATGCAACACCTATACAGTAGGTTCTCTAATCTGAGTCAGAACCTTAGAAAGTAAAAGGACTTTCCGTATCTCGAATTTATTTCTCCCATGAAATAATTCAATTACGTAAACCATATTTTGAATCTTTGGATTACTATGAAGCAGTTCAATTAATACGAGAACCGGTTTGTCTCCAAACCAAATTTGACAGGGGACAACAGAAAATCGTTCCAATATACATCAATGCTTTTAATTCGAACATGTCCTTATAGCAAGAACGTCATTACAGTATTTGACTTCATCCCAGCGGGTTAGGGGGCTTAGAATATACCCGCGGCAGGTTTGCCTGTCGTAGAATCGGTCCATGTATATGTCCCGCAATTGTATGCTCAAATATTTGTACATAAATATATTAAAATATATACATACACCTTTGTTTACTAATGTGTAAATTACGAATTTTATCTGCATAGACATGTGCGGCAAACAGTGGGTGCAATCGTTAACGAAATAGTAAGTTGTAGCGCTCGCCTATTGCGCCCTCGTTTCCTGGCGAGTGAGAAAAGATAAGAGTGTGAACCTCAATGCCATTAAACTATAATTAGTATTAAAACAATAATAATAAACAAACCAAATTCTTACAGTAGTCTTACGGTTGTGATAAGATCGTAGGAATGAGTACAGTTCTTTTTCAGAAAGGGTCTTCAATAGGTATTCGACTTTTAATTTTAAACAAATTTAGAGTGTTGATGTGAAAACTGGAAGTGAGTGCGATATTTAATTTAAAGAAGACCCCAACCTAGCCATTATCTTTTCGTCCGATGTGGTGTGGTGGTAGCATGCTCGCCTATCACATCGAAAATCCTGAGTTCATAAGCCGGTAGGAGCACCATCAAAATACTTCAGGCTGTCCACGTTCACCTAGAAAATTCAGTGCAAAGCTTTTCGATTTTTCTTTTATCTTTTTTTTTTTTTGTTTTATTTCTTATATTGCTGTTTTACTTCATCTTAGACCAGTGGTGCACCACGCCAGCAGAGAGCAACATTTTTAGAAGTATTATAGATGTACAGGGAGAAAGGTGGATGGAAGTTTGACCATAGAGTTTACGCATAAGATGTTTGCTGCTTAAAAGAAAGTAAACCTTAGGTGGTTGAACTGACCGGTCAATAAATACCTCGCATAGACTGAATTTGTACATAGTGTTAAAAAAAAGTTCCAATGAACACTGATTCCATTCACGACCAAAGTTTAACATACAAATGCCCCCTAGTAGGTTAGGGGGTCAGAATATTCCCGCGGTAGGTATGCCTGTCATAAGAGGCGACTAAAATACAAGATTCAAGGGCCTGTGTAGCGCAACCCTTTCCGGTTGCTAGCGCAAAATATAGCTTCTCCAAACCCAATTGCCAACCTCACATATCCACGTCGAATCCTGTTTCACTAACAGACGAAGCTCTGGCGACCCCAAGCTCCTCATGGAACTTGGGCGTGGGGAGGGAGGGATGGCCTGAAGGTTTGATGTGGCCATATAAATCGTTTCCGAGATGGTCGGGCTAGCACCTTAATGGTGCTGTGTTACCGGAGTGTACCGGGTCTGTATCCGGCAAAGGACCGTCACATCGATAACACTCCCCAAAACCTTCGGGGAACAACCTTATCGCTACAACAACAACAACAAATGCAACAAGAATGTTGTGATCCTAATATTTATCTGGATCAATTTCGAATACAAAGGGTGGTTCTGTTGATTTTGGATTTTGTGGTAGATTTTTGGCAGCTACTTATTTGTTCTCGGTAGCATTTACAGACATATTCACGAGGGTGTCCGATATTTACCAGCTTTTTTCACTTCTTTACTTTAAACACCCTTTGTTAAAAATTTTTGAAGTTAAAACTGACGCGTTTGACTTCGGTTTTAATAATCCCTAGGGGGTAGAAACATTTTGCCTTTATCATAATGTAACGAATTTTGGGAAATTCCGCTTATTTGTAACCTTCTACTACAAAATGGCCTTTATTAAAGTACTTCTCAATAACACTTCTACTTCTCAACAGATAGCGTGCTTAAATCAAACTGATTACTGCTTACTCAGCTTTAACTCCTTTTATACTCTTTGATGTCTCGTTCGCATACTTTTAGGCGTTTCTATTTCTAGAATTTATTACTCGTTTACCAGCTATAAATTTCTCAGCTATAACTACAGATGCACGATTATTATAGTTTCTCGCATAGCCATACGCGCGTATATATGTGAGTGATAATTCCATAGATGATTGCCTACTTTTGGGAGTATCTCAGGTATATACACGTGTTTGTGCGTTGCGCTGCTTGTATGGACATATTTATAGACATAATGATTGATTTGTTGATGTGCATACAAGTCACTGCTTAGTATTGGCTTAGAGATGATAGTATCCCTTAGTGTTGCTAATATTCGTCACACTGCCCTCCACCTAAGTCTGATCGTCCCAAATCTCTCGATATAAACGCTGCCAGCCTTTCCAAATGAACCACTTTCATTTTGGTTCGTGGTCTGCCAATGCTTTGTATGCGGAACGCTACATCGTTGTTCCGTCTTACAACTTTGTATGGGCCTTCCCAATTACACTGCAATTTCGGGGACAAACCTTTTTTTCGTTGTGGGTTGTAGAACAGCACCAAATCTCCTTCCTGAAAACCTTCCGAATTAATAGCTTTATCGTATCTGGCTTTCATCTTGTCACTTATAATCTTTGCTCGTTGCCTTACAAGATCGTGTTTATCTCTCAGCTCTTCTTCCAAGACACCAGTGGATTTCTTGACATTTCTCTCCGCATCGGCATCTATACCAAACTTCAAATCAGCTTGAAGTCCAAGGTCATTGCCAAAAATTACTTTTGCAGGGGTTTCGCCCGTTGTTTCATGCACTGCTCATCGGTAAGCCATCAAGAATAATGGTATGCGGGTATCCCACTCTTTATGGAACTTGTCCACTACTTTCCTTAAGTGCTGCTTCAATGTTCTATTGAATCGTTCCACCATACCATCGGACTGAGCATGCAATGCAGTTGTCCGTGTTTTTCGAATGCCCAATGATTTACGCATTTCCTGGAACACAGCTGATTCGAAATTCCTGCCTTGGTCAGAATGTAACTCTATTGGTACACCATACCTTGCAACCCAATTGTTTATAAAAACTTCTGCTACTGTTTCCGCTTCTTGATTTGGGATTGGGTATACCTCTGGCCATTTGCTGAAATAATCCATAACCACCAGTACATATTTGTTTCCGCAGTTGCTAGTAGGAAATGGACCTGCGACATCCATAGCGATCCTTTCAAATGACGCACCTGAGTTATATTGCTTCATCTGGCAATGACTTCGGGTTTTGGGCCCTTTCGCTCTGCTGCAAACCTCGCAGTTTGCAATCCACTCAGTGGCCGACTGATGGCAACCAACCCAATATAATCTCTGTTTAATCTTCTCGGGCGTCTTCGTGATTCCAAGCTGACCTCCGCTTGGACCATTATGCAGCTCGCTGAGCACGTCAGGAATCCTCGTTCTGGGAACAACTATCAGTTTCTTCTTGCATTGACCATCCTCACTCTCCCATATTCGATGCAAGCAACCGGATATCAATTCTAATATGTTCCACTGTGTCCAATATGACTTCGCAATGGGACTCTCTGCTGGCAACTCTCTATTTGGTCTTTCGTTTCGTTCGAGCCCTTGCATAACATGTGACAGATCAGTATCTTCTAGCTGACACTTCCTTAGTTGTTCCTTGTCCGTGTTATAGTCATTAGCCGGGCATCTATAATGTCTTCTTTAGCCTCGGCCTTTGAACAGTGCTTGCATTCCATACTACATGGTCTTCGTGACATTGCATCAGCATTTCCATGGGTACTACCTTTTCGATGCTCAATGGAAAAGTCCTAGCTTTGTAGTCGCTCGATCCACCGTGCCAATTGTTCTTCCGGATTACGGAACTGCAGAAGCCATTTCAAGGCTGCGTGATCTGTCCTGACGCGAATCGCTGGCCGTAGAGGTATTTGAGAAAATGTTTAATGTACTATACCAATGCCAACAGCTCTCTCCGTGCAATAGTTCCTCTCTGGTTTTCCAATCGAACGGCTGTAATATGCAACTACCATCTCCTGTCCATCGACCAGTTGTGATAAAACGCCTCCTATAGCATATTCACTCGCATCTGTATCTAGAATAAATGTTACTCCTGGAATCGGATATGCCAACATTGGGGCAGTGCACAAACGCTCCTTCACTGTTTGGAAAGTCACTTCTTGCTCCTTCTTCCATTCAAAAGCTTTATTTTTTCTTGTGAAATCATGGAGGCCATGGACTAGCTGATGGTTTGATTACGCCGCTGTCGCTCATTTCTTGTATGATTTGACTCACCACTTCCCGCTTCGCTATTGGAACACTACGAGGAGCTTGACGGATCGGCCTCGCATCTCCAGTGTCAATTTGATGTTTCACAACTTTGGTGCGGCCTGGTTTGGAACCATCCTGGTCAAATATGTTGGCGTACTTTAGAAGCAGTTGTTTTGCCTTACTCTGATACTCTTCCTCTAGTCACACCGTCCCTGCCATGATGTCATCTGAAAGATCAATATTGCTAGTTGAAACGTCTTCCTGGAGTTGTTTACAATTGATTACTGTTTCAGCCTCTTGGCACCTTCCCAAAATAGCTCCTCTGGTCAGTTTGTGTGGTGACTTGAACTAATTGAGTACTCTTACCGGAATACGTCCATCTTGTTTTGTGATAGCAAAGGTTTTCCCTACAAGTACATTCGGTGTTGATTTGTGTGCTGCTTTGACAATCCACAATTTGTTTGTCCCACAATCTCCATCAACCTTTCCCCAGATGACTGCTTCTGATTTTGGTGGTATTTGCTGACTCTCTTCCACCAGCACTCGTTTAGTGCTGTAGCCTCTCTCGTAGCCGAAATTAAGTGGCTGTTCTTATATCGCATCGTCTTACTTTGCATATCGATCTTAATGCCTTGGTCGATTAAGAAGTCCACTCCAATTATGATTTCATCAACAATCTCTGCCACTATAAAATTGTGTACTACCGTGACGTTCCCAATTGCGACTTCACATGCTACTTCTCCTAGAACCGTGGTGTCTTCTCCAATGGCTGTACGCAATCTTGCTCCATGCAATGGTCTTATCTTCCTGTTGACTAAATCCGCTCGAAATGGAATGAGATGCACCTGTACCTACAGTCAGTACACGTTCCTTTCCATCCACATGTCCTCCAACAGTAAGATTGCTTGACCTTCCAATTTGCGAGATAGAGATTATGGGGCATTCAATTGCGGGAGCCAGCTGTCGCCCCTTGCGGCTGACTCGCTTTAGTTTAAGGACTGAGTAGATTTGGAGATTTGCTCATCTCCTTCAGCTCTGCGTTCACGGCCACCCACATTGTTGGAACTATTGGCATTGGTACTGCAATAACGTGCAATGTGCCCCTGCTTTCCACACTTAAAGAATTTGACGACACCTTCGTTTTTCTGCTGCGTTTCTTTTAATGCTTCTAAAATTGTGTCTACCCAGTTTTGCCTTTCCACTTCCACGCGATGAGCTTTGTATGCGGGCTTATTCAAAAGTGAGGCAGATTCCTGAGTTAGTGCATGGGATACCGTTTCAGCAAATGTTTGCTTTGGGCTTGCGTATGTAGCTCGCTTTGTTTCGACGTCCCGTATGCCATTTATAAAATTCTGAATCTTTAGCTTTTCAGTGTATTTCACAGGTGCGTCCGCATTTGCAAGATGAGCCAATCTTTCAATGTCTGAAGCAAAATCCTGCAAAGTCTCGTTAGATTTTTGGTAGCGGTTTTGCAATTTTATTTGATAGATCTGTTTCCTATGCTCGCTTCCGTAACGTCTCTCAACAGCGGCCATCAATTCTTCATAAGTGTTCCGTTCGTACTCTGGAACAGTCTCTAAGATTTCAGCGGCAGGCCCTTTCAATGCCACGAACAGTGCAGCAACTTTATCTTCAGTATTCCAGTTGTTCACTGCTGATGTCTTCTCAAATTGAAGCTTAAAGACCTGGAAAGGAACAGAGCCGTCAAAAAATGGAGTTTTTACCTTCGGATTTCTTGCTGAAACAGCTGGGCAATTTAGTTGTAACTGCTCCATACGACCTTTTAAATCATCTACTTCTGCCTGAAATTGAACCATTTTTGCATCCACCGCTTCCAGTTTTGATGATACCTGTTCCAAAATTTCTGCCGACATTTCAGATATACGTGACTCTTGCGCTTCCAATTGAGATACCATATACGTCTTTTGGTCTTCCAGTTGAGATGACACTTGCGGCGTCATTTCTGAAATACGTGCCTCCTGTGATTCCAGTTGGGATGCTATATATGTCTTCTGTTCTTCCAGTTGAGTTTCCATCTTGGATGTTATACGTGCCTCCTGTGATTCCAGTTGAGATGCCATTGTCGATGTTTGAGCAGATATTGCAGCCAAAATCATGTTCGTCTGTGCTCGTAACTGTCTGCGATGTTTCGTTTTTTCTTCAATTTTTGTTGTTGTCTCCTCCCCATCAGGATGAAAGACATCATCGTCCATCGGCCGTGCTTGAAGTTCGATCTTTTTGCCGGTTGTATCCAATCCACGGCTCTCCAACTTCTTCTTCTGTTGCTGGATCCTTAATTAACTCAACTTTGCCATGCCCAAGTTGTATTCGCAATCTTCGGAATTTATTCAACAATTCCTCTTCTGACACAAATTGTAACGAATTTTGGGAAATTCCGCTTATTTGCAACCTTCTACTAACGTTCGAATCACTAAACTGTTGAATAAATAACTCCACTATTCAATAATGCAAAATGGCCTTTATTAAGGTACTTTACAACAACACTTCTACTTTTCAACAGATAGCGTGCTTAAATCAAACTGATTACTGCTTACTCAGCTTTAACTCCTTTTATACTCTGTGATGTCTTGTTCGCATACTTCTAGGCGTTTCTATTTCTAGAATTTATTACTCATTTACCAGCTATAAGTTTCTCAGCTATAACTACAGATGAACGATTATTATAGCTTCTCGCATAGCCATGTGAGCTTGTATATGTGAGTGATACTTCCACAGATGATTGCCTACTTTTGGGAGTATCTCAGATATATGCACGTGTTTGTGCGTTTCTCTACGCTGCTTGTATGGACATATGTATAGACATTTTGATTGATTTGTTGATGTGCATGCAAGTCACTGCTTCCGAGATGATAGTATCCCTTAGTGGTGTTAGTTACACTATTTATAACTCAAGAACGGATGAACCGATTTGGCTGAAAATTGGTGGAGCGGTAGCTTATAACCAGGAGACGGACATATGATACTTTTTATCCCGTTATGGCTAGGATCTTGAGATCATCACGTGGACCTGGGTAATCCTGGGATGTGTTTGTACAATATGGGTGCCAAATGGAAGCTGTTTATGAGTGATTTGATACGGAGTATTTTTCGTACCCCTGGGTGACTTGGGTCGCGAGATATAGGCCTAAAGTTGGATCAGGGTAACACTGATAAATATGCATGCGAAGCCGAAATAAATTATGAATGAATTAATAATACCCACATACCTCTTTACATACGTCTTATTCAATTTGCCTGAAATTACGTAAATAAATTTGCCTATATTAGTATTTACGATCCTTTTTTCAGGGAAGTAGAGCAAGACGGACTGGGACTGGGATTAGGACTAGGGCTGAGACTGAGACGCAGAGTGGTACTGGGACTGGGACTCGGAATGGGACTGGAACAAAATAAATACCACCCTCTGGGACTGGCAATAAGGGATGAAGAGGAATGAGAAGAATTTTAGAGAAGAGAAAAGAGAGAAGGAGACTGCGAAAGAGATAGAATGAGACGAAGATAGAGATAGATGAAGCGAAAAAGACGGAGAAAGGAGTGAATAAAATGTTTAGGAAAAAGTGAAGAGGGGGGGAGGACGGAGTCACGGAAAAAGGTTATTAAAATGTATGCAGATAGACCAAATTTAGGGCAGAACAACGTCTGCCAGGTCTGCTAGTAGTATATAGTTAAAAGAACTAAAAGTACTAATTATGGGTTTGATGATTTGTTTTGAATTTCAAATTAAAACTGTAATAGGCGATTTCGCAAAAAAAAAATGTAAATGTTTACAATGAGTTGAGTGCTGCCAACACTCATAGAACTGACCCGGATCGTTCCATTGATATTTAACCGTGATCCAGAGCGAGATGGCTTATTGGAACGCTCTTCTTAAGACCATAGCAAAGTTGGCATAGTCATAACGCCGTGGTCATAACTATACTTTTACTTATGCATATCAATTGGCACCAGTTATTGGTGCCTTAACCTTAAAAATTTTGTAATTTCATAAAAAAGAAGAAAATGCAAAAAGTAAAACAATTTGCCCCATTAAAAAAATTATAAAATATCCAAAAAGTTGATAAATTCACCCAAAAATTAATCGATTAGCTAAGGTATGGTTTTGTCTAGGGCGTTATGGTATGTCACCATCGACTACTTACATTGATTTCCACAATGTTGGTTGGATAAGCTGTCTTATATGGATATGGATATGGCAATTTTGCCGGGCCCTTTATCAAGACGCGCAACTCACATCTGATAGCATAACATTAGCACAAATAGTTTTAGCTGTTAAATTATCACGTTTCTCTTTAATTTCATGCTGCCATCTAGAAATGACACTCTCAAGGTGATTCTAGATCGATTTTTGTTCCGAATCGACATCTCTATAATTTGTTCATAGTTACAGATTATTGAAAGGAAATGTTTCTATGGGAAATCTAGTTATTTAATAACCAATAAGATATGAAATAACAGTTAGGAAATTCTTATGAAGTTTCCTGATTTTCTCGATTTTCAAAGAGAGAGAGAGCTGCAGCAGTTGTAAACAAAAAAATTAAAAAAATTTTAAATCCCAAAATGTTATGACTGTTTAACACCTGTTGCATTATTGACATCGCTACATATATTAATGTTTTTACATTAGGGTAGTCTTTAAAGAATTAAATAATCTACTCGTTTCAGTCTCGGCCGTTTAAATGGCAATAGTAGGCCCAACAATATAATGCGGATCATATAGGGGTATAAGTTCATACTTCGCTATGAGGAATCCAAAAAATTAAGTTATTTTGGCTAAAATTTGATTGTAAGTTATTTTGTTTAAGTACTTATTTGAAATATTCGGATCTCGTGAGGTAGTATCAAACGAACGTGTTCCGAATATTCTACATTAACGTTTTATACGGAACACTTCCATGAGTACTTAAACGGAAAAGAGCTTTCTGAAATTTCAGAATAAAAAGGTAAATACTCCCTGTCTTCTGCCAAAGTCAAGGCTTGTAATAAAGTTCTAAGTCAATAAGCCATTTTCATTAACTTTTTTTTGTCAATTCATTGCGGCTGCTGAGTAGAGTATCAACCCATTCCGGCTGCCAATTCGAAATCGTCCTATATCAAAATGCTTTTAAAAAATTTCCCATTTCAGGATTTGTCAAAAAAACGCCCTATGTCAGAATTAGGTTCAAGAATGCCTTATTTCAGAATGATTTTCTTTAACTTCTCTTATGTCAAAATGCATTGAACTTATGCTAAGTTAGGAGTTTTGAAACAAATTTTGAGATAGAATGACCATACCAACATAACTTTATATCAATTCACGAAATATTTAGTAGAAAATTAATTACTTCTAAAGGTATTTTCTACTAAAATTTTCTCTGAGGGGGATTGAATTATTCCCCTCTTTCCTTACTTCGTAAAAGCAACCCGTCCAGATTTTTAAACTTGGGAGTGTCAAAGCTCTGTCATCATTGTACAAACCTGTAGTAATTGAATCATGCGTCTCATTATTTCTTGAGCAACGACCCTCTAAGAACACAATAGATAATAGTAACTGTATTTATGAGCTTTTTTTAATGGAGTTTGCAACTCTGTTTGAGCATAAGTGTCCTTTTCTCTTGTTTAGTCTTTAACTTAAATGCATTTTAAATTTGAATTTGTTAATTTTAACAAATTTTCTTCTAATGCATTGCTGAATCTGACTTTCGTGTCTTGCGGGGAAGTGACATCTTAGAGAACAAAGATATTCTATATGTCTTAACGTGAGTACCTGTCAATGGAAGACTCAACCTCACGGTGTCAAACACGGATATAACTGCATAATCAGTGGCCCAATTATCGACTCCATGTTGCCAACCTCATCACACACAGGTGATACACCACGTCCGCACTGCTCCCTTTCGAGTAAACACCATGACAGGATTGGTTAGCCTTGTTTATAAGCGAATAAGATGATGTCGACTTGTTACGTTTTTAAGCGTCACTAATAAGATGACGGACATCGGCTACATGGTACTATGATCGCCTTTTACACGATCGGTGTACCTACCCCGGGCTTATTATTTTCCCCTTACCCACAGAGAGATAATGGAAATGACAAAATGACTTAGCTGGTACTATTTTACACACAAGAAATATACACGGATACCGAGCTTACTACTAAACATCGAGAATGCTATAGTTAAGTTATCAAATATCAAATTTTGGTGTCGATTGATGAGGGTAAACAATTTGGAATACCTATGAAGACACGGTAACCTTTTTATTTCGGAGCCAAAATTTAAATGTGATATTTTTGGTCGGTATTGCCGTTTGAAAGAGCGAGACTAAAATTGATAAATTTGATAGTTCAACACCACCGTAATATATAAACAAACATGCGACCGAAATATTCAATTGTGAACGACTTCGTAGACGCGAAGGCGACGAATTTCAAAATATTAAAGTACTATTACGTTATTAATTATTATTTGATGTTATTTATGTATATATAAATCTTTGAAGTGGGCGGCGATCGCATTGTTTTGATGAAAAGCTTTTGACGAATTTTTATTTCGTTCAAGATCAAATACATAAAAACAATACAAGTTGAAAAAAAATTTGCTAAATATAAATATATAAAAACAAATATGTCTGTAAATATTGCATACTATTTTAACGCTTATTTTCTTCTTTCATTTATTTATTGTCACAGTTTTAAGTCACTGTGTCCTAAAACCAAACAAATCAATATGAAGACTAATCAATTGGTAATCGTTCGACATGGCGAGAGTGAATGGAACAAATTGAATCTCTTTTGTGGCTGGCATGATGCCGAATTGAGTGAACAAGGTAAGTAATTACCTATGCACATATCTGGATCTACACTGAAAGGAAAATGCTGATAAAATCAATCGAACTACGCGTCAATTCAAGCGCTATTTTTGTCATTTTTTATCCATCGCAAATAGCTGTTGAATCAACAACAAAAAATAAATACAATCAGGCAATTCACAGGGTCTCCTAATCAAAGTCTGTGTTATGATTTCAAACCTGTCGTGTGTTCTTTATTGTTTATTTCATATACAATTTTAGTAACAAAATACAAATCAGCGATCGGTCTAAGTATGTACATATATCAGCTAAGATATTTTCAAAAATAAATTATGTTTTAATTTTTAAAATTCCGGAAAAAGAGTAGGTAGGCAGGTAGAAATAAAAGTTTATAGTAAGATGCATTTAAATACAACATACAACTCATAGTGGGGTTCACAAGGGTTAGGTTAGGTTGAACTGGCCGGCCATGAGGACCTCCGTAGTGTTACCAGAAGTTTGTTTTAACGACCAATCTGAAAAACCCTATCAAAAACCAGGACATATGTTATAATATAACTCCGCCCTCTTCGACACTTTACAGCCCCGCGCTTAAACCCACGCCGTTCCCGCTTGGTCGATCATGTGTACCTCTCGCCATCGCTTAATCTCGCCCAGTCTAATTGGGACGTCTACGGAGCAAGCGTCAAGGGATGCGCCCTTTTTAGCTAGTTCGTCCGCTTTTTCATTCCCATCTATTCCCATATGCCCTTGGACCCAATATAGATGTATGCACAAGGGTAGTGTTTTAAAAATATACCCCATAAGACAATAAAATACCTTGTAAATTGCCTAAATATATTCCATAAAATTTTAGTGAATTTACTTTTGCAAATTTTTTCAGAAAGTTTATCAAAAAAATGTTTTAAAAAACATAATCACCGAATTTTTTTTTAAATTCTTATCTCACGATTGGCAGGAGAAAAGTTTTAGGATGATCAAAACAAAACCTTTTCAAGGGGTGGAATAGACACCCCAACTTCTGGGAAATGGGAATGGAAACACATTTTCCTTTTTCTTTCGATTAGAAACTATTACATTGCCTTTGAGTTGCTCCCAATGTAGTAAGTTATCTTACTATTAGTTATTCAATCTTACCGACTTTTTGTAGTCGCAATTTTACAAAAACTTTTTACAACAGTGCAATGGGTTTACAAACGTTGAGCTTATTGAAACGCATTTATTGTGACCTTAAAGTAAACGCCGTTTACCTTTTTATCTTTTAATCGAAATTACACTGAAAGAAAAAAATGGTGAAATCAACTGAAATGCGTAAATTTACACGAAATTTCTGTAAATTTTTATGCAACGCAGGTTAAAGTTCGCACAAATTGCTGATTCTATTGACCGTTTAAACAGTCAAATCAATAAAAAAAAATGTCGTCATACGTAATCCATAGCCCTGTTACCGTGAAACGAAAAATGTCAAAATAGTTGATTTTGGTTAACATTAGAATAACTATGACGTCTGTTGATACGGCAGAGATTTCTATGGCACCGTGGCTATAAGGATATAGAAGTGAGCACTGTGAGCGTAATTATACCTTTCATGAAAATGAAATGGTATATTAATTTCGTCACGAAACCCAAAATTGTAAGTCCTTAAAGGAAAATAGATAGACCCACCATTAAGTATACCGAAATAATCAGGATGAAGAGCTGAGTTGATTTAGCCATGTCCGTCTGTCTGTTTGTATGCAAACTAGTCCCTCAATTTTTGACATATCGTGATAAAATTTGGTGAGCAGGTGTATTTGGGTGTCCCATTAGATATTTGTCGTGACCGGCCGGATCGGACCACTAGAGCATATATCCTCCATACAAACGATTTTTCAGAAAAAGAGGATTTTTGTAATATCTTACTCAATTTAACAGATTGAAGCTTCAAACTTCATCATATACTTTCGTATATTGCACATATTGTTGCCTGAAAAAATTGATGAGATCGGTCGTATATGTAGTATATATCCCCCACAACCGATTGTTCAGATAAGAAACTTTTCGTAATTACTGCCCTATTTTAAGAGCTAGAGGCTTCAAATTTCAACGAATGCTTACGTATATAGCATATATTGTTGTCTGAAAAAATCATACAGATCGGTGGTATATATAGTATATATATGGTGGTATATATAGTATATATATTATACATATATATTTTCGCAATTTTATCCCCATTTTAACAGCTAGAAGCTTCAAATTTCACCGAACGCTTACCTATATGGCATATATTGTTGTCTGAAAAAATCATAGAGATCGGTTATATATATAGTATATATCTCATACAACCGATTGTTCAGATAAGAAACTTTTCGCAATTTCTATCCCATTTTAACAGCTATAAGCTTCAAATTTCACCGATTGCTTACGTATATAGTGTATATTGTTGTGTCAAAAAAACATTGAGATCAGTGATATATATAATATATATATGATGGTAAATATAGTATATATATAGTATATATGTATATATTTTTTTTTGCGATTTCGGCCCCATTTTAACAGCTAGAAGCTTCAAATTTCACCAAATGCTTACGTGTATAGTATATATTGATGTCTGAAAAAATCATTGAGATCGGGTGTATACATAGTATATATCTCATACAACCGATTGTTCAGATAAGAAACTTTGCGCAATTTCTGCCCCGTTTTAACAGCTAGAAGCTTCAAATTTCACCAAATGCTTACGTATATAGCATATATTGTTGTCTGAAAAAATCATAGAGATCGGTGGTATATATATTATATACTTCATACAAACTGTCTTTTTTTCCCCTTTTTTAAGGATAGAAGCTTCAAAATTCATCAAGTTTCATCAAATAGCTACGTTTAAAAAAATAATAAATGTAAGGCGCGATAACCTCCGAAGAGATCTAAGGCCGAGCTTCTCTTCCAATTTGCGTCGTGCTCCTTTTGGTTTTCCCTACAAATTGGCCGGACGGGACCTATGTACATGTTTTATTCCGACTCCGAACGGCATCTGCAAGGCAGATGAGTTTTCACTGAGAGCTTTTCATGGCAGAAATACACCCGGAGCGCTTGCCAAACACTGCCGAGGGGCGACCCCGCTTAGAAAAATTGTCTTCTAATTGAAAAACCTTATTTCTAAAATTTTGATGTTGCTTTGCCCGGGAGTTGAACCCAGGGCATACGGTGTGATAGGCGGAGCACGCTACCATCACACCACGGTGGCCGCCAGCAACGTTTACTTCATATATTTTTGAAACACGTGATTCGTAGTCGTAGTTTTTACATGCAGACCACAAAAAACGTGAAGCTTTGCATCTTCACACAAAGTACCTACCTAATTTTTATTTTATATTTATCTTAAAAATCGTTTAGATATGTTCAAATTTCACCAAATGTTTACGCGTATAGCATATATTGTTGTCTGAAAAAATCATAGAGACCGGTGGTATATATAATCTCATACAACCGATTGTTCAGATAAGAAACTTTGTGCAATTTCTTCCCGATTTTAACAGCTAGAAGCTTCAAATTTCACCAAATTCTTACGTGTATAGTATATATTGTTGTCGGAAAAAATCATTGAGATTGGTGGTGTATATAGTATATATCTCATACAACCGATTGTTCAGATAAGAAATTTTGCGCAATTTTTTCCCCATTTTAACAGCTAGAAGCTTCAAACTTCACCAAATGCTTACGTGTATAGTATATATTGTTGTCTGGAAAAATCATTGAGATCGGTGGTATATATAGTATATATCTCATATAACCGATTGTTCAGATAAGAAACTTTGCGCAATTTCTACCCCGTTTTAACAGCTAGAAGCTTCAAATTTCACCAAATGCTTACGTATATAGCATATATTATTGTCTGAAAAAATCATAGAGATCGGTGGTAAATATATTATATACCCCATATAAACTGTATTTTTTGCCCTTTTTTTACGGCTAGAAGCTTCAAAATTCAAAACATTTCATCAAATAGTTACGTTTACGTCATATATTGTTGAAATACGTGATTCGTAGTCATAGTTTTTACACGCAGACCACAAAAAACCTGAAACTTTGCATCCTCACACAAAGTACCTACCTATATTTTATTTTATATTTATCTTAAAAATCGTTTAGGTATTTCTTATCTTAGATATTTGTTATCTTATACATCCGATCATTCGGAGATTACGAACGGGATAAGATTATTGTTCAGCCCCATTCATGAAAGGTATGAAGTCTTCGACATAGCCGAAGACAGTCCCGCCCTTACTTGTTATATATTTAAAATTAGCTAATGTATTTGCTTTGGCAGATTTTCGATGTTACAATAAAATCAGTTCATTAACAAAACATTCAGTAAATTGATGGATAATCTTTCATTTTTACGTCGGTTTATTCAGGAACAACAAACCTGATTTGTAGATTTTACTAGCGTAATTTCCAACGGTGTAGCTTTTAAACTCTCTACAATGTTTAATTATAAAATAATGCTGTCTCTCTTTTTTTTAGGTGCAAAAGATGCTGTTAACATTTCGGCGGCTGCCTTACGTGAAAGCGATCTAAAATTTGATATCGCATACTCATCGGCATTAACGCGCGCTAAACAATCTTTAAGTATTATATTGAAAGAATTAAATAGCTGTGATATGGAAGTTGTTAGCGATTGGCATCTCAATGAGCGACACTATGGTAATCTCACGGGCTATAACAAACGCGATGTTGCTGACAAATACGGCGAAGAACAAGTAAGTTGAAAAGAAACAGAAACAAGTACAAATGAAAATCAATGCGAATTCATTACAGGTGGTGTTATCCCATCAGCTGATTGCTTCTTCTTGATAATTTTCAATACAACGTCTCGTACTGCAGCATGTCAGTTAATCGGAATCAATGAATTTTTCCTTTTAACTTGACATTCCGCACGGCGAATTGGTTGAATTCGCTTTGCCACCACCTAGTATAGATTCGCCTTGAATGAAAATATGCGCTGATCTCAAGGCGAATCCATACCAGGTGGTGGCAAAGCGAATTCAACCAATTCGCCGTGCAGAAGAATGTCAAGTCAAAAGAAAATTTTCATAGATTTCGATTAACTGACATTTTGTTGTACAAGGCTTTGTATGGAAAATAATCAAGAAGCGGTTGGGATAACACCACCTCTACTGAATTCGCCTTGGCTGAACTCAAAACAAGGCGAATTAAGTACCTGTAGTGGAATTCGCTAACTTAAAACGATGCGATTTGTCGAGATTTTAATTAACGATTTTGGCGCTTACCTTGTCGATTGTACTATTCACTATCTTTGTTTTAACGACTCGAATTAAATGACATTTAAGTTTCGTTTAAATAGTAGAAAGGTGGCAGCACAGCTTAATGAAACCTAAAAAATGCGAAGAGCACAAAAGGAATGCCAAAAATAAATAAATTACGTATACTAACTGCTTTTAAAAGTCATTATCTTGCAAGTTTTTACATATTTTAACAAAAGTTAAGTAAATGCGGTAATAATTTGTTTTTTTTCTCTGTTGATATCGCAGTTATTCTATTCTATTAATTGACCATCATCATGAGCCAAGTCTGGGGTAAGTCGGTACAGCTTTCGAATCTCCGTTGCATTCAAGTGGAATGGGTTACCTACTTCTCTAAGAAGGTGTCTGTACACTGGTGATGGACTTAGTAAATCTTCATCTTGATTTATAAAGCAGCTTTTCGTGTTTGAAAGTATTTAATTAAAGTTTCGATTTTCTTGTTTAACTAAAACTGCCAGAAATATTAATTTCGTGATTTTTAACGCAGCCTATTTACTTGCCGTTTATTTAACAACACAGCTGATCGTCGATACAAAATAGTTACTGAATAACGAAATCGTTATAGTTATCGATTCGCAAATAAAGCGATGTAGTTAAAAAAGTTAGTTACAGGTGTTGTTATCCCAAGGGGTGCATCGCTTCTTCTTGATTCTTTTTCATACAGTGCCTTGTACTTTAATATATCAGTTAATAGAAATCAATTAAAATTTCTTTTGACTTGACATTCTTCTGCACGATGAATTGGTTGAATTCGCTTTGCCAAAACCTGGCATGGATTCGCTTTGACTCAAATATAATTTATCCTTTGAGTGAAATTGCTTTTCAATACGTGATCGTATAACATGATACGCCCTTGCTTAGAGCATTTTAAAGCAGCTGTTTCCTTGTCCGCCCTGCTATTGCACGTTTTATTTGTCTCATAATATAAAAATCAGTTCGTTGCTTAAGTCTTTTGTTCCATTTAATTTGAGGAAATTCCGTTTTCGGCATTTAATACTTTTTTCCTAAATGAAATTTGGTGGGAAATCAAAATATTTCAATAAGTTAAGCTTGTGTATATTTAGTTATTTCGTTTTTTTATAAGAAATCAGAGCTCGTATCGTGTTTACGATCACGGAACAAAAACAAATTTCACTCAAACGATATTTATGAAAATATGAACCATTTTTGAAAACATCAGTCAATTATGGATATTATGAGCACGCATTATCCTTTGCTCAAATACGTGAATACTCCGATTCATTATCTCAGTGATATTGGGAGTAAACGGAGCTCGCCGTGTACATTAGCAAACCAAAAACTCCCTTCTTCAACTGCTCAAGACGCCCAATATCTTGGAATAATTGCCCACTTCAATTTAAGCTGGAAAATAAATTCCGAATAGTCACCAAATAGAACTCCGACAGCGGCAGGAACAGTAAAACATTGCCGTATGGTATGTTCAATGGTTTGGAGGCAAAAGGGGCCTTTTGAACACGTTATAGGGGGTGCCAGAATGCAAGCGTAAGGGTAGTCATTACACTGTAGCGTAATATAGGAATAATGTACGTTGTAGAGTTGAAATGTGCTAAAGCAAATGAAAACCAAGGCAAGACAAAGAAGTAAAGTAAAGGAAAGGAAAAGCAGAGGAGAGAAGAGATGGAATGGTAAAGGAAGGGAAAGCTAGGAAGGAAATTAAAAATCAAAACCGAAACTGGACGGCGTGTTACCAGTTTATAATCGAAATGTCATAAATGTTTTTAATCAAAAAGCTATCGATAATTTATAGAAAATTTGTTGATATGTTACCAAAAAGTTATCGATTTGTTTTCAAAACATATAGATAGCGAATCGATTTGTTATCAAAAAGCTAACGATTGGTATCGAAAAATTATCGGATTCTTATCTTACCCAGCAATTCGTTATTGGCGTTTTATCGATTTGTTTTCGACGTCTCAGCGGTTTGTAAAGCGCCAAATACACGACACGAACATTTTCGCGAACATTCCGCAATCTTGTTCGCAGCTTTGGCCATACACCATACGAACTTTTGGCCGAACATTAGTTCTCTTTCAGACAGCGATGAATACGGAAAACAATTGTGCTGCAGCAATATTGCTCGCTGTGGCAATTAAGCGTAAAAAAAGAGAGAAGATTCAATAAATTCACTCAGAAATTTTTTATTGTCCATTTTACTTTTCCGCGCACGTCTGTTCCGTTCAGAAATTACTACGATTATGAGCTATTTCGCCATACACGCACGAACTGTTCGCGCAAATGTTCGCCAAAAATTAAAATATTTTGATTTTTGGCGAACATTTGCGCGAACTGGCAAACACCACCATACACGACAGAAAAGGTCGCAGAAACATGACATAACGGGAATGTTCGCGGAAATGTTCGTGTCGTGTATTTGGCGCTTAAGGAAGCAGATGCCGATAAAGCTACAATAAAACAAGCCTATATAAACAAATAAGAAGCTGATGACACAACGATAATAGTTCACTATCGATATTAAAGTAATAACTTCTCGGTATCGGTGGTTACAGATAAGAAGACGATGAAGCTCGTCTTCTTTGTACCCCAGCGGGTTAGGGGGTCAGAATATTCCCGCGGCAGGTATGCCTGTCGTAAGAGGCGACTAAAATACCAGATTTAAGGGGCTGTGTAGTGCAACCCTTCAAGTTGCCAGCGCAATATATAGCTTATCCAAACCCAATTGTCAACCTCACCTATCCGCGGCGAATCCTGTTTCACTAACAGACGAGGCTCTGGCGACCCCAAGATCCTCATGGAACTTGGGGGTGGGGAGGGAGGGGATCGCCTGAAGGTTTAATGTGGCCACATAAATCGTTCCCGAGATGGTCGGGCTAGCACCTTAATGGTGCTGTGGTACCGGAGCGTAACGGATCTGTATCCGGCAAAGAACCATTACATCGATAACACTCCCCAAAGCCTTCGGGGAGCAACCTTATCGCTACAACAACAACAACAACATGACGCTCTTCTAAAAAAGAACCAAATTATTTGTTTCTGGTAAAGTTCCCTCTATTGTGGTTTAACCTCAACCCCTGGGCGAGATATAGTTAACTTTGTTTTCTAGACGTGCACCTGCATGTTTACACATCGAATTTCACGAATAGTTGGTACTCACGCCTAATTTAGGATGGAAATTTAAAATGTTGAGGTTATCAGCAATGGAACAATAAGATCAGAAGTAGCGAACGCGCTTAAACCTCGATATCCAATGCGTGCAAAAGTACTCGATTTCTTAAAGCATCGCCATTGCACTACTCTATACTCAAAAGTATTCGGTACTTCTCTACACTAAGTACTGCCGATAACTATACATTACACATACTTCATATGGGAACTTCCACAGAAAAGTCTACCTTAACCGAAAAACTAAACTATGATTTAAAAAAAATTCTTGAATTATTAAAGAAAAATATTTAAATGTTACAAAATTAATATTTTCAAAATTTTCCTTAATTGCGATGGTAAGTTATCGGTACACAAATTTCATGTTCACGTAGTGATCAGTTTTTTTATTTACAAGAGCATTTTCTCTTTGCTGTTTAAATTTCTAAGAGTAACTCTGCCATTAAACTCTAAAAGCTAGAATTTGGCAATACCAACAACTAGGCGTAAAATCAATTTCAAAGAGCAGTGACGCTTCAATTAACGGTAAATTTTGGATTTACTTTTAAACTATATTCTAGAATAACGTCACGCCATACAGAGGCTATTTAGTCTTATTATATCTGCGCTGGCGATTGTAGATGCAAATAGTTTTGTATTTTAATAAATGTTGAAAAAGTTGACAAATTAAATTAAAAATCAAGTCATTTAGGCAAGTAATTACTTTCATATTGAGCTTCAAAGTTTCGTCACGTCACGCCATTTTGTAAGTAATTTTCTCGATAGGTGATGCCTTATTCTGAATTCCAATTCAATAATGTCTTATGCAGATGGAGTCTTCAAGTAACGGTAAAAAATACTCAAAGTGCTATAGGGAAAAACTAAAAACTGACCCACTAAGGCTGGAGATAAGCCGTTTAAAACCAAAAGAGAGTGCATCAAAGTATAGAAAAAGGTGGGAAAAACGTATAATGAATAAATGCTACAATTGTGTTCAGAATGTAAGAAATGAATCAGTGCCCCTAAGATATTGGTCATTGATTGGTGAAGCTGTTACATGGAAACATTGGCGCAAAGTTGAAGACCGCATTGCTTTGACATACACCGAAGGTTATTTATCTGATCTTTTGTACGAACTAGATGCACAGTTAACTTTGTTTAAACGCCACTTTTTTATTAAACGTTCCCAACAAAACTATTTCGAAAGTAAAAAAAAAAATAACATTAGCCCAGCAGATCTAATTCCACAAATTGATATACCTAGGTTAACTTGTCAAAATGAGGTGCAAAGCGCACATTTTAGCTACCGTGAAGTTACCATTTTCACTGGCGTTGTTTGGCTGGTTGGCCAAGTAAAATCGTATGCTATAATCAGTGACAAACTCACTCACAATAAATTCGATGTGTGCTGTTTTTTAACAAAACTTGTAGACATTATCAAAAAAGAACATGGCCAATTTCCAAATATTTTTATTTTTTCGAATGGAAGTCAGTTTAAAAATAAGTTTATTGCGCGAAGCCTGTCAGATTTTGTGTATGAATTTGGTTGCAAAGTTGGTGGAACTATTTTGCAACTTCTCATAGAAAAGGTGCGGATCGTAGGAGCAACGATAAAACGAAAAGTTTGGCAAGTGACAAAAACGAAAAATATAATTTAGGATACTGCAGTTCCTTTTTACCAATGTGGTCGAAATCATATATTTGGAGTTAACTTAACTTACATTCCCACACAGCAAATAGAAGAGTTTTCTGTTTTGCTAATAGAAAAGTCCTATGAGTTGAAGAAAATTTCTGGAATACAAAAAATTCATCAGCAGCGAAGACAGGCCTAGACTGCGCTTTCACATAAAAGTGTTGTATAATAATAAAATAAACTTTTAAAACGTTATTATTGCTTATTTAAAATATTTTTAAATAAAAAAATATACATTTTTGAAATAAAATTCCTGTTTTACTTTTAAACGTCAGATGTTATGTGCATATTAATTTGGTTTATTTTTTCAAAACAACAAAATCACAGCGCTAACACAATTGAATATCTCCATACATCATCCCTTCAATTTGGAATTTCCAAAAAAAAACAAAAAAAATTTAAGGGATTTAATTTCAGTAACATAACGCCAGGTAACGTCACACCAAATACTTTGTCTGGTAAAAAAAAACCGAAAAGACATTTTTAATATAGGAAATTGAAACATTAACCCAAAATATTTAAATAACATGACAAAAAGTTTCACGCGAATAGTTCTACCCAATTCGAAGAATTATGCCTTTACGAAATTCAAGCCAAAGGGGACTTCCGTTTTTTGTAACGTCACGCCAGCCCATATATGTATTAGCTTATATAATTTAGTATTTCTAATAAATTCCGGTAACTTTTTACTAAAATAAAGTCCCCTTTATTACAATGCAACTATTTAAAAAAAATTCCGAAATGTTAAATAAAGCATTTTTTTTAACATTTAGTCATACAAATGCCATGTCACGTCAGTTTGGAAATACCCAAACTTACCTTTTGCGCAGCAAACAAACAAAATTTATTATTCCATGCACACTCAAATTTTATTGCTTTCAATTTATTTACTTTCATATGTGTGTATTAACGTTTGTAAATATGTAGGTTCAGTTATGGCGCCGCAAGTTTGATGTACTCCCGCCACCCATTGAAAAGGAGAACGCCTACTATGACTGCATACGCAAGAATCCAAATTTCAAAGATATACCAACGTCAGAGTTTCCAGTCACAGAGTCGTTAAAAGTGGTAATGCAAAGAGTGATACCATATTTTGAGAATGTCATTTTTAAACAAGTGTTGGCTGGCAAGCGAGTACTTATCGTAGCACATGGCACAGTAGCGCGTGCCCTAATCAAACATATTGACAGTAAGTACATAAATAAATATGTATAACAATTGGTAAATATTTATTTTAATATCTACATAGACAAATAAGGACTGTGCCGAAAAGAAAGTACACACTTTATTTCGCTTGCAATACGACGAGTTTACACTTTTTTTGCTTCAACTGTCTTCTAACGGAAAAGTAAATATTTAGACGAGTTGATCATTAAAGGAAGGAAGCAAAAAATGAATCTCTTATGGTATTTTCTTTTCTGGAAACAATGTCACTCTATTGGCTCTTCTTAGCTATGTTGTGGAATTGTGTGTTCCATTCACAAAATATTTTCCTCTGAATAATAAAAAGGAGAACCATTACCTACAAATAGAGCCATTTTGCATAGCGCCGCCGACCTAGTTAAAAATTTAGGGTTACATGAGGGTAGCACTTTTTTTCAGAGAAGAAAACGCCAGTAATCTTTGCAGAGTTTTATTTTTACCTGCTGATATATTTTTTTCAAAATTTTAGGCATAGCACAAAATTATTAAAATGTACAGGGGTAACGGTGTACAAGAGAAAACTTTAAACTAAGCTTTAGGACCTAGCTAAAAATAAATTTTATGAGATTTAAGATTGTGAAAGTGAGGATGTTTGTATGTCTAGACGATTGTCTTCGTAACCAGTATTTGAAAATGGATTATTCGAATAATCTTTGTCAATTAGCAAGAAATGTTTAGTGAAATAATCGATCATCACTAATCAGTAATCGATTTATAAAGTTATTCATTCAATATGACGGCGCATGCGGCCGGCTATCTCCAGAAAGAGGCGCAGGATGAGACCACGATAGTATCTTTAACAATCAGGTGATCGTGTCTATTTGTTATTTTGACGTCTATGCTTATGATATCACACCTGTCTTATTTACAATGCCGTCAGTACTTGAGTAATGACAGTTAGTCGTTTGCACGCGATGTTTAAATTGAACACCAGCTAATTGATTTTCAATCCATGCAAGTGTTGCTACTCGACTAGTCGAATAATCGATTGTAAACCAGAGCCCTATTTGTAACTCAATCAAACAAAACGCAATGGTCGGAATGTTTCCCAAATCACTGCCGGGGGTGACCCCGCTTAGAAAAACTTTTTTCAAAATGAATTTTTGTTTTCTAAATTTTCGATGTTTCTTTAGCCGGGGCTTGAACCCAGGATCTTTGGTGTGGTTAGCGGAGTACGCTACCACCACACAACGGCGGCCGTGAGTCATATAAACTGGTGGTCAAATCAGTTTTGAAAATCGAGCAGCGATGAGCTCCCATCCCTCCTTCTCACCGCACGCTGGAACCATCTTATAAATCGCCGTTACTCTGAATCTCCCAATTCAGGAGAAGCGACAAGTGTCATCACTTTTCCTCCTCGCGCCCCCTCCTGGAACTGGTTTTATAAACTTTGATACATCTTAGTCTATTTTACCCTCACCAATGATATTTGATTTATGGGACATACATATAACCGATACTCAATGAGAAAAGGATAGTGATATGAGGGGTACCCCTGAACCGCCTTTATTTGGCTTATGAAAATTATGTTTAGTATATTGGCCACATAAATCAAGCTCCAGGAATTATGGAGAAGTAAACAGTGAACAGGAGGTGCACCCCTCTCCCCTGGAACCGCTTTCATAAATCGTCATAACTTTGTGTCTCTTTGACATAATTCAAAGCCCTACAACTCTAAAAAAGTAATGAGTGGCATTTTTCGGATTGATTGGTTTTTGGATCGATTCAGGACAATGTCGATATGATTTAGGTCATTTCGGGACTATCTCTGGATCATTACGGTATTGTTTTCCGGCTATTTCGCGTTCAAGGACACCACCCTTGAAAATAAAAGATTCAGGACCATTTCTGCATGATTTCAATCATTTCGGGGCTGTTTCGGGATGATTTTAAGACTCCGTCTTTAAAGAAAAAAACATACGTAATAAATCTTTCTAGAGTATAAGCTATCTGTGAGAGATTCATAAAGATGACATTTCAAATCGAAACATATGAGAATCCTCCCTTTTATATTTATATTGTAACAATTTTGTGAAATTCTGATTATTTTGCACCTTCTGCTATCGTTCGAATCGTTGATTCATTCGTCCTCAGCTTATGCTGCATTTATAATCTCTGTTGCCTCGTTCGCATATTTCTGCAAAGGTCTATGGAGACTTTTCACAAACAACCTTCTCGAAGAGCTGCTTATTTTCTCTGTATCTATAACACTCGCGAACACCTTCGGGGAGTGTCTTTATCGTTAATACAACAACAACAACATTATTTCGGAATTTTTTCGAACCATTTTGGAGCCACTTCCGGCTGTTCGAGAATCATATCGAAAGGATTGCAACGGCTGCCTTTTAAAGTATCGCCGGATCATCTCGAGATTATTGTCGGATTTTTATTAGACCATTCCTTCGTTATATGGAACATTGCGGGCTTATCTCCGGACTATCTCGAGATTTTGTGCGCTATAATTCCTTCCATTTATTCGGGACTGTTTCAAGATTAGGATCTGGGCAGTTTCGGAACTGTTTTCGGGATCATATACTGCGTGCTACATCGCAATTTTTTTTGTTGTTGTAGCGATAAGGACACTCCCAGAAGGCTTTGGGGAGTGTTATCGATGTTGTTGGTCCGGTACCAAGCCCGACCATCTCGGGAAAGATTTGTTATGACCACATGCGACTTTCTAGGCCATCACGCTCTCCCACCCCTGGATCCATGACGAGTTCGGGGTCGCCATAATTTCGGCTGTTAATGAAACAGGATTCGCCACGGATAGGTGTGGTTGACAATTGGGTTTGGAGAAGCTATATATTGCGCTGGCAACCTGAAAGGGTTGCGCTACACAACCCGTTGAATCTGGTATTTGAGTCGCCTCTTACGACAGGCGTACCTACCTCGGGTATATTTAAATCCCCAAACCCGCTGGGAACTGCTACATCGCAATAATTATATTATCAGCTTTTATTTGCTTTCACTTGGCTGTTGTCTGTAATCAAATCTTGTAAGTTAAATTTGATACACTTCCCGGTGTCCGATTGAGCTGAAATTTTGCACACATGTATAACTCCGATGACAATGCAACATTACTTTGTAAGAATTCGATAAATTAATCGATAACAGAGTTATCGGTAAAGATTTGTATTCACAAGGGAATGAAAGCCTAAGTCCTCAAGAACGCAGGTAACTTCGCTTTGTTTGTGTATGCAACAATCGTAGAAGTTAGGCTGTTATCGCCAAATTTTGCATAATTTTTGTTGCATACTCTTCTGCGCACTTGATTTTGTTTTACAGATTTTTGGCGATGGAACAGAGCAGAGATCTGCAATGACTAGTTGTAAACTGGACGCGACATAGACAAAGTCACAATAAAATATGATTTTAAGTTAACACTCGAATAGAAGAACTTGAATGTTCAAAGTTGACTTCGAACCTTGTAATGTTGGTGCATTAAAAGAAATGGATAGAATGAGAAACGTTACTAATAACTAAGTAAAGATTACATAACTAATTTAAACAATATTTTACCCTACTAAAAATTAAAAAAAAATCATATTTAAATTAAATAAAAAAAAAAGCTTTTCTAAGAACAAGCTTCTATTACTTGTTAATAAAACGAACTAAAAAGTAAAAAATAAAATTAAAGAAACTTCTTTTTTAAAAATAAACTTTTATTATTGGTTAATTAACTAAAAAGTAAAAAAATAAATTGACTGTAAAGAAATATAACACTTTATAAGTTCAATGTAATCTTTAACGATAATTAGGCTTTTTCGTCTGTGACAAAAAAATTCCATATTTTACATAATTATATATTTTTAACATTACTCAACAAATTTTGATCAACTTCAGTCTCCAAGAATAAAATAGGCTTTTCCTAAAGTGAAATTTTCTCCTGATTCCGAATATGACTTCCATTTTCCTGCGACAGATCTAGTTTCCAAGATATCCGCGATAATATGAAAACTCCCATTTTTGCAGAACACTACTTCATATAGGTACGGCAAAATTTTTTATTTTTCATTTTTTTCGTTTTAAACTGTTGAATTATGCATTATACTATTTCCCATAAAAATGTCTTGCCTTCACCTCCCTTAAGTATCTTCAGTAGTTTGGCCACTATGCCAAAAAACGTTCAAAAAATGTTGAAACAAAACAAAATTTCTGATTTAACCACTTTAAAATCGGAAAAATTCTAAAAGTTAGCCCTCGTATGTTGTAGGTAATTTAACTAAGAAAATTTTAAGTATACCAGTACAACAATCACACGTGCCGTTGAGACTATAGCCCCGTTAACTTGCAAGCATCTACCCTACAATTTTTTATACTCAGTTGAGCAGAGCTCACAGAGTATATTAACTTTGATTGCATAACGGTTGGTTGTACAGGTATAAAGGAATCGAGATAGATATAGACTTCCATATATCAAAATCATCAGTATCGAAAAAAAATTCGATTGAGCCATGTCCGTCCGTCCGTCCGTCCGTCTGCCCCTTAACACGATAACTTGAGTAAATTTTGAGGTATCTTGATGAAATTTGGTATGTAGGTTCCTGGGCACTCATCTCAGATCGCTATTTAAAATGAACGATATCGGACAATAACCACGCCCACTTTTTCGATATCGAAAATTTCGAAAAATTGAAAAAGTGCGATAATTCATTACCAAATACGCATTAAGCGATGAAACTTGGTAGGTGAGTTGAGCTTATGACGCAGAATAGAAAACTAGTAAAATTTTGGACAATGGGCGTGGCACCGCCCACTTTTAAATGAAGGTAATTTAGAAGTTTTGCAAGCTGTAATTTGGCAGTCGTTGAAGATATCATGATGAAATTTGGCAGGAACGTTACTCTTATTACTTTATGTCTGCTTAATAAAAATTAGCAAAATCGAAGAACGACCACGCCCACTTTTTAAAAAAAATTTTTTTTAAATTCATATTTTAAAAGAAAAGTTAATATCTTTACAGCATATAAGTAAATTATGCCAACATTCAACTCCAGTAATGATATGGTGCAACAAAATACAAAAATAAAAAAAATTTCAAAATGGGCGTGGCTCCGCCCTTTTTCATTTAATTTGTCTAGGATGCTTTTAATGCCATAAGTCGAACAAAAATTAACCAATTCTTGTGAAATTTGGTAGAGGCTTAGCTCCTAGCACGATAACTGTTTTCTGTGAAAAAGGGCGAAATCGGTTGAAGCCACGCCCAGTTTTTATACACAGTCGAAAATAAATTAGCGGTACCCGAAAGATGATGTTCTGGATCACCCTGGTCCACATTTTGGTAGATATCTCGAAAACGCCTTCACATATACAACTAAGGGCCACTCCTTTTTAAAACCCTCATTAATACCTTTAATTTGATACCCATATCGTACAAACACATTCTAGAGTCACCCCTGGTCCACGTTTATGGCGATATCTCGAAAAGGCTTCCACATATAGAACTAAGGCCCACTCCCTATTAAAATACTCTTTAACACCTTTCATTTGATACCCATATCGTACAAACACATTCTAGAGTCACCCCTGTTCCACCTTTATGGCGATGTCTCGAAAAGGCGTTCACCTATAGAATTAAGGCCCACTCCCTTTTAAAATACTCATTAAAACTTTCATTTAATACCCATAACGTACAAACACATTCTAGAGTCACCCCTGTTCCACGTTTATGGCGATATCTCGAAAAGGCTGCCACCTATAGAACTAAGGCCCACTCCCTTTTAAAAAACTTATTAACACCTTTCTTTTGATTCCCATATCGTGCAAACACATTTTAGAGTCACCCCTGGTCCACCTTTATGGCGATATTTGTAAAAGGTGTCCACCTATAGAACTAAGGCCCGCTTCCTTTTAAAATACTTATTAACACCTTTCATTTGATACCCATATCGTACAAGCACATTCCAGAGTCACTCCTGTTCCACCTTTATGTCGATATCTCGAAAAGGCGGCCACCTATAGAACTAAGGCCCAATCCCTTTTCAAATACTTATTAACACCTTTCGTTTGATTCCCATATCGTGCAAACACATTTTAGAGTCACCCCTGGTCCACATTTATGGCGATATCTCGAAAAGGCGTCCACCTATAGAACTACGGCCCACTCCCTTTTAAAATACTTATTAGCACCTTTCATTTAATACCCATATCGTACAAACACATTCTAGAGTCACACCTGTTCCACCTTTATGGCGATGTCTCGAAAAGGTGTTCACCTATAGAAATAAGGCCCACTCCCTTTTAAAATACTTATTAAAAACTTTCATTTAATACCCATATCGTACAAACACATTCTAGAGTCACCCCTGGTCCACCTTTATAGCGATATCTCGAAAAGATGTCCACCTATAGAACTAAGGCCCACTCCCTTTTAAAATACTTATTAACACCTTTCATTTGATACCCATATCTTACAAACACATTCTAGAGTCACCCCTGGTCCACCTTTATGGCGACATTTCGAAAAGGCGTCCACCTATAGGACTGCGGCCCACTCCCTTTTAAAATACTCATTAACACCTTTCATTTGATACCCATATCTTACAAACACATTCTAGAGTCACCACTGTTAAACCTTTATGGCGATATCTCGAAAAGGCGGCCACCTATAGAACTAAGGCCCACTCCATTTTAAAATACTGTTACGGATATTAACATCACTAAGTTATACCATCACTAAGGCGATGCCAAGGCCACGATAAGCAGTATTTACGTCAATAATCAAATCATGTATACACATATATAAGGCAGCCGAAAGATGTCACACACAGATGCATTTACTTATCCGCCTATGTATGCGCGAGAGACTGTAAACTACAAACATTCACATCAATAATTCAATCATTATGTATCTACATAAACGAATAAATAATTGCGTCTACACATATGTACGTATACGAGCAGCGGAGCGGCAATGCACAAACACATGCATATATCTTATCTGGGTTGTCACAAGAGAGAGCAATAATTTGTGCACGTAGTTGTGGCTGGCGATTTTGTAGCCGAAACTAACTAGTAACTTCTGGAAATCGAAGAGCCTAGAAGTATGCAGCGTAAACTATAAAAGCGGGGCAGGCGAGTAAGAAGTAATTTTGTTTGAGTTGAGCTATCAATCAGTCAGTTAGTAATTAAGCACGCGATCTGGCGGCCAATAGTAGAGTTTCATTTGAGTTATCAATCAGTTTGGTTATTAAGCCAGCGAGTAGCAAAGTATAAGTGTTATTGTGAAGTACTTTAATAAAGGCCATTTTTCCATTATTCAATATTGGAGTTATTTATTCAACAGTTTAGTGATTCGAACTTAGCCGAGGATTGCAAATAAGAGGATTTGCAAGTAAATTCGTTACAATTGGTGTCAGAAGAGGAATTGTTGAATAAATTCCAGAGGACAACAAGGACATGGCAAAGTTTAGTGAATTGAAGATCCAGCAACTAAAGAAGGAGTTGGAGAGCCGTGGATTGAATACAAGCGGCGTTAAACTTTAACTTCAGGCACGGCTACGAGAGGCAATGGAAGCAGAAGGAATTGATGTGGAAGAGTATGTCTTTCATCTTGATGGCGAGGAGACAACAAAAATTGAAGAGAAAAACGAAACATCTCAGACAGTTACCAGCACAGACTTGAACATGATATTGGCTGCAATATCTGCACAAACATCGACAGTAGCATCAATGTCGTCGCAATTGGCATCCCAGCTGGAAGCGCAAGAGTCACGGATAACATCCAAGATGGAAACTCAACTGGAAGAACAGAAAACATATATGGCATCCAAGATGGAATCACAGGAGACACATATTGCAGAAATGTTGTCAGAAATAACATCGAAGATAGAAGCACAAGAAACACGGATATCCGAAATGTCGGCGCAAATTTCAGCACAGATATCATCGCAGATCTCTGCTCAACTGGAAGAGCAAGAAGGACGAATTTCCTCGAAGTTGGAGGCGCAAGATACAAAAATTTTACAGTTTGAAGAAAAAATCGAAGCCGAGGTGGATGCTTTGAGAGGACGTATCGAGCAGTTGCAACTAAATCGCCCAGCAGTTTCAACGAGTAATCCAAAGGTAAAGACACCATCCTTTGACGGTTCTGTTCCTTTTCAGGTCTTTAAGCTACAGTTTGAGAAGACCGCAGCAGTGAACCAATGGAATGCTGAAGATAAAGTTGCAGCTCTGTTCGTGGCACTGAAAGGGCCTGTCGCGGAAATCTTACAGACTATTCCAGAGTACGAACGGAACAGTTATGACGCATTGATGGCTGCTGTAGAACGGCGATACGGAAGCGAACACAGGAAACAGATATTTCAAATAGAATTGCAAAACCGCTACCAAAAAGCTAACGAGACTTTGCAGGAGTTTGCTTCGGACATTGAAAGATTGGCTCATCTTGCAATTGCGGATGCACCCGTGGAATACACGGAAAGAGTGAAGATTCAGAGCTTTATAAATGGCATACGGGACGTCGAAACGAATCGAGCCACATACGCGAACCCAAAGGAAACATTTTCTGAAACGGTATCCCATGCATTGACTCAGGAAACGGCGTCATTATTGAGTAAACCAGCATACAAAGCTCATCGTGTGGAAGTAGAAAGGCCGGAGTGGGTAGATACAATTTTGGAAGCTCTGAAGGGATCACAACAGAAAAATGCCGGAGTTATGAAATGTTTCAAGTGCGGTAACCCAGGTTACATTGCACGTCATTGCAGTAGCAATTCCAATAGTTCCAACAATGTGGGTGGCCGTAAACGCAAAGCTGGCGGAAATGAGCAAGAGCGTGTCGGATGTAAAGAACGAAAACTTGCCCCGGATATTGAATGTCCTGTGATATCTGCGTCGCAGATTGGAAGGAAATCAAGCAGTCTTACCATCAGAGGGAATGTGGATGGTAAAGAGCGTGTACTGACTGTAGATACGGGGGCATCTCATTCCTTGATTCGATCTGATTTGGTCTACAGGAGAGTAAAGTCATTACCTGGAGCAAGGTTGCGTACGGTCACAGGCGAGTATAATGAAGTCCAAGGCGAAGTGGTATGTGAGGTATTAATTGGAAAAGTCATGGTTCTACACAAATTCGTTGTGGCGGAGATCGTTGATGAAGTCATATTGGGAGTGGACTTCTTGGTTGACCATGACGTCAGGATCGATATGCGGAGGAAAATTATGCGCTATAAGAACCAGGACATACCACTTAACTTTAGTTTGGAAAAAGGGTTCAGCAGTAATCGGGTACTGGTGGAAAAGACTCGACAAAGACCACGAAAGTCAAAGGCAAAGGTTGATAGATCGAATGGGCCAAATAAATCAAAATCAAAAGTACCTGCGAGAGAAACACTGGCATTGAAAAAACCTAAACGACGCAGGAAAACGAAGCAACGAGTTTCCGAGAAAGAATGCGAGGGTAGTTTCAAGCCGGAGCGCACTACCGATTATGCAAAGCAAATCCGTCCAGCGCAAGCTCTACAAAGTGGTTCATTGACCAAACAACAGAGTGCGAAGGAACGGCCCAGGGTAACGAGTAGTAAGATGAAACACTGGCATGACAAGAACTTTAATTTGGAAGGTTTCTTGGCGGGAGATTTGGTAATGTTAAACAACCCTCACCGGCGGAAAGGTGTTCCAGCCAAATTTCGGTGCAGTTGGGAAGGCCCGTACAAAGTTGTGAAGAAGATCAGTGATACCATCTACCGCATACAAACCACTGGGAAACCACGGATTAGAAGAGTGGTACATTTGGAGATGCTAGCGGCAGTTAGATCGGGAGATTTGTATTACATTCTCGAGTCACCCCTGGTCCACCTTTATGGCGATATCTCGAAAAGGCGTCCACCTATAGAACTACAGCCCACAAGAGGTCAAGTTATCGTGTTTGTGGACAGACGGACGGACTGACATGGCTAAATTAGTTTCTTTTTTCGCCCATATTATTTTGATATATAGAAACCTAAATCTATCTCGATTAGTTTATGCCGTTACGGGGTACAGTAATGCCAACAAAATTAATATACTCTGTGGAATGAGTTTTAAGAAATATTTTAAATATTCTGCAGTTTCTGTGATCGTTCGAATCCCTGAAATGTCGAATAAATAACTCAAATAGCAAAACGTGCTTTATTTACAACACTACCATGTTAGTAGGTCGTCACAATTAAATTACTCGCGTACTTTACTTACAACTTTTTAAATCAAACTCATTCACTACTTCTTAGTTTGAGCTGCTTTTATACTCTAAATTTACCTTGTTCGTCTTTTTATCATAGGCTACAGACTTTTGGGAATAGTCTTCTTGATTAGTGGCGTGTTAATTTCTTTCATAACTGTACATCCGATATTCACTGTTCCTTCTATGCATAAGTGTACACATGGCTGAGTGATAAGCGCTCTTTGTTCCTGTGTACATGTATTTGTGACTGTGTGCTATTTGACCTGATTGCCTTGCTGTTGTTATTGTTCGGAGCAAGGCTCAAATTGACTCATATCGACACTCTGTGCATTCCATACAAGAGTTTCTTTTTTTGGACATGCAGGGTAATTTGTTCCAAAAGTAGACTTTCAAAAATCTTGGACAGCGCAGGCAAAACACTTATAGAACGAAAATCACTTAGTAAACTAGCATTTGATGCTCTGCACAGAAATACTGTGGATCGCGTATCCGAAGGATGATCCGATATGGGTTATTTTTTTGTAGCGCTACCGAAGGCCGTCTACGCGAGGAGGTGATCTGCACAAAAATACTGTGGATTGCGTGGTTGGTGATGGATCGCGTGGTCCATTTTCACTGCCTTTTTATACTCAGTTGAGCAGAGCTCTCAGAGTATATTAACTTTGATTGCATAACGGTTGGTTGTACAGGTATAAAGGAATCGAGATAGATATAGATTTCCATATATCAAAATCATCAGTATGAAAAAAAATTCGATTGAGCCATGTCCGTCCGTCCGTCCGTCCGTCTGTCCGTTAACACGATAACTTGAGTAAATTTTGAGGTATCTTGATGAAATTTGGTATGTAGGTTCCTGGGCACTCATCACAGATCGCTATTTAAAATGAACGATATCGGACAATAACCACGCCCACTTTTTCGATATCGAAAATTTCGAAAAATCGAAAAAGTGCGATAATTCATTACGAAATATGCATTAAGCAATGAAACTTGGTAGGTGAGTTGAGCTTATGACGCAGAATAGAAAACTATTAGAATTTTGGACAATGGGCGTGGCACCGCCCACTTTTAAATGAAGGTAATTTAGAAGTTTTGCAAGCTGTAATTTGGCAGTCGTTGAAGATATAATGATGAAATTTGGCAGGAACGTTACTCTTATTACTTTATGTCTGCTTAATAAAAATTTGCAAAATCGAAGAATGACCACGCCCACTTTTTAAAAAAATTTTTTTTTTAATTCAAATTTTAAAAGAAAAGTTAATATCTTTACAGCATATAAGTAAATTATGCCAACATTCAACTCCAGTAATGATATGGTGCAACAAAATACAAAAATAAAAGAAAATTTCAAAATGGGAGCGGCTCCGCCCTTTTTCATTTAATTTGTCTAGGATGCTTTTAATGCCATAAGTCGAACAAAAATTAACCAATCCTTGTGAAATTAGGTAGAGGCTTAGCTCCTAGGACGATAACTGTTTTCTGTGAAAAAGGGCGAAATCGGTTGAAGCCACGCCCAGTTTTTATACACAGTCGATCGTCTGTCCTTAAAAGAAAAGTTAATATCTTTACAGCATATAAGTAAATTATGCCAACATTCAACTCCAGTAATGATATGGTGCAACAAAATACAAAAATAAAAGAAAATTTCAAAATGGGAGTGGCTCCGCCCTTTTTCATTTAATTTGTCTAGGATGCTTTTAATGCCATAAGTCGAACAAAAATTAACCAATCCTTGTGAAATTAAGTAGAGGCTTAGCTCCTAGCACGATAACTGTTTTCTGTGAAAAAGGGCGAAATCGGTTGAAGCCACGCCCAGTTTTTATACACAGTCGAAAATAAATTAGCGGTACCCGACAGATGATGTTCTGGATCACCCTGGTCCACATTTTGGTAGATATCTCGAAAACGCCTTCACATATACAACTAAGGGCCACTCCCTATTAAAATACTCTTTAACACCTTTCATTTGATACCCATATCGTACAAACACATTCTAGAGTCACCTCTGGTCCACGTTTATGGCGATATCTCGAAAAGGCGTCCACATATAGAACTAAGGCCCACTCCCTATTAAAATACTCTTTAACACCTTTCATTTGATACCCATATCGTACAAACACATTCTAGAGTCACCCCTGTTCCACCTTTATGGCGATGTCTCGAAAAGGCGTTCACCTATAGAATTAAGGCCCACTCCCTTTTAAAATACTCATTAAAACTTTCATTTAATACCCATAACGTACAAACACATTCTAGAGTCACCCCTGTTCCACGTTTATGGCGATATCTCGAAAAGGCTGCCACCTATAGAACTAAGGCCCACTCCCTTTTAAAAAACTTATTAACACCTTTCTTTTGATTCCCATATCGTGCAAACACATTTTAGAGTCACCCCTGGTCCACCTTTATGGCGATATTTGTAAAAGGTGTCCACCTATAGAACTAAGGCCCGCTTCGTTTTAAAATACTTATTAACACCTTTCATTTGATACCCATATCGTACAAGCACATTCCAGAGTCACTCCTGTTCCACCTTTATGTCGATATCTCGAAAAGGCGGCCACCTATAGAACTAAGGCCCAATCCCTTTTCAAATACTTATTAACACCTTTCGTTTGATTCCCATATCGTGCAAACACATTTTAGAGTCACCCCTGGTCCACATTTATGGCGATATCTCGAAAAGGCGTCCACCTATAGAACAACGGCCCACTCTCTTTTAAAATACTTATTAGCACCTTTCATTTAATACCCATATCGTACAAACACATTCTAGAGTCACACCTGTTCCACCTTTATGGCGATGTCTCGAAAAGGTGTTCACCTATAGAAATAAGGCCCACTCCCTTTTAAAATACTTATTAAAAACTTTCATTTAATACCCATATCGTACAAACACATTCTAGAGTCACCCCTGGTCCACCTCTATAGCGATATCTCGAAAAGATGTCCACCTATAGAACTAAGGCCCACTCCCTTTTAAAATACTTATTAACACCTTTCATTTGATACCCATATCTTACAAACACATTCTAGAGTCACCCCTGGTCCACCTTTATGGCGACATCTCGAAAAGGCGTCCACCTATAGGACTGCGGCCCACTCCCTTTTAAAATACTCATTAACACCTTTCATTTGATACCCATATCTTACGAACACATTCTAGAGTCACCACTGTTAAACCTTTATGGCGATATCTCGAAAAGGCGGCCACCTATAGAACTAAGGCCCACTCCATTTTAAAATACTGTCACGGATATTAACATCACTAAGTTATACCATCACTAAGGCGATGCCAAGGCCACGATAAGCAGTATTTACGTCAATAATCAAATCATGTATACACATATATAAGGCAGCCGAAAGATGTCACACACAGATGCATTTACTTATCCGCCTATGTATGCGCGAGAGACTGTAAACTACAAACATTCACATCAATAATTCAATCATTATGTATCTACATAAACGAATAAATAATTGCGTCTACACATATGTACGTATACGAGCAGCGGAGCGGCAATGCACAAACACATGCATATATCTTATCTGGGTTGTCACAAGAGAGAGCAATAATTTGTGCACGTAGTTGTGGCTGGCGATTTTGTAGCCGAAACTAACTAGTAACTTCTGGAAATCGAAGAGCCTAGAAGTATGCAGCGTAAACTATAAAAGCGGGGCAGGCGAGTAAGAAGTAATTTTGTTTGAGTTGAGCTATCAATCAGTCAGTTAGTAATTAAGCACGCGATCTGGCGGCCAATAGTAGAGTTTCATTTGAGTTATCAATCAGTTTGGTTATTAAGCCAGCGAGTAGCAAAGTATAAGTGTTATTGTGAAGTACTTTAATAAAGGCCATTTTTCCATTATTCAATATTGGAGTTATTTATTCAACAGTTTAGTGATTCGAACTTAGCCGAGGATTGCAAATAAGAGGATTTGCAAGTAAATTCGTTACAATTGGTGTCAGAAGAGGAATTGTTGAATAAATTCCAGAGGACAACAAGGACATGGCAAAGTTTAGTGAATTGAAGATCCAGCAACTAAAGAAGGAGTTGGAGAGCCGTGGATTGAATACAAGCGGCGTTAAACTTTAACTTCAGGCACGGCTACGAGAGGCAATGGAAGCAGAAGGAATTGATGTGGAAGAGTATGTCTTTCATCTTGATGGCGAGGAGACAACAAAAATTGAAGAGAAAAACGAAACATCTCAGACAGTTACCAGCACAGACTTGAACATGATATTGGCTGCAATATCTGCACAAACATCGACAGTAGCATCAATGTCGTCGCAATTGGCATCCCAGCTGGAAGCGCAAGAGTCACGGATAACATCCAAGATGGAAACTCAACTGGAAGAACAGAAAACATATATGGCATCCAAGATGGAATCACAGGAGACACATATTGCAGAAATGTTGTCAGAAATAACATCGAAGATAGAAGCACAAGAAACACGGATATCCGAAATGTCGGCGCAAATTTCAGCACAGATATCATCGCAGATCTCTGCTCAACTGGAAGAGCAAGAAGGACGAATTTCCTCGAAGTTGGAGGCGCAAGATACAAAAATTTTACAGTTTGAAGAAAAAATCGAAGCCGAGGTGGATGCTTTGAGAGGACGTATCGAGCAGTTGCAACTAAATCGCCCAGCAGTTTCAACGAGTAATCCAAAGGTAAAGACACCATCCTTTGACGGTTCTGTTCCTTTTCAGGTCTTTAAGCTACAGTTTGAGAAGACCACAGCAGTGAACCAATGGAATGCTGAAGATAAAGTTGCAGCTCTGTTCGTGGCACTGAAAGGGCCTGTCGCGGAAATCTTACAGACTATTCCAGAGTACGAACGGAACAGTTATGACGCATTGATGGCTGCTGTAGAACGGCGATACGGAAGCGAACACAGGAAACAGATATTTCAAATAGAATTGCAAAAAAAAAAAAAATAAATGTAAGGCGCGATAACCTCCGAAGAGATCTAAGGCCGAGCTTCTCTTCCAATTTGCGTCGTGCTCCTCTTGATTTTTCCCTACAAATTGGCCGGACGGGACCTACATGTTTTATGCCGACTCCGAACGGCATCTGCAAGGCAGATGAGTTTTCACTGAGAGCTTTTCATGGCAGAAATACAATCGGAGCGCTTGCCAGACACTGCCGAGGGGCGACCCCGCTTAGAAAAATTTTCTTCTAATTGAAAAATCTTATTTCTAAAATTTTGATGTTGCTTTGCCCGGGAGTTGAACCCAGGGCATACGGTGTGATAGGCGGAGCACGCTACCATCACACCACGGTGGCCACTAATAGAATTGCAAAACCGCTACCAAAAAGCTAACGAGACTTTGCAGGAGTTTGCTTCGGACATTGAAAGATTGGCTCATCTTGCAAATGCGGATGCACCCGTGGAATAAACGGAAAGAGTGAAGATTCAGAGCTTTATAAATGGCATACGGGACGTCGAAACGAAGCGAGCCACATACGCGAACCCAAAGGAAACATTTTCTGAAACGGTATCCCATGCATTGACTCAGGAAACGGCGTCATTATTGAGTAAACCAGCATACAAAGCTCATCGTGTGGAAGTAGAAGGGCCGGAGTGGGTAGATACAATTTTGGAAGCTCTGAAGGGATCACAACAGAAAAATGCCGGAGTTATGAAATGTTTCAAGTGCGGTAACCCAGGTCACATTGCACGTCATTGCAGTAGCAATTCCAATAGTTCCAACAATGTGGGTAAACGCAAAGCTGGCGGAAATGAGCAAGAGCGTGTCGGATGTAAAGAACGAAAACTTGCCCCGGATATTGAATGTCCTGTGATATCTGCGTCGCAGATTGGAAGGAAATCAAGCAGTCTTACCATCAGAGGGAATGTGGATGGTAAAGAGCGTGTACTGACTGTAGATACGGGGGCATCTCATTCCTTGATTCGATCTGATTTGGTCTACAGGAGAGTAAAGTCATTACCTGGAGCAAGGTTGCGTACGGTCACAGGCGAGTATAATGAAGTCCAAGGCGAAGTGGTATGTGAGGTATTAATTGGAAAAGTCATGGTTCTACACAAATTCGTTGTGGCGGAGATCGTTGATGAAGTCATATTGGGAGTGGACTTCTTGGTTGACCATGACGTCAGGATCGATATGCGGAGGAAAATTATGCGCTATAAAAACCAGGACATACCACTTAACTTTAGTTTGGAAAAAGGGTTCAGCAGTAATCGGGTACTGGTGGAAAAGACTCGACAAAGACCACGAAAGTCAAAGGCAAAGGTTGATAGATCGAATGGGCCAAATAAATCAAAATCAAAAGTACCTGCGAGAGAAACACTGGCATTGAAAAAACCTAAACGACGCAGGAAAACGAAGCAACGAGTTTCCGAGAAAGAATGCGAGGGTAGTTTCAAGCCGGAGCGCACTACCGATTATGCAAAGCAAATCCGTCCAGCGCAAGCTCTACAAAGTGGTTCATTGACCAAACAACAGAGTGCGAAGGAACGGCCCAGGGTAACGAGTAGTAAGATGAAACACTGGCATGACAAGAACTTTAATTTGGAAGGTTTCTTGGCGGGAGATTTGGTAATGTTAAACAACCCTCACCGGCGGAAAGGTGTTCCAGCCAAATTTCGGTGCAGTTGGGAAGGCCCGTACAAAGTTGTGAAGAAGATCAGTGATACCATCTACCGCATACAAACCACTGGGAAACCACGGATTAGAAGAGTGGTACATTTGGAGATGCTAGCGGCAGTTAGATCGGGAGATTTGTATTACATTCTCGAGTCACCCCTGGTCCACCTTTATGGCGATATCTCGAAAAGGCGTCCACCTATAGAACTACAGCCCACAAGAGGTCAAGTTATCGTGTTTGTGGACAGACGGACGGACTGACATGGCTAAATTAGTTTCTTTTTTCGCCCATATTATTTTGATATATAGAAACCTAAATCTATCTCGATTAGTTTATGCCGTTACGGGGTACAGTAATGCCAACAAAATTAATATACTCTGTGGAATGAGTTTTAAGAAATATTTTAAATATTCTGCAGTTTCTGTGATCGTTCGAATCCCTGAAATGTCGAATAAATAACTCAAATAGCAAAACGTGCTTTATTTACAACACTACCATGTTAGTAGGTCGTCACAATTAAATTACTCGCGTACTTTACTTACAACTTTTTAAATCAAACTCATTCACTACTTCTTAGTTTGAGCTGCTTTTATACTCTAAATTTACCTTGTTCGTCTTTTTATCATAGGCTACAGACTTTTGGGAATAGTCTTCTTGATTAGTGGCGTGTTAATTTCTTTCATAACTGTACATCCGATATTCACTGTTCCTTCTATGCATAAGTGTACACATGGCTGAGTGATAAGCGCTCTTTGTTCCTGTGTACATGTATTTGTGACTGTGTGCTATTTGACCTGATTGCCTTGCTGTTGTTATTGTTCGGAGCAAGGCTCAAATTGACTCATATCGACACTCTGTGCATTCCATACAAGAGTTTCTTTTTTTGGACATGCAGGGTAATTTGTTCCAAAAGTAGACTTTCAAAAATCTTGGACAGCGCAGGCAAAACACTTATAGAACGAAAATCACTTAGTAAACTTGCATTTGATGCTCTGCACAGAAATACTGTGGATCGCGTATCCGAAGGATGATCCGATATGGGTTATTTTTTTGTAGCGCTAACGAAGGCCGTCTACGCGAGGAGGTGATCTGCACAAAAATACTGTGGATTGCGTGGTTGGTGATGGATCGCGTGGTCCATTTTCACTGCCTTTTTATACTCAGTTCAGCAGAGCTCCCAGAGTATATTAACTTTGATTGCATAACGGTTGGTTGTACAGGTATAAAGGAATCGAGATAGATATAGACTTCCATATATCAAAATCATCAGTATGAAAAAAAATTCGATTGAGCCATGTCCGTCCATCCGTCCGTCCGTCTGTCCGTTAACACGATAACTTGAGTAAATTTTGAGGTATCTTGATGAAATTTGGTATGTAAGTTCCTGGGCACTCATCTCAGATCGCTATTTAAAATGAACGATATCGGACAATAACCACGCCCACTTTTTCGATATCGAAAATTTCGAAAAATCGAAAAAGTGCGATAATTCATTACGAAATATGCATTAAGCAATGAAACTTGGTAGGTGAGTTGAGCTTATGACGTAGAATAGAAAACTAGTAGAATTTTGGACAATGGGCGTGGCACCGCCCACTTTTAAATGAAGGTAATTTAGAAGTTTTGCAAGCTGTAATTTGGCAGTCGTTGAAGATATAATGATGAAATTTGGCAGGAACGTTACTCTTATTACTTTATGTCTGCTTAATAAAAATTAGCAAAATCGAAGAATGACCACGCCCACTTTTTAAAAATTTTTTTTTTTTAATTCAAATTTTAAAAGAAAAGTTAATATCTTTACAGCATATAAGTAAATTATGCCAACATTCAACTCCAGTAATGATATGGTGCAACAAAATACAAAAATAAAAGAAAATTTCAAAATGGGAGTGGCTCCGCCCTTTTTCATTTAATTTGTCTAGGATGCTTTTAATGCCATAAGTCGAACGAAAATTAACCGATCCTTGTGAAATTAGGTAGAGGCTTAGCTCCTAGGACGATAACTGTTTTCTGTGAAAAAGGGCGAAATCGGTTGAAGCCACGCCCAGTTTTTATACACAGTCGATCGTCTGTCCTTCCGCTCGGCCGTTAACACGATAACTTGAGCAAAAATCGATATATCTTTACTAAACTCAGTTCACATACTTATCTGAACTCACTTTGTATTGGTGTAAAAAATGGCCGAAATCCGACTATGACCACGCCCACTTTTTCGATATCGAAAATTACGAAAAATGAAAAAAATGCCATAATTATATACCAAATACAAAAAAAAGGAATGAAACATGGTAATTTTATTGGTCTATTGAAGCAAAATATAACTTTAGAAAAAAACTTGGTAAAATGGGTGTGACACCTACCATATTAAGTAGAAGAAAATGAAAAAGTTTTGCAGGGCGAAATCAAAAGCCCTTGGAATCTTGGAAGGAATACTGTACGTGGTATTACATATATAAATAAATTAGCGGTACCCGACAGATGATGTTCTGGATCACCCTGGTCCACATTTTGGTAGATATCTCGAAAACGCCTTCACATATACAACTAAGGGCCACTCCCTTTTAAAACCCTCATTAATACCTCTAATTTGATACCCATATCGTACAAACACATTCTAGAGTCACCCCTGATTCACGTGTATGGCGATATCTCGAAAAGGCGTCCACATATAGAACTGAGGCCCACTCCTTTTTAAAATACTCATTAACACCTTTCATTTGATACCCATATCGTACAAACAAATTCTAGAGTCACCCCTGGTCCACCTTCATGTCGATATCTCGTAAAGGCGTCCACCTATAGAACTAAGGCCCACGCCTTTTTAAAATACTCATTAACACCTTTCATTTGCTACCCATATCGTACAAAAACATTCTGGAGTCACCCCTGGCCCACCTTTATGGCGATATCTCGAAAAGGCATCCACCTATAGAACTAAGGCCCACTCCCTTTTAAAATACTCATTAACACCTTTCATTTGATACCCATATCGTATAAACAAATTCTAGAGTCACCCCTGGTCCACCTTTATTTCGATATCTCGAAAAGGCGTCCCCCTATAGAACTAAGGCCCACGCCCTTTTAAAATACTCATTAACACCTTTCATTTGATACCCATATCGTACAAACAAATTCTAGAGTCACCCCTGGTCCACCTTTATGGCGATATCTCGAAAAGGCGTCCACCTATAGAACTAAGGCCCACACCCTTTTAAAATACTCATTAACACCTTTCATTTGATACCCATATCGTACACAAAAATTCTAGAGTCACCCCTGGTCCACCTTTATTTCGATATCTCGAAAAGGCGTCCTCCTATAGAACTAAGGCCCACTCCCTTTTAAAATACTCATTAACACCTTTCATTTGATACCCATATCGTACAAACAAATTCTAGAGTCACCCTGGTCTACCTTTATGGAGATATCTCGAACAGGCGTCCACCTATAGAACTAAGACCCACGCCTTTTAAAATACTCATTAACACCTTTCATTTGATACCCATATCGTACAAACAAATTCTAGAGTAACCCCTGGTCCACCATTATGGCGATATCTCGAAAAGGCGTCAACTTATAGAACTAAGGCCCACAGCCTTTTAAAATAATCATTAGCACCTTTCATTTGATATCCATATTGTACAAACGCATTCTGGAGTCACCCCTGGTCCACGTTTATGGCGATATCCCGAAAAGGCGTCCACCCATAGAACAAAGGCCCACTCCCTTTTAAAACACTTATTACACTTTTCGTTTGACACCCATATTGTACAAACGCATTCTAGAGTCAACCCAGGTCCACTTTTATAACGATATTCCGAAATGCGTCCACCTATAGAACTTAGGCCCACTCCCTTTTAAAATACTCATTAACATCTTTCATTTGATACCCATATAGCACAAACAAATTCTAGAGTCACCCCTGGTCCACGTTTATGGCGATATCTCGAAAAGGCGTCCACATATAGAACTAAGGCGCACGCCCTCTTAAAATACTCATTAACACCTTTCATTTATTTCTTTCTTTATTTCTTTATTTCACTTAGTCAATGGACTTAAATCCTTACAGACTATGATACAAACTAAAGTTAAGAGATAGTTATTTGAAAAATAATACATAGTACTTAGAAAGCAGATTTTAACATATTTAGCAGTTTCGCTTTTGGAGAAGAAGAGTCTAGATTTACAACAGTACTGATAGAGTTAAACTCACGGAGAGCACGAGCAATTGGAGCATTACTGGAATAGTGGGTTTTAAAGTTGTCACAATAAAATGTATAAAAACTGCGAAGACACCTCCAAGGAATATTAAATCGAATCCTATCCAATAAATATGGACAGTCAACGAACCCATTAATAATATCATACGTAAATGACAAGCAGAGTATTGATCTGCGATTATCTAAAGACTTAAGGCTTAAAAGCATAAGTCGCGCAGAGTAGGCGGGTATAGGATCAGAGAAGTTTAATGGACGAAGGGTATATTTAAGAAAAATTTTTTGTATTCTTTCAATTCTGGTAATAGCAGTTTGACTACTTGGTCTCCAAATAAATACGCCATATTCCAGATTAGATCTAACAAAAGACGCGTAAAGTAGCTTAAACGTGTAGGGTCAGAGAATTTGGTAGCATTGCGCCTTACAAAGCCAAGCATAGAATATGATTTAGAGGTTATGAAATTTATGTGCTTACTAAAAGAAAACTTATTGTCAAAGACAACACCAAGGTCCTTAATCTCATTAACACATTGAAGCTCATAATTAGAGATACTATAATTTGTAGTTAGAAGATTAATTGACTTCGAGTAGGTCATTTGAAAGCATTTGGGCGGATTCAAAGAGATACCGGAATTCAGGCACCATTGGTGCAATTTATTAATATCATTCTGCAACATTAAGGCATCATCTGGCAGAACAGTATCCGGCGAGCCTTGCAGATATTATGAAGGAACAAGACTCATGTACTATTATTTATACTTAGATCAAGTAAAAAATCAAGCCTACCTAGACAAAAAGGTTCCCTACTTCTACAAAGAAAACACTACCTGCCTTAAAAATATGCTCTTGCTTGAAATGTACCTGGGTTTGAGGAAACGACACTAACAGTATTTGTATCTAATAACCCTTCGAAAATCTACCTGCTAACTAATTGATATACGAATACTATCACATATGTACCAGTATTAAATGGATATATTTACTTGAATGCTTATAACTTTTGTATTAGTCCATCGACTTTATTGAACGAAAGCTTATTTTTTTTGTAAAAAAAGCAGAGCTTAGAGAGAAAAAAAATCTGCAAAAAAATAAAAATTTTTCGAGATCTTTCCGCGCAAAGTACACATTTTTTTTATATTTTTACAAAAAAAATTTAAAAAATCCGTAATGATTGTTCATTATCTTTGAATCTGCAGGGTCTAGCAAAAAGTGTTGTATTCACAGTTTATAGCAAATTGTACTGCTTTTTAAAATCTTCAACCCGTTTTGGAATTGCTCAATTTGTTCTTGAGATATATATGATTAACGGAACCCAATTTTTGTTTTTTTTTTGGTTTTTTGAAAAAAAAAAAAAAAACGGTAATTCGTAAATATCTCAAAAACGTTACCATAGAATTAATCTTTGGAATCAGGGGGTGATTTTACATAGGAACTTCATAATGGCGTCTTGGGATTTGTGATCCAGTGTAATTATGGAACGGAGTGCACGCCGTAATAACAAAAATACATACAACATCTACAGAAGTTTGAAAGAAAATTATACTAATGAAAATAGCTTTAAGTCATCGGCGTATAGCAAACACTTTGCGAATGAAAAACAACTACTTACGTCATTAATAAATAAGATAAATAAAAGTGGACCTAATATACTCCCTTGGGGAACCCCAGAAGTGGCTACAAACGGACTAGACGATTGTCCATCAATGGAAACAACACACTGTCTGTTACTTAAATAAGACTTTACCCATAAAAGAAACGAAGAGTGGAAACCAAGGCAACCTAATTTTTTAATTAAAACACTATGATGGATTTTGTCAAAAGCTTTTGAAAAGTCCGTATAAATGCAATCAACCTGATAACCTGCAGAAAAAGATTCAATACAATATTCACTAAAAACAGCAATATTTGAAACTGTTGATCTACCAGCGACAAAACCATGCTGGAAGGGAGATATTAAAGACTTAACCGCAAAACTCAACTTGGCATTAACAGCATGCTCGAAAATTTTGGAAATGGTAGAAAGCTTTGAAATAGGTCTGTAATTACGCACATCATTTTTGTTACCACTTTAAAAGACGGGGGTAATGGAGGTGAGCTTCCACTCGTCAGTGAACGTACCGCACGAAAGAGATTTATTAAAGATTATTCTTAAAGGAAGAACTAGAGTCGGGCAGTTTTTTAACAGGACTGAAGAGAACCCATCAACGTCTGTTTGAGACGAAGATTTAAGTTTGAGAATAGCATTACTAATATCATCAGAAGAGAGACAGAGGGCACCAAAGTTTAGAGCAGTGTCAAGATTCGAGGAGGCATCAAACGATTGATAACTATCGTCGGCAGAAAAATTTGATTTAAAAAACTCCGCAAATAAGTTGGCTGTATCACCCGGTGTTCGCGCTGAGTGGCCATCAAGGAACACTCCAGACGGTATACTGGAGCAACCTTTTTTGGACTTGATATAGCTCCAAAATGTTTTCGGATTCAACTTAATGTTAGACTCGATTGTATGAATATAGTTGGTGTACAGAAGCTTATCCAAATTATTAAATTTCTTCAAGTATTGCTTATATTTAATGAAGAACAAATGGTTCTTCGTATGTTTAAACTTACGCATATATTTATTTCTGAGATTCCTCAATTTTTTCAACTCTTTCGTATACCACGGAAGTTTGTAAGGCCTCATTCATCTCATAGGAATTTTATGCAGGCAGTGATTTAATAGAATAGATTTGAAAGTATGGAAACTATTAGAAGTATCCAGTCCTTCAAGTACCACTTCCCAGTCTATTTCAGATAAAAAACTATTAAAACTGGGAAAATCAAACGAATTAAAGTTAAAAGTAAATCTGCTTTCAGAAGTATCCTGTGCAAAACTATAAAAACTAAAATTAATAACCAAGGGTAGGTGATGCCTGTCCTTGTGAGTGATGGGATTTGTACATTCACTGATTTCACAATTAATATTATCACTAATAAATATGAGATCGAGTAATCTATTTAAAGTATTAACACATTTGTTGATTTGCAATAAATTAAGACTAAGTAAATTGTCAATGAAATATAATTCGTGATTTGCAGACAGATTATTAGGTGTAAGACCAAAATTACAAACATTAGTTGACCAGTCAATATTGCATAAGTTGAAGTCACCAAGCACGCAGAGATGATTATCACTTAGGTTATTAATAACTAGCGAAACTATGTTGTCAGCGTGTGCCTTGTATAGTTCAAATGAACTGCCTGGTGGCACGTATGATGCAAGGAGATATAGGGAGCCTTGTGAATCAGAACCATTAAGGCAAACACAAATTTGGTCGAGCAAAACGTCACCATTACTAAGCGGAAAGAAACAGGAGGATAACTGACGTTTGATCGCAATTAAGACCCCACCGCCACGAAGACAACCAGTAGCGTTAGCATCTCGATCTTTGCGGAATACATTAAAAAGATTAGAGTCGAAGAACTCACTGTCGAAAAAACTTCCATTCAGTCATGTTTCGATGAAAACAAAGACGTCATAATCCAATTGGGAACTGAAGGTGTGAAACAGATCGGCTTTGGTCCTCATCCCAGAAAGGTTTTGGAAATATACCTTTATCTCACTATGACCATTAATTGGAGGCAGAGCACTCACCACATTGTTCAGTGATTGCTAATCGTCGCTTGACACTGGGTCCGAGCTACTTGCTTGCTTGCGAACATTTTTAAACGGTTTAACTTTCACATTTGCTGGCCATAGCAAGGGATCCATAATTGCGTCCAGGAAGGTAGCTGACACGCCAAGCTTAAAATTTATTCTAGAGAGTTTAGTAAAATCCGTATCTTTTTTAACCAGAGGGAAGCAAACAAGTTCATTGCCATCGATTTTCGTATTTTTAACCACATAGGAGATTATATTATCAGCAGTGACATTAGATTTGAATGACGATAGGTGGATCCATTTTTTTCCGGAAACTACATCAAGTTCAGTGTTAGTACTGACTCCGATCACTAGACTACGCGAACTGGTTTGGACTTGGGGGGTTTTCTTTTGATGGACTTGACTTCCCGCGTTATTAGAATCACTGATTTTATCATTGCCTACCACGTCAACGTTAGTACCAGAAGACAGAGATTTAGTGCGTTTTTTGTTTTTACGCGTTTTTCTCTGAACCTGAGTCCACTGTGAGGGAGATTCAATATTATTTGCAGTAGAAGAGCTGTGAGAGAGATGTGTTGAGCATGCTTGAACCAAAGTAGTAACATTCTGCTTAGTGGCACATAGTTGAATTTCACTCACATTGTTATCATTAGAAATTGGGCAACAATCGGTGATAGCAGTAACAATTGGACTCTTGTTGTTGACATCAACATCAGCAGAAGTCATAGCAGCAGCAGAGATCGCAGTATCATTGCAGGTGGCGTCGACAATTGCACAGGCAAGAGATGCGTCATCTGTACTCGACGATGTTGTCTCTGACGTTTTAACTGCAGTAGCGGCGCAAGCAGAACGAATATCTGTAGAACATGTGCATTTGTTTGTATTTAAATCTGAAGCCAGCGAAGCAATGGCCGAGAACAACTCATCTAAACGAAGTTTGTTGTGTAGAGAGCGAATTTCACTTAATATTTCCAATTGGTCAATAAGAAATTTGTTATAATTTTTGAGAGAATTGATCTCAATTAGAGCCAAATCTAAAGCACTTGTTTGCTGAGATGAGTGAGGATGACTTACGTCAACATTGCCAACATAAGAAAGCATAGGTTGACTATTGAAGTTATTTGTTTTATCAGGAATGCATGTTGTTGTAGCATCACTGAGATTAATAGACTTATTGAAATCTATGATAGGTGGCGGTGAGCGCAGAGAGTTACGACGCATGGCAATACACCCATTACATATGAATTGTTTACCCGTTTCAGTCAAGCAATCCAGATCAGCTGGGCGAATCTTGACACACTCCATATGCAAAAGTTCAATGCACTTTGCGCACTGCACTTTTGGTTGCGTTCGCTCTACTCTACAGCCACATATGCACGGCATTTTGAGAGTAACGAAGAATAGTCATAAAGAATTAAAATATGCAGAAGCACTTATGCAAAATTTTTTTATATGAAAGTCAATAAACTTTATAATTTTTGAATATTAAAATATTTATTCAATTATAGTTTTTAAAGGCACTATTAGACATTTTGTTTGGAGATCGCGATATAAATCACAAGTATAGAAATATTTATTTGTTTACATTGATTTCACGAGATAAATGAAATTTACTTAGAGAGCAGTGTAAACACGTCTGCACAGCACGACTCATATCGTACAAACAAATTCTAGAGTCACCCCTGATCTTTATGGCGATATCTCGAAAAGGCGTACATCTATAGAACTTAGGCCCACGCTCTTTTAAAATACTCATTAATAACTTTTATTTGATACACATATCGTACAAAATAAATTCTAGAGTCACCCCTGGTCCACCTTTATGGCGATATCTCGAAAAGACGTCCACCTATAGAACTTAGGCCCACTCCCTTTTAAAATTATCATTAACACATTTCATTTGATACCCATACCGTACAAACAAATTCTCGATTCAGGCCTGGTCCACCTTTATCGCGGTATCCCTAAATGGCGTCCATCTATAGATCTATGGCCCACTTCCTCTTAAAATACTCTTTAATACCTTCCATTTGATACACAGGTCATACAAACACATTCCAGGGTTACCCTAGGTTCTTTTTACAACATGTTGATTTTCCCTTACTTTGTCTCCACAGCTCTCAACTGAGTATGTAATGTTCGGTTACACCCGAACTTAGCCTTCCTTACTTGTTATAGATACAATTTTTATTCAAACTACGTTTTTCTTTTTTTATAACGTTTTATTATAAACATATGTTTGCACGTTAAACTGTATTCAATTGAGTAATATGAGTAAAAATCAGCAATTCAGTAAAAAACAACGACAACAACATTAAATACATACATATCTACATCTAAAAAAAGTCAAATGGAGCGATTTTACCGTGGTGGTCAATAGTGAGGGACGTGGGTACTTTTAACTACCCGTTTTTAATTTTCTGGGTTTGTCTCCCGTATTATTGTCGAGCAATAATCTCCCATCATTTCTTCATTCCAAAAACCTTGGTAACGCTTTTCAAAAATCACGAGGTCTTGGTGAAACCTTTCACCCTTTTTATCTCTTTCAGCACCTAGGTTTGCGGGAAAATTATCCAAATGTGAATGCAAAAAATGCATTGGATATGCTTAAATAAGTTTCTTTAGTATTCTCAGAATGCGCGACTGGTATTGAAGGTAACGAATTTCCTTTATGGAGTAGTGCTGCTTTTAAACTATGCTCTGAACTGTCTATAAACAAGCGCCAATCATCCACTTTATTTTCTAATTTTAGTGCTTCAAATAAACCTTGAACATCATTGCATTAGCAAATATTTCCACTTTTAGTAAAAAAGAAGAGAAAGTCTTGTGTCTATTTCGAAATTTGGAATTACTTGTCGAAGGGCCCAGGCTGTCCCATTGCCGCAATCGAGATCCTAGAACTTCGCTATCAAATTTCGATAATTTCAAATCTCTGGCCAAGTCATTAAGTTCGGCTTGTGATACTCGATGTGGGACCTCTCCTTCTTGTTCACTGTCTGAATTATCTGCTTCGGAGTCACTTTCACTTGAGGCTTCAAAACTTATAGGCGGCCTAGGTATGGGTAAGGTATGGTCATGTAGTTTTGGTTATTTAGCTGATGCCACATTTGGATAACTTATTAATTTCCTCTTTTTCTCGTTTTACCTTTAAGGTCTATCACGCAAAAATAGCACTGGTCGTGGTTAAAGGGTTCAGTCCACATCATTGGAACACCAAACTTCATGTTATGACCCTTACCCGATACCCATCTCATTAAAGTTAATCTACAGGAAGCGCAAATAAAATGAGGTGTCAAAGATTTATCAAGATTTTTTTACACGGAAACCGAAATAATGAAAGTATGCATCTTTGATAGAATTAGTTATTTTCCGAGCTGAGTTTCCGAAAATATAATGTCCACAAATAAAGCAAGAATCATCCGGATTATTTTTACATTTAAAATCTCTTTTGCTTCGTAAACACATCTACCAATACAGTATGTATAAATTTGCACTACAATTTGCAAAACAAAATTTACAACAAACAGTAGTGACAATTAAATACTTGTGTCTTTTTAAATTTATTAGACCCTAAGGTAGATTGATCAAATGAAATGTCTCGCCAATTTTATCAAAGTAATACTAAAATTTTAGGATAGACGCTTGCAAGTTAACGGGGCTATAGTCTCAACAGCACGTCCGATTGTTGTACTGGTATGCTTAAAATTTTCGTAGTTAATATATCTACAACATAGGAGGGCTAATTTTTTTTCGTCCATAGAATTTTTCCGATTTTAAAGTGGTTAAATCTGAAATTTTGTAAAAAATCTCTTTTTTTTTCTCAAAATTGTTTCAACGTTTTTTGGCACAGTGGCCAAACTACTGATGATACTGAAAGGAGGTGAAGGCAAGAAATGTTTACGGGAATTATTATAATGTATAATTCAACAGTTTAAAACGAAAAAATGAAAACTAAAAATGTTTGCCCTACCTATGTAGTACTGTTCTGCAAAAATGGGAATTTTCATATTTTCACCGATATCTCGGAAACTAGATCTGCGACAGGAAAATGGAAGTCATATTCGGAATCAGGAGAAAATTTCACTTTAGGAAAGGCCTATTTTATTCTTGGAGATTTTTTTCTTGTTGTTGTTGTTGTAGCGATTAGTTACTCCCCGAAGGCTTTGGGGAGTGTTATCGATGTGATGGTCCTTTTTCGGATACAGATCCGATACGCTCCGGTAACACAGCACCATTAAGGTGCTGGCCCGACCATCTCGGGAACGATTTATATGGCCACATTAAACCTTCAGGCCATCCCTCCCTCCCCACCCCCAAGTTCCATGAGGAGCTTGGAGTCGCCAGAGCCTCGTCTGTTAGTGAAACGAGATTCGCCGCTCGAAGGTGAGGTTGACAATTGGGTTGGAGAAGCTATATATTGCGCTACACAACCCCTTGAATCCCTCGATTTTTTTTGTCGAGTAGTGTAATGTACAACTATAATTAATTATATATTTTTAATTTATATTATTTTTCTAACATTTTTTTTTTTGCAATTGGCTTTTTCTTTCCGTTTTGCAGAAGTATCCGATGAAAATATATCCACAGTAAATGTACCGAATAGTATACCTTGCGTAGTTGAATTCAATATGGAGACTGGTGAAAAAGTAGGCAAGACAACATTTTTGGCGGACGAGAATTTCTTAAATCAACAAATACAAAAGACGGCATCAATTGGACTATCAAATAAATAAATAATTACTGATATGAGTACAAAATTTATTATTATATACAATTCAAAAATAATTAAGTATATATGTTAATCATATTGCATACGTTCACATAACTTTATAAGAAAATTTGCTAAACGAGACTTTTTAAGTTAATTTAAATTTTGTCTTTAATATAATTTATATATAATAAATTACCGTTTACTAAATATGTATTTATTATCTAAGTACTAGTGAATGCACAATAAATCGTATACATATATAATTTTTATACTAATATGTAACTTAAGAAAATACTCTTTTCATTTGCAAAAAAGATAGTGGGGCAATTCTCTCAGTCTAGGAAGCATATTAAAGGAAGAAAACGATCCACGCTTTCTAGAAGAAATACACAAAACTAAGAGAACGCACCACATACATATGTAATATATTTTCGATCCCCTCCTGCGTTTAACGCCAAAAGGAAAATATAAAATATTGTCACGGATATTAACATCACTAAGTTATACCATCACTAAGGCGAGGCCAAGGCCACGATAAGCAGTATTTACGTCAATAATCAAATCATGTATACACATATATAAGGCAGCCGAAAGATGTCACACACAGATGCATTTACTTATACGCCTATGTATGCGCGAGAGACTGTAAACTACAAACATTCACATCAATAATTCAATCATTATGTGTCTACATAAACGAATAAATAATTGCGTTTACATATATGTACGTATACGAGCAGCGGAGCGGCAATGCACAAACCACAGGCATATATCTTATCTCAGTTGTCACAAGAGAGAGCAATAATTTGTGCACGTAGTTGTGGCTGGCGATTTTATAGCCGAAACTAACTAGTAACTTCTGGAAATCGAAGAGCCTAGAAGTATGCAGCGTAATCTATAAAAGCGGGGCAGGCGAGTAAGAAGTAATTCAGTTTGAGTTGAGCTTTCAATCAGTTTGATTGAGCATGCGAGTAGCAAAGTATAAGTGCTATTGTGAAGTACTTTAATAAAGGCCATTTTTCCATTGTTCAATATTGGAGTTATTTATTCAACAGTTTAGTGATTCGAACTTAGCAGAGGATTGCAAATAAGAGGATTTGCAGTAAATTCGTAACAATATATATTTTATACGTTCATTACAAAATAGCCCGTCACAAAAGTGTGTGTTTTTTATACCTTTCATGAACATGAAATGGTATATTAACTTTGGTCCGATGTTTGTAACGTTGAGAAATATAGAAGATAGACTCACCATTAAGTATACCGAATTGATCTGGGCGACGAACTGAGTTGATATGGAATTTGGCACAAGGGTGTATTTTTATATTATATTAGACATTTGTCGGATCCGGTAGGATTGGACCACTATAACATATATCTCTCATACAACCGATCGTTCAGATAAGACGATTTTGGTCATTCCTGCCGCAATTTAGAAAGTATAAACGTGAAACTCGGGGATATATATTCTAATATATCATAGAAGATATCCTAAAAATCACTTTGATCAGAGCTATATATAGTTATAGCCCATACAACTGATCGTTCAGATAGAAAGATTTTTGGCCATTTCTCCCTTAATTTAGAAAGTATAACCGTGAAACTCGGCGATATATGTTTTAATATATCATAAAAGATTTTCTGAAAAAATCACTTTAATCGGAGCTATATATACTTATATCCCATAAAACCGATCGTTCAGATAGAAAGATTTTTGGCAATTTCTCGGAGCTATATATAATATATATCCCATACAACCGATCGTTCAGATAAGGGGTTTTTTGCCATTTTTTATTTTATATCTTAAAAATCGTTTAGGTATGTACATCTGTTCACTATATATTTCTTATCTTATACATTCGATTATTTGGAGATTACGAACGGGATAAGATTATTGTTCAGCCCCATTCATGAAAGGTATGAAGTCTTCGGCAAAGCCGAAGACAGTCCCGTCCTTACTTGTTTTAATTGAAAACTTAATTTCAAAGTGCTTGTCAAATTTCTAAATTGGCTACTCAAATTCACAAAGGTTTGGGTATAGAAAATGTAGAAACCTCACCAAGGCGAATTCAGTACCAGGTGTTGTTATCCAATCAGCTGATTGCTTCTTCCTTATAATTTTCCATACAAAGCCTTGTACAACAATGTCAGTTAATCGAAATCTATGAAAATTTTCTTTTGACTTGACATTCTTCTGCACGGCGAATTGATTGAATTCGCTTTACCACCACCTGGAATAGATTCGCCGTGAATTCGGCTATATTCGCCTTAAATTTTTGTACCGACAAATGTCTATGTAAAATAGAACAGATCAGATATTGACAGCCATTCATTGTAAATAATCGTAAATAATTGTACACATAAGAGCATTTATTTACGCATTTCGGGAATAAATATGTGTAAACCAATGGTCATCAATCATTGTGTTTTGATTTTATATTCATAAATAAACCTAATACAATTGTTCCAGGTGCAAATTGTGACCCGATAAATGTAGTGCCAAAAGATGGTTGAAGTCGGGATTATGGATTCCTTTTGGACTAATACAATGGGTGTTTGTCTAGTTAGACAAAAAATGTCACGTTTACCATAACTTGCCGACAACAGCGGAGAAGTTGCAGGTCCTGAGCTGTTATTCCCATTTGTTACTTTGGTGCTGACAGAGACGTGGTCATATTTTTATATTGTTGTTCCATATTTGGCAGAAGAGGAATATTAAAGCGCAAGTTCGGTTAAAAACAGAGTGAACCCCGTAGAAGTCCTATTGGTGTAACCATTTCCCATGACATAAGTACATATGAGTGGCCGTCTCTATTATATTAAATGGCAATGGCTGCCTTTATCACACAATCACACCAGAATAGCTCGACTGTTTTGGACGAAGTTTAACTCTAAGTAAACTGAGTATAATGGTCAGTAAATCGATAAATTTATAATTCGTTATACTCCACCTAGGCCAATGATACAATTTCGATAATGATATGACCACGTTGAACCTTCTAGGTCATCAACCCATTTCCGTGACATACTTGGGGTCGCCAGAGCCTCCTTGCTAAATAAACTGGATTCGCACTTGGTAGGTGAGGTTGACAATTGGGTTGGAGAGGCCACATAAGTTGCGCTGGCAGCACCTTGTAAAAGTTGCGCTGCATAACTCCTTGAATCCCTGGGCAGTTATCGTGTGTCCGAACTTCTCTTTCAATTTGTGTTGTGCTACTGTTTTTTTTTTTTATTTATTCTAACAAATTAGCAGGTCCCTAGCTAAATATTTTTCCTAACTCCGAACGGCATCTGAAAAACTTAATGGCAGAAATACACACGATAACACTTTTTCTCTAAATAAAAAAAAACCCAAACATTTTGATGTTGCTTTTCCCGAGATTTGAACAGGACCTTCGGAAATTCTTTGTAGATCGAATTCGAAGAAATGTTGGAAAAATATATGTCCCGCAAATGGATTGCTAATGAATCGAAGAGTAAAGGAAAAAGTAGTAATTTAGTAATCAACAAGGCATTTATTACTAATATTATATATTTAGGCTTAAAATAAATTTTAAGACTAACAAAAGAGCTGCTAAACAAGGCTTTTAGTTATACTAAAGGCATGCAATTTTATTCCCTTAACCAACAATAAATCTTTTTCATAAAGAACTTAACTAAATAACTTAACTAATTAACTAAATATGCAAATACAGATAAACATTTTTCGTTTTAACGGTTTCGACTTTGCAGCATACATTTGAAAAGAGAAAAATTAATGCCAAGATTTCTGGGCATGTTCAAGGCATGGGGACCCTCGCTTATATCGCATTTGCGGTACCATCGCTGCAAAGTCGACAAGTGTGGAAGCGGAAACCCATTTTCAGACAGATGGTGGTATGCCCTTGGCCCCGAAGAGTGCAAGCACACTGCACTGGATATATCCTTATACGTCCACCTTATTTTACTATCTATGAAATCAAATATAATTAATGTTTGCAATTTCTATCATTGAAATATACCTGGGAAAACCCTTTTTTTATTTGTCCTTCCGTGAATATCGTCCTCAATTACTTATCACAGCACTTGCTTCATCAAGCTTGCAATTCCTATTCTCCTACTGTAACGCCTTATTTTCTTTCCTTAGGTTATAGTTTTCAACCTGGCATAGAAATTCAAATACCCTAACGCTACGAATACGAAAAAAATTATACAAATAGGTCCTGCGACTTATGTACATATGTCGTACTAACTTTGTTTGGGTCTCGCAGTCTTTCAGCTGCCCTTCCCTTGATTCCGACAAATGAGATAACGGGCTATATCGAAAAAGATAATGCATTTATTATCAAATCACAATTTTTCAAATTATTTTGCCTCACAATTCAAGTCATATTCACTCGGTTTGGGTTTCGCAGTCTTTTACCTGCACTTTCACCAGTTCCGACAAAGAAATGGTCGAACTATATCAAAATTAAACGGAAATAGATTCTTTGCCAAAATCATATACATATATTTTTCTTTATCTTGGTTGCACGTTATCCTCAGTAATGCATGTATTTATTGCTTGTGTGTTTGGGGGAATTATTTCCGTACTAAATATAGTAAAATATACATGCTAACTTCTAAGAAACCAGAAGTTAAATCACTTGCCCAAATTTTCTGTTTACGTTATTTACAACGGATGGCATACCGTGGTCTTTAGCAACATATGCCGGTTGTAAAAATGGAACAGCTTTTGCCAATAACTTAATTTTTCTGCCTGATCATACCATATCCGAAGGAGAAAAGTGATTGCAGCAAATAAAATCCTTTTCCCCAAACTGCACTCGGCGCAATGTGGACCACAAAAGCCTTTCGACTTCACCAACTGGAACCATAAAAAACGAACATTTTCCGACCGCGTATTTTTTCTTACACACCTCGCACTTTCTCATTATGTTCGTTTTAATATTTTTTTAAAGGGATGTCGAAAAACACACTCAAATTTAATAATTTTTGAATTCAAGTTTGAATTTAAAAAAAAATAATTTAACGTTCTATTATTGACATCCAACTGACATCCTACTGCTCACGGCGAAAAAAAACGAAGAAGAACAAGCAATCAGCTGTTGGGATAACAACACCTGCAAGGCGAATCCATACCAGGTGGTGGCAAAGCGAATTCAACCAATTCGCCGTACAGAAGAATGTCAACTCAAAAGAAAATTTTAATTGATTTCGATTAACTGACATATTAAAGTACATGGCACTGTATGGAATATAATCAAGAAGAAGCAATCAGCTGTTGGGATAACAACACCTGGTAGTGAATTCGCCTTGAACCTTGTTGGTCAGTAAAATGAAATCTTTCTACGTTTTTTATGGATTGAAGACATAGAGAATACCCCTAGTGAATTCTGTCCATTTATTATTCCCTCTATATACAACATCTAATTCTTCCCCTCCCACTACCACTCTCAAAATAAATTTAAAGAACCCCAAATAAAAAAAATATAATTAAATTAAATTAAATAAAACCAAATAAATTTAAATAAATTAAAGTAACATAAAATAAATTAAAATAAAATTAAATTAAGAACAATAAAAAAATAAAACAAACCCAAATGAAATACAATTAAGTAAAGTAATGTTAACTAAATTTAGCAAAATAAAAAAAAAAACAAAATAAAATAAAATTGAATTGAATAAAATAAAACAAACAAATTAAATAGAATAAAATAAAGTATGACAAAATAAAATATACATAAAGAAGGTGTGACTAGGTCTTGACAGGAATTATTAGGTACGGATCACCTCAAGAATAGGCTGCAGATGGAGTGTGTATTATTATTATAAACTAGCAACTAAAACTACCCACACTTTCGCCGTTCGGTCTCACGTTTATTTGTTCTAGTCGGACGTTTCTCCGAGGCAGTACCAGTTATTTTCCTGGCTCTCTGGAACCTTATAATTCGCACGGCAGCGGTACATGGTTAATGACAAATGTGCTGTCACTACATCGTTCCAACGTCAAGAAATGAGAGTCAAGTGGAAAATCACAACTGTTTTGAGTATGTTACATCGTAGAGGCCGAATTTTTCAACTTTTCGACTTAATCATATGTGATGAACATCGCAAACCCGGATTGCCCATTGCATTTCTTGTATGACTGTGATGTCAGCACTTGCTTTTAAGATGTAATCAACCAGTGGGGCACAACCCTTTGAAAGGATTCAGATATTCCATTTACATGTCCTCAAAATTTACTTCCTAAAACGTTTGCGGTGGTCGTCATAAGAGAAAGGAGTTCTTATCCAGGGCTTGTTTCTTGTTGGGGTCTGACAGTCGGCAGTCTAACACCATCGACTTGAACGTCCAATTTTTGCGTCATCTGTTCCTTCCAAGTCGTAAATAAGGTGGCCGCGGATTTGGTCGGTGATAATACCAGGTTGTGTGAGGTAAAGAAAATACAAAGACTGGGGGGATAACTGTTTATTTCAGAAACGAATTCGTCTATTTGAGGGCCAGGTCCTTTTGCAGTGCAGTCGAGGAAATGATAGTAACTCCTTCTGGTGGGGAAGGCAGCTTTGATATGTACAAATTAAACAGAAGTGGAGATAGGAAACCTCCTGCTTAATTTTTATAGATTTTGAGGTTTCCTGTCTAAATTAAACCGACGCTTGCCGACGAATTAGATAATTTTCGGTCCATCTTTTTAGACAAGGTGGAAGGGGTGAACCTTCTCTTACTATATTTATACTTACGCAAATGTCGCTTTGATACTGACACATGTATAAACAGTTTTTCATATCGCATTGAAAATACGAAGCGGTACGAATTGTGTTCGTTTTCAAATCGGTATTTCATATCTCGGGGTTGATTCTGGACAAGTAAGAGTTGAATCTGTTACAGTATCCAGAGCGTAGTTGGGCCAGGGTGACTTGTGTCACCCTTGGTAGTGTGCTTTCTTCTGAAAGGGTATGACATTGCATATTAATAACGGGGTTCACCGGGCGCATCCTGGCAAAAGCGTTTACCGATTCTGTGTGGATTTGGCTAAACGCCTGCTTATGCTTGTCTGGATCAAAGGGCTGTGTTGGCAGGTGCCGTATCTCACCATAGTGCTTATGGATATGTTACTTTAACCCCCGTGGAGGCGGTGCTAGATCAAGCAGTTGTTTGCTAGGATGTCGTGGTTTGTGTCAATTTAGCAAAAACTGCCTGCTCAGCATTTCGTTGTGCGCTTTAATATTGATCTCCTTTGGCCTCACTATGTAGGTGGTGTTCGGGGGTCATAAGGAGGCATTCAGTGGCAATTCTGATTGCAGTATTATGGCAGGCCTGTAGCCTTTTCCAGTACATATGTGTTTTTAAGACCAGGCAACAAAATTGGTGACGTTAGCTTAATAATAGTAATAAACGGAATCATAACAATACCTATAATAATTTTTTTCCTGACGATGTAAAGGGAACTTGCGGTGAGGCATTTCAGCATATACATATGTACATTTTAATAGGCAACTGGGTGTAAAATCAAAACCAAACCTTTTTCAGCACTACATTTCATCCCCAACATTATTTGCCTACCTACCCTACAGAGCGCTTCACCGTTAGCAATGCATATGTAAAAATTCTCTCCTCATGCACAACTAACATAAAAGAGATTCATTCATAAAATCGCCAACAACCAGAATGCAGTAAAAATAACCAAAGCGAGATACATGTGTACATATGTACGTATAGAATTGGGAATAAGGTATCCAAACAAAACAACGCTAAATGTCATAAACAAAGCGCATATAACAAGGAGAAGGAGACGTGTCATGACAACGAAGTGAATAGCAACGACGATGACAGCACCAACATGCGAATCGACTAGGAATGTATCTCACAGATACTAAATAAACCGTAATATTAAGAGATATTTTAGTTAGTTCAGAAAAGTCAAGTTGAATAAGGGTAACGTTGGGCAGTGCGCTGCTGCTCACTGGCGTACAAAAAAAAACAAAAATTTATAAAATAACCAAATCAAAAGTCAAGGGAGCAAGGGTTTCTCGTATTTGATGGTGCAAATTACTCAGAATAAGTGCTAACTAAAAGTGCATACTATAAGTAGCATAAAGATGAAAATAAAAAGTCTGGAATCCAAAAGTACATAAATCTACAGAGTGTAAAATAACATACATATATACATACATACATATGTTCATATTTATAAAAGAAAAATTGACCAAATGGAGGCACATATGCTTTAACCGCAAATTTTTTCGCGAATTCGTTAAGTGTAGCCTTCCCCTCCCCCCCCCCCCCCTCGGCCCCCAAAAGTTTTCAGCAAAATAATTAATGTTATGGTGCATTTGACTGAGTGTATACGCTAAGAAAGGTATTCATTTATTTGAAATTAATATACATACATAAATATTCGACAAAATAAATTGTTTAATTAAAAACTATAAAAAAAATTCCAGTCATTGTGTGTATATACATATGTGTGTACGTACATATGCATGCATACATAAAAAAAATTTATGTCAAAGTAGGTGGTGGTGCATGGCGGTCAGTGGCGGAATTCGCGTTTATCACAAAAGTTTGTATGCATGTATGTGGCAGTGTGCCAAAATTAGCGTTTCAAATGTGCATAACGGCGAAGCATAAATATGTAAATAAGTAAAGTGAAAAATAACAAAAAATGTTTAAATAAGTAATGGACACACTACAACAACATAAAAATAATAATAACGAATAATCATAAAAGTTCAATGCAACTTTCATTAAAATTTCTGACAGCTGGCGTTCTTGGTCCGCCAGTCGCTCGCTCGGTCGGTCTTCCATGCAAACAACAAAGTTCTACTGTTCAGAAATCAAAGCTATAATACACACAAACATATGCACATATATATGCACATTAGGGCCCGGATTAATTGGGAAAAAGACTTCCACAAAAAGTATAGGATATATGTACATAGATAAGATCAAAAGTGGGAAACAATAAACCAAAACAAATTAACAGTTCTATCTTTTCTGTATGAACTATTGCCCCAAATGAAAAGAAAAATTTAATCACTGATTTCAAAAATATTCACGCGTTAGCGTAGTCTTTAGAAGTGGTATATGTTTGTAGATGCACTGCGTCCATGCAAAAACGAAATACCTAACTTGTTAGTGAGGACTTCATCTTTCCTGGGCAGCTCTTCCATACTCGGGGAAAAGAATTTAAACGCGGTAGGTAGTAAGATCGTAAAAGGCTATCATAATACCAAGCAACAATGTCAGTCATCGTATTAGTGACGCTTAAGTCGCTGAAAATGCCCGTCATCGTATTAGTAACACTTAATATGTATTAAATTGCCGTCATCGTATTGGTGACGCTCATAAATAAGGCTAACCAATCCTGGAGTGGTGTTTACTCGAAAGGGAACAGAGTGAACTGCCTCTTTACTTCTTCTAACCTAAGCATAAATAATTTAAAGACTCTTCTGCGGAAGGTTAAAGAAAAAGTTGATCATATCCCAAAATTGTGACCGTTGTTTAAACTGCTGTAACCTGGTGAGAAAACCGAAGATAAAGTAGATGCCTATCGTTTGTTGGTAACAGTTGATAATTGTAAGAGTGGGTTTGTGCTCACTCTTCTTTTTGAAATGTTTGAAACTGCCTTATGTCATATTGACCGACGGTATTTGATCTAGAGTACCTAAAATTGATGAAGATGTATCTGATATAGATGACAACGAAGTAGTTATGCACAGCGAACGGACATTTCAACCATTATGTGTTGGCAGGGTTGAATCGCAGCCCCGTTGTTTATTATTATATCTGTTGCTCAGAACGGGCTATTCACATCCTTTAATACTTGTATTAAAATTGTGGAATTGTATCATGTATCTGATGAGCCCTAGCATTAGAATATATTACAGGGAAATATTTGTGCTTGGAATAGAATAGTAATGGAATGTCAGTATCCCTAAAATGGTGGGAGATGAGGTAGACTCCATACCAAGTGATTGAAACGCCGATTACAAGCTAATTGATCATTCGGCTACGAAGTGTTGAGGTTTCCGACATGGAGCCGATAGTTGGGCCATTGATCATGACATCGTGGGGTTGAGTCTTCCATTGGCAGGTACTCACAGTTAAGCATATTGAATATTACTCGCCTTCTGCCTAATGCAAAGATACGAAAACGTTTTAAAGCACTTTCTACCGAATACTCCAATACTCGTCTGGTGTTCATTTCTATAGTGTGAAAAATACTTTACTTCTCAATTACCCACTCAGTACTCTTTTGATACTTTTTCGTTGGTTTTCTAAGGGAAAATTATGCCAAAAGACGAAGTACTAAACTAAAAAATATATATCGATTGCAAATATATTCATATTTAGGACTCAAAATATATGCTTAGCCCGCCAATTCCCATAGCTATGTTTGCGAAAAATAAAACAATTTATATAACTGAATGAAATAGTTATACATAGTATACCCCAAAAAAAACTTAAAATTTGTATAACTAACCTCCCCTTTTTTAAGGGGGAGGTCACCTACAGGTGACACTGGGCATTGTGTAATATATTTGAACATATTTTTCTTTTATATCTATTGTTCATTGTTTTTTTTATTAAAATATTGATTTATAAACAAGCAAACAATTGAGTGACTTACGGAACTATGCAGTAAACAAAACGCTTCATTGATAATGGAAAATGTACCAACACTTTACGTGAAACCGATATTACACTTCGAACACATTTTCCATGTACGTTGGTGACAATGTCGGCATCGTCGCTGGCAACAGTCCATTTCTTTGTGTTCTTCGGCTTCACCGGCAGACCTTACGTCACTCGTACTATAGTTTCATCAATGAAGATATGTGATGTACCTGCTTTTTCAAAATTCCTACAGAAATTTCCGTTCAATTTTGTGAAATACTCGCGAACTTTCGCAAATTTATCGTTGGGCGGTAAAGACGTACTGTCACAAAGATGAAGATATTGCTGAATCTCGAAAAATCTATTTTGCCGCATGCTTGCAGATACCAGCGTATTGTTGGTGTCACTACTCACTTCCCAGAACAATCTCAAATATTTTGGTCGCAAGTATCCGGTAAGTAGCAATATTGCAATGTATACTCTTACGTCTTCGGATTTTACATTGAGAGTGTGTGTGAATATCAGCATTGTTTTCATCACCATTGTCTTCGTCTGTTAACGCGCCATCATCAGAAGGAAATATAATTATATCGCCTGGGTCTTCTTCGGCATTCAACTCTTCGATAATTTCATCCAAGGTCAATCTACGAGACGAAAACAAGCACTAAAATCTCACTTCCACAAGTACAATAAACAATAAAAAATGGTCATTCAATGCCCAGTGTCACCCCCAGGTGACACCACATATTTTGAGCTATGTAATAAACATAGTATGCACTATTTTTATACCATAATGCATGTATAATATACTTTATTTATTTATTTATCACATGCAATAAGAAAAAAACCAATACTTACGGTCTGGGCATTTTTATATCAATTTATATCGTAACAAATCACAAAAAGCAAGAAAACTCCAAGTTCGCGCGAAACAAGTTAACGGTTTTGACAGATAACGCATTGCTAGTGTTGACATAAATTTTTATTAGAAACTACAAAGAGCCCTCTACATTTCAATAATATTAGGATCACAAACCGAATTTCCAGCTGGTCGAAAAAAATGTTTTAAAATCTGTCACCTACAGGTGACATTGGGAATTGATGGGTTAGACTACATATAGACATATTTGCATTGCAGTAAATCATCAAATTGTGGATAGGTAATTTACCACTGGGGTAATTTGACTCGAAATTCACAAAGTTTACTGCCAATAACACTAGCTTTGATATCAGACTATGCGGGACATCCCTCAATACAAATAAGCCGAACCCTAATTTGCTTACATATTTATGTAGATACAAAAGTAAGCAGCGGAAATCTCATGCTATTATCTAATTCCGCTACTCTAATTGACTAAATTCATAAGTACAATAGCAACAACAAACTAAATACATTTCCAGTGATTAGCAATCAGCACCAAAGATTACAACAACAACTCGGCATATAGAAGTTGTCTAAGCGCCGTTATTTAGTAGACCAATCTAGCTGCCTGAACCAACGCGATAACAAAATATATGACAATTAACTTAAAACTTCTAAATGTGAAAGCCGCTGTTCCACTTGCATCGCCATATAAAGTTTTTGCAGTTTTTAATGTTAATGAAATTTTAGTGTGACGCTCCTGCATAAAATTCGCTACGGAAGCTCACAAACACATTTGAAGTGAGATTCCGGAAAATCGATTTTTCATTGTTTGCTGTCGGTATGCAAACAACTACAATATAATCAACAAGCCCAACAACGAAATAAATGCAATCAAAATGACGAGGATGGGCATTCGAAAATCGCATCGACTTGAAATTTCGGCGTACACGAATTTGTCAAATGATAATAACAACAAAAACCAGCACATGTAAGATAGAATATAGCAAAAATAAAATCAATTAATTTGTTTTTTTACAAAATTCTTTGTTCTATTCATACAAAAACAAATGGTGATTATGTATGTATATTAGAAAAGTTTACATATTGTAATGAATTTAGTGAAATTCCGCTTATTCCAAACCTTCTGCTAACGTTAGAGTCGATAAACTGTTGAATAAATAACTCCAAAAATTCAATAATGCAAAATGGTCTTTATTAGACTACTTTGAAAGTACTTCAAAATAACTCTTACTTCACAACTAATTGCGTGTTTAAATCAAATTGATTCCTGACTACTCAGCTTTCGCTGCTTTTATGCTCTCTGTTGTCTCGTCCACCCATTTCTTCTAAGGTCTAGTATCCTCGCGAACTTCATGCTTGGTTACCAGTCCTATATGTACATTTATGATTGTAGTTTATAGTCTCTCGCATATGCGTGTGTATATGTGAGTACTACTTCCGCTGATGGTGACTATCTCTCTGCTGCCTTGTATGTACATGTGTAAATGATGATTGATTTGTTTACGTACATACGAGTGGCTGCTTAGTATCGGATTAGGGATGCTAGATTTTTATCAAGTTGACAAATATTTCAATTCTGTGCATAGCTTGACAACTCTAAAAAGCTCTACGACCTGTGCTTTTCACCATATTGGGGTGAACTAAATTAGCTAAGCGTGGGGCAGTTGAGGGCGAGCAGTTTAATGCGAGTTATAAGGGACTAATTTGATATACTTGCGTATTTATGAGTCGTGGCACAGTCGATGACGTACCCGACTCACACGTTTGGGGTTGCGGGTTCAAAATCCACTGCAAACAAAAATTTTTTAAATTTATTATTTTATAAATTATTATTTTAATGGACTGTATTTTATTTTCATTTAAATCAACGGTTTAGTGCAACAATCGCGAAATGGAAAAAACGTAAGAGTTAAATATTGTTCTTAACTTTTTGTAACAAATATTTTAAAATCATAGTTTTTTCAAAGAAATCAAAAGTGGAACGTGCTACGCATGAGAAATTGGAGCGATATGTCTCATTTTATGCTTCTAACCCCGAAATTGGAATAGGAAAAAATAATCCGCTGGGTTTTTTGGGGGTCATTTCGGCATGGCTTTGGGGACTCCCTCGGGGCATTTGGGGTTTCCCTCGGGGTCATTTAGGGGTCATTCCGGGGCGGGTTTGGGGACTCCCTCGCGGTCATTTGGGGGACATTGCGGGATTGTTTTGGGGTCCCCATCGGGTGCATTTGTGGGTCGTTCCGGGATCTTTTTGGGGACTCTCGGGATAATTTGGGTGTCTTCCGGGATGATTTTGGGGACTCCATCGGGGTCATTTAGGGGTCGTTCCGGGATCTTTATGGGGACTCCCTCGGGGTCTTTCCGGGGTGGTTTTGGCGACTCCCTCGGGGTCTTCCCAGGGTGAATTGGGGTCGTGCCGGGATGTTTTTAGGGACTCCTTCGGGGTCATTTGGAGAATTCTGGGATGGTTTTGGGGACTCCCTCGGGGTCACTTGGGGGTCATTCCGGGATCCATTTGACTCCCTCGGGGTCATTTGGGGGTCATTCCGGGATGGTTTTGGGGACTCCATCGGGTCTTGCCGGGATCATTTAGGGGTCCCCAAAACCATTCCGGAATGACCTCGGGAGAGTCCCCAAAAAGATACCGGAACGACCCCTAAATGACGCCGGGAGGACCAGATGGAGTCCCAAAAACCATCCCGGAATGTCCCCCAAATGCCCCCGAGGGAGTCCCCAAAACCGGTCCGGAATGATCCCCAAATGACCCCGCGGGAGTCCCCAAATCCATGCCAAAATTACCCTTAAACGACCCCGAGAGAGTCCCCAAAACCGTCCTGAAATTACCCCCAAAATTCCCAGAGGATCTTCCCACAATAATAGCAAAAGTAATAAATCTTCCATTTTCTCTCGATCGCACAATAACAGAATTCTAATTTAAGTTTATCCGTATAAATTAAATTATCAAGAGCGTTTGACTTATTGACAATTTGTCAGCGAAAAGGCTTTTTATTTTTTACATAGAATAGCAATTACTTGATAAATTATCAAACTTGACAAGTAAGCAAGATGGTGAATTTGTCAAGTGCACAGAATAGGGCTGTTAGTGATGTGAATATTCGACACAATATTTTAAACAAGTTTGTAGTAAAGTGAGTGGATCACAACTTATTTTCTACTGGGGTAGTCGGTGACCATTGTTCTACCCTATGTTTGAAAAGTGGACTTCCTTTTCCTATATATATAACTCTCTATAGTTATCATCGAATGGAGAACAACTTTACTACTTTTTCTTCCATTTCTCCTTCATATTCCTGTCCTTTCCTTATTCCCTGTATCTCATCTCCCTTCTCATTCTAATTCTCTCTCTATCTCACTCCCAAACCCATTCCCAATCTCATTCCCATTCGCGCATTTACTTTCGGGCACGCCCTTCAAAAAAACTACGGAGGCATTGAAAATAAAATTTTTGTTTCATTCACACTCCCACCACTGCCCCCACTGCCACGGCCTCTACCTCTTTCACCTAAATTACCTCATACACGTAATCTATATACCCAATATTGGATACCTCCTTCAAGCAATTACGGAGATATTCCGAATATGCATTTCTGTTCAACTCCCACTCTCACCCATACTCCCACTTCCACGCCCTCGACCTCTCCCATCTTAATTACCTTATATATAGAATATTATTATTAGAGAATCCACATACATATATACCAAATATTGCATACCCCCTTTAAATAACTATGGATATATAGTAAATTTGAATACATATTTGTTTCACACGCACTCTAATACCCCCTAATACTCGTACTTCCTCCCTCCCATTACCTATTCCACCACAATAACCTCATATATAGAATTTAAAAAAAATATATATAAAGCGTTATAACCTCCGAAGATATCTAAGGCCGAGCTTCTCTTCCAATTTGCGTCGTGCTCCTCTTGATTTTTACTACAAATTGGCCGGACGCGACCTATATGTTTTATGCCGACTCACGGCATCTGCAAGGCAGATAAGTTTTCACTGCGAGCTTTTCATGGCAAAATACACTCGGAGCGCTTGCCAAACACTGCCGAGGGGCGACCCCGCTTAGAACAAAATTTCTTCTAATTGAAAAATTTATATCGAATTTATATACCTTGACATAGCGAATTACATTTTTTGTTTCACTTCTACTCCCACTTTCATTCCCGCTTTCACGGCTCCTATCTCTCCAACATTAAAAATCTCATATGCGTGGCAGCGTCTGTACACCTCTAGGTGCGGCTGCAAGCGGGCGTCTGTCTTGGAGCAAGCGGCTCGCTATACAAACGTGCCAAGTAATATTTTCACCCCCGCTGAGCGGGTTGTGCGCTGGGCTTGGGACCCGCCACGTAAAAACATACTCCAATGAAATATAACAACAAGCCTCAGATAAATACACTCTCTATTGATGACGACCATGGCAAACGTTTGAAGGACAATGAATTGAGGGCATGCACCTGAAACGTCCGCTGCCTGAATGGGATTGGTGCAGATGCCCGGCTGGTTGATGTCCTCGTCAAAGCAAAATCTGACATCACCGCAATCCAAGAAATGCGTTGGACGAAGCAAGGAAGAAAGAAGATCAAAAATTGTGACATATATTGGAGTGGCCATGCGAATAAGCGCAGTTTCGGCGTCGGATTCGTGGTGGGAGAGAGACTTTGTCGCCAAGTGCTAGCGTTCACGCCTGTGGACGAGCGTCTCGCCGCTATCCGAATAAAAACAAAATTTTTTAATATATCATTCATCTGCGCCCATGCGCCGACAGAGGAGAAAGACGATGAGGTGAAAGACACTTTCTATGAACAATTAGAACGCACATACGAGCGCTGCCCCGTCATGATATAAAAGTCGTGCTTGGCGACTTTAACGCCAGGGTGGGCAAAAAAGGTGTTTTTGGCCCTACAGTCGGAAAGTTCAGCCTACACAATGAAACTTCTCCTAACGGACTGAGGCTGATTGACTTTGCCGGTGCTCGAAACATGGTCATATCCAGCACGTGGTTCATGCATAAAAAGATACATCAAGCTACATGGCTGTCTCCTGATCGAAATACTCGCAATCAGATCGATCACGTTGTGATAGACGGACGGCATTCCTCCAGTGTTTTAAATGTGCGCACGATCCGAGGACCTAACATCGACTCGGACCATTATCTCGTTGCAGCCAAAATACGCACCCGCCTCAACGCGGCTAAAATCAAGGAACAAAAAACACAAGGAAAGCTAGACGTCGAAAAGCTTCAATCACAACAGACTGCCAATGATTTCGCAACTCGACTCTCACACCTGCTCTCTGAGAGCACAACTCATCCTGAAGGAATACAGGAGAAGTGGGAGCATATCTCCAAAGCACTTCGTACTGCCGCCGAGGAAAAAATTGGTTACCGGCGGCCACGAAAAAACAACTGGTATGATGAAGAATGCCGCGTTGCAACCGAAATAAAAGACGCTGCCTACAGGGCTACGTTAAAAGCGAGCGCGACAAGAGGAGTGTGTGAACGCTATCGTGAGTTGAAAAGGGAAGCGAGACGCCTTTCCGGGAAGAAAAAAGCAGAAGCAGAAAGGCGTGAGTGCGAGGAGCTAGAGCTGCTAGCCACCAGGAGTAACGCCCGAAAATTCTACCAAAAAATACGGCGACAGACGGGAGGTTTTAAGATCGGGGCAAACTCCTGTAGGAATGAAAACGGCGACCTTGTAACTGATGTCCAGAGAGTGCTTAGATTATGGAGGGAATACTTCTCTGCTCTCCTAAATGGAGGCAGCAATTCACCGCGCAAAGATGAAGAACCCGATCCCGCAATCGATGATGATGGAATATATGTCCTCCCGCCCGATTATGACGAAGTTAGAATAGCAATAACCAGATTGAAAAACAACAAGGGCGTGGGCGCAGATGGATTGCCTGCGGAGCTATTCAAGTTCGGCGGCGAGGAGTTGGTAAGGCGCATGCAGCAGCTTCTTAGCAAAATATGGGCGGACGAAAGCATGCCCGACAGTTGGAATCTAAGTGTTCTTTGCCCAGTCCACAAGAAGGGGGATACTGCAAAATGCACCAACTATCGTGGAATCAGCCTTCTTAATATCGCATATAAGGTCCTTTCAAGTGTATTGTGCGAAAGATTGAAGCCCACCGTAAACTGGCTGATTGGACCTTATCAGTGCGGCTTCAGACCTGGTAAATCTACCATCGACCAGATTTTCACAATGCGCCAAATCTTGGAAAAAACCCGTGAAAAGAGAATCGACACACATCACCTCTTCGTCGACTTTAAAGCCGCCTTCGACAGCACGAAAAGGAGCTGCCTATATACCGCTATGTCTGAATTTGGTTTCCCCGCAAAACGTATACGGCTGTGCAAAATGACGTCGAGCAACACCATCAGCTCAGTCAGAATTGGGAAGGACCTCTCCGAGCCGTTCGAAACTAAACGAGGTTTCAGGCAGGGTGACCCCTTATCGTGCGATTTCTTTAATTTGATGCTGGAGAAAATTATACTAGCTGCAGAACTTAACCGCACTGGAACAATATACTATAAAAGCGTGCAATTACTGGCATATGCTGATGACATTGATATCATCGGCCTAAACACCCGCGCTGTTAGTTCTGCTTACTCCAAACTGGAAAAAGAAGCGGTAAATATGGGTTTGATGGTGAATGAGGACAAAACGAAGTACCTGCTGTCATTGAGCAAAGAGTCAGCGCATATGCGCCTTGGCAACCACGCTACTGTTGGCAGCCATAATTTCGAAATAGTAAAAGACTTCGTTTATTTGGGAACCAGCATCAACACTAGCAACAACTTCAGCACTGAAATCCAGCGAAGAATCAGTCTTGCCAATAAATGCTACTTTGGACTTGGCAATTGAAAAGTAAAGTCCTCTCTCGGCCAACGAAAATCATACTCTACAAGTCACTTATCGTACCCGTCCTGCTATATGGGGCAGAAGCATGGACCATGACAACAGCAGATGAAGCGGCTTTGGGAGTATTCGAGAGAAAAGTTCTTCGAAAGATTTATGGACCTCTACGCGTTGGCGATGGCGAGTACCGAAGAAGATTTAATGATGAGATGTACGAGCTATACGCAGGCATCAACATAGTCCAGCGAATTAAAACGCAGCGGCTGCGCTGGCTAGGCCATGTTATGCGAATGAAAGATGATGCTCCGGCCAAGAAAGTGTTTCTATCGGAACCCACCTATGGAAGCAGAGGTAGAGGGCGGCCCACTCCGTTGGAAGGGCCAGGTGGAAAACGATTTAAACTCCCTTGGTGTGACCAATTGGCGCCGGTTGGCGGAGCGAAGGAGCGACTGGCGCGCCTTGTTGGACGGCTAGAACCGTTTAGACGGTTAAGCGCCAATTAAGTAAGTAAGTAAGGAATATATATACCAAATATAGCAAACTCGCACTCATTCCCACCTCCACGTTCACTCTAGCTTTAAAAGGTAGGTGAGGTTGACAATTGTGTTGGAGAAGCTTCGTATATATTGCGCTGGCAACCCTTTGAAAGGGTTGCGCTACACAACCTTTTTAATAATTTTAGTCGCCTCTTACGACACGCATACCTGCCGGGGGTATATTCTAAGCCCCCTAAATCGCTGAGATAGAAAGCTTTAAGGGGCCTGTTTAGTTTTTTCTATATGCTGCTGAGTTGAAATTGAAGTGAAGACGCTACATGGAGTCCTCCGACAATATTTATTCCAGATGCTGGCTTAATAAATGCACTATACAATAAAATCAGATTTTTGATGTGAAACATCTATAGGCGCACGTAAAATCGACTTCTGGCATGGCGATGCGTCCCTTTCAACTCGCCCGACCATAAAATGTTGTGTAATTCAAATGTTCTTTGGCTAATCGAAGTCTCTGTTATAAATGCGTTCTAGTCAACAACGGTACTTTTCTCGGACTGAATCTACTCCCACGGGTCCTATCAGGGTCATGTGGGGGCCATTTCAGAACGATGTGGAGGACCTTCTTGGAGTCCTTCCTAGGTCATTTGGGTGTAATTTCTGGATGAATTTCAGGATCATTTTGGGGGTAATTTCTGGATGAGATAATTTTGGGGCTTTCTCGGGGTCTTCCCGCATTCATTTGGAGGTCATTTTGGGAAGGGAAGTTCCTCGGGATCCCCCGGGGTCATTTGGGAATCACTTCGAAAAAAAATCGCCATATTTTATTTTTTCATTACGCAATCTGTTCTTTTCTGCATATTAATTTTAGAAAATAATATCGATGTTTCACATCAACCAGGTGTCCTGTAACTCCTCACAATCTTTTTTTCTGGGTATTGAATCAAGCCAATTTTTTTTTTAAGATTGAGCCATGTGCAAAAACGCAGGTACTTTGTTTTTCGAAGCTTGCATTCAAAATATAGTCATGAGCTTTTTGAGATCGAAATTGAACCTTTTTTAAGCATCATAATGAATACCTCTAATATAATTTTGACCGGAAATTTCAATCATGTTACTCATACGCATCGACGTCCAAGTATTAGCATGATTCTCGCCTTGATAATTCGATAGATTAATAATTTCTTCGAACTAATAATCCATATATGAATTAGAGGTTTACGCCGGCCACTTTATCGGCGGCGGTGGCGTAGGCTCTGGCGTGGCCGGCGCGCCTACAAAGTGATCGGCGTAAACCTCTGAATTGAATAGCTGGATTTCAGAGTATCATATTGCCCACAACTAATGAATATGGAAACATACTGCTGACGCAATGTTATTTTTGACTATCTGGAACAATATCATTAACTTGCGGATAAGTATCTGGGAGTCTTGTAAAGCGGAAATTAAAAAAAAAATAATATTTAGAAAGATTTTGTTTATATGTATTTAAAGAAGTCGACGTTTCAGCCATTTCGGAAAGATCCGCGGTTTTTGCCTCAAAATCTCGTGGATCGTTCAAAAAAAGTTCGGCAGTAGCTCCTTGCGAAGAGAGGGAGAAATACTTAAAATGGTCACACTTTTGTAGCGTAGTTTCACCGAAGGAGATGTTCTGGGCTAACTATAATACCCGACGTCGCCACGATTTCTTTAAATCATTTATGGCTACATGCTGGTCACGCACAAATGCGACTTACGGTAGCTATCAATTATCTACTAACAATCATGGCGGCCACCGTGGTGTGATGGTAGCGTGCTCCGCCTACCACACCACCAAAATTTTAGAAATAAGGTTTTTCAATTAGAAGAAAATTTTTCTAAGCGGGGTCGCCCTCGGCAGTGTTTGGCAAGCGCTCCGGGTGTACTTCTGCCATGAAAAGCTCTCAGTGAAAACTCATCTGCCTTGCAGAAGCCGTTCGGAGTCGGCATAAAACATGTAGGTCCCGTCCGGCCAATTTGTAGGGAAAATCAAGAGGAGCACGACGCAAATTAGAAGAGAAGCTCGGCCTTAGATCTCTTTGGAGGTTATCGCGCCTTACATTTAGTTTTGTTTTTTAATCATGACTCTCGTGGCACAGTTTTAACGATTAACATCAATGCTGGCTTATTGTTGATCGTGCCAAAGGGCGCCTTCAGTTTTTACGGCTGTTTTTAAGAGCTACAATTCCCGACGTGCGAACAGTAGCAATCCCGACCACCAGTCGCTACAACGCATCCTGGCCCTTATACCATATGCCAGCACAGAAGCTATAGGACTGCGACTTCGAACTCAGACCTTCGTCGACGTCACTTTCCTCGAATCTCTAAGTGTAACTCCGAAGACATTTTGACGGATGCTATTGTAGCGCTATGCTTCCGAGTTACACAAAAAAAAAAAACATCTTACAACGTTAGGGAGTAACTATTCGGTCAATGATGCCGCCCTCGAAATCATAAGCAGTCGAAATCATAAGCAGTCTAAGTGGATATCATTACGTAACTCATGGGTGAAAATCGTATAATCTTTGGCGCATCTATATAATTTAAACTTTACAAGGACCGTGGATAAAAGTTTAGAAATGTAGACCAAAATTTGTAGACGTTTGTGTTCGATACATTGACCACAATAGTCTTAATTTCCGGCCTTATGATATAAGAGCTCATTATGGATGACCGCCTTCAGTTTTCAGACAACTTCGACTATCCCCTACGTTAGGGTAGCAGAACACCCGTTAATTTGGTCGACTGTCTTGAGAAAGCTTTTGCTTCACCACTTTGAGTGTTCTTGCGTAGGACAAAGCCTAACCTGGTTAAAAAATGTGCCTACGTATTCACATTTGTCACGTGTAGGTCGTATTTAAACATGTTTGATAGGCTATATCCAATGTGATTCACTCCAAGGGACTAGTGGGGATAGGGCCGCCAACTTTAGGAAATGCCAAACCGGGAGACTTGGGTGTTGAATGATGAAGTGTGAAAGTCAAAATTAAGATTTCAGGCGCTATTTTATAGTTAAGTAAATAAAGTGATTTTTCAAACCTTTCTCATACGTGTTGAAGATATATGTATGCAACTTAAGTGTGAGCTGAGAATCATTTCAAAGGAGAGTTTAAACCACTGGAGCCTACTAATAGATTTTGAATCACTGATTTCGCTTATTCTTTCAGCCAATCGGGATATAAAATTCCGGACCTTTTTCGTGTAACTTGCTTTTTTAACAACTTGAGGACAATTGAAAATATGTTCGACTTGGGCCATTTTATTTAAATTCATTGTACTTTATTAGTTTTTTGAAAAAATTATGCGAAGTGAGCATTTAAATTTATTATATAACTTTTCTTTAAGTGTTTTGTTTTAATAACTTGGTGAGTTCGGTGATACGAAATCCGTGTTAAGCTGGCATTCAAATCGCCTGTTTTCTCAAATAACTTTTGAACGGTGTTAAATTTCGCAATTGGATTTTTATAACTGGCAGTGATGCGCATCCCTCGATACCCGTTTCGACCATATCGGACCAATTTTCGAGATTAACAATAAATGGCCTAGACAGTCTTAAAAGAGTAGAAAATATAGTAACGCACCGAACGCCGCCACCGCCGCCGCCGCGCCGATATGTTTGACATTCGGCGGTGGCGTGTGAAAAACGTCTCAAATCGATGGCGGCGGCGGCAGTTATCGACGGCGTATATCTCTAATTTGAATCACGATGGTATTTTGATTTTGAACTTTTCCTTATTAAAACAAGTTTTTAATGCGAGATATACAATATTACATATAATTTTGCTATATTTATGAATATATATTAACAAACGTCGCATGTGTGCTACCATGGGCATATGTTCGTATGTCGGTATATATTCATATATCTGTATAAATGCATGCTCTGCGGTTATCTTGTGTTAGACCGGAACTCTTAAGTCCGATTAGAGGAATCTTGAGTTTGAGTGCAAATAGCACTTAACTGTCTTATTAATAGCCCAACAGCTTAAAAAATGTTGTTACTGTAGGGTACACACAAAAAAGGTTTGGTGTATAAGCCGCACTTTGTGGTGTTGTTCTATATGAAAACCAAGATAGTGTGGATTTCATCCTCAAGGAGTGCTGAAAAAGAGCTATCTAAAAATAGAACCCTAATTCTAATAATAATAACTCCCGAACCCATTACCACTCCAATTACTACTCCCACTCCTACTAATACTTCCAATTTCACTCCCATTCCTACTCTCATAACCACTCCTACTCCCATTACCACTCCCACTCTCAGTTCCACTCTCACTTCCTCTACCTCTCTCACTTCAATTTCCTCATATATGGACCCTCCATACCAAATATGGAATGGCTGATTCACCTCACCGGTCGATTTCAATATCTGTATTTCTATAAACCACTATGAAACTATATGACACTAGCACAAGTACAATTTTTAAAATCGCATACATATGTATAATCACCGAGACACAATGAAGTTTTTTATTGTGTTGTTAATTTGAAGGAACTTCAGCCTTGGCAATTGAAGTTTGTGTCGCCTTGGCTATTCACATACAAAATTTGCGAATCAATGTTATCAACATTCTCACTATACCAGAAATATACTTCCGAACATATTGTTACGAATATTAGCGGAACTAAGGGGTGCTGCCATCTCTAAGCCGATGCTAATCAGCGCCTTGCATGCACATCCATAGATCAATCATTATCATGAACGAATCAATCATTATGTCTACACATATGTAGGTACACGCAGCTGAGAGCAACGTACAAGCACATGCAGATATCTTATCTGAAATGCTCCTAATGGTATGCAATTGTGATTGTAGAAGTGTCGCTCACACATACAAGCGCATGGGGTATGAGAGAAGCTATAAGAGTTATACATCTGTGGTTGTAGCTGAGAAGTTTATATCCAACTAAATAATTCTGGAGGCGCCTAGAGGATGGCACGAGGAGATCACAGAGTATAAAAGCATCAGCTATGGGAAGTTTCAATTAAGACGCTATCTAGCGAGCAATAGGAGCATTATTTTGAAAATCAGTTTCATTTGAGCTATCAATCAGTTTGGTTATTAAGCAAGCTATTCGTTGCAAGGTATAAGTGTTATTGTGAAGTACTTTAATAAAAGCCATATTTCCATTATTCAATATTGGAGTTATTTATTCAACAATTTAGCGATACGAACGTTAGCAGAAGATTGCAAGTAAGAGGATTTGAAGTAAATTCGTTACAATATGTTGTGTCCGATTCCATTGTTCAATTGCAGTTTTTAACGGTGAAATATTTTAGAAAAGTTACCAACGAGTGGCAAAAATAATTTCACTTGCAATCTTCTCATAATGCATAAGATTGAGTTAAATGCATCTATATGAAAAACTGCTTATGTAACGGGGCTTTAAGATATAGAGAGATAATTGCAACGTTCCCCTGCCCGATATTATTCCTCTCTGTGATGTATCTACTTTCGTAGTAAACAGTTGCTCTTGTTATACTGTGGCTTCTGAAAAAAACATATTTGTAAATTCCTGGCTCTCTCTCCTCCTCTCCATGTTGGTTTCCCCACCATATCTTCCACCTTTCACTTTCTGGATGTTTCTCTCTTTTACTTCCACTTAATTCCTCAACCTCCCTGTCACAAACACATGTACAGAAGAATATGTGTACAATAAGATTGTTATGACATATTTTTTACAAATTTTTAATTTCGAATAAAAATTTCGACAAAATATCGCAATCATATCATTTATTCCATATATATTCTATTAGTTAAATTTCGGTGCAGATAATATCAATAAAATATATATAAATTTTCAGTGGTATACAAATATCTTCAATAATTTATTTGTTTTCAAGAAATATTAATAAAACATACAGATATATTTATACATATGTATGTATGTATGTATATATGTATGTAATTAGATGCATTTCTAAAAAGTACTTTTATTTTAAAACAAACGTTAATATCTCCGTATTTACAAATATACTTTGTCTATAAATATAAGCACTCATCAAAATTGTAGTAGCTATAATACATACTGTAAGTAAAATATATATGTACATACATATATATACTAAAAACTTTCAGAACAGCGTAAACATTTTTAACAGCTTGTCGTGACACTTTGATTAGCAGTAGCTAAAGATGAACTTGCTAATGACCAGTTTAAATGAGATTCTTGAGTTAACTGCTCAGTAGAAGGGGAAATCCACGACACCTTCGACTAAGAAAACAGTAGTTTTTTTTAACTTTGAAGAGTTTCTGAGTATTTTTGCTGTGGAACTTCTTAATTGAAAAACAAATAAATATGTAAATAAATAAAAGGCGTGATAACCTCCGACAAGATTTTAGTCGAGCTTCCCTTTCAAATTGGCGTCGTACTTCTTTAGTTTTTACTATAAATTGGTGGGATGACTTACATGTTTTACGCTGACTCCGAGCGGCATCTAAGTTCTCACTGATGAGCTCTTCATGGCAGAAATATACTCGCAGCGTTAAGGCGATCACTGCCTGTGGGCGACGCCGCTAAGGAACACTTTTTTCTAATTGGAAACAATTTTTATAAATTTTGATGGGTCTTTGTAGGGACTTGAACACAGGACCTTCGGTGTGGTAGGCGGAGCACGCTAAATTTGTGTGTTAGGGTTAGGCGAATGTAATGGAGAGAAAACATAAAACTTTGCAATTCTTGAGTGTTGTGGTAAAAATAAGGCCCTAAATTAGATACATTTACTAAAAAAATAACTTAAAGTAATGGGAAACTATTTTTTTATAAAAAATGTACCATCGCGGCAGTAAGTAATTGTCAATGTGTTGGTTAAATTTGTTTTTCATCTTCTTTTGACAATCCCTATACCAGTGAAATGAAAAAAATATAATCAGTTGTTGAGATGAGCCAACCATATAATTGAGCCATGCCCCAGCAACTGAACACGTACTATATTACTGTTGATATTATAATTAAAATTTATACGATACAAAAGGTGGCAGCATGGTGACATACCAACAAACATAAATAAAAGTTCCATGTACTTTGTTTTTATAAATTCGATGGACAAATGTCAAAATCGTACTACGCCGGAAGTTGATGTATCAAATAATAAATAAATTTTATAAGCAGCTGTTCCGTGCTGCCGCCTTGCATCGTTCCGGCATGAATTCAATTATTCGAATTTATTTGTCAGGCAAACTTCAAAATATTTTAAACGCTATCAGCTTTTGACTGAAAGAATAGTTCGAGTTTACTCCATATTGTTACAAATAATCGCACATTTAAAATTTCGCAATAACAAATCAATCATCTCTTTGTCTTTCTTTTCTTGCATCTAAAAATATTTGTTCATCAGAATGCTGCAGCGACACGAATGATCTTTGAATTGGATATAGTAATTGCAGCTAGAAGCAGGAGGAACTGGAAAGCCCACTGCTGCAAAAATGAGAGGTGAGTGTAAAGATTTGAAAATTTTCATTTGTTATGATTTTGTTTTTTTAACATTAATTTGCATTAAAAATAGGTTAAGAGGAATGATTTCCAAATTGACCGTACGATTTGCTATCGATAAAAGCGTTTATCTAGGAGTTACTGATTTTTTATTGACGAGTTGTCGGTTTGTTATCGAAAATTTATCGAATTTATTGACGCATATATGACACTACTTTATTTTTGCTTAGATTCCAACCAAAAAAAACTGACGAAACTTTATCGGAACATCTAAACACAAAAACAATTTCTATCATGAAAAAGCGAGACCACTATTCCCCCAAAATTAGTGAGTTTGACATGTTTTTATTTATGTTTTACATTTTGTTTTTACATTAACACTTTTAGCAATAAAAACAATGCAAATAACATGCGAAATTTATTTCAGTCTCTAATGGTTCACATTTTTTCACAAGAAAGTTGATTTTAATTGTGTTTTTATGCACCAAATTTTCAAACTAAAAATAAAATTTTCATGTGTCAGAAAAAAATAATGAAAAAACGGCCGAATGTCAAAAAAACCTATCGAAATACAAACTGGCTCGTTGTTTTTTAGATTGTATTTTCCTTGTATTTCGTTAGTTTTTTGAAATATAGTTCACACACTTACACCAGTACTGAAGCCGTATTGGGAAGGAGTGCGACAAAAAATTGAAGATAAAATACAAAAAAACAAGTAAGAACGGGACTGTCTTCGGCTGTGCCGAAAATTTCATACCTTTCATGAATGGGGCTGAACAATAATCTTATCCCGTTCGTAATCTCCGAATAATCGGATGTATAAGATAAGAAATATATAGTGAACAGATCTACATACCTTAAAGATTTTTAAGATAAATATAAAATAAAAAACGGGTAGGTACTTTGTGTGAGGATGCAAAGTTTCAGGTTTTTTGTGGTCTGCGTGTAAAAACTATGACTACGAATCACATATTTCAAAAATATATGACGAAAACGTAACTATTTGATGAAATTTGATGAATTTTGAAGATTCTAGCCGTAAAAAAGGGGTCAAAATGACAGTTTATATGAAGTATATAATATATATACGACCGATCTCTATGATTTTTTCAGACAACAATATATGCTATATATGTAAGCATTTTGTGAAATTTGAAGCTTCTAACTGTTAAAACGGGGCAGAAATTGCGCAAAGTTTCTTATCTGAACAATCGGTTGTATAAGATATATACTATGTGTACCACCGATCTCAATGATTTTTTCAGACATCAATATATGCTATACACGTAAGCAGTTGGTGAAATTTGAAATTTCTAGCTGTTAAAATGGGGCCGAAATCGTAAAAAAAATATATATATACTATATATATATACTATATATACCATCATATATATATTATATATATCACCGATCTCTATGATTTTTTGACACAACAATACATACTATATACGTAGCAATCGGTGAAATTTGAAGCTTATAACTGTTAAAATGGGGAAGAAATTGCGCAAAGTTTCTTATCTGAACAATCGGTTGTATGGGATATATACTATATATACCACCGGTATCTATGATTTTCTCAGACAACAATATATGCTATACACGTAAGCATTTGGTGAAATTTGAACATATCTAAACGATTTTTAAGATAAATATAAAATAAAAAATAGGTAGGTAATCTGTGTGAGGATGCAAAGCTTCACGTTTTTTGTGGTCTGCATGTAAAAACTATGGCTACGAATCACGTATTTCAAAAATATATGACGTAAACGTAACTATTTGAAGAAAATTTGATGAATCTTGAAGCTTCTAGCCGTAAAAAAGGGGTCAATATGACAGTTTATATGAAGTATATAATATATATACCACCGATCTCTATGATTTTTTCAGACAACAATATATGCTATATACGAAAGCATTTTGTGAAATTTGAAGCTTCTAACTGTTAAAACGGGGCAGAAATTGCGCAAAGTTTCTTATCTGAACAATCGGTTGTATGAGATATATACTATGTATATCACCGATCTCAATGATTTTTTCAGACATCAATATATGCTATACACGTAAGCAGTTGGTGAAATTTGAAGCTTCTAGCTGTTAAAATGGGGTAGAAATTGCGAAAAGTTTCTTATCTGAACAATCGGTTGTATGAGATATATACTATATATAGAACCGATCTCTATGATTTTTTCAGACAACAATATATGCTATATACCTAAGCAATCAGTGAAATTTGAAGCTTATAGCTGTTAAAATGGGGTAGAAATTGCGAAAAGTTTCTTATCTGAACAATCGGTTGTATGAGATATATACTATATATACAACCGATCTCTATGATTTTTTCAGACAACAATATATGCTATATACGTAAGCAATCGGTGAAATTTGAAGCTTATAACTGTTAAAATGGGGTAGAAATTGCGAAAAGTTTCTTATCTGAACAATCGGTTGTATGAGATATATACTATATATACAACCGATCTCTATGATTTTTTCAGACAACAATATATGCTATATAAGTAAATATTCGGTGAAATTTGAAGCTTCTAGCTGTTAAAATGGGGCTAAAATTTGCGAAAATATATATATACTATATATATATACTATATATACCACCATATATATACTATATATACCACCATATATATACTATATATACGACCGATCTCATAAATTTTTTCAGGCAACAATATGTTCAATATACGAAAGTATATGGTGAAGTTTGAAGCTTCAATCTGTTAAATTGGGTAAGATATTACAAAAATCCTCTTTTTCTGAAAAATCGGTTGTATGGAGGATATATGCTATAGTGGTCCGATCCGGTCGGTTCCGACAAATGTCTAATCGGACACCCAAATACACCTGCTCACCAAATTTTATCAAGATATCTCAAAAATTGAGGGACTAGTTTGCATACAAACAGACAGACGGACAGACGGACATGGCTAAAACAACTCAGCTCTTCAACCTGATTATTTCGGTATACTTAATGGTGGGTCTATCTATTTTCCTTTAAGGACTTACAATTTTCGGTTTCGTGACGAAATTAATATACCATTTCATTTTCATGAAAGGTATAAAAACAGGTAGGTACTTTGTGTGAGGATGCAAAGTTTCAGGTTTTTTGTGGTCTGCGTGTAAAAACTATGACTACGAATCACGTATTTCAAAAATATATGACGAAAACGTAACTATTTGATGAAATTTGATGAATTTTGAAGATTCTAGCCGTAAAAAAGGGGTCAAAATGACAGTTTATATGAAGTATATAATATATATACGACCGATCTCTATGATTTTTTCAGACAACAATATATGCTATATACGTAAGCATTTTGTGAAATTTGAAGCTTCTAGCTGTTAAAATGGGGTAGAAATTGCGAAAAGTTTCTTATCTGAACAATCGGTTTTATGAGATATATACTATATATAGAACCGATCTCTATGATTTTTTCAGACAACAATATATGCTATATACGTAAGCAATCGGTGAAATTTGAAGCTTATAGCTGTTAAAATGGAGTAGAAATTGCGAAAAGTTTCTTATCTGAACAATCGGTTGTATGAGATATATACTATATATACAACCGATCTCTATGATTTTTTCAGACAACAACATATGCTATATAAGTAAATATTCGGTGAAATTTTAAGCTTCTAGCTGTTAAAATGGGGCTAAAATTTGCGAAAATATATATATATATATACTATATATATATACTATATATACCACCATATATATACTATATATACCACCGATCTTTATGATTTTTTCAGACAACAACATATGCTATATACGTAAGCATTCGCTGAAATTTGAAGCCTCTAGCTCTTAAAATAGGGCAGTAATTACGAAAAGTTCCTTATCTGAACAGTCGGTTGTGGGGGATATATACTATATATACGACCGATCTCATAAATTTTTTCAGGCAACAATATGTTCAATATACGAAAGTATATGGTGAAGTTTGAAGCTTCAATCTGTTAAATTGGGTAAGATATTACAAAAATCCTCTTTTTCTGAAAAATCGGTTGTATGGAGGATATATGCTATAGTGGTCCGATCCGGTCGGTTCCGACAAATGTCTAATCGGACACCCAAATACACCTGCTCACCAAATTTTATCAAGATATCTCAAAAATTGAGGGACTAGTTTGCATACAAACAGACAGACGGACAGACGGACAGACGGACAGACGGACATGGCTAAAACAACTCAGCTCTTCAACCTGATTATTTCGGTATACTTAATGGTGGGTCTATCTATTTTCCTTTAAGGACTTACAATTTTCGGTTTCGTGACGAAATTAATATACCATTTCATTTTCATGAAAGGTATAGAAATACACGATAACAAAGAAGTGTCATATAGGCATTAGGAAGTGCTATCGATATGTAACTAAATATGCATCGAAAAATTATCGATTTATTATTAAAGAGATTGATATGGCAGCGAAAAATATTCACTTTATTATCGAAAAATAAAAATAAAGTGGTCGAAAAATTATCGAAATTATATCGATATGTTATCAAAAAGGTATCGATTTCTTATTAAAAATTTATTGATTATTTATAGAAAAATTGGCGAGATAAAACTTCACTATAACAAGCCGATGACTTGGCGACAACAAACCGATAATTAGACGATAGTCTATTCATTTTGTTTTGTGTATTTTCCGATGGATGGTTGTTGTAATATAGAACGATTTTCCGCCATGCCTGGTCAAATTTGGTTTGGTCGTTCGAAAAGCGACACAACGCCGAAACCGGCTTGTCTCCAAACCAAATTTGACAAGGGCTTACCATAAATTGTTCCATAATTCAACTCTCGACGGTAGTCATTCGCTGTTGACAATAAGCCTGTAACGCTTCATTTCTGGTAAAATTGCCTCTCTTGTAGTTTAACTTCAGCTCCTTGGCGAGCTGTAGTTAACTTCAAAACTTTAGTTTTCTAGTTTCCGAGTACTTGATATACATTCATTTTTTATTGATTAATTGTTGCTCTTTTTTTAAATTGCGGCGGCCACCGTGGTGTGATGGTAGCGTGCTCCGCCTATCACACCGTATGCCCTTGGTTCAACTCCCGGGCAAAGCAACATCAAAATTTTAGAAATAAGGTTTTTCAATTAGAAGAAAATTTTTCTAAGCGGGGTCGCCCCTCGGCAGTGTTTGGCAAGCGCTCCGGGTGTATTTCTGCCATGAAAAGCTCTCAGTGAAAACTCATCTGCCTTGCAGATGCCGTTCGGAGTCGGCATAAAACATGTAGGTCCCGTCCGGCCAATTTGTAGGGAAAATCAAGAGGAGCACGACGCAAATTGGAAGAGAAGCTCGGCCTTAGATCTCTTCGGAGGTTATCGCGCCTTACATTTATTTATATTTTTTTTTTTTTAAATTGATGTCGATAAGCACAAAGTCAAACACAAAGGTGTCCCAGTTTACCCTACCCCATATGTGAATAATAAGCCTCCCAATATATGTGACCTGGAATCATTAAAGGGACCTATTGTGCGAAAATACCGTTGTTCACTTTTTGAGTGATTCTTATAGCAAATTTAACGCTCTTTCCAATGGAACAGTTTTCTATATCGGAGTTTTTTTTTTCTTATTAATGCATTGTCATCGGGTTCTGAACTATATTCCAAGATTCAAGACTGTAGCTTATCGGAGAGTTACTTAAACTTTAATTACAAAATTCATTCACAACGGCCGGCCGCCACACAGAGTCAAGCTAAATAAAAACTTTAAACGCGTTTTTCTCGAAAACTTGTTTTCGCACAATAGGTCCTTATAATAATAGGTCACATATAAAAATTTTCGAAGATGCGCTTCACTCATGATTTTATATATTTTTCTCTTAATTCTATTCCCCTCACAGTTCGAAAAATACCGATACCGCTGCCGAACACAGGATTCATGCATCGTAAAAGGAATACGTACTACATACGTGCCATAATTTGTGTTGCATTTATTGTATTTGTTTTAATGCAGCTGCACGTTTTCAATTACAGTAAGTATGATTTGAAATGGGTTACAAACTATTACAATAAAAATTTAAATTGGAATACATATTTATTTCTATTTCTAATACGCATCATCAGCTGATTCCCATGAAATATCTATGTTGAGTGAACCAGCCAATGATTCGATCGATGCGATGCTCGCAATGGTGCCATCTGTTCTCCATAAGTTTTTAACGCCTAAATCTAGAAATCATACAATAGCGGCGCATTGTAAGCAAACACATTAGGGGGACTCATGTAACCGTATAAATGCCTTATAAAGTGTGTAAACGTATAAATTTATCTAGTTTACGCACGAGCTGTCAAATTTTGTATGAAAAATCATTTACACAATTTGTATAAATTTACGCGCACATTTCATTGTGTAAATCCGGTAAACTCAAAGGAATGCAACCTTGCAGACATTACAGACGGCATTTTCATCAAAAATCTCCAACATCAGCAAGTAAAGGCGTTTTAGTTTTGATTTTTCACTTAGTCTTGGCATTTTTTAATTTGTATAACAATCAAAAAATGTTGTTCGGCAATAAAACAGCTGATAAACAATCAAGTTTATCAAGAGTATTACTAGGTGCGTTCATATAACAGCGTGTGTAAATGGATATAATTTTACACCTTATAAGTTTATATGCTATCATGAGTCCCCCTATTTTATTTTAATTTACTTACTTACTTTTCATTATTCAATATTTTTTATTTTGCGCACACAAATTTAGTGTTACATAACAACTCCAGTACTGGTAAATATAATGCCTCATATACGGATTATTATCATCCGCCAAATATATCGGAAATAAAACAACAAATCGCCAAATATAACGAACTACAAATAGTTTTAAACGAGGACACATTTGGCCCATTGCAAAATGATTCTGTGATAATTGTAGTACAGGTAAGTTGTTTATTTGATGCTCCAACAGGCCGATTTTCTGTCATACCTTGTCGAACTTTGTATTGAAGACAAACAGGTTTGTGCATTAAGCCATCTTTAGTGATACTTTTCGATCGCAATAACAAAACCTATTTACTTCTAAACTAAATTTTACATGGTTGTTTACGGTTCTATTGTAAGTCAAATGTCGGGGTTAAAGTCAAAGGTGGTCGGAAATCAGATTCAGCAGTTTATGATAACCGAAAATGAATGTTCCCCAGCAAACAGTAATAAAACAGTCAGGGTCCTTCACATACAATCAAAAGGCCGACGTCTGAACGTACTCGAAAACATGGAAATCTACAAACAGAAAACATTCGACTATAGAATAATAAACGAACAGATAAACACAATTGCTGACACAATATTTGAGCCTTTTAAACTTGTTTACACGATACAAAGTAATCACACAGGTACAACAGACAAACACACAACAACAAATAAACGCACCAAACCAACAAAGAAGGTCAAACGACTAGAATTACTAACTTTTACCTGCCTCAGCCAGCCAAACAAATCGATTAGTAAAAACCACCCTCTTCTGAATGAACACACAGCACATACACTTAAATATACAAAAACATCCATTTTGACAATACCTGCTCATGTACCTACAACCTATAAATACAAGACAAACGACAACAATAGATCAGAACGAAAATCGACACTGATGATCGCACAACGCCGAAACTGGTTTTCTCGAAAGCAAATTTGAAAACGGATGACGGAAAATCGTTCCAATATACAACCGAAGCCTTGCGCTGTACCCCACACTACCTTTCCATAACATTTGCAGCACGAGTAATCCCAATGGACTTAGTCTAAGGGCATTACTTGCTATATAAAAGCCAAAGTAAGTCTAGACGGTTAGGCGCTAATTTTGATGAGGATGACAGAGATGATATAGGGACTAAAAGAGAACCAGCTTCATGGCCACGACACCGATGTGCCCTTGTAAAGAACCCACCTGTGTTTCCAGAAATTCCCCCTTGACAGTAATTACCAGGTCATCATCATAGGCCATCACATCTCAATCTATATCCTTTGGGTCGTGAAGCTGGTCGTTCCCAGCTACGATTCAAAGAAGGGAAGAAAGCACACCCCGAGAGGCATATTCTTTTTCACCTCTCTCCGGGGATATGGCCTGTCCCACTCCGCTGTAAACGTTCTGTCACTCAGCAATCTGCTGATAAATTCTACTAGATTCGATTCGACTCCCAGTGCTACTAGGGCCCGTTCAATAGCATAGTAGTATAGGTAGTACATCGTCGAAGTCTTTTTCTATGCCAATAAAAGCATTTGTGTTCGTTGGCCCCTTTATCAGTTTCCTACAGAATGAAGTGCCGTTGGTGTAGACCTTCCACTACAGTAGGCATGTTAAAATGCCAAAAAATGCTCTATAGGGATACTCTTCCTGACGTAATACTCTAACGGGCGTTCCAGCTTGATTGATCTAAAATCCCCTGGAGAGACGCAAGAGATTTTCCCTGCTTTGTGTTGTCATAAATAGAAGCCAGCAGGAAGCCGCCAAAAATATTTGAAGCAACGCAGGAACTATATCATCCAGCCTTCAGAGGATGCATGGGATTTTATAGTGCAGACCCTTTACGGGTTGCCCGCTCAATATATAGCTCCTTCAACCCAGTTGTCGTCAACTTCACCTTGTTAAAAATAGGAGTTTCTTACACATATATGGCAGTCGAGGCTCTGGCATCCCTCACAGAAGGAGGGGAGTAGGACATCCTAGATTGTTTATTTACAACATGGACGTCCCAACTGTCGACCATTTTGAACATCCACGTCGATGGCACTACGATACCGACTCTCCTACACCCCAAAATCTTGGGTGTGACGTTTGATCAGGATCTACATTTTGGTGAGCACGCAGCCGCAATTGTTCCGAGAATTCAGAGCCGTAAAAAAATCCTCAAATCTATCGCTGGCAGTACCTGGGGAAAAGATAAAGAAACGCTCATGACTACATACAAAGCAATTAGCCAGCCGATTACGTGCTACGCGTCACCCATATGGTCGCCAAGCCTAAAAATTACCCACTGGAGGAAGCTACAGGCCTGCCAAAATACTGCTCTCAGAATTGCCACGGGCTGTCTTCTTATGTCCCCAGAACACCATCTGCATAATGAGGCGAGAATACTCCCCATCCCCCATACCCAGAAACCTGAGCATCCCAACAGACATCTGATTGATGAACCAGCACCGTCTAAGGGCTTAAGGAGTCATCTCCGTAAGCACTTTGAGGAAATACGGCACCTGAGAACCCAGGCGTATGAAGCGAAAAAACACAAGCAGGTCCTTGGTGAACTCCATAAACAGGCGTCGGACCTTTATGCCGGGAATTGCTCGGTGAATACAGTACTCAATGAAACGTATCCAAAACTCGCGGAAGAGGAACGCATACTCCCCAGAGAAACGCGTGTCTCTCTTGCTCAACTTCGTTCTGGATACTGTAACAGGTTAAACTCTTACCTATCCAGAATCAACCCCGACATACAAAATGTATGCCCCGCTTGCAATATGTCCCCACATGACACCAACCATCTCTTTAATTGTAATGTGGAACAAACGCCTCTAACACCCCTTTCCTTATGGTCCACCCCTGCTGAAACAGCAAGTTTCCTTGGACTCCCGTTAGAGGATATTGATGCCAATTTGTGATCGGTCGCGGCTGTTAGGTGGGGCGAAGCATTGCTACAACAACAACAACAACATCCTAGAAGATTAACGTGGTCATATTAAATCATGCCCCATTTTTTTTCGTAGATTTTCCGAGAGGTTGGATAAACGATGTATATCGGAACGATTTTGCGTCATCCCTTGTCAAATTTGGTTTGGAGACAAACCGGGTTCGGCGTTGCGCCATCATCAGTGTAATTTTTCGTTGAAGCTGATTATAAACCGATAACCCGACGACATACGATGCATTTTGTCTCTTTCCAAATTTAGTTTGGTCATTCGAAAAATGACACTTATGATGGCGCAACGACGAAACCTGTTTGTCTTCAAACCAAATTTGACAATGGATGACGGAAAATCGTTCAAAGATACATCACTCCACAAAACCTTCGGAGAGTGTCTTCATCGCTTCAAGTAGAAGACTAAGCAGAATCCCTTATGCCTCATGAACTCATTACACATTTCCAGAAACTTTCCTCATTTTGTGCAGCCTACAGGAAGCTCTGAGTTCGCAACTGTCCACCATGGCGGGTTTCCCCTACCCCCCATTAGTTTTCAATGGGTAGTTCCTCCAGCCAACAACTATACATTTCCAATTTTATTTGTCTAGAATTGCTTAAAATATTTTCTTGGAACGTGGCTCGTCAAAGGCGATATTACGGAGGCCGATCCCTAGAAACAAGCTTCAGTTCCAAAATCGATATGCAGTAACAAAGCTGGGGTTATCTCCTTTTATACAGATACATAAAATCTTGTTTAAAATAAAGGCAAAAATGAATCTTAAGTATTTCTCTGATACATTGTGACTTACGAACCTAAAATATCCATTTTGAAAGGTTGAAAATGAAAACGAATGATTAGTTGCATAAAGTACCTACTTTCTTACTATTTTTTTCAACTCAGGTGCATACACGTATAACCTATCTACGCCATTTGATCGTTAGCCTGGCACAGGCTAAAGATATATCCAAGACTTTATTGATATTCTCGCATGATTATTACGATGATGATATCAACGATTTGGTGCAAACAATCGATTTTTGTAAGGTCATACAGGTACTCGAACATATTTAATTCTATATAAGAAGCAAAGAATTTTTCACGTTATTTCCCCAACAGATATTTTATCCTTACTCGATACAAACACATCCAAATGAATTTCCTGGTGTTGATCCCAATGATTGTCCGCGTGATATGAAAAAAGATCAGTGAGTTTCGAGTATTTTTCTTTCTTAAGAGATAAACATTTTTATTTTTTTTTATTTTTATAATTTTCTTAGTTATTTTATACCATTCTTTATCAACAGAGCAATAATACGTAAATGCAATAATGCATTGTATCCCGATCTATATGGACACTATAGAGAAGCAAAATTTACACAAACAAAACATCATTGGTGGTGGAAAGCGAATCGTGTATTCGATCAATTGGATGTGACCCGTTATCACACTGGTGAGTTTTGATTCAAATTTAACTAGAACATGTTTAATAAAAAAAATATATGTATATTAACAATCGCTCATTGCTCTGTGAAAATCGTATTCTAGGGATCAAAATAAGAAACTTTACCGAAGGAACCGTACCTCTAAAACGAATTCTTATGTCACCCCCTTTGGGCCGAACTTTTGGGTAGGGGCAATTTCAATTCTACCTGCTGTGTCTTGTGGTGGCTTAAAAAACACAACACAAGCAATTTTACGATCTGCAATTGTATCACAGTGATACCTTCATTTTTTAAAACGGTTGAATAAAAAACCCACACAACTATGTTTACGACATGCAAATGCATCACAGTGATGCCTTGGTTTTAAAAGGGGGTTGTAAAAACGCTAATTTCTAATAATTTTTTTTAATTTCTTTTCTATTACTAAGTTTAATTCATTTTTTCATTTACATATGTTCTGACTAAATAAATTTCTAAAGAGAAAAATAAACTTCAAAAAGAAACAAGTAAGGAAGACTAAGTTCGGGTGTAACCGAACATTGCATACTCAGTTGAGAGCTATGGAGACAAAATAAGGGAAAATCACCACGTAGGAAAATGAACCTAGGGTAATGTGTTGTTTGTACGATATGGGTATCAAAAGAAAGGTGTTAATGAATTTTTAAAAGAGCGTTGGCCTCAGTTCTATAGGTGGACGCATTTTCAAAATATCGCATTAAGGTGGACCAGGGGTGACTCTAGAATTTGTTTGTACGATATGGCTATCAAATGAAAGGTTTTAATGAGTATTTTAAAAGGGAGTGGGCCTTAGTTCTATAGGCGGACGGCTTTTCGAGATATCGCCATAAAGGTGGACCAGGGGTGACTCTGGAATTTGTTTGTACGATATGGGTATCATATGAAAGGTGTTAATGAGTATTTTAAAAGGGAGTGGGCCTTAGTTCTATAGGTGGACGCATTTTCGAGATATCGCCATAAAGGTGGACCAGGGGTGACTCTAGAATTTGTTTGTACGACATGGGTATCAAATGAAAGGTGTTAATGAGTATTTTAAAAGGGAGTGGGCCTTAGTTATATGGGTGGACGCCTTTTCGAGATATCGCCATAAAGGTGGACCAGGGGTGACTCTAGAATTTGTTTGTACGATATGGGTATCAAATGAAAGGTGTTAATGAGTATTTTAAAAGGGAGTGGGCCTTAGTTCTATAGGTGGACGCATTTTCGAGATATCGCCATAAAGGTGGACCAGGGGTGACTCTAGAATTTGTTTGTACGACATGGGTATCAAATGAAAGGTGTTAATGAGTATTTTAAAAGGGAGTGGGCCTTAGCTTTATAGATGGACGCCTTTTCGAGATATCGCCTTAAAGGTGGACCAGGGATGACTCTAGAATGCGTTTATACAATATGGGTATCAAACGAAAGGTGTTAATGAGTATTTTAAAAGGGAGTGGGCCTTAGTTCTATGGGTGGACGCCCTTTCGAGATATCGCCATAAAGGTGGGCCAGGGGTGACTCTAGAATTTTTGTGTACGATATGGGTATCAAATGAAAAGGTGTTAATGAGTATTTTAAAAGGGTGTGGGCCTTAGTTCTATAGGTGGACGCCTTTTCGAGATATCGCCATAAAGGTGGACCAGGGGTGACTCTAGAATTTGTTTGTACGATATGGGTATCAAATGAAAGGTGTTAATGAGCATTTTAAAAGGGAGTGTGCCTTAGTTCTATAGGTGGACGCCTTTTCGGGATATCGTTATAAAGGTGGTCCAGGGGTGACTCTAGAATGCATTTGTACAATATGGGTGTCAAACGCAAGGTGCTAATGAGTGTTTTAAAAGGGAGTGGGCCTTAGATCTATGGGTGGGACACCTTTTCGATATATCGCCATAAAGGTGGACCAGGGGTGACTCTATAATTTGTTTGTACAATATGGGTGTCAAATTATAGGTATTAATAAGAATTTTAAAAGGGAGTTGTGGTAGTTGTATATGTGAAGGCGTTTTCGAGATTTCGACCAAAATGTGGACCAGGGTGACCCAGAACATCATCTGTCGGGTACCGCTAATTTATTTATATATGTAATACCACGAACAGTATTCCTGCCATGATTCCATGGGCGCCCTGCAGAACTTTTTCATTTTCTTCTACTTAATATGGTAGGTGTCACACCCGTTTTACAAAGTTTTTTTCTAGTCATATTTTGCGTCAATAAACCAATGCAATTACCATGTTTCATCCCTTTTTTCGTATTTGGTATATAATTATGGCATTTTTTTCATTTTTCGTAATTTTCGAAATCGAAAATGTGGGCGTGGTCATAGTCGGATTTCGGCCATTTTTTATACCAATACAAAGTGTGTTCAGATAATTATGTGAACTGAGTTTAGTAAAGATATATCAATTTTTGCTCAAGTTATCGTGTTAACGGCCGAGCGGAAGGACAGATGATCTACTGTGTATAAAAACTGGGCGTGGCTTCAACCGATTTCGCCCTTTTTCACAGAAAACAGTTATTGTTCTAGAATCTAAGCGCCTACCAACTTTCACAAGGATTGGTAAATATTTGTTCGACTTATGGCATTAAATGTATCCTAGACAAATCAAATGAAAAAGGGCGGAGCCACGCCCATTTTGAAATTTTCTTTTGTTTTTGTATTTTGTTGCACCATATCATTACTGGAATTGAATGTTGACATAATTTACTTATATACTGTAAAGATATTAAATTTTTTGTAAAAATTTCACTTTAAAAAAATTTTTTTTTAAAGTGGGCGTGGTCGTTCTCCGATTTTGCTAATTTTTATTAGGCATACATATAGTAATAGGAGTAACGTTCCTGCCAAATTTCATCATGATATCTTCAACTACTGCCAAATTACAGCTTGCAAAACTTCTAAATTACCTTCTTTTAAAAGTGGGCGGTGCCACGCCCATTGTCCAAAATTTTACTTATTTTCTATTCTGCGTCATAAGTTCAACCCACCTACCAAGTTTCATCGCTTTATCCGTCTTTGGTAATGAATTATCGCACTTTTTCAATTTTTCGAAATTTTCGATATCGAAAAAGTGCGCGTGGTTATAGTCCGATATCGTTCATTTTAAATACCGATCTGAGATGAGTGCCCAGGAACCTACATACCAAATTTCGTCAAGATACCTCAAAATTTGCTCAAGTTATCGTGTTAACGGACGGACGGACATGGCCCAATCAAATTTTTTTTCGATACTGATGATTTTGATATATGGAAGTCTATATCTATATCGATTCCTTTATACGTGTACAACCAACCGTTATCCAATCAAAGTACCCCAGCGGATTAGGGGATCAGAATATACCCGCGGTAGGTATGCCTGTCGTAAGAGGCGACTAAAATACCAGATTCAAGGGGCTGTGTAGCGCAACCCTTCAGGTTGCCAGCGCAATATATAGCTTCTCCAAACCCAATTGTCAACCTCACCTATCTGCGGCGAATCCTGTTTCACTAACAGACGAGGCTCTGGCGACCCCAAGCTCCTCATGGAACTTGGGGGTTGAGAGGGGAGAATGGCCTGAAGGTTTAATGTGGCCACATAAATCGTTCCCGAGATGGTCGGGTTAGCACCTTGATGGTGCTGTGGTACCGGAGCGTACCGGATCTGTATCCGGCAAAGGACCATCACATCGATAACACTCCCCAAAGCCTTCGGGTTGCTCCCCTCTATCGCTACAACAACAACAACAAAACATCCAATCAAAGTTATTATACTCTGTGAGCTCTGCTCAACTGAGTATAAAAACATGGGCATTTCAAAGTGGGATTTTTAAAAAATTTGCAAGTTCGACCAAAGGGGGGACATCAGAATTCGTTTTAGAGGTATGGTTCCTTCAGCAAAGTTTCTTATTTTGATCCCTAGAATATGATTTTCACAGAGCAATGGGCGATTTTTTTGCCTCCCCACAAATCGACCCGGCCTAATGTATATAGTATAAAGTTAAAGCTAAGGATCCGCATAAAAAGAAAAGCAAAAAGTCCATACAAAATCGCTCAAGAAAAATTAAGTTTGTCAAGTACTGTCCATTCCTCTCAAGAAAACTCATACGCTTTCTGCTACTTTTTTTTTAGTTTTTTTTGGAGCCCTGGTCTCACCAACAAATATATGTTCGTCTCATTATTTCTAAAGCAACTACCACGTAAGAATACAGCCGGGACCCCCAGCGGGCCGCGGTAGGTATGCATGACGTAAGAGGCGACTAAAATACCAGATTCAAGCGGTTGTGTAGCGCAACCCTTTCAGGTTGCCAGCGCAATATATAGCTTCTCCAAACCCAATTGTCAACCTCACCTATCCGTGGCGAATCCTGTTTCATTAATAGCCGAGGCTCTGGCGACCTCGAACTCCTCATGGATCTAGGCGGTGGGAGGATGGTATGGCCAAGAAGGTCGCATGTGTTCATAACAAATCGTTGCGGAGATGGTCGGGCTTGGTACCGAAACTTACCGCATCTAAATTCGGCAAAGGACCATTAATATCGATAACACTCCCCAAGGCCATCGAAGATTGTCCTTATCGCTACAACAATAACAAAACAGTCGGCTAAATGCCAGGGATAACAGAAAACTGTATTTATGAGTTTTTTTGAATGAAATTTGCAATTCTATTTGAGCATTTCAGCGGTCAAGCGCGGCAGCCACACCTTAAGAAAACGACCAAGAAAAATTTCTACGTATTTCTTTTGTGAAAAAAATAGTAGCCAACTAATTTTGTCATTTTCTTTATCTCTCTGTTCTCTGTGAAGCGGCGCCACTGTGTAAGACACGAAAATCAGATTCAGCAATGCATCAGAAGAGAATTTATTAAAATTAACATATACGAATTGAAAATTCACTTAAGTTAAAGAGAATATCTTAAACAAGATAAAAAGAAAACTTGTGCTGAAATATAATTGCGAGTTCCATTGAAGAACTCATAGAAACAGTTTTTTGTTATCCCTGGTATTTAACCGCCTGTGTTCTGACAAGGTCGTTGCTCAAGATATAATGAGTCGCACATATATTTCTTAGCGGAACCAGAGCTTCTCTGTGAAAGTTTGATAAAAAATCTTTAGAAAAAGGTAGGAGAAAGCGTATGCGTGTTCTTGAGAGATGGATACTACTTGGCAAACGTAATTTTTCTTAAGTATTTCTTCATTGTTTTTTGTGTGGAATTTTTCATTTCTTGCGATGTGGATACCGCGCTTTAAAAAACACGGCTGCTGTGAATTGTGCAAAATACGAATAGCAGGCCCATTGTGTATTTTATTCACAATGGGCAGGTCAATTAAAACAAATAGTGACAATTGTTTCCGAGTCGCCAGAAATACAAATATATTCACACCAATTCTAAATATTCTCGCGGAAATTTGTTCTCGCGGATTTTTTTATTCCCGCGGAAAAATTCCTCCAATTCTTTTCTCCTAGGGAGAAGAATAATTGGGGAATAGGAATTTCGAATTTTCGAAGTCAGCTGTTTTGTCAATTGAAATTTCGTTGCGCATTTCTTATTTTGTTTAAAAAATAGAAAAGTTTATTTATTGTTGCGAATTTGTTTGAAATTAAGAAATAAAACATAAACAATGCATAGTATTGCATTTCATGTGGTATTCACTGAAATGAGTAATGAATTGGTGCCACAGCAACATCAACAGTGGAGCATAAGAAGAAGAAGAGGGCGGGATAACACAAATCCGCCGGAGTTGCCTGCTTTCATTCAGCAAAACTATTTTCTGACGGCCAAGTCGAGTTGAATTAGTCTTTCATCATATGCCAAAATCTATCTAAGCCTTCTTAAAAATCCTTTCGCAATTTCTGGATGGCTGCATCAAATATACGAAGAGCTCTTCCGTTACTTATAATATACTTTTCGACTTAAAATAAAGAATATTATGGTTGTTGTTGTATTAACAGTGAGGATATTGTGGTAGAATGTAAATACATATTTTAGCACAAATTTGTACAATTAAGTGTTCTTTCTTAAAAGAACCAATTTCCTTTAACTATTTTTATACATTCCCTTTAATTTAACTAGTGAAAAAACTCCTATGAAATGGCAGAGAAATCTCCCTCTCCCTCACATTCATAATACCTACTTTTCTCCCATAACCGGTTTCCACTTTTCGAACATTGTTCAGAATACGAGGAAAGGGAGAAGTGAAAAAACTCACAAGGAATTTTTATTTAGAATACGAGGAATGGAAGAAAGGAAAAAACTCGCACGGAATTTTCGTTTAGAATCTATCTTATCTAGTGATATTCAGCCCAATTCTAAACGAAAATTCCGTGCGAGTTTTTTCCTTTCTCCCATTCCTCGTATTCTAAATAAAAATTCCTTGTGAGTTTTTTCACTTCTCCCTTTCCTCGTATTCTGAACAATGTTCGAAAAAGCGGAAACCGGTTATGGGAGAAAAGTAGGTATTATGAATGTGAGGGAGAGGGAGATTTCTCTGCCATTTCATAGGAGTTGTTTCACTAGTTAAATTAAAGGGAATGTATAAAAATAGTTAAAGGAAATTGGTTCTTTTAAGAAAGAACACTTAATTGTACAAATTTGTGCTAAAATATGTATTTACATTCTACCACAATATTCTCACTGTTAGTACAAAAACAACAACCACAATATTCTTTATTTTTAGTCGAAAAGTATATTATAAGCAACAGAAGAGCTCTTCGTATATTTGATGCAGCCATCCAGAAATTGCGAAAGGATTTTTAAGAAGGCTTAGATAGATTTTGGCATATGATGAAAGACTAATTCAACTCGACTTGGCCGTCAGAAAATAGTTTTGCTGAATGAAAGCAGGCAACTCCGGCGGATTTGTGTTATCCCGCCCTCTTCTTCTTCTTATGCTCCACTGTTGATGTTGCTGTGGCACCAATTCATTACTCATTTCAGTGAATACCACATGAAATGCAATACTATGCATTGTTTATGTTTTATTTCTTAATTTCAAACAAATTCGCAACAATAAATAAACTTTTCTATTTTTTAAACAAAATAAGAAATGCGCAACGAAATTTCAATTGACAAAACAGCTGACTTCGAAAATTCGAAATTCCTATTCCCCAATTATTCTTCTCCCTAGGAGAAAAGAATTGGAGGAATTTTTCCGCGAGAACAAAATTCCGCGAGAATATTTAGAATTGGTGTGTTATTTGTTCAAATTTGTGCTAAAATATGTATTTACATTCTACCACAATATTCTCACTGTTAATACAACAACAACAAAAACCACATATTATTAATTAGAACACGTGAATCTCCGTTGACAGTCGTACTTCAAGTGACTTTTTATTAATTAGTATATATATATATATAGACGTATGGTTATTTAATACAAATGAGTTATTTTGATATTGCCAGATTTAAAAATAAATTAACACCCCCACTTATCAAAATAGCTGCAAAGTTTAGCGTTAAATTCAATAGTTTTATTTTATATTGGTGTAACTCCTAACATTTTCATAAATTTGTAATGCTTCGTTGGCGTAAGGCCCTTTGTCAACAAATCAGCAGGCATTTCGTTAGTTGATACATATTTAAGTGAAACCATTTGGTTTTTAACAACATCTCTTATGTAGTGGTGACGAACATCTATATGTTTAGTTCTATTATGCGACTGATGATTTGTTGCAAGTTTTAATGCACTTTGGTTGTCACAATATATAGGTATCATATAAAATTGTTTAGTGATATCATAAAGTAAATTTCTTAAGTAAACAGCTTCTCTAGATGCGTCTGAGAGAGCTACGTACTCTGCTTCAGTACTGGATAAAGAGACTGTTTTCTGCTTTCTACTTTGCCAAGAAATAGCAGAACCAAACATCGTAAAGCAGTAGCCAGTATATGACTTTCTGTCTGTACTATCGCTCGCCCAGTCAGCATCAACAAAACCTGTCAACATTTCATTAAATTCTTTAGTATATATTAAGCAGTAACCTTTCGTTTTTTGTAAGTATTTCAAAATTCTTTTCGCATAAACATAATGGATTTTTTTGTAACAATTATTAAATTGGCTAAGATAGCTTACTGCGTATGCAATGTCTGGTCTTGTTATAACGGCTAGATACATCAAAGAGCCGACAAAATTTTTGAAATGGAACATTATCGCAAGTAGTTTTAGATTGATCAAAAGTGAGTTTACATTCAATAGGTGTATCGATTGGCTTACAACTTGACATATTAAATTTACATAATAATTGTTCGATATATTCTTGTTGATCTATAGTTATTTGGCTGCAATTTTCATTCAGTTGAATCCTCATACCCAAATAGCGTTTTACAAGTCCTAGATCTTTTATTTTAAATTGTGAGTTTAACACATTTTTCAACATTTCTGTTTCTTTTGGGTTATTTGAAAAAATCAAAAAATCATATACATACATAGATTGTAACTATAACCTTTATATCATTATCAATTTTTGTAAATAGACAAGGTTCATAAAAACTAATTTTAAACCCTAATTTTAATAAACATTCTTTTACTATTTCGTACCAAATTAAAGAAGATTGTTTAAGGCCGTAAATGGCTCGTTTCAATTTTAAAGCTTTCCCAGTAATTTTCTTTTCATATCCCTCTGGAAACGACATATAAATATCTTCCTTCAGATGACCATTTAAAAAAGCGGTAGTTACATCTAAGTGTGTGATATTCATCGCATATTTTACGCTAATAGCAAATAACATTCTCAACGTGGAGTGCTTTACCACATGTGAGAAAGTTTCGGAGTAGTCTATTCCATACTTCTGACTAAAACCTTTCGCCACAAGTCGAGCTCGAAAACGCACGTTACCATCTACATCAAGCTTTTTGTTAAGGACCCACTTAGATTTAACTAGTGATGCCCCGTGTGGTATATCGGATATCTCCCAAGCATCGTTGTCTTTGAATGATTGTAGCTCTTCTTGCATAGCGAATGACCATTGATCTGCTTCTGGACCTTCTAACGCCTCTGTAAAATCAATCTGTTCTGAAACGATTTTGGAAACACACATATTAGTAAAACCAAAACGGTTTGGGGCTTTCCTCGTTCTTCTGCCTTTAACAATTTCAGCAGATTGTTGCACTTCTTGACCTTCCTCACTTGAGGTGTTTTCATCTGAACAGGTGTAATCAGGGTTCGTTGAGGTTGGAATATGCAGAGATTCATTCAGTGAATAATCCCCCACTGAATCTCTGCTTTCCTCTTCTTCCTTCGATGGTATACATTCCTGGACTGTTTTACTTTCTTTCTCTTCGATTGAAGAATCTGCACTGTAAATCCATATAGAACTGTCGTTGTCTGTGCTTTTTAACGCATCTTCCATAATGATAACATCTCTTCTCACAGTAACAATATTTTTTTTCGGATCGTAGACACGATAACCTTTAACATTTTCGGAAAACCCAACAGGAATATGTTTTTCAGATTTTCTGTCCCACTTTAATCTTTTTATACCTTTCATGAAAATGAAATGGTATATTAATTTCGTCACGAAACCGAAAATTGTAAGTCCTTAAAGGACAATAGATAGACCCACCATTAAGTATACCGAAATAATCAGGTTGAAGAGCTGAGTTGTTTTAGCCATGTCCGTCTGTCCGTCTGTCCGTCTGTCTGTTTGTATGCAAACTAGTCCCTCAATTTTTGAGATATCTTGATAAAATTTGGTGAGCAGGTGTATTCGGGTGTCCGATTAGACATTTGTCGGAACCGACCGGATCGGACCACTATAGCATATATCCTCCATACAACCGATTTTTCAGAAAAAGAGGATTTTTGTAATATCTTACCCAATTTAACAGATTGAAGCTTCAAACTTCACCATATACTTTCGTATATTGAACATATTGTTGCCTGAAAAAATTTATGAGATCGGTAGTATATATAGTATATATCCCCCACAACCGATTGTTCAGATAAGGAACTTTTCGTAATTACTGCCCTATTTTAAGAGCTAGAGGCTTCAAATTTCAGCGAATGCTTACGTATATAGCATATATTGTTGTCTGAAAAAATCATAAAGATCGGTGGTATATATAGTATATATATGGTGGTATATATAGTATATATATATAGTATATATATATATATATTTTCGCAAATTTTAGCCCCATTTTAACAGCTAGAAGCTTAAAATTTCACCGAATATTTACTTATATAGCATATATTGTTGTCTGAAAAAATCATAGAGATCGGTTGTATATATAGTATATATCTCATACAACCGATTGTTCAGATAAGAAACTTTTCGCAATTTCTACTCCATTTTAACAGCTATAAGCTTCAAATTTCACCGATTGCTTACGTATATAGCATATATTGTTGTCTGAAAAAATCATAGAGATCGGTTGTATATATAGTATATATCTCATACAACCGATTGTTCAGATAAGAAACTTTTCGCAATTTCTACCCCATTTTAACAGCTATAAGCTTCAAATTTCACTGATTGCTTACGTATATAGCATATATTGTTGTCTGAAAAAATCATAGAGATCGGTTCTATATATAGTATATATCTCATAAAACCGATTGTTCAGATAAGAAACTTTTCGCAATTTCTACCCCATTTTAACAGCTAGAAGCTTCAAATTTCACCAACTGCTTACGTGTATAGCATATATTGATGTCTGAAAAAATCATTGAGATCGGTGGTACACATAGTATATATCTCATACAACCGATTGTTCAGAAAAGAAACTTTGCGCAATTTCTGCCCCGTTTTAACAGTTAGAAGCTTCAAATTTCACAAAATGCTTACGTATATAGCATATATTGTTGTCTGAAAAAATCATAGAGATCGGTCGTATATATATTATATACTTCATATAAACTGTCATTTTGACCCCTTTTTTACGGCTAGAATCTTCAAAATTCATCAAATTTCATCAAATAGTTACGTTTTCGTCATATATTTTTGAAATACGTGATTCGTAGTCATAGTTTTTACACGCAGACCACAAAAAACCTGAAACTTTGCATCCTCACACAAAGTACCTACCTGTTTTTATACCTTCCATGAAAATGAAATGGTATATTAATTTCGTCACGAAACCGAAAATTGTAAGTCCTTAAAGGAAAATAGATAGACCCACCATTAAGTATACCGAAATAATCAGGTTGAAGAGCTGAGTTGTTTTAGCCATGTCCGTCTGTCCGTCTGTCCGTCTGTCCGTCTGTCTGTTTGTATGCAAACTAGTCCCTCAATTTTTGAGATATCTTGATAAAATTTGGTGAGCAGGTGTATTTGGGTGTCCGATTAGCCATTTGTCGGAACCGACCGGATCGGACCACTATAGCATATATCCTCCATACAACCGATTTTTCAGAAAAAGAGGATTTTTGTAATATCTTACCCAATTTAACAGATTGAAGCTTCAAACTTCACCATATACTTTCGTATATTGAACATATTGTTGCGTGAAAAAATTTATGAGATCGGTCGTATATATAGTATATATATGGTGGTATATATAGTATATATATGGTGGTATATATAGTATATTTTCGCAAATTTTAGCCCCATTTTAACAGCTAGAAGCTTCAAATTTCACCGAATATTTACTTATATAGCATATATTGTTGTCTGAAAAAATCATAGAGATCGGTTGTATATATAGTATATATCTCATACAACCGATTGTTCAGATAAGAAACTTTTCGTAATTTCTACCCCATTTTAACAGCTATAAGCTTCAAATTTCACCGATTGCTTACGTATATAGCATATATTGTTGTCTGAAAAAATCATAGAGATCGGTTGTATATATAGTATATATCTCATACAACCGATTGTTCAGATAAGAAACTTTTCGCAATTTCTACCCCATTTTAACAGCTATAAGCTTCAAATTTCACTGATTGGTTAGGTATATAGCATATATTGTTGTCTGAAAAAATCATAGAGACCGGTTCTATATATAGTATATATCTCATACAACCGATTGTTCAGATAAGAAACTTTTCGCAATTTCTACCCCATTTTAACAGCTAGAAGCTTCAAATTTCACCAACTGCTTACGTGTATAGCATATATTGATGTCTGAAAAAATCATTGAGATCGGTGATATACATAGTATATATCTCATACAACCGATTGTTCAGATAAGAAACTTTGCGCAATTTCTGCCCCGTTTTAACAGTTAGAAGCTTCAAATTTCACAAAATGCTTTCGTATATAGCATATATTGTTGTCTGAAAAAATCATAGAGATCGGTGGTATATATATTATATACTTCATATAAACTGTCATAATGACCCCTTTTTTACGGCTAGAAGCTTCAAGATTCATCAAATTTTCTTCAAATAGTTACGTTTACGTCATATATTTTTGAAATACGTGATTCGTAGCCATAGTTTTTACATGCAGACCACAAAAAACGTGAAGCTTTGCATCCTCACACAGATTACCTACCTATTTTTTATTTTATATTTATCTTAAAAATCGTTTAGATATGTTCAAATTTCACCAAATGCTTACGTGTATAGCATATATTGTTGTCTGAGAAAATCATAGATACCGGTGGTATATATAGTATATATCCCATACAACCGATTGTTCAGATAAGAAACTTTGCGCAATTTCTTCCCCATTTTAACAGTTATAAGCTTCAAATTTCACCGATTGCTTACGTATATAGTATGTATTGTTGTGTCAAAAAATCATAGAGATCGGTGATATATATAATATATATATGATGGTATATATAGTATATATATATAGTATATATATATTTTTTTACGATTTCAGCCCCATTTTAACAGCTGGAAGCTTCAAATTTCACCAACTGCTTACGTGTATAGCATATATTGATGTCTGAAAAAATCATTGAGATCGGTGGTACACATAGTATATATCTCATACAACCGATTGTTCAGATAAGAAACTTGGCGCAATTTCTGCCCCGTTTTAACAGTTAGAAGCCTCAAATTTCACAAAATGCTTACATATATAGCATATATTGTTGTCTGAAAAAATCATAGAGATCGGTCGTATATATATTATATACTTCATATAAACTGTCATTTTGACCCCTTTTTTACGGCTAGAATCTTCAAAATTCATCAAATTTCATCAAATAGTTACGTTTTCGTCATTTATTTTTGAAATACGTGATTCGTAGTCATAGTTTTTACACGCAGACCACAAAAAACCTGAAACTTTGCATCCTCACACAAAGTACCTACCCGTTTTTTATTTTATATTTATCTTAAAAATCTTTAAGGTATGTAGATCTGTTCACTATATATTTCTTATCTTATACATCCGATTATTCGGAGATTACGAACGGGATAAGATTATTGTTCAGCCCCATTCATGAAAGGTATGAAGTCTTCGGCACAGCCGAAGACAGTCCCGTTCTTACTTGTTTCTTTTGGAACGTGTACCATAACTAAAATATAAAATAAATGTAAGGCGCGATAACCTCCGAAGAGATCTAAGGCCGAGCTTCTCTTCCAATTTGCGTCGTGCTCCTCTTGATTTTTCCCTACAAATTGGCCGGACGGGACCTACATGTTTTATGCCGACTCCGAACGGCATCTGCAAGGCAGATGAGTTTTCACTGAGAGCTTTTCATGGCAGAAATACAATCGGAGCGCTTGCCAGACACTGCCGAGGGGCGACCCCGCTTAGAAAAATTTTCTTCTAATTGAAAAATCTTATTTCTAAAATTTTGATGTTGCTTTGCCCGGGAGTTGAACCCAGGGCATACGGTGTGATAGGCGGAGCACGCTACCATCACACCACGGTGGCCGCAGGCGGTGTACCATAACTGGGCTTCCGAATAAACGAATATGGCCAAGGTTCGGTTTTTTAGAGAACCAAACTTCATGTGGAGTTTTGTCTCCTAACGTTGAACAAATGGATCTGTTTTTTATGTAAACAGCTGTATTAGCAGCTTCCGCCCAGAACTTTTTGGGCAAATTAGCATAAAAAAAAGCACTTTGCTTTTTCAATTACTGTTCTGTTAGCCCTTTCGCAAACACCATTTTGTTCGGGAGTATATGGACAAGTGGTTTGATGTAGTATACCGTCCTGCAATAACAAATTATCAAAACTTTTATTGCAAAACTCGCCAATATTGTCAGTGCGCAAAATCTTGATTTTCATATTTTGTTGGTTTTCTACCATTGCTTTGAATGCTTTAAACCTCTCAAAAGCTTCACACTTTTCTTTTAAAAAAATATATAAATGTCATGCGACTATAGTCGTCTACAAATATACTTTGCACCTCCAATAGACCTCGATTCCATGGGACCACAAAGACCAGCATGTACAATTTGCAGAACGTCGTCGCTTTTGTGCAATTTGGATGGGAACGGCAATCCTGCTTGTTTTCCCTCACAACATGTCACACATGAACTTTTCTTGATGTCACTATTAAATGAGTAATCTACACAATCAACAACTCCATTTTTCATTTTGTTCAAGTCCGAACTGTTAATATGTCCTAAACGTCTGTGCCATAGCTGTGCGCTCACTAATGATTTTGCTGCTAAAACGGAACATTATTTTAACTCTAATTTATAAACGCCATTAACCAAATCTGCCCTAGCGACAAGAACATTTTTTTGGTTGCGAATGTAGCAGTGGTTGGCTTCAAATGATACATGATTTCCACTTTCGATCAGGGCACTTACAACCAATAAGTTCGTCGTTAAATTTGGCACGCACAGAACATTTTTTACTGTGATATCGTAATTATAACCAGTGACAATATTTACTTCTCCTGAACACACAACTGGTAATTTTGTTTCATTTGCAATTATAATTTCTAACATGCCAGGGGAATTATTAACGTTTTCAATCCAATACCGATTTGCTGTTAAGTGTGAACTAGCGCCGGAGTCCACGTACCATTTATTTTTGTCATAACTACCACTCAGAAACACGGCACTGAACGCATTCGATTGTTAATTTTTCAATAGAGGACACTGATTCCTATAATGACCAGCTTGCTTACATTTATAACAAGTAATATTATTTTGTGCAATGAGTTGCGTTTTATTTGACATTCCGTATGTATGCTTGCTATTGTTTTCACGTATTTTCTTTGTGCTTTGTTCGCAACAAATGCAGCATTACCTGATTCATTGTCGAATTTAGAAACTTCAATGTCCAGCAACTTTGACTTGATGACGTCAGCAGTTATACTGATTCCAGAGTGTTCTATTGCCATTATCATTGGCGAAAAATTTTCTGGCAAACCAGCTAAAAGTAAGGAACCTACCCATTCGTCGGTAATCTGAAAACCTGTACCATTCAACCTCTGTGCTGTTTCAACTACTTGGGTTATGTACGTTGTCATTGAATTACAGTTTTCTAGGCGTAACGAGATTAAGTGCCGCAACAATGTTATTTTCCTCGAAAAACCTGAGTCATCAAACATTGCTTTCAGTTTTGCCCATAACTCTTCCGAGGTGTTAGTTGCCTTAATATGCACATACAAACTTGGGTCTATGGTCAATACTAGCTTTGCCTTAGTTTTTGCATCCTCCTCAACTTTTTTTTCTTGTTGGGAATTAGATTTAATGTAGTGAACCTTTCCTTCCAGTACCAACATGTTTTCAGCCGCAAAACACCATTCATCGTAGTTTTCTCTGCCTTTCAATTTCGGCACACTTTGTATATAATTGGTAGCCATTGTTTGGTAAAACAAAGTTAAAGAATAACTAATTTTTCTTTAAATTATTTAAGTAAAAAAACGTGAGGCCCATAACCTATTAATTAGAACACGTGAATCTCCGTTGACAGTCGTACTTCAAGTGACTTTTTATTAATTAGTATATATATATATAGGCGTGTGGTTATTTAATACAAATGAGTTATTTTGATATTGCCAGATTTAAAAATAAATTAACAAATATTCGTTATTTTAAGTCGAAAAGTATATCATAAGCAACGGAAGAGCTCTTCGTATATTTGATGCAGCCATCCAGAAATTGCGCAAGGATTTTTTAAGAAGGCTTAAATAGATTTTGGCATATGGCGAAAGGCGAACTCAACTCGACTTGGCCGCCAGAAAATTGCTTTGCAGAATGAATGCACGCAACTCCGGCGGATTTGTGTTATCCCGCTCTCTTCTTCTTCTTATGCTCCTCTGTTGATGTTGCTGTGACAGCAATTCATTACTTATTCCAGTGAATACGACATGAAATGCAGTAATGTGCATTGTTTATACCTTATTTCTTAATTTCAAACAAATTCGCAACAATAATTGAACTTTTCAATTTTTTAAACAAAATAAGAAATGCGCAACGAAATTTCAAGTGACAAAACAGCTGACTTCGAAAATTCGAAATTCCTATTCCCCAATTATTCTTCTCCCTAGGAGAAAAGAATTGGTGGAATTTTTCGCGGTAATAAAAAAATCCGCGGGAACAAAATCCGCGAGAATATTTAGAATTTGTCTGATTGTGTCAGGGTACAGTACGAATGAAAATCAACGTATCATGCTACAGTATTGTTAAGTAGGAGTGCTAATTATTTTTAGCTCTATTATGATCAGCTTTTCATACATACATATGTAGTTTTGCTAAACGAAAGTCCTTTTTTTTATATGAATGAAAAAAATGTCCTTTTGTTTTCCTTTTACTATATAGTTATCCCTCAAAAAACGGTAATTTTCACTAATCTGTCGTGACTGATTTTTAGCTTACTGCTATTTTGTTGACTCGAGGTCAGAATTTTGCAAAGGTCGCTTAAACTTTCAACCACAAACATTTATATTTTCAGGTCTGGTATTGTTCCTAGAGGAGGATCATTATGTAGCCGAAGATTTTCTCTATCTCCTCGACATGATGCAGTCTTCAATTGGAAGCTTATGTCCGCAATGTGACATACTATCCCTGGGCACATATTTAAAAACATTTAACTACTACACATATAACAGCAAAGTAAGTTGTAATTTAGAAAAATTTTAAGTCTAAAATATTTTAATTCAAGAATATACTTAGTTATGTTATGTATCAAACAAAAAAATTAAAAAAGTCATATACATATGTATAAAAACAATTACGCTTTGATAATGCTTTGAGCCCATTAACCAATTTTTATCTCTTTTTCTTGTTTTTTTACAATTAAAAAAAATAAAATTATTTTTTTCGGTTTTCATGTAAATTTTTTTATATCTTAAATGACGTTAGTCTAATAAGAAAAACCTTAGCAGCCAATATGCTTCCTCGTTGCTCACTTCCAGCAATTTATTAGGATATAATCGCAATAAAAATAGAAACTCGCTGCAAATGTCATCGCACGCATCGCCATCGTCGTTGTCATCGTCCACATCATCAGCTGCGAATAGCTTTAATAAAAAGTATTTTTATAATAAAAATGATGATAATAATAATAATAAAGTGTATGTGGGTGATACAAATGCACAAATCATTAATATACGCCACAATTCCATAACCACATCCACAACAACCGATAAAAGCGCCGCACAACAATCGTGGAGTTATCACGTGCTACCATCACTGTATTCTGTCTATCAGAAGGTAGTTGGGCTAATAAAATCATATTCATTGGTTATGTCATACATGTATACCTGTAAATAGAAATTTAACCTATTCATGAAGGCTCATATACATATATGTATGTATGTATTTACTAAATATGCTACCTGTATATTCGCATGCATTAGACCATATTGAAAAAATATTCTTTTTAAATTTAATTTTCGAAATTCAAGTTAAATATCATAACTCAAGCACACAAAAACGTATATGTATATATATTTGTACATCTGCGAGTAAAAAAATAGCAGCGAAAATTGTTAGCAAATTTTATCATTTATATTTTTTCGTTAGTTTACAACAAACTTTATTAAAAGACAGTTTCGAAAAAATTTTAAATTTCGAGTAGTTTTTAAAAATCTTAAAAAATTCCAAGTTTTTATTTAGAGTTTTAGAAAATTTTGAGTATCCAACTACATATATATTCCAATTCATGTTCGCCTGAAAATATACAAGTTTTAAGTTTCTCAATATTCGTATTTATTTTAGTCAATTTTTTTCCAAAGGGGGTATTAAATTATCTTTCATATAACTACTGAAAAAAATGCTTTAAACTTTGCATGGAAGAAAATCTAAGAGCCGTTTCCACAATTAAACTTTTAGCTTAATCCGTGTGATAAGAATATTTTTTTAAACAAAAGTTATGTTTATAGGACCGATAAATTTTGAAGCTGATATGAGAAAACGGCCTAAAACACTCCCGTCGACAAAAATAAAGTACAAAATCGTTGAGAATTTCTAGAGAATTAAAACCTGTGCTTAATGAAACTATTCTTATTGGGCCTCGATGTACTAGGGCCTTACAGCATATTACTGTATGCGAATGCTTTTAATGTGTTTAAGCACCTCTTCAGGCGTTTTACTCTATATGACGAAGTTGCCTTCCCAGAGCAAAGCTTTCGCACAAAAGCGACAGATTTGTGTATCCTATATATTTAACTTACTTAAAGAATCTAAAGTGTCCCGTATAGTACCCAGTTAGAGTTCGTGGGTCCTCTCTGCTTAGATTAATGAGCTTGGTTGAAACTCTCGTTGCTGGGGGTATAAACAATTTGGCCTGTTTTTGCCCTGGGAATTCACTGACTGAACTGCGGGATATACTCCTCACAGATAAGCCTATCCGTAGACATTCTCTTCGCGAATTTCCATTGGATGGATTTCTGGATGAAATATAGTGGGGTAGCATCCTATTGGTATCGATTTCTTCTCTTGGTCACCTGTTGGGGTTAGAATTCTTGTCTGTACTGCTGCCGGATCAGCCATTACGGCTGTAAAAGTGAAAAAAACGTTAGTTAATTGCTTAAAAGCATCGCCGCTCGAGGGCAAGAGCTGGCGGCATCGGGGTTTAAAGGGTTGATAAGCGCAATACAAAGCTGTGTAGCTTCAGTGCTCCCCAACCCAATTGTCAGCCGCACCTACGCGAAGGGAATCCTGTTAGAAATATGAATGTATTATACACATATTTAGCAGGCGAGGCTTTAGCGAAGGAGCCACCTTCCTTGCCATGTTGTTGCAGAACATAACGGCTTCTTCAGCCGTTTGTCCTTCTTGCACTTGTCAACAAGTTGGTAATCGAATACATTTAGTTAAAATTACTGTTTGCTGTACTTTATATAAAATTTCAACTGCAAATAATTTTGGAATTTGACGTACGACAACTTTTTATTCTTTAAACATCCTACTTAATAAAAACGTTTGCCTATAAGTTTGTAAACAGTTTTCGTTAAATAATTTGGGAAAATATGGCAAAACTGAACGAAAATTCTGGTGACCATGGAGATACGGATACAACTTTACTGAGTATCTCGTAAACTAAGCAGATATCAATAAATGGAGAAACTTTTGATATGGTCTAAAGTGAAAATAAATGCATTGTATTTACATTAGGGCGGGTCGATTTAAAAATCGCTCATTGCTCTGTGAAAATCGTATTCTAGGGATCAAAATAAGAAACTTTGCCGAAGTAACATACCAAGGTTCAAGTTACCAGACGGTGCACGGCGTAGTTACCGTGGCGTGTAGAAAATATATGTTTGTACATATGAATGAATGTGTCAATAAATCTCAGGCCGTACCAAAGCGAGCCAAAATATATGTATGTACAAATGTATTAATATGTATGTAAGAGTGAATGCATTTTAAGACATTCCAAAACGGGTCGAAATATATTGTAACGAATTTGCTTGCAAATCCTCTTATTTGCAACCCTCTGCTAAGTTCGTATCGCTAAACTGTTGAATAAATAACTCCAATATGTAATAATGCAAAATGGCCTTTATTCAAGTACTTCACAATAACACTTGTACTTTGCAACGAATAGTTTACTTAATAACCAAACTGATTGACAGCTCAAATGAAACTCTACTATTCAAAATAATACTGCTATAGCTCTACTTCTTACTCGCTTGCCCCGCTTTTATAGTTTACGCTGCATACTTCTAGGCTCTTCGATTTCCAGAACTTACTAGTTGTTTCGGCTACAAAATCGCCAGCCACAACTACGTGCACAAATTATTGCTCTCTCTTGTGACAACTCAGATAAGATATATGCATGTGTTTGTGCATTGCCGCTCCGCTGCTCGTATACGTACATATGTGTAGACGCAATTATTTATTCGTTTATGTAGATACATAATGATTGGATTATTGATGTGAATGTTTGTAGTTTACAGTCTCTCGCACATACATAGACGTATAAGTAAATGCATCTGTGTGTGACATCTTTCGGCTGCCTTATATATGTGTATACATGATTTGATTATTGACGTAAATACTGCTTATCGTGGCCTTGGCATCGCCTTAGTGATGGTATAACTTAGTGATGGTAATATCCGTGACACTGCCCTCCACCTAAGTCTGATCGTCCCGGTCAGACAAATCTCTCGATCTAAACGCTGCTAATCTCTCCAAATGAACCACTTTCATTTTGGTTCGTGGTTTACCGATGGTTTGTATGCGGTACACTACATCGTTGATCCGTTTTACAACTTTGTATGGGCCTTCCCAATTACACTGCAATTTCGGGGACAAACCTTTTTTTCGTTGCGGGTTGTATAACAGCACCAAATCTCCTTCCTGAAAACCTTCTGAATTAATTGCTTTATCATATCTGGCTTTCATCTTGTCACTCATAATCTTTGTTCGTTGCCTTATCAGATCATGTATTTCTCTTAGCTCTTCTTCCAAATCACTAGTGGATTTCCTGACATTTCTCTCCGCATTGGCATCTATCCCAAACTTCAAATCAGCTGGCAGTCTAAGGTCATTGCCAAAAATTACTTTTGCATGGGTTTGGCCCGTTGTCTCATGCACTGCTGATCGGTAAGCCATCAAGAATAATGGTATGCGGGTATCCCATTCTTTATGGTACTTGTCCACTACTTTCCTTAAATGCTCCTCCAATGTTCTATTGAATCGTTCTACCATACCATCGGATTGAGGATGCAATGCAGTTGTCCGTGTTTTTCCAATGCCCAATGACTTACACATTTCCTGGAACACAGCTGATTCGAAATTCCTGCCTTGGTCAGAATGTAACTCCATTGGTACACCATACCTTGCAACCCAATTGTTTATAAACACTTCTGCTACCGTTTCCGCTTCTTGATTTGGGATTGGATATACCTCTGGCCATTTGCTGAAATAATCCATAACTACCAGTACATATTTGTTTCCGCCGTTGCTAGTAGGAAATGGACCGGCGACATCCATAGCGATCCTTTCAAATGGCGCACCTGAGTTATATTGCTTCATCTGGGCCCTTTCGCTCTGCTGCAAACCTCGCAGTTCGCAATCCACTCAGTGACCGACTGACGGCAACCAACCCAATAGAATCTCTGTTTAATCTTCTCGAGCGTCTTCGTGATTCCAAGATGACCTCCGCTTGGACCATTATGCAGCTCGCTGAGCACATCAGGAATCCTCTTTCTGGGAACAACTATCAGTTTATTCTTGTATTTACCATCCTCACTCTCCCATACTCGATGAAGGCAACCGGATATCAATTCTAAACTGTTCCACTGTGCCCAATATGACTTCGCAATGGGACTCTCTGCTGACATCTCTTCTCTGTTTGGCCTTTCATTTCGTTCGAGCCCTTGCATAACACGTGACAGATCTGCATCTTCTAGCTGGCACTTTCTTAGCTGTTCCTTGTCCCATTCATCTGTACATGTTATAGTCATTAGCCGGACATCTATAATGTCTTCTTTAGCCTCGGCTTTTGAACAGTGCTTGCATTCCAAACTACATGGTCTTCGTGACATTGCATCGGCATTTCCATGGGTACTACCTTTTCGATGCTCAATGGAAAAGTCATAGCTTTGTAGTCGCTCGATCCACCGTGCCAATTGTCCTTCCGGATTACGGAACTGCAGTAGCCATTTTAAAGCTGCGTGATCTGTTCTGACACGGAATCGCTGGCCGTAGAGGTATTTGTGAAAATGTTTAACGCACTATACCAATGCCAACAGCTCTCTCCGCGTAACGCAGTAGTTCCTCTCTGGTTTTCCAATCGACCGGCTGTAATATGCAACTACCTTCTCCTGTCCATCGACCAGTTGTGATAAAACGCCTCCTATAGCATATCCACTCGCATCTGTATCTAGAATAAATGTTGCTCCTGGAATCGGATATGCTAACATTGGGGCAGTGCATAAACGCTCCTTCAATGTTTGGAAAGCCACTTCTTGCTCCTTCTTCCATTCAAAAGCTTTATTTTTTCTTGTAAGCTCATGGAGGCTATGGGCTACGCTGGAAAAATTTTGTACAAATCGGCGGTAATATGTGCACAGCCCAAGGAAACTTCTTAATTCATGTAGGTTCTGTGGTCTTGGCCAATCCTTTACAGCCTCTATCTTTTCGTTCGCAGTGCAGATGCCCTCTGTCGTTACCTTGTGACCCAAATAATTTACTTCCTTTTTAAACAGCGAACACTTTTTGGGACTTAACTTCAGACCAGCGCCAGCTATTCTTTGGAAAACTTCCTCCAAGTTCTTAAGATGTTCATCGAAATTCTTGCCCAATACGATGATGTCGTCCAGGTACACCAAGCATGTTTTCCAATGTAGACCTTTCAATACCTGGTCCATGAGTCTCTCGAAAGTAGCTGGTGCATTACATAGTCCAAAGGGCATTACTGTAAATTGCCAAAGACCATCTCCGACGCTGAAGGCTGTTTTCTCTTTGTCTTGCTCCTTTACCTCCACTTGCCAGTAGCCGCTTTTCAAGTCCAGTGTGGAAAACCATTTCGTACCAGAGAGCGAGTCCAGAGTGTCGTCAATTCTTGGCAATGGGTAGCTATCCTTTTTCGTAACGTCATTCAACTTCCGGTAGTCCACGCAAAACCTCATTTTTCCATCCTTCTTCTTTACAAGTACTACCGGTGAGCTCCAGGGACTAGCTGATGGTTCGATGACGCCGCTGTCGCTCATTTCTTGTATAATTTGACTCACAACTTCCCGCTTCGCCAGTGGAACACTACGTGGAGCTTGACGGATCGGCCTCGCATCTCCAGTGTCAATTTGATGTTTCACAACGTTGGTGCGGCCTGGTTTAGAACCATCCTGGTCAAATATGTTGGCGTACTTTAGGAGCAGTTGTTTTGCCTTACTCTGATATGCTTCCTCTAGCCCCTGCGTCCATGCCGTGATGTAATTTGAAAGATTAGTATTACTAGCTGAAACGTGTTCCTGGAGCTGTTCACAGTTAATAACTACTTCAGCCTCTTGGCATCTTCCCAAAATAGCTCCTTTAGTCAGTTTGAGTGGTGAATTGAACTCATTGAGTACTCTTACCGGAATACGTCCATCTTGTTTTGCCATAGCCAGGGTTTTTCCTACAAGTATGTTCAGTGCTTATTTGTTTGCTGCTTCGACAACCCACAATTTGTTTGTCCCACGATCTCCATCAACCTTTGCCCAGATAACTGCTTCGGATTTTGGTGGTATTCGCTGACTCTCTTCCACCAGCACTCGTTTACTGCTGTAGCCTCTCTCGTAGCCGAAATTAAGTGGTACATCCATGTTCTTATATCGCATCGTCTTGCTTCGCATGTCGATCTTGATGCCCTGGTCGATTAAGAAGTCCACTCCAATTATGATTTCATCAACAATCTCTGCCACTATAAAATTGTGTACTACCGTGACGTTCCCAATTGCGACTTCACATGATACTTCTCCTAGAACCGTGCTGTCTTCTCCAGTGGCTGTACGCAATCTTGCTCCATGCAATGGTCTTATCTTCTTGTTGACTAAATCCGCTCGAATGATGGAATGAGATGCACCCGTATCTACAGTCAGTAAACGTTCCTCTCCATCCACATGTCCTCCGACAGTAAGATTGTTTGACCTTCTTCCAATTTGTGAGATAGAGATTATGGGGCATTCAATTGAGGGAGCCAGCTGTCGCCCCTTGCGGCTGACTCGCTTTAGTTTAACGATTGAGTGGACTTGGAGATTTGCTCATCTCCTTCAGCTCTGCGTTTACGGCCACCCACATTGTTGGAGCTATTGGAACCGGTGCTGCAATTTCGTGCAATATGACCTGGGTTGCCGCACTTGAAACATTTAATCACTCCGGCATTTTTCTGTTGTGATCCCTTCAGTGCTTCCAAAATTGTGTCTACCCAATCTGGTCTTTCCACTTCCACACGATGAGCTTTGTATGCTGGTTTACTTAATAGTGAGGCCGTTTCCTGAGTCAATGCATGTGATACCGTTTCAGCAAATGTCAGTTTTGGGTTTGCGTATGTAGCTCGCTTCGTTTCCACGTCTCGTATGCCATTTATAAAACTCTGGATTTTTACCCTCTCGGTGTATTCCACGGGTGCGTCCGCATTTGCGAGATGAGCCAACCTTTCAACATCTGAAGCAAACTCTTGCAATGTCTCATTTGCTTTTTGGTTGCGGTTTTGCAACTCAATTTGGAATATCTGTTTTCTATGCTCGCTTCCATAACGTCTCTCGACAGCGGCCATCAATGCTTCATAGTTGTTGCGCTCTCCTTCGGGAATCGTCTGTAGGATTTCGGCTGCTGGCCCTTTCAATGCCACGAACAGAGCTGCAACTTTATCTTCAGCATTCCAGTTATTCGCTGCTGACGTCTTCTCAAATTGGAGCTTAAATACCTGGAATGGAACAGAACCATCAAACGTTGGGGATTTTACCTTCAGAGTAGACGTTGAAGTGATTGGACGGTTCAATTGTAACTCCTGAATCCGATCTTTCAAAGCATCCATCTCGGCCTCCACTTTATTTTGTCGTTCACTAACAGCCTCCAGCTGCGATGAGAATTTTGTTTCCTGTGCCTCCAGCTTTGTTGAGATACGCTCTTCTTGCTCTTCCAGTTGAGCAGAGATCTGCGATGATATCTGTGCTGAAATTTGCGCCGACATTTCGGATATTCGTGCCTCTTGTGCTTCAATCTTCGCGTTTATTTCAGATGACATTTCTGCAATACGTGCCTCCTGTGATTCCATCTTGGATGCCATATATGTCTTCTGCGATTCTAGTTGAGATGACATGTTGGTGGATATTTGTGATGACATTGCGGACATTTGTGCCGATATTGCAGCCAATATCAGGTTCAAGTCTGTGTTCGCCATTGTCTGCGGTGTTTCATTTTTCTCCTCCAATTTTGTTGTCTCATCGCCATCAAGATGAAAGACATACTCTTCCACGTCAATTCCTTCTAATTCCATTGCCTCTCGTAGTCGTGCTTGAAGTTCGATCTTATTGCCAGTTGTATTTAATCCACGGTTCTCCAACTCCTTTTTCAGTTGCTGGATCTTCAATTCACTGAACTTTGCCATGTCCAAGTTTATTCGAAGTCTTCGGAATTTATTCAACAATTCCTCTTCTGACACCAATTGTAACGAATTTGCTTGCAAATCCTCTTATTTGCAACCCTCTGCTAAGTTCGTATCGCTAAACTGTTGAATAAATAACTCCAATATGTAATAATGCAAAATGGCCTTTATTCAAGTACTTCACAATAACACTTGTACTTTGCAACGAATAGTTTACTTAATAACCAAACTGATTGACAGCTCAAATGAAACTCTACTATTCAAAATAATACTGCTATAGCTCGCTAGATAGCGCTTAATCCAAATCTCAAATCAAACTGAATTACTTCTTACTCGCTTGCCCCGCTTTTATAGTTTACGCTGCATACTTCTAGGCTCTTCGATTTCCAGAACTTACTAGTTGTTTCGGCTACAAAATCGCCAGCCACAACTACGTGCACAAATTATTGCTCTCTCTTGTGACAACTCAGATAAGATATATGCATGTGTTTGTGCATTGCCGCTCCGCTGCTCGTATACGTACATATGTGTAGACGCAATTATTTATTCGTTTATGTAGATACATAATGATTGGATTATTGATGTGAATGTTTGTAGTTTACAGTCTCTCGCACATACATAGACGTATAAGTAAATGCATCTGTGTGTGACATCTTTCGGCTGCCTTATATATGTGTATACATGATTTGATTATTGACGTAAATACTGCTTATCGTGGCCTTGGCATCGCCTTAGTGATGGTATAACTTAGTGATGGTAATATCCGTGACAATATGTTTGTACAAATGAATGAATAACTTAATGAGTGAATTCTACACCATCCGCCTTTGAAAGAGTAGACATATATAATTTTGTGCACGAATTATCTATGGCTACTCAAGTTATACGATTAATTCTTGAATCCGTTTGTGCTTACTTTGTTTGTTGGTTTTTTTTTTTTTTTTTGCGTGTGCTAGTATTTTGTGACATAATTTTAGCTTGATTTCAACGAGTAGTTTACTTTTGTTTTTTTCTTTTGTTTTATTATTGTATTTTTCTTTTGCATACAATAAAAATTTTCTTTGTGCTTACAAAATTAAAGTGCTCTTATTCTATGAGTTTAAGCCTATTTTCATGTATTATGATTTTCTTATTTTGATTTATGTTTTCTATGTTTCTATTTTCTACATTGGTTTTATTAATATTTACTACTCTAAAGGGAATTATAGTAAAATTATTATTTTTATCGATTTTTTCCACCTTATCTACTATCTAACTTATGACCTGATTCATTTTTTACTAACACTAAATCTCCTAAATTTATTTCTTTATATTGTGTTTTCCTATCATAACTAATTTTTTGTTTTTCCTTAGCCTGTTTTACTAATTTATATGCTCTATCTTGCGCTATTTGTAACCTATACTTAATTTCTTTGTCGTAAGCCTCATAATTGTATAATAGGCTTACTGTATTTTCTCTTCAATCAATTCCTCTTCCATCTGTTTTTTCAGAATTATTTATCGTGACATTACCAAAGAGTATATATTTGTTAAGAGGCGTCACTCGATACTTTATTGTTGCCAAAGCAACCCTGTCATGTCGAATGTGATTCTCAAAGAAGTTTGGTTTAGTTTTTTTTAACTGAATCCTATATATTTATGCGGTAAAGTGACTTTGCATAATTTCGATTTTTGGAAAGATAATTAATTAATTAATTTAATAAAATCAATAAAATAAACACAAATACCCCACGAAAATGTATAGAAGGCGTTTTTATAAATACATCTGACAAAAAAAACCAACGACTACCTTGAGAAAACATCGAGTAATTTGCTTTGGCAACAACAAAAGTATCGAGTGACGCCTCTTAACAAATATATACTCTTTGACATTACTGTTAATTTGACCCTTATTATACTTTTTTTTAACATGAAATGATATATTAACTTGGTCCGATGTTTGTAACGTTGAGAAATATAGAAGATAGACTCACCATTAAATATACCGAATTGATCATGGCGACGAACTGAGTTGATATAGCCATGTCCGTCTGTCCGTCCGTCTGTCTGTTTGAACGCAAACTAGTCCCTCAAATTTTGAGATATCTCAATGAAATTTGGCACAAGGATGTGTTTTTGTATTATATTAGACATTTGTCGGATCCGGTAGGATCGGACCACTATAACATATATCTCCCATACAACCGATCGTTCAGATAAGACGATTTTGGTCATTCCTCCCGCAATTTAGAAAGTATAAACGTGAAACTCGGTGTTATATATTCTAATATATCTTAGAAGATATCCTGAAAAAATCACTTTGATCGGAGCTATATATAGTATATATCCCATACAACTGATAGAAAGATTTTTGGCAATTTCACCCTTAATTTCCAATATAAAAACGTTAAACTTGGTGATATTTATTCTAATATATCATAGAAGATTTCAAGAAAAAATCATTTCGATCGGAGATATATATAATATATATCCCATACAACCGATCGTTCAGATATAAAGATTTTTGGCCATTTCTCCCTTAATTTCCAATATAAAAACGTTAAACTTGGTGATATTTATTCTAATATATCATAGAAGATTTCCTGAAAAAATCACTTTGATCGGAGCTATATGTATATAGTATATACCTATCCCATACAACCGATCGTTCAGATATAAAGATTTTTGGCCATTTCTCCCTTAATTTCCAATATAAAAACGTGAAACTTGGTGATATATTCTAATATATCATAGAAGATTTTCTGTAAAAATCATTTCGATCGGAGCTATATGTAATATATATCTCATACCGATCGTTCAGACAAGGGGGTTTTTTGCCATCTTTTATTTTATATTTATCTTAAAAATCGTTTATGTATGTAGATCTTTTCACTATATATTTCTTATGTTATACATCCGATTATTTGGAGATTACGAACGGGATAAGATTATTATTCAGCCCCATTCATGAAAGGTATGAAGTCTTCGGCTGTGCCGTCCCGTCCTTACTTGTTTATTATTGAAATATCCGCTCCCGTATCGATTAGGAGGGTTAATATGGAATCATTCAGAGTTGTTCTGGAAGATATGTAGCTATTAAGGTGTAAATTGAAAATAAAAGTTTTTATTTACTGAGGTGGATTTTGTTGGTTTTCCTGTTCTGTAACATTTCGGACATTTCTGGTGATATTGCGTGTATTTCCTCGCGATCCGACCAGATTTCGACCAGATCTTTGCTTATTTTGTCTGTTATTATTATTATTGTTATTATTATTATAGGTATTGAAAGAACGTCTATAATTTCCTCTATAATTATTGTTTTGGTAACGCCTGCGGAAGTTACCTCGGAACTGATTTTGTTGGCGAATATGTAATATTGAATTTGAATTTCCAGTTACCTCTGTGCAACTGTTAGTGAATTTTAATATGGCTTCGTTCATTGTTGTGAACGTTCCAGCTTACATAATTGTTTTTACCTTTTCGTTGGAGCAGTTTTTACACATAGCTTTCACAGCTGATTGTGTAGCATAATTGGTTGCTAACTCTGGTGTTAGTCCGTCAGATATGTAAGCGCCTTCCAACGATTTTGTGAGCCTTTTAATTTCAGCAGTGTATTGGTTTGCCGTTTTACTATGTTGCTCGATGTTCAGGAGTTTTGCTGTCAAAACTTCAACTGATTCACCTTTATTTGCTGTTTTTAATTTTTGTCTTGTTGCTTCAATTGAGCTTTCAGTGCTTAATAGATTTCTGGCTGTTCCTTTCAGCTTGGTTTTATCATCGAAACTGCTATAGCTTCAGTGGTATCCTTAATTTGTTCTAGGATATCCAAAGAATCTAAGAAGCTATTCAAGTTCTCAGCTTTGCCATCGAGTTCTGGCAGAACTGACGAAGCAGTCTTTAAAAATTCGACTATTGTATGTAGCATTTTGTCGCTTTCTGTTTGCGAATTTTTATCAGTAATTTAAATTTTTCGGGCTTCCCCTAAATTGGCAATAGGGCAGCAAAATCTATTTCTATTTCCTTTTCAAATGACGTTGGGACCAATGCCTCAACGTTATCTACTCCGTGAGGATACCAATTTATCCCTGACACTGGAAACATTTTTTGTGCTTCTATCTGAAGTTTAGCTGTTAAATTGCTATATACCCTTTGTATGATTTTTCCTATATTGTTTAACGACTGTAATATTGTCGTGAGGTGTTTCAACACAGTAAATCTTAGTATGGTTGTATTTTTGTTGATACACTTATAAGATTTTTCCGCCAAGGTCTTCTCTTCCACAAGCTACTTCAGAATGGTTTCCCATTTCTCCATTGGGGTTGTTGTTGTTGTTGTAGCAATGCCCGCCCCACCTAATAGCCGCGACCGATCACAAATTGTCATCAATATCCTCTAACGGGAGTCCAAGGAAACTTGCCGTTTCAACAGGGGTGGACCATAAGGAAAGGGGTGTTAGAGGCGTTGGTTCCACATTACAATTAAAGAGATGGTTGGTGTCATGTGGGGACACATTGCAAGCGGGGCATACATTTTGTATGTCGGGGTTGATTCTGGATAGGTAAGAGTTTAACCTGTTACAGTATCCAGAACGAAGTTGAGCAAGAGTGACACGCGTTTCCCTGGGGAGTATGCGTTCCTCTTCCGTGAGTTCTGGATATTTTTCTTCAAGTACTGGATTCACCGGGCAATTCCCGACATAAAGGTCCGACGCCTGTCTATGGAGTTCACCAAGGACCTGCTTGTGTTTTTTCGCTTCATACGGCTGGGTTCTCAGGTGCCGTATTTCCTCAAAATGCTTACGGAGATGACTCCTTAGGACTAGGCGGTGCTGGTTCGTCAATCAGATGTCTGTTGGGATGCCCAGGTTTCTGGGTATTCAACAGAAACTGTTTGGTCAGCATCTCATTTCTCTCCCTGATGGGGAGTATTCTCGCCTCATTATGCAGATGGTGTTCTGGGGACATAAGAAGATAGCCCGTGGCGATTCTGAGAGCAGTATTTTTGCCTGTAGTTTCTTCCAGTGGGTAGTTTTTAGGCTTGGCGACCATATGGGTGACGCGTAGCACGTAATCGGCTGGCTAATTGCTTTGTATGTGGTCATGAGCGTTTCTTTATCTTTTCCCCAGGTACTGCCAGCAAGGGATTTGAGGATTTTATTACGGCTCTGAATTCTCGGAACAATTGCGGTTGTGTGCGCACCAAAATGTAGATCCTGATCAAACGTCATACCCAAGATTTTGGGGTGTAGGACAGTCGGTAGCGTAGTGCCATCGACGTGGATGTTCAATATGGTCGACATTTGGGGCGTCCATGTTGTAAATAAGGTCGCGGAAGATTTAGTCGGTGACAATGCCAGGTGTCGGGAGGCGAAAAAACTGGAGAGATCAGGGAGATAGCCGTTTATTTTATTGCATAGCTCATCGATCTCTGGGCCTGGGCCTGTGGCCATTATTGTGCAGTCATCGGCGTAGGAAACGATTGTGACTCCTTCCGGTGGTGAAGGTAGCTTATATATGTAGAAATTAAACAAAAGTGGGGATAGGACACCACCCTGTGGCACCCCTTGTTTAATTCTCCTTGGTTTTGATGCTTCGTTTCTGAATTGCACCGATACCTGCCGACCACCCAGATAATTTGCGGTCCACCTTTTAAGACATGGGGGAAGGGTAGACCCTTCCAGGTCTTGCAGTAACGAGCCATGGTTGACCGTATCAAAGGCTTTTGATATGTCTAGCGCTACGAGTACTGTTCTATGGTGGGGGTATTGATTCAAACCGCAATTTATCTGGGTGCTAATGACATTTAGCGCGGAGGTAGTGCTATGGAGTTTTCTGAAGCCATGCTGATGAGGGGCTAGCTGCAAATGTGCTTGGAAATAAGGGAGCAAAATGGCTTCAAGCGTCTTTGCCACTGGCGATAGGAGAGATATCGGACGATATGACTCACCTATGTTAGCTGGTTTCCCAGGCTTTAGTAGCGGGATCACCTTGGCCATTTTCCATTTCTCGGGTATGACAAAGGTGGAAAGAGACAGGTTGAAGACATGCGCCAAATATTTGAAACCCTCTTTCCCTAGGTTTTTAAGCATCGGCATGGCCATGCCGTCTGGGCCCACTGCTTTGGATGGTTTAGCGCGACCAATGGCGTCCTCAACCTCTCTAGCGGTGATGGTGATTGGTGGCGCGCTGAATTTGTGTTTATGTGCGTGTCTATTGGCTCTCCGTCTATCTTTGTCGACCGTAGGATACATTATATATTGTCGGCAGAAAGCGCTCGCGCATTTTTTCGCATCCGACAGCACCTTATCGCCAAAGGCGATGGAAACTTTGTCTTTGTGCTTAGTCGGATTCGATAGGGACTTTACGGTGGACCAAAGTTTACCTACACCGGTAGAGAGGTTACAACCTCTTAGGTGCTCTTCCCATTTCGCCCGCTTGTGTTCGTCCACAAGCAATCTGATGCGTTGGTTTATATCCCTTATTTGGGGGTCGCCTGGATCAAGCTGTCTTATAAGGTCGCGTTCCCTCGCTAAGCTCGCGGCCTCCGCCGGGAAGTGGGCCGGATTTCGGGAATTCTCCCGGCGGGAATGAAATGTGCCGAGGCGGATTCAATGACCTTACGGAAGGCACGCTCCCCTTGGCGGGCATCAGTCGGGATAGGGAGGGCAGCAAAGCTGCTGTCTGTTGCAGATTTATATTCTTCCCACTTTCCTTTTTTGAAGTTTATGAAAGTGCGTTTTTCGGTGACGATGAAGTCGGCGGCACGCTCGAACGAAATAAGTATGGGCAGGTGGTCGGATGCCAATGTTACCATCGGCTGCCAGTTGACGCAGCTTACGAGTTCTGCGCTCACGATTGAGATATCTGGCGAGCTATGACAGCTTCCTACCATACGTGTGGGGGCGTCTCCGTTTATTGTGCAGAACGTCGTTTCTTCTATTTGATCCGCCAACATCTCACCCCTACTGTCCGCCCGCAAGTTTGAATGCCATAGGTCGTGATGGGCATTGAAATCGCCTAAGATAATGCGATTGTTGCCAGTGAGTAAGGCCTCGATATTAGGGCGGTATCCACTGGGGCAACAGGTGACAGGAGGGATGTAGATGTTGATGATTTCTAGATTTGCATCGCCTGACCGGACAGATAGGCCTTGACGTTCTAAGACATTGTCCCTGCGGTCGATGCCAGGATCAAATACATAATATTGCACAGAGTGGTGTATAATAAACGCGAGGCCGCCTCCATTTCCGCTCTCGCGGTCTTTCCTGTGGACATTATACCCAGAGCAGGTCTGCAATGCAGATCTTGCTGTGAGTTTAGTCTCTTGAATCGCAGCAATGCGGATGTTGTGCCGCTTCATGAAATCGACTATCTCCGTAATCTTCCCAGTTAGTCCATTACAGTTTAACTGCAGAATTCTGAAGTGCATGAGGGGTGACGCCGCCACTCTAGGGGTAAGAGACGGGTGACTACGCCTAGGTTGTGGAAGGCCAGGACGCAATTGCTGTTGTGGCCTTGGGACTGGGCGCCCTTGGGCAAGTATTGGGGTACCCGGATGATTTGGGTTTGCGACCTGGCAACATGGCGCGATGAAACCCGTCGGGGGGTTGCCGTCGCGGAGACCAGAGCATCTAGGAAAGTGGCACCACCCAAGGCAGGAGCTGCATTGAGCGGATGTCGCAAACCTATATATTCTGTGCTGGCAGACGGTGCAAACGGAGGTAGGGACTAAGAGTCTGTTTCCCTGACCTGAACGATTGCTGCCAGAAAAGAGGGGGGGAGAAGAAGACGGGGGCAGGGGCTGATGCTCAGCATTGCAACCAGCTCTACTACGAAGGTAGTAGTTATGAGTGGTATCAGCTGTTTGAGTTGTTGGCGCCGTGGGGCGCGAGCAGCAGCGGGTACTTGTTGTGGCTTGCTGAGAAGCAAGGCTGCTGGAAGGTAGTGTGGGGGGGGGCGCTTAGGCGTAGACTACGGGACGCCCTTGGGCGTGAGCAGCAAGGAGCCACAAAAGATTTATAAAAGTTACGTGGACGTCGGGTTTTGGGATCAAGCCCAGAACAACCTGTCCGATGCAACTATCCCTTGCACGAGACACACTGAACAGAGTATGACCGTCCTAAAAAGATTATTTTCTGGCAAATGCAGCAAAACCATTTCTCAGGACCGGGTCAGGAGACGGACCCGGATTGGGTTCGATACCTTCCCGGAGTAAGAGAATATGTAGCAGTCCTGCTGCAAGGAGCTGCTGGGAGGATGACAATTTGTGGGGGGGGACGAAACAAATTAAATGGGGTCACACTGAAATGACAGTCCTTGGTCGGGAAAAATCCCGAGTCGCTCCGGTACATAGAACCGACTGCCTTGGGAAGCGACTGCCATTGGGGTATTTATTTGTCCTTTAGAATTAGACTTTGTCTAGACAATCTGCTCGGCTCATGTATCTTTTCTTTAAGAATTTATTGTGAGCTGAGTATAATTTGAGAAACAAATTGAGGCAAGTGCAAATTGTTAATATTATCAATAAGATTTTGATAAATTCTAATGCCTCACTATGGTCAATGGCCTGAATGGAATTAATTACGTTTGCATTGGCTTCTTCTACTTTGGATTTTTACCTCCCATTTCGAAATAATAATTGCTAAAATTTTCTTATATTTATTTATTTATTAATATTAGTCGGTACGTCCCATATATTTAACTTCGTACCTCCATCTTTCTTCAGCTGTGGTTAGTCCGGGTATTAATACATTTTCTAAGGTGGGTTTCCTAGGCATGTCAATCAGTTTCCACCATTTTTTAAGTGAGACTAATGACTTTTCTGCTTCTTTTAATTTTTTTAATGATATTATACCTTTCTTAAACTTCCTATTTTCCAATTCTAAATTATCAACAGTGCGGTTGATAGCCTCGTAGTCAAGGTCATTAGGCAATGCACTCTCCATTGAAAAAGCTTACTTTATATGCCCTTGATTTTTCTTATTTCTGTCTTTAAAAACGAATTTTTCCTCTGTGTTTGTGAATAAATTATATTTTGGCTACAAAATTGCTACAGCTTTTCTAAGGTTGAATTTTTTACCTCCTCTTTTTCTTTTGATTTTATCTGGTTTTGGAATCTTTGGTTCCTCTATTTTATATGTTGCTGATTTCCACGCCTATATTCTTCTATGGTAATTGCCTTAGGGCCCTGTTTAATTTTTTCTGATGTTTCTACTGCTTTTTCTGATACTTTTTCTAGCTTGTTTTCTTGCTCCTGAATTAATTGGGTACAACGCAAAAATATTGCGTCAAATTCTTCCTGACTACTTATATCGTCGGCGGCCACCGTGGTGTGATGGTAGCGTGCTCCGTCTGCCACACCGTATGCCCTGGCTTCACACCCCGGGCAAAGCAACATCAAAATTTTAGAAATAAAGTTTTTCAATTAGAAGAAAATTTTTCTAAGCGGGGTCGCCCCTCGGCAGTGTTTGGCAAGCGCTCCGGGTGTATTTCTGCCATGAAAAGCTCTCAGTGAAAACTTATCTGCCTTGCAGATGCCGTTCGGAGTCGGCATAAAACATGTAGGTCCCGTCCGGCCAATTTGTAGGGAAAATCAAGAGGAGCACGACGCAAATTGGAAGAGAATCTAGGCCTTAGATCTCTTCGGAGGTTATCGCGCCTTACATTTATTTTTATTTACTTATATCGTTCATTTAAAAATCTAGATGGAAAAATAATTCGTAATTCTATTGGCAAACATCTACTTTTTGCCCATAAACTGGCAGCCTTTAGGTTGCCAAATGCTTCTAAAAATACTTAAATAAAAAAATAACTTAACTAATTCTGCTTGGCTGGTCCTCGTTCTCCACGATCTTGTTTTCTTTCTAGTTTGCAGGATCCCTTGCTTATTCCACTTCATTATGCGTCGGTGGTGGTCGTTTTGGTGGCGGTAATGAAATAAATTTCAACTGAAGGTATACCCATTGCGTGAACAAATGTGGCAGATGCAAACGGTTATCATACAACTGGTGATCATAAACCCAAGTTACCGGAACAAGTGTTGTTTAATTTGTTAATAAATTCTGCCAATAACGCCAGCTAAGAGCTTAATCCGGTATTTAGTTTTATGCTTTCTTCCCCGTGTTTGCAGCTGTAAGGTAGGATGCCAAAAATGAGGCAGGATGCCAATAATGAGGCAGGATACCAATAATGAGGCAGGATGCCAATAATGAGGCAGTAGGCTACTAGTTTCGGCAGTCGGATGCCAATTTAGCCAGGATCGCCACGTAATAATTGAAATAATTGAATTTGGTGTAGTGCCAATTAAGCGGCACCAGACGGAATTGAGTTAAATAATACCTACTTACACTAATAATTACAAACTAAGTGTATTACATACATATACCTTCGGTTCCCTGGGAACTGCGTTCTAAGCATAAATAAAATTAGCTGTGGAATCTGCAACGCAAACATAAGTAAATCATGTTAATAATTTGTATACAGGTAAAGACTTGTGGCGAGCAAGCTTTAAACAGTAACATACCAAGGTTCAAGTTACCAGATGGTGCACGGCGTAATACCGTGGCGTGTAGAAAATATATGTTTGTACATATGAATGAATGTGTCAATGAATCTCAGTCCGTACCAAAGCGAGCCAAAATATATGTATGTACAAATATATTAATATGTATGTAAGAGTCAATGCATTTTAAGACATTCCAAAACAGGTCGAAATATATGTTTGTACAAATGAATGAATAACTTAATGAGCGAATTCTACACTGTTACAGTATCCAGAACGAAGTTGAGCTAGAGTGACTCGCGTTTCCCTGGGGAGTATGCATTCCTTTTCCGCAAGTTTTAGGTACTGTTCGTTGAGTACTGGATTCACCGCGCAATTCCTGGCATAAAGGTCCGACACCTGTTTGTGGAGTTCACTGAGGACCTGCTTGTGTTTTTTTGCTTCATACGGCTGAGTTCTCAGGTGCCGTATTTCCTCATCATGCTTGATGACTCCTTAAGCCTCTAGGCGGTGTTGGCTCACCAATCAGATATCTGTTGGGATGCCCAGGTTTCTGGGTATTCAACAGGAACTGTTTGGTTAACATCTCATTTCTCTCCCTGATTGCGAGTATTCTCGCCTCATTATGTAGATGGTGTTCTGGGGACATAAGAAGACAGCCCGTGGCGGTGCTGAGAGCAGTATTTTGGCAGGCCTGTAGCTTCTTCCAGTGAGTAATTTTTAGGCTTGGGGACGCGTAGCATGCAACCGGCTGGCCAATTGCTTTGTATATGTTAATGAGCGTTTCTTTGTCTTTTCCCAAGTACTGCCAGCAAGGGATTTGAGATTTTATTACGGCTCTGGATTTTTGGTACAATTGCGGCTGCATGCTCACCAAAATGTAGATCTTGATGAAATGTCACACCCAAGATTTTGGGGTGTAGGACAATCGGTAACGTAGTGCCATCGACGTGGATGTTCAAAATGGTCGACATTTGGGACGCCCATGTTGTAAATAAGGTCGCGAAGGATTTAGTCGGTGATAATGCCAGTTTTCACGAGGCGAAAAAACTGGAGAGATCAGGGAGGTAGCCGTTTATTCTGTTGCAAAGCTCATCGATCTGTGGGCCTGGGCCTGTGGCCATTATTGTGCAGTCATCGGTGTAGGAAACTATAGTAACTGCTTCTGGTGGCGAAGGTAGCTTAGATAAGTAGAAATTAAACAAAACTGGGGATAGGACACCACCCTGTGGCACCCCTTGTTTAATTATTCTTGGCTTTGATGTTTCGTTTCTAAATTGCACTGATACCTGCCGACCACCCAGATAATTTGCGGTTCACCTTTTAAGACATGGGGAAAGGGTAGACCCTTCCAGGTCTTGCAGTAACGTGCCATGGTTGACCGTATCAAAAGCTTTTGATAGGTCTAGCGCAACGAGAACTGTTCTATGGTGGGAGTTTTGATTTAAACCGCAATTTATCTGGGTGCTAATGGCATTTAGCGCGGTGGTGGTGCTATGGAGTTTTCTGAAGCCATGCTGATGACAGGCTAGCTGCAAATTTGCTTTGAAGTAAGAGAGCAAAATGGCTTCAAGCGATTTGGCTACTGGCGATAGGAGAGATATCGGGCGATATGACTCTCCTATGTTAGCTGGTTTCCCAGGCTTTAGTAGCGGGACGACCTTGGCCATTTTCCATTTTTCGGGAATGACAAAGGTGGAAAGAGACAGGTTGAAGACATGTGCTAAATATTTGAAACCCTCTTTTCCTAGGCTTTTAATCATCGGCATGGCTATGCCGTCTGGGCCCACTGCTTTAGATGGTTTAGCATGACCGATGTCATCCTCAACCTCTTTGGCGGTGACGGTAATTGGGAACGCGCTGAATTTATGTTTATGTACGCGTCTGTTGGCCCTCCGTCTAACTTTCTCAACCGTAGAATGCATTATATGTTGTCGGCAAAAAGCGCCCGCGCACTTTATCGCCAAAGGCGATGGAAACTTTGTCATTGTGCCTAGACGGATTCGATAGGGACTTTACGGTGGACCAAAGTTTACCTACACCGTCAAAGAGGTTACAACCGCTTAGGTGCTCCTCCCATTTCGCCCGCTTGTGTTCATCCACAAGCAATCTGAATCTTGGGTTTATATCCCTTATTTGGCGGTCGCCGGGATCGAGCTGTCTTATAAAGTCACGTTCTCTCGCTAAATTTGCGGCCTCCGCCGGAAAGTGGAGCCGAGTTTCGGGAATTCTACCGGCGGGAATGAAGCGAGCCGAGGCGGATTCAATGACCTTGCGGAAGCACGCTCCCCTTGGCGGGCATCAGTCGGGGTAGAGAGGGCAGCAAAGCGGTTGTCTGTCAAGGATTTGTATTCGTCCCACTTTCCTTTTTCAAAGTTTATGAAAGTGCGTTTTTCTGTGACGATGAAGTCGGCGGTACGCTCGGGCGAAATAAGTATAGGCAGGTGGTCGGATAAAATGTTACCATCGACTGCCAGTTGACGCAGTTTACGAGTTCTGCGCTCACGATTGATATATCCGGCGAACTGTGACTGCTTCCTGCCATACGTGTGTGGGCGTCTCCGTTTATTGTGCAGAACGTCGTTTCTTCTATTTGATCCGCCAACATCTCACCCCTACTGTCCGCCCGCAAGTTTGAATGCCATAGATCGTGATGGGCATTGAAATCGCCTAAGATAATGAGATTGTTGCCAGTGAGTAAGGCGCTGATATTAGGGCGGTATCCACTGGGGCAACAGGTGGCAGGAGGGGTGTATATGTTGATGATTTCTAGCTTTGCATCGCCTAACCGGACAGATAAGCCTTGACGTTCTAAGACACTGTCCCTGCGGCCGATGTCGGGATCAAATATATGATACTGCACAGAGTGATGTATGATAAACGCGAGGCCGCCTCCATTTCCGCTCTCGCGATCTTTTCTATGGACATTATACCCAGAACAGGTCTGCAGAGCAGATCTTGCTGTGAGTTTAGTCTCTTGAATCGCAGCAATGCGGATGTGCTGCCGGTTCAAGAAATCGACTATCTCCGTGATCTTCCCAGTTAATCCATTACAGTTTAGCTGCAGAATTCTGAAGTGCATGGGGGGAGACGTCGTCACTCTGGGAATAAGTGACGGGTGACTACGCCTGGGTTGTGGAAGGCTAGGACGCAACTGCTGGTGTGGACGTCTTTGGGTAAGCATTGGGGTACCCGGTGTATTTGGGTATGCGGCCTGGCAACATGGCGCAATGAAACCCGTCGAAGGGTTGCCGTCTTCCCAGCGGATTAGGGGATCAGAATATACCCGCGGTAGGTATGCCTGTCGTAAGAGGCGACTAAAATACCAGATTCAAGGGGCTGTGTAGCGCAACCCTTCAGGTTGCCAGCGCAATATATAGCTTCTTCAAACCCAATTGTCAACCTCACCTATCCGCGGCGAATCCTGTTTCACTAACAGACGAGGCTCTGGCGACCCCAAGCTCCTCATGGAACTTGGGGGTGGGGAGGGGGGAATGGCCTGAAGGTTTAATGTGGCCACATAAATCGTTCCCGAGATGGTCGGGTTAGCACCTTAATGGTGCCATCACATAGATAACACTCCTCAAAGCCTTCGGGGAGCAACCTTATCGCTACAACAACAACAACAGGGGTTGCCGTCGCGGAGACCAGAACATCTAGGAAAGTGGCACCGTCCATGGCAGGAGCGGGTACTTGTTGTGGCTTGCCGGGAAGCGGGGCTGCTGGAAGGTAGTGAGTGGGGGCGGCTAAGGCGTAGACTACGGGACGCCCTAGGGCGTGAACAGCAAGGAACCACAAAAGATTTATAGAAGTTACGTGGACGTCTGGTTTTGGGATCTAGCCCAAAACAACCTGTCCGATGCAACCATCCCTTACACGAGACACACAGACAAGAGTATGACCGTCCTAAAAAGATTCTTTTCCGGCAAATGCAGCAAAACAATTTCTCAGGACCGGGATCAGGAGACGGACCCGAATTGGGTTCGATACCTTCCCGGAGAAAGAGAATATGGAGCAGTCCCGCTGCAAGGAGCTGCTGGGAGGATGACAATTTGTGGGAGGGACGCACCAAATTAAATGGGGTTACACTGAAATGACAGTCCTTGGTCGGGAAAAATCCCGAGTCGCTCCGGTACATAGAACCAACTGCCTTGGGAAGCGTATCAAGGCCTCTACCTCTTAATAATCTTGCTGCTCTTCCCCTATTTTTTCGAATATATCGGGACCAAGAAAACACATATTCTATAAGTAATCCGCATAAAAGCTACATACTTACGTACCTAATTTTAAATAAGTTCAAGCATAAACGAGATTTTTTCAAATAAATCGGTTGCGGTACCAAAGAAAGTATTATATATCTTAATCTGAGCAAAAATTCTTCCAGCTGCCAAAAGACCCATTTCACAGGAGCACACTCTCAGGAACTTTCGGATCCTTTACTGAAGCTTTGTTGAAGCCTTTTTGAAAATTTTTTCAACCTCGCTATGGAAATCTTAGTTGAAATAATGTAAGCTTGACTTCCATTTTACCCTTCTTTAGTCACAAAAAAAAACCCATGGCTAAATGCCGTAAAATATTCTCGTAGCTTATGTAAATCATAGATCTTTGTGTTGTACAATTTGAGCCTAAAAAAATTAGAGAGCAACAGGTATGTGGTTTTTGATATTTTATATATTTTATAGAAAAATTAACCCTGGCTCATTCCATTTCAGACACCCGGTCCGCGCAGGACATGATTTTTGATTTCGATGAAATTTTAATATGTTGTTCTTTGGTCAAAATAATGAAACACGTGTTTTTTTTTTCTGCCTCAAAAAAAAATTTTTTTTCGGATTTTTTGGCAATGGAATTCCATAAAATGCAATCGGTATTTTATTTACCTATTTTTTCAACTGTAAATATCTTTGTCAAAAATTAACCGATGCTCATGATTTTTTCTTTGAAATGTTCGTTATTATATTTACTTTTATATAACTTTATAAGCAATAGCATATAGTTTAAAAAAATTTGTATTTTGCACGCTCTAAGTCAAAAGTAATAAACGATTTGATTTTTTATTTTCCCAATATATTTCGATCACCTTCGGAGATCTTCATCAGGGGGCTACAACAATAATAAAAAATTCAGCTTAGTTTGTAATAACTAACAACAATAACTAAATAAACCATTCTATGTATATAATCACATTCATATATTTATACATACATACATTTATATTTTTATTTTGCTAATCTGCGTCCGTTCGGTTCGCCATCTAGCTTTTACATATCTACAGACACCTGCCAGAATCTTGGAAAATTAGTTCAAAATCAAATATTAAGTTTAAAAAAAATTTTTTTTAGTATTTAGTAAAAATTTATGGCTTTTTTCAAAAATTAATTCCTCAAGAAAGGTTATTTTTTTGTTGTTTAAACTTTTTCTGTATTGAGCGAATAGTTCATATTTCAACTTGGCTAAATGCCAATTAGCCAAAACTTGTTGTTTTCGAGATAGGAATTTTTGAAAATTAAACATTTTTTCCCCCATTATAAAACTTAATCCAGCTACTTGATTATATAAAAAGCAAATTTAATATACCCAATTTTAAACAAACATGATCGAATTCAACCACTCACGAAAATTTTTTCACACAAAATTTTGCAATTTTAACAATTTTAACCCACATTAATTTTCAATCGACAGGGTTTAATTAAAGTTCGTCCATTTTCGTCTAAATTTGAAAGTTATGTTAAAAACGCTAGTTCCTTGTGTGGAAAAAAATCAGTTGGGTTTAATAGCTAAAATTGAGATTTGTACTAGTTCTGAGATAATTTGCAACTACATAGTTGGTTTGACTATGATTATTTACCTAAGCACTTGTGAATTAATTGATATTCGATTTGACTCTGTTTAAAATTTTTTTAAACTACAAATCGCTTGCATGAAAATAAATTAGTACCGTTACACTATGACTTTGATTTATTTAATTTGTGGAAACATAATTAAAAATGAAAAAAATATATATTGAATTTGTAGTTTGATTTCATTCATTTTCACATTTCATTACTGTTTATGTGTATTTCATTTTTTTATTTATAATATGCCATTTAAATCTAGATTTGTGCTTGAAAATATGCATTAACGGTTTGTGACCCTGTTGGAAATCGATATAGCTTCTGCAATTGGCGCCAAATATCTATTCGGGTTGGACATTAATGAAATAAGTAAACACAAATACTAATCTACATGCCGTGAAGCAGTTTCCTCTTCAAGAACGCGAAATATTCTTGAAAAAGCATTCCCGCATCGCTTAATATTGATGATTTGCACTGGCCGGCCAGATCGGCCCACTTACACCGACCCAGATTTCTTTTTATGGGCTTTTTTGAATCGGGGGCTTATTTTTAAAACAAACCTCAAGCCATTGCTGCTGAAAACTACCCAAAGGTTTTGGGTATTGTTATCGATGCTGATGGTCCTTTGCCGGATATAGACCCGGTAAACAAGTACCATTAAGGTACAAGCCTGACAATCTCGGGAACGATTTAGTATCACCACATTGAACCTTCTAGGCCATCCCACCCCTCACCTCCTATTTGCAATAGAGACTTTGGGTCACCACAGCATCGGAAGCTAAAGAAACAGGTGAGGTTGACAATTGAGTTGGAAAAGCTATAAATTACGCTGTCAACCCCTTGAAAGGTTTGCGCTTCACAACCCCTTAAATCATTCCAGTCACCTCTTTCGACAGGCATACCTGCCGCGGTTGTATTCAATCCCCTTAACACCTGGAGCCCTTAAGGTGATTATTTGCTAGGATTTGGAGAACTCACCTAAAGTTTTGATAAATTAACAAATTAGCAAATCTGGCGGCGACTATTTGGCCGATGCTATTTTCTCGGGTTGATGGAATAAATTTGTAATGAATTTAATGAAAATATTTCACAGCAAAAACCAAAGTTGTTCATTAAAACGTTAAAAGCATAAAAACATCGGCTGGGTCTATAAATTTATATCAATTTGTTAAAGAGGCTAACAACCTACGTTGTCTTCTATACTGCTGTCCATAGCAAAAAGGCAGTAAAGTGGTAAAAGTGAAATCAGAGAGATATGTAGCATTAGTTTTGCATTTGTTTTAACAAATTAAATACTGTCATTTGCTACACAAAAAAACTAATGAACATTGAACTATTAAACGATTTTATGGCGACGAATTATCATGTGAATCTGATATATAATTCTTTTCAGAGCCTGAAATAAGACGCAAACTGCATTTAAGTCTTGTAAGTCTAAAAGCAGTAAAATGAGACTTACCGCCTTTTTATTGTGTTTTTTATAGAATTGTTGGATTTACAGTCCTTTTTTGCTTTGAAATTTTCTTACAATAAAATTTTACTGTTAAAATACAACATATCTATGTATAACCAAATTTCAGAGAATAAAAGAAGTAAAATTTATTTTATACCGCTTTCTTGCCTTGGAAAATTGATTTACTGCGTTTCTGGTTGGGAAATTTGAAATAATCGAAATGTTAAACAAATTTTAAATCTTATTTTATCTTTGAATTTGAATTTTTAATTATTAATTTTTATGTTAATGAGTAAAATGAAGTCGCAGAAATGTATTGGCATGAAAATTCCTAAAAGGCAGTAAGTGAACTATACTGCATTTTTAGTATGGACAGCATTATAGAGCTCTATATATCTTTCACGTATTTACGTCGACTACAAATATCGTAGCCGGGTTTATGTTCGACTAATACCTGTAATATACTTTTCAAAAATTTCGTGTACGATTATGCCTTTATAGCAATAACAACAATAATGATAGGAATCGACAAATCGTTGACTTATATTTAATGGTTTTTTTTATTTGTCCGGAATGACTTTTATATAGCTAGTATAGGCAGCGTACACTCGCAAACAAGAGAGTGCCAATATATCGCTGTTAAAATGCTTTTGTTATCGATAAGCGATTGTACCTAAGTCGTAAATTTTTTATATGGCTGTTAAACTAAATTAAACTAATGACTAAAATTGTAGTCATTATTCCGGAATAACAAAAAAGTATTGCGATTCTCTGGAGCTGCAATCAAAAGAATAATTATTCCAAATGGAATACGTTTCCTAGCAACTCAGTGTAGCTGTAACCGTAATCACATATGTTGGTCTCTCATATATGTAACGACCCGGACCCGTGCGCATCTTGCGCAACGAATATAAAAGTCTCTTATAAAATATCAACAGAAATCAGCTGTTCTATCAATCAATTAAAATTGCGCTGCCATCTGGCGTATGGTAGCAACTGCCGGTAATGCAGTGCAAATGTTCACAATAGTGCCATAGTACTTTGTGTGCTCACAATCGTTTATTTTTAATAAATTATTTTAATGAAATATAGCTAAACAAAAGCATTACGACCAAAGTTGCCCAAAGCTCGCTAATAGCCCGAATCTCCATCCTTACAACCAACACTTTATTTATAGATTTGGATTCCAAATAAGGGCGAAAAAGGGACCCGTACATAAAAACAGCAATTAGAAATAATATATATGATACTCATATATTGCTTCAACAGGCTAGGTACACTCACAAACATCAGGGTGCCGATATATTGCTGTTTAAATGCTATTGTTTTTGGTATCAATAATCGAATGTAACTAAATTTAAATGTTTTTCTTGTCACACTTATGCTGCTACAATCACACAAGTTTTGTAGATTGTCTTGTTTTGATTTCGAATTCAAAACTCATGGGGCGAGTATTTTGTATTAGCAATATAGGAGTATTGCATACATATATGTGACCCGGCCTATGAAGAGGTAGCTTATGACTCAAAAAAAAACTACTAATACTAAGAAACTGAAGAAATGCATTGTTTATCTTTAGCAGCTGTTTCTCGCAATTTCTTTTTTGAGTCATAAGCCACCTTTTCATAGGCCGGGTCACATATGTATATAGTCTCTATTTTTTGCATTTTCTGTAGCTTTGGTGGTGTTTATGTTTTTAAAAAATGTATGTATACAATTGTGTTTATTATTTATGTATGATTGTTTATGGCATTATACTATGTTTTAAATACTTATGTTCTAACTGTTTAGGTCGTTTACCGTATGTCACGTTTGTCAAAACCACCAACACAAAATAAATTTCGTGAGGTATCTACTAAAAATAATTTGTTTTGTATAAAAAATATACAAGCATATTAAACAGTTTAATTTAAGATTGATTAATTTATAAAGATATAACTCGGTATTCTAGCCCCTTAGCAAAGCAAAGTTTGAATAAACTGCTAGATTAGTTAAAATAAGTAATAGCACATATACGACATATTTATAGTTGTAGTTTCGCCCGCAGAAATCGACCTGAATTTCCGATATCCAAAAACGGATATTTAATTAAATTATTCACTTTAACTGTTTTGTTATTTAATAATTCATGAACTTAACTTATAATAATTGAATATTCAATTATTATGTTTTCTAGGAGAAACTGAAAAGAAAGAAACATTACTGGCATATTGCGATGGTACCATTTCGAAAACCGTCATTAATGGTTTCACCGAGATTCGAACCGCGAATCACACGGTGAAACTGCAGTTGCCTTAACCACTCATTCTCATTCGCAACATAACAATACATAACACATAACAATACATTCGAATCTCGGTGAAACCTTTGATAACATTACGAAATTGCCTGATGATGATTACGTGGCGGTTTCCGAAATGGTACCGTCGCAATATGCAAGTAAATGTTTCTTTCTTTTCAATTTCTCTTGGAAAACATAATAATTGAATATTCAGTTATTATAAGCCGGTGTTAAGCTCTTGAATTCTTATATAATAAGTATAAATTGAACACACCATTAAACAAACAAACATAAACATATAAACTGAGCCCGAGTTTACAAAGCTTCTCATTCGCGACGAAAAAGGAACTCGAACTGTTTTGTTCGTTGATTGTAACACAAACACAACATTAATGGAAATAAGTGAGCGACGTTCATTGAAATGTGCTTTAAAACTTTGTCTGAGCTGACAGTTGTACCTAGTAGAATTCACTAACTTTATTAACGATATTCACAATCGCCAAACTAGCAAATATTTTTTATCAAGATCCGTATTATCAGCTGTTGTCGCTAAATAATAGCAAAACATTTAAATTTTGTCTATGGAATTATCTTTAAAGCCACTCTTCTCCTATCATACTAAATATAATTGTCAACTCGATAGCGATATTAAAACTACATAAGTTAGTACATATGTAGCACAATCGATATCACAATCGAAAAGTCCTTAGTTAGTTGAAATCTCGACAAATTGCAGCGTTAAAATTGAATGAATTCCGCTGCTGACAACTTTCCATTCAACAATTTGTTCCGATTTTTGCCGAAACTTACATATACGCTGCACCTAAAGATTATTCCGAAATTGAAACCTATTTCTCTTGGAAACCATTAATTATGTTAGCTCCATATCTCAACTGGTGTTTTGAAAGCACCCTATCTCAGAAAAAAATTTTGAAAAACGCCCAGTTTAGAAATTTATTTCAATACAATTCGTCGAGAAAAAGAGTCTAATCAAAAAAGTTTTATTAAGGCGTTTTCGAACTGGCAGCCTAGATAGGGTCATATACTCTTCAATACTCTAAATCTCTTTGTACATACATATAAAGAAAAAAATTAAGTACTTTGCATGATTCATATAATGTTTGTACCATTGTATAAGAAAGAAGGTAACTCCATTTTCATTACGAGGTTTTTATTTTTTTATAAAAGCAGATTATTGAAGTTTCGCTTCATGTCAACATTTAGAATAGCGTTGCCTAATTTATTGAGAATGAATGTATGTAGAAGAGGGTAATTTCAAAGTATATACTTGGGGATTTTTTAAAATACTTTTACTAAAAGTTTTAGAGATCCACATTTTAATGTAAGAACGTACAGGATAAATAAGAGGACATCTGCAAATAAAACACCTATTCTAGCTTCTCTATTTTTTTATTGAACCATATTTATAAAGCATCCAGGCATATGCAATAAAATTTTTTTTTGTAATTTGACAGTTTTGGTATCTTGATTTCGGTGTAATTGGAATAAAAAGAGTAGGCACCAATATACATAAGTTTAGGGATTGTGTTGGGTGGCAGTGTTCGCAGCCTTACAGATTGCCAGCTGACCACCTTATAGGTTGCTTGAGGCTTACCTAGTGCTACGTGCAAAGAGTTGTAGTATTTTTTTAACGATTTTGTAGATGTCGTTAACCCTCGGCTATATTCATTTGAACTTTAACTCTAACTTTATCCTAGCGATAAAAAGGGTGCCCCGATATAATGGGCCGAATTCGGTAAGATATCTGCTTCATTGACCTGATCTAACATTGATCTTTTAATGGTTAGGGGTTTCAATACGTCAAAGTTGAATGTTACGAAATTTAAATAGAAAACCACCTTGACGCGTCCCGTGCGTTTTAGCAACGTATTATCACGGATATTTTTAACGCTTTTGGGCGCTTCTACCGGTACTCTGCCAGGGTCGCTGCTGATTGGGCGTTGGCTGTGCTGGTGATTCTTGAATGCGACGAGATGAAAGATGTCGGTCATCATAACTCATCTTGATAAACAGGGTTTCCTGGCTGCCAGTAATCTAACGAGTTTCCCATGATACATATATTTCACAATTTTGTAAGAGTCGGCTTCCCTGAAATCCAAGTGTTTCAACAAAAGCTTAGCTGTTTAATTGGGTTCTAATGATTCGAAGGTTCCCGATTTTTCAATCCAATAAAATAATGGAAGAATTGTTTTTCGTTGGGATGGTGGCACGAAACCTCATAATCTTTTTAACTGTCAGCTAGTCAATATGGCGACCAACAACTGACAATGGAACTACGTTCTTTTTCATACCATGATGTTTACAAGCATTTTTTTTTTGCTTTGCTTTCTCTCACTTTATTCTTTCTACGTATGCATATTAGAATTTTCTTTGACGAATAAAAAATGCAAGTAAAATTTATTGGTACCAATCACAGCTTCGCGGTGGAAATAAAGGCTGCAATCAAAGGAGCCAAATAAATTTTGTATTTGACAACATTGTTACTTAAACAGGATAACGATTACAGTAATCTTAAATGTTTTACATATTACCATAACAGTAATGCTGATACGATACCCATATACAGCACCTCTAATGCATAGTTCACTCTCCCATTCGTGGCTTTGGTCAAAAAAATTTGACAACAAATCGATCACCGCAGGAGAGCGGGTTCGAATCCCACTCCCGTTAGAAAAGACTTTGAAGAGATTTACAAGGTTTAATCAAAATAGCGGTGATTTCGAGCCCCGAAATAAGTGCCGTGTGGACACCACATAACACAGTTTAGGATTGCACCAAGCTCACACTATAATCCTCATTCAGTGAGTTTGCTAGCTCCGTATCAAGCTCATCGTTGTAAACGATTTGAGATAAATATAGAATATCTTCCATAGCTATTTAAAATGAGCAATATTGGTCAATAATACGCCCTCTTTATATACATATTGTAACGAATTTACTTGCAAATCCTCTTATTTTCAATCCTCTGCTAAGTTCGAATCACTAAATTGTTGAATAAATAACTCCAATATTGAATAATGGAAAAATTGCCTTTATTAAAGTACTTCACAATAACACTTATACTTTGCTACTCGCTGGCTTAATAGCCAAACTGATTGATAACTCAAATTAAACTCTACTATTGGCCGCGTGCTTAATCAATAACTGATTGATTGCTCAACTCAAACTGAATTCCTTCTTACTCGCTGGCGCCGCTTTTATAGTTTACGCTGCATACTTCTAGGCTCTTCGATTTCCAGAAGTTACTAGTTGTTTCGGCTACAAAATCGCCAGCCACAACTACGTGCACAAATTATTGCTCTCTCTTGTGACAACTCAGATAAGGTATATGCATGTGTTTGTAGTTTACAGTCTCCCGCACACACATAAGCGTATAAGTAAATTCATCGGTGTGTGACATCTCATCTCTTGCTGCCTTGTATGTAAATGTTGCTCGTCGGAATGTGTACATATGTGTAGACGCAATTATTTATTCGTTTATGTAGATACATAATGATTGAATTATTGATGTGCATTCACGTCACTGCTTAGATCGGCTTAGAGCTGGCAGCACTCCTTAGTTTTGCTAATATTCGTAACACTGCCCTCCACCTAAGTCTGATCGTCCCGATCAGACAAATCTCCCAATCTAAACGCCGCTAGCATCTCCAAATGTACCACCCTTCTAATCCGTGGTTTCCCAGTGGATTGTATGCGGTAGATGGTATCACTGATTTTCTTCACAACTTTGTACGGGCCTTCCCAACTGCACCGAAATTGGGCTGGGACACCTTTCCGCCGGTGAGAGTTGTTTAACAGTACCAAATCTCCATTCCGGAAACCTTCCGAATTATTTTCCCTGTCGTACCTGTGTTCCATCTTACTACTCATTATTCTGGATCGTTCTCTCGCACTCTGTTGCTTGGCCAATGAAGAACTACTTTGTAAAGCTTGTTCTTGACGGATTGGCTTCACATACTCAGTATCGTTCCGACGTTTCCCAACAAAAGTGCGCGCTGGCTTGAAATCATCCTTGCATTCTTTCTGAAAAATTCTTTCAGTGAATTTAGTGCGTCCATTAGGGTTTGTTGATGCCGGTCTTTTCCTCGCAGGTACTTTTAATTTCGCTTTATTTGGCACATTCGATCCATCAACCTTTGCTCGATCTACTTTCCTTGACTTTCGTGGTCTCTGTCGAATCTCCTCGACCAGCACTCGCTTACTGCTGAACCCTTTTTCCAAACTGAAGTTAAGTGGCACATCTTGGTTCTCATAATGCATCACCCTTCTCTGCATATCGATCTTGATGTCATGGTCAACCAAGAAATCCACTCCCAATATAACTTCATCAACGATCTCCGCCACAACGAATTTGTGTAGAACCATGACCTTCCCAATTAGGACTTCACATATTACTTCTCCCTGAACTTGGTTATATTCGCCTGTGACCGTACGCAACCTCGCTCCAGGTAATGACTTTATTCCCCTGTAGACCAAATCAGATCGAATCAAGGAATGAGATGCCCCCGTATCTACAGTCAGTACACGCTCTTTACCATCCACATTCCCTCTGATGGTAAGACTGCTTGATTTCCTTCCAATCTGCGACACAGATATCACAGGACATTCAACAGCCGGGGCAAGTTTTCGTTCTTTACTTTCGACACGCTCTTTCTCATTTCCGCCAGCTTTGCGTTTACGGCCACCCACATTGTTGGAACTATTAGGACCAAGATCGCAATGACGTGCAATGTGACCTGGGTTGCCGCACTTGAAACATTTAATAACTCCGGCATTTTTCTGTTGTGATCCCTTCAGTGCTTCCAAAATTGTGTCTACCCATTCTGGCCTTTCTACTTCTACACGATGAGCCTTATATGCTGGTTTACTTCATAGGGAGGCAGTTTCCTGAGTCAATGCATGTGATACCGTTTCAGCAAATGTCAGTTTTGGGTTCGCGTATGTAGCTCGCTTCGTTTCCACATCTCGTATGCCATTTATAAAGCTCTGAATCTTCACTCTTTCCGTGTATTCCACGGGTGCATCCGCATTTGCAAGATGAGCCAATCTTTCAATGTCAGAAGCAAACTCCTGCAAGGTCTCGTTAGCTTTTTGGTAGCGGTTTTGCAATTCTATTTGAAATATCTGTTTCCTGTGTTCGCTTCCATATCGCCGTTCTACAGCAGCCATCAATGCGTCATAACTGTTCCGTTCGTATTCTGGAATAGTCTGTAAGATTTCGGCAGCTGGTCCTTTCAATGCTACGAAGAGTGCGGCAACTTTATCTTCCACATTCCAGTTGTTCACTGCTGCGGTCTTCTCAAACTGTAGCTTAAAGACCTGGAAAGGAACAGAACCGTCAAAGGATGGTGTTTTTACCTTTGAATTACTCGCTGAAACTGCTGGACGATTTAATTGTAACTGCTCCATACGACCCTTCAAATCATCGACTTCTGCCTGAAATTGAGCGATTTTTGCATCCTGCGCTTCCAGCTTTGATGTTACCCTTGCTTCCTGTGCTTCTAACTGTGAAGACATTTGTGCCACCTGCAATGATAAGCGCTCCTCTTGTTCTTCCATCTTTGATGTTATGCGTGTCTCCTGCGATTCCAGTTGGGATGCCATATATGTCTTCTGTTCTTCCAATTGCATTTCCATCTTGGATGTAATCTGTGTCGACATTTCTGACATTCGCGTTTCTTGTGCTTCAATCTTCGATGTTATTCGTGTCTCTTGGGATTCCATCTGTGATGACATATACGTTTTCTGTTCTTCTAGTTGAGATGCCAGTTGAGATGTTTGAGCAGATATTGCAGCCAAAATCATGTTCAAATCTGTGCTGGTAACCGTCTGCGATGTTTCGTTTTTCTCTTCAATTTTTGTTGTCTCCTCCCCATCAAGGTGAAAGACATACTCTTCCACATCAATTCCTTCTGCTTCCATTGCCTCCCGTAGCCGTGCCTGAAGTTCAAGTTTAACGCCGCTTGTATTCAATCCACGGGTCTCCAACTCCTTCTTTAGTTGCTGGATCTTCAATTCACCGAACTTTGCCATGTCCTTGTTGTCCTTTGGAATTTATTCAACAATTCCTCTTCTGACACCAATTGTAACGAATTTACTTGCAAATCCTCTTATTTGCAATCCTCTGCTAAGTTCGAATCACTAAATTGTTGAATAAATAACTCCAATATTGAATAATGGAAAAATTGCCTTTATTAAAGTACTTCACAATAACACTTATACTTTGCTACTCGCTGGCTTAATAGCCAAACTGATTGATAACTCAAATTAAACTCTACTATTGGCCGCGTGCTTAATCAATAACTGATTGATTGCTCAACTCAAACTGAATTCCTTCTTACTCGCTGGCGCCGCTTTTATAGTTTACGCTGCATACTTCTAGGCTCTTCGATTTCCAGAAGTTACTAGTTGTTTCGGCTACCAAATCGCCAGCCACAACTACGTGCACAAATTATTGCTCTCTCTTGTGACAACTCAGATAAGGTATATGCATGTGTTTGTAGTTTACAGTCTCCCGCACACACATAAGCGTATAAGTAAATTCATCGGTGTGTGACATCTCATCTCTTGCTGCCTTGTATGTAAATGTTGCTCGTCGGAATGTGTACATATGTGTAGACGCAATTATTTATTCGTTTATGTAGATACATAATGATTGAATTATTGATGTGCATTCACGTCACTGCTTAGATCGGCTTAGAGCTGGCAGCACTCCTTAGTTTTGCTAATATTCGTAACAATATAAATAATATTTTGAAAAAACCAAAAAAAGGGATCATCCAGTAAATAAAGCACCTGCATTAACGAAATTGTATCTATCAAGATTTATTAACATTTCTTGGGCGAAGTGCCGCCTCCTTTTTAAACAATTTTTCAAGTACATACTACATTAATCAAAAACCGATTAGGTTGTCATCACAAAATTACCATTGTCATAGAAAATGTGTCTGAAGAAAAATTTACGAAATTGGCCAAGAAGCATGCCCGCTTTGAAATGAAGTTTTTCATATAGATGCGTTCAACGTAATTTTATGCATGCCAGTAACATCGCCACAATCACGTAAGATGTTGCGTTTGTAAATATAAAAGACTCAGACTTAGCAATTGAAGCTTATTTCGCCTTGCCCATTCACATACAAAATTTAGCGAAGTACTGTTATAAACATTATCACTATACAACAAAAATACTTGCTAACACATTTTGTATCCTATTCATTTGCTAAAATGCTGTTTTCAATTATGAAAAATTTTAGAAAAGTATCAACGAGTGTGAAAATTAACTACACTTGCAAAGTGTGAAAGCACTCATAGCCAAAGCACATGCCAAATTTTTCTTCTTATGCTTTGCTTGCAACAAAAGTTAGAAGATGGCTACTTTTTTATGTCAGATGACGCTAGTGTCGCTCCATCTACCGTTCTCCATAAAAATATGTACGTACAAACACTTCTATTGAAAAACCTCTAATGTGACGGGACTTTTATTGTACAAAAACTCCCAACAAATTTATTGCACGATAGTATATAATTTTCGTGAGCACTGGTACTAAGGCTCCCTTTCTTGTAAAATGTATCAGCGATTACAGTAATCGTTTTCATAGTTTGTTCGATTAACGAATCTTGTTCGAAGTTCCTTCAGTTCCACTGCTGTCAAATTCAGTACTTTTGCTTCGCAGTCCTTAACCATTAACCGCCTAAAAATTTTGAATCTCTCGACATAGAGTATATAAGCTAAATAATCTAGTAGAGATGTACAATATATGTACATAGAATCTATCCGAGCATAGATTTTAACAAATTATTATTTTACCATTTTTTTCTTATACAACAAGGTCGAAGTTATGCCCTGGATAAGTAGTAAACATAATATGGGTTTTGCATTCAATCGCAGCACCTGGTCCACAATACGAAAATGTGCGCAACATTTTTGTTTTTACGACGATTACAATTGGGACTGGTCATTACACTATGTATCACAACAATGTTTACAAAAAAAGCTACATGCAATGATCGTTAAAGGTCCAAGAGTCTTCCATATTGGTGAATGGTAAGTCAGCCTAATTTAAAATTATTTTATATGTATTTTATCTTAACTAAAGCTAATTTGTTTTTTTTGTCATTTGTCAAATTTTTAGTGGTGTACATCACAAAAAGAAAAATTGTGAATCTAATCAAGTGATAGCAAAGGTGCAACAAGTCTTGCGTATAGCACGCAAGTCTAGACAATTGTTTCCACGCAGTTTATCGTTAACGGCGGCAACTTTAGTAAAGAAGACGAAATTGCGTAAAGGTAACGGTGGTTGGGGTGATAGACGTGATCATCAGTTATGTATGAATATGACAAAGTCAAGTAATGAAAGCTGAATTAAAATTGTATATCAAAAGTTGGCACAATGAAAAAGCAAAACAAGTAGGTATAGTTTATACAATGAAAAAAGAAAACCCCAATTGAAAAACGAAAAATTTGACACTACGAAAATAGTAAACAATTAAAATTTTAACGTGGTCCAGTTAGTTTTGAATATTTTCAAGAAAATATTTGTAAGATTGTGGGTTCGAAACGAGCTCAAGGCATGAACAATAATGTTTTATTATTATTACTGTTATGATATACATATGTTAACTTAATTGAAAAAAATTATTGTTAATTGCGGTCTTTCCGAGCCCATGATGATATTGCAAATAAAAAGATATATGTATGTATGTATTTTAATTTTTTTTATATACTTATTGGCGCATAGTCATAGTAAAAATAAAATAGGGTTTATATTTAGTTGCACCTTTTTTGACAGATGGCTTATAGAAAATTATGCCAAAAAGCAGCAACTAAATTTAAAACCTATTTTATTTTGACTACGACTATGCGCCATTGTCTATTAAAGACCAACATTGAACTAATCTGTAAGGCGAGGCAACGCAACAAAGAGTTTCAGGCCTAAAGCGCAAAAAACATTAGAATTTTGCGTTTTTTTGTTTTTTTTTTTTTGCGCTAGCGTCACTTTGAAATAATACACGTTGGTATTTTCCTTCCACAATGAGCGCAAAAAAATTCACATTTAGATTTTATGTCATTAAGAGCTCCGGCGACTAACAACAAGATTGACTGAATTTTTGTTGTGTGCGTGTCGGGTGGATGACGCTTGCCCCGCGACTATCAAATAAAAAGCCATCAATCAACATTTGCATAGAGAAACCGTAGCGTTCGGACGTGAATACATATGTCGTCATCAGATGATGATTTTTTTTTACTTTCAACTACAGCAGTTTTATTAAATAAAAAGAAAAGGAAAAAGAGGGAAAAAAGAAATTGTGGATGAAAAGCTTTGCGTACAAGCAAGAACGTAATTGGTTTACACATGTACGTATTTTAAACGAATTAGAAATGTCATGTAAAGAGGAATAGGGTACAGTTCTTTATAAATTTCCAGCAGAATTTCGTATTGTTTTGCTTTTTCGTCACGATTACAATATGATTCCAGCTTTACATTCCATACTGCTGGTAAACATTGATAATCTATATATTGTTACGAATATTAGCAAAACTAAGGAGTGCTGCCAGCTCTAAGCCGATCTAAGCTGTGACGTGAATGCACATCAATAATTCAATCATTATGTATCTACATAAACGAATAAATAATTGCGTCTACACATATGTACACATTCCGACGAGCAACATTTACATACAAGGCAGCAAGAGATGAGATGTCACACACCGATGAATTTACTTATACGCTTATGTGTGTGCGGGAGACTGTAAACTACAAACACATGCATATACCTTATCTGAGTTGTCACAAGAGAGAGCGATAATTTGTGCACGTAGTTGTGGCTGGCAATTTTGTAGCCGAAACAACTAGTAACTTCTGGAAATCGAAGAGCCTAGAAGTATGCAGCGTAAACTATAAAAGCGGCGCCAGCGAGTAAGAAGTAATTCAGTTTGATTTGAATTGTCAAGCAGTTACGAGTAAGACGATATCTAGCGAGCAATAGCACTATTATTTTGAAAGTCAGTTTCCTTTAAGATATCAGTTTGGTTATTAAGCTATTCGTTGCACAGTTTGAGGGTTATTGTGAAGTACTTAATAAAGGCCATTTTTCCATCATTCAATATTGGAGTTATTTATTCAACAGTTTAGTGATTCGAACTTAGCAGAGGATTGCAAATAAGAGGATTTGCAGAAAATTCGTTACAATTGGTGTCAGAAGAGGAATTGTTGAATAAATTCCAGAGGACAACAAGGACATGGCAAAGTTAAGTGAATTGAAGATCCCGCAACTGAAGAAGGAGTTGGAGAACCGTGGATTGAATACAACTGGCATTAAACTCGAACTTCAGTCACGACTACGAGAGGCAATGGAATTAGAAGGAATTGATGTGGAAGAGTATGTCTTTCATCTTGATGGCGAGGAGACAACAAAAATTGAAGAGAAAAACGAATCATCACAGACAATTACCAGCACAGACTTGAACATGATATTGGCTGCAATAACTGCTCAAACATCGACAGTAACATCTAAGATGGAAACGCAAGAGGCACGTATAACAGAAATGTCATCACAAATATCCACCAACATGTCATCACAACTGGAAGAACAGAAAACGTATATGTCATCACAGATGGAAGAACAGAAGACGTATATGATATCCCAACTGGAATCGCAGGAAACCCGTATAACATCACAATTGGAAGAGCAGAAGGCATATATGGCATCCCAGCTGGAAACACATGAGACACGTATTTCAGAAATGTCGACACAGATTACATCAAAGATGGAAACACAACTGAAAGAGCAAGAGGCGCGTATATCATCAAAACTCGAAGCGCGTATGGACGAGAAAATAACGCAGTTTGAAGAAAAATTCGAGGCAGAGGTGGATGCATTGAGAGGTCGTATACAGGAATTGCAACTTAATCGGCCGACTGCTTCAGCGAGCAATACGAAGGTAAAAACTCCATCTTTTGACGGTTCTCTTCCTTTCCAGGTCTTCAAGCTACAGTTTGAGAAGACCGCAGCAGTGAACAACTGGAATGTGGAAGATAAAGTTGCTGCACTATTCGTGGCATTGAAGGGGCCAGCAGCGGAAATTCTACAGACGATTCCCGAAGGAGAGCGGAACAATTATGAAGCATTGATGGCTGCTGTAGAACGACGTTATGGAAGCGAGCATAGGAAACAGATATTCCAAATTGAGTTGCAAAACCGCTACCAAAAAGCAAATGAGACATTGCAGGAGTTTGCTTCAGATGTTGAAAGGTTGGCTCATCTCGCAAATGCAGACGCACCCGTGGAATACACCGAGAGGGTAAAAATCCAGAGTTTTTTAAATGGCATACGAGACGTCGAAACAAAGCGAGCAACATACGCAAACCCAAAGCCAACATTCGCAGAAACGGTGTCACAAGCTCTGATTCAAGAAACAGCGTCGCTTCTGTGTAAGCCAGTTTTCAAAGCACGCCGTGTGGAAGTAGAAAGGCCAGAGTGGGTAGACGCAATATTGGAGGCACTGAAAGGATCGCAAAAGCGAAGTGAAAAAGTTATCAAATGCTTCAAATGCGGGAAGTCCGGTCACATAGCACGTCATTGCGATCTTGGTCTTAATAGTTCCAACAATGTGGGTGGCCGTAAACGCAAAGCTGGAGGAGATGAGCAAGAGCGAGTAAGAGGTAGAGAGCTAGATCCAGCTATTGAATTCCCTGTGATATCTGTGTCGCAAATTGGAAAGAAATCAAGCAGTCTTACCGTCAGAGGGAATGTGGATGGCAAAGAACGAATACTGACTGTAGATACGGGCGCATCTCATTCCTTGATCCGATCTGACTTGGTCAACAGGAGAGTAAAACCGTTACCTGGAGCAAAGTTGTGTACGGTCACTGGCGAGTATAACCAAGTTCAGGGAGAAGTGATATGTGAAGTATTGATTGGGAAGGTCATGGTCCTACACAAATTTGTTGTGGCGGAGATTGTTGATGAAGTTATATTGGGAGTAGATTTCTTGGTTGACCATGACATCAAGATCGATATGCAGAGAAGGGTGATGCGTTATGAGAACCAAGATGTGCCACTTAACTTTAGTTTGGAAAAAGGGTTCAGCAGTAATCGGGTACTGGTGGAGAAGACTCGACGAAGGCCACGGAAGTCGAAGGCAAAGGTTGATAGATCGAATGGGCCAAATAAATCAAAATCAAAACTACCTGCGAGAGAAACACTGGCATTGACAAAACCTAAAAGACGCAGGAAAATGAAGCAACGAATTTTCGAGAAGGAATGCGAGGGTAGTTTCAATCCAGAGCGCACTACTGTGGGGAAACGTGGGAACGATACTGATTATGCAAAGCAAATCCGTCCAGCGCAAGCTCTACGAAGTAGTTCATCGGCTAAACAACAGAGTGTAAAGGAACGAACCAGGGTATTGAGTGGTACGATGAAACACAGGTACCATGAGAACAATAATTCGAAAAGTTTCTTAGCGGGAGATTTGGTACTGTTATACAACCCTCACCGGCGGAAAGTTGTTCCATCCAAATTTCGGTGCAGTTGGGAAGGCCCGTACAAGATTGTGAAGAAGCTCAGTGATACCATCTACCGCATACAAAGCATTGAGAAACCACGGAGTAGAAGAGTGGTACATTTGGCGATGCTAGCAGCGTTTAGATCGAGAGATTTGTCTGATCGGGACGATCAGACTTAGGTGGAGGGCAGTGTTACGAATATTAGCAAAACTAAGGAGTGCTGCCAGCTCTAAGCCGATCTAAGCAGTGACGTGAATGCACATCAATAATTCAATCATTATGTATCTACATAAACGAATAAATAATTGCGTCTACACATATGTACACATTCCGACGAGCAACATTTACATACAAGGCAGCAAGAGATGAGATGTCACAACCCGATGAATTTACTTATACGCTTATGTGTGTGCGGGAGACTGTAAACTACAAACACATGAATATACCTTATCTGAGTTGTCACAAGAGAGAGCAATAATTTGTGCACGTAGTTGTGGCTGGCAATTTTGTAGCCGAAACAACTAGTAACTTCTGGAAATCGAAGAGCCTAGAAGTATGCAGCGTAAACTATAAAAGCGGCGCCAGCGAGTAAGAAGTAATTCAGTTTGATTTGAATTGTCAAGCAGTTACGAGTAAGACGATATCTAGCGAGCAATAGCACTATTATTTTGAAAGTCAGTTTCCTTTAAGATATCAGTTTGGTTATTAAGCTATTCGTTGCACAGTTTGAGGGTTATTGTGAAGTACTTAATAAAGGCCATTTTTCCATCATTCAATATTGGAGTTATTTATTCAACAGTTTAGTGATTCGAACTTAGCAGAGGATTGCAAATAAGAGGATTTGCAGAAAATTCGTTACAATATATAAAAATCAAATTCTGTGTGCGTGTGTGTGTGTTCGCTACGGAAACGTATTTCCCACACTTCAATCGTCACCAAATTTTGGTTATAGGTTCCTTCGATCAACGGGAAGGTTTTAGGCTAAAAATAATTTCGATATATAAAAAGGGCGTGGCACCTCCCATACAAATGGAATCTTTGGTACTGCATAACTTTGAAGGTATACATGCCAGAACATTGAAATTCAGTAAGGAGTTATATGAGGTCAATCCCTATCACCACCAAGAAAATGCGGAATTGGGAAAAAGGGGGCGTGGCACCTCCCATACAAATGGAATCTTTGGTACTGCATAACTTTGAAGATATATGTACATGCCAGAACATTGAAATTCAGTAAGGAGTTATATGAGGTCAATCCCTAACACCACCAAGAAAATATAGAATTGGGAAAAAGGGGGCGTGGCACCTCCCATACAAATCTATATATATATATATATAAATCAAATTCTATGTGTGTTCGCTATGGTAACATATTTCCCACACTTCAATCATCACCAAATTTTGTTTTGGGAAGGTTTTAGGCTAAAAATAATTTCGATATATAAAAGGGGCGTGGCATCTCCCATACAAATGGAATCTTTGGTACTGCATAACTTTGAAAGTATACATGCCAGAACATTGAAATTCAGTAAGGAGTTATATGAGGTCAATCCCTATCACCACCAAGAAAATGCGGAATTGGGAAAAAGGGGGCGTGGCACCTCCCATACAAATGGAATCTTTGGTACTGCATAACTTTGAAGATATACATGCCAGAACATTGAAATTCAGTAAGGAGTTATATGAGGTCAATCCCTAACACCACCAAGAAAATATAGAATTGGGAAAAAGGGGGCGTGGCACCTCCCATACAAATCTATATATATATATAAATCAAATTCTGTGTGTGTTCGCTATGGTAACATATTTCCCACACTTCAATCATCACCAAATTTTGTTTTGGGAAGGTTTTAGGCTAAAAATAATTTCGATATATAAAAGGGGCGTGGCATCTCCCATACAAATGGAATCTTTGGTACTGCATAACTTTGATGGTATACATGCCAGAACATTGAAATTCAGTAAGGAGTTATATGAGGTCAATCCCTAACACCACCAATAAAATGCGGTATTGGGAAAAAGGGGGTGTGGCACCTACCACACAAATGGAATTTTTGGTACTGCATAACTTTGAAGGTATACATGCCAGAACATTGAAATTCAGTAAGGAGTTATAGGAGGTCAATCCCTAACACCACCAAGAAAATATGGAATTGGGAAAAGGAGGTGTGGCACCTCCCATACAAATGGAATATATTATACTGCATATATCTGGATGTCGTGATGGTAGGATAATGAAAATTGGTGAGGAGCTATGTGACGTTAAGTTCTAACACCTCCAGTAAAATGTGGAATGGGGAAAAACTATGGCTGCCGTACAAACTTAAGTTATTTTAACACCTAAAGTTTGACTGCATTGTTGAGTTTGGCTGTTATGCCTTTTGGACGTTTAGTAATCTGCCGCCGTTAAAAAAATTGTTTAGCTTAAGTCTATATACATCTTCTATAAGAATCAAATTCTGTGAGTGTGTTCCCTATGAAAACGTGTTTGCCATACGTCAATCATCGCCAAATTTTGGATCTAGGTTCCTTCGATCAAGACGAAAGTTTTTCATATTTCAGAATTAAGAATTTTAAATTTAAATGTTTTTGTTTTTTGGCTATGCTAAGATAGTTAGCTCCCAAAAATGATCATGTTAACAAAATCAATGATCGCATTCAAAACCAATTTCCTGGTGAAGTGACGAAATATAAATCGATCGACACAGTTGCAGATGAAGATAAAATTGTGAATTATCCAAATGAATTTCTAAACTCCTTAGAACCAAAAGGAATGGCTGCGCATATATCAACTTTGAAAATTGGCTCACCAATCATGTTTCTTCGGAATTTAAACCCCCCAAAATTGTGCAATGGAACCAGACTTTGCGTTTAGACATTAATGCCGAATGTAACCGAAGCAACAATCATCAGCGGTAAAAGCAAAGGTAGAGATGTGCTCATACCACGAATCCCAATGATTCCTACAGATTTGTCATTCAATTTTAAGCGCTTACAGTTTCCTCTACGCCTTGCTTTTGCAATGACAATCAAGAAAGCACAAGGACAATCGCTTACTGTTGCAGGCTTAAATTTAGAGAGTATGTGCTTTTTCCCATGGCCAGCTATATGTTGGTTGCTCTAGAGTTGGAACACCAAAAAAATTTTTTATCTTTGCACCGAACGAATAAACCAAAACTATTGTGCACCCACATGCATTATAATAAGATACAAGAATAAAATGTTTTAACAGAAAGTTTCACCAAATATGCGTACAAAATTAAATCCAATTTACAGAACAATAAATTAAATTATCAACAAACAAAACAGAAAAAATAACGCAACATTCATTCGATCTCGGGCGTTACAACGTACGCCGGGTAAAGCTAGTTTTCAATAAATTTTAATATGAATTGCTGTTCCTCCGCGCACTTGATCATTTTGAATGTCAACACAAAATAAATACAACACTGCTGTTTTGTCAATCACACCCCGCGACTATCAAATAAGCAAAGATCAAAAATTTTTGATTTAGAATGGGGGGATTTCCCCCCGGCCTGGGGTTTCTCAGGGGGCGCGCGATTTAGAGGTACTAAGAAATTTTTTTTTATTCAGGAGAGTCTTTAGTTGTTCCATGTGTAAACTTTAAGCCGAATTTCAAAAGCAACGAATATTGATAATAATTTTTTGCCTGGGCCTGAGGAGACAATAAAAACCTCAAACAAAAATGTGTTTCTCAGGGGGCCCGCGATTTAGAGGTACTAAGGCATTTTTTTTAATTCAGGAGGGTCTTTAGTTGTTCCACGTGTAAACTTTAAGCCTAATTTCAAAAGCAACGAATATTGATAATGATTTTTTCCTGGGCCTGAGGAGAAAATAAAAACCTCAAACAAAAATGTGTTTCTCAGGGGGCCCGCGATTTAGAGGTACTAAGGCATTTTTTTGTTTTTTAATTCAGGATAGTCTTTAGTTGTTCCATGTGCAAACCTTAAGCCGAATTTCAAAAGCAACGAATATTGATAATGATTTTTTACCTGGGCCTGAGGAGACAATGAAAACCTCAAACAAAAATGTGTTTCTCAGGGGGCCCGCGATTTAGAGATACTAAGGCATTTTTTTTTTAATTCAGGAGGGTCTTTAGTTGTTCCATGTGCAAACTTTAAGCGGAATTTCAAAAGCAACGAATATTGATAATGATTTTTTGCTTGGGCCTGAGGAGACAATAAAAACCTCAAACAAAAATGTGTTTCTCAGGGGGCCCGCGATTTAGAGGTACTAAGGCATTTTTTTTTTTTTTAATTCAGGAGGGTCTTTAGTTGTTCCATGTGCAAACTTTAAGCGGAATTTCAAAAGCAACGAATATTGATAATGATTTTTTGCCTGGGCCTGAGGAGACAATAAGAACTTCAAACAAAAATGTGTTTCTTAGGGGGCCCGCGATTTAGAGGTACTAAGAAATTTTTTTTTAACTCAGGAGGGTCTTTAGTTGTTCCATGTGCAAACTTTAAGCCGAATTTCAAAAGCAACGAATATTGATAATGATTTTTTGCCTGGGCCTGAGGAGACAATAAAAACATCAAGCAAAAATGTATATATGAATCCGAAATCGTAAAGTCTTCGTGGTGACACTGATGAAGGTTCATCTTTAAAAAGCCTTCCAACAATACCACCAACTCTGTATCAAAGTCCAGAATATTTAAACGACTTCGATATAAGTACCGTGAATAATGAGTTTTTGCGATCTGAAGGAGTCAATAAAATAATTCGTCGAGGTCATCAAAAGTGTCTTGTTATTTTTCCACGTGATTGTCATGACGAGGCATTTCTTACCTCCTTGTTAAACAGAATCTTGCCAAATGGAGAGAAAGTGGAGCGTGACTGGTTAGTGTGGGATGCCAGTAGCAATGCTTTTTATTGCCGACCATGTCGTCTACTAAGAACTAATACTTTAAATCGACCTAAAATTTGTTCTGCGGATATTCGAATTTCCAGGTATGGAAGAAGCTATACGATAAACTGCAATCACACGAAAATACTCAAGATCACATTAGATGTTATATTCAATGGCGATCTTTACAAAATCTAATTCAAAAGGAGGCTACAATTGATACACTTATCAATGACCAGCTAATCACTGAAACTCAAAAGTGTAAAACAATTTTATATAGAATTTTGGACACTATTTTATTTTTGGGTGAAAGAAGCCTAGCTTTCATAGGTGAAAGTATATATCTTGGTGAACGAAACGATGGAAATTTTTTGGGCATCTAAGATCTCATAAGCCAATATGATCCGATACTTGGAGATCATTTGGAGTAAGTTAGGATTTCACAACAGCAGCACAAGCGCTAACATGTTCACTATCTTTCCCCAGACATTCAGCACGAGTTTATAGAAATTTGTGCAAAGCATGTCAGGGAAACTATATTAGATCAAGGCAAGAAAGCCAAGTATTTTGCTATTATCGTTGATACTATGCCTGATGCTAGTCACGTTGAACAGACTACGTTCATTTTGCGCTAACTCCATTTCAATTCGAAAGCAATAAATTTTACAATTCAAGAACGGTTTTTGGCTTTCGTGAATTGTAACCAAAAACTGGTCAGAAAATCGCTGATCTAATTTGCCATACTTGATTGAAGAGTGTCGTGCACAATGGTCCGATAACGGCCCGAATATGAAAGTAGCTTACAACGGAGCACTACGTCACATTCTCGACAAAAACTCGAATGCTGATTACTCGCCTTGTGCAACCCACAGTCTCAATTTATGTGGTGTTGACGCTGCAGAATGTTGTAGGGCTGCAATTGCTTTCTTCGGAGTTGTACAAAAATATTTTACTATTTTCAGCAGCACTCCACAACGATAGGACATCCTCAAAAAAAAAAATAATAATGTACCGAGCTCTCTTCATAGTCTTTCAGCCAAAAGCCAAATTTGGCTGCGCAATCATACGGAGATGTTACCGGCATTCTCAAGTACATCAACAAGTTCGATTGTATCTTGCTGTCATCAATATGGTTCAAAATTCTGACTACCATTAATGAAAGAAACGTGGTCCTCCAAGCTAGATACGCCACCACAGATGTAGAGGTGCGACATCTAGATGCCTTATTAGCTGATTTGAATTTGATCAGGAACCAATGGGAAACAATTTTAAACGAATGCAAAAGAGTTGCTATTCAATTGAACATCTGGAAACAAAGTTTCCGGACATTCGAAAGAGAAAACCCAAAAGACGTTCTGAAGATAATTTAAATGAGATGATTACGGATGATTCAGGGTTTGATTTTAAAAACAATACATTCCTGGTGATCGTTGATTCGGTAATCACTGGCATTACTTAACGATTTGCAGCTATGAGAAATTTGAGCGAGGCGTTTTCCTTTTTGTGGTAATTTGAAGACATGGATGAAACTACGGTTCGGGCGAGCGCAGCAAAGTTTGTCGAAAAATACAAGTCGGACAAAGCTTGAAATACGAAATAATTCACTTGAAACACATTTACGAAGCAAATTTTGGTAGAGGTCTGTCACCATTGGAATTGCTAAATGCCATCTATATATTGTAACGAATGTTAGCAGCACTGAGCGATGCTATCGTCTCTAAGCCGATGCTAAGCAGTGACGTGAATTCACATCCATAGGTCAATTATTATATATGTACATAAACGAAACAATAATTGCGTCTACACATATGTACCATGTACGTATACGAGCAGCGGAGAGTCAATGCACAAACACATGCATATATCTGAGATACTCCTATAAGTATGCAATGAGAAAAACTATAAAATTGTGCAATTGTAGTTACAGCTGAGAAGTTTGAGAGCTGCTGGACTAGTAGATTCTGGAAGCGCCTAGAAAATGCGAAGGTTGAAGTCAAAGAGTATAAAAGGCGGCAATTGTAGAGGCGCTGGAATTCAGTTTGATTTGAGCTGTCAAGCAGTTTCTACTAAGACGTTATTTAGCGAGCAAGAGCAGTATTATTTTGAATAGTAGAGTTTCATTTGAGCTATCAATCAGTTTGGTTATTAAGCAAGCTATTCGTTGCACAGTTTGAGTGAACCCAAAGCCAACATTCGCAGAAACGGTATCACATGCTCTGATTCAGGAAACAGCGTCGCTTCTGTGTAAGCCAGTTTTCAAAGCACGCCGTGTGGAAGTAGAAAGGCCAGAGTGGGTAGACGTAATATTGTAGGCGCTGAAAGGATAGCAAAAGCGGAGTGAAAAAGTTATCAAATGCTTCAAATGCAGGAAGCCCGGTCACATTGCACGTCATTGCGATCTTGGTCCTAATAGTTCCAACAATGTGGGTGGCCGTAAACGCAAAGCTGGAGGAGATGAGCAAGAGCGAGTAAGAGGTAGAGATCGAGACCTAGATCCAGCTATTGAATGCCCTGTGATATCTGTGTTGCAAATTGGTAGAAAGTCGAGCAGTCTTACCGTCAGAGGGATGTGGATGGCAAAGAACATGTACTGACTGTAGATACGGGCGCATCTCATTCCTTAATTCGATCTGATTTGGTCTACAGGAGAGTAAGGTCATTATTTATTTATTTATTTATTTATTTATTAAGCGTTTGTACCAGGAAGACTTACGTCTTTTAGGCAGTACATCAATCCGATTAAGTAATTATACATACCTAAATGTTACAAAAAGAAATTTACTTGATCATCTAAAGATATAACAAAGCATATATAAAAACAGAAAAGTTAAATGCATACAAATTTTCAATAGTATATATTATCAAACATTCACTTAAAACTTTAAAGATTTAGAGTAACTTAAGAGTTAAGAAAAGAAAATGCTGCTAGTTTGAAACATCCTGCTTTTTTAATAGTTTTTGTTTTGGAGGGAAGTGAGTTCCATAGACAGATTGTACTGACAAAGAACAGTTTTGAGGATGTTGTATATTTAAACTTAGGAACCAATAGATTTAGGGTCCGAGTGGACTGACACAAATTTAGTTTTTCAAATAAGTAAGAGGGATTTTTGGAATGAAGTAGCTTATGCAAGAAGCATAGATTTCTAAGTTTTAAGAAGTTATTAACATTACTTCCGAGAATTTGTACGGCATATGAAGAGATATGATCAAATTTCTTTTTAGAAAAAACGAAACGGGCAGCATTGTTTAAAGCAAGCTGCAATTTATTATTTGAAGACGAATCAAGATTACCGTATATAAGTTCCCCATAAGAAATTTGAGGAATTATAAGAGATTTGACCAGCTCCATTTTTGTTTCACGTGGTAGTAAATAGGCAGTTCTGTACAAATTTCGAAGGGTATTATATATTTTACCGACCATAAGGTTAACATGGTCCACACAAGTTAATTTAGAGTTAATTCTGAAGCCTAAATTGGTGACCATGTCATGGAATAATATTTTGTCTTCATTAAGTATAACTTCAGGAAGGCTGTTCAAGTTACATGTTGCGCTTGATATTGCTAACGCCTTAGATTTCGTTGCATTCATATATAACTTATTTCTGTGAGCCCAATTTCCTATGCGTGATAAGTCTTCATTCAGCCTGACGAACAAGTCTTCGGTAAGCCCAATAGGGCGTGACAAGTATATTTGTGTGTCGTCCGCGTAGAGAAATATTTTGGCAACAAGGAACTATGTCGTTAATAAAAAGTGTAAACAATATTGGACCCAAAATAGATCCTTGTGGGACACCAGATGATATAAGCTTTAAGTTTGAGACATTATCACCGCATTGAACTTGCTGAAATCGAGCTGTGAGGTAGTTTTGGATTAGCTTTATAGCATAAGAGCTGAAGTTATAGTTTATTTCCAGCTTATGAAGAAGTATTCTGAAGTCAACTGTGTCAAAAGCTCGTGAGAAATCTAAAAGTACAAGTACTGTAAGCTCATTACGGTCATAGGCAAGGCGTATGTCTTCAAGAATCTTAAGCATGGCAGTAGCGCAACCATGTCCTCTCCTGAATCCCGACTGGTCCTCAGATAGTAAGTCATTCTTATATATATAATCAATTATCTGCTTAGCTAATAGCTTCTCATAAACCTTAGACAAGGCTGGCAACAGGCTAATTGGTCTAAATTCTTTGGAAGAACATGGAGACTTAACTTTAGGAATAGGGATAACATTAGCTATTTTCCATTGACTTGGAAACCCACCGGACATAATTGAAAAGTTAAAAATATGTGTTAGTGAAGCTATAACAAATGGAAGTATAAGTTTAATAAATCGTATACTGATGCCATCAACTCCAACGGCGTTAGACTTAACGTCAAATATAGCATCCAAGACATCACTTTCGGTTACAACTGAGAAGTCAAAAACATCAATATTTGTTCTTCTGCCTATACTACCCATCTTACTGTGTTCATAACTGGTGTTATGATCATCATTATAATTTACACTGTTATCGCTTATATTACCATTCAGGAAGTGTGAGTTCATGACATTAGGGTCAAATTTGCATTGAATATTATCTTTTTTAGCTACTCCAACAGTACGAAGATTCTTCCATAGCATTTTTGGAGGCAAATTTGCATTAAATTTATTATTCAAATATGCCACCTTAGCATTCCGGATACATAAGGTAGCTTGATTGCGCAAAAGACGATAGGCTTCCCATTTGTTTTCATATGGAAATTGCTTCCATTCTCTGTAAGCTTTCTCACGTTTTCTTAAAACCTTCAGAATTTCATTTGAGAACCATGGTTTTTTATGACCTTGGATTTTAACGGTTTTTAGAGGAACATATCTATTAAAAAGGTGATTGACAAGGCTATTAAAATATTCCAACTTTTCGTCTAACTTAGAGAAGGGAAAGCATCCATTCCAGTCAAGAAAAGCAGCCTCATTACTTAGCTTATCTAGGTTTACAGCATTATAGTTCCTATAGGTCAATTCAAAGTCGGGCTCTTTTACGTTGAATTTCAGATCATACGATAAAAATAACATTTCGTGGTCAGAATTAACATCCATGGGGAATTGGTCAATATGATTTATGTTATTGGCATCGTTAACACATATTAAATCGAGTAAACTTGCCTTGCTATTTGGAGAAAAACGGGTCGCGAATGTGTTCACAATGCACAGATCATTTGCCTGAAAGTTACTTAAAAGGTTTTTACTGCGGGAATCATTATTAAGGATATCAATATTAAAGTCACCGCAGATGATGACATGTTCATAATTTATTGCATATTCAGAGAGTTTAATAAATAAGCATGTTAAGTCATTTGACTTATTGGGGTTGTATACACAAGCCACAAAACACTTAGTCCGAGCATCGCCTATTTCAATAAATATACTTTCTACCTCACTGGTATGGTCTGAGCGATGAATTACTTTTAGATTCAAAAATTGTTTGCAGTATATAGCAACTCCACCACCACGGATGTTATTTTTCCTGTCATTTCTCAGCAATACATATTTATCTAATGAATAAGAATGGTCTTCAACGCCAGATTTGAACCACGTTTCGGTAATACAAATTAAGTCAATTAAGTCAGCAAATACATATGAAAGGTAGTTTAATTTATGAACCGTAAGACTGCGAGTATTTAAATGACACACATTAAATGTTGGATGTCTTTTACATATTTGACTCAAGATACACCTTACCCGCCCACTGTCAGTACAATCGTTATTCACTTCATACATAATCAAAATAAACAAGCAAGACGATATCAACAGAGCAGCAGATGAAAGTTTTAAACGTGGAAGTGGAAAAGAGTATAGAGTGTGAAATGGGAAGAGAAACAATAGTGCGAGTATAAAATAATATATTAAGCATTAAAACTAAGCAAAGCATTATGCTAGGGTGTTTGTGTATTGTTCGCTTCATTTGTCGGTACGTTGTTTCCTGCAATTCGTTCAGCGCTCTCTTTATCACTAATTTTTACAGCATCACTGTGTTGACGAGTACGTACATACACATCTCCACGCAGTGAGAAAACAGAAGTGAGCCGTTTCTGTTTTTTTAATTGCAGAGCATGCTGCAATACTTCACGGTTACGCTTTGTAAGGCACTCATGCACAAATATTTTTCCATTTCCATTGCATTCAATATCGCTAAGAGCTAATGATCTTCTGTTGTTTTTGCAGAAGTTAGCTATTGCTCTTAAAAGCAAAGAGCGGTCATTGGGTGAATTTAATTTGATTATTATTTTTTATTTATTTATTTATTAAAGGTGAGCTACCGTTCTTGCTTTTTCGAATACGAAAGGCAGTGCGAATAGATGGCGGATTTACCTGCACTGTGCGACATATTTTAGTGAAGACTTCACCTAAATCTTCATTCGTCGTTGTGGGCACTCAACTTACCAATATATCTGTCAGTATGGCATTATTTTGGTATTCATCCACCTGACTCCTCAGTGCATTGACATCCGATCGAAGTTGCTTGCACTCAGTTTCCGCTACCGCTACCCTCTTTTCCATATCGTTGTAGCTGCTCTTCAAATTAGCGATCTCTGCCGTCAACTCACCAACTCTCTGCAATAACCGCTGCTCTGATTCCCTTATAAACTCCTTCATCTCCTCCATCATGCTCTCCTTCCATATAATTAATTTTGCTTCTAGGCGCGAAATCTCACTAGAAGTAGGCGGCGAGCTCTCAATTTTCGAAGCCTTTGTAAATGTTGGAGTGAGAAGTGGGGAGACAGTCGTTTGCCGTGTTGGTCTTGTTTTTTTTTGTAGTTTTTGATGCCATATTTATATGCTGATATGTCAACAAATTAGCAAAATATTTTATACACAATATTGTTGGAAATGGTAAAATAATTTTGTAACCGAATGGCGCACACCGATTGTAAATTGCTTCACAAAGAAATTTCCCGTGTTTAATTATTTATTGTGACGTGGAACTATTTATAATTAAATTTTATTGCAGCGAAAATGAAACGCGTCTACTCTCTTCGCATTATTCTTCAAATGCTGGAGCAAGGTTGCGTACGGTCACTGGCGAGTATAACCAAGTCCAGGGAGAAGTGATATGTGAAGTCCTACTTGGGAAGGGCATGGTTTTACACAAATTCGTTGTGGCGGAGATCGTTGATGAAGTCATATTGGGAGTGGACTTCTTGGTTGACCATGACATACGAAAAATACAAGTCGAACAAAGCTTAAGACGCTATCTAGCGAGCAAGAGCAGTATTATTTTGAATAGTAGAGTTTCATTTGAGCTATCAATCAGTTTGGTTATTAAGCAAGCTATTCGTTGCACAGTTTGAGTGTTATTGTGACGTACTTTAATAAAGGCCATTTTGCATTATTACATATTGGAGATATTTATTCAACAGTTTAGTGATTCGAACTTAGCAGAGGATTGCAAATAAGAGGATTTGCAAGTAAATTCGTTACAATTGGTGTCAGAAGAGGAATTGTTGAATAAATTCCAGAGGACAACAAGGACATGGCAAAGTTCAGTGAATTGAAGATCCAGCAACTAATGAAAGAGTTGGAGATCCGTGGTTTGAATACAAGCGGCGTTAAACTTGAACTCCAAGCACAACTACGAGAGGCAATGGAAGCAGAAGGAATTGATGTGGACGAGTATGTCTTTTATCCTGATGGGGACGAGACAACAACAAAAATTGAAGAGAAAAACGAAACATCGCAGACAGTTACGAGCACAGACTTGAACATGATTTTGGCTGCAATATCTGCTCAAACATCGACAATGTCATCTCAACTAGAAGAACAGGAAACGTATATGTCATCACAGGTGGAATCCCAAGAGACACGAATAACATCCAAGATGGAAAAACAACTAGAATCACAGGAGAACCGTATAACAGCGAAGATTGAATCACAGGAGACACGTATCTCAGAAATGTCGTCAGAAATAACATCTTAAATTGAAGCACAAGAGGCACGTACATATATCAGAAATGTCGACACAAATTTCAGCACAGGTATCATCGCAGATCTCTGCACAACTACAATCGCGAATGGAAGAGAAACTCACGCAGTTTCAGGAAGGGTTCAGTGGTCGACAAGATAAAATGGAGGCCGAGATAGATGCTTTGAAAGATGGGATTCAGGAGTTACAATTGAACCGTCCAATGACTTCAACGTCTACTCTGAAGGTAAAATCCCCAACTTTTGATGGTTCTGTTCCATTCCAGGTATTTAAGTTTCAATTTGAGAAGGCGTCGGCAGCGAACAACTGGAATGCTGAAGATAAAGTTGCAGCTCTCTTCGTGGCATTGAAAGGGCCAGCAGCCGAAATCCTACAGACGATTCCCGAAGGGGAGCGAACAACTATGAAGCATTGATGGCCGCTGTCGAGAGACGTTATGGAAGTGAGCATAGGAAACAGATATTCCAAATTGAGTTGCAAAACCGTCACGAAAGCGAATGAGACTTTGCAGGAGTTTGCCTCGGATGTTGAAAGGTTGGCTCATCTCGCAAATGCGGACGCACCCGTGGAATACACCGAGAGGGTAAAAATCCAGAGTTTTATAAATGGCATACGGGACGTAGAAACAAAGCGAGCTACATATGCGAACCCAAAGCCAACATTCGCAGAAACGGTATCACATGCTCTGATTCAGGAAACAGCGTCGCTTCTGTGTAAGCCAGTTTTCAAAGCACGCCGTGTGGAAGTAGAAAGGCCAGAGTGGGTAGACGTAATATTGGAGGTGCTGAAAGGATCGCAAAAGCGGAGTGAAAAAGTTATCAAATGCTTCAAATGCGGGAAGCCCGGTCACATTGCGCGTCATTGCGATATTGGTCCTAATAGTTCCAACAATGTGGGTGGCCGTAAACGCAAAGCTGGAGGAGATGAGCAAGAGCGAGTAAGAGGTAGAGATCGACAGCTAGATCCAGCTATTGAATGCCCTGTGATATCTGTGTTGCAAATTGGTAGAAAATCGAGCAGTCTTACCGTCAGAGGAAATGTGGATGGCAAAGAACATGTACTGACTGTAGATACGGGCGCATCTCATTCCTTGATTCGATCTGATTTGGTCTACAGGAGAGTAAGGTCATTACCTGGAGCAAGGTTGCGTACGGTCACTGGCGAGTATAACCAAGTCCAGGGAGAAGTGATATGTGAAGTCCTAATTGGGAAGGTCATGGTTTTACACAAATTCGTTGTGGCGGAGATCGCTGATGAAGTCATATTGGGAGTGGACTTCTTGGTTGACCATGACGTCAGGATCGATATGCGGAGAAAAATTATGCGCTATAAGAACCAGGACATACCACTTAACTTTAGTTTGGAAAAAGGGTTCAGCAGTAATCGGGTACTGGTGGAGAAGACTCGACAAAGGCCGCTTCCCAAGGCAGTCGGTTCTATGTACCGGAGCGACTCGGGATTTTTCCCGACCAAGGACTGTCATTTCAGTGTGACCCCATTTAATTTGTTTCGTCCCTCCCACAAATTGTCATCCTCCCAGCAGCTCCTTGCAGCAGGACTGCTACATATTCTCTTACTCCGGGAAGGTATCGAACCCAATCCGGGTCCGTCTCCTGACCCCGGTCCTGAGAAATGGTTTTGCTGCATTTGCCAGAAAAGAATCTTTTTAGGACGGTCATAATCTGTTCAGTGTGTCTCGTGTAAGGGATGGTTGCATCGGGCAGGTTGTTCTGGGCTTGATCCCAAAACCCGACGTCCACGTAACTTTTATAAATCTTTTGTGGCTCCTTGCTGCTCACGCCAAAGGGCGTCCCGTAGTCTACGCCTAAGCGCCCCTCCACTACCTTTCAGCAGCCTCGCTGCTCAGCAACCCACAACAAGTACCCGCTGCTGCTCGCGCCCCACGGCGCCAACAACTCAAACAGCTGATACCACTCATAACTACTACCTTCGTAGTAGAGCTGGTAGCAATGCTGAGCATCAGCCCCTGCCCCCGTCTTCTTCTCCCCCCCTCTTTTCTGGCAGCAATCGTGCAGGTCAGGGAAACAGACTCTTAGTCCCTACCTCCGTTTGCACCGTCTGCCAGCACAGAATATATAGGTTTGCGACATCCGCTCAATGCAGCTCCTGCCTTGAGTGGTGCCACTTTCCTAGATGTTCTGGTCTCCGCGACGGCAACCCCTCGACGGGTTTCATCGCGCCATGTTGCCAGGTCGCAAACCTAAATCATCCGGGTACCCCAATGCTTGCCCAAGGGCGCCCAGTCCCAAGGCACAACAGCAGTTGCGTCCTGGCCTTCCACAACCTAGGCGTAGTCACCCGTCACTTACCCCTAGAGTGGCGGCGTCACCCCTCATGCACTTCAGAATTCTGCAGTTAAACTGTAATGGACTAACTGGGAAGATTACGGAGATAGTCGATTTCATGAAGCGGCACAACATCCGCATTGCTGCTATTCAAGAGACTAAACTCACAGCAAGATCTGCATTGCAGACCTGCTCTGGGTATAATGTCCACAGGAAGGACCGCGAGAGCGGAAATGGAGGCGGCCTCGCGTTTATTATACACCACTCTGTGCAATATCATATATTTGATCCTGGCATCGACCGCAGGGACAATGTCTTAGAACGTCAAGGCCTATCTGTCCGGTCAGGCGATGCAAATCTAGAAATCAGCAACATCTACATCCCTCCTGTCACCTGTTGCCCCAGTGGATACCGCCCTAAAATAGAGGCCTTACTCACTGGCAACAATCGCATTATCTTAGGCGATTTCAATGCCCATCACGACCTATGGTATTCAAACTTGCGGGCGGACAGTAGGGGTGAGATGTTGGCGGATCAAATAGAAGAAACGACGTTCTGCACAATAAACGGAGATGCCCCCACACGTATGGTAGGAAGCTGTCATAGCTCGCCAGATATCTCAATCGTGAGCGCAGAACTCGTAAACTGCGTCAACTTGCAGCCGATGGTAACATTGGCATCCGACCACCTGCCCATACTTATTTCGTTCGAGCGTACCGCCGACTTCATCGTCACCGAAAAACGCACTTTCATAAACTTCAAAAAAGGAAAGTGGGAAGAATATAAATCTGCAACAGACAGCAGCTTTGCTGCCCTCCCTATCCCGACTGATGCCCGCCAAGGGGAGCGTGCCTTCCGTAAGGTCATTGAATCCGGCTCGGCACATTTCATTCCCGCCGGGAGAATTCCCGAAATCCGGCCCCACTTCCCGGCGGAGGCCGCGAGCTTAGCGAGGGAACGCGACCTTATAAGACAGCTTTATCCAGGCGACCCCCAAATAAGGGATATAAACCAACGCATCAGATTGCTTGTGGACGAACACAAGCGGGCGAAATGGGAAGAGCACCTAAGAGGTTGTAACCTCTCTACCGGTGTAGGTAAACTTTGGTCCACCGTAAAGTCCCTATCGAATTCGACTAAGCACAAAGACAAAGTTTCCATCGCCTTTGGCGATAAGGTGCTGTCGGATGCGGAAAAATGCGCGAGCGCTTTCTGCCGACAATATATAATGCATCCTACGGTCGACAAAGATAAACGGAGAGCCAATAGACACGCACATAAGCACAAATTCAGCGCGTCACCAATCACCATCACCGCTAGAGAGGTTGAGGACGCCATTGGTCGCGCTAAACCATCCAAAGCAGTGGGCCCAGACGGCATGGCCATGCCGATGCTTAAAAACCTAGGGAAAGAGGGTTTCAAATATTTAGCGCATGTCTTCAACCTGTCTCTCTCCACCTTTGCCATACCCGAGAAATGGAAAATGGCCAAGGTGGTCCCGCTACTAAAGCCTGGGAAACCAGCTAACGTAGGTGAGTCATATCGTCCGATATCTCTCCTATCGCCAGTGGCAAAGACGCTTGAAGCCATTTTGCTCCCTTATTTCCAAGCACATTTGCAGCTAGCCCCTCATCAGCATGGCTTCAGAAAACTCTATAGCACTACCTCCGCGCTAAATGTCATTAGCACCCAGATAAATTGCGGTTTGAATCAATACCCCCACCATAGAACAGTACTCGTAGCGCTAGACCTATCAAAAGCCTTTGATACGGTCAACCATGGCTCATTACTGCAAGACCTGGAAGGGTCTACCCTTCCCCCACGTCTTAAAAGGTGGACCGCAAATTATCTGGGTGGTCGGCAGGCATCGGTGCAATTCAGAAACGAAACATCAAAACCAAGGAGAATTAAATAAGGGGTGCCACAGGGTGGTGTCCTATCCCCACTTTTGTTTAATTTCTACATATCTAAGCTACCTTCACCACCGGAAGGAGTCACAATCGTTTCCTACGCCGATGACTGCACAATAATGGCCACAGGCCCAGGCCCAGAGATCGATGAGCTATGCAATAAAATAAACGGCATCTCCCTGATCTCTCCAGTTTTTTCGCCTCGCGAAACCTGGCATTGTCACCGACTAAATCTTCCGCGACCTTATTTACAACATGGACGCCCCAAATGTCGACCATATTGAACATCCACGTCGATGGCACTACGCTACCGACTGTCCTACACCCCAAAATCTTGGGTGTGACGTTTGATCAGGATCTACATTTTAGTGCGCACGCAACCGCAATTGTTCCGAGAATTCAGAGGTGTAATAAAATCCTCAAATCCCTTGCTGGCAGTACCTGGGGAAAAGATAAAGAAACGCTCATGACCACATACAAAGCAATTAGCCAGCCGATTACGTGCTACGCGTCACCCATATGGTCGTCAAGCCTAAAAACCACCCACTGGAAGAAACTACAGGCCTGCCAAAATACTGCTCTCAGAATCGCCACGGGCTGTCTTCTTATGTCCCCAGAACACCATCTGCATAATGAGGCGAGAATATGAGATGCTGACCAAACAGTTTCTGTTGAATACCCAGAAACCTGGGCATCCCAACAGACATCTGATTGACGAACCAGCACCGCCTAGGGGCCTAAGGAGTCATCTCCGTAAGCATTTTGAGGAAATACGGCACCTGAGAACCCAGCCGTATGAAGCGAAAAAACACAAGCAGGTCCTTGGTGAACTCCATAGACAGGCGTCGGACCTTTATGTCGTGAATTGCCCGGTGAATCCAGTACTTGAAGAAAAATATCCAGAACTCGCGGAAGAGGAACGCATACTCCCCAGGGAAACGCGTGTCACTCTTGCTCAACTTCGTTCTGGATACTGTAACAGGTTAAACTCTTACCTATCCAGAATCAACCCTGACATACAAAATGTATGCCCCGCTTGCAATGTGTCCCCACATGACACCAACCATCTCTTCAATTGTAATGTGGAACCAACGCCTCTAACACCCCTTTCCTTATGGTCCACCCCTGTTGAAACGGCAAGTTTCCTTGGACTCCCGTTAGAGGATATTGATGACAATTTGTGATCGGTCGCGGCTATTAGGTGGGGCGAGCATTGCTACAACAACAACAACAACTCGACAAAGGCCACGAAATTCAAAGGTAAAGGTTGATGGAACAAATGGGCCAAACAAATCAAAACCGAAGGTACCTGTGAGAGAAACACTGCCATTGAAAAGCCCTAACGGACGTACTAAAACGAAGGAAAGGATTTCGCAGAAAGAATGCAAGGGTGGTTTCAAGCCAAGGCACACTACTGTTGTGAAGCGTCGGAACGATACTGATTATGCAAAGCAAATCCGTCCAGCGCAAGCTCCACGAAGTAGTTCATTGGCCAAGCAACAGAGTGCGAGGGAACGATTCAGGATAATGAGTAGTAAGATGAAACGCAGGTACAATGAGAACAAAAATTCGGAAGGTTTCTTGGAGGGAGATTTGGTACTGTTATACAACCCTCACCGGCGGAAAGGTGTTCCCTCCAAGATTCGGTGCAGTTGGAAAGGCCCGTTCAAAGTTGTGAAGAAGATCAGTGATACCATCTTTCATACAAACCACTGGGAAACCACGGATTAGAAGAGTGGTTCATTTGGAACGGCTGGCAGCGTATAGATCGAGAGATTTGTCTGATCGGGACTATCAGACTTAGGTGGAGGGCAGTGTAACGAATGTTAGCGGCACTGAAAGATGCTATCGCCTCTAAGCCGATGCTAAGCAGTGACGTGAATTCACATCCATAGATCAATCATTATGTATCTACATAAACGAAACAATAATTGCGTCTACACATATGTACCAATTACGTATACGAACAGCGGAGAGTCAATGCACAAACACATGCATATATCTGAGATACTCCTATAAGTATGCAATGAGCAAAACTATAAAATTGTGCAATTGTAGTTACAGCTGAGAAGTTTGAGAGCTGCTGGACTAGCAGATTCTGGAAGCGCCTAGAAGATGCGAAGGTTGAAGTCAAAGAGTATAAAAGGCGGCAATTGTAGAGGCGCTGGAATTCAGTTTGATTTGAGCTGTCAAGCAGTTTCGACTAAGACGCTATCTAGCGAGCAAGAGCAGTATTATTTTGAATAGTAGAGTTTCATTTGAGCTATCAATCAGTTTGGTTATTAAGCAAGCTATTCGTTGCACAGTTTGAGTGTTATTGTGAAGTACTTTAATAAAGGCCATTTTGCACTATTACATATTGGAGTTATTTATTCAACAGTTTAGTGATTCGAACTTAGCAGAGAATTGCCAATAAGAGGATTTGCAAGTAAATTCGTTACAATATGTTCAAAATCTGTATACGATTTTCGCCAACATTTGTGTTGCTTTACGTATCTTTTGCACTATACCTGTCACTGTAGCTAGTGCAGAACGTTCTTTCAGATTCCTTACAAGAATCAAAAACTTTCATAGATCGGGTTCATCTCAAGAGCGTGTTTCAGGACTTGCCACGCTTTGTGTTCAATCTGTTTTGGCAAGACAGTTAAATTTTGATATTATTATAAAAATTTTGCAGCGAAAAAAGCAAGTAAAGCCACTCCTTGATATCCGAACTTTCTATATTGAATAATTCAAATTTATAATCATCATTAAATTTATCAGAAATGATTAAAATGTTACCAAATAATTAGAAAAGATTATTTGAAGCAATATGTGGCTGTTAAAAGAGAACTAGGAGACCCGGCAGACGGTGTTCTGCTCTAAATTTGGTCTATCTGCATACATTTTAATAAGCATTTTCCGTCTAACTCTGCCCTTGCCACTCTACACTTTTTCCTGATCTTTGTATTCACTCCTCCCTCCGTATTTTTCGCTTCATCTATCTCCATCTTCGTCTCATTCTATCTCTTTATCGGTTTCCTTCTCCTTCTCTCTTTTCTCTTCTCTCAAATTTTTCTCATTCTTCTTCATATCTTATTGCCAGTACCAGAGGATGGTATGTATTTTGTTCCAGTCCCATTCCGAGTTTCAGTCCCAGTCCCACTCCGAGTCTCAGTCTCAGTACCAGTCCTAGTCCTAATCCCAGTCCCAGTTCGTCTCTGGTCTACTTTCCGGAAAATAGCATCGTAAATACTAACAGAGGCAAATGTATATACCAAATTTATATCACAATGAAAATTACTTTAAAGCTCTCAGCAATCATTTGACATCCATAATACACACATTCTAGGGGTATCCGGGTCTATGTTTTGGCCTATATCTCGAGACCCTAGTCACCCAAAGGTATGAAAATTACCCTTCTACTAAAGCACTCATGAACAGCTTTCATTTGATATCCATATTCTATAAACACATTCTAGGGGTACCCGGGTCCACGTTTTGGCCTACATATCGAGACCCTGTGCGTCGATTCTGAATTTTCTTTGCTATAAACCTCACGGAGCCCGAGACCTTTCCAACGAATGAAAAACCGTGGAAATCGGTTCTTGCGTTCTGGAGTTATAGCGTCAGGAAGGAAAACCCGACTTATTTTTATATTATAGATTTTATTTCTACGTTACAATAAAATAGTGTATATAGTAAATAGTCTGTGTTAATTTTATTTTCAGCTCTTAGTCCAAAAATCATTTAGTTGATGTGGCAAACATTTTTTTTTATGTAATCCATCAAAATAATGATTCATGAATGAGCAGTCATTAATTCAAATTAATCAAATGTTTTAGTGGATTTTTTATAGGGGGCCCGTAAATTGTTTAGTCCCGGACCCAGTTTTTCTCTCTACGGCCCTGCTTGGACGGACTCGGAAACATATCAAAACTGGTTTTGAACACCAAAAATAAAATAAAATTAAAAACATTTTTTTAACATCCTAAATAAAATAGGTTCTTTATCAATTTATAACTTTTAAAAATCACAAACACCATTAATAATGTTAGTATTTACCTGAAATATCAGAATCCATCACAATTACTCAATTCAATTTTCTTAAAGCTTAAAATATTCACGTTAAAACATGCGATTTCACATAGTTTAAAAAAAAACCATAACACGCGTTTCAGAAATAGCTAACTTCCGATTACTTGACAGCTAACGCCAGGTGTGCGATGGATGGGAAGGGGTAGAATTATTGTTCCCCTATCTATTCTTAAGCTATGGGAGTGTTTTATTTTTTTTTTTGTAATTGTGGCAACTTTCAGAAATTCAATTATGGCCGCCTAAATGTCTAAAATCTACCTATGTGCAACGTGTAGCCGACAACAAATACGTGTGTCACGAAGCCACCCGACTGCACTAACATCCCCCAGCGGGTTAGGGGATCAGAATATACCCGCGGTAGGTATGCCTGTCGTAAGAGGCGACTAAAATACCAGGTTCAAGGGGCTGTGTAGCGCAACCCTTCAGGTTGCCAGCGCAATATACAGCTTCTCCAAACCCAATTGTTAAACTCACCTATCCGTGGCGAATCCTGTTTCATTAATAGACGAGGCTCTGGCGACCCCAAGCTCCTCATGGATCTTGGGGGTGGGGAGGGAGGGATGGCCTGAAGGTTTAATGCGGCCATATAAATGTTCCCGAGATGGTCGGGCTAGCACCATAATGGTGCTGTGTTACCGGAGCGTACCTGATCTGTATCCGGCAAAGGACCATCACATCGATAATACTCCCCAAAACCCTCGGGGAACAACTTTATCGCTACAACAACAACAACAACAGCACTAACACACACAAAATTCAGTCAATCTCGTTGTTAGTCGCCGGAGCGCTTTAGGGGAAAAATCATTCTCTTATAGCGTTTTCTTTTCTGAAAATAGTTCCGCCCTATTGGTTATACCCTGCGTTGCCTGTGGATTGCGATCAAAGCAAAGAACATGCGGGTGTCAGTTGCAAGCAAGGTAAGCGCCAAAGCGACGAAAAAGTCGAATATGTTTGGCTTTTAACAGTGATGAAAACAACTCTCTTAATGCCTGGTTTTTCAGTGCGAGTTTAAACTCCAGTCAAAGTTGACTAGAGTTTAAACTTACCACATTGTTCGATAACATAACATTTTGCTGCTCATCTAAGCTTAAGCACTCGAAGTGGCAGGGTTAAACTCTAGTCAACTTTAACTGGAGTTTAAACTTGCACTGTAGAATCCCTGAGCACAAAATCTGAGAACTGTTGCTAATTATAAAATATTTGGAATAGACTTGGCCCTAGTGCATTTCTACATCAGTTCACCCGTACTGGACAGCAAGTCCATAAATCTTTCTTTGGACTGCCTCATGTTATGAATAAATTTATAACCAAAGTTATAGCAACTTGTTAAGAAAACTGTACTTACGCTGCGGAATTCATGTCCAAATGAATAGCCGTTTTATACTTCTGGCTAGCTCCATTAAGCTTTCCTCTTCATCTGACGAATCAAAAATTTGTTCGACCAGCTTTTCGATCACAGTCGAAGATCGAATTTCTCTCACACTAGGGGCCATATTCGGATTGAAAATGCACTTAAGTTAAAGGGAATACCCTAGAAAATGAAAAAGTACACTTGTGCTCCAATAGAATTGCAAGCTCTATTCAAAAAACTCATAAATATCGTCACTGCGGAATAGAATATCACGGGTGTTAGGTCCATATCTCGGCTGGTGTTCTGAAAGCACCCTATCTCAGAAAAATTTTGAAAAACGCCCAGTTTAGAAATTTATTTCAATACAATTTGTCGTGAAAAAAGGGGCTAATCAAAAAAAAATTGTATTAAGACGTTTTCGAACTGGCAACCTAGATAGGGTGATATACTCTTCAATAGTCTATATCTCTTTGTACATGCATATAAAAAAAAAATTTATCAAATTTTTGTTGCATTTGCATGTCAAATTTTTATCGGAATCTAGATCACGGTCTTTTGGAACGCGAGCAACGGCAGACATATAATGGCCGAGCCACAATGTACATTCGCATATAAATGTCTTCAACGCAATCTTATCGCTACAATCACGCAAGATATAGGCGCATAATCATAGTCAAAATAAAATAGGTTTTAAATTTGGTTGCAGCTTTTTGACATAATTTTCTATGAGCTATCAGTCAAAAAAGCTGCAACTAAACCATGATTCAATTACTAGAGGTTTGTTCTTCAATGACGGCAGAGCTTTGAAACTCCCAAATTGAAAAACCTGGACGAGTTGCTTTTACGAAGTAAGGAAACCGGGTAATAATTAAATCCCCTTTAACGAAAATTGTAGTAGAAAAGTACCTTTAGTAGTTACTACTAAGTAGTATATTAGTAGTGATAATAAATTTGTAAATGCCAATAGGTTTTGGAGGAAAAAATTAATTTTCTACTAAATATTTCGTGAATTGAAGAAAAGCTATGTCGGTTTAGAATTTTATTCAAAAATACAATATATCAAAATTTGTTTCGAAAACTCCCTATATGAGCATAAGTTCAATGCATTTTGACATAAGAGGGAGTTAATGAAAAGCATTCTGAGGCGTTCTTCAATCTAATTCTAAAAAAGGGCGTTTTTGTGACAAATCATGAAATGGGAAGTTTTTGAAAAATATTTTGAGATAGGACGATATTGAAAAGGCATCCGACATGGTCTAACAAAAAAAAAATAAAAGAATATGGCTTATTGTCTTACAACTTCATATTGCGGCCTTGACTATGACAGAAGAATTCAGATTTTATGCGGTCCTGCAACACAAGGAGTATTCACCTTTTTATTCTGAAATTTCGGAAAGCTCCTTTACGTCAAGTATTCATGGAAGTGTTCCGGGTAAACCGTTAATTTAGAATACTCGGAACACGTTCGTTTGATACTACCTCACGAGGTCCGAATATACATAATATTCAAAATATAAACCGATTCCCCAAATTCTTAAATGGAGACGAATGTTTCGAACATACGAAATGAATAAGTTGACTTGCTCAATGAGTACATTTCGTTATGGCATCTTCATTATTTACTAATGCCATTTTTACGTGAATCGATTTACTAGTCGAGTTTTTTACGTTGAACGATGAATTTTGAGGTGTTTTAGGTTTCGTTTGTTCACAGGTTTATGGAAGTGCGCGATTCTTTGGTGTCCGTACTTTTCATAAAACCCATGTTCAGCCACACTAATAGATCATGGCATAGTTAATAAATTCATCATACAATTAAAATAAATGTTCTAAGGAATTATGCAATTTAGTACTTATCGGGTATTTGTAAACTGATTGCTTCCTATTTCTACTACTAAAATTTTTCGAAAAATCGCAAAGAAACAACACAGTTAACGGATGTCAATTCGATTTGGGAGCAAAATGGCTGCAATTGTCAAAAAATTTGTCTGTCGAGCAAACCTCTTGTGATTGAATCATGCAACTAAACTTAAAACCTATTTTATTTCGACTATGAATATGCGCCTTACATTTATTTTTATGAATATGCGCCACAGCGTTTATAAATATAAAGGAACTTCAGACCTAGCAATTGCAGCTTAGTTTGCCTTGTCCATTGACATACAAAATTTCGCGAAGCACTGTTATAAACACTCTCCCTATACAAAAAAATACTTTCCAACATATTTTGTTTCCTATTAATTTGTTAACATGCAGTGTTTAATTGTGAAAAACGGTGGAAAAGTACCAAAGAGTGGGAAAAATAATTTCACTTGCAAAGTGTGAAAGCGCCCTTTGCCCAAAGCAAATGTCGAACTCTTCTTCCTGTGGTTTGCTTGCAATAGTGCCAATCGATGTGCCGTTCTCCATAAAAATACGTGCAATCTACTCATCATGCATAAGATTGCGTTAAACGCATCTATATGAAAAACTGCTTATGTGACGAGGATTTGAAAACCGTATGCAATTCTAATGAAAACCAAAAAATCCATACAAAATAACGCTCAGGAAATGCTTAGGAAAATTTTCGTTTGTCAAATTTTCTTATGCAGTACCCAGCTCTTTAAAAATTTCTACTACTATTTCCTAAAGATTTTAAAGAACAAATTTGCCCAGCAACTCTGGTTTTGCTAAGAAATAATTTATTGTGCATTGTTCCTTAAGGAAAAAACGACATTTCGGAACGCAAACAAATAAATTAAGTTAAACATTTATTAAAATCAATTGAAATTCAATATTCAATGAGCATTGTGCGTGCAATGTCAAAATGTTTTGGCTGCTCCTATTTCCACGCAAAAATAGATATAAATCAAAATATTTCTAAATCGTTTCCTTAAGAGCTGCGAATGGCCCGTAATTCTTGGCGAAACCAGGGCTCTCATGTGCACGTTTGCTAAAAAGGTAGCAGAAATCGTAAACTTTTTCTTGAGACGTGGATACTAGTTGAAAAAAAAATTTTTCTTATGCGTTTTTTGTACGGAATTTTTCATTTCTTGCGAGGTGGATACCGCACTTTAATGGTGTAACTAAAAAACCAAAAAATTTTATGAAAATAATAATTATGGAGTATGATCAGATATAATTTACTTATTAAGGATATAATATCAAAGCACTGTCGACTCAAATTAAGATATTTATTTTTTATTAAACGTAAATACTAAATAAAATTTCAATTAAAGAAAAATATAATAAAGAATAGTAGTACTAAAAATACTTCTAGTCATATTTTAATTAATACGTACTGATAAGTATAGCGTTAATAAATTAAAGAACAAATAGGCATACATATTTACATAGTTACTAGATATTAAATAAATCACAGAGATAACGACAATTAAATATTTTCGTGTCGTAAAAAAAATAAGTTAACCTAATCTATTTTTCATAAACTACATGTGGAAAATAATGAAATATATAAGGATTTGACTAGACTAATTCATATGTACGAAATTATTAAATATATTCATAGCTATGTATGTATTTAATGTAATGCAATTAGAAGCAAATAACAAAAAGCATTATGTAACTTAAGTTTCCGTCCAAATATAAAAATTTCGTTTAGCAAGTTAAATTAAAAAACAAACAAAAGTGGAAATAAAAAATCAATGTTTAAAGTAAAATCTGCAATTTTCTCAAAATCTTAGACGGTCTTGCTAATTATTAAATATTGAAACACTTTGTAAATAATTAAAGTTTTTGTAGTGACGAGCAAAATTTGACAGCGGTAACTTAGCTTACCAATAATTTTAACAATTCTGCTATTCACTAACTTTGTCAACCCAAAAACTCGACAAAATGGACCCAGCTGTTATCGTTGCCAATTTTCACAATTGGAAATTTATCGTTGTTGATGTAGTTAAGCTGTCGAGAAAGTTCGTTAATTTGTGATTTTTTCTTAATAAAATGGCATTTGACTTTGTAACGTATAGTTTGTCGCAGAACGCAACCGCAAATAATCCAAGAGTGGTGGACCTTGCTGCTGCATTGCTGGTGGAGGCCATTAAAAAAAAATATAAAAAAGAGTAGGAAATGTTCAAATAACATAAATAATATGAAAAAATACTCAACTGTGCTTAATCCTACACAAGGTTTGTGGCGCGAACAAATTATTACTTGTTTTTTTTTTTTCAATTCCTCTATAAGCTTTTTGTAAATTTTGAAATTTCAATGCCAGAGATACCACTTTTCTTAAATTAAATAAATACTCAACAAGTGATGTTAAAACCAAGTTAGTGAATCACGGCAGAAGTTAGTAGATGGCGCTATTGAGCCACAAAACAAATTGACTGTCTTCATTTAAAAATCGTTTACCAAAGTTCGATTAAAAAAATTTTACTTTCGCTAGTCATAAAACGAATATATCACCAAGGATTAAGTGCTTTTAAGTTCGCGGGAAACGCATGAAGCTAATCTCAAATTAGTTAATTAATTTTGTTTTGAATTTATCGAATAATAAAATTTATAAAAATTAAGGCATACTTAGTGAGTACAATATTTGTTTGTTATTAATTATATAATACAATAATTGCAATATTTTTACTATACAAATATATGTATATTATAGAAAAAAAAAGAAAAATATGTAGCATGTACATTTGTTATCATTTTATCGTAACTGTTATAAAAATTTGTTTATAAAATCGCAAAAACGTAAAAATAATTACGTATTGCTATAATATGTAGAACGATAATAAATAAAAAAAAAAATAACTAAATAAAACATACATATACGTCGGCTTAGAGGGCACACATGCTAAGTACCATTTTTTCCACTTTTTTTGATGCAGTTTCATAAGAGCTGGGTAAATTCAATTCCATTATATTACCTATTCCATTCCTCAGTAATTAGAAAAAGTATTAAATTCCTTTCCTCCACAGCAAAGGAATTGATTACTTTTCAGTTACTAAAATAAATACCAAAAGTAATTTCGTTTTTTTGAGGCTCGAGTACAAACAATTTTTTGTTTGTAATTAAAAAAAAATACTTTGTGCAATTGTAATTTCTTTCCAAGTACTTTCGAAAGGAGTGGGAAATGTAATCGAAATTTATTTCCATTATATTACAAGAAATGGAAAAAAAACTTTCGTGTGGGTGACTTTGCGGGTCACACTTTTCATTATTTCATCAGATTTTTCTTATGAGTGGTAACTGCAGGCATTTCAAAAGAACAACGAATATCAAATCAGTATCCTCTTAAAGTTCCCAGCTAAGTAAGGGCATTTCCTTTCCTTCCTCCGGTATCAAAGGGTGGTGGCTATAGCAACGCAGCATACTTTTTGTATGGGGGGGAGGTGAATGGGGGGATTACCCCCGGGCCCGGGGTTTCTCAGGGGGCCCGCGATTTAGATGTACTAAGACATTTTTTTTTTTAATTCAGGAGAGTCTTTAGTTGTTCCATGTGCAAATTTAAGCCGAATTTCAAAAACAACGAATATTTATAATGATTTTTTGACTGGGTCTGAGGAGACAATAAAAACATCAAACAAAAATGTGTTTCTCAGGGGGACCGCGATTTAGAGGTACTAAGACATTTTTTTATATCCAGGAGAGTCTTTAGTTGTTCCATGTGCAAATTTTAAGCGAATTTCAAAAGCAACGAATATTGATAATGATTTTTTGCCTGGGCCTGAGGAGACAATAAAAACATCAAACAAAAATGTGTTTCTCAGGGGGCCCGCGATTTAGAGGTACTAAGACATTTTTTTTTTAATTCAGGAGAGTCTTTAGTTGTTCCATGTGCAAATTTTAAGCGAATTTCAAAAGCAGCGAATATTGATATGATTTTTTGCCTGGGCCTGAGGAGACAATAAAAACATCAAACAAAAATGTATGTTTACATGAATCCGAAATCGTAAAGTTTTCGTGGTGACACTGATGAAGGTTCATCTTCAAAAAGTCTTCCAACAATACCACCAACTCTGTATCAAAGTCCAGAATATTTAAACGACTTCGATATAAGTACCGTGAATAATGAGTTTTTGCGATCTGAAGGAGTCAATAAAATAATTCGTCGAGGTCATCAAAAGTGTCTTGTTATTTTTCCACGTGATTGTCATGACGAGGCATTTCCTACCTCGTTGTTAAACAGAATCTTGCCAAATGGAGAGAAAGAGGAGCGTGACTGGTTAGTGTGGAGTGCCAGTAGCAATGCTTTTTATTGCCTACCATGTCGTCTGTTAAGCACCAATACTTTAAATCGACCTAAAATTTGTTGTGAGGATATTCGAAATTCCAGGTATGGAAGCAGCTATGCGATAAACTGCCATCACACGAAAATACTCAAGATCACATTAGATGTTATATTCAATGGCGATCTTTACAAAATCTAATTCAAAAGGAGGCTACAATTGATACACTTATCAATGACGAGCTAATCAGTGAAACTCAAAAGTGGAAAGAAATTTTATATAGAATTTTGGACACTATTTTATTTTTGGTGAAAGAGGTCTAGTGTTCAAAAGCGAAAGTATATATCTTGGAGAACGAAACGATGGACATTTTTTGGGCATCTAAGTTCTCATAAGCCATTATGATCCTATACCTAGAGATCATTAGGAGAAAGTTAGGATTTCACAACAGCAGCACAAGCGTTTACAAGTTCACTATATTTCCCCACACATTCAGAACGAGTTCTTAGAAATTTGTGCAAAGCACGTGAGGGAAACTATATTAGATCAAGGCACGAAAGCCAAGTATTTTGCTATTATCGTTGATGCTATGCCTGATGCTAGTCACGTTGACTACGTTCATTTTTCGCTATCTCCATTTCAACTCGAAAGCAACAAATTTTACAATTCAAGAACGGTTTTTGGCATTCTCAAGTATATCAACAAGTTAGAATGTACCTTGCTGTCCTCAATTTGGTTCAAAATTCTGACTACCATTAATGAAAGAAACGTGGTCCTCCAAGCTAGAGACGCCACCATAGATGTTGAGGTCCGACATCTAGATGCCATATAAGCTGATTTGAAGTTGATCCGGCACCAATGGGAAACAATTTTAAACGAATGCAAAACAGTGGCTTCTCAATTGAACATCTCTCCAAAGATTCTGGACATTCGAAAGAGAAAACGCAAAAGACGTTTTGAAGATAATGGAAATTAGATGATTACGGATGATCCAGAGTCTGATTTTAAAAACAATACATTTTTGGTGATCGTCGATTCTGTAATCATTGGCATTACTGAACGATTTGCAGCTATGAGAAATTTGAACGAGACGTTTTCCCTTTTGTGGCAATTTGAAGACGAAACTACGGTTCGGGCGAGTGCAGCAAAATTTTTCGAAAAATACAAGTCGGACATTTCTCAAAGCTTTTAATGCGAAATATTTCACTTGAAACACATTTACGAAGCAAATTTTGATGAAGATCTGTCACCATTGGAATTGCTAAATGCCATCTACATATGTTCAAAATCTGTATACGATTTTCCCCAACTTTTGCTCTATACCTGTCACTGTAGCTAGTGCAGAACGTTCCTTCAGTGTCCTTTCAAGAATCAATAACTTGCAGAGATCGTGTTCATCTCAAGAGCGAGTTTCAGGACTTGCCACGCTTTGTATTGAATCCGTTTTTGCAAGACAGTTAAATTTCGATATCATTATAAAAATATTGCAGCGAAAAAGCAAGTAAAGCCACGCTTTGATATCCGAACTTTCTATACTGAATAATTAAAATTTATAATCATCATTAAATTTATCAGAAATGTATTAAAATGTAAACGGCGGCCACCGTGGCGTGATGGTAGCGCGCTCCGCCTACCACACCGAATGCCCTGGGTTCACACTCCGGGCAAAGCAACATCAAAATTTAGAAATAAAGTTTTTTAATTAGAAGAAAATTTTTCTAAGCGGTGTCGCCCCTCGGCAGTGTTTGGCAAGCAGTCCGAGCGTATTTCTGCCATGAAAAGCTCTCAGTGAAAACTCATCTGCCTCGCAGATGCCTTTCGGAGTCGGCATAAAACAGGTAGGTCCCGTCCCGCCAATTTGTAGGAAAAATTAAAAAGGAGCACGACGCAAATTTGAAGAGAAGCTCGGCCTAAAATCTCTTCGGAGGTTATCGCGCCTAACATTTATTTTTTTTTGTATTAAAATGTTACCAAATAACTAGAACAGATTATTTGAAACAATATGTGGCTGTTAAAAAAGAATTTTATTTCTACGTTACAATAAAATAGAATAAATAGTAAATATTTTGTGTTAATTTTACTGTCAGCTCTTAGTCCAAAAATCATTTAGTTGATGTGGCAAACATTTTTTTTTTTATGTAATCCATCAATAATGATTCATGAATGAGACGTCATTAATTCAAGTTAATCAAATGTATTAGTGAATTTTTTATAGGGGGCCCGTAAATTGTTTATTCCCGGGCCCGGATTTTCTCTCTACGGCCCTGCTCTGAACCATATTGTAATAAATAATATTATAACAGGAAATGACAAAGAGTCGTCCGTATAAAACCTCCGAAGCGTTTGAAGCTTCTTTATATTTAAAAGTTTGCTTAAAATTTATGCATCGTTTCGCCTGCTTGTTTGAGAAAGCTTAGTAGTCAGATGTTCTTCTGTCCTCATTGTTTTTAAGTCGGGATATTTGCATTTCCGCCTCCTCACAGTTCGATGTTTATTCTTGTACCTGGGTCATGCCGATGCTAACACACCTTGGCGCTAAGGGAGTAAGCTACCTGACGCACGTTTTCAAGCCTGGCAAACCGGCTAACGAAGGTGAGTTGTAACGACCGGTATCAGTTCGTTCGCCAGTAGCGAAAACATTTGAAACCTTCCGTCTCCGTCAGTTTACTGCGAATCTTCGCCTAGCCACTCATCAGCATGGTGTCCGCAAAATGCATAGCACTACCAGCGCTGTCAAAAGATTTTGACATAGTACACCATGGCACTCTACTCCATGATGTAGACGTGATATATTACCCACTGGAAGAAGCTACAGGCCTGCCAAAATACTGCTCTCAGAATTGCGACGGGCTGTCTTCTTATGTCCCCAGAACACCATCTGCATAATAAGGCGAGAATACTCCCCATCAGGGAGAGAAATGAGATGCTAACCAAACAGTTCCTGTTGAATACCCAGAAACCTGAGCATCCCAACAGACATCTGATTGATGAACCAGCACCGCCTAGGGGCTTAAGGAGTCATCTCCGTAAGCACTTTGAGGAAATACGGCACCTGAGAACCCAGCCGTATGAAGCGAAAAGCACAAGCAGGTCCTTGGTGAACTCCACAAACAGGCGTCGGACCTTTATGCCGCGAATTGCCCGGCGAATCCAGTACTCAAAGAAAAGTATCCAAAACTCGCGGAAGAGGAACGCATACTCCCCAGGGAAACGCGTGTCACTCTTGCTCAACTTCGTTCTGGATACTGTAACAGGTTAAACTCTGACTTATCCAGAATCAACCCCGATATACAAAATGTATGCCCCGCTTGCAATGTGTCCCCACATTCCACCAACCATATCTTTAATTGTAATGTGGAACCAACGCTTCTAACACCCCTTTCCTTATGGTCCACCCCTGTTGAAACAGCAAGTTTCCTTGGACTCCCGTTAGAGGATATTGATGACAACTTGTGATCGGTCGCGGCTGTTAGGTGGGGCGAAACACTGCTACAACAACAACAACATGTAGAAGGTTCACCCTTTCTCCTTCGTATAAAAAGATGGATTGCAAATTATCTGAACCTAGCCGACCAAATCCACCGCCACTCTATTTTGCGACGTGGAATATTGGACGTTCACGTCGATGGTGTTGCACTGTCGACTGTCAGTCAGCCAAAGATCTTAGGTGTAACATTCTTTCACACTCTCACCATCAAGGCGTATGCCATCGAAGTTGTATCTAAAGTACAAAACCGTAACAAAATCCTCAAGTCGCTTGCCAGTAGCACTTGGGGAAAAGATGAAGAAACGTTGCTAGCCACGTACAAAGCAATTGGCCGGCCGCTCAACAGCAAGTCTAAACTACGGTGATACAATCTTCCATACGCTTCCTCATACATATGTGGCGAGGAGAAATGAATTGGCAGTCATAGTCATTGTTTTACACAAATTTTCTTATTGTCCAAAGAGTTACTATGACCTCATAAAATCACAGCTTTAAATCGCAAACATATTTTTTACACTAAGAATTTTTCAATTACTTTTGTAATTCCTTTGAGGAATGGGAAATTATTAATTACTTTTGGCATTCCTTGTAATATTATTGGAAAATTTTCAATTACATTTGCAATTCCTTTCGAAAGTACTAGGGGCAGAAAGTACATTTGAGCAAAGTATTTGTTTTCAATTACAAACAAAAAATTTTTTGTACTCGAATCACAAAAAAACGAAATTACATTTGGTATTTTTTTGAGGAATTGAAATGTAATCAATTACTTTGCTGTGGAGATGAATTGATTACATTCCTTAAGTGCACGTAATGGGGAATTGACGGTAGTTGAATACCTAAAGTAATGCTTACTACCCAGCTCTGAGTTTGATAGAGCAGGAATTAATGCATCAAACTGGCATAACAGTAACAGTAAATATTGGCCACAAAAACAGGAAATCAACTCTATGATGAGTTCACTTCCTATGCCATGCACAATTTTGTTGTTGTCCCTAGCAGGTTGGCACTTCAAGCCGACGATATGTGTTATAGTTAATTGTATTGGCTCAGCTTTTGGTCCCCTTATATAACCTCGCGGTATCTCCAAATAAGTACTGCCACATTTACACTAAACCAAATGCGTCAATATGGGTGAAATATTCCAAATGCGGCGCATTACCTCATACAAATCGCATTTCTGGATCGCATTTGGCCTGCAAATTCCTTACTAAAAGACACCCCGCAAGAACATAATGGTTAAACAACGTAGTGTGCCGAATATTAGTGACACTAAGTGTTACTCACATCACTAGTCTGATGCTAAGTGAATGAAGGCACAACAACAATAAAGCACAGTCACTTCTACGAATCAATCATTATGTCAAAACATATGTACGTACACGCAGCGGAGAAGCAACGCACAACCACATGCATATATCTGAGATACTCCCGAAAGTATGCAATAATTGTGCAAGTATCACTCACATATACACGCGCATGGGGTATGAGAGAAGCTATAAAATCGTGCATCTGTAGTTATAGCTGAGAAATTTATAGCTGATAACTAACTAGTAAATTCTGCAAATAGAAGCGCCTAGAAAAATGTCGGCGTGGAAACCGGACAATATAAAAGCGGCAACAGTTGAGGCACGACAAGTCAGTTTGATTTAAGCACGCTATCTGTCGAGCAATAGAAGTGTTATTTTGAAAGTAGTCTAATAAAGACCATTTTGCATTATCGAATATTGGAGTTATTTATTCAACAGTTTAGCGATTCGAACGTTAGCAGAAGGTTGCAAATAAGCGGAATTGCACTAAATTCGTTACAGTAGCATATATATTTGATCACGATCAAATCTCATTGGAACGATCCGGATCACTACTATCCTCGTGTTCCAATGGTACATGAACCAGATACGGATAGAGTTTAAACGTGCAAGTGCAACAACAATGTGAACCATATGGATCACATTGTTGTCGCATTTGCATGTTAAATCTCTATCCATATCTGGTTCATGTACCATTGTAACACGAGGTATGAGAGTTTGCAGCACTAAACTAAAGCCCCCATTACTGATACTTAGCATAGACTTGACTTGACTTAGCGTAAACCTGGCAACTTAGCCACGATTATATTCCACTTGGCGCATACAATCTGGCATCATATTCAGCGTTGAAATTTATATTTAAATAAATGTCAATTTGTATGACAAAATGTCAAAATGAAATGGAAACAAACAAATGGCACCTCAAAATGTAAACGTCACTTAGAACTTACATAGAAAATCAAAATTCAACAGACTTCTAAGTCAAGTTAAGTGTTGCTAAGTTTTGAGTAATCAGTAACATGCAATGTTCATTTAACAGAACTGTGACAGTTCTCAAGCCAAGTCAAGTCTATGCTAAGTATCAGTAATGGGCCCTTTAATGTGTACACTAGGGTGGCCCTTCGTTGTATGCAGGAAAAAAAGTGCTTCGATTCTTGATCTCACCCCCTAAAAATATGCGAATAGCTCAAAAAGGAATATATACAAAGTTTTGGGTCAATCAAAAAAGATTTAGAGGTGGCGCAAAGGGCTTGAAATCCTGAATAATGACAAATTTTGACAATTTCGTGTTTCAGGCTTCGATATTTCCAACCCCTACGAAAATTTACTTCTTTTCCATACCGTAATAAGATCTGTATTTTCTTACTTTTCTAAAATGGCTAGAGTCTTCAAAATCGGTCGATCAGTAACAGAGTCACAGGGCAAAATATATATTGCTTTCGACAAACAAATATGAAAAGTAAATTAAGTCTGTGCAAATGTGTTTATCAGTGAATCGTGGTATTCGGGTAAAAACGCTCAAACTTTTTTATACACAAATACATATATCCCTTGAAGCCAAACTTGAAGTTTATTTATTTAAAAAAGTATAAACATATATTTTTTTATAAATTTTCGAAATGCGTAATTTAAGCCTGCAATGCAACTTGTTCTTGCAGCAAGCATATCGAAAGAAATTTAAAAAAAGTATAAAGAAATGAAAATATATATTTTAAAATTGCAAACAACTAAAAAAAATTTCTTTGACGTTTTCTTAATAAACTATACTGTTCTTAAATACACAAATTTTGAATATTAGGTTTTTTTTAAATAGATAAATTGCGGCACTTTGCATTGGGATGGAAAACCACTTCCAGAAATAACAGGTCGTGAAAAGGTGAAACGACTTCCAGTCGTTGTTACTTACAGGAATGGCGAACAGTTATAAGAGCTCCAAAATTATATGCTGCAACAGGCTCGGAAATAGCTGACACGTTGTATGAACTGTTATTTGAATGGGATCTGAAGGATGATATTGTGGCCTGTTGTTTTGATACGAGATCGGTTAAACCAGGCGTTATAAAAGAAGCTGCAACGTTATTAGAAAAAAAACTTGAGCGAAAACTTTTGTATCTACCTTGTCGTCATCATATTTATGAAGTTCTGCTGAGAGTTATTTTCCAGTAAATACTAACTAGTAAGAACGTTCAGTTATTTCGGCGATTTCAAGAAAATTGCAAAAACATCGACAAAAATAGTTTTAGAGATTTGCTACAAAATAACGAATTGAAATTATTCTAAGCAATAGCAAAAATACTATTTTAAAAACCCTCTAAGGAATAGTTGAAAAAGAAAATAGGAAGAGATGACTATAGGGAATTATTGGAATTAACGTCTAGGAGCAAGTGATGGCATAAAGTTTCGTGTACCAAAGCCCACTCATCATGCTCGATGGATGTCTAAGGCATTGCATAGCTTAAAAATCTATTTATTTCGTGAACAGTGTAAACTAACCGAGTATGAAGAGAATTCGATAGCAATTGCTTAAATACTTAAGTATATGCGCGTTTATTATACAATTCTATGTTAAGTTTTGGTTTTACTGTACCAATCCTCATAGAGCACCTCTTCAAGACTTATCTTTTATTAAAGAAATTTATAAATACAGAAATGTTAATAAAAAGTATCTGACATTACAATAAAAAAGTTTTGTAATCACCTATGGTACCTGTCTGAAGAATGCATTGCATTGGCAATGTTCGATGATGACGTCTCTTGTACAATGAAGAAAAAGATTGTGGAAAAAATCAAAAGCATAGACAACTGCGACAAGGAAACAGAAAATTTAAAGAGGTTATACTTAAGGCATAGTGAAATCAATAAATTCATAGAAAAAGAACTACACGATTTTGTAACAGGAAATACAATTGATTTTTTTGGTCGGATTGGGATATCATCTCAATTTCTGGAGGTAGATCCACTATACTGGGGGATACAGGAACCTATAAAAAAGCTAAGCATACTGTTATAAATATAAAAGTAGTTAACGACACAGCAGAACGGGGAGTAAAGCTTATGGAAGAATATAATAGAATACTTACAAATGACGAACAAGAAAAACAATATTTTTTACAAGATGTAACTGATTACAAAACACAATTTGAATCACATACTAAATCATCTAAATTAGATCATAGGAAATAATATCCTATTATATACGTGTCAGCTAAAGTTTCACAAGATATATGTATATGTTTTAAAAACGTATTTTCAAAAAAATTTATAATAAAAAAATTTGAAACAAACTCATTTACGTATACTCAATATATACACATTCTTGAAGTAATGACACCGTGTTTAAGGCATAATTTATTTTATAACTTTATTATTATTTGACCAATTTTTGTGGTTTTAGATTTAATTGAAATTCAAATATCTGCGAAGACAGTCACCTTGTAGCGGTGCAGGGGCTTATGCCGATCGCATTTGATACTAATTGGTCAGATGGGAGCGGCGCAACCGCGCTCACCTGACAGATATGGTCGAATGCTATCGGTAACCAGGAACTGTCACCTCCTAATCCAGGGTGTCATGCGTCACCGTGCCCATTGGACTGGTTTGCAGCCAGGAGGTTCACAACACCGGCTGTATTATAACGGCGCCTCCCCAACACCGGGCCACCTTGGGGAGTAACCATGGCCTTAACCGTCAAGGGGCTCTGCCGCGGCGGACCAACCCAGTTCCCCACTTAAATAATTGACAACTACGCTTGCCACGGCGAGCATGCTGTCGTACGACAAGAATGGATAAACAAACAAATAAAAAGAACAAAAAAACAAACAACAACAGCAACGCAACAAAGAAAACGGGCTCCAATAAGAGCAGCGGGCAAAGCAGTAGCAGGCCACGCAGATACTCCAGGAAATTCCTGGACAGCCTCTCTAGAGAGGAGGCAATGCTCTTTTTAGAGCATATGAGGGACGATGAATCTCCCTCCACCAGCGCTGGAGTGCGCAGAGAACCGGCTCTTAAACCCGCAAACCCTAAGGGCAATACAGAAACCCAAGGAAAGCAACGCGGGCCAGAAGAGCATAGTAAGCAAAATGCGACGAAACCCGCGATCCCCAGAGGCATCTCGGCCACTGGTGAGCAGCGCGGGCACATCAAAAAAGGGGAGCAGGAGGGGCAGGCGTCCAGGAACAAACCCGCGAACCATGGAGGGCCCAGTACCACCATAGAGCAGCGCGGGCCCCCCGAGGAAAGAGGTACACCAACTAGGCGTAGCTCCGACGGTACCTCTATACAAATGAGCGAAGGTAGCAAAAACAACCATAGCAGGCCCTCTAGGGAGCCAAGTAAACATGGGCGCTCACCGTCGAGGCAGGATTCTGGAAGCAGCTGACAAGGCAGCTGCGACAGGTCCCAGAAAGGGAGCGACACCGAGCGAAACCGGGAAGAGTGGAAGCGGCCCAACAGAAGGCATAACAGGGGCAGGCAACCTGCACTACCACCACCGGGCAGACCAGGATCGCTTACAGATAAATGGCGCCTGGGACTAAGTGGGTCTGGTACAAAATGGTATCTCCGATACCTTGAGGAGGGCCTGTCGCCCAGGGAAGCAAGAGCCAGGGCAGACGAGCACAGGCATAAACCAGCCCACGAGAACAGTACAGCGACCGCCGAACGGAGAAACAGAGCCGGAAGTAAAGAACAGCCAGCGGCAGCTGGCCAGCATACACCCGCTCCCGCTGGTAAGCGTAGGATCGGGCAGATCACACCGGAGGAAACTCCCAGCTCAAAGAGGCAACGGGCCCATGCTCCGCAGAACACGGCAACCATGCGCCGGGAGAATTTGAACAGGGCGACTGGGAGATCCTCTGAAGTAGCACCAATACAGCAGAGCTACTCGGATTCCCTCAGGGGTACCCGAGTGGCTGTGCTGCCCAGGAACTACCCGGCGGATGCCCTAAGTCAGGAGGACCTGACAAATCACCAGGAGCTAATTATGGATGGAGTGTTCAGGGGGTGTGGGCATGCTCTAGTATTTTGCGGGGTGTACTTCCGAGCAGGGCTCCTCCTCGTTGACTGCGAGGACGAGAAAACCGCAAAGTGGATCGAGGAAGTAGTGCCAACACTCGAGGGGTGGACAGGGGCACAATTATGCACAAGGCGCGGGGATGACATACCGCCCACGCATAACGTGACAATGTTCCTCCCCAGGAGTGCGGACCGCCCCAGAGAATTTGCGATCCGGCTCCTCGCTAACCAGAACGAGGGCCTTAAGACGCAGAGGTGGCGCGTTATAAATAGCAGCGCGGAAGAAACGGGCCTACGTCTCGACGTGGGCATTGATGAAGAATCCTACCACCTCACACGTAGGAATGGATTCAAGCTGCACTACAGGTACGGCTTGATCCAAGTAAGACCCTAGAGGCAGAAGCTACCAGGGAATAGTGAGCGGCAGGAAGACAAGGCGGTCGAGGACGCCGACATAGGCAAGATGTCGGACGAGGACATGTCAGATGCGAGCACCGACACCATCAAGGCTCGTGTGACTACAAACTCTCGTACCGCAGCGAGTAATAGCGATGAGGCCGCGGAACAAACGGAACAACAAATACCCACCACACAGGAGCTCATTGAGGGCTTGGACCTCCAAGAGCTGGCACTGGACAAGCGGGAGGGCAGCGAAAGCGGGCTGTCGGATTACGACGACCCGATGAGGCCGGCCGGGCCAAAATGACCGGCTTAAGCATACAGATAGCCCAGATCAACCTCCACCACGCCATTGCAGCTTCGGCTGTACTGGCGAGGAGGTTTGCCTCGGATGATCTGGGCATAGCCCTCATACAGGAACCTTGGGCATACAAGGGACAGGTGAGGGGCCTTAATGTAAGTAACAGTAGAGTAATTTGGGATCTCTCCCAGCAGAGACCTAGAGCATGTGTAATGCTTAAAGCAGATATTAACTATTTTTGCATTACAGAGTTTTTAAGTCGAGATCTGGTGGCGGTACAAATAGATGCGGAAGTCAATGGTGAAGACTCCAGCATTGTGCTAGCCGCAGCCTACTTCCCGGGGGACGACAACATGGTCCCCCCAGATAACGTACAGAAGCTGGTAGCTCACTGCAGAAGAGCGAAACTTCCTCTAATCATAGGAAGTGATGCTAACTCCCACAATACGGAATGGGGCAGCAGTGATACCAACCAAAGGGGTGAGTGTTTGCTAGAATATATAGCCAGTAATGATTTAAGCATATACAACGTCGGGAGTGAACCGACGTTTGTTACGAGAGCTAGGGCAGAAGTCCTTGATATAACGCTCGGCAACAACCTAACTGAGAATATGATCTCGAGATGGAGGGTCTCAGAAGAACCCTCCCTTTCGGACCATAGAATCATAAGGTTTGAGCTGGGCGCTATGTCGGGGCAAACCAACCCTAGAAGAAATCCCAGGAAAACAGACTGGGACAGCTACAAAAGTATTATAGAAGCTAACATAGATAGCCTTAAGAGTAAAGGCAGAAGTACCAATTGTACCGAATTAGAGAGCAGGATGGAAAGGGCAAATCAAATAATGATAGATGCCTATAACTCCAGTTGCCGGGTCTCCTTGATTAAAGGTAAGAAGGCAACCCCCTGGTGGTCTTATGACCTGACGTTGCTAAGGAGGAAAGTCAGGAAACTCTTTAACGAGGCAAGGAGAACCGGCAACTGGGAGGAATACACCCAGAATCTAACTAAGTACAATAAGGAGATAAGAAAAGCAAAAAGGGAAAGTTTTAGGAATTTCTGTGAGGGAATTTCCAGCACGCCTGCAGCGGCAAGGCTACACAAGGCCCTAGCCAAAGAGCAGAGACAGACAAACCTAGCAACCAGACTCCCAGACGGTAACTATACCGAAACGGGGGAAGAGCGAGCAAAGGCCTTGCTGCAAGCGCATTTTCCTGAGGCCTCACCGCAAGTACCGGAACCTGTGTTCCCCAGAGTTAGACCAACCCCATCAGACTGGCAACTAGCAAACTCCCTCTTTTGTGAGGCCAGAGTCAGATGGGCAGTGGAATCTTTTGAGAAATACAAATCTCCGGGGGTGGATGGCATCTACCCGGCGCTAATGCAGCAAGGGACACAGATCATCCCACATCTCGCCAGGATCATGAGAGATAGCCTGGCACTGGGATATATACCCACGATGTGGAGAAGAGCAAGAGTAGTATTCATACCAAAAGTAGGTAAAAAGGACTATTCACAAGCGAAGTCCTTCAGACCAATAAGTCTAACCTCCTTTGTCTTGAAGGCAATGGAAAAGATAATAGACCAAGAAATCAGGTCGAACGCCCTCAAGAGCTGGCCCCTACATTATAGCCAGCATGCCTACAGAGCGGGTAGATCCACGGATACAGCTCTGTACCAGTTATCATCTGAAATACAGAGGGTGTTCGAAACAGGGGAAACAGTGCTTTGCGCTTTCCTTGATATCGAGGGTGCCTTTGACAACACATCTCACGAAAGCGTAAACATAGCACTGCAGAGAAGAGGAGTTCAGTTGCCTATCCAGAGATGGATTGACAATCTACTCCGTACAAGAATCGCTGAAGCTCAAGTAGGCAGCAGCGCAGTTAAGGTTATTACCACGAGAGGGTGCCCCCAGGGAGGTGTTCTGTCACCCCTTTTGTGGAGCCTAGTAGTGGATGAACTCCTGCAAAAGCTATCAGACAGTGGCATAAGATGCCAAGGATATGCTGACGACATCGTCATAATTGCAAGGGGTAAATTCGAGAGTACGCTCTGTGATATAATACAAAGAGCATTGAACATTACAAGGGAATGGTGCGCCAATGTGGGTCTTAACATCAACCCATCTAAGACAACCATCATCCCCTTCACCAGAAGAAGGGTCCTACCAGCCCTGAGAGCAATAACAATAGATGGCGTGGAACTAGAATATGGAACCGCAGTGAAATACTTGGGGATCATGTTTGACACCAAGCTCTTATGGAAACAACACTTCGACTCCATGAAGACTAGGGCCACGAGGTCCATCATGGTATGCAAACGTGTAGCAGGCAAATCATGGGGCTGCAGCCCACACGTGCTAAGATGGATGTATACCATGATAGTAAAACCTATGATAACATATGACTCAATAGCCTGGGCATCAAGAAAAACTCGGGCGACGACGAGGCAAGCACTGTCGAAACTTCAGCGACTGGCATGCGTGTGCATCACGGGAGCTATGCGTACATGCCCCACAACAGCGCTGGAAGCTATCCTCGATCTAACCCCACTGCATTTATCGACAGAGCAGTCAGCCAAGCGAGCCCTCCTTAATATCGTCAAGGAGGGCTCGGGCAAAGGTAAAGTCATATCGTCTCGGAACATGGAGGAATTGAGAGAGAAGATCCCAATCTCTCAACTCCAGAGGGATGATATCCTCAGGCAGATAGTATATGAGAAAAGATATAAAGTAGAACTGGGCGACAAGGATACGTGGGAAGAAAACATAATTGAGAGCATTCAGCAGCTAAACAGTATAGTATGGTATACCGATGGCTCGAAGACCCCAGAGGGGATTGGATCTGGAGTCGTTGGACCCAGAGCCAAGATATCAATACCCCTGGGAGCATACCCGAGCATTTTTCAAGCGGAGGTATTCGCCATAAGCCAGTGCGCGGACCTGAACCTTCAGCGAAAATACTCCAAAGAGAAAATTGCCATACTCAGTGACAGCCAGGCCGCCCTCAAGGCCATCTCGGCATTTGAAATAAAATCAGCACTAGTCCTTGAGTGCGTGGAAAGGCTGAATCAACTAGGAGCACACAATGAACTACTGTTGGCCTGGGTTCCTGGGCACAGGGGAGTCGAGGGAAACGACAGCCTGGCCAGAGAGGCAGCAACGATACGACCTATTGGTCCTGATCCGTTCCTGCCAGTAGGCCCGCAGGAAATTAGGGGGCATATATTAGCAGAAGAAAAGGAAAACAGGGAAAAACACTGGCGTAATATGCCAGGCCTGAGACAATCTAAGCTACTGTTAGGGGGTTACTGCACAACTCGATACAGGGCATTTATAGGCCTCTCGAAAAATAACCTAAGAATTCTAACAGCTATTCTTACAGGACACTGTAGACTGAACAGTCACATGCAAAGGCTGGGTATAATATCAAACAACACATGCCGATTTTGTGATCGATCAGCGGAGACGGCGGACCATATCCTCTTGGAGTGCGATGCAATCTCAAGACGTAGAGCTAAGTTTATGGGCTCACCATGGCCGGAGCATTCTCACATCAAATCCCTCAAGCCAGGTGAACTGCTAGGGTTCATCAGAGATGTCGGCTTGGATGAGGGGTTGTGAAGCAGTTGAGGGCACAATAGACCAATGGTCGCAGTGCGATCCTCAATTAATTATCTATCTATCTATCTATCTACTAATAACACGATAAATTACGTTTCGCCCATGACAAATGAAGTAGGGTTGACCAAATTTAAGAAATTGTAAAAATTCTTCATTTTTCAGGACTTCAAGCTCTTTGCGCCACCTCTAACAATTTTTCGATTGACCTAAAACTTTGTATATTCTAGTTTTTAGGCTATTCGCATATAACTAGGGGGTGAGGCCGAGAATCGGAACACTTTGGAAAATAAGGGCCACCCTAGTGTACACATAGTAGGGTGTCTGTTATTTTCAAACTTTTTTTCTCCATAAAATTTTACTTAAAAAGTTAAAACAAAGAATCAAACTAACAACTAGTATTTAAGTCATGCCACATATGTTTTCAATATAAAATTGTATGAGGTTTTGCTTTTAAAAAAACCTAGAGTACTAATGCTTAACAAAAGAGTCGGCAGTTAAAACACGTCCAAAATTGTCGGGCGGAGTATCAAAAGACGTTTTTTGAACTAAAAACCAATCGTCCCAAGGCTAATATTAAATAGTTTACTTCTGTCAGGAGCTTTGTGCAAAAAGCAATTGCATATTATGTTGTGGATCTTGTATTTTCCATATTTTGTAGTTTTTCTATCATGGTTTAAAATGAATATAAAGTAATTGTTTTATGGCCCGTGTGGGCTATCAATTGGACAAAATTTGTTAAATGTCGGATGCCATAATCCATAGTTCTGTAAATGCTATCAAGTAAACAAGGTTAGCTGTAAAAAATGTTCCACAACAAACGAAATCAACAGAGCCACCCTTTGGATACGATATTGATCCAGATAGATATCAGGATCACAACGTTGTTGCATTTGCATGTTAAATTTTTATCTTGATCTGGATCAGGCTTCATTGGAACACAGCTTATGACAATACATTTTCTTGTGGGGAAGGTAAGGTGAAATGCGTATGAGGACATTTATCACGATGAATAAAAAAAAGGTTGCTTTTTTATCTTTTTCTTAAATTTCAATGAATAAAAATCCAAGCAATTGCTTTTTTTATAAAAGTTTGCTATTTCTAAAAGCAAGCGTTATTTTCATTCAGCATTTGCTTATTTCTATAAGCAATTGCCGAATTCCGAATGAATAAATGAAGCATTTGATATTTTTAGGTAGCATTTGCTTACGATTTTTTAAGGCTGCTCTCTACCCCATGCTAAATTTTTTGGCAACATTTAACTATGGCGCATTTTTTGACCATTGGTAAACGAAAATACTGTAATGTTCGAAGGGAATATAAAAATGAAGACATTCGGAAGCTATATCGATTCAATCGTAAGAACGTAGAGTGGTTGAGCACCTATTTTTTGGACGAAACTTACGAAAAACGAGGAGGTGCGTTATCAGCATTTGAAAAGATGAAGATCTTTCTGCGCACAATTTCCGATCCGGGCTATCAAAATAGCAGGAGAGGTTGGAGCTCATCAAACTACAGTGTCCAAAAATTTGGTAATGAGTGAAATTTTAAAAAAGGCACATGTGTGGATTAAATTTCCAAAGTCTAGCGGGGAAATGATTGCTACTAAAAATGGATAGAGGGAAGTGTACTCTTTTCCAAATTGTATCGGAGTGATAGACTGCATACATGTTCGAGTTCCGAAATCACAAGGATTCGGTAACGAGTACGTCAACAGAAAGGGGTTTACGAGCATAAACGTGCAGGCAACTTGTAATGAAAAGGGGTTGAAAAAGAAATATTTACAAGTGTAGATTGGCCAGGCTCCGTACATGACAGCAGGATTTATAAAAATTCGGACATTTGTGATGTACTTCAAAACTCATCAGAAAACGTGCTACTTCTTCGAGATAATGGTTATGGTATATCTCCCTTTTTGATAACACCTTGGAGGAATCCAATAACTCTTCAACAGCGGCACTACAATAAATTATTTTGCAGAGAACGAGTTGTATTTGAACGATATTTTAGACAATTGAAAGCAAGGTTTCCGATTTTACAATACAAAGTTCGCAGTAAATTGAAAAAATTCCGTCAATTATAATTTGTTGCATTGTTTTGCACAATATTGCAAAGTTTTTAAAAGATGAACGGAACCATAAAGTTATAAAAGCAAAATTTCAAAATCCCCAATTTTTGTTTAATACCTGGAACTTTGGCAAACACTGTGTTCTTTTCTGTATCCAAAAGATCGATGAGCATTTTTTCCCAAGGCTTGTAAGAAATTTTTTTCTTATCAGTACGTGATAAATCAATTTTTTTTTTCAATTCTGTTTTCATGTTTGAAATTTTTTTCATTAATTGCTTTGTTGTTAATGAGTTACGGAAAACTACTTCATATTTTTCAGTTAGTGCTGTAAAGCAGACTCCTTTTCATTTTTTATTTGCGGCACTTGTGACTTATTAAAAATTACCTTATGTTCTTTTAGTGCTCTTACAAAATTGAGTTGCTTATCGACTTCCTCATTATTAGATTTCACGTATGGTCACACCTGCTCTATGCCATTTTCTGATGTAAATGATATCTACCAAAATTTTTCAACATATATGTGTTGCTTTAAGTAAAAGCTTAAACTTTGTAGCAAAAGCAGCAGTGCCTTAAATTCTTATTCATATAATAATCAGCAATTGCTTATTTTTTATTCATCAAGTTAAATGTAAAGGCTTTAAATGATTCATTTGAAAATACGCATTTGAGGCCAGTGTAAATGTTGTATAATTAAAATTGTAACGAATTTGCTTGCAATTCCTCTTATTTGCCTTTTTGCTAAGTTCGTATCACTAAACTGTTGAATAAATAACTCCAATATTGAATAATGGAAAAATGGCCTTTATTAAAGTACTTCACAATAACACTCAAACTGTGCAACGAATAGCTTGCTTAATAACTGATTGATAGCTCAAATGAAACTCTACTATTCAAAATAATGCTCTTGCTCGCTAGATAGTGTCTTAATCGAAATCTCAAATCAAACTGAATTACTTCTTACTCGCTTGCGCCGCTTTTATAGTTTACGCTGCATACATTTAGGCTCTTCTATTTCCAGAACTTACCAACTATTTCGTGTGTTTATAGTTCTCATATAGTTTCTACTTGTTTACAATTGTCTACTTTTCAGCGTCTCCCAGATGTATGTGAGTTTGTAGTTTACAGTCTCTCGCACACACATAGGCGTATAAGTAAATGCATCTGTGTGTGACATCTCTCGGCTGCCTTATATATGTGTATACATGATTTGATTACTGACGTAAATACCGCTTAGCATGGCCTTAGCATCGCCTTAGTGATGGTATAGCTTAGTGATGCTAATATCCGTGACAATATATATAATACTACATTTACATTCAGTCCTAGTGCGTTGTTTCAAATTAGTATTTTGGCGCAATTCACAGCTATTAATTCATTTCTCAACTTCACCTACCCATGGCGAATTCTATTTATTTTGCGAGCAAGGCTTTTACGACATCCAGTTCCGAACTAAAGGGTTGGATAACCTAGAAAGTTTAATGTGGGCTATCAAATCGTTCCCCAGGTGGTGCGGCCGGTGCCTTAATGGTGCTGTTTTCTGAAACGTACCGGATAAATATCCGGCAAACATCAGCATCAGTAAAACTCCGCAGCATGAAAAAAGGAAGGAGGTCACTAATAATAATCAATTTCTACAAAATGATTATGAAACAAGTAAGGAAGGCTAAGTTCGGGTGTAACCGTACATTACATACTCAGTTGAGAGCTATGGAGACAAAATAAGGGAAAATCATTTCGTAGTAAAACGAACCTAGGGTAACCCTGTAATGTGTTTGTATGACATGTGTATCAAATGGAAGGTATTAAAGAGTATTTTAAGAGGGAGTGGGCCATAGTCCTATAGATGGACGCCATTTAGGGATATCGCCATAACGGTGGACCAGGGCTGACTCTAGAATTTGTTTGTACGACATGGGTATCAAATGAAAGTGTTAATGAGTATTTTAAAAGCGAATGGGCCTAAGTTCTATAGGAGGACGCCTTTTCGAGATATCGCCATAAAGGAGGACCAGGGGTGACTCTAGAATTTGTTTGTACGATATGGGTATCAAATGAAAGGTGTTAATGAGTATTTTAAAAGGGAGTGGGCCTTAGTTCTATGGGTGCACACCTTTTCGAGATATCGCCATAAAGGTAGACCAGGGGTGACTCTAGAATTGGTTTGTACGATATGGGTATCAAATGAAAGGTGTTAATGAGTATTTTAAAAGGGAATGGGTCTTAGTTCTATAGGAGGACGCCTTTTCGAGATATCGCCATAAAGGTGGGCCAGGGGTGACTCTAGAATTTGTTAGTACGATATGGGTATCAAATGAAAGGTGTTAATGAGTATTTGAAAAGGGAGTGGGCCTAAGTTCTATAGGTGGACGCCTTTTTGAGATATCGCCATAAAGGTGGACCAGGGGTGACTCTAGAATTTGTTTGTACGATATGGGTATCAAATGAAAGGTGTTAATGAGTATTTTAAAAGGGAGTGGGCCTTAGTTCAATGGGTGGACGCCTTTTCGAGATATCGTCATAACGGTGGACCAGGGGTGACTCTAGAATTTGTTTGTACGATATGGGTATCAAATGAAAGGTGTTAATGTGTATTTTAATAGGACGTGGGCCTTATAGGTGGACGCCTTTTCGAGATATCGTCATAAAGGTGGACCAGGGGTGACTCTAGAATTTGTTTGTACGATGGGTATCAAATCAAAAGTGTTAATGAGTATTTTAAAAGGGAGAGGGCCTTAGTTCTATAGGTGGACGCCTTTTCGGAATATCGTTATAAAGGTGGGCCAGAGTTGACTCTAGAATGCTTTTGTACAATATGGGTATCAAACGAAAGGTGTTAATAAGTATTTTAAAAGGGAATGGGCCTTAGTTCTATGGGTGGCCGCCTTTTCGGGATATCGCCATAAACGTGGACCAGGGGTGACTCTAGAATGCGTTTGTACAATATGGGTATCAAATGAAAGGTGTTAATGAGTATTTTAAAAGGGCGTGGGCCTTAGTTCTATAGGTGGACGCCTTTTCGAGATATTGCCATAAAGGTGGACCAGGGGTGACTCTAGAATGCTTTTGCACAATATGGGTACCAAACGAAAGGTGTTAATAAGTATTTGAAAAGGGATTGGGCCTTAGTTCTATTCGTGGACGCCTTTTCGGGATATCAACATAAACGTGGATCAGGGGTGACTCTAGAATGCGTTTCTAAAGTTATATTTTGCGTCAATAGTCCAATCCAATTACCATGTTTCATCCCTTTTTTCGTATTTGGTATATTATTATGGCATTTTTTTCATTTTTAGTAATTTTCGATATCGAAAAAGTGGGCGTGGTCATAGTCGGATTTCGGCCATTTTTTACCTGGGCGTGGCTTCAACCGATTTCGCCCTTTTTCACAGAAAACAGTTATCGTCCTAGAATCTAAGCCTCTACCAAATTTCACAAGGATTGGTAATGTTTTGTTCGACATATGGCATTAAAATTATCCTAGACAAATTAAATGAAAAAGGGCGGATCCACGCCCATTTTGAAAATTTCTTTTATTTTTGTATTTTGTTGCACCATATCATTACTGGAGTTGAATGTTGACATAATTTACTTATCTACTGTTAAGATATTAACTTTTATTTTAAAATTTGACTTTAAACAAATTTTTTTTTAAAGTGGGCGTGGTCGTTCTCCGATTTTGCTAATTTTTATTAGGCATACATATAGTAATAAGAGTAATGTTTCTGCCAAATTTCATCATGATATCTTCAACGACTGCCAAATTACAGCTTGCAAAACTTCTAAATGACCTTCTTTTAAAAGTGGGCGGTGCCACGCCCATTGTCCAAAATTTTACTTGTTTTCAATTCTACGCCATAAGTTCAACCCACCTACCAAGTTTCATCGCTTTATCCGTATTTGGTAATGAATTATCGCACTTTTTCGATTTTTCGAAATTTTCGATATCTTAAAAGTGGGCGTGGTTATAGTCCGATATCGTTCATTTTAAATAGCGATCTGAGATGAGTACCCAGGAACCTACATACCAAATTTCATCAAGATACCTCAAAATTTACTCAAGTTATCGTGTTAAAGGACGGGCGGACATGGCTCAACCGAATTTTTTTTCGATACTGATGATTTTGATATATGGAAGTCTATATCTATCTCGATTCCTCTATATCTGTACAACCAACCGTTATCCAATCAAAGTTAATATACTCTGTGAGCTCTGCTCGACTGAGTATAAAAATTAGGAGATGCCAATTGTGAAAAATTTTAGAAAAGGGCAAAAGTCTAGAACAGGGGTTGGCTGCTAATATGTTTCCAAAAACCTCTACAACAATATTCCAAAGCGGAAAATAAAAATTTTATTTCTGTCCGGAGGTATTTGCAGTTGAATCAGGCAATTTCCATGTGGTTGTTGTTATTGTTGTTTTAGCAGTGCTTCGCCCCATCCTATAGGTGCGACCGATCACAAATTGTCATCAATATCCTCTAACGGCAGTCCAAGGAAACTTGCTGTTTCAACAGGGAGGACTATAATGAGAGGGGTGTTAGAGGCGTTGGTTCCACAATATAGTTGAAGAGATGGTTGGTGTCATCTGGGGACACGTTACAAGCAGGACATATGTTTTGCATGTCGGGGTTGATTCTGGATAGGTAAGAGTTTAACCTGTTACAGTATCCAGATCGAAGTTGGGCTAGGGTGACTCGCGTTTCACTAGGGGTGTGCATTCCTCTTCTGCAAGTCTTGGGTATTGTTCTTTGAGTACAGAATTCACCGGGAAATTCCTGTCATAGAGGTCCGACGCCTGTTTGTGGAGTTGACTGAGGACCTGCTTGTGATTTTTGGCTTCATACGGCTGTGTTCTCAGGTGCCGTATTTCCTCATAATGCTTACGGAGATTACTCCTTAAGCCCCTGGGCGGTGTTGGCTCATCAATCAGATTCCTGCTGGGATGCGCAGATTTCTGGGTATTCAACAGAAACTGTTTAGTTAGCATTTCATTCCTCTCCCTAATGGGGAGTATTCTCGCCTCATTATGTAGATGGTCTTCTGGGGACATAGGAAGACAACCCGTGGCGGTTTTGAGGGCAGTATTTTGGCAGGCCTGTAGCTTCTGCCAGTGAGTAGTATTTAGGCTTGGCGACCATATCGGGGACGCGTAGCATACAATCGGCTGGCCAATTGCTTTGGAAGTGGTAATGAGAGTTTCTTTATCTTTTCCCCAAGTACTGCCAGCAAGAGATTTGAGGATTTTATGGCGACTCTGGATTTTCGGTACAATTGTGGCTGCATGCTCACCAAAATGTAGATCCTGATCAAACGTCACACCCAAGATTTTGGGGTGTAAGACAGTCGGTAGCGTAGTGACATTGACGTGGATGTTCAAAACGTTCGACATTTGGGACGTCCATGTTGTAAATAAGGTCGCCGATGATTTAGTCGGTGATAATGTCAGGTTTCGCGAGGTGAATAAACTGGAGAGATCAGGGAGGTAGACGTTTATATTATTGCAAAGCTCATCGATCTGTGGGCCTGGGCCTGTGGCCATTATTGTGCAGTCATCGGCGTAGGAAACGAAGGTAACTCCTTCTGGTGGCGAAGGTAGCTTTGATATGTAGAAGTTAAACAAATGTGGGGATAGGAGCCCACACTGTGGCACCCCTTGTTTAATTCCTCTTGGTTGTGATGTTGCGTTTCTAAATTGCACCGATGCCTGACGACCACCCAGATAATTTGCGGTCCACCTTTTAAGACTTGGGAGAATGGTAGACCCTCCAGGTCTTGCAGTAACGTGCCATGGTTGACCGTATCAAAAGCGTTTGATAGGTCAAGCGCAACGAGTACTGTTCTATGGTGGGGGTTTTGATTTAAATCGGAATTTATCATCGATCTGTGGGCCTGGGCCTGTGACCATTATTGTGCAGTCATCGGCGTAGGAAACGATGGTTACTCCTTCTGGTGGCGAAGGTAGCTTTGATATGCAGAAGTTAAACAAATGTGGGGATAGGAGCCCACCCTGTGGCACCCCTTGTTTAATTCCTCTTGGTTGTGATGTTGCGTTTCTAAATTGCACCGATGCCTGCCGACCACCCAGATAATTTGCGGTTCACCTTTTAAGACTTGGGGGAATGGTAGACCCTTCCAGGTCTTGCAGTAACGTGCCTTGGTTGACCGTATCAAAAGCGTTTGATAGGTCAAGCGCAACGGGTACTGTTCTATGGTGGGGGTTTTGATTTAAATCCCAATTTAGCGCGGTGGTGGTGCTATGGAGTTTTCTGAAGCTGATGCTGGCGACAGGCTAGTTGCAAATTTGCTTTGAAATAGGGGAGCCAAATGGCTTCAAGTGTCTTGGCTACTGGCGATAGGAGAGATATCGGGCGATATGAATATCCTATGTTAACTGGTTTCCCAGGCTTTATTAACGTGACCTTGCCCATTTTCCATTTTTCGGGAATGACAAAGGTGGAAAGGGGCAGGTTTAAGACATGTGCTAAATATTTGAAACCCTTTTTTCCTAAGCTTTTAAGCATCGGCATGGCTATGCCGTCAGGGCCCACTGCTTTAGATGGTTTAGCATGACCGATGGCATCCTCAACCTCTTTGGCGGTGACGGTAATTGGGGACGCGCTGAATTTGTGTTTATGTGCGCGTCTGTTGGCCATTCGTCTAACTTTGTCAACCGTCGCACATTTTTTCGCATCCGACAGCACTCGGACGGATTCGATAGGGACTTTACGGTGGACCAAAGCTTACCCACACTAGCAGAGAGGTTACAACTACTTAGATGCTCCTCCCATTTCGCCCGCTTGTGTTCATCCACAAGCAATCTGATGCCTTGGTTTATATCCCTTACTTGGGGTCGCCGGGATCGAGCTGTCTTATAAGGTCACGTTCTCCCGCTAAATTTGCGGCCTCCGCCGGAAAATGAGGCCGAATTTTGAGAATTCTTCCGGCGGGCATAAAGCGAGCCGAGGCGGATTCAATGACCCTGCGAAAAGCACGCTCCGCTTGGCGAGCATCAGTGGGGATAGGGAGGGCAGCAAACCGGCTGTCTGTAAAGGATTTGTTTTGCGTTTTTCGGTGACGATGAAGTCGGCAGTACGCTCGAGCGAAATAAGTATAGGCAGGTGGTCGGATGCCAATGTTACGAAGGTAGCTTTGATATGCAGAAGTTAAACAAATGTGGGGATAGGAGCCCACACTGTGGCACCCCTTGTTTAATTCCTCTTGGTTGTGATGTTGCGTTTCTAAATTGCACCGATGCCTGCCGACCACCCAGATAATTTGCGGTCCACCTTTTAAGACTTGGGGGAATGGTAGACCATTCCAGGTCTTGCAGTAACGTGCCATGGTTGACCGTATCAAAAGCGTTTGATAGGTCAAGCGCAACGAGTACTGTTCTATGGTGGGGGTTTTGATTTAAATCGCAATTTATCATCGATCTGTGGGCCTGGGCCTGTGACCATTATTGTGCAGTCATCGGCGTAGGAAACGATGGTTACTCCTTCTGGTGGCGAAGGTAGCTTTGATATGTAGAAGTTAAACAAATGTGGGGATAGGAGCCCACACTGTGGCACCCCTTGTTTAATTCCTCTTGGTTGTGATGTTGCGTTTCTAAATTGCACCGATGCCTGCCGACCACCCAGATGATTTGCGGTCCACCTTTTAAGACTTGAGGGAATGGTAGACCATTCCAGGTCTTGCAGTAACGTGCCATGGTTGACCGTATCAAAAGCGTTTGATAGGTCAAGCGCAACGAGTACTGTTCTATGGTGGGGGTTTTGATTTAAATCCCAATTTAGCGCGGTGGTGGTGCTATGGAGTTTTCTGAAGCTGATGCTGGTGACAGGGTAGTTGCAAATTTGCTTTGAAATAGGGGAGCAAAATGGCTTCAAGTGTCTTGGCTACTGGCGATAAGAGAGATATCGAGCGATACGAATATCCTATGTTAACTGGTTTCCCAGGCTTTATTAACGTGACCTTGCCCATTTTCCATTTTTCGGGAATGACAAAGGTGGAAAGGGACAGGTTGAAGGCATGTGCTAAATATTTGAAGCCCTCTTTTCCTAGGCTTTAAAGCAACGGCATGGCTATGCCGTCAGGGCCCACTGCTTTAGATGGTTTAGCATGACCGATGGCATCCTCAACCTCTTTGGCGGTGACGGTAATTGGGGACGCGCTGAATTTGTGTTTATGTGCGCGTCTGTTGGCCATCCGTCTAACTTTGTCAACCGTCGCACATTTTTTCGCATCCGACAGCACTTGGACGGATTCGATAGGGACTTTACGATGGACCAAAGCTTACCCACACTAGCAGAGAGGTTACAACTACTTAGATGGTCCTCCCATTTCGCCCGCTTGTGTTCATCCACAAGCAATCTGATGCCTTGGTTTATATCCCTTACTTGGGGTCGCCGGGATCGAGCTGTCTTATAAGGTCACGTTCTCCCGCTAAATTTGCGGCCTCCGCCGCAAAATGAGGTCGAATTTCGGGAATTCTTCCGGCGGGCATAAAGCGAGCCGATGCGGATTCAATGACCCTGCGAAAAGCACGCTCCGCTTGGCGAGCATCAGTGTGGATAGGGAGGGCAGCAAACCGGCTGTCTGTAAAGGATTTGTTTTGCGTTTTTCGGTGACGATGAAGTCGGCAGTACGCTCGAGCGAAATAAGTATAGGCAGGTGGTCGGATGCCAATGTTACCATCGGCTGCCAGTTGACGCAGTTTACGAGTCCTGCGCTCACGGTTGATATATTTGGCGAACTGTGATAGCTTCCTACCATACGAATGGGGGCATCTCCATTTATTGTGCAGAAAGTCGTTTCTTCTATTTGATCCGCCAACATCTCACCCCTGCTGTCCGCCTGTAGGTTTGAGTGCCATAGATCGTGATGGGCATTGAAATCGCCTAAGATAATGCGATTATCGCCAGTGAGTAAGGCTCTGATATCAGTTGGTATCCTCTGGGGCAACAGGGAGCAGGAGGGATATAGATGTTGATGATTTCTAGGTTTACATCGCCTGACCGGACAGATAAGACGTGACGTTCTAAGACACTGTCCCTGCGGCCGATGTCGGGATCAAATACATGATATTGCACTGAGTGGTGTATGATAAACGCGAGACCGCCTCCATTTCCGCTCTCGCTATCTTTTCTGTGGACATTATATCCAGAACAGGTCTGCAGATAAGATCTTGCTGTGAGTTAAGTCTCTTGAATAGCAGTGGCGCGGATGTTGTGCCGCTTCATGAAACCTCCGTTATCTTCCCAGTTAATACATTAGAGTTTAACTGCAGAATTTTGAAGTGCAGCGGGGGAGACGTTGTCACTCTAGGTGTAATTGGCGGGTGACTATGTCTGAGTTTTGTGAGGCCAGGACGCAATTGCTGTTGTGGCCCTGGGACTATACGTCCCTGGGTAAGCATTGGGGTACCCGATGTATTTGGGTTTGCGGCCTGGCAGCATGACGCAATGAAACCCGTCGGAGGGTTGACGTCGCGGAGACCAGAACATCTAGGAAAGTGGCACCGTCCAAGGCAGGAGCTTTATTGGGCGGATGACGCAAACATATATGTATATTCTGTGCTGGCAAACGGTGCAAAATGTGGTAGGGACTAAGAGTTTGTTACCCTGGCCTACGCAATTGCTGCCGGAAAAGAGGGGGGAAGAAGACGGGGCGTGGCTGATGCTCGGAATTGCTACCGACTCTACTACGGAGATTGTAGTTGTAGGCGCGGGCAGCAGCGGGTACGTGTTGTGGCTTGCTGAGCAGCAGAGCTGCTGGAAGGTAGTGGAGGCGCTGAGGCGTAGACTACGGGACGCCCTTGGGCGTGAACAGCAAGGAGCGACAAAATATTTATAAAAGTTACGAATACGTCGGGTTTGGGATCTAGCCCATAGCAACCTGTCCGATTCAACCATCCCTTGCACGTGACACACTGACAAGAGTATGACCGTCCTAAAAATATTCTTTTCCGGCTAACGCAGAAAAACCATTTCTCAGGACCGGGGTGAGGAGACGGACCCGGATTGGGTTCTATACCTTCCCGAGCAGGAGAGTATGGCGCCATCCCACTGCAAGGAGCTGCTGGGAGGATGACAATTTGTGGCAGGGACGCAACAAATTAAATGGGGTTGCACTGAAATGACAGCCCTTGGTCGGGAAAAATCCCGAGTCACTCCGGTACATAGAACCGGCTGTCTTGGGAAGCATTTTTCCATGTGGTTTTTATAATGTTGTTGTGCACTGAAAAAAAATTTGCTTAAAAAGGGATTTTGCACGAATTTAATTTTGATCCCACCCCATTGGTGCCCCAGACAGGGTTATTTTGAATAAGCGCGGACAAAGGCCGCCATGTTGTTGTTGTTGTTGTAGCGATTAGGTTACTCCCCGAAGGCTTTGGGGAGTGTTATCGATGTGATGGTCCTTTGTCGGATACAGATCCGATACGCTCCGGTAAAACAGCACCATTAAGGTGCTGGCCCGACCATCTCGGGAACGATTTATATGGCCACATTGAACCTTCAGGCCATCCCTCCCTCCCCACCCCCAAGTTCCATGAGGATCTTGGGGTCGCCAGAACCTCGTCTGTTAGTGAAACGGGACTCGCCGCTCGAAGGTGAGGTTGACAATTGGGTTGGAGAAGCTATATATTGCGCTACACAACCGCCATCGTAGAAAGGTGTTCTACGCAAAAATACTATAGATCCCACCCCCGGCTTCGGAGGTGTCCTTTTTCAGTTTTTCGTTATCTTTTGAACGAATTAAAATTTTTATTTTCCACCTTCGGATTATTGTTGTCGAGGTCAATATACGTCTTTGACACCTCTCTCGATATTTTTGGATGCGTGTTTGCAGTCGACCCCTGTTCTAGACTATTACCTCATGAATGCTTCGCTTGCAACAAAGGTTGAAAGTTGACTCCATTGCGGATAGAACAAGTGTGATAACTTCTGCATAATCGTCAAAATTACAAAATTACCTGATTTTTAATTGACTATCGTGGTCATTGTGATCATTGATTCACAATGATCGTGGTCTCATTGTGATCCTCTTTCTATGCGCTGCCAAATTGAACAACCTGTCAAAACGCTAAAGAGTAACCATCTTGAACATCCTTTCCATTGTGGATAAAATAAGTGTAATATCTTATCATCCGGTTCTATTTGTAATTTTAACGTTTATCCGGAAGTTATCACACTTGTTTTATCCACAATGGTTGGCTCCTTTGCATATCACATGGCGCTGGTAACGCGCTTTTTTCCATGCAAATACGTACAATATACTCATCTGTCAGTGCATGCGCTGCATCAAAAATCATTTGTGTCGCGCTTATAATTTATAATCACAAACACATGGCAGCACATCACGTGCTGTCATTTATGTGTCATTTCAATTCTAATCAGAATCTTTGCTGAGTAGAAAAAGCTTTGTTTTGTGGGTCGGATTACGTTGTTAAACAAAATAAATTATTTGAAAAGAAATTTATAAATTGTGTGCAAAATAAATTTGTAATAAATTAATTAAAAAAACGAGAGCATTCTGGAGAAAGTTTTCTACTCCAAAATATCTGAAATTTTTGATATATATCCTTAAGACAGTGTAGCATTGCAAAATATATTGAATATGGCCAAAATGCTAGGGAAGCAATTTAACCGCCTTACTGGACCATGCAAGATTGCACCAACACTGGTTAATCATTACTTCACAACCACTAACGAAATTACCCATCCACTGCCACGAAAGCCTAAAATTGTAAAGGCGGAAGAAGCAGTCGCTTGCATAAAATCAGGCATGTATATATATACTTTGTTATCAAATAGTATCTACATTATTCAGATATAAATATTTGAGTAAATAATACATATATGCATATTCCTGCAAAGGCGAATAGTCGTACTACTGGAAATTATGTAATCTAAACAAAAATTCTAGCATTTTTCGTATCGCCAATACCAAACCGTCCTAGTTAATGCATTAAAACAGGTTCTTATAAAGCGTGCATATATGTACAAACATACAAAGAAATAAAATAGTGGACAAGCAAACGTTTCGACTATCTTGCATTTAATATGTTAATGTACTGGGGGGAATGGTCATGGCCCAGCACAAACTCACTAAATAGCAAAATGGAATCGGAAAACATTGAAACAACGCCTAACATTAATGTATAACTAATTTTAACAAATATCAGATAGTTTGGGTTAGATCAAATACTTTATGTAGAAGAAATAACCATAAGTTTTGTTTATTTTATGGATCTTAACGCTTAGAACTTCCACATTCTTTAAATGCACTTTGCAGTGCAGTTGCTTGCATTTTAAAATTACTAACAAGAGGGATACTTTTTCCTTTGCAAACATAGTTACTCGGTATTGCAGAAGTCAATCATTAAGTACTATTGGTTCTTCTAAGGAATCCTAAATGGATATAAATAGTCAAATTACCAACCACTTCATTTGAGATGCCAATTATAAACTGAATGCACTTTGGACTCAAGTCAATCTCGGGCATGCCCGGTTTTAAGAAAAATAACTATGTTCTTTAATTATATTTACTTCAAAAATATGTGGAGAAATATGTACATGCATTTCATACTACATAACAATAAATATGCGGAAATTGTGTCCCAATAAATGCTTGAACGCAACAATTAAAAAGATCATTTAATTATTGGATAAAGTTATTAATATACTATCTTTCCGTTGGAATTACATACATATATTCATTTATGGAAGGGGCACAAGCATTTCTTGCAGACTGCATTCGGACTAAACAATTTCCCCACCAGTGTGTTAGAGGGTCAGAATATATCCGCGGTAGGTATGCCTGTCGTAAGAGGCCACTAAAATACCAGATTCAAGGGGCTGTGTAGCGCAACCCTACAGGTTGCCAGCGCAATATATAGCTTCTCCAAACCCAATTGTCAACCTCACCTATCCGCGGCGAATCCTGTTTGACTAACAGACGAGGTTCTAGCGACCCCTAGCTGGGAGTGGGTGGGGAGGGAGGGATGGCCTGAAGGTTTAATGTGGCCATATAAATCGTTCCCGAGATGGTCGGGCTAGGACCTCAATGGTGCTGTGTTACCGGAGCGTACCGGATCTGTATCCCAAGGCAGTCGGTTCTATGTACCGGAGCGACTCGAGATTTTTCCCGACCAAGGACTGTCATTTCAGTGTGACCCCATTTAATTTGTTTCGTCCCTCCCACAAATTGTCATCCTCCCAGCAGCTCCTTGCAGCAGGACTGCTACATATTCTCTTACTCCGGGAAGGTATCGAACCCAATCCGGGTCCGTCTCCTCACCCCGGTCCTGAGAAATGGTTTTGCTGCATTTGCCAGAAAAGAATCTTTTTAGGACGGTCATACTCTGTTCAGTGTGTCTCGTGCAAGGGATGGTTGCATCGGACAGGTTGTTCTGGGCTTGATCCCAAAACCCGACGTCCACGTAACTTTTATAAATCTTTTGTGGCTCCTTGCTGCTCACGCCCAAGGGCGTCCCGTAGTCTACGCCTAAGCGTATCCCCACTACCTTCCAGCAGCTTCGCTGCTCAGCAAGCCACAACAAGTACCCGCTGCTGCTCGCGCCCCACGGCGCCAACAACTCAAACAGCTGATACCACTCATAACTACTACCTTCGTAGTAGAGCTGGTAGCAATGCTGAGCATCAGCCCCTGCCCCCGTCTTCTTCTCCTCCCCTCTTTTCTGGCAGCAATCGTGCAGGTCAGGGAAACAGACTCTTAGTCCCTGCCTCCGTTTGCACCGTCTGCCAGCACAGAATATATAGGTCTGCGACATCCGCTCAATGCAGCTCCTGCCTTGGGTGGTGCCACTTTCCTAGATGTTCTGGTCTCCGCGACGGCAACCCCTCGACGGGTTTCATCGCGCCATGTTGCCAGGTCGCAAACCCAAATCATCCGGGTACCCCAATGCTTGCCCAAGGGCGCCCAGTCCCAAGGCCACAACAGCAATTGCGTCCTGGCCTTCCACAACCTAGGCGTAGTCACCCCTCACTTACCCCTAGAGTGGCGGCGTCACCCCTCATGCACTTCAGAATTCTGCAGTTCAACTGTAATGGACTAACTGGGAAGATTACGGAGATAGTCGATTTCATGAAGCGGCACAACATCCGCATTGCTGCGATTCAAGAGACTAAACTCACAGCAAGATCTGCATTGCAGACCTGCTCTGGTTATAATGTCCACAGGAAAGACCGCGAGGGCGGAAATGGAGGCGGCCTCGCGTTTATTATACACCACTCTTTGCAATATCATATATTTGATCCTGGCATCGACCGCAGTGACAATGTCTTAGAACGTCAAGGCCTATCTGTCCGGTCAGGCGATGCAAATCTAGAAATCATCAACATCTACATCCCTCCTGTCACCTGTTGCCCCAGTGGATACCGCCCTAATATCGAGGCCTTACTCACTGGCAACAATCGCATTATCTTAGGCGATTTCAATGCCCATCACGACCTATGGCATTCAAACTTGCGGGCGGACAGTAGGGGTGAGATGTTGGCGGATCAAATAGACGAAACGACGTTCTGCACAATTAACGGAGACGCCCCCACACGTATGGTAGGAAGCTGTCATAGCTCGCCAGATATCTCAATCGTGAGCGCAGAACTCGTAAACTGCGTCAACTGGCAGCCGATGGTAACATTGGCATCCGACCACCTGCCCATACTTATTTCGTTCGAGCGTACCGCCGACTTCATCGTCACCGAAAAACGCAATTTCATAAACTTCAAAAAAGGAAAGTGGGAAGAATATAAATCTGCAACAGACAGCAGCTTTGCTGCCCTCCCTATCCCGACTGATGCCCGCCAAGGGGAGCGTGCCATCCGTAAGGTCATTGAATCCGCCTCGGCACATTTCATTCCCGCCGGGAGAATTCCCGAAATCCGGCCCACTTCCCGGCGGAGGCCGCGAGCTTAGCGAGGGAACGCGACCTTATAAGACAGCTTGATCCAGGCGACCCGCAAATAAGGGATATAAACCAACGCATCAGATTGCTTGTGGACGAACACAAGCGGGCGAAATGGGAAGAGCACCTAAGAGGTTGTAACCTCTCTACCGGTGTAGGTAAACTTTGGTCCACCGTAAAGTCCCTATCGAATCCGACTAAGCACAAAGACAAAGTTTCCATCGCCTTTGGCGATAAGGTGCTGTCGGATGCGAAAAAATGCGCGAGCGCTTTCTGCCGACAATATATAATGCATCCTACGGTCGACAAAGATACGGAGAGCCAATAGACGTGCACATAAACACAAACTCAGCGCGTCACCAATTACCATCACCGCTAGAGAGGTTGAGGACGCCATTGGTCGCGCTAAACCATCCAAAGCAGTGGGCCCAGACGGCATAGCCATGCCGATGCTTAAAAACCTAGGGAAAGAGGGTTTCAAATATTTGTCTTCAACCTGTCTCTTTCCACCTTTGTCATACCCGAGAAATGGAAAATGGCCAAGGTGGTCCCGCTACTAAAGCCTGGGAAACCAGCTAACGTAGGTGAGTCATATCGTCCGATATCTCTCCTATCGCCAGTGGCAAAGACGCTTGAAGCCATTTTGCTCCCTCATTTCCAAGCACATTTGCAGCTAGCCCCTCATCAGCATGGCTTCAGAAAACTCCATAGCACTACCTCCGCGCTAAATGTCATTAGCACCCAGATAAATTGCGGTTTGAATCAATATCCCCACCATAGAACAGTACTCGTAGCGTTAGACCTATCAAAAGCTTTTGATACGGTCAACCATGGCTCGTTACTGGAAGACCTGGAAGGGTCTACCCTTCCTCCATGTCTTAAAAGGTGGACCGCAAATTATCTGGGTGGTCGGCAGGCATCGGTGCAATTCAGAAACGAAACATCAAAACAAAGGAGAATTAAACAAGGGGTGCCACAGGGTGGTGTCCTATCCCCGCTTTTGTTTAATTTCTACATATCTAAGCTACCTTCACCACCGGAAGGAGTCACAATCGTTTCCTACGCCGATGACTGCACAATAATGGCCACAGGCCCAGGCCCAAAGATCGATGAGCTATGCAATAAAATAAACGGCTATCTCCCTGATCTCTCCAGTTTTTTCGCCTCGCGAAACCTGTCATTGTCACCGACTAAATCTTCCGCGACCTTATTTACAACATCGACGCCCCAAATGTCGACCATATTGAACATCCACGTCGATGGCACTACGCTACCGACTGTCCTACACCCCAAAATCTTGGGTGTGACGTTTGATCAGGTGGTGCGCACGCAACCGCAATTGTTCCAAGAATTCAGAGCCGTAATAAAATCCTCAAATCCCTTGCTGGCAGTACCTGGGGAAAAGATAAAGAAACGCTCTTGACCACATACAAAGCAATTAGCCAGCCGATTACGTGCTACGCGTCACCCATATGGTCGCCAAGCCTAAAAACCACCCACTGGAAGAAACTACAGGCCTGCCAAAATACTGCTCTCAGAATCGCCACGGGCTGTCTTCTTATGTCCCCAGAACACCATCTGCATAATGAGGCGAGAATACTCCCCATCAGGGAGAGAAATGAGATGCTGACCAAACAGTTTCTGTTGAATACCCAGAAACCTGGGCATCCCAACAGACATCTGATTGACGAACCAGCACCGCCTAGGGGCCTAAGGAGTCATCTCCGTAAGCATTTTGAGGAAATACGGCACCTGAGAACCCAGCCGTATGAAGCGGAAAAACACAAGCAGGTCCTTGGTGAACTCCATAGACAGGCGTCGGACCTTTATGTCGGGAATTGCCCGGTGAATCCAGTACTTGAAGAAAAATATCCAGAACTCGCAGAAGAGGAACGCATACTCCCCAGGGAAACGCGTGTCACTCTTGCTCAACTTCGTTCTGGATACTGTAACAGGTTAAACTCTTACCTATCCAGAATCAACCCCGACATACAAAATGTATGCCCTGCTTGCAATGTGTCCCCACATGACACCAACCATCTCTTTAATTGTAATGTGGAACCAACGCCTCTAACACCCCTTTCCTTATGGTCCACCCCTGTTGAAACGGCAAGTTTCCTTGGACTCCCGTTAGAGGATATTGATGACAATTTGTGATCGGTCGCGGCTATTAGGTGGGGCGAGCATTGCTACAACAACAACAACAACCATCACATAGATAACACTCCCCAAAACCTTCGGGGAGCAACCTTATCGCTACAACAACAACAACCAAACCTAATTTCCCCTACTGTTTTTCTTGTAAAGAACAGCATCGATCGCAACGGTTTTGAGAGACTGCTGTAGGATGCTTGTGTTTTGTTAAAATTAATAGCCATACAATAATTATTAAAAAGAAAATGTCGAATTTTAAAATTTTTTTTATGTGGAAATTTTTTTTGGCGAAACTTAAAAAAATTTCGCAATAAAAAGGGCCGAAAAAATACAAAATGTCGAAATAATTTGGAAATTAAAAAAATTTTGTTTGTAATGATAATTTAGTTTTCAATGGACATTTGCATAATGAAACTAAGATTTTGATAAATTTTCCAACTATTTGTAGCATGATACAAAAAATGGAGGTAGTTCCATTTAGTGTGCGTTAGCCACTTGACTTTTGCGGGGACAATAACAATTACACCAAAAACAAGCTACCAGATTGAAAAATGTTACGATTTTTTCAAATTTTGGTGGATTTCATAATAACGAATACGACTAAATTTCTTTCATAGTTATTTTAAATAAAAAAGAAAAAAAATGAGCCTTGGAAATATTTTAATACGAAACTGAAAATTGTTTTGGCGGAAGAAACATGGATCGAAGTATGCAAAGCAAGTGAATATAGCCTTCTTAAGTGTCCGTAGGTTTGCTCAGAACATTTTGAAAAACATACAGGTTTGTCAATTGCTTGCTCAAAGGAGGTCCTTATAAACCCACACCGCAATTTCTTGATAAATTGGCTACAAGTCCACATTTTTTATTTTTTTATTTATTTTATATATTTATTATTTTTATAAAAAATTAGCAAGAAAATTGATATTGAGAAACTAAAGCATGAAGAATATCAAAATGCCTTTAATGCCGCAGTACGCGAACGTGTTGAACAGGTAAACATGAGTGGTAGTACAGGTGACAGGCTAGACTCCGTTAATAATATCTACCAAGAACTTGGTAGCAGTATCCTTGGACACAAAAACAAAGCAAAGAAAGTATGGCTAACAAATAATACGTGGACACTTATTGAACAGCGGCGGAAAATTAAAGAATCGCTTCTCAGACGGACGAACAACAATGACACGGAGGAAGCAAGGCAGTTAGCCGCAAGGTATAAAGAAAAATGCAAGCAAATTAAGAAGTCTGCTAGAAAAGACAAGAGGGAATGGGCTGACACATTAGCAAGTCGAGCTGAAACGGCAGCCAGATTAAATAATATGAGGGAACTCTATGAGATTAGTAGGGAACTCACCGGAAAATACAGGAGTGGTCAAAAACCAGTAAAAGACTTAAACGGAAATCTTATTACTGAAAGCGAACAACAAATGAGTGTATGGGTGGAACACTTCAAGAAAGTATTAAATAATCCTGTAGGTGAAGCGACCTTAAATTCCAACACTATTGCTGCAAACTACAACAGCCAACCCCACTTCAATGGGGTAAACAGCGCGCCCCCTACGAAAAATGAAATAATTTCAGCAATCAAGTCCTTAAAAAAGGGCAAGGCCCCAGGAACTGATGACATATATGCTGAATACCTCATAGCAGATCCAGATACCGCAGCTGAAACCTTACTTCCAATCTTCCGTCAGGTATGGGAAGAAGAATCCTACCCTCGTCAGTGGAATGAAGGCATACTTGTAAAAGTCGCAAAAAAGGGAGATACCTCTGATTGTAACAACTACAGAGGTATCACCTTACTCTCGATTCCTAGCAAAGTGTTCTCCACGATCTTACTGTCCCGAATTGAAGAGGCGGTGTATCGAACTCTAAGAGAAAATCAGTTTGGCTTTAGACAAAACCGATCCTGTGTTGATCTAATAAATACCGTCCGAATCATTGTTGAACAATGCTGTGAATACAGAACATCAGCTTATTTACTTTTTATCGACTTTAAAAAGGCTTTTGATAGTCTCGACAGGAAATATATTTGGGAAATACTGCGAAAACGAGGGATGCCCAATAAAATAATCAACATTATAAAGGCAATGTATGCCGAATTTAAGTGCCGGGTCAGTCACGATGGGCGCCTCTCAGAACCCTTCGAAATTAAAAGCGGGGTGCGACAGGGATGCATACTCTCCCCGCTCTTGTTTATCTTGGCATTAGACGAGATTATGAGGAACGCAGAAAATGGTGGACACGGTGTACAGTGGACGCCTTTCACTCAGCTAGGGGATTTAGAATATGCAGACGATGTCTGTCTGCTAAGCCACAGAAGTACTGACCTTCAACACAATTTAGAAGCTGTCAACACACATGCAAAGGAGGCCGGACTAAGCATCAATACAGCGAAAACCAAAGTCATAAGATGCGGCTATAGTATTTCATCAAGGCCATTGACGCTTACGGTTGACGAAAATGAAATCGAAGGTGTAGAGTCCGTTGTTTATCTTGGTAGTATTGTCTCAAATAAGAGCGGTGCAGATGAGGACGTTCAGTCTCGCATAAACAAAGCAAGAATGGTTTTTGGGCAACTGGCAAACGTGTGGAGGTCCAGCCAAATATCTTTAAAAACGAAGCTTCGACTGTTTAATTCGAATGTTAAATCAGTACTGTTTTATGCTTGCGAGACGTGGAAAAGCTCAACTTCAATTCAGAAACGTCTACAAGTTTTTATTAATAAATGTCTGCGCCGAATCCTGAAAATTCGATGGCCGGAAAGAATTTCAAATGACGACTTATGGTCTAGAACAAATCAACCTAAGGCTACCACAGAAATAACCAAGCGTAAATGGTCGTGGATTGGTCACACTCTCAGAAGACCTCCAGTAAATATAGCCAGACAAGCATTGCGATGGAATCCACAAGGAAGCCGGCGACCTGGTGCACCTGCGAAAACTTGGCGCAGAACTGTGGATAAAGAACTCGAAGACGCAGGATATACGTGGAATGACATTACAAGAACTGCACCTAACAGAATAAGATTTAAGTCGGTGGTCGAGGCCCTATGCTCCAATAGGAGTTGAGGAGGATGATGATGATGATGATATAGGAGGGAATTGTTAAACTATTTTTTAGGGAGAACATTACCCTGTAGCTCTGCAGGTTAGCCACTAGTTAGGAGAGTGTTTCTACCCGTTGTACCCGGGATCACCTTTGGGGCAGCCCCGCCTATACACATTCTGTGCCCTCTTAGCATTGACATAGATGTGCAGACTTCGGAATTACACTTTTTCTCAACATGCCTTGAGAAATATCCACTGTAGGGGCATGATAATAGGGCCATGCTAGAACAACAGGATTTTTCGTGTATTTTTTTCTGTATAGGGGTCAAGCTGCCATAAAGATATGAGTCATTATCCACTATTTTTCAATAAAATTGCATATTTTACTGTATTCTCAATCAATATATATGCACATAAATCTTGCTAAGGCATATTATTATTATCTCAGATGACCATTGCGTTTTCATCCAAAAGGAAATTTCCATCTCGAAAAACGACAATTTCGCCTTAACGAGTAACAGTATGGCTACGCTTCTGGCAAAACAGCAAACATTATGAAACTTCAAAAATCCCCAAATACGTCAAAAAATTTTGAGTGGAACTACCTTCTTTTTTATACTCAGTTGAGCAGAGCTCACAGAGTATATTAAGTTTGATTGGATAACGGTTGGTTGTACATATATAAAGGAATCGAGATAGATATAGACTTCCATATATCAAAATAATCAGGATCGAAAAAAAATTTGATTGAGCCATGTCCGTCCGTCCGTCCGTTAACACGATAACTTGAGTAAATTTTGAGGTATCTTGATGAAATTTGGTATGTAGGTTCCTGAGCACTCATCTCAGATGGCTATTTAAAATGAACGATATCGGACTATAACCACGCCCACTTTTTCGATATCGAAAATTTTGAAAAACCGAAAAAGTGCGATAATTCATTACAAAAGACAGCTAAAGCGACGAAACTTGGTAGATGAGTTGAACTTATGACGCGGAATAGAAAATTAGTAAAATTTTGGACAATGGGCGTGGCACCGCCCACTTTTAAAAGAAGGTAATTTAAAACTTTTGCAAGCTGTAATTTGGCAGTCGTTGAAGATATCATGATGAAATTTGGCAGGAACGTTACTCCTATTACTATATGTACGCTTAATAAAAATTAGCAAAATCGGAAAAGGACCACGCCCACTTTTAAAAAAAAAATTTGTTTAAAGTAAAATTTTAACAAAAAATTTAATATCTTTACAGTATATAAGTAAATTATGTCAACATTCAACTCCAGTAATGATATGGTGCAACAAAATACAAAAATAAAAGAAATTTTCAAAATGGGCGTGGCTCCGCCCTTTTTCATTTAATTTGTCTAGGATACTTTTAACGCCATAAGTCGAACAAAAATTAACCAATCCTTTTGAAATTTGGTAGGGGCATAGATTTTATGACATTAACTGTTTTCTGTGAAAATGGGCGAAATCGGTTGATGCCACTCCCAGTTTTTATACACAGTCGTCCGTCTGTCCTTCCGCATGGCCGTTAACACGATAACTTGAGCAAAAATCGACATATCTTTAATGAAATAAGTTCACGTGCTTACTTGAACTCAGTTTATCTTGGTATGAAAAATGAACGAAATCCGACTATGACTACGCCCACTTTTTCGATATCGAAAATTACGAAAAAATTCCATAATTCTATACCAAATACGAAAAAAGGGTTGACACATGGTAAGGTAATTGGATTGTTTTATTGACGCGAAATATAACTTTAGAAAAAACTTTATAAAATGGTTGTGACACCTACCATATTAAGTAGAAGAAAATGAAAAAGTTCTGCAGGGCGAAATAAAAAACCCTTAAAATCTTGGCAGGTATTACATATATAAATAAAATAGCGGTATCCAACAGATGATGTTCTGGGTCACCCTGGTCCACATTTTGGTCGATATCTGGAAAACGTCTTCACACCACTCCCTTTTAAAACTCTCATTAATACCTTTAATTTGATACCCATATCGTACAAACTCATTCTAGAGTCACCCCTGGTCCACCTTTATGGCGATATCTCGAAACGGCGTCCACCTATGGAACTAAGGATTACTCCCTTTTAAAATACTCATTAACACCTTTCTTTTGATACCCATATTGTGCAAACAAATTCTAGGGTCACCCCTGGTCCACCTTTATGGCGATATCTCGAAACGGCGTCCACCTATGGAACTAAGGATTACTCCCTTTTAAAATACTCATTAACACCTTTCTTTTGATACCCATATTGTGCAAACAAATTCTAGGGTCACCCCTGGTCCACCTTTATGGCGATATCTCGAAACGGCGTCCACCTATGGAACTAAGGATTACTCCCTTTTAAAATACTCATTAACACCTTTCTTTTGATACCCATATTGTGCAAACAAATTCTAGGGTCACCCCTGGTCCACCTTTATGGCGATATCTCGAAACGGCGTCCACCTATGGAACTAAGGATTACTCCCTTTTAAAATACTCATTAACACCTTTCTTTTGATACCCATATTGTGCAAACAAATTCTAGGGTCACCCCTGGTCCACCTTTATGGCGATATCTCGAAACGGCGTCCACCTATGGAACTAAGGATTACTCCCTTTTAAAATACTCATTAACACCTTTCTTTTGATACCCATATTGTGCAAACAAATTCTAGGGTCACCCCTGGTCCACCTTTATGGCGATATCTCGAAACGGCGTCCACCTATGGAACTAAGGATTACTCCCTTTTAAAATACTCATTAACACCTTTCTTTTGATACCCATATTGTACAAACAAATTCTAGGGTCACCCCTGGTCCACCTTTATGGCGATATCTCGAAAATGCGACCACCTATACAACAACCACCACTCCCTTTTAAAATCCTCATTAATACCTTTAATTTGATACCCATATCGTACAAACATATTCTAGAGTCACCACTGGTCCACCTTTATGGCGATATTTCGAAACGGCGTCCACCTATAGAACTAAGGCCCACTCCCTTTTAAAATACGCATTAACACCTTTCGTTTGATGCCCATATTGTACAAACAAATTCTAGGGTCACCCCTGGTCCACCTTTATGGCGATATCTCGAAAGTCCACCTATAGAACTAAGCCCCACTCCCTTTAAAAATGCTCATTAACCCCTTTCATTTGATACCCATATCGTGCAAACAAATTCTAGGGTCACCCCTGCTCCATCTTTATGGCGATATCTCGAAACGGCGTCCACCTATGGAACTAAGGGTTACTCCCTTTTAAAATACTCATTAACACCTTTCTTTTGATACCCATATTGTGCAAACAAATTCTAGGGTCACCCCTGGTCCACCTTTATGGCGATATCTCGAAACGGCGTCCACCTATGGAACTAAGGATTACTCCCTTTTAAAATACTCATTAACACCTTTCTTTTGATACCCATATTGTACAAACAAATTCTAGGGTCACCCCTGGTCCACCTTTATGGCGATATCTCGAAAATGCGACCACCTATACAACAACCACCACTCCCTTTTAAAATCCTCATTAATACCTTTAATTTGATACCCATATCGTACAAACATATTCTAGAGTCACCACTGGTCCACCTTTATGGCGATATTTCGAAACGGCGTCCACCTATAGAACTAAGGCCCACTCCCTTTTAAAATACGCATTAACACCTTTCGTTTGATGCCCATATTGTACAAACAAATTCTAGGGTCACCCCTGGTCCACCTTTATGGCGATATCTCGAAACGGCGTCCACCTATGGAACTAAGGATTACTCCCTTTTAAAATACTCATTAACACCTTTCTTTTGATACCCATATTGTACAAACAAATTCTAGGGTCACCCTTGGTCCACCTTTATGGCGCTATCTCGAAAAGGCGTCCACCTATGGAACTAAGGATTACTCCCTTTTAAAATACTCATTAACACCTTTCATTTGATACCCATATCGTACAAACGCATCCTAGAGTCACCCCTGGTCCACCTTTATGGCGATATCTCGAAAAGGCGAACACCTATACAACAACCACCACTCCCTTTAAAAACCCTCATTAATACCTTTAATTTGATACCCATATCGTACAAACACATTCTAGAGTCACCCCTGGTCCACCTTTATGGCGATATTTCGAAACCGCATCCACCTATAGAACTAAGGCCCACTCCCTTTTAAAATACTCATTAACACCATTCGTTTGATGCCCATATTGTACAAACAAATTCTAGGGTCACCCCTGGTCCACCTTTGTGGCGATATCTTGAAACGGCGTCCACCTATGGAACTAAGGATTACTCCCTTTTAAAATACTCATTAACACCTTTCATTTGATACCCATATCGTACAAACAAATTCTAGAGCCAACCCTGATCCACCTTTATGGCTATATCCCTAAATGGCGTCCACCTATAGAACTATGGCCCACTCCCTCATAAAATACTCTTTAATGCCTTTCATTTGATACACATTCCAGGGTTTCCCTCGGTTCATTTTCCTACATGGTTATTTTCCCTTATGTTGTCACCATAGCTCTCAACTGAGTATGTAATGTTCGGTTACACCCGAACTTAACCTTCCTTACTTGTTGTATCATGATTTGTAGTATAGATAGTATATATGTACGTAGTTAGGGTCTGGTACGACATTAAAATTTTCTACATTCGTACCAGACCCTATATTTTCATGAAGCAAAATTGAATATAATTGAAAATTTTTGAAAATAGAAAAATCAATATTGAAAATTAATATATTGTAAAACATGTTAAAATTAAAAAGTTCGAAGTAATATAATAACACAGTTAAATACAAATAATTCAGTCAATATAATTTAGGAACCCTACAGCTACACCGATACATCTTTTCCATGCTCGCTGAAGCCTCGAGTTTCAGTTAAGTCATTCATTCATTCATTCATTCATTTTTATAAAGCATTTGACTTATATCTATTTATGTAAAGTTTCGCAATATTACAAACTATGCAACACAAAGTTTAAACATAAAATCTTACAACTTATAGATAAGTACATCTAGATATAAGAAAAGGTAAGACATTTTATATGTTATATTTGACATAGTGTCAAATGTCATCTTTATTGAATATACAGTGGGGTGGACTGTTAAATATTAAAGCTAAAAATTAATTATATGTTGAAAATAGATATAAATAAATCTATTTATGTAACTAACGCATTTAATAGAGCTTTTGTAAAGATAAAGGTAATACAAAGAATATAAGACAAAATTAGTTAATTAAAAACTGTTTATCAAACTTGAAAACTTCGATTTCGGTATGCGAAAGGCCCAAAAGAAAGGACTTCACTTTTTTCATGAATTGATGGAAATTTCGTAAGGCACAAATTTCGGCAGGTAGTGCATTAAAAAGTTTTCTAGATACTATAGTATAAAATTTGCTAAAGTGTGTGGTTCGCGAGGAAGATACAACTACAGCAGGATGTAAGTTTGTCCTTAGATTATAGGTTTCCGACCTCATACTATGTAGGTATCCACACCTTATGAAACAAATTTTTAAAACTTTAAAATAATAAAGATCTCTTACTGGAAGAATCGCTAGACTTCTAAAAAGCTCTCTTGAGGGATTCAATCTATTAACATTAGATAATTTTCTAATAACGCATTTTTGCAAAACAAATATAGGTTGAATTTTGCTCAGGGTAGCGCCTCCCCAGCAGCTGATTCCATACATTAATTTAGAATGAAATAAAGCATAATAGACCGTTTTAGGAGTAGAGTTAGAACAGCAACTTCTTAAATGATAAAAACAGCGTAAAGAATATTGGAGATATTGTTTAAGACGGGATGTGTGACAGCCCCAATTCATATTCTGGTCGGCAGTTACTCCTAGGTATTGGAAGTTCTCAACAGTGTCAATCATGAAACAATTGCTGCTACAAGTAGCAAGCCGATCAAACGTACCGGGCAGGAACTTTTTGCACAAGCGGAAGGAAAAAGCGTAAACAAAAGTTAGCGTTTATCGATTTAACGGTTGGTAAAAAGAAAGATGTCAAATAAAAAAGATTGCTATATGGAAAAATCTAAATTAACTGGATATGGTGTAAATGACCCTTAAAATAAATATGTACACATGGGGTGTCGAATGAAAAAAATCTCATATTTACACCCTGGTACGTATGTCTGTAAGTGCTACTAATGCGGGTTTTTTCAGTTCGAAATTAAACTCCACTTAAAGTTGAATAGAGTTTAACCCTGCTACTTCGGCCGCTTAAGCTGAGATGAGCAGCAAAATTTTATGTTCTCGAACAATTTTTGTTCCATTTTCTTCATGTTGGAGTACTCTAACAATACTCCTTTGCATTGCGTTTGCGGACCACCATCAGCCGATCATTGCTCGTTTTTTAACGACCGTGATCACGACACAATGACGATCGAACAGAGTTGCCAAAAGTAAAATATTGCATACAAATAATAAAATTTTACTATGGCAACTCTGATAACATGCAACCGCGCAGTGGGTTTATGTATACATACTATAGTATAGAGAAATGTAAGTTTCTTTAGAATATTCGTAGTATAAAATGTAAAAAGTTGTATTGCCCCTCTTCATTTACTTTCATTTTAAATTAAATTCACTCCGATAATTCTTTCCGATACAATTCCTCTTTAGTACTTTGGCATATGATCCTCTGTGGGTGCTCCATGGAGTACTACTGTGAAAGTACTTTGGAAAGTACTCTTACGTATGTACTCTATGGAATACTCACAAACAAAGCGAGAGTGGGATCACCTACTCCTCTCCTAGGACATCGCAATGTTAATTGGAGCACATTTTTTGTATGAATACAGATTAGTTTTGGAATACTCCTATACTCCCAAAGGAGTATTCCTTACATTATTTATGGAGTACTCGCGTTTTTTGAAGGGCAGTGGTATATAATAGCCATCATCCCGTCGCAAGGATCTTGAGCCAGATAAATAATTTTGCATGTAAAGCGGCAGTGAATGGTGACATAACCAGATAAAACAGCTGATCGAACCAAGTTTATGGAAATCAATGTAATCGATTAATGGTGCCATACCATAACGCTAACGCCATAACCATACCATAGCCAACCAATTGGTTTTTGGTTTCTCGCCATATCCATAACCTAAAAATATTTGAGTTGAAGAATTTGTTAACTTTTTGTAGATTTTATTTATTGTTTTGGATACTTTAACGAATTTGCTGCAAATCCTCTTATTTGCAACCCTCTGCTAAGTTCGAATCACTAAACTGTTGAATAAATGACTCCAATATTTAATAATTCAAAATGGCCTTTATTAAAGTACTTCACAATAACACTCAAACTTTGCAACGAATAGCTTGCGTAATAACCAAACTGATTGATAGCTCAAATGAAACTGACTTTCAAACTAATACTGCTATTGCTCGCTAGATATCGTCTTAATCGAAACTCAAATCCACTGATGACATGATACGAAACTTTTATTCTCTCTCAATTCGTTTCCAGGAATGGGTCTTGAAGCTCATTCGATTGTAAACAAAAGTTCGTTCGTTTCCAAGAATGGGTCTTGAACATCAGATGGCTATAGAGTTGCCTAAACTACACAAAAAAAAAACTCCAAGAAATCCGTTCGGTTTCATTATTTTCAAAAAACCAGCAAGTAAGGTGATAAAAACTTATAAAAATTTATAAAAAAGGCAAAGTTTTGTAGAAATATTTTGTGGTAGATAAGTGAAAAAATAAAATAATATATTTCGATTGCGTTGCTTTGCTTTGTTGCGCTGGCACCACCATAAGATAACAATGAACGGCTAGCCCCTTTTTCACTTTGATGCGACCAAAATGTTTATTTACATACATATGTATATCCACATACAATAAAAAACGCAAAAAATTTATAAGAAATTACGAAATTAGATCACTTGGTGAAGTATCTGCGTTGTCGTCCGCAAAAGGCTGTTAATTATACATGTTGCGTTAACCTATAAGTATACCTACAATTTATCTCAGCTGTCAAAAGTGGAATGTTGCAACGCTCCACAAAAACCTGGCCTTTATGCATCCATTTACATCAATGCGAAGACTAAGAAGCTGTCTTTTTCTCCAATCGAAAGCTGCTATCAAAACCCGTTTCGTGTGCAGCCCTTCGATGAAAGGTGTTGTCACTGATAAATTTTCCACGGGTGAAAAATAGTTATTTTTTCTTCGGATTTGTAATCCTGACAAAAATTCGAGTTTTTTGATATCCCATTTGACAATCTTGAGTAAGTTTTCAGTGAAAATTATAAACTAAACCTTTACCATGTAAAATACCCCAAAGTTATTCTGAAATGCCCAAATTTGATTTTGAGCATGATGGTATCTATGGCCAATATTATAAAAAATGCACATTTTCACGCGCTCTCAGAGAGCGAGAAGTTTCATATCATGTCATCTGTGCTCAAATCAAACTGAATTCCTTCTTACTCGCTTGCGCCGCTTTTATAGTTTACGCTGCATACATCTAGGCTCTTCTATTTCCAGAACTTACCAACTATTTCGTGTGTTTATAGTTCTCATATAGTTTCTACTTGTTTACAATTGTCTACTTTTCAGCGTCTCTCAGATATATGTGAGTTTGTAGTTTACAGTCTCTCGCACACACATAGGCGTATACGTAAATTCATCTGTGTGTGGCATCTCTCGGCTGCCTTATATATGTGTATACATGATTTGATTATTGACGTAAATACCGCTTAGCATGGCCTTAGCATCGCGTTAGTGATGGTATAGCTTAGTGATGCTAATATCCGTGACACTGCCCTCCACCTAAGTCTGATCGTCCCGATCAGACGAATCTCTCGATCTAACCGCTACTAGCCTCTCCAAATGAACAACCTTCTATTTCGTGGTTTCCCAATTGTTTGTATGCGGTAGATGGCATCACTGATCCTTTTTACAACTTTGTACAGACCTTCCCAACTGCACCAAAATTTGGAAGGAACACCTTTCCGCCGGTGAGGGTTGTACAACAGTACCAAATCTCCCTCCAAGAAACCTTCCGAATTATTGTTGTTGTCGTACCTGTATTTCATCTTACTACTCATTATCCTGGATCGTTCCCTCGCACTCTGTTGCTTGGCCAATGAAGAACTACTTCGCAGAGCTTGATCTTGACGGATTGACTTTGCATCATCAGTATCGTCTTGACGTTTCACAACAGTAGTACGCGCTGGCTTGAAACCACCCTTGCATTCTTTCTGGAAAATTCTTTCAGTCGTTTTAGTGCGTCCATTAGGGTTTGTCAATGCCAGTGTTTTTCTCGCAGGTACTTTTGATTTCGCTTTATTTGGCCCATTCGATCCATCAACCTTTGCTCGATCTACTTTCCTTGACTTTCGTGGTCTCTGTCGAATCTCCTCCACCAGCACTCGCTTACTGCTGAACCCTTCTTCCAAACTAAAGTTAAGTGGCACATCTTGGTTCTCATAATGCATCACCCTTCTCTGCATATCGATCTTGATGTCATGGTCAACCAAGAAATCCACTCCCAATATAACTTCACCAACAATCTCCGCCACAACGAATTTGTGTAAAACCATGACCTTCCCAATTAAGACTTCACAGATCACTTCTCCCCGGACTTGGTTATACTCGCCAGTGATCGTACGCAACCTCGCTCCAGGTAACGGTTTTACTCTCCTGTTGACCAAGTCAGATCGGATCAAGGAATGAGATGCGCCCGTATCTACAGTCAGTACACGCTCCTTGCCATCCACATTCCCTCTGACGGTAAGACTGCTTGATTTCCTTCCAATTTGCGACACAGATATCACAGGACATTCAATAGCCGGGGCAAGATTTCGTTCTTTACATCCGACACGCTCTTGCTCATTTCCTCCAGCTTTGCGTTTACGGCCACCCCCATTGTTGGAGCTATTAGGACCAAGATCGCAATGACGTGCAATGTGACCAGACTTCCCGCATTTGAAGCATTTGGTAACTTTTTCACTCCGCTTTTGCGATCCTTTCAGCGCCTCCAATATTGCGTCTACCCACTCTGGCCTTTCTACTTCCACAACGCGTGCTTTGTAAACTGGCTTACACAGAAGCGACGCTGTTACCTGAATCAGAGCTTGTGACACCGTTTCTGCGAATGTTGGCTTTGGGTTTGCGTATGTAGCTCGCTTTGTTTCGACGTCCCGTATGCCATTTATAAAGCTCTGAATCTTTACCCTTTCAGAGTACTCCACGGGTGCGTCCACATTCGCTAAATGTGCTAGCCTTTCAATATCCGACGCAAACTCTTGCAATGTTTCACCAGGCCTCTGGAAGCGGTTCAGCAACTCCATTTGGTATATCTGTTTTCTATGCTCGCTTCCATAACGTCGTTCTACAGCAGCCATCAATGCTTCATAATTGTTCCGCTCTCCTTCGGGAATCGTCCGTAGGATTTCCGCTGCTGGCCCCTTCAATGCCACGAACAGTGCAGCAACTTTATCTTCCGTATTCCAGTTGTTCACTGCTGCGGTCTTCTCAAGCTGTAGCTTGAAGACCTGGAAAGGAACAGAACCGTCAAAAGATGGAGTTTTTACCTTCGTATTACTCGCTGAAGCAGCCGGCCGATTAAGTTGCAATTCCTGTACACGACCTCTCAACGCATCCACCTCTGCCTCGAATTTTTCTTCAAACTGCGTTATTTTCTCGCCCATACGCGTTTCGAGTTTTGATGATATACGCGCCTCTTGCTCTTTCAGTTGCGTTTCCATCTTTGATGTAATCTATGTCGACATTTCTGAAATACGTGTCTCATGTGATTCCAGCTGGGATGCCATATATGTCTTCTGCTCTTCCAGTTGAGATGACATTTGCGATGACATTTCTGAAATACGTGCCTCCTGTGATTCCAGCATCTTGGTTGTTATGCGTGTCTCTTGCGATTCCAGTTGGGATGCCATATTTGTGATGACATTTCTGTTATACGTGCCTCTTGCGCTTCCATCTTGGATGTCACTGTTTGAGCAGTTATTGCAGCCAATATCATGTTCAAGTCTGTGCTGGTAATTGGCTGCGATGTTTCGTTTTTCTCTTCAATTTTTGTTGTCTCCTCGCCATCAAGATGAAAGACATACTCTTTCACATCAATTCCTTCTAGTTCCATTGCCTCTCGTAGTCGTGCCTGAAGTTCGAGTTTAATGTCGGTTGTATTCAATCCACGGTTCTCCAACTCCTTCTTCAGTTGCGGGATCTTCAATTCACTTAACTTTGCCATGACCTTGTTGTCCTCTGGAATTTATTCAACAATTCCTCTTCTGACACCAATTGCAACGAATTTTCTGCAAATCCTCTTATTTGCAACCCTCTGCTAAGTTCGAATCACTAAACTGTTGAATAAATGACTCCAATATTTAATAATGCAAAATGGCCTTTATTAAAGTACTTCACAATAACACTCAAACTTTGCAACGAATAGCTTGCTTAATAACCCAACTGATTGATAGCTCAAATGAAACTGACTTTCAAACTAATACTGCCTTTGCTGGCTAGATATGGTCTTAATCGAAACTAAAATCAAACTGAATTCCTTCTTACTCGCTTGCGCCGCTTTTATAGTTTACGCTGGATACATCTAGGCTCTTCTATTTCCAGAACTTACCAACTATTTCGTGTGTTTATAGTTCTCATATAGTTTCTACTCAAGGCGAATTCATTACAGGTGGTATTATCCCATCAGCTGATTGCTTGTTCTTCTTCGTTTTTTTCGCCGTGAGCAGTAGAAAGTCAGTTGGATGTCAATAATAGAACCAAAATAGAACGGTTAAATTATTTTTTCTTGAATTCAAAAATTCTGCTGTGGCTAAAAAAATTATTAAATTTGAGTGTGTTTTTTGATATTCCTTTAAAAAAATATTAAAACGAACATAATGAGAAAGTGCGCGGTGTGTAAGAAAAAATACGCGGTTGGAAAATGTTCGTTTTTTATGGTTCCAGTTGGTGAAGCCGAAAGGCTTTTGTGGTCCACATTGTGCCGAGTGCAGCTTGGAGAAAAGGATTTTATTTGCGCCGATCACTTTTCTCCTTCGGATATGGTATGCTCACGCAGAAAAATAAAGTTATTGGCAAAAGCTGTTCCGTTTTTACAACCGGCATATGTTGATAAAGACCACGGCATGCCATCTGTTGTAAATAACGTAAACAGAAAATTTGGGTAAGTGATTTAACTTTCGTTTTCCCAAAAGTTAGAAAGTATATTTTACTATATTTAGTACGGAAATAATTCCCCCAAATACACAAGCAATAAATACATACATTACCGAGGATAACGTGCAACCAAGGTAAAGAGAAATATATATGATTTTGGCAAAGAATCTATTTCCATTTAATTTTAATATAGTTCGAGCATTTCTTTGTCGGAACTGGCGGAAGTGCAGCTAAAAGACTGCGAAACCCAAACCGAGTGAGTATGACTTGAAACGTGAGGCAAAACCATATCAAAAAATTGTGATTTGATAGTAAATGCATTATCTTTTTCCATATAGCTCGTTATCTCAATTGTCAGACTTAACGAAAGGGCAGCTGAAAGACTGCGAAACCCAAACCGAGTGAGTATGACTTGAAACGTGAGGCAAAACCATATCAAAAAAATGTGATTTGATAGTAAATGCATTATCTTTTTCGATATAGCTCGTTATCTCATTTGTCCGAATTAACGGAAGTGCAGCTGAAAGACTGCGAGACCCAAACAGAGTGAGTACGACACATAAGTCGCTGGACCTGACTATTTGTATGATTTTTTTTTTTCGTATTTTTAGCCCTAGGGTATTTGAATTTCTATGCCAGGTTGAAAACTATAACCTAAGGAAAGAAAATAAGGCGTTGCAGGCGGAAAATAGGAACTTAAATTACAAGCTTGATGAAGTAAATGCTTTGATAAGTAACTTGAGGACGATATTCACGGAAGGACAAATAAAAAAAATGGTTTTCCCAGGTATATTTCAACGTCCCCTCTTCAATGATAGAAATTGCAAACATTAATTATATTTGATTTCATAGATAGTAAATTAAGGTGGTCGTATAAGGATATATCCAGTGCAGTGTGCTTGCACGCTTCGGGGCCAAGGGCATACCACCATCTATATGAAAATGGGTTTCCCCTTCCACACATGTCCACTTTGCAGCGATGCTACCGTAAATTCGATATAAGCGAGGGTCTCCTGACCCCATGCCTTGAACAAATGAAGTATTCTGAGCTCAGTGATGAAGACAAGCTATGTATACTTGCGTTCGATAAGATGAAGGTTGCTGAAGTATATGAGTATGACGAACGAGGAGACCAAGTACTAAGGCCCTCAAGGATGGTTCAAGTAGCAATGGCCCGTGGGTTGCGAAAATCGTGGAAACAGCCAGTCTTTTTCGATTTTGATTGTCCAATGACAGCAACACTCCTAAATAGTATTATTTCTGCACTGAAAGATGTAGGTTTCCCTGTGGTGGGTGTCGTGAGCGATATGGGCTCTACAAATCGTACTCTATGGAAGAAATTAGGAGTGACTCTAGGTAAGGTTCATAACAAGGCTGCAAACCACTACAAACAACTACGCTTCCCACTGCAGCCGGTTCTTTATACCGGAGTGACTTAGGATTTTTCCCTACCAAGGGCTGCTATTTAAGTCTAACCCCATTTAATTTGTTGCGTTCCTTCCACAAATTGTCATCCTCGGAGCAGATCCTTGCAGCAGCACAAATCCATACTCTCTTGCTCCGGGAATATGTTGAACCTAACCCCTGCTCAGAGAAGTTTTTTGCTGCGTTTGCCAGAAACGATTGTTTGGACGGTCACACTAATGTCAGTGTGTCACATGCAAAGGATGGTTGCGTCGAGCGGGGTGTTCTTGGTTAGATCCTAACATTCGATCAGCAACCTCAAAAATGCAACTGTATAGTTTTTCTATACAAAAACTTATCAAAAGCCTTTGAGACAGTGCTGGTGTCCTATCCCCATATTTGTTTAATTTTTACATATGAATGAAAGCTCCCTTCGCCACCAGGAGCTACCATTGGGCCCTACGCCGAAGACTGCACGACAACGACAACAGGTAGAGGCTCTTCCATCTGACTGAAGAGGAACTTGAGGGTCATTTCCGTGAGTACTATGAAGTAATCCAGCGCATAAGAACTCAGCATATCGTCCAATAGACACGGTCCGCATAACACCCTGGATTAGGGGGTTGGCAGCTCTTGGTCACTGACATCCCGGCGCCCTCCTATGAGGCGAAACGGCGTAGATTTCAGTCCAAAGCCGCTCCGCCTCATAGTCGGGCGCTATGGAGTTGGGATAAGCCCTCCCACCAACGATAAGGTGCCTACCCTAGTGTTGTAGTGTTTCTAATAACACTTTTACAAATTTTCAGACAAGCGGTGGTTTCCACATCCATGTGACAACAACGATAAAGTGTTTGCGTTTGCTGATCCGCCACACTTACTGAAATTGATAAGAAATCATTACAACGAGGGTGGGTTGATCTGGGAAAATAAGCTACTGACGAATAGGACGATATGCGACGTGTTAAAACACACATCACCATCGGATGTATCCATAGCCTTTAAAATAAACCAGGAACATTTGTCAGTTAAAGGCATAGGTAAATAAAGATTCTCTTCTTCACGAAATTTATGCAGTTGCAACATATTTTTAGGGCTTCAAAAAGTAAAACTTGCAGCGCAGCTGTTTTCAAACACAGTTGCCAATGGTATAAGGCGTTGCTCCGCACTAGGGTTCGATATATACCAGCCAACTGAGACCGCTGAACTTTTTCAGCTTGTCAATGACTGGTTCGACGTACTTAACTCGAGTATAAATACTTTCGGTTATCCCGGCAAGGCAAACCCTCGATTTGTTTTAGATAAACCTTTTTTGCTTTAACTTTACCACTTAAGGAACCATTTGGAACAGCGCTTCCCAAACAGTTAGACGTGCTTAATAGGATGAACAACTACATGATGTTGCCTATAGTTCCTAGTAAAAACGGTGCAGGTCTTGAATTTTTTCAGAAGGGAATATTGATGACGAACCGAGCATTAGTATTGCTGTACGAGTATGTTAATTCAAAATCAAAGGTGGAATATATACTCACCAATCGCCTAAACCAAGATTTTCTGGAGCATTTCTTTGGTGCTATTCGAAGTAAAGGGGGATTAAAAGATCACCCGTCACCAAAAGAATTTAAATACAGGATTCGAAAATACATTTTAGGTATATATAATATGAACCAATGCTACAAAATTTCAGTCTGAATATATATATTATTTTTTACATTTATAGCGCGTAACACAGAGTGTCTTCAAGGAACAGGTAACGTTGAGAGAGACTCAACCGAATGGCTTAATTCCACTGAATTTCAGACGCCACAGATATCTGTAGACACCAACCAATCAGGTACGTCAGAGGGTTTCGAGGAAATGGATGTGGATGAAGAAGCTTCCATGCAAATCGAAACAGATGTTGTCAACGCGCTGAATGGTTCCCAGTTAGAAGAATGTGGTGTGTTACAAGAGGATGCCTTGGAGTATATTTCAGGGTACGTGATCAAAAAGCTGCAACTAGAGGAGCATCACACCACAGAGTTCACCTCCTCCTATGTAGACCTGGCGTCGAAGGGGTATTTAAAAAAGCCATGCACAAAATTTTTGAGTGGTGTGATCTCTTTGGAGAACATTTTCCATAATATGAATGGCTTTGAAATATCCCATGCGAAAAGTATCCACCAGCAGTTAATGAGAAAAAGTGCAGCTGTAGATTTGCCCGATAATGCGAAGCGGCTATTTTTTAAATGCAGAATTTTCTTCCGCATAAGAAACCTCAATAGGCGACTCAAAATTCAAAAAGCAAAGCAAAGATTAATGGGCTTCAAAAAGTTTATTAAAATAAAGCTTTGAGCAGGGTTAGTAAAATGTGCACATGCAGTAGTTAAGACAAAAATGGCAATTCACAATGTTCACAACTGATTTTCTGGATGAAGAAATTATTCTTAACCACTTCCTTAACGAAAAACTTCTATGAATTCTGTAAACCATTTCAAAAAAGTCGAAAATTCGAGAAAATTTTGAGATTGGTTTGCAAAGTTTCATTACAGAATTCATTGAAGGTTTGAAAATTGCAATTGCTATTGATGTTTTTCGCTGCTGTATATGCAGTTATATTAAAAAAAAACATAATTTCGTGTAATTTAGGTAAACTAATTTTAATTTTTACATATTACAGTTTTGTGATACATTGGAACCCCAGAAATTTTGGCATTAGTTTGTCTCTTTTCATATGCAGCATACAAAGTCAAAACCTTTAAAACGAAAAATGTTCATCTTTATTTGCATATATATATACATACATATCAGTTATTTAGTTAAGTTCTTTATGAAAAATATTTATTATTGGTTAAAGGAATAAAATTGCATGCCCTTGGTATAATTAAATGCCTTGTTTAGCAGCATATACAGCTAGTTCTCTCGTTTGTTAGTCTTAGAATTTATTTTAAGCTTAAATATATAATAATAGTAATAAATGCCTTGTTGATTATTAAATTACTACGTTTTCCTTTACTCTTTGATTCATGTACAACCCATTTGCGGGACATATATTTTTCCAACATTTATTCCAAATCGATCTATAAAGAAGGTCCTGGGTTCAAGTCCCGGGAAATGCAACATGAAAATGTTTGGGTTTTTTTTAATTAGAAAAAGTTGTATCGAGTGTATTTCCGCCAATAACTTTTTCAGCGAAAATGTATCTGCTTGCAGATGCCGTTCGGAGTCGGCAAAAATATTTAACTAGCGACCCGCTAATTTGTGGAAATAATTAAAAAAAAACAGTAGCACAACACAAGTTGAAAGAGAAGTTCGTAGATACGATGACTGCCCAGGGATTCAAGGGGTTATGCAGTGCAACTTTTTCAAGGTGCTGCCAGCGCAACTTATGTAGCCTCTCCAACGCAATTGTCGACCTCACTTACTAGTTGCGAATCCAGTTTGTTTAGCAGGGAGGCTCTGGCGACCTCAAGTATGTCACGGAAAGGGGTTGATGACCTAGAGGGTCAACGTGGTCATATCATCATCGAAATTGTATCATTGGTCTAGGTGGAGTATAACGAATTATAAATTTATCGATTTACTGACCATTATACTCAGTTTACTTAGAGTTAAACTTCGTCCAAAACAGTCGAGCCGTTCTGGTGTGATTGTGTGATAAAGGCAGCCATTTCCATTTAATATAAGAAAGACGGCCACACAAATGTACTTATGTCATAGGAAATGGTTACACTAAAATGATTTCTATGGGATTCACTCTGTTTTTAATCGAACTTGCGCTTTAATATTTCTCTTCGGTAATCGTCTAGTTGAGGGGTCGACTGCTAATACGCTACCAAAAATATCGAGAGAGGTGTCAAACGACGCGGAAAATAAAAATTTTAACGCGTTCAAAAGATATTAACGAAAAACCGAAAAAAAACCCGCGGGTACCTCCGAAACCGGGGGTCCGATCCATAGTATTTTTGCGCAGAACACCTTTCTGCGTTGGGGGCTTTCGGCCGCGATTATAAAAAATAACAATGGCTACGCCATGCCAAGTCCGGGTGTGTGGTATAACCGTGGCTACCGCCACAGTGATGCACAATTTTTTTTGTGGGTACAAACACAACAACAACCACATGGAAATCGCCAACTTCAACTGCAAATATCTCCGGACAGAGATAAAATTTTTCTTTTCCGCCTTCGGATTATTGTTCTCGAGATTAATACGCGTCTTTTGACACCTCACTCGATATTTTTGGTAGCGTATTAGCAGTCGACCCCTCAACTAGACCATTACCTTCTCTTCTGCCAAATATGGAACAGCAATATAAAAATATGACTACGGCTCTACCAGCACAAAAGTAAAAAATGGGAAAAACAGCGCAGGACCTGCAACTTCTCTGCTATTGTCGGCAAGTTGTGATAAACGTGAAATTTTTTTTGTCTACTTTTCAGCGTCTCTCAGATGTATGTGAGTTTGTAGTTTACAGTCTCTCGCACACACTTAGGCGTATAAGTAAATGCATCTGTGTGTGGAATCTCTCGGCTGCCTTATATATGTGTATACATGATTTGATTATTGATGTAAATACCGCTTAGCATGGCCTTAGCATCGCGTTAGTGATGGTATAGCTTAGTGATGCTAATATCCGTGACAATACGTTTTGACTAAGAGACTTATTTTTTGTGGTATATATTTGTAAGTTTTTGCGTTTTCTTCACGTTCATGAAATTTTCACGATCTTGAGGTTAAGGCACCAATAACTGATGCCAATTTTATATGGATAAGTAAAAATAAGGTTATGACTATGGCGTTATCACTATGTCAACTTTAACTCGGGCTTAAATGCACCAACAATGATTTGAGCCAGATAAATCCAGATAGAAATCTGGTTCAATTTGTGAGCCAGATAATGTGTTAATTTCTTATCTTTAGTTTGGCAACGCTGCCTTTAATAAACCTACTTTTTCAAAAATAGATGGCGCTACCTGACTTTTAAATGAAATACAAAGGCGACATCTGCCTATCACAACTCACATGTACAAAAATATCTCGACCTCTGCTTCTCAAGCCTCCCAATGATTCAGAGCATTCCCGTGAGAATTGAGCGTGATACGGAGGTAGAAAACTCACTGGATGATGGCTAATGATAGCAGGGTGGAAACTCATAAAATATTAGAAGTACCAAAATAAAAGTAACAGGTTCGGAATGATTTTGAGAGATACTAATAAGGGACCTCTTAACACCCCAGCGGGTTAGGGGGTCAGAATATACCCGCGGTAGGTATGCCTGTCGTAAGAGGCGACTAAAATACCAGATTCAAGGGGTTGTGTAGCGCAACCCTTCAGGTTGCCAACGCAATATATAGCTTCTGCAAACCCAATTGTCAACCTCACCTATCCGCGGCGAATCCTGTTTCACTAACAGACGAGGCTCTGGCGACCCCAAGGTCCTCATGGAACTTGGGAGTGGGGAGGGAGGGGATGACCCGAAGGTTTAATGTTACCCCATAAATCGTTCCCGAGATGGTCGGGCTAGCACCTTAATGGTGCTGTGGTACCGGAGCGTACGGGATCTATATCCGGCAAAGGACCATCACATCGATAACACTCCCCAAAGCCTTCGGGGAGCAACCTTATCGCTACAACAACAACAACAACAGGGACCTCTTAACATTAACATTAAAATCAAAAGCAGAAATTTTTACGGTCTTACCCCCTTATGCTACATAAAAATAAAATAAAATTATTAAGCTCTTTTTAACCTTATAAACCGTGTGTATTGTGTGAAGAAAGTTTTTTTTATGTATACACGTACATATATTAGTAAAATATAGTGAGGTTTTTGTTTACATTCCTTTGCATGTATAAAAAACATTAAAAAGTGAATGCACTGCGAGGTCATAGCTATCAATAAGACGCTTAAACTTTGATAAAGCAGTCATAAAGCCCATTTAGAGAATATTTAAATAGCTAAATTAAGCATTTGTATGTACATTGTACATATGCATTTACATACAAATGTATACCTACTCATCATATCTACATACATAGTATGTATGTATATTGATAGACTTATAAATAAAAAAAATTAAAAAAGTTAATTTCAATTTCATTGTTCAATTTGATTAACAACTGTGCTGCCCAGCGTTGCCGTTTTGTGGGTAATTCCCTAAATTTGGAAAATTTCGAAAGTGTGGTTAGATATTAGGGAACTCTATAGTTTGTGGAATTTGTGGGAGTTTCGTTTTATCAATTACCTATGAATAATTTGAAATTATATTAAACACATTTATTAGTTACATCGTTTTGTATTCGTTCCGCAAACAAAATACTTTTCAATACAATGCGCTAATAATGAAACCACTAGAATTAACAGTTCTATATCGTCGGTTAGCACGATAACTTGAGTAAATATTGAGATATCTTCACCAAATTTGGTACACTAGCTTATCTGGACCCAGAGTAGATTGGTATTGAAAATGAGCGAAATCGGATGATAACCACGCCCACTTCTTATATATATAAAATTTTGGAAAACGCAAAAAACCTGATAATTTAGTAATTAATACACCTAGAATGTTGAAATTTGACGTGTGGACTGACATTTATACTCTTGATAAAAATTTGAAAAAAAATTTTTAAAATGGGCGTGGCACCGCCCACTTGTCATAAAATCAATTTTACAAATATTATTAATCACAAATCAAAAATCGTTAAACCTATTGTAAAAAAATTCGGCTGAGTTTGCCTTTACTATAAAGAATGCTTTGAAGAAAAATTAACGAAATCGGTTAAGGACCACGCCCTATTTTATATAAAAGATGTTTAAAGGGTCGTGGACGAATAAAATAAGCCATATCTTTGCAAAAAAGAGCTTTATATCAATGGAATTTCATTTCCCTAGCGGATTTATAACAATAAATAGGAAAAACTTCAAAATTAAAAAAATGGGCTAAGCAATTTTCTATGTTTCGGGAGCAATAACTCGAAGAAAAATTAACATATCGTAATGTATATCAGAAAACATTTCTAGTAAAAATGGACGAGATCGGTTAAAGACCACGGCAACTTAGATATAAAACAAGTTTAAGAGGGTCGTAGACTAGAATAATAAGCTATAACTTAGCAAAAAATAGGTTTGAATCAATGATATTTCACTTATCAAGTTTTATTGTAAGAGAACATGGGGATACATATTTTTTTAAACGGGCGATGCCACGTGTTATGTAGAAAAGTAATTTATCTGAAATGAAATGTGCAATTGAAGCTCACGCTGAGTATATAATGTTCGGTTACACCCGAACTTAGACACCTTAACTTGTTATCACTAATTTTAGTTTGCGGGAAATTTTAGCGTTATTTGCTCCTTTACTGTGGGGAGTTTCGTATCAATTTGGGGAACTGGAACTCGAATTTTGCGTAATTTATAGAATTTGAGACGGCAACGCTGTTGCTGGTAGAACAATAAAACAAAATGTTTTTCGCGTTTGTTTTTTTTTTTTTTTTTTTTTGCATTTCGATCACTTCACCTATTGTTATACATATATGAATGCATCCAGTCTAAAAGATTCATCAGTACTGACTTATCCCTAACAAAAGTATCAGGGTTTATCAATCTTATGAAAAAAATGTAAGTGACTACAAAGTATAAGGCCTACCTACCCTAAAAATTCTTTCCAAACGAAAAAAAATAAATATATATATATATATATATATACGTATGTATATTAAAAAACGTACTTATACTTATTACGATGCCTTATCAGAACCATATCCAACTAAGCCCATTAAGTTTAGGGTCTCTGGCATATATACTGATTGGCAAATTTATGTTGTTGTTGTAGTAGAGATATACGCCGCCGATTTTGGTCGTTTTTCGCAAGTCGCCGCCGAATGTCAAAAATATCGGCGGGCGGCGGCGGCGGCGTCCGGCGCGTTACTATATTTTCTACTCGTTTAAGACTGTTTAGACCATTTATTGTTCATGTCGAAAATTGGTGGGATATGGTCGAAAGTGGTATCAACGGATGCGCATCACTTCCAGTTATAAAAATCCAATTGCGAAATTTTACACTTTCAAACCGTTCAATAGTTATTTGAGAAAACAAGCACTTTTAATCCCAACTTAACACGGATTTCGTATCACCCAATTCACCAAGTTATTGTTATAACTACGTGTTGACTTCAACCTCGTGCTTTATTTAATGATTAGTCATTGCCTAGTTCTCTTATGCATGTACAAGTTGTGTTGTTATAAATAGTATGGGTATGCATATACAACATCTTCCCTTTATAAAATATGTATCAATACAATTTGAAATATTATGCTTTACAAGTTCAATTTGTTTGGTGGTCTAACTTTTCTTCCTTTTTGAGTTGTATACATTTCATTTGGTTTATCAGTTTGGTTAGCTATACTAGTAATTTCAAAATTCATATTTTTATTTCCTAAAGTCTTGTTTTCTTGGGTTTTAGTCTTTTCATTTACATGTGTATGGTAATTTATTACATTCCGGTCTTTTGCAATATCATCACTTATTGCGCTATTTTCATTTACATTTTCTTCTTCTGGACATTTGTTTTTATGAAACTGTCCGCACTTCGTACATTTCTTTGTTGTCGTTTGCTCCTTCTTAGAGGGCTTGCTGTTTGAACTCGTCAATGCCGCAATCATGGCGCAACGATACAAGGTGGCAGCATGGGACAGCTGATTTTAAGCTTTTTTTATTTGATTTGATACATCAAAATACGGCGCAGTACGATTTTGACATTTGTCCATCAAATTTACAAAAACAAAGTACATGAAATTTTTATTTATGTTTGTAGGTATGTCACCATGCTGCCACCTTGTATCGTTCCGCTATGGCCGCAATGGTGCTCACTTCTTGTTCTCCCGAGTTTTCAATGACGTTTTTGTGAGCTGTGGCTAATTCAATGGATTTTGCTATGTCGAGTGCTTTTTGCAAGCGTATGTCACCTTCGCTCAGAAGCCTCTCCTTTATTTTTGAAAATTTGTGTGACAGGCCACATATTAAAATGTCCCGAACAAGGTCGTCACGAAGACTGCCAAATTCGCACGTCGAACTTAAATTGTTTAAAACACATATAAAGTAAATGAAGAGTGGCAATACAACATTTATATTTTTTACTACGAATATTCTTATGTTATTTAGCATTTGTGTGAATAAAAAAAACTAATATTTCTCTATACTATAGTATGTATACATAAAACCAGTGCGCGATTGCATTTCATCAGAGTTGTCATAGTAAAATTTTATTATCAGTTATTTGTATGCAATATTTTACTTTTGGCAACTCTGTTCGATCGTCATCGTGTCGTGAACACGGTCGTTAAAGTTGAAAGCTTAGTAACATTTGTTCGGATATTTACAGTATTTGTTTTTAATACTTCCGCTGTTACTATTATATCAATATGATCATATGTATTTAATTAGCGAGCTTTGCTCATATTGCTTTATACAATGGTTTTTGTAATTGATATTAGAGACAAATTGTAAGTTTACAAACGGCGATGGTTACTAGGACATGTTTCTGAATTTCACTTCTTCATCAGCTAGCTTTTCGGGAGCTGAGCGTTGAACTCGAGTCTCCAACATTCATATCAGTGCAAGCCTTTTAGCTGCTACGCCATATGAATGTTCCGTTGTTCGCTGTACAATTGGTCTCCAAGAGTTGCCTTTTTTGTTTATATTCCTTTTGATCACCATGTAGGCACATACACTCTGTATGTAGTTTATTCCTAATGGTGTGGATATGATTTTTAGGCGTGCTTTTGAAAGCTTAGTAACATTTGTTCGGATATTTACAGTATTTGTTTTTAATACTTCCGCTGTTACTATTATATCAATATGATCATATGTATTTAATTAGCGAGCTTTGCTCATATTGCTTTATACAATGGTTTTTGTAATTGATATTAGAGACAAATTGTAAGTTTACAAACGGCGATGGTTACTAGGACATGTTTCTGAATTTCACTTCTTCATCAGCTAGCTTTTCGGGAGCTGAGCGTTGAACTCGAGTCTCCAACATTCATATCAGTGCAAGCCTTTTAGCTGCTACGCCATATGAATGTTCCGTTGTTCGCTGTACAATTGGTCTCCAAGAGTTGCCTTTTTTGTTTATATTCCTTTTGATCACCATGTAGGCACATACACTCTGTATGTAGTTTATTCCTAATGGTGTGGATATGATTTTTAGGCGTGCTTTTGAAAGCTTAGTAACATTTGTTCGGATATTTACAGTATTTGTTTTTAATACTTCCGCTGTTACTATTATATCAATATGATCATATGTTATGATATGAATGTTGGAGACTCGAGTTCAACGCTCAGCTCCCGAAAAGCTAGCTGATGAAGAAGTGAAATTCAGAAACATGTCCTAGTAACCATCGCCGTTTGTAAACTTACAATTTGTCTCTAATATCAATTACAAAAACCATTGTATAAAGCAATATGAGCAAAGCTCGCTAATTAAATACATATGATCATATTGATATAATAGTAACAGCGGAAGTATTAAAAACAAATACTGTAAATATCCGAACAAATGTTACTAAGCTTTCAAAAGCACGCCTAAAAATATTATCCACACCATTAGGAATAAACTACATACAGAGTGTATGTGCCTACATGGTGATCAAAAGGAATATAAACAAAAAAGGCAACTCTTGGAGACCAATTGTACAGCGAACAACGGAACATTCATATGGCGTAGCAGCTAAAAGGCTTGCACTGATATGAATGTTGGAGACTCGAGTTCAACGCTCAGCTCCCGAAAAGCTAGCTGATGAAGAAGTGAAATTCAGAAACATGTCCTAGTAACCATCGCCGTTTGTAAACTTACAATTTGTCTCTAATATCAATTACAAAAACCATTGTATAAAGCAATATGAGCAAAGCTCGCTAATTAAATACATATGATCATATTGATATAATAGTAACAGCGGAAGTATTAAAAACAAATACTGTAAATATCCGAACAAATGTTACTAAGCTTTCAAAAGCACGCCTAAAAATCATATCCACACCATTAGGAATAAACTACATACAGAGTGTATGTGCCTACATGGTGATCAAAAGGAATATAAACAAAAAAGGCAACTCTTGGAGACCAATTGTACAGCGAACAACGGAACATTCATATGGCGTAGCAGCTAAAAGGCTTGCACTGATATGAATGTTGGAGACTCGAGTTCAACGCTCAGCTCCCGAAAAGCTAGCTGATGAAGAAGTGAAATTCAGAAACATGTCCTAGTAACCATCGCCGTTTGTAAACTTACAATTTGTCTCTAATATCAATTAAATTCACTCCGATAATTCTTTCCGACACAATTCCACTTTAGTACTTTGGCATATGATCCTCTGTGGGTGCTCCATGGAGTACTACAGTGAAAGTACTTTGGAAAGTACTCTCACGTATGTACTCTATGGAATACTCACAAACAAAGCGAGAGTGGGATCACCTACTCCTCTTCTAGGACATCGCAATGTTAATTGGAGCACATTTTTTGTATGAACAGATTAGTTTTGGAATACTCCTATACTCCCAAAGGAGTATTCCATACATTATTTATGGAGTACTCGCGTTTTTTGAAGGGAAGTTGCGTTGTTATAAATAGTATGGGTATGCATATACAACAGTTATTAAAACAAAACACTAAAAGAAACGTTATATAAAAAATAAAATACTCACTTTGCATAATTTTTTCAAAAAATTAATAATGAACAATGAATTTAAATAAAATGACCCAAGGCGAACATGTTTTCAAATTGTCCTTAAGTTGTTAAAAAAAAGCAAATTACCCAAAAAAGGTGCCGATATTTAAAAAAAATTTATATTGCGATTGGCTGGAAGAATTAGCGAAATCAGTGACGCAAAATCCTTTAGTAGATTATAGGGGCATAAACACTCCTTTGAAATGATTCTTACCTCATATCTAAGTTGAGGATATATGTATGTACGTATGAGAAGGGTTTGAAAAATCACTTGGCCTTATACTCAAGCATCTGTTGTTTATTTGCGAACCTTTAAAAAATCGTCTGAAATGTTAATATTGATTTTCACACTTCATCATTCAATACCCAAGTCTCTTGGTTTGACACTTCTTAAAGTTGGCATCCCTATCCAAAACTAGTCCCTTGGAGTGAATCACATTGATTATAGCCTATCAACCAAGTTTAAATATCACCTACACGTTACGGCTCCTTTAACAAATGTGAATACGTAGGCACACCAGGTGAGGCTTTGTCCTTCGCAAGATCACTCAAACTGGTGAAGCAAAAGCTTTCCCAGTCGAGCTAGTCTGAAAACTGAAGCTGCGAAGTCATCCATAGTGAACTCTTATACGATAAGACCGGAAAACAGCATATTTCAACTTAAAATTGGTCGACTTTCATTCTAAAATATTGTGTTGATTTAACGAAAACTATTGAAATCAATGTTATGAACACCCACGTTTGCAAATTTTGGTCTACATTTAAAAAATTATCCAGGGTTTTTGTAAAATTTATTATGTAGGATTATACTATTTTTACGCAATAATATCCACTTGGACTGCTTATGATTTCGACGGCGGAGTCATTGGCCGAATAGTTACTCCATAACTTTTCAAGGTTTTTCTCTGCTGTAGCTCGGCAGCATAGCGCGACAAAAACATCCGTTAGAAAGTCTTCGGAGCTACACCTAGAGCTTCAAGGAAAGTGACGAAGGTACATACATAAGAGTTCGAAGTCGCAGTCCTATGGCTTCTGTGCTGTCATATGGTGTGAGGGGCAGGAAGCGTGGTAGCGACTGGTGTGCGGGATTTCTACTGTTCGCACATCGGGAATTGTAGCTCAAAAAACTGGATTCGCCCTGTGCCACGAGGGTTATGGGTATTAATAGACCATTAATGGCAACCGTAAGTCGCCTTTGCGCGTGACCGCCAAGGAGCCACAAATGGTTTAAAGAAATTGTGTTCGCGACGATTATTAGGAGTAAACCCTAGGTCAAACTACGCTTCGCACGAGATATACAGACAAAAGTGTGACCATTTTATGTATCTATATTTCTTTTCAGACGTAGCAGTACCAATTCCAAAGACCGCAGTTAGGTTCGAAGCCTCTCTGGAGTAAGTGAACGGGGGAAATCCCTCCGCCGCCCACGCCGTTCACCCCATCCAATAGGTGCAACCGATCACAAATTGCCCTCAATATCCTCTAACGGGAGTCCAAGGAAACTTGCGGTTTCAACAGGGGTGGTCCATAAAGAGAGGGGTGTTAGAGGCGTGTAACCCCATTTAATTTGTTGGCAAATTTATCATACCTAGTAGTATAGGTACCTGTAGTTTTTATATTTTCTTTTTTGGCGCGTTTTGATCTCTTCGAGTATGAATAGCAGAAAAATAGGTTAAGAGTCTAGGAATATTCCCACGGTAGGACTGCCTATTGTAAGAGGCGTAAGGTTGGTTGGATAAGCTGTTTTGTACGGACATGGATATGGCAAGTTTGCCAGACCCTTAAGTTGACAGAGTTACAGTTTGTCAAATGCTAAAAAGGCGTTGCTATCTGGCTTTTTATTCAATTATCAATATCTAAAGGATAAATATTTACAGAGCTGTTAAATAGGTGGAACTGAAAAGTAAAGAAAGACCTTTATACTCCTTTAGGGAAATAAGTGCTTCTTAAACTCTGATTTTATCAATTTAAGCTTGGTCAAATATGCGCCAAGTCACCGGATTCCCACCACCGTAATCTGCGACTTGCCCATATGTGCATTCTATATGCATATCAATCATTGTTCAAATTGAACTATAATTAGTCTAATTAGCACGTATACATGGTGCTGCAGAAATTCCGTATTTAAACACATTCGCTTATTCCCAATAAAGAACTGAACTTAAATTTGCAAAGAATAAGAAAATATTAAACTGTATGTTGAAGAGACTGCTTTACCCTAGGTGACGCATCACCAAGTCAACTCATAGAATAGAAGAGACTACTTTTCCCCTAGCGATGGATTACCAAGGGAAAACTTTACTGTCAACTTCTTTCAAAAATTAACTCTCCTCGAATTTGAGTTGAAACCGCAGCCACCGCGAAACTCCCAGTTTAGGGCCGTCCGCATTAAGAGGAAATGAGACCTGTATACAGATAACTACTGGCTTTTCCTGCTTCTCGTGAACCAGTTTTTATCGGTTTTGGTGGGTCTCGCAAGTGACAAACTACGCAGCAGCTTTTACTACTTTTGAGTAAATAAACCTTACTCCGAATCGGGTACCAAGATTTTTATCACCTTTTAATCCACTATCTCGCTCCCCTGCAAGAGGAAGTGTCCGCCCATCATTTGCTTAGCGGAAACTTCCACTTGGCGCGTTATTTGACATGAGTAATCGATTCCTTGATATTGTGCCCACGTACTCGATACCAAAGGGTGTACTTGTACGAGGTAATCGACTAAGAAAAATACTCAGCACTTGAGCAAGTTACTCGAGTATGTACTCGTAGTTACTCGTAACGGAACAACACTAGCTATAACTCGTTCAGTAGACAAAACAGTGTAAAGCGACTCTCAAGACCAAACTATTGACAAGAGAAAAAAAGAGAAAAATTTTGAAATGTTTTTTTTTGGCCCAGTCTAATAATTTCAAAAAAATCATGATGTTTCTTTCATTCTCCATTCTAGGCGATACCGTATTTGCTGCCGGAGCTGCTGCCACTCCCATTGATTTGCTCAAAGCCATGACAAAGCACGGCAAAGAAAATAAGCTGGACAATATTACCGTCTGTCATATGCATACAGAAGGACCAGCAGACTATTGTGCACCAGAAAACAAAGATATATTTCGATCTACCTCCTTCTTCATGGGTGCCAATGTGCGTAAAGCTGTAGCCGAAGGACGTGGTGATAATATGTCTATATTCTTACATGAAATTCCATACCTTTTCTATAAAGGCATCGTAAAACCTGATGTAGCGATTTTGCATGTTTCACCGATTGATCGTCATGGTTTTTGTTCGCTTGGCACCAGTGTTGATTGTGTTCGTGCAGCTGCCAATCATTCGAAAATGATTATTGGTAGGAACTTAATAAGCACGGTACTTTATGTGTTACTAATTTATATTTTGTATTTCTTTTATAGCACAAATAAATAAACAAATGCCACGCACATTCGGTGATGCTTGCATTCACTCATCGCATTTTGATTTTGCTGTCGAAGTCGATTCACCACTACCACAACATGGCGGCAAGCCACCAAGTGAGGTGGAAACCAAGATTGGCAAATTGATTGCTGAGAATTTGATATGTAATGGTGCCACATTACAAATGGGTATTGGCAATATACCCGATGCTGTATTACTTGCTTGTCATGACCACAAAGATTTGGGTATACATTCGGAAATGTTTGCCAATGGTGTGGTGGATTTGGTGAAAAAAGGATGTGTTAATAATAGCAAAAAGAAAATGCACCAAGGACGTATTGTTGGTTCCTTTTTGATTGGTAATCAAGCTTTATATGATTTTGTGAACGACAATCCTTTCATTGGTAAGCAATTTAACTACCACAACATTTCGAACAACCCCTAATAACTCATCCCACTTACAGAAATGTATGGCATCGATTATGTGAACAATACCGGCGTGATTAAGCAACAACCGCGCATGACTGCCATCAACTCAGCGATCGAAGTCGATCTTACCGGACAAGTGTGCGCCGATTCGATTGGAACGCGTTTCTTTTCTGGTTTTGGTGGACAAGTGGACTTCATACGTGGCGCCGCTGAAGGTTTAGATGGAAAAGGCGTTCCCATAATTGCACTGCCATCGGTTACAAATAAGGGTCAGAGCAAAATTGTACCCATTTTACAACCTGGTAAGCATCACACTGTACAAAACTCGTGCTGAGCATTGAACAAAGCCAATTATTTTTTGTAGTTTGAACGAAGTTTAAAAAATTAACGAAGTAAAAATGTAGGCATAGTCTTCTTTTATTTCTTATTTGAATTGTATAATTCTTTTCTTTTTTAAAACTTATATAAGACGTATTAGAAGTGATCCAAAGACAGAGGTGGTTTTCCGTAATTCGATAGTCGACACTCATCGGCTCGTTACTTCAATTCTATATCGACCGCACGTCGTTACCGTACTTTAGTTTTATTATTTCAAAAAGTTTTCAGAAGTGGTTTTGAAGCTATCAAAATATTTTCTATATAAACACAATAAAGAATAAAAATGTCTCCAATCTCGAACTTGGAAGGCCAATATCTACGTCTTGCCAACTTCGAAGTTGTGGAAAATAACATTTTTGCTTAATAGCGATTAACTATTTAAGAATTCTCCGAAAGAAAGTACTAACCAAGTTATTTTTTGTTTTAATTTCCAGGCGCTGGGGTTGTAACTTCACGTGCTCATGTTCATTACGTTGTCACTGAGTATGGCATTGCATCCCTTTTTGGCAAAACTATGCGTCAACGTGCCTACGAACTTATACAAATCAGTCATCCGGATCACCGTGAAGCTCTTGAAAAAGCTGCTTGTGAACGTCTTAAAGTTATGCCATCCTGCTGAGCATTTTGTATTCCCTACAACTACACTCTCTAGCGTAGCTCATTACTCAATGATAGAAAATGTAGTTATTATATATGTACATGGGCTAGGCTGAGTCTAAACTTTTATTTTAAAGAAACAAATGGAGGAAGTTAAGCTAGTACGTCTCTGTTGACACGAAAAGTAGGCTCAAAATTATATCGAATTAGAATTTTGGAGTAGTGGTAAACGAAAAAAATGCGTAGTAACTACAAAAAGGGTTTATTAAACAAAAACACACTGGAAACAAATTTTATCATTCCCGCGTATGTAAATTCAAAATTTGCACTTCTGAACGAGTGCACAGAATCCCAAGTCATCGGAATTAAAAATTAGAAAAACACTTTTTTTATAAAATGTAGAGCTGATTTTGGAAACCATATACTTATTTGCATAGTTGTGTTTGCTGCATTAACTTTTTAGGAAAACCTTATAAAAATAAATAGAAATAAAGTATAAGACATGTATAAGAAAATTTCAAAATAATTTGAAAGTTATTTCTCATTTAAAATAACAGCAAGAAGTGGCAAAATGGTTTCTAATGCATGATTATGAGCGGACATATGCTGTAACTCGATCCGAAACTAAATTTGCTCGTATTCAAATTTTGCTCAGCTCTTCTTTGGGGTTCTATTTACGTATAGTAAAAATTTGCAAAATCAAATGCTCAGTCAAACTCCAGCGTCCACGACTGGGCGGAAATTAAAGTTGGAAAACTGCGTACCTTACACGCGAGGCTTATGTTGAGAGCTTTTCGCAACATTACCATGTAAACGCATTAATACAATTCTCTCAGTATGGGAAGCATTGTAAACGTACGAAATATTTCACGTTTCCCAGACCAATTATATAACTCTCAGGGCACACACCACTTACACAAGTAATATTCTATTGACATGGTCCTGAATTTAGTGCCAACAGTTAAATATAAAATTTTTATTTTATGGATTCAAAACAATTGTCGAAACAAAACTGCAGCGCACAAAATTGTTGTTTTTATGCTAAAATGCAGTTTCAACCTTCATGTAACGTTTAAAAATTTTGTACTCAAATATATGTACATGGGCTTAGGTATAAAAAATGTTGAAATAATAGAAACTTCACAAATTCATTTTGTTGTTGCGTGTAGAAAACTTTTGACGGTGAAACGCAAAACTTTCCACGTTTTTTATAATTTTTACACTGAGAGAATACCCGTATTATGAAAAGTACGAAAATTGTAAAATTTCAAAATAGGTGTGGCCCTTCCCCTTTGTTAGCTCATTTCTCCACAAATATTTATTCAAAGTTTTTACTTCAACTTTGGCGGTTACTATTTCCCATGGTTCGCGTTCGGCGCACTTTTTCGGTACTCTTTATTGAAGTTGTATTTTGAATAGCCGGGTAACGGGGGGTGGAAGCGTTGCTTCAGCGGTCGGTTCTGTTAACGGATGTTCGAATGTTCGGCTGCGGTAATTGGGCTAACAGTTTTGCTCAATCACTTCTGATGGTGCTCCGGATTTTGACCATTGATCTCGTGTTCCCGGCTGGTCATTGCACATAGTGTGTCTAGCTCGGCTGATCTCCTGGTCAAGGTGACTTCTAACGGCTGGCCGTCTAGCGCGAGGGTGATTCCCCTTTCCCGTAGAAAGTCCATTCCTAAGGCATCCGTTCTGCTAGGTTCGGGATGACGGGCATCATTCTGTTAGTCGTTCGTCCATGGTACGTAATCCTTGCTGTGAGGAATTCGAACTATTGACACACGTCTGGTCTGCCAATTGGACGCTCCGTCTGTTAAGACGTGGTTTGATGTTGTTCCTCTCCAGGTGATCTCGTATTGACTCATCGACGTATGATAGAGTGGCGCCGGTGTCCACTAGCGCGCGCACGCTCATGCCCTCGGCTTCTGTGACCGCACAACTAATGCTTGGCGGCTTCCTCTCACATAATTTGGACGGCATCCTGGATGTGTTGTTGTCGGTGGATTGGTTGGTCGAAGGCCATAGGCAGCCCCTGGAGAGGATGTTGTCTTGTCCACACCTGGGACATAACACCCTCCAGTGGCCCCTGGATTGGAAGCGGCGGTGCCGCGTTCCTTGCAGCGCCAGCAGCACTCCTTGCTATCGTACTCCGTTTGCAGGTGATAAAGGCTGTGGACCGCCACTTTACCCTGTTTCGCTTCCTCGCTTTTTAGCAGCTCATATTCCTCCGTTATTTCCAGGAGCTCATCGATCGTCCTAAACTCGCTGCGGCGGTAGCACGGCGGACGGCCAACGGTCGGCGTAGCACCGACGGGATGGAAGCAGCGGGGTCACCAGAGGAGCGACGGCAGCGGTGGTGGGCTACGGAGCGCATACCAAGGCCGGGGTGAGAGGGGAAGTTGACTGGCGATGGGGTTTACCTGGACAGCGGCAGCTCGTTCCGGGCGGGGTCGGTTGATGGTTTCGGCGGGATCAGATTGATCGGTAGTCTTCGGCAGGACCGATAGTCGGCGGGGTCGGTAACCTAGGGAAGAGACTGCGAGGACTCAGGTTAGTGCTGGTTTCACCGCTGGACACCCCCGCCTCCCTACTTGTACACTAGTAGAAGGTGCGTAAGGGGGGCGTTGTTGTACCAGCCGAGACACCGTAGGTCCACCCGTGGGCGGAGGGGAAGTGCACCGTAACGGCACAGCGGTAGCCCCTTGTGCGCACGCGTCGGCTTACGGCCAAAACCAGAGCTGAGGAAAGGGGGTCGTGGGGTCGTTCGGGCGGCGAATCATTCCTTACCAGACCAGGACGACGGAGGGAAGGGTAGTCCGAAGACACCACTCGCGTCATCTTGGTGCAGCAAGAGGTGACTCGCGCCACGGCCGCACCCTCTTCTCCACAGCTAACTAGAGGGAGTGGTCCCTCCGCTCCGGCCAACCTACTAAACCAGAGCTGAGGGGGAGGGGGGTTATTTCGTCATTAAGGCCGTGGGCCGCTCAACACCGAGGTGGGCGACGGAGGGAAGGATAGTCCGAAGACACCATTCGCGTCGTCCAGCCCAGGTGAAGGGTGACTCGCGCCATGACAGCGCCCCCTTCCGCTCAGTCCTAGCTGCGAGGGAGGGGTATTTGGTCATTGAGGCGGCGGGCCGCTCAACACCAGGGTGGGCGACGGAGGGAAGGATAATCCGAAGACCCCACTCTCGTCGTCCAGCCCTGGTGGTGGGTGACCCGCGCCATGACAGCGCCCCCTTCCACTCAGCTGGCTAGCAGGAGTGGCAATTTTGGTTTTAAAAATACAACCACTCCCGCTGGCTCACCTGCGAGGACTGAATTGCAAAATGCAAATTCGTTGTTTTTATACGGGTGGTGCCGCTAACTGCTTAAAAAATTAATGCACCACTATTGCCATTGTCTCGTGTGATGATCTTGTTGACGAAACACAACATTGGTTTGCCATCAGTCGTTGGTAGCGTGTGGCGTGTGGTTATTTACCATAGTGGTTGTTGGCTATGCTATAGAAAAAGATGTACAGGGGGGTTGTGCTATAGAAAAAGAAGTACAGGGGGGTTATTGTAATCTGAACTATATGGTTGGCTCATCTCGACAGCAACAACATACATTTGTTCAGATTGTCAAAATCTGAGTGTTGGTGTAAGGCGAATGGAATGGAATGAAACATAAAACTTAGAAGTGCTTGTGTGTGGTAAGAAAATGTTGTCAATGTGTTGGTTTCATTTTGAGTTTTCCATCTCCTTTTGACAATCCCTGCTCCAGTGAAATGAAAAAAATAAAATCAGCTGATGAGATGAGCCAACCATATAGTTGAGGCATGGAGTAGCCTTGAGAAGAATTGTGAAATAAGGCATTTCCGAAAAGATTTTTGATGTAGGACATTTTCGAAACTGCAGTTGAGATAGGGTGATACTCCGCGCAGCAGTCGATATGTTGGATTTCATATAAAGTACTAAAATTTTGTGTACCGACTACAGATATACGCCGCCTCCGGTTTTCGCACGCCGCCGCTGAATGTCGAAAATATCGGCGCGGCGGCGGCGTTCGGCGCGTTACTATATTTTCTACTCATTTAAGACTGTCTAGGCCATTTATTGTTCATGTCGAAAATTGGTCCGATATGGTCGAAAGGGGTGGATGCGCATCGCTGCCAGTTATAAGAATCCAATTGCGAAACTTAACTCTTTCCACCCATTCAACAGTTATTTAAAGAAAAAGTCGCTCTCAATGCCAGCTTAACACGGATTTTGTATCACCCAATTCACCAAGTTATTAAACGCTTGGCATGTATCTGCATTACGGGAGCCATGTGAACATGTCCGACGGCGGCAATAGAGGTACTGCTTGAGTTAACGCCTCTACATATAATAATTGAGCTGGCAGCCAGGAGTACTTTAGTAAGCATATCTAAAGAGGGATGTGGAAGAGGCAAAGTGATACAATCACGAAACATGGCGAAGCTGAAGGAGCAGATTCCACTCATCCAACTTCCCAGAGATGACACGAGAAAGATAATTAAGTTTGAAAAGCGCTTCAAAATAGAGTTGGGGAACAGTCGTCAATCCTTATCAATGCTTCATTGTAAATTTCCAATGTGAATTCCAACTCATAATTTGCAGTAATTCGACGCATTTGGTTTAAAATATCATCTGCCATATAATCTTTGAAATTATTCCATAATTCCAATGGATTAGATGGGGAGCACATTGCAATTAGTATCGAAAATAATGTTCATATTTAATGTGGACCGGCTATTACAGCTGCAACTGCAAGCGTATCTTCCCAATGCTTGTCATCCTCCAACAAATTTAATTGTTGACATGCTTCACGATATGTAGCGCACAATTTACCATTAATTGTTCTTAAAGCTTGGAATGATGTTGGGCCACGAACATTAATTAACAACAATCGCAAGAAAAAACACTCAGCATTATTTGGATGAACTGCATAAATGCGTCCTAATGCATCTGTTGAAAACACATTAGGATAACCTTGAACTGGTTTTCCTTGTTTTCGCCTTTGAAATGTTTTCCTGTAAGATGTAAGGTATGGGTATGTATATGGAGGATGGTATGGATATGGGGATATATGATGTAAGATGTAAGGTATGGGTGGGTATGGGTGTGTATATGGAGGATGGTATGGATATGGGGATATATGATGTAAGATGTAAGGTATGGGTGGGTATGGGTATGTATATGGGATTCTTCATTTTCACGAATCATTAATCGATATGAATAATAATTCATAGCGCTAACCTTTTTATTCGTTTCTGCGCCTGAATTAAAAAAAATCACATTTGTGAGATTATTATTATCATATGTGAATATTTTTGATGTGTAATCATCTTTGTAAGATGTAAGATGTTAGATATAAGATGTAAGATGTAAGGTATGGGTGTGTATATGGAGGATGGTATGGATATGGGGAATATATGATGTAAGATGTAATGTATGGGTGGGTATGGGTGTGTATATGGAGGATGGTATGGATATGGGGAAATATGATGTAAGATGTAAGGTATGGGTGGGTATGGGTATGTATATGGAGGATGGTATGGATATGGGATTCTTCATTTTCACGAATCATTAATCGATATGAATAATAATTCATAGCGCTAACCTTTTTATTCGTTTCTGCGCCTGAATTAAAAAAAATCACATTTGTGAGATTATTATAATCATATGGGAATATTTTTGATGTGTAAACATCTTTGCTCACGGTATGGGGGAATTTTGAATGTGAGATGTAAGATGTAAGTGTGATATGTAAGATGTAAGACGTAAGATGTAAAATGTACGATGTAAGGTATGGGTGGGTATGGGTATGCATATGGAGGATGGTATGGATATGGGAGATATATGATGTAAGATGTAAGGTATGGGTGGGTATGGGTATCTATATGGAAGATGGCATGGATATGGGGGATGTAAGATGTAGGATGTACGATGTAAGATGTAAAATGTATGGTGTAAGATGTAAAATGTAGGGTATGGATGGGTACGGGTAATAATGTCGACAACGATTTTGATATTGATTTCGATATCGATAGCGATAACGATTTCACAAATCGAAAAATTCGTATATTTATTCAAAAAATGCTATACACATGAAATGATCTCGAGACACTCGTCACCCAGAGAAAAATTACACTAATCAGCACAGCTTCCTTTTGATACCCATATTGAAGTACTCATTAACAGCTTCCATTTGATACCCATACTGTAAAAACACATCCTAAGATTATTCTGATCCACGTTTTGGGCAATATCTCGAGACCCTAGTCATCCAGATGTATGCAAATTACCCTCTGCTAAAGAACTCAGAACAGCTTTCATTTGATATCCATATTGTATAAACAAATTCTTGGGGTACCCGAGTCCACACTTTGGCCTATATCTCGAGACCCTAGTCACCAGGGGTAGGAGAAGTACCCCATATTAAAGTAATCATCAGAAGCTTCTATTTGATACGCATATTATACAAACACATCGTAGGGTTATCCGGGTCCACGTTTTGACCTATATCTCAAGACCGTAGGAATTTAAACACATTTTTTTTTGCTAAAAACCTTCCCCCATTTTATCCCTATAATATGAAAAAAGAATGAATAAAATTGGCCTCGTATCGGCCCCAAAACATGAACAGGAACGAACATCATTTCATTTTTATATATATAGATTGCAAAAAGTCTGTGAGTTATTAACTTTTCATTAAAATACTCCTTATTTTTTTTTAAACACTGTATCTTGCAAACGAAGCGGAATCTCAAAAAATCGTTCAAGTGTATTTTTGTATCGACGTTTCCTACATATCTTTGCAGTCTTTGTTGAAATCCCAGAGATCAATGAAATACCATTGGCGGTTTTGACGTGGCCTTACTCAGGTGAAACATACGGAAATGAGATGACTGAAACTACGCTTTGTACGAGACATGCAGACGAGGGTTAGGTTCGAAGCCTCCCTGGAGTAAGTGAATGCAGGACATTCCCTCTGCAAGGAGCTGAATGATCCGCGAGACTTTGAGGCAAACCCCCGGATCTTTCCGAAATAGCCAAAACGTTGATTTCCTTAAATACATACAAACAAAACTTTTCCTAAATATTATTCTTTAAATAGAAAAATCAAGCTTTTTAAAGTAAGAACACCGGCGTAAACCCGCGCGCCGCCGCCGGTATTAATAGTGCCTACGCCGCCGCCGCCGATATAGTTATCGACGTAAACCTCTAGTACCGACCAGTGGCGTAGTGAGGTTTTCTTGCGCCCGGGGCAAAATATTTTCTTAATCGTTGGAGTGTAATCATTTTGGAGTGAAAGCCATCATAACGGTGGGAAAGTCATCATACCCCCACCACCCTCGTCCTGAAATATAGGAAACATTGCCCTCGTAGCGGAAGGACAACAACGGAGGGAGCTTCGTTCGCCGGCGGGTTGAGAGGCATAGAGGAGGAACTTAGTTTTGTCCAGCAACTTTATGGCTCTGCGAATGCAGATTTGAATCAACAAAAGAAAACTATGCCGCAAAATAAGCATTTATGTATATCCCTTGTCTCTTCTAATTTTTCACATCACAGGACTTGACACTGATTTAATGTACATACGGCCATGTTTTTCACGACGTGGACCTTGCCATAACACAACAACTGGACAGCAACTTCGTCGGCACAACGTTACTACTATGGAACCCCAAATTTTTGTTGTGACGTCCGAACACAGTCACTGCTTCAACACAATTGCATCCGCTTCAATACAATTGCCTACAATGCACAAAGATGCATAAAAATCCTCAAACCGCTGCAACGGAGAAAGTTGCAGGGCTGCCAAATTTCCCACTTAGAATTGCCACAAAATATCTTCTTAAAACGTCTGAGCACCGAGGCATCCTAAAAGACAATTGATTGATGTAGTTGCGCCGCCAGGGTAGATAAGAAGACATCTGCATAAGCCCTATGACGAGATCTGGTGTAGTGTGATCCAGAGCAACACGAACGCATAGTCTGTGATTTCCTTCAAACTCAGGCTCCCGGCTTTGCATACATCGGAAATGCGCGTTACTCTGTCCCAACTTCGATCTCTATGGACTGGTGTATAGCACAAATCATGTATTCGTCTGTAATGTGGAACAAAAATCTGTAATAGCAACTTTTTTTTTTGCTAAAACCATATTGAAACTGCTCGATTCCTTGGACCTCCGTTAGATGAATTTATTTAACGTTTCTTGAGTGTACCATCCTATTAACCCAGGCGAGGGATTTGTACAACAAAAATAAGAACCCTACATGGACGGACGGGAAAAAGACTACGCCGTCTAGTTCTGTCGATGATAAACAGGAAAATGTATATGTGCGCTGCTCTCTGCATGCCATCAAAATAAAATCAGGATGTCCCACTTAACGCCAAAGCGGCGGAAAAGGTTTCGGAGAAAGTCAGCAATTTAATATTCCCCAGTTGGACTAGGTGAATCGTCCAGCTGCGAAGACCTGCAACATCTCTAATGAAATCATGTCATTTTTTATTTGTTATCTGATACAACTAGCAATATTTCCCATTCTATGATTTTCTACGTTTTCTGTATTTATCACGTTCACTTCTTCCAGTTCAATTTCTGAACTGGGAGGATTTCTTCATTTAAATCAATCCTTTCTTCATTTAAATCGTTCCATAATGCTACAGAATCCTTTTTTTAATTTGTTCAACAAAAATTAATCGTTTGCCGAAATTGTAATCGCCTTGTTTCTTTTGTTCTCTTTCTTTGAGTTTGGTCAGTGATGCATACTCAAGCAAAAAATTTGCGAAAAATAAAAAAGCGACATTGTTAGCGATGCGATAGCGCTACAGAGTTCCAATTACCTTTCGCATCGCAATTTATTTTCGCATCGCACTGCCTTTCGCATCGCAATACAGAGTAGGCCCCCTGAATGCTGGTATGAGCAAATTATGGCCATGCAAAAAAACTATAAAACCGAACTAAAAAAAATTCGTACTAAATTTTCGATCTATTTTATTTTTATTTTTTATCGGGCATTTGTTAAGTCAAATATACTAAAATCTTTGTTTGTATCTTTTGATTTGGCATTTCGGCAGAGTTTTTGACAGAGATTTAAAAATTTTTTTAAAAATCAAAAAATCATTACGGTCGCCGAGAGGAGATAATGGTTTCACCTTCCTATATTTTTATCATGGGCTGAAGATATCATCTATAAGTAGACTTTATATATTTTTAATAATAATATGATTATAATACCGTGACGAATATTACTAACACTAAGTGATACTCACATCACTAATCTGATACTAAGTAAATAAAGCCACAACAACAATAAAGCAAGCTGCCACACTTGTATGTACGTAAACAAATTAAACATCATGTACACACATACATACAAGCAGCAGAGAGATACTCACAAACGCATGTCATCATCAGCTACTACTTCGCTCACATATACACACGCATATGGTTACTGTTGAAGTTAGTTTAGTTTACGCAACACTGTCACTCGTCTATATCTGCTAGAGATAGGTTTTTTTTTTTTTTTTTTTTATTTTTTATAGGTTTGCACAACACTGTCACATGCTCATCTCTATCTTGGAGTGTCATTGAAATAAATTTTGTACTCTCCCCTTAATACAACAAATCGCCAAAGAATACACACGTGTTTTATTCAATATCTCCCAACAGTTACACACTATAAACACACGCGCGTATGGCTGGTGACCAGGTAGAGGATTCTAGAAGAAGAAACGTCTAGACATTTGGTCAGAGGGTATAAAAGCAGCAGAAGCTGAGTAGTCCGGAATCAGTTTGATTTAGGCACGCTAATGGTTGCGAACTATAAGTGTTGTTGTGAAGTAGTCTAACAAAGACCATTTTGCATTATTGAATATTGAGTTATTTATTCAACAATTTAGCGATACGCACGTTAGTAGAAGGTGTAAAATAAGCGGAATTTCACTAAATTCGTTACAATACATTAGTAATACTGAGATAGTCAAGTTTGGAAAAACATCTTTTCCATACGAGATTATAAAAGTAAGTAATTCTAATGGAGTTTTATGTTCAATTTCTTTTCTACTGCGAAGTAATATTTTGCAGACACAAATTTCGATAAAAAGTTCTGTTCCATCGAAATCTGTTTTAGAAAATTCACCCAAGTCCTTACAATTTCGTCATTATTATCCCTGTTTAACAAATTTCCAACATCTATACGAAATCCAAATGTAAAATGTAAAATTAAGGTAATTTAGTCTTGTACGTATTTTTTCTTGGAGACGATCGAGAACACTTTTCATGACGCAAGAATTTTCACATTCTGCGGAAGACAAATATCTCTAGCCGATTTGGCGGCGCCTCCTTTCACGTTTTACTAAATCAATAACCCATTTTTCACAAAGAGACTTCGCTTTTTCTATTGCTTCTTCACAGAGAGTGTCTCGAATTTCGGATTCACGTTTGACAGTTTTTGTTAAAGCATTTTTTAATAATTCCTTTCGTAACGTTGAACATGAGAAAAAAAGATACATGCTTTCAATTATTCTACAACCTGTCACAAGTGTTCTGGATATATGCATGAATTTTTTAGTATAGAAAATTTTTACCAGAAATCAGTTATAATAAAAATACAAACTATCCAGGAAGTTCTGCTTCGCGACCATTTGGCGCCCCCGGTGAGTAGCGCCCGGGGCAAGATGCCCCCTTGTCACCCCCCCTCACTTTTTTTTTTTTTTTTACACGCGGAAATCAAGCCCTTGGCCTCCGTAATAAAAGTGCTGTACATCGTAAAGTACTGTACCCCCCCTCACTACGCCACTGGTACCGACTATAGCATAATTGCTAATATTTATTGTTTAGTTAGTATGTTGAAGTCAGTATTGCTCAGATATATAATACTGGTATGTGGATAGCAGATGATAACCACGCCCGTTTTCTCGGAATCGAAATTTTTGAAGAACAAAAACTTTGGTAGATCAGGTCCTCATACAACTGAAACTATGTATAAAGTTTTGGTAAGTAATGTAACATGAATGTTGCCAACTGTTGTATAGTTTACCCTGCGACGGGGCAGAATTATAAGTAATTATTTTATGCAGATTCTATAGTTTAGGATTTTTAAGCCCGATATCACTTTAAGTGTGCAAATATATTTATAAATATTTAAATCTAGCACATTATGGGAGATCGGCAGAAAACTCGTTAAAAATACATTCGCGCGAAAGAATTATTATATTACAAATCGCGTCAGTGTCCCTTTTATAAATTTGCTATATCAGAAGCAATGCCAACAACATTGACCCCATCGCCTTGGTTTCGTTAGATCATTGCCCTATGTTGTGTTCATAGTAAACTGTTACAATGGTTGTGCAGTTTTTTGCCAATGTGATTTGTTTGCAGGTGTTTTGTTTCATTATAGGAGCCAAATGACGTAAAACTATATCCAACTTCGCTTCAAATGGTTCGATCAACAGCGGATACATACATAGGGGCTGGATTGCACACCGTTTAGCATGCACATAAGGTTGTACTAAGCGCGAGTAAAAGTTGTACGTTTAACCAGAGACTGAGGTCACGACGTCGGTGGACAGGGGTATGCCGCAGGGCGGGGTATTTTCATCTCTGCTGTGGACGCTGGTCATGAACCAACTGTTGAGGCGGTTCGATGTGGGACCCGTAGACTGGGTTGGTCCCCATACAAAAAAAAAAGTTGCTAATCTCCGCCCCTAAATTTAAAGATTTTGTTGAGAGGGTTTCGGAAAAAAAATTTTTTTTTTATCCTTCGAAATACAGCCGAAAGGGGTTTTGCGTTGCAACTTGGCTATTTGACTCCGATTTTTAAAATTGATATGTTCTTATTTTGGCCTTGAGAAGCTTCACATTTCCATTTAATGTCCTTTTAAGTTATGAAGTCGTTTTCACATGATTAGGTCAGCTAACAAAGTTTTACCCTACTCTACATTTAAATTTTTTTTGTTAACCCGTTCAGCAAATTGAAAAAGTAGAAATGTGGTCGTGGTCTGCCTTTCCCTTATTTGAAGGGCGGAATTCGTTTTTTGAGAAATTTAGTATAACAGATGTTATACGAGGTGAAAAGTCAGAAGTCAGAGTCTAACTTTTCACCTCGCATAATAGCTGTTATACCAAATTTCTCAAAAAAAGAATTCAGCCCTTCAAATAAGGGAAAAGAACGGACCACGACCACATTTTTACTTTTTCTATTTGCTGAACGCGTTAACAAAAAAAATAAAATTTCGAAATGTAGAAATTTTGTTAGCTGACCTAATCATGTGAAAACGACTTCATAACTTAAAACGACATTAAATGGAAATGTGAAGCTTCTCAAGGCCAAAATAATGGCATATCAATTTTAAAAATCGGACGTCAAATAACCAAGTTACAACGAAAAAACCTTTTCGGCTGTATTTCGAAGTATCAAAAAAAAAATTTTTAAAAAATGTTCCGAAACCCTCTCAACATAATCTTTAAATTAAGGGGCGGACATTGGCATTCTTTTTTTTCGACCCAATCAACTTACGTCATTACGACCCATCAAACTTACGTCGTGCTCAGATGGCGTTGCATGGTTGATGGATGGATCGGGTGCTTCTGGTCATCTTATGTCGGCTTGAGCGTCAACGCGGAGAAGACGGATATGGTTTTGTTTACTAAGAGGTATAAGGTCCCGAATCGGTCTAGGACTGCAAGAGAAGCCTCGTGCCATGTATCTAGGCATGTTGTTGTTGTTGTTGTAGCAATGCTCGCCCCACCCAATAGGCGCGACCGATCACAAATTGTCATCAATATCCTCTAACGGGAGTCCAAGGAAACTTGCCGTTTCAACAGGGGTGGACCATAAGGAAAGGGGTGTTAGAGGCGTTGGTTCCACATTACAATTAAAGAGATGGTTGGTGTCATGTGGGGACACATTGCAAGCAGGGCATACATTTTGTATGTCGGGGTTGATTCTGGATAGGTAAGAGTTTAGCCTGTTACAGTATCCAGAACGAAGTTGAGCAAGAGTGACACGCGTTTCCCTGGGGAGTATGCGTTCCTCTTCTGCGAGTTCTGGATATTTTTCTTCAAGTACTGGATTCACCGGGCAATTCCCGACATAAAGGTCCGACGCCTGTCTATGGAGTTCACCAAGGACCTGCTTGTGTTTTTCCGCTTCATACGGCTGGGTTCTCAGGTACCGTATTTCCTCAAAATGCTTACGGAGATGACTCCTTAGGCCCCTAGGCGGTGCTGGTTCGTCAATCAGATGTCTGTTGGGATGCCCAGGTTTCTGGGTATTCAACAGAAACTGTAGTCAGCATCTCATTTCTCTCCCTGATGGGGAGTATTCTCGCCTCATTATGCAGATGGTGTTCTGGGGACATAAGAACACAGCCCGTGGCGATTCTGAGAGCAGTATTTTGGCAGGCCTGTAGTTTCTTCCAGTGGGTGGTTTTTAGGCTTGGCGACCATATGGGTGACGCGTAGCACGTAATCGGCTGGCTAATTGCTTTGTATGTGGTCAAGAGCGTTTCTTTATCTTTTCCCCAGGTACTGCCAGCAAGGGATTTGAGGATTTTATTACGGCTCTGAATTCTTGGAACAATTGCGGTTGCGTGCGCACCAAAATGTAGATCCTGATCAAACGTCACACCCAAGATTTTGGGGTGTAGGACAGTCGGTAGCGTAGTGCCATCGACGTGGATGTTCAATATGGTCGACATTTGGGGCGTCCATGTTGTAAATAAGGTCGCGGAAGATTTAGTCGGTGACAATGCCAGGTTTCGCGAGGCGAAAAAACTGGAGAGATCAGGGAGATAGCCGTTTATTTTATTGCATAGCTCATCGATCTTTGGGCCTGGGCCTGTGGCCATTATTGTGCAGTCATCGGCGTAGGAAACGATTGTGACTCCTTCCGGTGGTGAAGGTAGCTTAGATATGTAGAAATTAAACAAAAGCGGGGATAGGACACCACCCTGTGGCACCCCTTGTTTAATTCTCCTTTGTTTTGATGTTTCGTTTCTGAATTGCACCGATGCCTGCCGACCACCCAGATAATTTGCGGTCCACCTTTTAAGACATGGGGGAAGGGTGGACCCTTCCAGGTCTTGCAGTAACGAGCCATGGTTGACCGTATCAAAAGCTTTTGATAGGTCTAACGCTACGAGTACTGTTCTATGGTGGGGATATTGATTCAAACCGCAATTTATCTGGGTGCTAATGACATTTAGCGCGGAGGTAGTGCTATGGAGTTTTCTGAAGCCATGCTGATGAGGGGCTAGCTGCAAATGTGCTTGGAAATAAGGGAGCAAAATGGCTTCAAGCGTCTTTGCCACTGGCGATAGGAGAGATATCGGACGATATGACTCACCTACGTTAGCTGGTTTCCCAGGCTTTAGTAGCGGGACCACCTTGGCCATTTTCCATTTCTCGGGTATGACAAAGGTGGAAAGAGACAGGTTGAAGACATGCGCTAAGTATTTGAAACCCTCTTTCCCTAGGTTTTTAAGCATCGGCATGGCTATGCCGTCTGGGCCCACTGCTTTGGATGGTTTAGCGCGACCAATGGCGTCCTCAACCTCTCTAGCGGTGATGGTAATTGGTGACGCGCTGAGTTTGTGTTTATGTGCGTGTCTATTGGCTCTCCGTCTATCTTTGTCGACCGTAGGATGCATTATATATTGTCGGCAGAAAGCGCTCGCGCATTTTTTCGCATCCGACAGCACCTTATCGCCAAAGGCGATGGAAACTTTGTCTTTGTGCTTAGTCGGATTCGATAGGGACTTTACGGTGGACCAAAGTTTACCTACACCGGTAGAGAGGTTACAACCTCTTAGGTGCTCTTCCCATTTCGCCCGCTTGTGTTCGTCCACAAGCAATCTGATGCGTTGTTTTATATCCCTTATTTGGGGGTCGCCTGGATCAAGCTGTCTTATAAGGTCGCGTTCCCTCGCTAAGCTCGCGGCCTCCGCCGGGAAGTGGGGCCGGATTTCGGGAATTCTCCCGGCGGGAATGAAATGTGCCGAGGCGGATTCAATGACCTTACGGAAGGCACGCTCCCCTTGGCGGGCATCAGTCGGGATAGGGAGGGCAGCAAAGCTGCTGTCTGTTGCAGATTTATATTCTTCCCACTTTCCTTTTTTGAAGTTTATGAAAGTGCGTTTTTCGGTGACGATGAAGTCGGCAGTACGCTCGAACGAAATAAGTATGGGCAGGTGGTCGGATGCCAATGTTACCATCGGCTGCCAGTTGACGCAGTTTACGAGTTCTGCGCTCACGATTGAGATATCTGGCGAGCTATGACAGCTTCCTACCATACGTGTGGGGGCGTCTCCGTTTATTGTGCAGAACGTCGTTTCGTCTATTTGATCCGCCAACATCTCACCCCTACTGTCCGCCCGCAAGTTTGAATGCCATAGGTCGTGATGGGCATTGAAATCGCATAAGATAATGCGATTGTTGCCAGTGAGTAAGGCCTCGATATTAGGGCGGTATCCACTGGGGCAACAGGTGACAGGAGGGATGTAGATGTTGATGATTTCTAGATTTGCATCGCCTGACCGGACAGATAGGCCTTGACGTTCTAAGACATTGTCACTGCGGTCGATGCCAGGATTAAATATATGATATTGCACAGAGTGGTGTATAATAAACGCGAGGCCGCCTCCATTTCCGCTCTCGCGGTCTTTCCTGTGGACATTATAACCAGAGCAGGTCTGCAATGCAGATATTGCTGTGAGTTTAGTCTCTTGAAGCGCAGCAATGCGGATGTTGTGCCGCTTCATGAAATCGACTATCTCCGTAATCTTCCCAGTTAGTCCATTACAGTTGAACTGCAGAATTCTGAAGTGCATGAGGGGTGACGCCGCCACTCTAGGGGTAAGTGAGGGGTGACTACGCCTAGGTTGTGGAAGGCCAAGACGCAATTGCTGTTGTGGCCTTGGGACTGGGCGCCCTTGGGCAAGCATTGGGGTACCCGGATGATTTGGGTTTGCGACCTGGCAACATGGCGCGATGAAACCCGTCGGGGGGTTGCCGTCGCGGAGACCAGAACATCTAGGAAAGTGGCACCACCCAAGGCAGGAGCTGCATTGAGCGGATGTCGCAAACCTATATATTCTGTGCTGGCAGACGGTGCAAACGGAGGCAGGGACTAAGAGTCTGTTTCCCTGACCTGCACGATTGCTGCCAGAAAAGAGGGGGGGAGAAGAAGACGGGGGCAGGGGCTGATGCTCAGCATTGCTACCAGCTCTACTACGAAGGTAGTAGTAATGAGTGGTATCAGCTGTTTGAGTTGTTGGCGCCGTGGGGCGCGAGCAGCAGCGGGTACTTGTTGTGGCTTGCTGAGCAGCGAAGCTGCTGGAAGGTAGTGGGGATACGCTTAGGCGTAGACTACGGGACAAAAGATTTATAAAAGTTACGTGGACGTCGGGTTTTGGGATCAAGCCCAGAACAACCTGTCCGATGCAACCATCCCTTGCACGAGACACACTGAACAGAGTATGACCGTCCTAAAAAGATTCTTTTCTGGCAAATGCAGCAAAACCATTTCTCCTGACCGGGGTCAGGAGACGGACCCGGATTGGGTTCGATACCTTCCCGGAGTAAGAGAATATGTAGCAGTCCTGCTGCAAGGAGCTGCTGGGAGGATGACAATTTGTGGGACGGACGAAACAAATTAAATGGGGTCACACTGAAATGACAGTCCTTGGTCGGGAAAAATCCCGAGTCGCTCCGGTACATAGAACCGACTGCCTTGGGAAGCGCCGTATCTAGGCATCATCCTAGACAGTAAGTTGTTGTGGAAGCTCAACGTGGGGAAGAGAGTAAAATGACTAGACGGCCAATGAGACTCAATGCATCGGGGCAGCTTGAGCGCAGACCATACGGTCATAGAGGTATAGCGTCATCAAATATTAGACATACAGACTACCTAGTTCGCTACGTGCGCTTCAATGGGTCTGTTAGAGCCACGATAGAGGTGGAAAGTTGGGGCAAGGGCACTGAAATGACAGACGAGGTGTACACATGAAATAAATAAATCCCACAAGCTGCCAGATTACTGTAGTGTTTTTCAGGCAGATGTAGTATCCATGAATAAAGCAGTAAATCCCCTAGAGAAAAATTAGCTTAAACTGCAGCCGCGTCAATTTTTACATTGACAACCAAGCAAGGCAATAATCTCTCAGGGCACAACATCCAAAAGTGTCTTAGAGTTTCATCTATGTCGGGTCCCTGGCCATACGTGAATATATGGAAATGGAAAAGCGGATGAGCTAGTTTTAGTTGCAAAGTGTCGAAGATCATGTGCATGTCTTAAAACCTTAGACTACAAGTTACTGTTATCATTGAAAAGACCGAACTGATTTTAAATTGTGCCTTTTCAGTGATAGCAGATGTTGTAGGAAACGATCGAGCACGTTTTATTTTTCGACAAAAATAGGTTTTGGGATTGGTCAAACTCGCGTCTGCTCTGTTAAAATCAATATAATATAAACTTAACATTATGTCATTCTTAGGGTCCACAAATAATTATTTCTCAAAACTTAATCCAGAAAAATAATACTACGTTCCGATCGTATATTTTTGGAGTCATGCAAAGCCTATTTCCAGGTCCATTTTGAAATAATTATGGGATCACTTCGTGACATTTTTACTATGTTTTCATTATTCCGGGACTATTTTGAGATCATTTCGGGATTATTTTGGGTTTTCTCGAGATTACTTTATCGAGACAATTTCAGGACTATGTAAGCGATTATTTTGGGACTTTTATGAAATCACTTAGCAGGGTTCAGTAAAATTAATTTATGAACACGTAAAGTTATCGGACTATTATTATTATCGGCATGTTATTGGTTTGTTATCGATGTGTTACAGGCTTATTATCGATAAGGTATTGGTGAATTATCGACATGCTATCAGTATGTTATCGAGAATTTATCAACAATATGACGATTTGTTATCGAAAAATATCGATTTATAGAAAGTTTATCGATTCAGTTTCGAAAAAATAGCCCTAACAAGGTGTAAAAAACACATTCTGAGATTGGGCGTTCTTCAATCAAATCGTTGTGTACAAAATCCACAATTAATCAAATGCTGAATGTAGCGAGAATACCGGGAGGCAAATCTTGTTCTTGATGAATTCTATGTAATCTCTATAATCGACAAAATGAAATAGGGGGTAATAGATCGAATGACGTAACCTGTGCATAGGTAAGTGATGTCGAAAACTTAATTTGTACACCACTGACATATACCAAAGTACTAAAATAATTGTATGCTTTGCAGTGTATCTATAAATAGCTATATTTATACCATATTTACTTTGTACACAACTATCACTAGATAAATAAATAATGCTGGAATGAGGATAGATTTCTTTACTTTGAATTAATTTCATTATATTCACAACAATTGAAAACATTGTTCAATATTAACGCATATGCCCAGCAAAAAATTGCATAACATAGCGTTTCGAAGAGAAAGTTTGTTTTAGAAGTTGTTTGATTTGTTTCATTGTTGTTAAAAAGCCAATTTAACTTCCTTAACCCTAACGCCATAGTCGTAACCATACCCATATCCATAACCATCTCCAATGTGATCGATTAATGGTGCCTTAACCTAAAAATCGTGAAAATTTCATAACAATTAAAAAAACGCAAAAAATTGCAAACATATTCCACAAAAAAAAAGTCTCCTAGTCATAACGTATCCAAAACAATGAATAAAATCTACAAAAAGTTATTAAATTCAACAACTCAAATATTTTTAGGTTATGGATATGGCGAGAAACCAAAAACCAATTGGTTGGCTGTGATATGGTTATGGCTTTAGCGTTATGGTATGCCACCATTAATCGATTACATTGATTTCCATAAGGTTGGTTCGATCATCTGTTTTATTATGGTTATGGATAAGTCACCATTAATTGGCCCTTAAAGCTATCAAAGTAAATATGCCTTCTGATAATCGTTTAGAGCCTTATATTAATTGTTATGCAGTCCTATATAGACCTATTCTAATAGAAAGGTCGTACCTTGAAGTTTTCGTTAAGGACCTATCTTACGACATTCTGTTAATGAGGCCGTATCTGAGCGAAGTCGTTAATAGAGTCGTATCTCAGTAGACCGAGTCTATCACTGCCTAGGCCTGATTTGAGACGCAGTTCTTCAATGATAAAAAGTAACTTTGTTAGTCTAAGGTTGTAAGACCTGCACATAATTTTAGACACTTTGCAGCCTCAAGATTGTTCCACGCCTTTCCTACTGTGCATCATGTGCAACTCTTTTCTTACCCAAATTCATTGGAACGTTTACACATTCGCTTTTTCATTTCCATCTATTCACATAATTGCTGTTTGGATGTCAATGCAAAAATTGACGCGGCGGCAGTTTAAGCTATTTTTCTCCAGTGTTTCTATAGTCACAGCTCTTTCTTCTGCCTGAAAAACGCTACAGTGATCTGCCAGCTTTTAGGATCTGTTTATTTCCGAAATAAGCCCTTGGCGAAAAAAAAATAAGTTATATACATACATATAAGGCTCAAATTTTTTGGTAGGTATATCTAACACTACTAACGATGTGCGTAAACAAACACCAAATAGCCACTAAAAGCTTATTTGTAAGTTTACTTTTTGCGAACCATCAGTGAATGTATGATGAATTTGCATATTTATTTATGCTTGTATATTTATCCGTCAGCCCTCCTTAAAATAACTGTATACCCGATGATTTGTTTTTATACCGTTAATGAAAATGAAATGGTATATTAGAATTGTCACGAATCTCAAAGTAGTAAGTCCTTAAAGGAGAGATATACCCACCAATAAGTATACTGAAATGATCAGGATGAAGAGCTGAGTTGATTTAGCCATGCCCGTCTGTCTGTCTGTTTGAACGCAAACCAGTTCCCTTTTATCCTGATAAAATTTGGTGAGCGGGTATACTTATGTGTCCGATTAGCCATTTGTCGGAACCGGCCGGATCGGACCACTATAGCCTATATCCCCCATACAACCGATTTACCAGAAAAAAAAAATTTTGTCATATCTTCCTCAATTTATCAGATTGAAGCTTCAAACTTTACCATATGCTTTCGTATATTGCACATATTGTCGTCTGAAAAAATGGATGACATCGGTCGTATATATAGCATATACCCCCCCAACCGATTGTTCAGATACGAAACTTTTCCTAATTTCTGCCCCATTTTAGCAGCTAGAAGTTTCAAATTTTGCCAAATGCTTACGTATGGCATTCATTGTTGGCTGAAAAAAATGTATAGATCGGTCGTATATATAGTTTATATCCCATACAACCGATTGTTCAGATACGAAACTTTTCCTAATTTCTGTCCCATTTTAACAGCTAGAAGAACCTTGAATTTTCACCAAATGCTTTCATATATAGCACATATTGTTGTCTGAAAAAATCGTAGAGATCGGTCGTATATGTAGCATATACCTTATATAAACCGTCATTTCTGTCATTTCTAAACGCCTAGAAGCTTCAAATTTAATCAAACACTTAAGTATACGTCATATATCGTTCAGATAAGTGATTCATGGTCAAAGCTATATCATGCGGGCCACAAGAAACGTGAAACTTTGTACCCTCACAAAAAGTACCGATATATTTTTTATTTATTGAAAATGTCGCTTAAGCCCCATCCTTACCTGTTTCTATTTAAAATTAGCAAATCAGCCCTTGCTTCCCTGCGATTTGGCCTAATATAAAAATAATTCCAGATAATCTAAGTCATTACATTATGTTTCCATCTGCCACATTCCTTCTTTGTAGTTTTACTCTTACCTTTACTTTCACTGTTCCTCTTTTTTTCTTCTTCCTCCTATTCCTTTCTTTAACCCTCTGCCCCTTTCTCATCCTTTCTCTTTCGGTCGATCCTTTAGTCTCTCTCCTCTTTTAACTTTTCTCTGCTTCCTTGCCTCTTTTCTTCTACTCCTTCCGTCCTCTTTATCTTTGTCTTGCTTTCAGTCTCTCCATCTCACGCTTTCCGACCTCTCTCATTCTCAATAACCTTTCTCTTCCCAGACTTCTTGAGCTCCGCCTTCCAATTCATTTTCGTTTTTCAGCCCACCCTTCCTCCGCCGCCAATCCCATGCATTTCCACGATCATTCTCCTCATTGTTACTTATTCTTGTAGCAATAACGAATTCAGATATCTCTTATTTTCAAGTTCCTCTTAAATTTGGGCGGAACGGAGTCGAAATGTTTCTCATTTAGGCCTAATTACCGATATATCTGGTTAAATGACTATACTTATACGAACAAAATATACTAGAGTAAGAATTTTTGATCAGATAACTTGATAACCAAGCTGACGTAAATACTGCAGTTGTTTCCAATTAAAATTTTTTTATTTTTTCTCCAACGGTTTGAGAATTTGTTTATGTGTTATTAAATGGTGTGACAATGCTAAATTTTCTCTCAAAGGTGTTAATTTGTTTCATAAAAAGTCAAGAGGCCATAAATATGAAATAAATAACACTACCGTTATTATATTGACATGATTCATCATGTAAACCCTTTCTATCAATGTTGAACAGCGAATCTGGTATCAATTGGGATCGTCCCGTATCCTACTACTCATTTTCCTGAACCGTTCCCTCACATTCTGTTGTTTGGCCAATGAACTACTTCGCACAGCTTGATCTTGACGGATTGACTTTGCACCTTCAGTATCGTTTTTACGGTTCACAACTGTAGTGGGCCCTGGCTTGAACCCACCCTTGCATTCTTTCTGGGAAATTCTTTAGTTCGTTTTAGTGCGTCCATTTGGGTTTGTCAATGCCAGTGTTTCTCTCGCAGGTATCTTTGATTTTGCTTTGTTTGGCTCATTCGTTTCAGCAACTTTTGCCCGTACTACTGCCTTTGATTTTGGTGGTCTTTGTCGAATCGCCTCCACCAGCACTCGCATACTGCTGAACCCGTTCTCAAAACTGTAGTTAAGTGGTACATCTTTGTTCTTATACTGCATAATCCTTTTCTGCATATCGATCCTGATGCCATAGTCAATCAAGAAGTCCACTCCCAATATGACTTCATCAACGATCTCCGCCAAAACGAATTTGTGTAGAACCGTGACCTTTCCAATTAAGACCTCACATACCCCTTCTCCTTGGACTTGGTTATACTCGCCAGTGACCGTGCGCAATCTTGCTCCAGGTAATGGCTTTACTCTCCTGTGAACCAAATCAGATCGGATTAAGGAATGATATGCGCCCGTATCTACAGTCAGTACACGCTCCTTGCCATCCACATTTCCTCTGACGGTAAGACTGCTCGATTTTCTTCCAATTTGCGATATAGATATCACAGCACATTCAATAGATGGAGCTAGCTCTCGATCTTTACATCTGACTCGCTCTTGCTCATCTCCTCCAGCTTTGTTCTTAAGACCACGCATGCTGTTGAAACTACTAGGATCAAGATCGCAATGACGTGCAATGTGACCTGGCTTCCCGCATTTGATAACTCCTTCACTCCGCTTTTGCGATCCTTTCAGTGCCTCCAATATTGTGTTCACCCAGTCTGGCCTTTCTACCTCCACACGGCGTGCTTTGAAAGCTGGCTTACACAGAAGCAAGGCTGTTTCCTGAGTCAGTGCATGTGATACCGTTTCAGCAAATGTTTGCTTTGGGTTCGCGTATGTGGCTCGCTTCGTTTCGACGTCCCGTATGCCATTTATAAAGCTCTGAATCTTTACCCTTCCAGTGTATTCCACGGGTGCGTCCGCATTTGCAAGATGAGCCAATCTTACAATGTCTGAAGCAAACTCCTGCAAAGTCTCGTTAGATTTTTGGTAGCGGTTTTGCAATTCTATTTGGTAGATTTGTTTCCTGTGTTCGCTTCCATAACGTCGCTCTACAGCAGCCATCAACGCTTCATAGTTATTCCGCTCTCCTCCGGGAATCGTCTGTAGGATTTCGGCTGCTGGCCCCTTCAATGCTACGAATAGAGCAGCAACCTTATATATTCGGCATTCCAGTTGTTCACTGCTGCGGTCTTCTCTAACTGTAGCTTAAAGACCTGGAAAGGAACAGACCCGTCAAAGGATTATGTTTTTACCTTTGGATTACTCGCTGAAAGTTATGGATCATTTAGCTGCACCTCCTTCACTTGTCCTTTTAAATCATCGACTTCTGCTTGAAATTGAGCGAGTTTTGCATCCTGCGCTTAGTTTTGATGATTGCTTTGCAGCTTTTTGCAGATTGATTTGCATCTAGCCTGTCATCAGCATGGCTTTAGAAAACTCCATAGCACCACCACCGCGCTGAATGCCATTAGCACCCAGACAAAATTGTGGTTTAAATCAGAAGCCCCACCATAGAACAGTACTCGTAGCGCTAGACCTATCAAAAGCGTTTGATACGGTCAACCATGGCACGTTACTGCAAGACTTGGAAGGGCCTACCCTTCCCCTTGTCTTAAAAGGTGGACCGCAAATTATCTGGGTGGTCGGCAGGCATCGGTGCAATTCAGAAACGAAATATCAAAGCCAAGAAGAATTAAACAAGGGGTGCCACAGGGTGGTGTCCTATCCCCACTTTTGTTTAATATTTACATATCAAAACTACCTTCTCCACCAGAAGGAGGTACTATCGTTTCTTACGCCAACGACTGCACAATAATGGCCACAGGCCCGGGCCCAAAGATGGATGAGCTTTGCAACAATATAAACGGCTACCTCCCTGATCTCTCCAGTTTTTTCGCTTCGCGAAACCTGGCGTTATCACCGACTAAATCATCCGCGACCTTATTTACAACTTGGACGTCCCAAATGTCGACCATTTTGAACATCCACGTCGATGGCACTACGCTACCGACTGTCCTACACCCCAAAATCTTGGGTGTGACGTTTGATCAGGATCTACATTTTGGTGAGCACGCAGCCGCAATTTTTCCGAAAATCCAGAGCCGTAATAAAATCCTCAAATCCCTTGCTGGCAGTACTTGGGGAAAAGACAACGAAACGCTCATTACCACATACAAAGCAATTGGCCAGCCGTTTGCGTGCTATGCGTCCCCTATATATTCGCCAAGCCCAAAAACTACCCACTGCCTGCCAAAATACTGCGCTCAGAACCGCCACGGGCTGTCTTCTTATGTCCCCAGAACACCATCTACATAATGAGGCGAGAATACTCCACATCAGGGAGAGAAATGAGATGCTAACCAAACAGTTCCTGTTGAATACCCAGAAACCTGGGCATCCCAACAGACATCTGATTGATGAGCCGGCACCGCCTAGGGACTTAAGGAGTCATCTCCTTAAGCATTTTGAGGAAATACGGCACCTGAGAACTCAGCCGTGTGAAGCAAAAAAACACAAGCAGGTAGTTGGTGAACTCCACAAACAGGCTTCGGCCCTTTATGCCGGGAATTGCCCGGTGAATCCAGTACTCGGGGAACAGTACCCAAAACTTGCGGAAGAGGAACGCATACTCCCCAGGGAAACGCTAGTCACTCTGGCTCAACTTCGTTCTGGATACTGTAACAGGTTAAACTCTTACATATCCAAAATCAACCCCGACATACAAAATGTATGCCCCACTTGCAATGTGTCCCCACATGACACCAACCATCTCTTTAATTGTAATGTGGAACCAACGCCTCTAACACCCCTTTCATTATGGTCCACCCCTGTCGAAACAGCAAGTTTCCTTGGACTTCCGTTAGAGGATATTGATGACAATTTGTGATCGGTCGCAGCTATTAGGTGGGGCGAAACATTGCTACAACAACAACATGATACCCTTGCTTCCTGTTCTGACAGCTGCGAGGATATGGTTGTTATACGAGTCTCCTGCGATTCCAGTTGAGATGCCATATATGTCTTGTTCTTCCAGTTGAGATGTTATGCGTGTCTTCTGCGACTCCAGATGAGATACCATTATTGTCTTCTGTTCTTCGAGTTGAGATGACATTTGCGACGACATTAATGAAATGCGTGCCTCCTCTGCTTCCAACATTGGTGTTACTGTCGATGTTTGTGCAGATATTGCCGCCAATAGCATGTTCAAGTCTGTGCTCGTAACTGTCTGGGATGTTTCCTTTTTCTCTTTCATTTTTGTTATTGTCTCGCCCCCACCAAGATGAAAGGCATACTCGCCCACATTAATTCCTTCCAACTCAATAATCTTTCGTAGCCGTGCTTGAAGTTCGATCTTATTGCCGGTTGTATTCAATCCCCGGTTCTCCAACTCCTTTTTCAGTTGCTGGATCCTTATTTTACTTAACTTTGCCATGTTTTTTTTTTTATTTATTTATTTGCCATGTCCAAGTCGTATTCGAAATCTTCGGAATTTATTCACCAATTTATTTTCTGACACCAATTGTAACGAATTTAGGGAAATTCCGCTTTTTTCACCTTCTGCTAATATTCGAATCGCTAAACTGTTGAATAAATAACTCCAATATTCAATAATGCAAAATGGTCTTTATTAGACTACTTTGAGAGGACTTCAGAATAACACTTATACTTCACAACCAATAGCGTGCTTAAATCAAAACTGATAGTAATTCCTCAGCTTGCGCTGCTTTTATACTCTCTGTTGCCTTGTCCGTATACTTCTCCTAAGGTGTAGTTGTTTCGAGAACAGTTAGTGTCATGCTTGGTTAGTAACCGGCTATAAACATGTATATCTGTAGTCCACGTCTTCCCATAGCCATATGCGTGTATACCTATGTGTGAGTAACTACTTCAGCTGATCATTACATGTGTTTGCGAGTATCTCTTCGTTGCCTTGCATGTACATATGTGTGTAAATGATGATTGATTTGTTTACGTACATACGAGTGTCTGCTTAGTATCAGGTTAGTTACGCTAGTATCACTTAGTGATGCTAATATTCGTCACAATATGAAGTGTCAGTTTATCAAACATTAATATTCAATGCCAATGCAAGAAAGGGGATACTGCAAACTGCACCAACTTTCGCGGAATCAGCCTTCTTAATATCGCATATAAGGTCCTGTCAAGTCTATTGTGCGAAAGATTGAAGCCCACCGTGAATCGGCTGATTGGACCTTATCAGTGCGGCTTCAGACCTAGTAAATCTACCATCGACTAGATTTTCACAATGCGCCAAATCTTGGAAAAACCCGCGAAAAAAGAATCGACACACATCAACTCTTCGTCGATTTTAAAGCCGCCTTCGACAGCACGAAAAGGCGCTGCCTATATGCTGCTATGTTTGAATTTGGTTTCCCCGCAAAGCTTATACGGCTGTGCAAAATGACGTTGAGCAACACCATCAGCTCAGTAAGAATTGGGAAGGACCTCTACGAGCCGTTCGAAACTAAACGAGGTTTAGGACAGGGTGACCTCCTATCGTGCGATTTTTTTAATTTGATGCTGGAGAAAATTATACTAGCTGCAGAACTTAACCGCTCTGGAACAATATTCTATAAAAGCGTGCAATTACTGGCATATGCTGATGACATTGATATCATCGGCCTAAACACCCGCGCCATTAGTTCTGCTTACCCCAAACTGGAAAAAGAAGCGGTAAAGATGGGTTTGATGGTGAATGAGGACAAACGAAGTACCTGCTGTCATCGAGCAGTCAGCGCATATGCGCCTTGGCAACCACTACTGTTGGCAGCTATAATTTCGAAATAGTAAAAGACTTCGCTTATTTGAGAACCAGCATCAACACTATCAACAACATCAGCTCTGAAATCCAGCGAAGAATCACTCTTGCCAATAAATGCTACTTTGGACTAGGTAGGCAATTGAAAAGTAAACTCCTCTCTCGGCAAACGAAAATCATACTCTACAAGTCACTTATCGTACCCGTCCTGCTATATGGTGCAGAAGCATGGCCCATGACAACATCAGATGAAGCGGCTCTGGGAGTGTTCGAGAGAAAAGTATCCAAGTAAAACGCAGCGGCTGCGCTGGCTAGGGCATATTATGCGAATGAAAGATGACGCTCCGGCCAAGAAAGTGTTTCTATCGGAACCTGCCTATGGAAGCAGAGGTAAAGGGTGGCCCCCACTCCGCTTGAAGGACCAGGTGGAAAACGATTTAAACTCTCTTGGTGGGACCAACTGGCGCCGGTTAGCAGAGAGAAGCGACTGGCGCGCCTTGTTGGACGGCCATAACCGTTTAAACGGTTAAGCGCCAATTAAGTAAGTAATATTCAATGCCACTCAATTTCTCCAATATTAAGTATTGCTGCAGATAATGTGTCTATAGAGCAAACAGGATCGTAAGGAAATTTCCTCATCGCTTTCTTGCATTAGAATGGTACAATATCGGACAATTCACGATTTGACTACTCATTGTAATTTTTTCAAGAACCGGCGCGTTTAGCATATTATCAAGAGTTTTATATTTCAAATATGGGAATAAAAGTAAATTTTGTATGTATGCTTGTTCGTAACTCTCTAGGCTAGGCGCGCAAAGGAGACCCATCTAGAGGCAATTATTGAAGACTCGCGGCAGTGGTTAAATAACTCGCTACAAAACAAGTGCTAAATACCGGAGACACGGACCTCTGTGCTACGGCGTGTTTTTTAGTTTTTTTTAACTTATTAATGAGCAACTTTGTTAGTCGGGGTTGTAAGACCTACACATGATCTTCGACACTACATCCCCGCGCTTGATCACTCTAAGAGTTAAACGAAAAACTATTTTAGATCAGAGCTTTTCATCAGCATCAGAGGTTACGATTCGAAAACAGTTTAAACCTTAGTAAAAAATGTCGAAACCGGTATACAGTATATTACTGAAATTTGTTACGCGATAACTCTGTAACTACTTAGAGCGAATAAAACTTCTAGATAAGTATTTCTCTCGCTTATTGCTAAGATATCATTTCTGCCAAATATCATATTTTCTACTATATATTATAAGTTGTGATGTGCAAAAAGTTATGTTTTTCGCTATTATCCCACATTTATGTGGCCTACAGTTATTTTGGTTAGCACCCTTTGTATGATATGAAGATTTTTTCTACTTTTAGACATTTTTTTTTACATGTGCCCACAGCGCAATATATTGAGATTGTCAAACATTTAAAGATCGCAGATTCGGTTCTTGGTAAGCCCAACATAAAAAACTTTTTTTTAAAATAACGTTTTAGGGAAATTTAGGCATGATGTAATAGCTGCCAGTTCGGGCTTGAAGGATACGTGGTCGGGAAATGTGAAGGAGGAGGTAAGACCTGAGTGTTTTGCTTAATTGTGCTTTTTGATGTGTAAAAATCTTTGCTCGCTGTATGGGGGAATCCTGAACGTGTAGCATTACCAAATGCACCTCTCTGCCAATGCATTTTTTATGCGTATATAAATATCGACCGCATATAAGTTGTGTTGAACCAGTGGGATTCCAACATCATATACAAATGCCGACAGCAAGACCCATATCTGTTTACATTCGTCAACTCTGTTTGACTGTCACATTGACCAACCTGCTAATCAGCATGACTGAACGTCATTAACAGTTTGTCAATGTGCATTCCAAAATATTTATATGGACATAATAACAAATATCTATAAGTAGGTCAAAGTAATATGCTGACTCAGAATGCATGTATTAGGAATGTAGATACTTTTTTGTTTGTAAGTATTAGTGTAACTACGTATATGTAAAATAAGAAATTTTGTATAAAAGCAAATGCATTTCTTCAATAAAATCAATTCTGTTCAAACGCTAAACATCGGCGTTTTATTCCTCAATAGTTTTACATCTTTCAAATGTAAGTCTATGATGTACATATATATAAGCGTATGGGTAAGAGTAGTATTTGTAAGGGGCATGCTATTTGGGGAATGTATGTGACCCCTTATGACTCAAAAAAAATAATGCAAAAGAAAAACTACTAAGAAACTGAAGAATCGCATTGTTTATCTTTAACAGCTGTTTGTTTTTTGAGTCATAAGCCACCTTTTCATAGGCCGGGTCGCATATTTAGAATGTAAATGCATGTATAGTGTATTATATTGGTATATGCACTGTATAGAGTACTAGAGAATGGATAAGCATATGCGTAGTATGTGGTATTGGTATGAGAGAGTGTAATTGTAGTCACTACACTGTAACGTAATGTAGGAGCAAAGTACGTGGTAAAGTTTATATGAGCGAAATCAAGGCAAACAAGTCACCTATGTATGTACATATAAATTAAAGTCTCTGAGCACATGCACAATTTTTATGCACTCAAGTGCACGAACATAAAGAAATAAAGAAAAAACTTGTGATTTTTATTACGGACACACAATATGTTTACAAAAAACGAAGCACATGGTTGGGTATTCAGGTTGAAGTAAAAATTTGTTCTTTTCAGGGTTTTATTGTTTGTAACGTGTTTGTACATTATTTCGTTAGATTACGAAATAATAAATTGCAAACAATGGAAAAGTGAATAAAATACAATAATATAAAGAAAATAAAATACAAACGAAATGAAATAAAAGATAAAAAAAGTTAAATAAAATAGAACAGAATAAAATATAGTTTAAAAACTAAACAACACGCCGTAGCACAGAGGTTCGTGTCTCCGCTATTAAGCACAACTCGTTTTGCCTTCTTCAATAATTGCCGCTGGATGGGTATCTTTGCGCGAGCTAATATAAGCCTGTTAATAAAATAAAATAAAACATTATAAATTTAAATTAGATAAAATCGATTTTTAATCGACGAGTTATCCGTTTGTTATCAAAAAGTTTTGAATTTATCATCAAAAAATTATCGATGTGTTATCGGATTGTTACTAATTTCTTATCGTAGTATTAACAATTTATTATCAAAGAGTTATCAATTACTTTCCCAAAAGTTATCGATATGTTAGTTAAGATATCAATTTGTTTTCGAAGTGTAACAAATTGCTATCGGCGTGTTATAGAAAAATTATCGATTTCGTTATTGAAAATCTAACAATAGGTTTTCATTTTCTTATCGTAGTCTTACCAATTTGTTTTTGGCGTGTTAACCATTTGTTAATGACCACTCATTGGTTTGTTCAACATAAAATAGACGACACATATGTAACCTTTCGATAACAAGCCGATAAGAAACCAATAAGACGTTGACGAGGTGATAACAAATAGCAACCTCGGACGATAATTTTTCCTTATCAATAATATTGTAACGAATTTACTGAAATTCCTCTTATTTGCAACCTTCTACTAACGTTCGTATCACCAAACTGTTGAATAAATAATTCCAATATTCAATAATGCAAAATGGCATTTATTAGAGTACTTCACAATAACACTTATACGTCGCAGCCAATAGCGTGCTTAAATCAAACTGATTGCCCATGCCTCAGCTGGTGCTACTTTTCGTCGGCATACTTCTAGGCGTTTCTAGAATTTACTACTTGTTTACCAGCTATAAACTCACCAGCTATAAACTACAGATGCACGTTTATAGCTTCTCATATGCGCGTGTATATGTGAGTGATACTTTAACCGATGATTGCATACTTTCGTGAGCATCTCACATATATGCATGTGTTTGTGCATATCTCTCCGCTTCTTGTATGTACATATGTGTAGACATAATGATTGATTTGTTTATGTAGATACAAGTGACTGCTTAGTATCGGCTTGATAGTAGTATCGGAGATGATAGTATGCCTTAGTGTTGCTTAATATTCGTCACAATATAATAAAACAATAACTTGTTCGTATCGGTTGTTACCGATAATAATACGGCGAGCCCCAGTAAACTTAAAAACATGAATAGCGTTTTCTTTTCTGAAATAAATTGTTGCCTAAGTAAATGGTAAAGCCTTAATAGAGTTACTTCTACCCCAGAAAATGTTCAACATTTATAGTGGATGCAAAGAACATAAATGGCTCCAGCTAATTTGGTATCAGCTGATTTTCATAAACGCGCTGTCAATGATAATAAAAATTCATTAGCAATTATTGTCTCTATTTCAATTTTCTTCGCAAAAATTTTGTGAAGTAACGGAAATAAATTGTCACGAGTTGCACTGCCACATCGTCTTTTTATGCAGGGTAGAGAAGTGTAACGCTTTGGCGTTGCGAGCAGGCCAATTCTCACAAAAGAACGAAGTACCCCGTAAAGGTGTTACCTGCTTTTTAGAATAGAACATAATATATTTACAACTCTTGCGCGGCGTACAAAAGCGTAACACTCTTTCCAGAAAAGAAAACGCTATAGGTTACCTAAACGCACGCCTGTATATTTACACATCGAAGTTCTCGAGTTCTTGGTACTCACGTTCTTTTTCATATATGGTGCGAAGTCTTTAACAAATATTAGTACTTTCTCTAATATCAATAACAAAAAACCATTGTATAAAGTAATATGAGCAAGTCTCGCTAACTAAATACATTCTTATTTTGCCATAGAATTATTAAGGCATCATCAAAGAGTTTATCAATTTCCGAAGTGTGATAAGTCACTCCATAGAACATGTTCAAACAAAAGAAACAATTCAACCCAGATAAGATCAAAACTGTACGCTTTGCGACGCATACCGGATTCATCCTAGATTAGCTACACAGTTTAACATAAAAACAAGTAAGGAAGGCTAAGTTCGGGTGTAACCGAACATTACATACTCAGCTGAAAAAAATAAGGGAAAATCAACATGTAGGAAAATGAACCTAGGGTAACCCTGGAATGTGTTTGTATGACATGGTTATCAAATGAAAGGTATTAAAGAGCATTTTAAAAGGGTGTGGGCCATAGTTCTATAGCTGGACGCCATTTCGAGATATCGCCATAAAGGTGGACCAGGGGTGACTCTAGAATTTGTTTGTACGATATGGGTATCAAATGAAAGGTGTTAATGAGTATTTTAAAAGGGAGTGGGCCATAGTTCTATAGCTGGACGCCATTTCGGGATATCGCCACAAAGGTGGACCAGGGGTGTCTCTAGAATGAGTTTGTACGATATGGGTATCAAATTAAAGGTATTAACGAGGGTTTTAAAAGGGAGTGGCCCTTATTTTTATATGTGAAGGCGTTTTCGAGATATCGACCAAAATGTGGATCAGGGTGACACAGAACATCATCTGTCGGGTACCGCTAATTTATTTATATAGTATATATTACCACGAACAGTATTCCTGCCATGATTCCAAGGGGTTTTTATTTCGCCCTGCAGAACTTTTTCATTTTCTTCTACTTAATATGGTAGGTGTCACACCTATTTTACAAAGGTTTTTCCAAAGTTATATTTTGCGTCAAAAAACCAATCCAATCACCATGTTTCATCCCTTTTTTCGTATTTGGCATTTTTTTTTTTCATTTTTTGAAATTTTCGATATCGAAAAAGTGGGCGTGGTCATAGTCGGATTTCGCCCATATTAAATACCAAGATAAAGTGAGCTCAGATAAGTACGTGAACTGAGTTTAGTAAAGATATATCGATTTTTGCTCCAATTATCGTGTTAACGGCCAAGAGGAAGGACAGACGGTCGACTGTGTATAAAAACTGGGCGTGGCTTGAACCGATTTTGCCAATTTTCACAGAAAACAGTTAACGGGATAGAAGCTATGCCCTTACCAAATTTCACAAGGATTGGTAAATTTTTGTTCGACTTATGGCATTAAAAGTTTTCTAGACAAATTAAGTGATAAAGGGCGGAGCCACGCCCATTTCGAAATTTTCTTTTATTTTTGTATTTTGTTGCACCATATCATTACTGGAGTTGAATGTTGACATAATTTACTTATATACTGTAAAGATATTCAGTTTTTTGTTAAAATTTGACTTTTAAATTTTTTTTAAAGTGGGTGTGTTCGTTATCCGATTTTGTAAATTTTTATTTAGCACACATATAGGAATACGAGTAACGTTCCTGCCAAATTTCATCATGATGATGATGAAAGTGGGCTGTGCCACGCTCATTGTCCAAAATTTTACAAATTTTCTATTCTGCGTCATAAGGTCAACCCACCTACAAAGTTTCACCGCCTTATCCGTCTTTGGTAATGAATTATCGCACTTTTTCGGTTTTTTGAAATTTTTGATATCAAAAAAATGGGCGTGGTTATAGTCCGATTTCGTTCATTTTCAATAGCGATCTGAGATAAATGCCCAGGAACTTACATACAAAATTTCATTAAGATACCTGATATAAAGAAGTCTATATCTATCTCGATTAATTTATGCCGTTACGGATTACCGTTATGCGAACAAAATTAATATACTCTGTGAGCTCTGCTCAGCTGAGTATAAAAATAAAGCACGACCTACACAATATAAATCCATATGTATTATTTTAAAAATAGTAAACAAACTTTATTTGTTTTCTTTAGTTTTACTTTGTTTTTGTATGTATTATAATTTTTTTTTTTTAATTCGCACTCAAATTTTTATGAATTTTAATTTCTCCACATTTTTCTATCACTAGGTAGGTATGTATGTATGTATGTATTTATGTACAAATTAAAATAGTGAATGCATTTCATTAAAGATCTTAAATAATTTCAACATTGTTCCTTACTTTCTCAATATTTTTTAGAAGATTGCCGAAAAAGAAATTCTGCAATAGCCACAATGCAATGTGCTTAATTGAATTTATATGCATGCTTTGTTTTAGTTAATATTTAAACTCTTTTTAGTGCCTGCTAGGGGTTCAAAAATTATTTGCTGCAATCACTACACCTCTTGTGTACGTAGCATGAAATGGTATATGGAATTATTTTTATGATAACCCTTTTTGTCTACTTCATTCAATACCCATGGTTAAAATATCCCTGCCAAATTGCTGTTTATTTCCAACAGCGAATATACATACCTACATTTATAAGAGATTTCCTATATACTTATCCTTGATAAGTAATTTAAAGGAGCAATATCAAATTTTCATTCCATTGGCAAAGATAGGGGCGTACATAGTTGCAATATATACGAGAACAAAATAGGCAAGTATATATTACATATATCCTTACAGGAGGTGTAAAAATGATATAATACATACATATGCATTTATGTATGAAGTAGGAAATTTTCGAGGTAACTTTTGTCAGTGAATAATAAAAAGCAAATTCTTAAACAAAAAACTCGTTATCGGGGGAACTGAAATAGTTACTTCATTTTAACCGATATTGGATTCATCGTCTTTGTTTTAGCTTAAATTGAAATATAATAAATTTGAAGAATGTATAGGGGTATATGTTTTTTGTTAGCTAAAAACTTGTTTATTTCTTCTTATTTTTAGCATTTTTGCCATCTGAATTATTTTCCACTTTTTGTTTCTTTTTCTGTGGCTGTGCCTCCTCCTCATCTTCCTCGCCAGTCTCCTCGTCGGTCTCTTCATCCTCAATATCGACAACGTCGTCCTTAATATTCTGGCCCATTATATAAACAGGTCCGTTACCTTTGATCAGCTTAAATGTGACAGATGTTTCAAAGAATTCCACATCGGGATTTACGGCCCTTGTTTCACCTGCCTTTAATACGGCAATCGGAATTTTAAGTGAGTCCTTAACTGTGTATACCTAAAATTAGAAGCGGAAAAAGCATAAAATTAATATATAGAATGGAGGGAATTGTAAAAAAATGTCGGACTTTTTTTATCAATTGTAGTGTTATAATACGATGAAACCACTTTTTTGGGCATCGGACCCCACCATTTTTCTAAAGAAATTTCAAAATCAATTTCCTCGTCAGGAGAATCCAAGGATTTTGGATCAGCACATTAGGGAGGGCAACCTAAACAAACTTCCTCTGTGTAGAACTAAATTTGCCTTTCACCCAGGAAAATTCACGGAAACGGCTATTCATAGCCTAACGGAAAAAATTATAAAGTTTTTGGATTCTAAAGATATACTCCATATGCGCTGATTGACATCTTAAGGGCTTTCAATAACACGATAGCCTGATGTTTCGAACAAGCTATGATTGGCAAGGATATAAGCCCAATGATTATTCGTTGGGTGCTATTTATGATGAAGAGAAGAAAAATCAGTCCTCAAGGCAGTGTACTCATTCCTATCTTGTAGACCCTAGTCATAGATGACCTACTTCAGTTACTGAAATCCAATTGGGTATGCTGATGACTTAGTAATGTGCATCACATGAATGTACGAGGATACAATATCCAATCACATGCAACAAGCCCTACGCATTAATCCTAATAAAACCAGGCATGCTTAACCAACGAACCGATATCATTTCGTTACGATAATTAACGTTAATAAACGAAACAAAGTCATTTCGTTTCGTTTATTAACGTTAAGAACGTGAAATTAACGAAATGATTTCGTTTCGTTTTCTGCCGTATCAAAACGGAATCAAATCGTTTATGTTGATTATTAATTTCAAACTATGCTGGCAAAGCTGATTGATGGCGGAGTCATTAAAGGTGAAAGCATTAGCCAAGCTGATTGCAACTTTTCTCATGAATTTTGACAGTACGAACATTTCTCAGAGTGTTTTTGACATTACCACCAACGAATTACACAAACAAATTATATGGAATTTGTGTGTGTATGTGCGCTCGCTGTTACCACCTTACGGCTTCACCATGGCTATAGCATTGCCAGCACAATTCAAACATAAAGTATCACGTTTTTGTTAACGTTTTTAACGTTAACGAAAGCTTTTCGTTTCGGCTAAAAACGAGATACAATTTATCTTGATAATTTCTTTATCGATAATATTTCGAAGTGTTTCAACGGAAACGGTGGAAATTTTTTGATAAACGATTAGCTTAACGTTAAGGTGCATCCCTGAATAAAACTGTACCAGTGCCTTTAACCCGAAGGAAACTATCCACGCCATAACTATCCCTGTATGACACGAAAATCCTATTTTAAATATAAGCAAAATATCTAGGGGTTATGTTGGACAGAGCCATCACGTGGAATACTCGTTTAGATGGCATCTTAAACAAAGCAACAAGAGCGTTCTTCGCCTGCACTTGACTCTAAGGCAAAACATGCGGACTATCTCTAAAATTGGTAGCCTGGACATTTAGTCAATAGTCACCTATGGGCCCAAAGTTTCTTGGCCGAAGCCATCGCAAAGAACACCAATAACCAAATAAAGCCAACGTCATCGACTACTTTGAATTGGCATAATGGATGCGATGGGACAGCTAATATAGGAGAGTCATATCGCCTGATATCTCTCCTATCGCCAGTAGCCAAGACGCTTGAAGCCATTTTGCTCCCCTACTTTAAAGCAAATTTGTAGCTAGCCTGCCATCAGCATGGCTTCAGAAAACTCCATAGCACCACCACCGCGCTAAATGCCATCAGCACCCAGATAAATTGCGGTTTAAATCAAAACCCCCACCATAGAACAGTACTCGTAGCGCTAGACATATCAAAAGCTTTTGATAAGGTCAACCATGGCACGTTATTGCAAGACCTGGAATGGTCTACCCTTCCCCCATGTCTTAAAAGGTGGACCGCAAATTATCTGGGTGGTCGGCAGGCATCGGTGCAATTTAGAAATGAATCATCAAAACCAAGAAGAATTAAACAGGGAGTGCCACAGGGTGGTGTCCTATCCCCACTTTTGTTTAATTTCTACATATCTAAGCTACCTTCGCCACCAGAAGGAGTTACTATCTCCTACGACGATGACTGCACAATAATGGCCACAGGCCCAGGCCCAAAGATCGATGAGCTTTGCAACAGAATAAACGGCTACCTCCCTGATCTCTCCAGTTTTTTCGCCTCGCGAAACTTGGCATTATCACCGACTAAATCCTCCGCGACCTTATTTACAACATGGGCGTCCCAAATGTCGACCATTTTGAACATCCGCGTCGATGGCACTACGCTACCGACTGTCCTACACCCCAAAATCTTGGGTGTGACGTTTGATCAGGATCTACATTTTGGTGAGCACGCAGCCGGAATTGTACCGAAAATCCAGAGCCGTAATAAAATCCTCAAATCCCTTGCTGGCAGCACTTGGGGAAAAGACAAAGAAACGCTCATTACCACTTACAAAGCACTTGGCCAGCCGATTGCTTGCTACGCGTCCCCTATATGGTCGCCAAGCCTAAAAATAACCCACTGGAATAAGCTACAGGCCTGCCAAAACACTGCGCTCAGAACAGCCACGGGCTGTCTTCTTATGTCCCCAGAACACCATCTATATAATGAGGCGAAAATACCCCCATAAGGGAGAGAAATGAGATGCTAACCAAACAGTTCCTGTTGAATACCCAGAAACCTGGGCATTCCAACAGACATCTCATTGATGAGCCAACACCGCCTAGGGACTTAAGGAGTGATCTTCGTAAGCATTTTGAGGAAATAAGGCACCTGAAAACTCAGCCGTATGAAGCAAAAAAACACAAGCAGGTCCTTGGTGAACTCCACAAACAGGCGTCGGACCTTTATGCCAGGAATTGCCCGGTGAATCCAGTACTCAAAACACAGTACCCAAAACTTGCGGAAGAGGAACGCATACTCCCCAGGGAAACGCGAGTCACTCTGGCTCAACTTCGTTCTAGATACTGTAACAGGTTAAACTCTTACATATCCAGAATCAACCCCGACATACAAAATGTATGCCCCGCTTGCAATGTGTCCCCACATGACACCAACCATCTCTTTAACTGTAATGTGGAACCAACGCCTCTAAGACCCCTTTCATTATGGTCCACCCCTGTTGAAACAGCAAGTTTCCTTGGACTCCCGTTAGAGTATATTGATGACAATTTGTGATCGGTCGCAGCTGTTAGGGGGGGCGAAGCATTGCTACAACAACAACAACATGCGATGAGAACGTCCCCTACTGATGAACTTAGTTATTTAGTGGGAGTACCTCCAATTTCCTATTTTAATAAAGAAAGAGGCAACACTCGCTTGCACTAAGACTTTAAAATATATCTGAGCTAAAGAGCGGAAACATGATAGGGCATATGAAATTATGAAAGTATTAAAAAATACATAAGAATCCGGGTATTGCAACTAATGGTGTTTTCTTTTCTACACGAAAATGTCGCCTTCACGCCAACCCTTCAAAAAGTTGCGTTCTGTTGTAAAATCAGCTTAGCCTCAATAGAGGGCATCATTATCTTTTCTCAACAACCTACCCCTAAAAATGGCCAAAAATGCAACATTACTTGCCCTCGCTGCCATTGACGGTGCAGAAAACAGCCCTGTCAATTAGCTGATGAATCACACGAAGCTGAAGCGAATGCTATATATGTACGTATGTGTCGCATCATGCCCCACTCAAAAGCAATTTGCGATCACAGTTGACAGCGAACAACCACACGAACTGCATTTTTTTGTAAAAATGGTTACAATTTTTGTTCTTTTCAAGTCATGCAGGGTGGCACTGAACATTTTAAGTGGCTATAATTTCACAGGGCGAAGTGAGAATCTTAAAAATGTTTGCCGCTGAAAGTGGCGACATTTTCGTGTAGAAAAGAAATCACCATAAGTAATGCAGTCTCGAGGAATTTCGAGGTGTCCACTGTGGACAGTACTCTTTGGGAAAGGGAATCCATATACTGACTCTCGACTCAGGAATCTGGTTCACGGATGGATCAAAATTTGGTGACGGAAAAACGGGAGCTGGCATCTATGGGCCCAAACTTCAAGAATTCGTTGCCAATGGAATATTACACCACTATTTTTCAGGCAGAAATCCATGCAATAGAAGTTTGCGATAAAGAATGTCTACAAAGGGGCTGGTGGAGTATCCTCATTATGTCAGACAGCCAGGCAGCAGTCTTAAACAATTACTTCTGAGCTAGTGAACGAATGTATTATGTGACGAATATTAGTGACACTAAGTGATACTCACATCACTAATCTGAAACTAAGTAAATAAAGCCATACCACAATAAAGCAAGCTGCCACACTTGTATGTACGTAAAAAAATTACTCATTATGTCTACACATAAGTATGTCCATACAAGCAGCGGAGAGAAACGCACAACTTATTTACTTAATTGGCGCTTAACCGTCTAAACGGTTATCGCCGTCCAACAAGGCGAGCCAGTCGCTCCTTCGCTCCGCCAACCAGCGCCAATTGGTCACACCAAGGGAGTTTAAATCGTTTTCCACCTGGTCCTTCCAACGGAGTGGGGGCCGCCCTCTACCTCTGCTTCCATAGGCGGGTTCCGATAGAAACACTTTCCTGGCCGGAACATCAACTTTCATTCGCATAACATGGCCTAGCCAGCGCAGCCGCTGCGTTTTAATTCGCTGGACTATGTTGATGTCTGCGTATAGCTCGTACAGCTCATAATTAAATCTTCTTTGGTACTCGCCATCGCCAACGCGTAGAGGTCCATAAATCATCTGCTGTTGTCATGGTCCATGCTTCTGCCCCATATAGCAGGACGGGTACGATAAGTGACTTGTAGAGTATGATTTTCGTTCGCCGGGAGAGGACTTTACTTTTCAATTGCCTACCTAGTCCAAAGTAGCATTTATTGGCAAGATTGATTCTTCGCTGGATTTCAGTGCTGATGTTGTTGCTAGTGTTGATGCTTGTTCCCAAATAAACGAAGTGCGAAGAAACGCACAAACACATGCATATATCTGAGATACTCCCAAAAGTAGGCAATTATCGGTGGAAGTTTCACTTACATATACACGCGCATATGGCTATGCGAGAAGCTATAATTGTGCGTCTGTAGTTATAGCTGATGAGTTTATAGCTGGTAAACAAATAGTAAATTCTAGAATATAGAAACGCCTAGAAGTATGCGAACGAGACATCATAGAGTATAAAAGGAGTTAAAGCTGAGTAATCAGTAATCAGATTGATTTAAGCACGCTATCTGTTGAGAAGTAGAAGTGTTATTGTGAAAGTAGTTTAATAAAGACCATTTTTGCATTATTGAATATTGGAATTATTTATTCAACAGTTTAGTGATTCGAACGTTAGCAGAAGGTTGCAAATAAGCGGAATTTCCATAAATTCGTTACAATTATAATCCTAAATGATCTGGGAGCCAAACACCAGGTTTTGTTAGGATGGGTTCCTATACATCAGAGACATGAATGTAATGAATAGCTAAGCAGGTTGCTATAGCAGTATTCTATGGTTCAGAGCCGTTATGTGGGCACACCAGCCTGGCCATTTTTGTAAAGTCACTTGATATCAATGAGTGCCGGGTTGAAAAAGTTTCTATTTAACATTAAAAATACCCCTGGAAAATTTTACGCCCATCTGGCAGTATTTAATGGACCCAAATGTTGATTAAAGTTGAAATTAGACATTTCTATGAATATTTAAAACTCTTTACTTATTTTTTTTAAGAAAGTGCACAACATACATTGTACGTACTTAGATATTATTGTCTGTATATGATATTTTAATTCAATTGAAGAAAACTTTACAACGCCTGAGGTTGATGAATCAATGCAGATTTTGCATGGGATGGAAACTTTTTTCGATATGAGTCAACAACTTTCAATATAAACTGAGCTTCTTCTTCGTGTTAAAATACGATTATAATCCTTCATAAACTTGGCGCCACGCTCTGCAGTGCCATTTACGACGAATACATTTCCAAAGAATTCCAAAGTTGTCTGATATTCCTCATTGTCTTTCCATACGGCGGGACCCAGCTCAAGAAAATCACAATGAAGCTCGAAATTGGAAAACAAAAATTTTGTCTTATAAGATACAAAATCAAAATGTTGAATAAATAAATTCATATTCCAACAAATGTGCATTTGGAAACGTGCAATATTTAACCAAAGCTACAACAGGATCCTTTTTTTTTAAACGATTCGACGACGTTAGGATCAGAAAAAGACAGCCCCACCGTTTCTGGAGTTAGATACCACAAATGATTCTTCATCTTATCAATTACCGCTTCAGATACAGTCTTATCGATTTCTGAATACTTGAAAGCATCGCGCAAAAAGTTCAAACCTTGATTGGGGCATTCAATAGAATTAGTGCACCTATACCATACTTTGATGTAAAGTTTAGAATAAATACTGACATATCTCGAATACAATTAAGTTCTCTTGAAGTCATATTAAACTGATCGCGAAACAGAAAAATTTTTAGACAATATATTGCTTTCGACATAAATCTTGCATAAGATGTCGCGCCACATGTACGAAAGACATCGCCGTTGTCACCAAGGAACGTCATAGAGAGCTCTGAAAGTTCCTTATAATCACAGCGTATTTGAGTATGTTTGAGCTGATTTCGACAAAACTGTTTTATTTGCTCTACTCGTGGGTAATTTTGGAACTAACAATCTGGTAATTTATACCGAACCTGTATTGGTCGCGTTTTATATTCTGCCATTTTTCAGCGAATCTATTAAAAATTAAAGTTTCCGGCGCACTACTGTTACCGCACTTCTTTTCAAAAACGTTGTTTAGCACAATCTCATAAATGTAATGACAGCACGTAAGATTGATAAGTTCCCGACCGATAAGTTCATCCAAAAGCATACAAGCACCACGTGTAAGGCTAGTGTTTGAAGAGGATGTATCGAAGCTTGAAACTACTACTTTTTCAGAAATCCCCCACTCGACTAGAAGTTTGTGAATAGCTTGGGCGATGTTTTTTCCGTTACCCGACTCAAACTTAAATATACAAAATATGTTTGCCATGCCCACGGTTTTTATGAACTCAGACTTTGTTTCATTGCATTGAGAGTGTCGATTGTTTTCACGCAACTGTTGTAGTGAAGTACGATTCAGGACCAGATTACCTGCAGAAATCTCTAAAGCCTCTACTGTTGCCATTAATATATGCATAGCCTGCCGATCTGATACCTAAAGTCGTAATAAATATTAATTTGGAGTGGGTCTAATTTTTAAAATTCTTTTTTTTTTTTTTGCAACCTTTGCTTTATCAAGTGCAGCGCATAACCATGGCGTAATCCAATTTCTTTTTATAACAGAACTCGTATTTTGTTGTATGGGTTCATTATCATCATTGACAAAACTATCTGTAGATGCTTCCATATACTCAGATTCAATTTCGGTTTCACTTTTGGAGTAAACTTTAGTGAGAAAACGATTTGATTTCAATTGGAACTAATACATATATAATTATAGTCCACAAAAGTAACTATTCAATTATTTATCAACTGGCTGCAACTTTGACGTTTGCACATGTTTTGATATCCGTGTTTCTTCCTTTTCTCTTCTCAATTCCGATTCTTTGTTTAAGTTTTCCAATCTTCGTACATTTTTAAGCTTGTCAGAGCATTTTGATGTTCTAGGATTGGAATATGCGCTTGTTGCTAGCCTCGCACTTTCTTTTGCATTTAGTTTCACAAAACGCATATTGTAGAAAAATACGTCTAACACTCGTGTGTTTGAAGGCAATTTGGCTCCTAAAATTTGGTGTGAAACATGTCCAATCAATGCAATTTTTCGTTTTTGTTCATCACTTTTGCGTGTTTCAACCGATGAAAGTCTCGAATCCAACGATTTTGCCATTTTTATCTTAAATATTAGACGATTATTTGTAACACTCGAAAGTAAAACTTGAAATTACCACGTAAACAAATAAGTTTGGCAAAAACATATTCCAATCCATATCATATCGGTTTCAATGCATGCGCAGGGTCGTTTTTTTTTTCATGGTACAGCGTATCGTGCACAGTTTTCGGACTTTGATTAGTGGTAGTTCTGCCAAAAATTTTGGTGGATTTGAAAAAAATTTGGTATATTTCGGTTGTCTTAAATATCTTTTAGCAATCAATATAGAATTCCGCGTATTCCAACACTTCTGCTAATGTTCGAATCGCTAAACTGTTGAATAAATAACTTTAATATTCTGTATTGCAAAATAGTCTTTATTAGACTACGTTGGGAGTAGTACAATTATAATTCACAATTAAACTTCACTTCGCAACTGATAGCGTGTTTAAATCAAACTGATTTCTGACTACTCAGCCTGCGCCGCTTTTATACTCTCCGTTGCCTCATTCACACATCTCTACCAAGGTCTAGTAATTTCTCGAACTTGGTTACCAGCCATATACAGGTATACTTGTAGTTTCCCTGCAAAAATCGCTGGATCATGTGGTCCACTGGAGTACTTAACATTATACTCCACTGTAATGCAGCAATGCACCAACTCATGTTTCTACACGAACATATTGTAAGCCGATCATTGCTCGGTTTTAACGATTGTAATCACTACACGATGTTTATTGGACTGTGGGTACTCCATGGATTACTCTGATGTAATGCGGAGCTGGAGTATATGGTCCAGTCCTAGGACATCGCAATGTTAATTGAACCATATTTTTTGTATGAATTGTGGTTAATTTTGGAGCACTCGGTTGGTCCATATCGAGTACTCCATACATGCATGCATGGAGTAGTCGCGATTTTTGAAGGGTTGTAACCATATACGTGTGTAGATGTGAGCACTACTTCGGCCGATGACTGTACGTGCTTGTGCGTATTTCTCCGTTGCCTTGTATGTATGTGAGTAAATGATGATTGATTTGTTTACGTACACAGGAGTTGTAGCTTGCTTTATTGTTGTTGTGCCTTTATTTAATAACCTTAGTGATGTGAGTGTAATTTAGTGATGCTAATATTCGTCACAATATGTATGTATGTAGTTAGAAGTGGCAATCAAGTACTAAAAGACCCAAGACAAAACTTTAATCAACTTTTGGGTCCATTAATTATTTTCCGAGAGGTTTCAAATTTTTCATGTGCTTTCTTTAGGTAAAATAGAAACTTCTTCAGCCCGGCACTCATCGATACTACCATCTTTAAAAATTTCCTAGCTTATTGCCGCCACTCTAATGTATATACATTTGTAGCTTAATGGCCGTTTAAAAAGTATCTTATAGAGCAAATTTTGCTAACAACAAATATTTTTATCTGACGGATAAATTTTAAAGTTTACCCTAAATAAGTTTTTTAATATTGATACATAAATATGTTACAATGATAATATTTACTTTCGATCGAATCATTAAGCAAATCACGACAGGGCTGCCCCAGCCACTTGTACACTACAGTTATTTATTTATGTATATGATTACTTATGTAGTATAAAATATCAAATATATACATATGTTCCAAATATTTAAAAAAAAACACACCTTTTCTATACCGCAAAAACTGATGCTATCAGAAATATGTAAAACGTGACTATCTTTGAAATAGGAGCAGCTAGGATTTCAAATCTAACGAGCTTTTCATCTACAATCATCACCAAATACCGAGCCTGCTTGCTGTTTTTATCCACATTTTAATGCAACCTATTGTTGCTTCCTGCCCACGGTGCAGTGATACCAACTACTCAATTAACCCAAAGCGTCTAGTTAACAATTTAATATACAAAGCAGATGGTCGAAAATTGAAAACGAATGCAAATATTGCCGAGTACGAGACATTTGTAAACATGTAATGCAGAAAAAAATCTATGCAAACACCAACATATTTCATTTGGAATCTGGCGCTAGCCTTAGCCACAGCAACACCTGACATAGTAGCGGGAAATTACGATCACGCTTCGCAGGCGTAAAATTACCGCTAATTAAAAGAAGTTACTGTATAACGATAATAATATAATGACACAACTAAAAGGTGCGAAAAAAAAGCAAACAAAAAATAAAAAACAGTAGTTTATACATATACATTTTAAATGACACTAAAAAAGTACAAATGTAAATCGCGAAAATTAGTATGAAAAAATTTAAATTTACAAGGTTTAAACCCCAAATATTGTTAGTTTGTAGACGAAAATTAAGTGAACTAAAACAGCGGCAAACTTTCAAAAAATAAATGTCACATGGAAATTAAGTAAATGAAGTAATTAAATGTTTAGTGTGAATCGAAAGAGACGAACAGATAGACGAAATTGTCGTATAGTAGAGCAAAAAAATAAAATGACAAAAAAACATTTAAATTAAAATAATTACCCACATGCAAAACATAATTTGTACGTTAAAAAAATGATCGCTATTTATACGACCAGCAATTTGGAGGCCGGCGTGTTCTGGTGGTAGCGTACTCCCCTACCACAACGAGGGTCCTGCGTTCAAAGCACGGAAAAGCAAGATCAAAATCTTTAGTAAAAGTTTTTTTTAATTAGGAAATATTTTTCTAAGCGGAGACGCCCCTCAGCAGCAGTTTGACAAACACTCCAAGTGTATTTCTGCCATGAAAAGCTTCTCAGCGCAAATTCATCAGCTTGCATATACATATATTTGAACAGAATCTGAGACGGCATAAAACATGTGAGGCCGACAGGCCAATTTGTAGGAAAACTTAAAAAAAGGGCACGACGCAAATTGGAAAGAAACTCGGCCTAAATCTCCTCTGGTATTATCGCACCATTTTTATACTCAGCTAAGCAGAGAACACAGAGTATATCAATTTTGTTCGCATAACGGTACCCCGTAACGGCATAAACTAATCGAGATAGATATAGACTTCTATATATCAAAATAATCTGGGCGAAAAAAGAAATTCATTTAGCCATGTCTGTCCGTCCGTCCGTCCGTATGTCCGTAAACACGATAACTTGAGTAAATTTGAGGTATCTTAATGAAATTTGGTATGTAAGTTCCTGGGCACTCATCTCAGATCGCTATTTAAAATGAACGAAATCGGACTATAACTACGCCCACTTTTTCGATATCGAAAATTTCGAAAAACAGAAAAAGTGCGATAATTCATTACCAAAGACGGATAAAGCGATAAAACTTGGTAGGTGGGTTGACCTTATGACGCAGAATAGAAAATTAGTAAAATTTTGGACAATGGTCGTGGCCCACCCACCCGCCCACTTTTAAAAGAAGGTATTTAAAAGTTTTGCAAGCTGTAATTTGGCAGCTGAGTATGTAATGTTCGGTTACACCCGAACTCAGCCATCCTTACTTCTTTATACTGTTATTGTTGTAGCAGTGCTTCGCCCCATCCAATAGGTGGAATCACTCACAAATTGTCATCAATATCCCCCAACGGGCGTCCGAGGAAACTTGCAGTTTCAACAGGGAGATATGAGTGTTACAGGCGTTGGTTCCACATGGCAATTGAAAAGATGGCTAGTGTCATGAGGGGACCCTTTACAAGCGGTGCATACATTAAGTATGTCCGGGTTTATTTTGAAAAAGTAGAAGTTAAACCTAATACAATATCCAGATCGAACACGAAGTTGCAACTACAAGTTTAAGCTAGTTGTCTTTGAGAACGTGGTTCACCGGAGACGCGTAGTACACAAGCGGCTGGCCAATTGCTTTATAAGTGCTGCCAGCGAGTGACTTGAGGATTTTGTAACGACTCTGAACTTAGGGTACAATGCGGTTGTATGCTCGCAACATGTAGGGGCAGATCGGACTGGGTTTTGGGTTTACGATTGTCAGAAGCCTAATGCCATCGACGTGCCTGTTCGACATTTGCGCACCTGTGGGCTGTATGTGCTTTTGTCCAACTTTGTTATTTCCTTTTTGTACATGAAATAAGGCCCGCTGGCATCGCATCAATTTTTTGGTGTTCATTCTAAGGCCATCAGAAGCTCCTTACAGGAAATTATAAAGTTCTGGTCAATGAAACAGAATGGCTGGGTCTTTAGAGCATCTCATTGCCCACAACTAAGAAATAAGAAATACACGGTTGACGTCAATGAGATGACTGATTGGAACAATTTGGAACAATATCATGAAGATACGGTTGAGTATCTCGGAAAATAACTATACGAAAATTCGGGATTGACCGTGAAGAGGTAGGCTCATTAAGCAGAGAGAGGTGAATGATGAAAAAATATATATCTAGCGGCAGATTTTATAGCAAAGATGCTTAAATAATCATAACAGTACTGGCTAGCCCTAAAAACTTGAGGTAAAACATGAAATACTTCCAGCCTTATGATTAAACCCGACAGACGTTGTTCCGACCTTCTCTATCTATCCACTTGCCTTTCCCATCAATCTCGGGTTCACCCCTTTCTTGCTCCTATTTTCTCACCCCTCTGCTCTTTTAGATGTATCTTAATCGACTCACTCCATTTCTTTATACCTTTCGTTTAACTCTAATTCTCTTAGTTATATCTAATGTTGTTCTTAGTTTTTACATTGGATTTTTATATCAGTACTTAGCGTTGCAAATTTTGTAATTTTTCTCTAGAATCAATAACCAAGAAAAATTGTATTAAGCAATATGAGCCTGTTGCGCTAACTAAATACATATGTGACCTGGAATCATGAAAGCGACCTATTGTGCGAAAACAAGTTTTCGAGAAAAACGCATTTAAAGTTTTTGTTTAGCTTGACTCTGTGTAGCGGCCGGCCGTTGTGAACGAATTTTGTAATTAAAATTTAACTTCCCGATAAGCTACACGCTTGAAACTTGGAATATAGTTCAGAACCCGATGACAATGCAGAAGTATAGATTATTATTCTCTTGCTGAGTCCGTTGAGTCGGTTGAATGGAGCTTGATTCGTACGTTAACATCGGTTGATGACCAGGCAAAGTTTCTGCAGGATAACATAAATAAGTTATTCGATGATCACGTTCCACTAAAAAAAACACCTAAATACAATAATAGCCCTTGGTTCAATGCTACATTAAAACAAATTATCCACCTTCGTAACCAAGCCTACTCACGGTGGAAAAGGTACAAAACAGTCGAAGCGCATAGCTGCTTTAAAACAGCTCGGCTTACTGCAAACAAAGCCATTAGGCTGGCCAAGGCAAATTATTTTAAGTATAAGTTTAGTTCTGCTTTGAATACAAAAGAAAAGTGGAACAAAATCAAACAAATAGGAATTGGTAAGCCCAAAAGTGACCTGTCTCATCCCCCTGATGAGGACATCAACGAAATAAATAATACTTTTGTAAGGCTACCAAACTCAGCCAACAATGTGTGTATTGATAACTACTCCGTGCGTGTTAATGTTGACTCTAGCCCTTTTGAGTTTGTTTGTGTCGATAACTGTGATGTTGTCCAAGCCATACTTTCTGTGAAGTCTAACACAATGGGGTTTGATCGTATATGTTCATAGTTTTTAAAAGTCAGTCCCAAAATCCTTCCCCACATTACTTACTTGGTCAACTCAATTTTGACGACCGGTGTCTTCCCAATATACTGGAAAGCTGCAAAAGTTATTCCAATAAAATAAAATAAAAATAAATGTAAGGCGCGATAACCTCCGAAAAGATCTAAGGCCGAGCTTCTCTTCTCTGGCCGCCAATCCGTAAACAAAATAATGAGTATCGACCAATAGCCATACTCCCTTTCCCCTCTAAGGTCGTTTAACGTATTCTACATGGGCAAATCGTATGATATGTACATGAATACAAGCTCCTGTCCAGTGAGTCCGGTTCCAGGTCAAAGCGAAGCTGTACAACGGCATTATTATCTGTGACAGAAGAAATTCGTGAGCGAGTGGATGAAAGGTACATTGCCTTCTTAACAGTTCTTGACCTCTCTAAAGCTTTTGATTCTGTAGACCACACTCTGCTTTGCAGGAAGCTGGAAAACTTATTTAACTTCTCTGGTCATGCAGTTGCCCTTGTAAGATCATATCTTGGCGATAGGACTCAAGCAGTATGTATAGATGGTAAAAAGTCTGACACGTAGGAAATGTCTTAAGAGGGGTTCCTCAAGGCTCTATCCTGGGTCCTCTGTTATTTGTTCTGTATATCAATGACTTACCCGATGTCCTTAAGTATTGTAATGTTCATATCTACGCTGATGATGGTGGTTTACGTGTTGTCCTCGTGATCAAACTAGCTTGTGCATAAGTAACTTAAACCACGATTTGAATCAAATATTTTCATGGGCTACTATGAATGGCTTATGTATAAACCCGAATAAGTCAAAATGTATTGTTATTCATAGAAGGTCTTTTCCAACTAATGATTTAGAGAATGTAGTGTTTGACAATTCCGTTATAGAATACGTAGATATGGCGAAAAACTTAGGTGTAACTTTTAACAAAACATTGACATGGAAAGACCATATTTTTAAAACGGTTGGAAAAGTGTATGGAATGCTTCGTACACTACGGTTAACACAGTATTTCACGCCTTTGCACATAAGACTACTTCTGGCTAAAGCGTACTTAATACCTACGCTACTCTATGGTTGTGAGATTTACTCAAACTGTGACTATGTGTGCAAGAACAAACTAAATGTTGTTTACAACAACAATGCTAGATATGTTTATGGGTTCAAAAGACTTGATCACGTATCACAACATGCTAAAAGGTTGCTAAACATTTCTTTCGAAAATCTTTTGAAAGTCAAAACACTGTCCTTCCTCCATAAATTGATACACACGAAGGAACCTAACTATCTATATCGTAAGCTTATTTTTCTGCAATCAAGATCCGTGCTTCTTCTTACGTACATTAGATACCGCACGCTAACTTCTGAACGCCAATTCTTTGTTACTGCAATACGTCTTTGGAACACCCCACCTACAAGTCTTCGACTCTTAAGTAATGCTCTGCACTTCAAAAAAGAACTAACATCATTTTTAACGACTCTTAAACTGGACCTCAAATTGTTGTTGTTAAAATGTTCATTTCTAAGTCCGTTTTCCTTTCTCTGTGTCTTCTTTCTTTATTTGTTAAATACTACTCGATCTATAATCAGCCAAAGGTTATCATCACTACTGCTGTCTTTTAATATTTATTAATTACTTTTCTTTAGTTTTAAGATTTACATCTTCATACATAAATATTTAACTATTATCTGTTGTATTTAATTTAATTTGATTAATCTAGTTTATTATTATAAATGTTCAATTTTTATAGCTCATGCTATTCATGACTAGCACTGTTAAATAATTTGTCAAAATTGTTGTGCTCAAATTTTCAAATAAATACAAATACAAATGCAATAAGAAAAAAATATCCGATAGGTGGCGCATGCATCGAAATATTTCGAAAAATCGTATTTGTGGTCCGATTTGGCTTTAAATGCGATTTGAAAAAACTAAGAAAGATAGAAAACTGCGGTTTGTTCCATTAGAAAGAGCGTTAAATTTCCTATAAGAATACTCAAAAAGTGAATTATATGCAATTCGTTCAATTTGTAGCTTGTGATGGGTAATCCTTTTATTTCCCGTTGTTCATAAAGCCTGAAGCTAATTACGGTTGTAGTCTGTCACATAGCTTAGAATTTTTTTTATATATATAAGAATATATTGTCACCACTACCCAACACTGGTTGAAGAAAATGGGCGAGAGAGTGCTTATGAAGCTGTCAAACTACGTCGAGTGAATTTCCTCTGTCTTTTTCGATTGAGTATCCGCTGGGAGCAGAAGTATTTTTTTGGAGCTAGGCTCACGATCAAATATATAATTTTTAAAATCTCAAGTTTTTATAAAAATCTTACGTAGTGCGTACATTTGTTAAAAGTAAGAGTTTTTAGTAAAGTTATTGCTTTGTCGCAATACATATATTTTCGCGGTCTTTAAAATTATTCGACTGTAAATAAAATTCTGAGCTGATGATCCTAAGACTGCACACGTGCATCGAGCATTTGATAATCCATAAGGGAACTTCAACTATTGCGAGCAGCATCTGCATCACAAGTTGGATAAAAAGTGTGATCCCGAGAAAATTCTGAAACTACGAAAAATTCTCGTAGCAGCAGTACAAATTTTGCCAAATTGTTAAAGGCAACCGGTTTCATTTCGTGAGCGAAGGAAGCCACATGCTCTATGCTCCTATGAATTGCCCAGCTAAGCTTTCATTAAGGAATAAACAATATCTAATATAACATGAATAAAAATATCAAAAATATACAGTAAGAAATTTTAATTGATTTTAGTGCTACTATCAAAACTTGGTTTCAATATGTTCGAGAAACTCTAAATTTTTCCGTATGGAATGTTCCAACTTTAAATATGCAAAAGTTGTTTTAGAATTTCATTAACATTCTATTAAATATCGTTTACATCGATAATTCGTTTTAGTTTTAAATGATAAATGAATTTTATTGAAGGAAAGAGAAAAAAAGAGGAGAAAACATCTAAATAAAGTTATAGAGAGCGAGCACCAAAAATTTGAGCAATCATACGTATTTTAAAGTTAATACATAGTCATACAAAAAAAAAAACACAATTTTTTTAAGAGAAAACATTTAAGTTATCAATGAATACTTAAAATATTAAAGTATAAAATGCTCTAAGTAAGGCAATATTGTTCCTGCATATAAGCAGGTAGTGTAGATTTGAATTGTAGCTCGTTATTACAAACATACATATGTACAATTGGTTTTTTGATCTACTATCCCTTGTCTATGAAAAGACAAAGTCATTACCTAGGTATCATATGTTATGATTGTAATAGATATACCTAAAGTTTTATTTTCTCAGCTTTCTATGAATGAGTAATGTTGATGTTAGTATTTAATATGAATAAAGTCTAAGAGATCAATGAAAGTCTTGTGAGTCAAATGTAGTTGTTGGTTTATTTTTTTCGGTTGGGTACGGGAGAGCATATTTGACTCTCAGTGCAATGGTAGGGTAGGGAAGGAGAGATGACAAGGAGGCGAAACACCATCGTTAGCCACCATTCGACAAAATATTGTTTTGTTTTGTTTTATTTGTTTATGCATTTGTATTCCCTCTGCATAGAGCTTCTGTCATTTTGGCATTGATGATATTCAACAATATCGTAATTATTAAATTTCATTAGTCGGTCCGTTTTATTTTAGTTTTATGCAACACTAGTCTGTCCGTCCGTAGATATATGAAAAAGGCTGAGTGAAAAAGTTATTTATTTTGCTGTAGGTGTAGTTCCACCTTTGGTTTCGACCAACTAAGTGCATGAAATAATGTTGTTATATATAAGTATTATGGTAGGGCGTAAGGAGCACGAACCCCGACAATCCGAGTGACTAAGCCTGGATAGAGCAAGCATGCACGAGCGCTTTGAGCCCCTACCGAATCCGTATGAACGGGTACAATATAAGGAAGTATAATTATAACAATAAATGGCGCCCAACGCGTGGGGACCTGGAAGAATAAGGTGTTTTAAATACGTTTTCTCAGGCCGTACTTATTTCAAAATGCTTGATCTTACTAGTGTCGGAATTAGTTTGGATGCGATAGGTCGTCCACCTAACCAACTAGTTAAAGTCATGCATGAGTAATTTATGAATATCTTCATCTCTTTGACTGCTTGGAATTAAGTTTTATACTAGGCTTGGTATAACTTACCAGTAGTTAAATTGAAATATTTTTAAAATTGGTTTATGCCCTTTTTATCAAGTTGAACGCGTTTCAAGGAAATGCTTATTGGTAAAATAGCATAACCACCTATTTTTTTTGCTCCAGCTATCATGTGACCATTTCGAAATGCATAAACAATAAATGTATAAAATAAACTCTCTTTATATGAACCAACGATTACCTAAACTCACAAGACTTGAAAGCACTTATTTTCGATTAACCACACGAAAAATTACAAAAAAAAAAAACAACATCTAACTGGAACTAAATTTTTAAAAACGTATTAGTCGTTAATTGAACAAGATGTCAGTACGGCATAGCGAAGAGCATTTGGCTAATCTCGCCACTCCCGGTAACATCTGCTCTATTTGTAATGATGAAACAACGAATTTTAATTTTGTGTCTACCCCATGTATGCACGGTTTTCATCGGTCATGTCTAACGATTTGGCTTACTGACCATGACTCATGTCCATTATGTCGAGGAATAATTGATACCCAATCGTTAAGAAGTTTTAATGAACAGGATTTAGCTTCCGGTATTGATAATAAAGAATTTCTAGGTGCTCAAGGTGCAGTTCCGAGGAACTCCAATTCCAATACTGGCCCTGCAACGCGTTCAAGAACTGCAAACACTAATTTACTGAATGTATCCAATCACAGTTAGCGGAAGTGGGAAACGAACACCAGACAGACTGTATAGTAACTCCGGAGTCTGACGAAGCCTTAGGAATAGATGCCCTAGAAAAGAAATGCTGGAATTGCGACGAAACTGGCCACAACTATAAACAATGTGTGAAACCTCGTCGTGTGTTTTGCTATGGTTGTGGGTTACTCGCGTTCTTTTTACCGAATTGCCCCAATTGCAAGGGTTCGGAAAACAGGCAGAGGGGTGTCTTCAACAACACCGGCAGACATCCCAACCCAACATCAAAATAACAACTCCATTACAAATTTTGACTAGGACAAACAGGATTAATTCACCAGATTTGCCAAAATATCCGATTCGTCCTTTGCACGTGCGGTTGCAAAAGTACGCACCTAAGCGGGCGGAGATATTCTCAAAACCACGTTCGACAACAAGAGCTAGAGACTATTGGTCCAACGTAAAGGAGAAAAATGTACGTTTGTCTGCTACAACTATATGTAAACCAGGTGACATCCGACCATATGCCACCGTAAAAATTTTAGGCAAAAGTGTTTTCGGTTTGCTTGACTCAGGTGCCTCAATTAGTTGTCTAGGCTCAACATGGGCATCGGAGGTTATGGAAAGAAAACTAAAGATGAAGAAACTCGACTCAAACCTATGCACAGCAGATGGCACTAAACAAACAGTAATAGGTATAGCAACTCTAGATGTTCAGTACCAAGACAAATCTTATCCAATTGACTTTTACATCGTTCCCAGTCTTAGTCAAGATGTGTATTTAGGGGTAAATTTCTGGAAGAAATTTCAAATTGCACCCGATATACTTAGCGAAATCAACCTTCATGAAGATGAAAAAAATGTCCACTTATTATCAACTCTTCAAAAGGAGAAGCTTAACGCAGCTGTTCGATGCTTTCCTTCATTCGAGGAAAAAGGCTTAGGCAAAACAAAGCTCGTTCAACACTTGATAGATGTTGGTGACTCTAAACCGATCAAACAACGTCATTATCCTATATCGCCAGCTGTGGAAAAGCTGATGGGCGAAGAAATTGACCGCATGATTTCTTTGGGAGTTATAGAGGAGTCGAATAGTTCCTGGTCTTCCCCTGTTGTGTTGGTTAGGAAGCCAGGTAAAGTACGATTATGTCTAGACAGTCGCAAAGTTAACTCTTTGACGGTGAAGGATGCCTATCCATTACCGCACATAGAGGGCATATTGAGCAGATTACCTCGCACAGAGTTCATTTCCAGTTTGGATTTGAAGGACGCCTTCTGGCAGATCCCACTGGAAATGACCTCTCGAGAGAAAACGGCATTTACTATACCAAATAGGCCGCTGTATCAGTTTAAAGTAATGCCCTTCGGCTTATGTAATGCTCCTCAAACTATGTGCCGGTTAATGGATAAGGTTATTCCTTACCATCTCAAAGAACGCGTCTTCGTTTACTTAGTTGACCTCCTCCTGGTTTCCGAGGACTTTGACTCCCACATTAACCTCTTACAAGAAGTAGCGTTGCTGATACAGAAAGCTGGACTTACTATCAATATCGCAAAAAGTAAATTTTGCTTAAAACAAGTTCGATATCTTGGATATGTTGTTGGTTACGGCAACCTTCAAACAGATCCAGATAAGGTTTCTGCGATCAGTGAATATCCACCTCCCAAAACTGTCAAACAACTACGGAGATTTTTAGGAATGGCGGGATGGTATAGGCGTTTTATAGCAAATTTTGCTGCCATTACAACCCCTTTAACTGATTTGCTAAAGAAAGGGAATAAGTTTGAATGGAATGAGAATACACAAAACGCCTTTGATTTGCTGAAGCAGCGTTTAACATCAGCTCCTATCTTAGCTAACCCAGATTTTAGTAGGCCTTTCATTGTGCAATGTGATGCGAGCCAGAGCGGAGTAGGTGCAGTGCTTGCTCAAGAAAATGAAAACGGAGATGAGATCCCTATTGCGTACATGAGCCAAAAACTTAACAAGGCACAGCGGAACTACTCCGTAACCGAGCAAGAGTGCCTTGCAGCAGTGTTGGCTGTGAAAAAGTTTCGACCTTATATTGAGGACAGGAGTTTAGAATTATAACGGACCATGCAAGCCTACAGTGGCTGATGAGACAAACAGATCTAAGTGGGCGTTTAGCGCGCTGGGCATTGAAGCTGCAGGTGTTTACGTTTACTATCGAGCATAGAAAGGGATCAGCCAATGTGGTACCAGACGCTCTTTCTCGCGTTGATAACAGTAATGAGGAATTAAAAGTAACTTACGAGAATGTGCCTCATATCGACCTGCTTTTGCCAGAATTCGATAGCGCGGAGTACGGGGATCTAAGAGAAAAACTTTCTCGTAAGGGCGAATCACTTCCAGATTTTAGCATATCCGGAAAGTATATTTATCATCGTACGGAATTCTAAAGCGGTAACGAAGAGCAACAAGAGTCAGCATGGAAGCTTTTGGTTCCAAAAGCATTGCGAAGCCAAGTTATAGGTAATTGCCATGACGATGATACAGCTGCTCACGGTGGAATTTCCAAAACCGTTGAAAGAGTACGAAGATATTTTTACTGGCTTGGCCTTTATGGCTCAGTTGTAGAATACGTATCACGATGTGAAACTTGCAAAACGACCAAACACTCGACAAAAGTTTTAAGACCTCCCATGGGTAATCTCACTCCTACCGAAAGAATTTTCCAGAGACTTTATATTGATATCATTGGACCGTTTCCGCGATCAAAACAAGGTCACATCGGCATATTAATTGTACTTGACCAAATGTCAAAATTTACATTTTTATGTCCATTGAAGAAATTCACAACTTCTCCAATAGTTAACTTTTTAAAACAGCATGTTTTTGATACCTTTGGCGTACCCGAATTTGTTGTTAGTCAATTTAAATCTCGTGATTCCGAAAGTTTCCTGGAGAAATTTGGGGTCAAACATATATACACAGCCCTATATTCGGCCCAGAGTAATAGCTCAGAGCGAGTAAACCGATCTATTAATGCGGCCCTACGCGCCTATATAAAGACCGATCAGAGGGAATGGGACGTGCACTTGAGCAGTATAAACTGCGCCCTTAGGAATTCTTTTCACCAAACTATAAAGCAGACCCCTTATTTTGCTGTATTTGGTCAGCACATGCTGTTACATGGTCAAGATTATAAGCTTCTTCGTAATTTGGGAATGATAAGAGATGGGCGAGTGGAGAGTCCCCTCAACCGACAGGATATAGTAGAAAAGGTAAGAGATTCTGTTCGGAAAAATATGCAAAAAGCCTACGAAGAAAGCTCACGACGATACAACTTGCGATCGAGACCTGTTAGCTATCAAATTGGACAAGAGGTTTTAAGGAGGAATTTTACGCTAAGTGATGCGGCAAAACAGTACAGTAGCAAATTGGCTAAAACGTTTGCTAAAGCGCGAATTCGAGACAAAGTTGGGAAATCGTGTTACATACTTGAAGATATGAAAGGAAAACTCTTGGGAACATATCACGCTAAAGATATCCAAGAGGTATAATTTTTTTTCTACGCCATTATTCAGGTTTGAAAACCGATAGGTGTACTACATTTTCAAACCTGCCCTGTGATGGGTAATCCGTTTATTTCCCGTTGTTCATAAAGCCTGAAGCTAATTACGGTTGTAGTCTGTCACATAGCTTAGAATTTTTTTTTATATCTATAAGAATATATTGTAACCACTACCCAACACTGGTTGAAGAAAATGGGCGAGAGAGTGCTTATGAAGCTGTCAAACTACGTCGAGTGAATTTCCTCTGCCTTTTTCGATTGAGTATCCGCTGGGAGCAGAAGTATTTTTTGGAGCTAGGCTCACGATCAAATATATAATTTTTAAAATCTCAAGTTTTTATAAAAATCTTACGTAGTGCGTACATTTGTTAAAAGTAAGAGTTTTTAGTAAAGTTATTGCTTTGTCGCAATACATATATTTTCGCGGTCTTTAAAATTATTCGACTGTAAATAAAATTCTGAGCTGATGATCCTAAGACTGCACACGTGCATCGAGCATTTGATAATCCATAAGGGAACTTCAACTATTGCGAGCAGCATCTGCATCACAAGTTGGATAAAAAGTGTGATCCCGCGAAAATTCTGAAACTACGAAAAATTCTCGTAGCAGCAGTACAAATTTTGCCAAATTGTTAAAGGCAACCGGTTTCATTTCGTGAGCGAAGGAAGCCACATGCTCTATGCTCCTATGAATTGCCCAGCTAAGCTTTCATTAAGGAATAAACAATCTAATATAACATGAATAAAAATATCAAAAATATACAGTAAGAAATTTTAATTGATTTTAGTGCTACTGTCAAAACTTGGTTTCAATATGTTCGAGAAACTCTAAATTTTTCCGTATGGAATGTTCCAACTTTAAATATGCAAAAGTTGTTTTAGAATTTCATTAACATTCTATTAAATATCGTTTACATCGATAATTCGTTTTAGTTTTAAATGATAAATGAATTTTATTAAAGGAAAGAGAAAAAAAAGAGGAGAAAACATCTAAATAAAGTTATATAGAGCGAGCACCAAAAATTTGAGCAATCATACGTATTTTAAAGTTAATACATAGTCATACAAAAAAAAAAAACACACAATTTTTTTAAGAGAAAACATTTAAGTTATCAATGAATACTTAAAATATTAAAGTATAAAATGCTCTAAGTAAGGCAATATTGTTCCTGCATATAAGCAGGTAGTGTAGATTTGAATTGTAGCTCGTTATTACAAACATACATATGTACAATTGGTTTTTTGATCTACTATCCCTTGTCTTTGAAAAGACAAATTCATTACCTAGGTATCATATGTTATGATTGTAATAGATATACCTAAAGTTTTATTTTCTCAGCTTTCTATGAATGAGTAATGTTGATGTTAGTATTTAATATGAATAAAGTCTAAGAGATCAATGAAAGTCTTGTGAGTCAAATGTAGTTGTTGGTTTTTTTTTTCGGTTGGGTACGGGAGAGCATATTTGACTCTCAGTGCAATGGTAGGGTAGGGAAGGAGAGATGACAAGGAGGCGAAACACCATCGTTAGCCAACATTCGACAAAATATTGTTTTGTTTTGTTTTATTTGTTTATGCATTTGTATTCCCTCTGCATAGAGCTTCTGTCATTTTGGCATTGATGATATTCAACAATATCGTAATTATTAAATTTCATTAGTCGGTCCGTTTTATTTTAGTTTTATGCAACACTAGTCTGTCCGTCCGTAGATATATGAAAAAGGCTGAGTGAAAAAGTTATTTATTTTGCTGTAGGTGTAGTTCCACCTTTGGTTTCGACCAACTAAGTGCATGAAATAATGTTGTTATATATAAGTATTATGGTAGGGCGTAAGGAGCAAGAACCCCGACAATCCGAGTGACTAAGCTTGGATAGAGCAAGCATGCACGAGCGCTTTGAGCCCCTACCGAATCCGTATGAACGGGTACAATAAAAGGAAGTATAATTATAACAAGATCAAACCTATGTATATTTCCGTGCAACGAATTGTAGGAAATGAAAAACGACCCTGTTTCAACGGTATTCCTCTCAATCCTCTCATTTCACTCACGAAAAGATTAAGCAATTGTTTGTTTTTTATCTATTTTCATGGTATTTTGTTATTTTATGTGCAAATTTTGTTTACACTTCGCACTGATGCATGCCATAACTTCGCAACAGGATGTTCTCGTAGTCTTGCATGTTTTGTCGTACGATATAAACAATGCAATACAAAGCGAACACCCCTAATGTTTGAAGCTTTTCATTTATTTTGCGTATTGTACTATATTTCCATCAGTGTAAAAGGGAAGTTGCAAATCACATAAAATAGACAAATTTAATTTCATCTAAAATTGATATTTTCATTGATAATAACTTTATGCTACTGTTACAATATTATTAACCCTTTGCTTACGACTGTTGATTGATAATAACAAATTATTTTCAGTTTTATTGATCTTATGAATTGTATATAGAATAGAAAACTAAAAGCTCGGCAAATCATTCCGTCTTTTTTTCCCTTTTTTGGATTGGCGCATGGAGCGTATCAATGTATTTTTTACTGCTGTATGGCTAAATAATGATTCCCTACATTTCTCATTGACTTTCTACCTATTCATCCTATTCAAAGATCTTCTAGACCTACGGGATCTTTATAAACGGTATATTCCTTTCCCTTTTCAATTAGCGACTCAGAAATTTTACAAGCACTGAAAGGAAGGGAAGCTCCGAATATACAGACCTATTGTTAACAACAGCTATCATCATGTCACGTTAAAAGATTTTTGTTCACCATTTGCTTGATTTTCTGTTTGTTAATTATAACAAGCTCAAACCTATGTATATTTCCGTGCAACGAATTGTAGGAAATGAAAAACGACCCTGTTTCAACGGTATTCCTCTCAATCCTCTCATTTCACTCACGAAAAGATTAAGCAATTGTTTGTTTTTTATCTATTTTCATGGTATTTTGTTATTTTATGTGCAAATTTTGTTTACACTTCGCACTGATGCATGCCATAACTTCGCAACAGGATGTTCTCGTAGTCTTGCATGTTTTGTCGTACGATATAAACAATGCAATACAAAGCGAACACCCCTAATGTTTGAAGCTTTTCATTTATTTTGCGTATTGTATTATATTTCCATCAGTGTAAAAGGGAAGTTGCAAATCACATAAAATAGACAAATTTAATTTCATCTAAAATTGATATTTTCATTGATAATAACTTTATGCTACTGTTACAATATTATTAACCCTTTGCTTACGACTGTTGATTGATAATAACAAATTATTTTCAGTTTTATTGATCTTATGAATTGTATATAGAATAGAAAACTAAAAGCTCGGCAAATCATTCCGTCTTTTTTTTCCTTTTTTGGATTGGCGCATGGAGCGTATCAATGTCTTTTTTACTGCTGTATGGCTAAATAATGATTCCCTACATTTCTCATTGACTTTCTACCTATTCATCCTATTCAAAGATCTTCTAGATCTACGGGATCTTTATAAACGGTATATTCCTTTCCCTTTTCAATTAGCGACTCAGAAATTTTTACAAGCACTGAAAGGAAGGGAAGCTCCGAATATACAGACCTATTGTTAACAACAGCTATCATCATGTCACGTTAAAAGATTTTTGTTCACCATTTGCTTGATTTTCTGTTTGTATCATGCAATTCCGTCGTTCGACCTGGCAAGTCCACTCCACCCTCTTTTTGCATGGAAACTCTACTCCAGTTCTATATTTCATATTTCATTTAACAGTGTTCATTTCAGATGTGTGGCAGTTACTGGGTAGCATTACCTCCTTGGGCCTGCCGAGAAATATTGTGTTTTCACAGTTATCGATTATATGTACTAACTCATTTTATTTTGTTGATTTTCCGACAGGATGGATAATGGATGTATATTGGAAAGATTTTCCGTCATATCCTGTCAAATTTCGTTTCCAGGCAAATCGGTTTCGGCGTTGTTTCATCATCAGTGACGATTTTCGTTCTGTGGTTTGCGTTTGTCTTGTATTTATAATTCGTAGGTACATAAGCCGGTATTGTCAAAATAGATGTTTAAGTATATGTATGTGCTGTGTGCTCATTCAGAACCGAGGGTGGTTTTTACAGATGTTGTTGTTGTTGTTGTAGCGATAAGGACACTCCCCGAAGGCCTTGGGGAGTGTTATCGATGTTGATGGTCCTTTGCCGGATGCAGATCCCGTACATTCCGGTACAAGCCCCGCCCCATAAAGCTACTAGCCCGACCATCTCGGGAACGATTTGGTATGACCACATGAACTTTCTAGGCCATAACGCCCTACCACCCCCTAGATCCATCAGGAGTTCAGGGTCGCCAGAGCCTCGGCTTTTAATGAAACTTATTCGCCACGGGTAGGTGAAATTGACATTTGGGTTGGAGAAGTTATATATATTGCGCTGGCAACACCTTGAGAGGGTTGCGCTACACAACCCCTTGAATCAATTTGGTATTTTAGTCGCCTCTTACGACAGGCATACCTACCGCGGGTATATTCTAAGCCCCCTAACCCGGGGTGTGGTTTTTACTGATCGATTTGTGTTGCTGACTGAGGCAGGTAGAAGTCAGTAATTCTAGTCTTTGATCTTCTTTGTGGGTTTGTTGCTTTGGTGCGTTTATTGTTTTGTGATTATTTGTTGTTGTGTGTTTGTACCTGTGTGATTACTTTGTTAAAAACTTGTTTCCAAGAAACTGCCGTCCATGCTGTTGCAAAAGGGTTAATCTGACATAACAGTTTTATTCAAAAGAAAACAAAATTGCGACATGTCCATCATAAAACCGACAGACCAGATTTTATTGACATGTTAAACGCTATCATAAAACACCTATCACATAGGAGCTTAACAAAAAAAAATTTAAATAGACTGCATACTTATTTTTTTAGATTGTTGCGTTTGCTTTATGACATGTCTCACTAGTATATTGCTGCTTTAAATTTGACATGTGCGTTTATTTCTTTTTTTCGTCATTTTATTGCTGTATGCATATGTATATGGACCTACAATATGTCGATAGACCTACAAACAGATGATAACAGCTATAATGAAGCGCTCCCGAATATTTGTGATATAGTCAAGCACTCAGCGACGAGTTGCTGCTCAACAAAAACGCCAAAGAAGTACCTCCCAATCTTAGAGTGGCTGCCGAAGTATGAAAGCTCTTTTCTACTACAGGACATTGTTGCTGGTCTAACGGTGGGCCTTACCACCATACCACAAGCAATAGCTTATGGTACTGTAGCGGGCTTAACCCCACAATATGGATTGTATTCAGCATTTATGGGATGTTTCGTTTATATTATTTTTGGTACATGCAAAGATGTAACAGTTGGTGAGTATTTTTATAACATATGTATAAAGAAAAAGTAATACAAATAAGAGTGTATTCATAGCGAAAAATAAAAAGTAGCAATTTAGTTGCACCTTAATTGCAAGATAGAATATTAAAAGATATTATTAGGCCTCAATGCACTGCGATCTTCGAGATTAAGAGTCACGCCAACTTGATCGGAAAGTGAACCGGCGTTGCATCCTCCAGCTCACAAGAGCAACAGATATCTGTATCGGATAGATTTAACTTACTTAGGTGATATCATAGACAATCGTCCGAACTGCTTTGTTTCCCAGTTACTTATGGTTTCCAAAGTATATGCCTTTGTGAGCACACAGAAGAATCTTCATCATATCATATAATACTGTTAGAGCACCCTGTTTGGCTAGGTAGGCTGCCTGTTCATTACCTTCATGGGAACTCATCCTAACAAAGCCTTGTTTTTGGCTCACAAATCATTTAGGATTCCAATGCATTCATCCAATAGCTTAGAAGTACATAATGGTGTATGACTGTAAGGCACGTAAGGCTACCTGGCTGTCTACTAAGTCATCTGCATACCTTTGTGTGTCAAATACATTGGATTTCAGTACTGAGCGAGATCATTCCAATTGATTCAGTTGTCCCTCTCAGTATAATACGGATTTTGTTTCTCTTTAACATGGATAGCATCGAGCGAATGATCATTGGCCTTATATCAGACATTCATAGCTTGTTCGGTAGCTTGATATGTCGTGTTATTGAAAGCCCCTGAAATGTCAATAAAAGCGTAGAGGACTACATTTTTAGGGCCTTTTCAATTTTTCCCACGCGGCTATGAATAGCCGTCTCCGTGGCTTTTCCTGACTAATATGCAAATTGAGTCCTACACAAAGGGAGTTTCTTACGATTGACCATTTTTTCCATACCCTAACTGGAGGCTAGATGGTCGATACGACGGGAGCAGTTGCTCGGTTTTCCCTGGCTTGTGTATGAATACTACCTTAACCTCTTTCCAACTGTTTGTAATGTAGCCGAACAGTAGATATGTATGCCTTATCTAGGTTGGATAACGCTGGGGTTATATGGTTTAATGCCTGCTGTATCAAACAGTGATATACCTCATCATCATATTGAGATATATGTCAAAAGTCGAATACAAAATTCAAGTATCTACTAAACTTCGCTTACGAAGTAGGACGATATACGAGAGTTGCTATTTATATTTTGAGCCTAATAATGAAAAGACAGTAATTTATTATCGAAAATGGCTTTATTGTTTATCGAAGTATTCTCCATGATAATCAATACCCTTTTGCATGCGTTCAAACCAATTTTCGTAGCAATTTTTCGAGATTGAGGTATCTCCAAAACATGGTTTTTGAATGCATCAACGGCTTCTTCATGTGCTGATAAACGTTGGCCACGCAATTAATTTTTGATTTGTGGAAATAAACAGAAGTCATTTGGTGCCAAATCAGGACTGTACGGAGGGTGACTCATTAATTCGACGTTTTGGCCAGTCAAATAGACGGTTGGTTGTTTCAGCCAATGTGTGAGAGCTGGCATTGTCATGATGAAGAATGATCCTTCGTTGTCGCTTCTTCTTCCGTATTTCACCAAGCACTACTGGCAAACAAATGGTTGGGGCCATTCGGAATTCACCGTTCTTCGTTGATCTAATGACACGGTAGCCACATGTCCAGTTATTCCGAAGAAACAGGCGATCATTTGTTTCGAAGTGCTTCGCGCACGAATAACTTTTGGTGGATTTGGCTCATCTTGGAATACCCATACACTGTATTACTGTTTTGTTTCGGGATCATATGCATAGATCCAAGATTCGTCACCTGTGTAGATGTTATATACAGCTTTTGATACACCGCGATTGTATTTCTTAGGCATTTCTTTGCACCAATTGACACGAGCATCTTTTTGAGCTTTTGTCAAATTATGCGGGATCCAACGCGAACAAATTTTTTTCACAGCTAAATGTTCATGCAATATCTTATTGAGGTTCGTCATACTAATGCCCAGGGATGCCTCAATCTCACGATAAGTCCTATGATGATCTTGCAATATAAGTTCGCGCACAGCGTCAATGTTTTTTTGCACAACAACTGATTTTGGACGACCTTCACGACTTTCGTCCCTGAGCGGCGACCACGATGGAATTGGATATACCAGCGTTTCACTGTGGCAAAGGATGGGGCTTCATCACCAAAAGTGGAAGTAAGTTGTTCAAAGCACTCCTGTCTCATCGCACGAAAATTTTCACGAGTTAATTCCATTTTTTCGCCGAGATACAATTTTTAAGTTACTGTAAACAACACAAGTTGTGCTCAAATGTCAAAATTTTCTGAAGAAGGTTGTGCTTAACCCTCTAACCAGTAAGAGTGCCTCAGAGCATGCATCACAAATATCAAGATTTCCGTGTGAAAAAAATATTTTTTCTTAAGAAAATAAACTTAACTCTCTCCCCGTATTTCTAGTGAAATTTCTTTCTCAAATTAAAATAAAATCGGGTGGACGGTTTGTCTTCTATACTCAGTTTTGTGCGAACAGGTGGAGAAAACGATCGTTTTTTTTGATAAAGAAATTTATTATTTTCAATATCAAAACTTTTTCTTTTGAAGTGCGAGGAGCTTGATAATTTTTTTTCGTTAAGCTGTGCTCATTAACTTGCTGATTTAATATCTAAAGTTTTAAAATAAGTGGAATTTTCTGCCCGGCAGTGCAAAAACTAAAGGGTGCCTCAGGGCACTGTTGTCGTTCAGCGCGAACTTTTCTACACATTGATTTTATTAAAAAGTTCTCTATATAGTCGGTTTTACTTTTATTTCATAACTTGTTTTCATAAAGTGAATACAAATATACTCTTTTTAAACCGCTGTACGATGTCGCGTGTAAAATTTTTGAAGTTATCGGACGAAGAAATCCATGAAATCATGGAATGGGTAGTGACAAGTGATGAAGAAGATTCAAACAGTGGAATAGACTCTGGTTCTCTGAACCACGAGCCAGAGGAAATAAGTCCAGAGGACGAACACTTGATATCCAATGCCTTCGAGGTATGGATACGAGTGCAAATTTTTTCAACGAGGTAGCCAATTACTCACTTACAACATCTACAGTCAGAGATACTGCTACTGCCGATGAAGGTGACATTCCATCGACAGATGCGATTACAGCAACCTACACGGCATTGACGTCAACTCCAATTCAAGGAAAGAGAGCTCGTTCGCCGTTACCAAGACCCGAAGGCACCGGTCCAGCCGTAGTGCCAACCAATGGTGGTTTTGTTGGAAGTAAGTATATCTCCCCCATCTTTGCTCATGGCGATCTTGCTTTATATTTATTTTATCAGACATTAAATCAATTTCCAAAGATTCCGCTGAGTTTAGCAAGTTGATGTGGCGCAATACAGCTCTTAAACTTCATGTAAATGAGGTCGCATTCCGTGGATGCGCACGTTTACCTGACAACATAAAAGAGCTTTCAACTCCCTGCCAATTATTTCTATATTTTTTTCTAAAGAAATAATTGATATGATTGTTCAGGAGACTAACCGGTGTCCTCTTAGTGGGGACATTAACTCAAAATTCAATGTGAATGCCGATGAAATATGTCAATACATCGGAATTCATTTATATATGTCAATATATCGATACCCGAATTTAGAAAGCTATTGGGGAAACAACCCTTTCGAACCCATTCGCAAAACCATTGAAATGATTTGAAGCTATAAAAAGATTCTTATCATTCCGAGATGAGGAAGGGTAAAAAAAGGGCAACCAAGTTATGACCCGTTATTTCGGATACGTAATTTCTCGAATCTTCTCAACGAACGCTTCGACTCAATCCCAAAACATGGTCAACTTTGGTAAGCTGCTGCTATTTGTCAACTCGCAGAAATTATCAGGTTTTATTTCTTTTCTTGATTAATGTCGATGAGCAAATGTGCTAACCGAAAATGAAACACCATCTAAGACAATATATTCCAAACAAGCCCCACAAGTGGGGTGTCAAATTGTTCGTATTGGGCCATTCGTATGGTTACGCATATAGGTTTGAAGTCTACAATAGCGCAGGAGACAATATTATTCTACAAAATTGTCCCGATCTAGGCAGCTCAGCAAATGTTGTAGTTCGGTTATCCCAAACTGTGAATGACTTCATGTACCATATAATTTACTTCGACAATTTCTATACGTCGTTACCTCTGTTGGTTTATTTGCGAGCTCGTGGCATATTTGGTCTTGGCACAATTCGAGTGAATCGCATCCCAAATTGCAAATTGCCACCGGACAGTTCTATAGCAAAGGAAGAGCGTGGGTTTTCAACAGAGTACGTGGGCTCTGCATATGGAATCGATATTAGTACTGTTCTGTGGAAGGACAATAAAGCGGTCAGGCTGGCTTCGACTTATGTAGGAGTTGAGACATTCGATCGAAGCAATCCGAATGAGCAAACGATATGACAGGAAGAAGAAGCAAAACATTGAAGTCGATTGCCCACAATTATTAGGGAATACAACAGCCATGTGAGAGGCGTCGACTTAATGGATGGTTTGATGGGACGATATCATGTGAGAGCCAAGACACGTGATGTAATGGCTTGCCATTTTTATCATTTTATTGATATGGCTGCAACGAACGCTTACCTTCTTTATAAGCGAATAAATATAGAGAAGATAAATGACTCCAGTAATATTTCTGACGAAGGAGAAAAGATTTTACAGCTGCCTGAATTCAGAGAACAAATCGCTGCTGCTCTTGTGAGCTACAATCAAAAGCGTTCGGCGGGTCGTCCATCTTCAACAAGCCAACCAACTACTTTACCTGATTCTCTGAGCGTAGGCAGAAAAGCTGCATATCCTGTTTGTGATGTTCGCTTCAACGGTAATACACATCTTCCGAAATGGCTTGAGAAAAAAGGTGGTAAAAAATGGTGTAAACTTTGTAAAAACTCCCAAACTCAATGTGTCTGCGAAGTACGTAATTTACATTTATGCTGCTCCGTCACGAAAAATTGTTTCGGGGAATATCATACAAAGAAATAATCTATTTGTGTTATTATTCATTGTTTATTAAAACTTATTTCAATAAAAACATTGTTCCTTACTAAAAATTGTAAGTGTTAATTTGTTTGCTCTAACCGACAAGAGTGCCTGGAGGCACTGTTTCTTATTTCTCACCTGGCAGACAAACGAAACGACATATTGACTTTTTGTTGATGGAATTAAGTTTGTTATGTCCTAATTAATCTAGAAAAAAATTCCCAACCGTTTCCGATCATTATTTAAAGTTTGCTGGTTTGAGGGTTAAAAACGTCAAACTTTTAATTGAAACCGTCAGATGGCGCCGGCAAACAATTAGTGTTGCCAAGACTCAAAATATAAATAGCAATCCTCGTAATGATTGTTTCAAATCAAATGCCGCCTTCCAGTGAGTTTTACAGCTCCGGCTCACGCTCACTTCTCACGGGAATGCTCTGGATCATTGAGAGACTTGAAAAGCAGATGTAAAATTTCGCACACGTGAAATGTGATAGGCAGATGTCGCTACTGTTTTTCATTTAACTCATACGGCGAAAGGCTAAGCAGCGACATCTATTTTTGAAAAAGTAGGTTTATTAAAGGCCGCGTTGCCAACCTAAAAAGAAGTAATTAACAAATTATCTGGCTCACAAATTGAACCAGACATCTATCAGGATTTATCTGGCTCAAATCGTTATTGATGCATTTACATGCAAAATTATTTATCTGGCTCAGGATTTTGCCACCGGATGACGGCAAGATTTTAAAATTTTTAAAAAAAGATTTTAAAAGATTTCAATTTTCCAAACAAATTTGTCTGTCTCTCTCTTCAAAGGTCCCACTGCCATAATGTCGCTGATGGTGCAAACGCATGTGACGGCTAGCGCCGATTATGCTATATTAGTCTGCTTTTTATCTGGTGCCGTTACATTACTTATGGGTATACTCGATTTGGGTGCGCTAGTGCAATTTATATCGATTCCAGTGACAACAGGATTTACTAATGCGGCAGCTATAACAATTGCTAGTGGACAAATTAATAGCTTGTTTGGTATAAAAAGTAAGTACGAAATAAAATATATAAAATGAGAAAATAGTCTCTCGGAAATGTATTACAGCTTTGTAGAATTGTAACTGAAGTTACTCTCTGTGTGAAATTGGTATTATGTTGAGTCATGATTCAATAAACCAGACGATGAAGTCAATATTACCAAATGTAGTCGCATTTGACAATACTTGCTCTTATATATTTGAGTGTTGCTTCAGGTGGGTCTAAGGAATTCACTACGTAATTCGCGAATTACTAACTAAACGGAGCATTCATGTATTCATTCGCAATTCACATTCGACAGCTGCTTACCGGTACTAAGCAAAAACAGTATCTAACGTTAAGAGTATTTTTTGTACGAACGGTTGATAACTAGTTTAATCTCAACTAGATAAACTTGTGTGAAGTACTTCACTAGTAATAGTGACGAGAATGGTTAAACAATTAGTGGATATTCAACTCACATTAGAATCCAAATATAAAAATGCATTATTGTTGTTCGATTGGAGAGCAATAATTGTTTTAGCCATTATCGACTCTATTACTATTGTAGTTTTCTAAAAATTCACACGAGCCGAGAGTATTTGTTAGGTCATTACTTAGCATACCATAAAGTCCTTATGGCTACGGTCGGTGTAGTATAGATGTAGTGTGCTAGCCTAACTAGCCAAAGGTCCCTGACAAAACAACAAAATATTTGAGCAAATTTTTCTAAAACCGTAGCGTTGTTGTTGTTGTTGTAGCGATGAGGTTACTCCCCGAAGGCTTTGGGGAGTGTTATCGATGTTATTGTTGTTGTTGTAGCGATAAGGTTGCTCCCGAAGGCTTTGGGGAGTGTTATCGGCCCATTAAATCTGGTATTTAAGTCGCCTCTTACGACAGGCATACCTACCGCGGTTATGTTCTGACCCACTAACCCGCTGGGGGTAAAACGGTAGCGTTCCTCGGAAGTGGTTTGGAAGAGAAGCTGGACCTCAATATTTTGGGAGGTATGTATCAAATCATTATTATTTCAGGATCGATTTTGGACAGTTTGGTATAATCTCCGGATCATTTTGGAATAATTTCGGGATTATCGATAATTTTTGCATTTTTTTTGGGGATCCTAGGAATATTGAGAAAAATGTTAAAACCGGTTAGTCTCCAAACCCAATTTGACAAGGGATGACGGAAAATCGTTCCAATATACATCATTGTTGCAGTACTATTGCGGTATTGTTTTCGGAACTATTTTGTTTCGACTGTTTCAGGATTGTGTTCCATACCACTACGGAATCATTTTGGCTTTGATTTTAGATCATTTTGTAACTATTTCGAAATAATTTCAGGATATTTTGGACTATTTCCGCACAGTCTCAGTAATCATTGCGAGACCATTTGGGAAAAGTTTCAAGGATGATTTCAAGTTGTTTAATAGATTGAAAGGAACTGTTTCGGGTCCCCTAGCGGGTTAGGGGGTTAGAATATACCCGCGGTAGGCATGCCTGTGGTAAGAGGCGACTAAAATACCAGATTCAAGGTAGCGAATCCCGTTTCACTGTTCACTAACAGACGGGGCTCTGGCGATCCCAAGCTCCTCATGAATCGTTCCCGAGATGGTCGGGTTAGTACCTTAATGGTACTGTGTTACCGGAGCGTGCCGGATCTGTATCCGGCAAAGGACCTTCACACCGATAACACTCCCCAAAACCTTCGGGGAGTAACCTTATCGCTACAAAAACAACTTTATCGGGTCCATTCGGGATTCTGTTTTTTTTTTTTTGGATAATTTTTTCGAATATTTCGACCTTCTTTGTACAGCTTCGCTATTATTTTTAGGATTATAGATTAAAGATTTCGCAATTATTTTTGGATAGTTGTTCCTAGTGGGGACGTGTTGTTTCAAATCTGTGTCAATTCGACCTAAACAAATATTATTTCGATGGGTGAGCGCACACTTGTGCTAAGTGCCTATTTGGCCAAAACTTCAGCATCATTTCCACTTAGTATGCATTTTTTGTAAGCGAGTTATCAATAATGACGGCTCAGAGGCCAGTTTAAATATCTGTTCTCCTAAATATCAATCGCCTCTAAAAGACAAAACATGCTCTCCTGAAAACCTTAAAATTTGTCACTTATCACAAGTGGGCACTCACCCATGGATTTGGTAAGTGATAATTTGAGCTCCAAGCAATTTTAGATTTTAGGTTCAACGAAAGTGGGTTTAGGTTAGTATACATACTTAAACCGTAAAATTAAAAAAATGTATGAGCTGCATACTACCAATAAAGATGTACTTGACTCTCTAAGGCCCTGTGAGCTCCAAATGCCATAATACAAATTTGTGAATGGCATCATTCTTTTCTATAGCGATCTACAAATGCCTGAACAAGATAATTTTACTTTATCAAATTTAGTATGCATAGCAATCGCAAAACATTTATAGAGTTCTTACTAACAAAGATCTGTGTTCGATGCCACAGACGTAACGTTAAATTTAAACACAGGGGCGAATCAGCGGGTTAGGGTGCTAAGAATTTACCCGCGGCAGGTATGTGTATGTACATATGCATGTATGTATGTATTGACAAGATATTAGTACAATAAGATCTAGGATCTTTTATAGTACAACCAAGATGAATAACTCTTATAATAATAAAAATAATAAAATAAGTCGAACTATGTCAAACTTAATAACAAACTCAAATTTATAAATAAAAAATTTAATAGGAAAATTGTATTTAAAACTAGCATCTATAGTTAATATATAAATAAATAAATTATTACACTTTGAGAAAGCTCATTCACATTGACTAGTAATTGTAGATAGCGAAAACTCAGATATACATATTTACGTTAACTGAAAAAGTATAAATAATATTTTTAAAGTTGCTTTTATTAAGACTACTTAGAATAGGTGCTGGAACTCTGTACGAATAGCATTGACAAAGAATAGCCGGGCCGAAGTTAAATAGTTATAAGTTGGCACTATTAAATCGTTGATTCGGGCAGATCTGGGAAAACTAACTTATCACTTGGCACTTTGTAACAAGTTGATAGAGAAAAATACAGTTTCTGGCTCTCAGGTAATTAGAAATTTCACAGCCCAACAAACGCGTTCTCCAACCAGATATGTGGTCAAACTTACTTAATCCGAACACATAACGGGTCACATGGTTGAATGCTACATCAATTTTGTGTGCAGACTGCAAATTATCGGCATAATTAATTGTATGGCAAGCTTTCTCCTAATGTTAGCGGGGGTAAAGGTTGCAGACATTCTCAGGTTCCTCAGAACATTATACACCTTACTAACAACAGAGTTCACATGGTCGTTGCAAGTCAAAGTTGTATTGATAATGAAACCAAGATTGGTTACTTTGGGTACTAGTTTTAGGCTTTTGTCGTCGGCAATGTATACAGGTGGTAAATTTTGAAAATCTATTCTCTTTTTAGCTATAGGCAGCACATACGATTTATCACTATTTAGGCATAATTCATTTTTCATCGCCCAGTCAGAAATGGATGTTAGGTCCCTATTCAACCTCGAGCATATATCACGTGTGTCCTCATGATTCCCGGATAGATTTAGCTGTATATCGTCAGCATAAGCATGCATGTGTACGTGCTGGCATCCATAGAAAATATCGTTAAGGGGTACTAGTACTAACACAAGACGGGGAGACGCGGCAAACAAATGCATTATTTAGGAGAAAGAACAATCAGAACTGTCACTTACATGTACACGAGGATTTTTTAAATTACGCCACAAAACATGATTCGGCAATGATGTGTTTACTAAAATATTTACACTTCTCTCGCTTTATAATAAAAGTGGTTCGTTCCGGACAAGCTTGTATTCACACCAATTGGTTTCATTGCGGTTCCTTTTCCAAACGGAGTATCTTTTATTACGCTTGCTGATCATTGCTCGAACTGATCTGTTGAACCAAGGGCAAGATGGTTTACCCTGATAGGCACGTACCAGAACATGAGTCGTATAGAGATATCCCAGGTTACCGTTCAAAAATCTTAATTTTTCATGTACGGAGCTTAGATCCCAACAAACCGACCAGTTAATTTGAGCAATGTCATTTAATAGATTATTTACGTTCATCATTCGGTAATCTGCGAAAAGGGGCGGACTAGAAACTATATCATTGTCATTAAACTTAATGTCAAACGAACAGAAAATTACGTCATGGTCCGATACAAACGACATTTGATCAAACTTTAGAACAATTGACATATCAGACACAATGAAATAATCGAAGACTAGGACAGTAATTTTGTCCGAACCTTGTGGGAACAGACATGTTAACTACACCAAGACCAACACCGGAAACATCGTCTAACAGGCGGCTGCTATATGCGTCACTATATAAAAGGTTTACATTAAAATCTCCACATATAATAATATCAGTAAAATCAACAGCGACTGAGGACAATATTGTAGAGAATTCCTTAACACTACAACATTTATGAGGATTATAAACACACGATAAAAGAAATTTGGACAATGGACCAGACACTTCAACTAACAAATGCTCACTACCGCTATCAGATATACCTGATATTAACCAACTCCTAAGATACTTTCTACAATATATAGCTACACCACAACCCTTTTTATCCTTCCTATCCATCCTATACAGTACGTAGTCCTTTATGTCAAAATGGGCGTCCTTGACTTCAGATCTAAACCAGGTTTCGGATACGCAAATAATGTCAACACACGACGGTTCGAGCACAGCTCTAATAATATCCATTTTTTCGATGTTCAGGCTACGCGCATTGAAATGAACAACATTAAACCCTTTTTGGCGTTTGCATAATATGTTTAGCATAGCAAGGCTATTATCTGCAATGCTATTCGAATATCTATTCTTTCCTAACACTAAAAGGAGAGAAATTTGGGGCTAAAGCAACTTTAAATGATTGAAAACACAAATACCGTAAAAACAAATACGAACAGAAAATTTTCGCTATCTTCACATAACAAAAATAAAAATAAATAGAATACAAAAAAACAAGCAAATATATAAGCTTAGGACTAGCAAAACTGCTCCAGATCCTTTTCACGTGAGATCTTTGTGGGCTGCATGGCTTTGTCGCTACCTTGCCTGAAATAAACACAGCCACGAAAACTGAAGGCCGCCTGCAGCTTCCCCTCTCGTCGTAATTTAATCGCTGCTTGGGGAAGAATCCGCTTTTCCCTAGGAAGGCTCTCATGGAGATTAAAATTACCGTGTATTCCATGAGATGCCAACGTAACGACGGATTTCGTACGCCTACGGTAGTCGACAAAAGCTCGGAGAGTACGATTCCTATCCAGCGGTGAATGAAATTTAATGATGATTGCCGTATTGACTCCAGCTCGCGGGGGCTTAGTTCGAAAAATGTCTCTAATTTGTGGAGACTGGAAGTCAATGGACAAACAAGGTTGAAGATGCTTTTAAGGTTTTCTCCTTCCTTGAAGGGAACGCCGAAGGCGACAGCGTCAGCAGAAATGTCAGGAGTCGATCTACTCTCTAAGCTTTTTGCAAGATCCACCTTTAATCGTTCGACTTCTGCCTCAGACTTTTCCAGCTTCTCATTCAACTGCAATATACGCTCCGATGATTCACCAACAGCAGCAGAAAGCGATGAAATCTCCTCTTCGATCGGTTTTGTGAGCTTCGCTTCCACCTCACCAATTCTCTGAGACACACTCTCGATTAATACTCGTAACTGATCAGTCTGTTGGTGTACCTTCGACTCTGGCGGGGTGTAATAAGGCCTTTAAGGCCTTATATCGCTATCGATTGAGAAATAAAGCCTTTATTAAGAATAAGGTCTTATTTCTATTATTTATTCAACTTTGGTTGAGATATAAGGCCTTAAAGGCCTTATCTCAAAAGGCGTTATTACACCCCGCCTCGACTCTACTTCCTTCCCAGCCAGAATTTTTTGAAAATTTTGATCCAAAAATATTTAAATATCATACCCCAAGATGATTAAAAACGTTCAAATTTAAAGGCAATTTCTGTTCGAAAATTAACGTATCGTTGGGAGAAAAATGTACCATAAATGTGATTATTCCTGAATAATAATTTATGATTCCTATTTCGAGGGATTCAAGGGGCTGTGTAGCGCAATATATAGCTTCTCCAACCCAATTGTCAACCTCACCTTCGAGCGGCGAATCCCGTTTCACTAACAGACGAGACTCTGGCGACCCCAAGCTCCTCATGGAACTTGGGGTGGGGAGGGAGGGATGGCCTGAAGGTTTAATGTGGCCATATAAATCGTTCCCGAGATGGTCGGGCCAGCACCTTAATGATGCTGTGTTACCGGAGCGTATCGGATCTGTATCCGACAAAGGACCATCACATCGATAACACTCCCCAAAGCCTTCGGGGAGTAACCTAATCGCTACAACAACATTTTTATTCATATTTGATATCATTGTAAAATTGAGCTTTAATAGTTTTAGAGTAATATTTGACTGCTTTTCACAGTCATTTTCTGATCATATTCGTGAATATATTTCAATCGTTTTGGTTGAGATTTTTGAATCACTTTTGAATGCCATTATAATGCATTTATTCTTCATATCTCATTCAAAATATGATACTACATAATAATCTTATTTCATAAGGGGAAGAAAGCATGCGAAAGTGAGCTTTTCGAACCACAGCTAACTCGCGAACAAACTTGACCGATATACAACTGCGACTACAACATCCAACATCAGCATTATCGTCCGCATCTTAAAATATGGATACGATACGGGATGTTGAAGCTGTATCCAGGTATGACAAGATAGTTTCACTTACCTGGGGTTCAAATAGCTCACAACCTATGTATTGTCCAATCATTATGTATTTTCTGGGAAGCTGAAGGGGAGAAATTGTTTTGGGAATCTGCATTCCCGAGCAGCATTACATTATTTTTGTCTTGAAGAATATTGTAACGAATTTACTTGCAAATCCTCTTATTTGCAATCCTCCGCTAAGTTCGTATCGCTAAACTGTTGAATAAATAACTCCAATATTGAATAACGGAAAAATGACCTTTATTAAAATACTTCACAATAACACTCAAACTGTGCAACGAATAGCTTAATAACCAAACTCATATCTTAAAGGAAACTGACTTTCAAAATAATAGTGCTATTGCTCGCTAGATATCGTCTTACTCGTAACTGCTTGACAATTCAAATCAAACTGAATTACTTCTTACTCGCCTGCATCGCTTTTATAGTTTACGCTGCATACTTCTAGGCTCTTCGATTTCCAGAAGTTACTAGTTGTTTCGGCTACAAAATCGCCAGCCACAACTACGTGCACAAATTATTGCTCTCTCTTGTGACAACTCAGATAAGGTATATGCATGTGTTTGTAGTTTACAGTCTCCCGCACACACATAAGCGTATAAGTAAATTCATCGGTGTGTGACATCTCATCTCTCGCTGCCTTGTATGTAAATGTTGCTCGTCGGAATGTGTACATATGTGTAGACGCAATTATTGATTCGTTTATGTAGATACATAATGATTGAATTATTGATGTGCACTCACGTCACTGCTTAGATCGGCTTAGAGCTGGCAGCACTCCTTAGTTTTGCTAATATTCGTAACAATATCTTTTGCATATATAATAAAATTTTTATATATTTTTTCTTAGCTTCATGATTGAAAAAATATGTGTATGTTAAAAAAATAAAATTTTTAATGAAAAGTAAAATTTCAACAAGTATAAAATTCATTATTCAGTCAACAAATATATTCATAAAAGATTCAGAAAGCTGAATGAAAAATGATTATAAATTTTTGATCACCTAAAGTAAACACATTTGATTCAAATATGATTCCAAAATGTGATTGAAAAACTATATTCAGTTTTTGGTCATCAAAGGTAAGCATATTTGATTATTCTTTTTGTTATTTTTTATGAAATATTAAAATTTAGTCATTAAAGGACTTCAAAAATGATTCCAAAAAGTGATCGAAAAATGTTTTTTAGTTTTTCATCATCAAAAGTATTCATATTTTATTATTTCTTTTGTTCAATTGTATGATAACTCATTATTTAGTCAGAAAGAGTAATCAAATTGTATTGATATGTAGGGAAATTCAAAATTGAATCAACTAAATACCAAAAATACCAAATTGATTCAAGGGGGTATGTAGCGCAAACCTTTCAAGGGGTTGCCAGCGCCATATATAACTTCTCAAACCCAATTGTCAACCTGACCTACACGTGGCGAATAATGTTTCATTAAAAGCCGAGGCTCTGGCGACCCTGAACTCCTGATGGATTTAGGGGTAGGAGGACGGTATGGCCTAGAAGTTTCATGGGGTCAAACCAAATCGTTCCCGAGATGGTCGGGCTAGTACCTTTATGGTGCTTGTTACCGGAACGTACCGGATCAGCATCTGGCAAAGGACCATCAACATCCCCAAAGCCTTCGGGGAACTGAATTGAAAATTCTGAACTTGAATTGTAATTTTCTGAACTTGAATTGCAATTTTCTGAATTTAAATTGTAATTTTCTGAACTTGAATTGGAAATTTCTGAAGCCTTCGCAGAAAATGTGAACCGGCCTTGCATAATCCAGCTCACAAAAGCGACAGATTCGTGTATTGGGTGGATTTAACTTACTCAGGTGATATCGTAGACTACACTGTTCCGTGTCCTCTCTCCTTAGATTGATAAATTTGGCTGATACTCTCGTTGCGGGCTTAGGTTAAGTAAAACTGGCCGGTCAATAAAGACATCACATATATTGAATGTGTCTATAGCGTTACCCGAATGTTTGTTTGCGGAAAGTACAAAAAATGTAGCCTGCCTTTGCCCTGGGCATTCATTGTCCGATAGCTTTGTTTCCCACTTTTTTTTCTGGTTTCCCTAGTGTGTGTCTTTGTGAGTCCACAAAAGGGCTCTGGACTATAGAATGCTGCTAAACATCCTGTTTAGCTAGGTAGTCTGTCTGTTCATTACCTTCTTGTCTTTGATGCCAGGGAACCCATCCCAATAAAACCATTTTTAGCTCCAAGATCATTTAGGACTCCAACGCATTCAAGATCATTGTACTTATAAGCTAGTGGAGAAGTACAATGATCTTGTACAATTTTAGCGGTTTTTAAATACAAATAGTAATTAAAGCTTTCCTTTATTCGCGATAAAGGGATAACTATGAAAACTCTATTGAAGATGCCCATAGAAAAACCAGAATAGACCACACTTTATCTGACAGTGCAATTCTCATAATGATCCGAACCATACACTTCGAGAAATAATAAATTAATATACTATATACTTTACTTTATAAATACTCTTGTAGGTCCTACCAATCAGTTTTTACCATCCTGGCGTATATTTTTTACTAATCTAAATAAAATGCAACGTAATGATGCAATACTGGGTGTATCTACGTTATTTATACTATTACTTATGCGCGTAAGTTTTATTTTTAACGTTTCACAAAATATTTAGTAATCTGCAGTTTTTGTAAATTTTCAGAAAATCAAAGACATTCCTTGTCGATATAAAATTTTAACCAAATACATCGCAATGTCACGCAATGCATTAGCCGTCATCATTGGCATTATACTCTGTTACTATCTCAGTGATAGTGAAAGTTTGGCGTTTCGAGTTAGTGGTGAAATTGTTTCTGGTTTGCCACCTTTTAGATTGCCGCCCTTTCACACACAAGTGAACGGCACGGAAGTAGAATTTAGTGAGATGATACAACAATTGGGCGCTTCAATTATTACCATACCAATAATTTCCGTGCTTGAGAGTATTGCTGTAGCAAAAGCGTTTTGTGAGCATAATATAATATCCACGCACATATTTTATTTTATTTATTAAATATATCAACTTTTTTTTTACTCTTTGCAGCTATGGGAAAAATTGTAAACGCCTCTCAAGAAATGGTAGCACTGGGTATCGCCAATATTATGGGCAGTTTTGTCTCATCAATGCCCGTTACTGGCTCCTTTACTCGTACAGCAATCAATAATGCGAGTGGTGTTAAAACTACACTTGGTGGTGTTATAACCGGTGTTTTAGTTTTACTAGCTTTGGCTTTTTTTACTCAAATATTCTATTATATACCGAAAGCAACTTTAGCTGCAATTATAATGGCCGCTATGATATTTATGGTGGAATGTGACAGAATTGCAGAAATTTGGCGTGCAAAAAGTAATATAAGACAATGATGTTATGTAAAATTTAATTTTTTTCTATATTATTTATTGCAGAATTAGATGCGATCCTATTTTTCATTACATTGCTAACGTGTCTCTTTTGGACACTTGAGTATGGTATTGCATGTGGTATTGTTTTGAATATGCTTTTCATTTTATATAAAAGTGCCCGACCGAATATTATCATCACAACAGAAAGGGTTTGTTCGAAATGCTGTTTCATTATGCAGTTCTAAACAGCAATCCACAGTTGTTTTTAACGAACTACTACAAACTATCATAATGAATATTTAAGACTTTGAGTTAATTCATGAATCTATTGTAACGGTGCAAATTAAAGCTCTATAGGTTAGATTAGGTTGAACTGGTTGGTCAATAAAGATCTCACATGGTGTGAATGTGTCCATAGTGTTACCGGAATCTGTTTGATGACCAAACGGGGAAACCACAAATAGGGCTTTTCGAAAAACGTGATGCCAGTACGTTACTTCTCCGAAAACATGGATTGAGCTTGACTGTTTATAAAATTTAAAGTGAGCGCACTTATGACACATTTTTGTGGACTTTTTTTTCAGGTCGAAAACGTTGACATTGCTGTTGTGGATGTGCAGAAAAATCTAAGCTATGCCTCAGCCGAATATCTTAAAACTAGAATAATGAAGCATATCATAGCACACGAACATGCCATTAAAAAAGTTGTCATAAAAGGCGACGAAATTTTCGGCATAGATTCAACTGTTGCATTGGTAAATATTTAAATGGAGCTGAAATGTTAAGGCCTTTATTATTTTTTGTGTTTTTATCAAAGAATATTTTAGCCCTGAAAACAGACTTGAATGCTATGAATTGTCAACTTTTATGTTGGAATTGGCAAATATCGTCAGCTGGTGTTGTGTGCCGTTTACACCGCGATGCACGAGATTTATTCAAGTTTAGTAAAACTCTAAAAGAGATAATACTGTTAGATATATCGCCACAGAGCTTAACAACAATACATAATGGAATTGAATCAACGTTAATACCTTTATAGCAAACATAGAGTTTGACGCAATGATTATAAAAATTTAGAAAAGCTGCGTATATATGTACTTACATAATCAATGGTACTAAGTTATACATATGAATATTATATTAATAGATACATGTATGTATGTTCTGAATGAAAAGAATTGGATGAGAAATAAACGTATATATTATATGATAATAATCTTAAAAAAATAAAACAAAATTACAAATACACAATAACACATCAGTTTATTTCTTGCTAAAACACTACGGTTTAACATCCTTTTTTTTATCTTAGTTAGGCGACTTTTCTCTTGCCTTTACGTATTAACTTAACATTTACACTATTGGCAGCGTACAGTTGTATTATAAATTATTTTTAGTAATTTCAACTGATCCTTTAAATATCAACTTTTTGTCGTCGAAGTAACAATCGTAGCCAGAGTAAAGCTTGCAGACGAAATCTACAACTGAAAATATTAAGGAATAATCAAGCATCCTTCTGACAGCGCCCTTCGCCGATGCTCCCCCGCAACAGCCTGGTATCCCGTCATCAGCCAGGACACCCTAGCAAAAAACTGCTTGATCTGGCGACGTCTCCAAGAGGGATAACGAAGTATATCCGTAAGCACAAAGATGAAATGCACCACATGTCTAAGCAGCGGTTTTATCAAGACAAGGATGAGGAGGCCCCAAGCGCCTTCCACTCAGAATAGGTAAACACTTTTGCTAAGTTCCGCTGTACCCCATTATTAATATACAATATCCAACCCATGCGATAAAAGAAAGCAGATTAACAAGAGGGACTCGAGTCACCCTGGTATAGCTTCGTTCTGGATACTCTTAAAAGGTTAAACTCTTACTTGTCCAGATTCAACCCTGTCTCCCCACAGGACACCAATCACCTTTTCACTATGTTGAAACTGCCAGTTTCCGAGGACTTCCGTTAGAGGACTTTGATGGCAATTTGTGAGTAGTCGCACCCATTGAGCGGCGCGAAGCACTGTTAACATAATAACAGCCTGGTATCCCAGGATTCAAAGAGTTGTTAAGCGTAATACATAGCTTTATAGCTTCCCTAACCCAATGTCAACCTCACCTAGCCGAGAAGCATCGTCTTACAAGTTTGAAGTTAACATACACATGTTTAGCAGGCGAGGCTCTGGCAGTTAAGTTCCTCATGGAACAAGGTGCTAGGGGTCGTAATGGCCTAGAAGGTTGAATTTGCCCTTACTAAATCGTTCCACATCAGGTTCGGTTTGTACCTTAATGGTGGTTGTTACCGGAACGTTAAAGATCTATATTCGGCAAAGGACCGAGAACATCGGTAAAACTCCAATATGGTCGCCGAGCCTTAAAGAAACATATTGGAAGAAACGCTACGTCTGTCAAAACACTGCCCTCAGAACTGCCACAGGATGTCTTATGTCTCCAGAGCATCTTCCACACAGTGAGGCGATAAAGATCCCCATAAAGGAGAGAAAAGAAATGCAGAACAAATTGTTGCTGTTGAATACCCACAAGCCTGGGCATTCCAAAGGACATATGATTGAAGGTGCCCCGCCCGCCAGGAACTTAAATACTCATCACCATAAGAACTACTGCTACAACAACAACACCAACAGCAACACCAACACCAACAACAACAACAACAACATAACTATGTACAAATTCGGCACTCAAGAATTCAGTCGTATGGAGAAAAGAAGCACATAAACTCCTCAGAGTAAAAATAAATAATAAATAAATGTAAGGCGCGATAACTTCCGAAGAGATCTAAGGCCGAGCTTCTCTTCTAATTTGCGTCGTGCTCCTCTTGATTTTCCCTACAAATTGGCCGGACTGGACCTACATGTTTTATGCCGACTCCGAACGGCGTCTGCAAGGCAGATGAGTTTTCACTGAGAGGTTTTCATGGCAGAAATACACCCGGAGCGCGTGCCAAACATTGCCGAGGGCGACCCCTCTTCGAAAAATTTTCCTCTAATTGAAAACCCTTTTATTTTAAATTTTGATGTTGCTTTGCCTGGGGTGCGAACCCAGGGCATACGGTGGGGATTCAAGGGGTTGTGTAGCGCAATATATAGCTTCTCCAACCCAATTGTCAACCTCACCTTCGAGCGGCGAATCCCGTTTCACTAACAGACGAGGCTCTGGCGACCCCAAGCTCCTCATGGAACTTGGGGGTGGGGAGGGAGGGATGGCCTGAAGGTTTAATGTGGCCATATAAATCGTTCCCGAGATGGTCGGGACCTTAATGGTGCTGTGTTACCGGAGCGTATCGGATCTGTATCCGACAAAGGACCATCACATCGATAACACTCCGATCGATAACACATCGATAACCTAATCGCTACAACAACAACAACAACAACAACAGGGCATACGGTGTGTTAGGCGGAGCAAGCTACCATCACACAACGGTGGCCGCCAACTCCTCAGAGACATCCATAAAATGTAGTCAAATTACGCCCTCAACGCCCTTATTTCTCTGGTCCAACCCTGTTGAAACAGCAAGTTTCCTGGACTCCCGTTAGAGGATATTGAAGACAATTTGTGAGAGATCGCACTTATGGGATGGGGCGAAGCAGTGTCTTTTTATCGTTACAAGGAAAAGCCCGGTATCCTTATTTAGACCAAAGGATTCAGACTGTATCTTTGTTATTAACATTTTGTCTTGAGAAAGCAGTCAAATGAACAGGAAATACAATTTTCTAGTGGTGGATGACAACTACCCAGCGCTACTGCAGCAGGGGCATTAACTAGGATCATACCTTCGGTGTGTAGAACAGCAAACGCGGTTTCTTATACCGAAAATGGAGAAAACGGACAATAGAAAGTCAGAGGGCGTCCGAATTCGAGAAAACAACACTCCGTGCTTTTTTTGAATTTGTAGTTGCATTCGACATGAAAACCTTAGCAGTGTAATCCGAGAGTCGCTGAAACCATGTCAACTACTGCCATGAAGTCCATAATGATGTGTAAACCTCTGTACGAACGACGCATTGTATTAACATGCATATATCGTTCGTACATTTAGAACCGCCAAGGCAAATGTCACAGGATCAGAAGAAATACTAAGAAAGTTCAAGATTTCGTGCATTTAGGTTAGGTTGAAGTGGCTATCTCCGCTGTCCAAGGGGAGACTCACGTAGGCCGGTGTCCTACCACGCGGGGGACCCTATTTCCCTACTTCGGAAGAATGTTTAGACCCCAGTGAGGCGAAACCAGCGCGTTTGACTGAAGAAACGCAAGATGTCGTTTGTGTGTGCAGATTCAAGCTCTGCAAGAACCCCAAAGGAGTGTCTGTGGTACCTGGTGTTTGACAGTGCGGGACAGTGGCACAGATAGTGCTCTACGCTTTCTATCTCCTCGTGACTACAGCTGCGGCAGAAGTCGTTTGTCTGCAGGCCCATATAGACAGCATGAGTGTCCATGAGACAGTGACCTGTAAGAAGGCCCACGCTTCCCAAGGCAGTCGGTTCTATGTACCGGAGCGACTCGGGATTTTTCCCGACCAAGGACTGTCATTTCAGTGTGACCCCATCTAATTTGTTTCGTCCCTCCCACAAATTGTCATCCTCCAAGCAGCTCCTTGCAGCAGGACTGCTCCATATTCTCTTACTCCGGGAAGGCATCGAATCCAATCCGGGTCCGTCTCCTGACCCCGGTCCTGAGAAATGGTTTTGCTGCATCTGCCGGAAAATAATCTTTTTAGGACGGTCATACTCTGTTCAGTGTGTCTCGTGCAAGGGATGGTTGCATCGGACAGGTTGTTCTGGGCTTGATCCCAAAACCCGACGTCCACGTAACTTTTATAAATCTTTTGTGGCTCCTTGCTGTTCACGCCCAAGGGCTTCCCGTAGTCTACGTCTAAGCGCCCCCCACTACCTTCCAGCAGCCCCGCTGCTCAGCAAGCCACAACAAGTACCCGCTGCTGCTCGCGCCCCACGGCGCCAACAACTCAAACAGCTGCTACCACTCATAACTACAATCTTCGCTGTAGAGTCGGAAGCAATGCTGAGCAGCAGCCCCTGCCCCCGTCTTCTCCCCCCCTCTTTTCCGACAGCAATCGTGTAGGTCAGGGAAACAGACTCTTAGTCCCTACCTCCGTTTGCACCGTTTGCCAGCACAGAATATATATGTTTGCGACTGTAGAGTTGTAGGATAAATATTTTAGAGATATTTTTAAAAAGAATATTTTATTGAATTGAATTCTATTTCCAGCAGAACATTACAAAGAATGAAAATTTTTGAAAAACATCAAATTCAAGATTGAAAATTAAAACAAATTTGAATACATAAAATATTTAAAATAACAAAAGTTGATATTATTTCAAAGTTATTACAAATACCCTACATTACTCCCCCTTCCAGAGATAAATTGTTATATAAATTAAACGTTACTTTCTTTTTTGTTTTTGTTTTAGTAAAGTGCGCAAAATCCACCATAGCAGGTTTCAAACGATCAATAGGAAAAATTTTAATTTCATTATTTATTTCTATTTTAAAATTTTTAATGCCTTTTTCAATTACTCTATAAGGTCCCTCGTAAGGATGTTGTAAAGAATGTTTGTTTACCACACGTACGAAAACAAATTGACAATCTTCTAAATTTTTAGGAACATAAATTCCAGAAGAATTTTGATGATGTTCAAGATTTGATTTAAAATTTCTAAAATGTTCACGTAAACTGCTCAAAACATCTGTCGAATTTGTTTTCTCAGAAGTTGAGACAACGAGCTCACCAGGTAACCTTAAATTTTGACCAAAAACCATTTCAGCTGGTGTAGCTGAAATATCTTCTTTAAAAGTTGATCGCAAACCCAAAAGTATTATTGGTAATTCTTCGTACCAATCTCTAATCCCATTCCTAGCCATTATTGAAGACTTTAACTGTCTATGAAAACGTTCCACCATTCCGTTAGCTTGGGGATGGTAGGGAGACGTTGTTATATGGTGACTTCCAAGAAATTTTGTCAATTCCGAAAACAAATTTGATGTAAACTGAGAGCCTTGATCAGTAGTTATATTACATGGAACTCCAAAACGCGAAATATATTCACTGAAAAATTTTCTTGCAATATTTGCCGAAGAAATGTTTCTTAGCGCATATGCCTCAGGCCAACGAGAAAACCTGTCAACTATAGTAAAAATATAACGATGTCCTCTGGAAATGGGTAAAGGTCCTACAATATCCAAATGAATATGCTCGAATCTACCTTTTGGTACTGTAATTTTGCTAATAGGTGATTTCGTATGACGAATAACTTTTGATTTCTGACAACTTAAACATTCTTTGGACCATAAATTTATTTGTATATTCATACTTGGCCAGAAATACCTTTTAACTATTAGTTTTCGGGTAGCCTTCGTACCAGGATGAGCAATTCCATGTAAAATATCAAAAATTGTTTTACGCAAGCTGTTTGGAACAAATGGTCTAGGACATTCTCTTGAAACTTCGCACCAGATGGTAAAATTTAGCAAAGGAATTTTGATTAACTTAAGGTTTTGAAAAGTTTGGCCAGATATTAATTCATTAAGTTCAGTGTCTTGTTGTTGCTCCTTTTGTAAGATTTTAAAATTTAGATCGAAATTTTGAAAAGCATCTACCTCAAAAACTCGTGACAATGTGTCAGCTACCACATTATCTTTTCCTTTAACATATTGTATATCGCTAGTGAATTGCGCAATGAATTCCAGATGCCGCGTTTGTCCAGGACTACGCTCAGTTTTTGAATTTAAGGCGAAAACCAAAGGTTTATGATCAGTAAAAACTGTAAACTCTCTTCCTTCTAAAAGATATCGAAAGTGTTGTATATTTAAATATATTGCTAACAACTCTCGATCAAATGCACTATACTTTATCTCTGATAGAGAAAGCTTTTTGGAATAGAATCCTATTGGCTCAGATTTGCCATTAAAATGTTGTTCTATGACACCACCAATAGCTGTATTTGATGCATCTACAGTTAAAGAAAGCTTTGCATCTTTATTAAAATGATTTAATAATACTTTAGATGCAAATTTTTCTTTAATACATTCAAAACTTTTTGTTGATGTGTCATCCCATATTAATTTTTTGTCACGTTTTTTGTTTGTTCTATTAATTAAATCATATATTATATTCGTGTACTCAGCAAGATTTCGAATATACCTATGGTAATAGTTTACCATTCCTATAAATTTTTGTGCCTGCTTAATATTTTTCGGACGCTCAACATTACGTTTGGCTGCTGTTTTCTCATCCGATGGTCTAATTCCAGAACTAGAAATATTGTACCCTAAAAAATCAATACTGCTAGCACCAAAAACACATTTGCTCGGTTTAATATTTAGACCGTATTCCGACAACCTCTCAAAAAGAATACTCAAATCTTTTAAATGTTGCTGTTCGTTTTCACTCGCTATAAGCAAATCATCTATATAGGCAAACACAAAATCCAGCCCACTTATAACCTCATTAATAAACCTTTGAAATGTTTGAGCTGAGTTCCTTAACCCAAAAGGCATACGTAAAAATTCAAACATACCGAAAGGTGTTGTTATTGCCGTTTTATATAGTCTTCTTTAGCCATTGGTATCTGATGGTACGCTTTAACTAAATCAATTTTTGAAAATATAGTTTTGCTTCGAAGATTCATATTGAAGTCATGGATATGGGGCAAGGGATAACGATCAGGAACTGTTACTACGTTTAGTCTTCTGAAATCGCCACAAGGACGCCAGTCATTAGCCCGGTGAATCCAGTACTTGAAGAAAAATATCCAGAACTCGCAGAGGAGGAACGCATACTCCCCAGGGAAACGCGTGTCACTCTTGCTCAACTTCGTTCTGGATACTGTAACAGGTTAAACTCTTACCTATCCAGAATCAACCCCGACATACAAAATGTATGCCCTGCTTGCAATGTGTCCCCACATGACACCAACCATCTCTTTAATTGTAATGTGGAACCAACGCCTCTAACACCCCTTTCCTTATGGTCCACCCCTGTTGAAACGGCAAGTTTCCTTGGACTCCCGTTAGAGGATATTGATGACAATTTGTGATCGGTCGCGGCTATTAGGTGGGGCGAGCATTGCTACAACAACAACAACAACAACAACGCCAGTCATTAGCATCTTTTTTGGGTACTAAATGAAGAGAAGATGCCACGGATGAATTTGAAGATCTACAAATTCCAGTTTTTAATAAAAAATCGAATTCGGTCTTGGCCACTTTAAATTTAATAGGATCTAAACGCCTGGGCTTAGAAAATGGTAGGTTACCTTCTGTAACTAGTCTGTGAACCGTAGCATGTTTAACTGGCTTCGAGTAATCAGGTTCCGTAATTAAAGATGGAAAAGTTTTTAATAATTTCGTATATTGATTGTCTACTGAGAAAATTTTGGGAAGAGGGACATTGCAAAAACATGAAATAGTATTGACTGAAAGACTTGTCAACGGGTCAACTAAACATTTATTTTTAATATCGATAAGTAGGCCATATTTGCTTAAAAAATCAGCTCCGATTATTGGCTTACCTACATATATCAGCTATTAAAAAGGTAAATGGAAATTCGCGCCTCAATCCTAAATTTATATTTAAAATTTTTTTACCATAAGTCGAAATCGTAGTACCATTAGCTGCTGTCAAAATAATATCATTAGATTTATTTTTACACAAGAATTTAGTAACTGGAAGTACCGAAATCTCTGCCCCACTATCAATAAGAAAATTTAACTTGTTTTCCCTATCAAATATAAATAAGCGACGAGTTGATACTTCAAAATTTCCTTCGTTCGTCGCTGCAACAACGGAAAACTTTAGTTTGTTGAATTATTTTTAGAAAAGGCACATGGTTGTTCACATTTAATAGCTTTGTCACCAAATTTATAATGATATCTGCAGAGCCAGTTCGGATTCTCACGAGAATTGGACCTATATCTAGACTGAATTCTAAAACGATTCCATTTATCGAACGGGACCTTGAATAATTTTGATTAATTTCTTTTTTAATTTCTGATAATTCTAAAGATAGTTTTTCAAAGTTATTACATATTAGATTAGTGGTTTGAATCAAATTGGAAATTATTGCATTGCTTTTAGAATTTTGCAAATTATTGACTAAAGCTATTTCGTTTTTGCTAATAACTTCCCACACATTATCAGCCAATTTTAAAAGTTCATTTATATCATTAGAGTTCGAACTCGTTAAAATAACGTTTAAATTTTTAGGAAGCTTTCTCATCCAAATCTTTTCAAGGACTTCAGAGCTGAAATTGGAGCCAGAAAGTAAGACCAGAGACCGATCAATTGGGTGTGAAATCCTGCCGTCACCGCCACTCTATTTAACAACTCAGGCTATCGACATGTAAGAATTGAAGTAGATTATGGTCAGCGCAAAGCATTTATCAAACACCAAAGGCATCAATAACCCAGCGGGTCAGGGGGTTAGAATATACCCGCGGTAGGTATGCCTGTCGTAAGAGGCGACTAAAATACCGGATTGGCCTGAAGGTTTAATGTGGCCATATAAATCGTTCCCGAGATGGTCGGGCCAGCACCTTAATGATGCTGTGTTACCGGAGCGTACCGGATCTGTAAACGGCAAAGGACCATCACATCGATCACTCCCTAAACCTTCGGGGAGCAACCGTATCGCTACAACAACAACAACAACCAGAGACCGATAAAACTCTGAGGGTTTGCGATCACCAATCTCTGAATCAGTCAAAATCTTATCCAATTTGGCATTTTCACTTAAAGAATGCCTTTCTATTAAAATCTGTTTTCAGGCTGAGAATTTATTACTATCTGGAGGATTTTGAATAAAATCCAAAATTGTCATAATGACATCCTGAGGCAGCGCAGTGATGACATATTCATATTTTGTCGTCTCCCGCGTAATATTTTTCCTATTGAATTGCATTTCTACATGAATGAACCATGCTTCAGGACAATTCGTCCAAAATTGGGGAAGTTTCACTGAAGTGGCACATATTTCAATATTATTTTGATTGGCGTATGGATTTACAAGATCGTCCTGAAAAACATCACCTTGTAAATCTATAAGCGAGTATTTGTATGACGTGTTGGTGTAGACGTGTGTGTGTCACGGGGTGGCGTACGATACATGTTTAATAAACAAAAATTAAAGATCTCTGAAAAAGAAGTTTACAATTTAAAATCTAAAAATGAATGAAGTATTATAGATAAATTATAAAGTGTACATATATTATTTATATAAGTAATTTACAAATATAAATGGTAAAAATATTCGATACAGCTCACCCAAGTCATATAATTGCTATTTATAAAGATCTTCTTCTAAAATATATGTTCCTGCTGTACTTATTGTTGTTGTAGTAATCATTATTGTTGTTATATTGTTGATTGTTGTTGTTGTAATTCTTATAGCTGATGCTGTACTCCGTCTCGTATTCCTTATTTTTTGCAGATTTAAATTTTTGTTTTTTTGTTTTTTTTGTTTTTTGGAACTATCTTTATGAGTTTTGATGTAAACAGGTCATATATATTCATCATTCACACACCTTTTAATCTGTTTGTAATAATTACTCATTTCATACACAGTTTATAATTATTTAGCACATATTTATATATATATATATATGTATATTAGAGTTAAAATTTTATATTAGTTTAATCAAAATTTTAAGTAAAATGATATTTTTCGAAGTTTGCGTAGTTTATTTGTTGTTGTTGCACTAATAACAACGCTTTACAATACAAACATTTATCAGTTACAGATCTAAAACTTTTCACTATGTAGGTATGTGTATAACCATAAATAATCAAAATTATTTTTTTAAAATTGATGTTAAACCGATATTTTAAATTTCATTCGTTAGTTAATTCTTATTATCAGCATTTGTATACGAAATTAATAACTTGATGGTAATGAATGGAGATAAACTATTTGTAATCAATCAGCTAATTTCTTCCATTATTTTTCTCCATAAAATCTACGTATATTTTTGGTTGATTTGCTCTTTGGCAACAAAACATTTGAATTCGCTCCTGGCAGGATCGCCAGTTGTAGAGTTGTAGGATAAATATTTTAGAGATATTTTTAAAAAGAATATTTTATTGAATTGAATTCTATTTCCAGCAGAACATTACAAAGAATGAAAATTTTTGAAAAACATCAAATTCAAGATTGAAAATTAAAACAAATTTGAATACATAAAATATTTAAAATAACAAAAGTTGATATTTTTTCAAAGTTATTACAAATACCCTACAGCGACATCCGCCCAATGCAGCTCCTGCCTTGGGTGGTGCCACTTCCCTAGATGTTCTGGTCTCCGCGACGGCAACCGCCCGACGGGTTTCATCGCGCCATGTTGCCAGGCCGCAAACCCAAATCATCCGGGTACCCCAATGCTTGCCCAAGGACGCCCAGTCCTAGGGCCACAACAGCAATTGCGTCCTGGCCTTCCCCAACCCAGGCGTAGTCACCCGTCACTTACCCCCAGAGTGGCGACGTCTCCCCTTATGCACTTCAGAATTCTGCAGTTAAACTGTAATGGACTAACTGGGAAGATTACGGAGATAGTCGATTTCATGAAGCGGCACAACATCCGCATTGCTGCGATTCAAGAGACTAAACTCACAGCAAGATCTGCATTGCAGACCTGCTCTGGGTATAACGTCCACAGGAAAGACCGCGAAAGCGGAAATGGAGGCAGTCTCACGTTTATCATACACCACTCTGTGCAATATTGTATACTTAATCCTGGCATCGACCGCAGGGACAATGCCTTACAACGTCAAGGCCTATCTGTCCGGTCAGGCGATGCAAACCTAGAAATCATCAACATCTACATCCCTCCTGCCACCTGTTGCCCCAGTGGATACCGCCCTAATATCAGGGCCTTACTCACTGGTAACAATCGCATTATCTTAGGCGATTTCAATGCCCATCATGATCTATGGCATTCAAACTTGCGGGCGGACAGTAGGGGTGAGATGTTGGCGGATCAAATAGAAGAAACGACGTTCTGCACAATAAACGGAGACGCCCCCACACGTATGGTAGGATGCTGTCACAGCTCGCCAGATATCTCAATCGTGAGTGAAGAACTCGTAAACTGCGTCAACTGGCAGCCGATGGTAACATTGGCATCCGACCACCTGCCCATACTTATTTCGCTTGAGCGTAACGCCGACTTCATCGTCACTGAAAAACGCACTTTCATAAACTTCAAAAAAGGAAAATGGGAAGAATATAAATCCTTTACAGACAGCCGCCTAGCTGCCCTCCCTATCCTGACTGATGCCCGCCAAGGGGAGCGTGCCTTCCGTAAGGTCATTAAATCCGCCTCGGCACATTTCATTCCCGCCGGGAGAATTCCCGAAATCCGACCCACTTCCCGGCGGAGGCCGCAAACTTAGCGAGAGAACGTGACCTTATAAGACAGCTTGACCCAGGCGACCCCCAAATAAGGGATATAAACCAACGCATCAGACTGCTTGTAGATGAACACAAGCGGGCGAAATGGGAGGAGCACCTAAGAGGTTGTAACCTCTCTACCGGTGTGGGTAAACTTTGGTCCACCGTAAAGTCCCCATCGAATCCGACTAAGCACAAAAACAAAGTTTCCATCGCCTTTGGCGACAAAGTGCTGTCGGACGCGAAAAAATGCGCGAGCGCTTTCTGCCGACAATATATAATGCATCCTACGGTCGACAAAGATAGACGGAGAGCCAATAGACGCGCACATAAACACAAATTCAGCGCGTCACCAATCACCATCACCGCTAAAGAGGTTGAGGACGCCATTGGTCGCGCATTGGTCGTGCAAAGCAGTGGGCCCAGACGGCATAGCCATGTCGATGCTTAAAAACCTAAGGAAAGAGGGGTTCAAATATTTAGCACATGTCTTCAATCTGTCTCTTTCCACCTTTGTCATACCTGAGAAATGGAAAATGGCCAAGGTGGTCCCGCTACTAAAGCCTGGGAAACCAGCTAACATAGGTGAGTCGTATCGTCCGATATCTCTCCTATCGCCAGTGGCAAAGACGCTTGAAGCCATTCTGCTCCCTTATTTCCAAGCAAATTTGCAGCTAGCCCCTCATCAGCATGGCTTCAGAAAACTCCATAGCACTACCACCTCGCTAAATGCCATTAGCACCCAGATAAATTGCGGTTTAAATCAATACCCCCACCATAGAACAGTACTCGGAGCGCTAGACCTATCAAAAGCTTTTGATACGGTCAACCATGGCTCGTTACTGCAGGACCTGGAAGGGTCTACCCTTCCCCCATGTCTTAAAAGGTGGACCGCAAATTATCTGGGTGGTCGGCAGGCATCGGTGCAATTTAGAAACGAAACATAAAACCAAGGAGAATTAAACAGGGGGTGCCACAGGGTGGTGTCCTATCCCCACTTTTGTTTAATTTCTACATATCTAAGCTACCTTCACCACCGGAAGGAGTCACAATCGTTTCCTACGCCGATGACTGCACAATAATGGCCACAGGCCCAGGCCCAAAGATCGATGCGCTATGCAATAAAATAAACGGCTACCTCCCTGATCTCTCCAGTTTTTTCGCCTCGCGAAACCTGGCATTATCACCGACTAAATCTTCCGCGACCTTATTTACAACATGGACGCCCCAAATGTCGACCATTTTGAACATCCACGTCGATGGCACTACGCTACCGACTGTCCGACACCCCAAAATCTTGGGTGTGACGTTTGATCAGGATCTACATTTTGGTGAGCACGCAGCCGCAATTGTTCCGAGAATTCAGAGCCGTAACAAAATCCTCAAATCCCTCGCTGGCGGTACTTGGGGAAAAGATAAAGAAACGCTCATGACTACATACAAAGCAATTAGCCAGCCGATTACGTGCTACGCGTCACCCATATGGTCGCCAAGCCTAAAAATCACCCACTGGAAGAAACTACAGGCCTGCCAAAATACTGCTCTCAGAATCGCCACGGGCTGTCTTCTTATGTCCCCAGAACACCATCTGCATAATGAGGCGAGAATACTCCCCATCAGGGAGAGAAATGAGATGCTGACCAAACAGTTCCTGTTGAATACCCAGAAACCTGGGCATCCCAACAGACATCTGATTGATGAACCAGCACCGCCTAGGGGCTAGGGGGCTCTCCCGAGATGGTCGGGCCAGCACCTTAACGCTGCTGTGTTACCGGAGCGTATCGGATCTGTATCCGACAAAGGACCATCACATCGATAACACTCCCCAAAGCCTTCGGGGAGTAACCTAATCGCTACAACAACAACCTGTCGTAAGAGGCGACTAAAATATCATATTCAAGGGGTGCGTAGAGCAACCTTTCAGGTTGCCAGCGCAATATATAGCTTCTCCAAACCTAATTGTCAACCTCACCTACCCGCGGAACCTGTTTCACTAACAGACGAGGCTCTGGCGACCCCAAGCTCCTCATGGAACATGGGGGGTGGGGAGGGAGGGGATGGCCTGAAGGTTTAATGTGGCCACATAAATCGTTCCCGAGATGGTCGGGCTAGCACCTTAATGGTGCTGTGGTACCGGAGCGTACCGGATCTGTATCCGGCAAAGGACCCCAAAGCCTTCGGGGAGCAACCTTATCGCTACAACAACAACAACAACAAAGGCCCACTAGTGGGATTATAGAGATACGGTTTAACAGTATCACCGTTTGCGATATCTTTTCATCCAGCTTGGGCCAGATTTGCTTGGATATTCTACATGTAGGTTCCATAGCCCATCTGGCGTTAGCTTGATCCGTTAATAGAAATCGCAAGCAGTGCTTGCAGGTGTTTAGAGAAGGGTTGGCCCAACCAGCGGAGGTTATTGTTTGCAGGTTGGTGCCTTCACTAGCTAGCTCATCCTGAGCGCAGTTTCCTGAGATGTCAAAGTGGCCAGGAACCCATATAATGTTCGTTGCATTTATCAGCTAGCTTGTTGAAGGTTTCTCTGCACTTCAACGCCACTAGTAACGAAGTGTCACTCGTGCATTTAGGGGTATGCTCATAATTGATAATATAAACATAGCTTTATGCAATAACATCTCACGGGATCTTTAGTATAATAAAAAGCATGGAATTGATTTCCAAAGTATGTGTTCATATATAAAAACACTTAATAAAGTAATAATTTATAAGTATTTAAAATGAAAGCATGTATGTATGTACCAATTTCATTAATTCTGTTAATATATATCAACAGAATACACACATATATCGCAGCTATTTTGTATGTTCAGGTAAAGAAAAATTTTACCATCGTTAGTTTTAAGCGAGTACTTCCAAACTTACAAACATACACAGATGTTTTACAGTTCTGTCTTGTGTGAATATGTCTAGACAAATGGTAAGGGCGGGAATTATACTCCCAGGCGTGCCATTCAGAATGCATAGTATAGCTATATGTACGTATGCACATAGCACTTAGGTATACATACTAATATGATAAATTAAAAATTACTCTTTGAATGAATATTCAGATTGCCTTTTTAGATTATGCACCTTTTTTATTAATTATTTCACTCACCTCAACGACATTGAATTCATCTTCTTTCGCCTCCGCGCCTAGTAAAATCTGTTTGATAATTAGCCTCTGTCCGCGGGGGAAATCCTCATCGTTCGAAAGCACATCCCATGACACCGTGCTTTCTTGTCCAGTTAAAGTTACACCTATTGACAAAAATCACATATTAATAAACTTATTAAACAACAAATCTATCGAGGAATGGCATGAATAAGGATCGCATTCAGGAATATAAATTAATGCCGGCAAACGTCACCATCAGACGGCGCCATTTTTTTACTCGTGAATTTTCGCCACCACTTACGAAAATTAATAAAATACGTTGAACTGGCCATTCCATAATAGTGCACACTTAATATTTACCATAAAATGATTCGTCAGACATTATGATTGTTTAGATAAGTTGCGATTTTGTAGTTAATAAATTCACGCTAAAAATTTGCACAGAAAACCCGAATGATGGTTGTATAAATCGAACGAACGAAGCAGCAAAAAGGAAGTGTAGAGGTAAGCAAAATGAAGCCGGCAAGCTAGGAAAAGAAGAATGCCAAAAAATGCGTGAATTTTTGCATTTCCTTTTCTTGCGGATCTTCGCCGAATTGCCAGCGAAAATAAAACGTCAAAAATAAACGGTTACTACCACCAGGCATGCTACCCAATTCAAATTAGGGTGTGTTTCTACACAGAAAGATCTGTTCCTTATTATCAACAACGTCTCTTTTGGTAATGCGCCACGATTCAATCACACGAAAGTTGACAGACAAAATATTTGACAATTTCGATCGTCTTGTTCCCAAAATCTAATTGTGTTATTTTTCCTGTTTTATAGTACATTTATTGCTGGTATCAGGATATCCTACAATTTGGTATACATTTAGCATTTCCCTCTACACTACCTTAAAATTCATGAAGACCCTCTATTATACCTATATGACACTACTACACTACTTTATTTTCTCTGTATTTTTCTTATATTTCCTCATATTTTTTGTCGCACTACCTTATACGGTTTCAGTACTGGTGTAAGTGTGTAAACTATATTTCAAAAAACTAACGAAATACAAAGAAAAATACAATCTAGTTCATTAAAAACAAACGAGCCAGTTTGTATTTCGATAGGTTTTTTGACATTCGCCGGTTTTTCTTTATTATTTCGACAAATGAAAATTTTGTGCATAAAAACACAACATAATTCAACTTTCTTGTGAAATAAGTGAATCATCAGAAACCGAAATCATTTTCCTGTGTTATTTGCATTGTTTTTACTGTCAAAAATGTTAATATAAAATTTAATTTAAAACATAAACAAAAACATGTCAAACTCACTGGAGTTATCTACTTTACTTAGATATACTATATTTTTATAAATTATTTTTGAATTAATTTATTTTGAATAATATTTCGCAACGAAAATTTTCTTGTCAGTCTTTATAAAATTTCAATATGAATATTAATATTTTAAAGTAAAAAAATAAATAAAATTTTAAAAAGTTTAGTTTTATTCTAAACTATAATGGCGAGCCTGCCCATCGTATCATCAACTACAATAAACTTATCTAAAGCCATTGCGAATCAATAAGAAAAAAATACACAAATACTTATTTAAAGAAATATCTTCAATCAAAATTTAAAAGATGAGCAAGCAGTAATTTTACCAAAAATAATTATAATTAACTATTGTAAGAAGGCTATTTAAAAATGCAATATTTTACCGAATTGAATTAATTAATAAAATTTAGAACGTTTTATAATGTACGTGATTAGTAATCTTTTTAAAAGCAAACAATTAAAATAGAACAAAATTTATAATGAAATTATAATTATTCAAACGTATAAATTTTAAACGGAATTCATACTACCAAATTAAAAGTGAAAATTTTAGCAAAAAATCAAAAGACAATTTATTTCTCCTACAATTTAAAATAAATCCTATAGTACAACAAAATCTCTATATAAATTGCCAAATAAGACTAAATATAAAATAAAGAAATACTAATTAAATCAAGAAATTGTGTCATGTGCTTTTCATGAAGATTATTATAACCAATTTAAACAAAACTTTAAACGCCGAGAGAATACTTGATGCAAAATTTACCAGTAACATTTGGGCTATTTTAAAATCATCAACTTACAACAATCAACATTTCTTTAATTACAAAAAGAATTTGGAGTATCATACAATACAATTATTATTATTAACAGCAATCAAATTTTTGTGGACACATTTACAACAATCAATTTTTAAAAATTTGGAGTTCGCAGCAAGTGTTAAACATTGTTTATTTATTTATATTCATTCATTTTTTCAGATTATATCTTTTATATTTTCAAATTAAATAATTAAATTTTTAAAGATTTAATTTGAAACAATATTTTCATTCTTTAAACCATTCAAATAATTTATTTACTTTATAATTGATTTTGTTTTAAATAATACTAAATTAAAATTACTATTAAATTAAATTAATGTTTATATATTTAATATATTTTCAACATTTTAAACAATAATCAGTTTATTATTTATATTAATTATGTACACTCTTTCTCCAGTTTATATTGAAAAGTATATATTTATCATTTATAAAAATGAGAAATTTTGCAACAACAGACATATAAACTTCACAATACAAGTTAATTCATATTTAACCAACCTCATTTTCAATTAAAGAAAAAAAACAAAAAAAACAACAATCAATAATCAATAATCAATTTTAAAAAATCTCAAAAGATTTCTTAAAACAATTTTTATTGACATATGTCAATGCTTTCATATTGAAATTAAAATCCTATGACAATTTCATATCAATCTCAAACGAATAACGGAATCAAATTTTCCTTCCTTATCAACAACTTGGACATACATTATGCAGAGTACAATTATATATTGAACATATATTCTGCATAATACAAGTTTTTAATTTTTGAGTAATTGTGCACACAAAGTTGCCATCTACTATTACCCAACCTAATTCTAGATTCTTCAATCACAACATGATAAATAACAATATTTCACAAACAGCATAGCAATAACACAACCAAATATTAGTATACATAAATTATTAATACAATAAGTAAACAATAACAACAACTAAAAATAAGCTATCAAGTACATCAAATCATCAAAAGATTGGGTACTTACATCAATACTAACATAAACTTTTAACGCAATTAACACATAATTCAAATGTTCTTCAAACTACAACACAAAATTTTTACAGTACTTAATATACACTGTAAATTAACATCCAAAAAAATTTTTTTTCGTTTCACTGGAGGGGGAGTAAATGTGGAGTTATCTACTTTACTTAGATATACTATATTTTTATAAATTATTTTTGAATTAATTTATTTTGAATAATATTTCAAAACGAAAATTTTCTTCTCAGTGTTTATAAAATTTCAATATGAGTATTAATATTTTAATATAAAAAATTAATAAAATTTTAAAAAATATAGTTTTATTCTAAACTATACTCACTAGTTTTGTTTGGAATAGTGGTCTTGTTTTCTTATGGTAGAAATTGTGTTTGTATTTTGAAATTCCGATAAAGTTTCGTAATTTTTTCTAGCTTGGAATACAAGACAAAATAAAGTTGTGTCATATAGGCATTAACGATCAGAGACAGAAACCTATCTAAGGCCTGGCTTACATATAACAAGGTCATCTTCATTTTCGTACTTAACTCCTAATCATTAGTCGGAAATTATTAACAAATTTTAAGGATGCTCATCAGAGAACGTATAACTATAGAGATCCACCAACAGAACGAATGGTGGGAAACAGTAAACCATCAAATCGGGGATAGTGTTACATAGCCGACTGTTGGGGTAAGGCGGATGTGGCATGTGGTATGCTGGCAAGCCCCTGCTCGCCGGATGGGGTGAGTTTTTGCTCACCAGCCTTACCTATAGTTAAATAAACAAAAAGGTGAGTTCATGCCTGAAATGTTATGTTAATAAAGGAGAGCAAAAGGAAAAGGTTAGGTGGAGTCATCCCTTCCCTTCTGCGTAATACCTCGACACAGCCTTGTCTGTCCGTTACGGATGTTCCCAGCGGGTCTAGTCTGTCACATTCGCCTTACATTCACATCCCCTATATTGTACTCGTGCAACACCCACACCAATTGAGTGTCTTAGCCTGACGTCTTTAGGGTAAACTTAGCCCATGAAAATCAAAATAACCAAAAAAATCCAATGATACTATCTATTATTAATAGCTTATCATCAGGGTTAGGATTTTGGGGCATTTGCCTATTGTGTCTGTTTGGTCCTATCTGTAAATGAAATCAAGAATTACGCGTTTGACATCTTTTTTATTAAAAATATAAATTTTTATTTTGCCTTGTTTGTGCCTTTTTTTTTATTTTATCGCCTTTTTCCGCCTTTTCTGGGTGTTTTTCCTTTTTCTTGCCTTTTTATATTCAAAGCCTGGCAAAGTACCTTGGAAATATATGAGGTAAAAATTATAATAGCTGTGTTTTTTTACATCTATAGACGTTTACGCTTAAACTTTATATGGACTGCTAATCGTGAAATTTTAAATACACCTCTGAAATTGCTGCGCATAAAATATGTACTACTAAATTTCAATACGCATTATACAGAGACGTAACTGAAATATATTTCACCTTCTACACTAATTATATGTATTCTATGCGTGTATGCTATTCATTGCAACTGATTCAGCTATGTGTTATACATTATGGTCACCAGAGGTTTGTGTCTCCGATTTTAGGTACACCCTATTCTGTAGCTAATTATTTAACCACTGCCGCTAGATGGGTCTTCTAAGCATTATCTAAGCGAGGATAAGCGTTTTTTTACGCGCAAACGTAAACGTGTACGCTTGTAAAAAAGACACCGCTAATATCACGTACTCGTACTATTAGAAAAATTTCTTATCATACTAAAAACATATAACCATATTACTTTGTTACCGTTTGGCACAGCTTTTATGTTTTAAAACACTGGTCTCTACCAATCAGCTAATTGCTATTTCTTCTTCAGCAGCTGTTTTTTTGTAGATAAAACTTGATCTTTTCAAATTCGTGCGTTAATTATGTATGTGAGTTAAATATTTGCGATAATTTAAAGTGCTTAAAGCAGATTCTGTGAAAATCTGCGGCTATATAAAAGAATTTGGGGAATACATACTTTCGACTGACGGAAAGATTCTCATTTGTTCATGCTGTGGAATAAGAGTAAATCACTACAAAAACATCATATTCAACAACATCTTTCAAACGGAAAAACACAAAAAGCGGCGACATTGAAACTAGCCCCGAAGGCACAACCTATAACTTCATTTTTAAATAATGCCACATCGAACGAGTTTTCAGAGATTTCACCAAAATAATGGTAGCTTACGATATACCTTCAATAAAAGCCAATCATAGAGTTCAGATCGTTTATGGAAAAATATGTCCAGAAAAAATTTCGTGATCAATCTAATATGCGGAAGCACTATTTACAATAAATTTATGAAAATGTGTTGGAAGAAATACGGTCGCATATTGGAGACAGCAGCATTTTAGTGTCAATTGATGAGACTACGGTCAAAGCAGACAGATTCGTTTGCAATGTCATTGTCGGTCCTTTACGGCAAGATGTCTGAGGCTTTCTTCTAACATCGGAGGTAATACAAAAAGTAAACGCTTCGGAAATTGCTAAACTCTTTGATGATGCCTTAAAAATTCTATGGCCAGAAAAAGTAAAACGTGGATGTCGAGAGGATGTTTAGTTCATTCAAAACAATGCTTCGCGATAATCGCATGAGATTTTAAAATGCACTTATTGGCACTGTGCTACTATGATAGCAAGGGCAAAAAATCACAGTCAAACTCTGTATATATTTTTAATTATATTGTCACGGATATTAGCATCACTAAATTATCCCATCACTAAGGCGATGCTAAGGCCATGCCAAGCAGTATTTACGTTAATAATTAAATCAAGTATACACATATATAAGGCAGCCCAGAGAGATGTCACACACAGATGCATTTACTTATATGCCTATGTGCGCGCGAGAGACTGTAAACTACAAACATTCACATCAATAATTCAATCTTTATGTATCTACATAAACGAATAAATAATTGCGTCTACACATATGTACGTATACGAGCAGCGGAGCGGCAATGCACAAACACATGCATATATCTTATCTCAGTGGTCACAAGAGAGGGCAATAATTTGTGCACGTAGTTGTGGCTGGCAATTTTGTAGCCGAAACAACTAGTAACTTCTGGAAATCGAAGAGCCTAGAAGTATGCAGCGTAAACTATAAAAGCGGTGCAGGCGAGTAAGAAGTAATTCAGTTTGATTTGAGTTGTCAAGCAGTTGCGATTAAGACGATATCTAGCGAGCAATAGCAGTATTATTTTGAATAGTAGAGTTTCATTGAGCTATCAATCAGTGTGGTTATTAAGCAAGCTATTCGTTGCACAGTTTGAGTGTATTGTGAAGTACTTTAATAAAGGCCATTTTGCATTATTACAAATTGGAGTTATTTATTCAACAGTTTAGTGATTCGAACTTAGCAGAGGATTGCAAATAAGAGGATTTGCAAGCAAATTCGTTACAATTGGTGTCAGAAGAGGAATTGTTGAATAAATTCTAGAGGACAACAAGGACATGGCAAAGTTAAGTGAATTGAAGATCCCGCAACTGAAGAAGGAGTTGGAGAGCCGTGGATTGAATACAAGCGGCGTTAAACTCGAACTTCAGGCACGGCTACGAGAAGCAATGGAAGCAGAAGGAATTGATGTGGAAGAGCATGTCTTTCATCTTGATGGCGAGGAGACAACAAAAATTGAAGAGAAGAACGAAACATCGCAGACGGTTACCAGTACAGACTTGAACCTGATTTTAGCTGCAATATCTGCTCAAACATCGACAGTGTCATCTCAACTGGCGGAACAGAAGACATATATGGCATCACAACTAGAATCGCAGGAGACACTTTTAACATCCAAGATGGAAGCACAAGAGGCACGTATAACAGAAATGTCATCACAAATATCCACAAATATGTCATCACAGCTGGAAGAACAAAAGACATATATGGCAACCCAACTGAAAGAACAAGAGACACGCATAACAGTACAACTAGAAGCACAAGAGGCGCGTATATCATCAAAACTCGAAGCGCGCATGGACGAAAAAATAATGCAGTTTGAACAAAAATTCGAGGCAGAGGTGGATGCGTTGAGAGGTCGTATACAGGAATTGCAACTTAATCGGCCGGCTGCTTCAGCGAGTAATACAAAGGTAAAAACTCCATCTTTTGACGGTTCTGTTCCTTTCCAGGTCTTCAAGCTTCAGTTTGAGAAGACCGCAGCAGTGAACAACTGGAATGCGGAAGATAAAGTTGCTGCATTGTTCGTGGCATTGAAGGGGCCAGCAGCGGAAATCCTACAGACGATTCCCGAAGGAGAGCGGAACAATTATGAAGCATTGATGGCTGCTGTAGAACGACGTTATGGAAGCGAGCATAGAAAACAGATATTCCAAATTGAGTTGCAAAACCGCTACCAAAAAGCAAATGAGACATTGCAGGAGTTTGCTTCAGATGTTGAAAGGTTGGCTCATCTCGCAAATGCGGACGCACCCGTGGAATACACCGAGAGGGTAAAAATCCAGAGTTTTATAAATGGCATACGAGACGTGGAAACGAAGCGAGCTACATACGCGAACCCAAAACTGACATTTGCTGAAACGGTATCACATGCATTGACTCAGGAAACTGCCTCCCTATTAAGTAAACCAGCATATAAGGCTCATCGTGTAGAAGTAGAAAGGCCAGAATGGGTAGACACAATTTTGGAAGCACTGAAGGGATCACAACAGAAAAATGCCGGAGTTATTAAATGTTTCAAGTGCGGCAACCCAGGTCATATTGCACGACATTGCAGCACCGGTCCCAATAGCTCCAACAATGTGGGTGGCCGTAAACGCAGAGCTGAAGGAGATGAGCAAATCTCCAAGTCCACTCAATCGTTAAACTAAAGCGAGTCAGCCGCAAGGGGCGACAGCTGGCTCCCTCAATTGAATGCCCCATAATCTCTATCTCACAAATTGGAAGAAGGTCAAACAATCTTACTGTCGGAGGACATGTGGATGGAAAGGAACGTTTACTGACTGTAGATACGGGTGCATCTCATTCCATCATTCGAGCGGATTTAGTCAACAAGAAGATAACACCATTGCATGGAGCAAGATTGCGTACAGCCACTGGAGAAGACAGCACGGTTCTAGGAGAAGTATCATGTGAAGTCGCAATTGGGAACGTCACGGTAGTACACAATTTTATAGTGGCAGAGATTGTTGATGAAATCATAATTGGAGTGGACTTCTTAATCGACCAGGGCATCAAGATCGACATGCAAAGCAAGACGATGCGATATAAGAACATGGATGTACCACTTAATTTCGGCTACGAGAGAGGCTACAGCAGTAAACGAGTGCTGGTGGAAGAGAGTCAGCGAATACCACCAAAATCCGAAGCAGTCATCTGGGCAAAGGTTGATGGAGATTGTGGGACAAACAAATTGTGGGTTGTCGAAGCAGCAAACAAATCAGCACTGAACATACTTGTAGGAAAAACCCTGGCTATGACAAAACAAGATGGACGTGTTCCGGTAAGAGTACTCAATGAGTTCAATTCACCACTCAAACTGACTAAAGGAGCTATTTTGGGAAGATGCCAAGAGGCTGAAGTAGTTATTAACTGTGAACAGCTCCAGGAACACATTTCAGCTAGTAATACTAATCTTTCAAATGACATCACGGCATGGACGCAGGGGCTGGAGGAAGCATATCAGAGTAAGGCAAAACAACTGCTCCTAAAGTACGCGAACATATTTGACCAGGATGGTTCTAAACCAGGCCGCACCAACGTTGTGAAACATCAAATTGACACTGGAGATGCGAGGCCGATCCGTCAAGCTCCACGTAGTGTTCCACTGGCGAAGCGGCAAGTTGTGAGTCAAATTATACAAGAAATGAGCGACAGCGGCGTCATCGAACCATCAGCTAGTCCCTGGAGCTCACCGGTAGTACTTGTAAAGAAGAAGGATGGAAAAATGAGGTTTTGCGTGGACTACCGGAAGTTGAATGACGTTACGAAAAAGGATAGCTACCCATTGCCAAGAATTGACGACACTCTGGACTCGCTCTCTGGTACGAAATGGTTTTCCACACTGGACTTGAAAAGCGGCTACTGGCAAGTGGAGGTAAAGGAGGAAGACAAAGAGAAAACAGCCTTCAGCGTCGGAGATGGTCTTTGGCAATTTACAGTGATGCCTTTTGGACTTTGTAATGCACCAGCTACTTTTGAGAGACTCATGGACCAGGTACTGAAAGGACTACATTGGAAAACATGCTTGGTGTACCTGGACGACATCATCGTATTGGGCAAGAACTTTGATGAACATCTTAAGAACTTGGAGGAAGTTTTCCAGAGAATAGCTGGCGCTGGTCTGAAGTTAAGTCCCAAAAAGTGTGCGCTGTTTAAAAAGGAAGTCAATTATTTGGGTCACAAGGTAACGACAGAGGGTATCTGCACTGCGAACGAAAAAATAGAGGCTGTAAAGGATTGGCCAAGACCACAGAACCTACATGAATTGAGAAGTTTTCTTGGGCTGTGCACATATTACCGCCGATTTGTACCAAATTTTTCCAGCGTAGCCCATAGCCTCCATGAGCTTACAAGAAAAAACAAAGCTTTTGAATGGAAGAAGGAGCAAGAAGTGGCTTTCCAAACATTGAAGGAGCGTTTGTGCACTGCCCCAATGTTAGCATATCCGATTCCAGGAGCAACATTTATTCTGGATACAGATGCGAGTGGATATGCTATAGGAGGCGTTTTATCACAACTGGTCGATGGACAGGAGAAGGTAGTTGCATATTACAGCCGTTCGATTGGAAAACCAGAGAGGAACTACTGTGTTACGCGGAGAGAGCTGTTGGCATTGGTAGACTGCATTAAACATTTTCACAAATACCTCTACGGCCAGCGATTCCGTGTCAGGACAGATCACGCAGCGTTGAAATGGCTTCTGCAGTTCCGTAATCCGGAAGGACAATTGGCACGGTGGATCGAGCGACTACAAAGCTACGACTTTTCCATTGAGCATCGAAAAGGTAGTACCCATGGAAATGCTGATGCAATGTCACGAAGACCATGTAGTTTGGAATGCAAGCACTGTTCAAAAGCCGAGGCTAAAGAAGACATTATAGATGTCCGGCTAATGAATATAACATGTACAGATGAATGGGACAAGGAACAGCTAAGAAAGTGCCAGCTAGAAGATGCAGATCTGTCACGTGTTATGCAAGGGCTCGAACGAAATGAAAGACCAAACAGAGAAGAGATGTCAGCAGAGAGTCCCATTGCGAAGTCATATTGGGCACAGTGGAACAGTTTAGAATTAATATCCGGTTGCCTTCATCGAGTATGGGAGAGTGAGGATGGTAAATACAAGAATAAACTGATAGTTGTTCCCAGAAAGAGGATTCCTGATGTGCTCAGCGAGCTGCATAATGGTCCAAGCGGAGGTCATCTTGGAATCACGAAGACGCTCGAGAAGATTAAACAGAGATTCTATTGGGTTGGTTGCCGTCAGTCGGTCACTGAGTGGATTGCGAACTGCGAGGTTTGCAGCAGAGCGAAAGGGCCCAGAACACGAAGTCATGGCCAGATGAAGCAATATAACTCAGGTGCGCCATTTGAAAGGATCGCTATGGATGTTGCCGGTCCATTTCCTACTAGCAACGGCGGAAACAAATATGTACTGGTAGTTATGGATTATTTCAGCAAATGGCCAGAGGTATACCCAATCCCAAATCAAGAAGCGGAAACGGTAGCAGAAGTGTTTATAAACAATTGGGTTGCAAGGTATGGTGTACCAATGGAGTTACATTCTGACCAAGGCAGGAATTTCGAATCAGCTGTGTTCCAGGAAATGTGTAAGTCATTGGGCATTCGAAAAACACGGACAACTGCATTGCATCCTCAATCCGATGGTATGGTAGAACGATTCAATAGAACATTGGAGGAGCACTTAAGGAAAGTAGTGGACAAGTACCATAAAGAATGGGATACCCGCATACCATTATTCTTGATGGCTTACCGATCAGCAGTGCATGAGACAACGGGCCAAACCCCTGCAAAAGTAATTTTTGGCAATGACCTTAGACTGCCAGCTGATTTGAAGTTTGGGATAGATGCCAATGCGGAGAGAAATGTCAGGAAATCCACTAGTGATTTGGAAGAAGAGCTAAGAGAAATACATGGTCTAATAAGGCAACGAACAAAGATTATGAGTGACAAGATGAAAGCCAGATACGATAAAGCAATTAATTCAGAAGGTTTTCAGGAAGGAGATTTGGTGCTGTTATACAACCCACAACGTAAAAAAGGTTTGTCCCCGAAATTGCAGTGTAATTGGGAAGGCCCATACAAAGTTGTAAAACGGATCAACGATGTAGTGTACCGCATACAGACCATCGGTAAACCACGAACCAAAATGAAGGTGGTCCATTTGGAAAGGCTAGCAACATTTAGATCGAAAGATTTGTCTGATCGGGACGATCAGACTTAGGTGGAGGGCAGTGTCACGGATATTAGCATCACTAAATTATCCCATCACTAAGGCGATGCTAAGGCCATGCCAAGCAGTATTTACGTTAATAATTAAATCAAGTATACACATATATAAGGCAGCCCAGAGAGATGTCACACACAGATGCATTTACTTATATGCCTATGTGCGCGCGAGAGACTGTAAACTACAAACATTCACATCAATAATTCAATCTTTATGTATCTACATAAACGAATAAATAATTGCGTCTACACATATGTACGTATACGAGCAGCGGAGCGGCAATGCACAAACACATGCATATATCTTATCTCAGTGGTCACAAGAGAGGGCAATAATTTGTGCACGTAGTTGTGGCTGGCAATTTTGTAGCCGAAACAACTAGTAACTTCTGGAAATCGAAGAGCCTAGAAGTATGCAGCGTAAACTATAAAAGCGGTGCAGGCGAGTAAGAAGTAATTCAGTTTGATTTGAGTTGTCAAGCAGTTGCGATTAAGACGATATCTAGCGAGCAATAGCAGTATTATTTTGAATAGTAGAGTTTCATTGAGCTATCAATCAGTGTGGTTATTAAGCAAGCTATTCGTTGCACAGTTTGAGTGTATTGTGAAGTACTTTAATAAAGGCCATTTTGCATTATTACAAATTGGAGTTATTTATTCAACAGTTTAGTGATTCGAACTTAGCAGAGGATTGCAAATAAGAGGATTTGCAAGCAAATTCGTTACAATATTTAACTGTACGTAAAGGTGTGTATTTAAAAAAATGAAAAATAAATGCCTTTTTTGCCATTTTTGAAAACTCATTTTGCCTATTTTCAAAATTTTCTGCCTTTAAATCCTAACCCTGCTTATCATATATATTTTTCTAATTGCTGTTTTTTTATGTACGGGTCTTTTTCGCTCTTATTTGGAATCCAAATCTTTTTTTGGTCGTAGTGCTTTTGTTAAGCTATATTTTATTAAAATAATTTGTTAAAAATAAACGATTGTGAGCACACAAAGAAATTTATTTGTACTATGGCACTATTGTGAATATTTTCATTGCATTACAGGCAGTTGCTACCCTACGCTAGATGGCAGCGCAAGCTATATGTTTTAATTGGTTGCGCAAGATGCGCACGGGTCCGGCTCGTTTAATTAAATACAAAGGGAAAAAAATATAAAAGCAAAAAAGGAATTGATTTCCGTGAAAAGTCTCTTAAAAATTCCGAGAATGTATATAAAAATCGATTAAAAATAAATAGGTTACTTACTAATTGAAAGGGAAGAATTCATTGGAAACTTCAAAAAAAAATATAATCCAAATATATAATAATATAATAGCCGTGTTTTTTTCTTTACAAGCGTATACGTTTACGTTTGCGCGTAAAAAACGCTTATCCTCGCTTAGATAATGCTTAGGAGACCCAGTGGTTAAATAACTAGCTACAGAACAGGGTGTACCTAAAATCGGAGACACAAACCTCTGGTGGCCATAGTGTATAACATATAGCTGAATCAGTTGCGATGAATAGCGGACACGCAGCATTTTAAGAAATGATACATAGAATTAGTGTAGAAGTGGAACATAGACACATATTTCAGTTACATCTGAGTATAATGCCTATTGAAATTTAGTAGTGCTAATTTTATGCGCAGCAATTTCCAAGGTGTATTTAAAGTTTGACGCTTAGCAGCCCATATAAAGTTTAAGAGTAAACGTCTATAGATGTAAGAAAAAAACACAGCTAATATAATAATAAGCCATTGCAAACGCAACGGGCATTTAGAAAGTAAATAAAAAGAACAAGTAAGGAAGGCTAAGTTCGGGTGTAACCGAACATTACATACTCAGTTGAGAGCTGTGGAGACAAAGTAAGGGAAAATCACCATGTTGTAAAAAGAACCTAGGGTAACCCTGGAATGTGTTTGTATGACATGTGTATCAAATGGAAGGTATTAAAGAGTATTTTAAGAGGAAGTGGGCCATAGCTCTATAGATGGACGCCATTTAGGGATATCGCCATAAAGGTAGACCAGGCCTGCCTCTAGAATTTGTTTGTACGATATGGGTATCAAATGAAATGTGTTAATGATAATTTTAAAAGGGAGTGGGCCTAAGTTCTATAGGTGGACGCCTTTTCGAGATATCGCCATAAAGGTGGACCAGGGGTGACTCTAGAATTTATTTTGTACGATATGGGTATCAAATGAAAGGTATTAATGAGTATTTTAAAAGGGCGTGGGCCTCAGTTCTATAGATGGACGCCTTTTCGAGATATCGCCATAAAGATGGACCAGGGGTGACTCCAGAATTTGTTTGTACCATATGGGTATCAAATGAAAGGATGAGTATTTTAAAAGGGATTGGGCCTTAGTTCTATAGGTGGACGCCTTTTCGGAATATCGTTATAAAAGTGGACCGGGGTTGACTCTAGAATGCGTTTGTACAATATGGGTATCAAACGAAAGGGGTTAATAAGTGGTTTAAAAGGGAGTGGGCCTTAGTTCTATGGGTGGACGCCCTTTTCGGATATCGCCATAAACGTGGACCAGGGGTGACTCTAGAATGCGTTTGTACAATATGGGTATCAAATGAAAGGTGTTAATGAGTATTTTAAAAGGGCGTGGGCCTTAGTTCTATAGGTGGACGCCTTTTCGAGATATCGCCATAAAGGTGGAACAGGGGTGACTCTAGAATTTGTTTGTACGATATGGGTATGAAATGAAAGGTGTTAATGAGTATTTTAAAAAGGAGTGGGCCTTAGTTCTATATGTGGACGCCTTTTCGAGATATCGCCATAAAAGTGGACCAGGGGTGACTCTAGAATGTGTTTGTACGATATGGGTATCAAATTAAAGGTATTAATGAGGGTTTTAAAAGGGAGTGGCCCTTAGTTGTATATGTGAAGGCGTTTTCGAGATATCGACCAAAATGTGGACCAGGGTGATCCAGAACATCATCTGTCGGGTACCGCTAATTTATTTATATATGTAATACCACGAACAGTATTCCTTCCAAGATTCCAAGTGCTTTTGATTTCGCCCTGCAAAACTTTTTCATTTTCTTCTACTTAATATGGTAGGTGTCACACCCATTTTACCAAGTTTTTTTCTAAAGTTATATTTTGCGTCAATAGACCAATACAATTACCATGTTTCATCCCTTTTTTCGTATTTGGTATATAATTATGGAATTTTTTTCATTTTTCGTAATTTTCGATATCGAAAAAGTGGGCGTGGTCATAGTCGGATTTCGTCCATTTTTTACACCAATACAAAGTGAGTTCAGATAAGTACGTGAACTGAGTTTAGTAAAGATATATCGATTTTTGCTCAAGTTATCGTGTTAACGGCCGAGCGTAAGGACAGACGGTCGACTGTGTATAAAAACTGGGCGTGACTTCAACCGATTTCGCCCTTTTTCACAGAAAACAGTTATCGTCCTAGAGTCTAAGCCTCTACCAAATTTCACAAGGATTGGTAAATTTGTGTTCGACTTATGGCATTAAAAGTATCCTAGACAAATTAAATGAAAAAGGGCGGAGCCGCCCCCATTTTGAAATTTTCTTTTATTTTTGTATTTTGTTGCAACATATCATTAATGGAGTTGAATGTTGACATAATTTACTTATATACTGTAAAGATATTAACTTTTCTTTTAAAATTTTAATTAAAAAATTTTTTTTTTTAAAACTGGGCGTGGTCGTTTTCCGATTTTGCTAATTTTTATTAAGCAGACATATAGTAATAAGAGTAACGTTCCTGCCAAATTTCGTCATAATATCTTCAACGACTGCCAAATTACAGCTTGCAAAACTTCTAAATTACCTTCCTTTAAAAGTGGGCGTTGCCACGCCCATTGTCCAAAATTTTTCACTATTTTTCTATTCTGTGTCATAAGTTCAACTCACCTACCAAGTTTCATCGTTTAATCCGTATTTGGTAATGAATTATCGCACTTTTTGGATTTTTCGAAATTTTCGATATCGAAAAAGTGAGCGTGGTTATTGTCCGATATCGTTCATTTTAAATAGCGATCTGAGATGAGTGCCCAGGAACCTACATACCAAATTTCATCAAGATACCTCAAAATTTACTCAAGTTATCGTGTTAACGGGCAGACGGACGGACGGATGGACGGACGGACATGGCTCAATCGAATTTTTTTTCGATACTTATGATTTTGATATATGGAAGTCTATATCTATCTCGATTCCTTTATACCTGTACAACCAACCGTTATCCAATCAAAGTTAATATACTCTGTGAGCTCTGCTCAACTGAGTATAAAAATATGTAAGCAAAAGTTTAATTGAATAAGTGAATTCAATTATCAGACCGCCGCTGTAGCCCACTGATCCATTAGCCTCTACTGGAAAAGAGGATAAATGTAACAAGAGCTATTAAAAAAATTGATGCCTAATGTTTTCTGAGAGGGACATTTTTAATTGTCTCACATTTATCCATGCCGTGTAGGCACCTTGTGCAACTGCGAATTAAATACAGTCGGAAAAATAAACACAAATACCCCACGAAAATGTATAGAAGACATTTTATGCACATATCGCCCAAAAAAACCAGCGACTACCTAGAAGAAAACATTTAGCAACTAGCTACAAGTAACGAGTGAGGTATCTTATTATGGAAAGCGGGTAATTAAACCTTTTAAAATTAATTTTAACAAATTTTATAATCGACAATTTTATACACATTTATTGAAAAGCAAGGTTTTAACCAAGGATTACATTGAAAAACTTATAGACCTTAGATGGACGAGGCAAGCTGCAGTTCGGATGCAGTCAAATTAGGTGAAATTATGCGAACGTGAGTCCCATAGATACTACCCAATACTCCTGGGAATCCTGTTTTAGAGTAAAATGCGATTTTTGAAGCGCTTTGCTCCTTTGCAGTCATTTGGGTTTTAATACACTTCACACAAAGCGTAGCCTTCCTTTCTCACCACTTTCACTCATAGACGGAATACGACGGACATTGTTACGGTCTGCTGCTACGGTCTACGGCTACGATCCACTTGGGAGCGTGTTCGCGCGAACACACATAGCGATGTGGCGAAAGTTGCGATAAAAAGATATCGAAAAAACAAGAAAAAGACAGACCGGCGATCACTACGGAAAAAATCGGCCCCTTTTAAGATTGAGTTTCCGCCGTATACACATAAGGAAAGAAAAAAAATTGGTAAGGGAAACTAAATCAAGAAAAATCGCCGAGTTGCCGGCCAAATCGACACCAAATTAGATGATGGTGGTAAAACGTATTCACCGATGGTGTTTTTAAATGATTATTGGGACTTACAACGTGAACATTTTCCCATCAATGAAACAACGCCAGAATTAGATCTGCATTTTAACCTATCAACCATTAGGCATGTTCAAGTGGCAATTGTATGCAAGAAGGAAATTGGGTGGTAATATATCTTAACCTAGGAGGACACTACCACCGGCATAAAGGCCAGCACGAAGCTTTATCGCCACCTGGGTATTTTGTTCACCTCGGACCACCGCGCCAACCACCACCAACGGTGCCTACTATTACCACGGGCATCACCATCGGTAGTACCTCCCCCAACTCCTTCATAAGCGCAACCACGAGCGCAACAACCATCAGACGTACCGCCACACCAGTTGCAACGCACGTAGCGGGGCCACGTACATAGGCTTGAGGCCATTAAGGTTAACACCAACAACAGGCGGTTCCACCGACCCCAAGACTAGCGCACCTTTATTAACTGCGCTCATACCGGCAATAATACCAGCCGCAACCTTACTAGCCGCGCTCATACCGGCAATAACACTACTAGCGCATCTTTATTAACTGCGTCCATACCGGCAATAACACTACTAGCGCATCTTTATTAACTGCGTCCATACCGGCACTAACACTACTAGCGCAACCCCTACCAACTACGACCAGATTGGGCTACAATAAACCTGCTACAATGACAATCACAGGACAGCGAATATAGGCCTGCGGGCATTCCAATTGCGATAACGAACATCAGCGGTTAAAGCGGTGAGTTCGTTCCACTACTGAACTAAAATTATGTATTTGTAGCCTTAACCTTTTTTTTTAAATTATATTTTTGACTCCGCAACATTATATAATGTTAATGTAACCACAACTAAATTAAAAGTGAATTGTTTATATAAAACACAAAGACCAATGTGCTAAATACCTTTGCACTGTAAATAGGATTGCAATTTGGTAGAAAAATGGAAAAATGAATTCCCTGTAGTTAAAGGCACTAATATTAAAAAAGCATAAAAACAACTCAAGATTGATAGTAATGTAAAGTTTATGGCCTATAACTAAAAACCACGAAGATCAATTTAACGTAACTATTTAGTGTTGCAAAAAAGGGTATAAAGCTAATTAAAAGAAAAAAACCCCTATTCGAGTATATATCTATGTAATGTTTAAGTCATAGTAAATTGCTTTTTTTCTACAAGAAAAATTTTAACCAACAAACAAACAAAGCATATTTTAATGGTCATGTGTGTGCAATTTATACTGCCTGTGAAACAAATAAAAAGGTGTTTCAGGTATTAAAATCTGCTTTGCGTTGTGGTAAAATTTTACTAATACATTTTTTTTATTGATGCCATCGTGGCGAATATGATTTTGGAGTGAGCAAAAGTGTTGATATTGTTTCGGTAAGGAATAAAGTTTTATTGGTAATTCAAGCTCAGTTGCATTATCAGTAAAATGCATTAACTCTATATTAAGAGACGCAAATAACAAGTAATGCGGGTTGGCTTGCGCTAGCAAAACAAAACTTTTTGTTGTATACATTTTTTTTTGGGTGACTTAGTCGAACTAAACCCGAAACAATACCAACCCTAACTCTTACTTGGAAAACAGTTTACGTTTCACTTGAACAAGTAAAACGATTTCAGTAATTGTACTATAAGTTTAAAAGGTTCATGTTTTACCTGAACAGGTGAATGACTTCGGTAATTTTTCCATGAAGCTAAAAGCTTACGTTTTGCTTGAGCTTGTGAAACAATATTTTTTGAGGGGTGGAATTTACCCCAAGTTTAGTCCTAGTTGCGTTTATGACTAATTTCTCAGCGCATAGTACATATTACTGTCATTATACTATGTGTAATACCGAATTGATGTTTAGTTAAACTCAAAGTAATTTTAATACAACAACTATTAATTTTGTAAGGGGGCCCCAATTAGCAGAGTTGTATCCAAACTGTACAGCCCTAAGATAGATTTGTAAAAAAAAAAAAAAAAAAAAAAGAGGAGAAAAAAGGGCATTTGACCAAAGTTCTACAAAAAAAAATTTTCTTTCATTACATATATAGTATATTTTTATTTTAGTACATATATAGCCTTTTTGATTGCTATAAAATTTTTTCAAAAAAATTTGTTTATAAGCTTAAATAGGTTCCAAAACCCTTGTAGTAAGAAGTAAGAGAAAACAAAAGAGAAATCTATGTTAGTAGTAATAATGAGCATTGAATAAATTTGTTAACAATATGGGAGTGCTGACTTCCTTACTTGTTTAGAAGGCACTTAGGGCACACAGGTAAGGGGCCACCGAAATACAGGTGCGTCGGTGGCCATGGTTATTGAGGATGGGACAAGCACCGGGCGTCGCAACACCACCCGCGGCGCCCCCTATATATATTCGGCCCTTTATGTTTATTTTCCCTTTGGTTATTTTATTTTAATTTCAGCAGTTTTTTTTGAATTTGGGTTTTAGAGTTAGTAACCGGTCATGTCCGGTTCGGTAATTTTTTTTTTTTTGCGCCAGTTTTTTTTTGAATTTTAGATTTTTGAATTTTTTTGGAATGTCTAACGGTCTGTCCGTGGCATCCGGTTCGACCGGATGTCGTTTTAGCTTGAATTTATAAGCGTTTTGAGTTGTCTCTGCGCTTCTGTCAGGTTTTTTGAATTTGACAGCTGGTAGTTTTGAATAGGCATGATATGACCATTTTCTCTATTTATGGCGCAGGAACAGTAAGGTTGGCAAGGACCCGCCCCAGCCGACAATGACTAGCCACTGTGCACCAACACATCATGCCGACCGCCTTCCTTACTGCTTCCCTTGTAAATGCGTTTCCATAACAGATGGCGCCCAACGTGGTTCCTGAGGCGTCGGGTACGAGGGTCACTCCTGGTCAAACTGTGAGGTTGACCATCCCACCAGTCCGGGGTGAGCAGCCGCAGGAGCAGCCACCTGCGTTGCGGTGGGATGGTTGGACGGATCAGGGTGTCCGGAATGATCATCGTCTCCGGTAGCTGAGGGATCCACGAGACTTTACGTCAGTCTCCGGATTTTTTTTTATTATTTCACCCAGTGAGGCAGTGCTAAACGCACTTGATTTTTTTGTAAGTGGGGTTTTGTGTTTCCGGAATGTTGTCCGTTAGTCGGTTTGGTAATAATATGTCCGCTAACTTGGGTTTCAATTTTTTTTTAATGTTAAAATTTTTTTTTCTTTCAATAAATTTTTTTTATGCCGAATTTGTTTTGTTTTGTGTTGTCTGGAGTGTGTGTATGTGTTGATAGGACCCCAGCTAATCCCACGTCTCAGGTGGCAACGTACAATGCCACCTGGATTGTGACGGGTTGAGCTGGGATTCATAGTGGCACTCCTTCCTGTCCCACCAGACTGGGGGAGCGGTTCCGAAACCGCTCCACCCATTGCGGCGGAGGCAGGAGGGGTGTCCAGCGAGAATGGACGGGAGGCCTCAACACCCCCAACCAGTCCCAGGGGCAAGCCCCTGGAGACTGCCCCTGCGTTGCGGCTGGACGTGTTGAGACCAACCCGTGTGTGCCTGGAGTGACCCTAGTGACCCCAACCAGTCTCGGAGGGGGGCCTTAAGACCCCCTCGCACTGCGGTTGGGAGCACTAGGGACAAGTATGAATGAGTCTATGTAATTTTTTTCTCGCCTGTAGCCCGAGTGCCTTCGGGAAGGGATGCCAGCATTCCCATTGATTGCACGACACATTTGAATTGCTTCGTCGCTTTTGTTTTTTTCAGCTTTTGAAAGTTTTACTTATTTTTTTGTTGTGTATAAATTTATATACCCAAACCTTTTTTTGAATTCTTAACTGCCTTACGTGGCAAAAGTTTTTTGACCTATAACTGACCTTTTTTTCTTTAATATGTCGCGCGACCAGTCGTTCGGGCAACCGGGCCGGAATACCCCGTTTGGGAGTGCAGGGAATTACCGGGGAAACCAGAACCGGGGCAGTAAAAATAGAAGGGCCTTCTCTCAGGCCAGGCGTCCCTTGGTGGTGCACACCCCAGTAGGCGGACAATATGGAGACCCCGCGTTAATAAACATGGGCTTGGACCTGAATGACCCTCGCGAGAAACTGGACGGACCTGTAAGCACCAGTCACGTGAACGCGCACGATATCTCGGGGCTAATGCCCAATGTGCAGATCTACGCACCAGAAGGAGCTGGTGCTTTACCACCAAATCAGGAGATTGGAAATTTCAGAGACGCTACAAGTGATCGGGCGAATACCTTAGGAATGCAGGACGAAGCCATTCGTGGAGGCTCGTGGGTGGACGTGCTACACCAACTGTTCCAGGCTTCGCAGGAGGAAATGCGGAGAGAGATGGGCTCAATTAGAGCCAATATGGCCCAGCTCAACGCCGCTATCGAATCCACGCAGCAAGCGAATCAGCAAAATAGGAACGCAAGTAGGATGGACCGTAACCCATTTCCAACGGGAGTACCACCAATGTACCCGACTCCAAGCAGTAAAACCGCAGGAGTGGAAAATCTCATTTGACGGCACTGGGAGCGTAGCCGATTTCCTCTTCAAACTGAACACCTTGTGTGAGCGCACACAATGCCCTGACGAACAAATAATGGCTAGTTTCCACCTGTTTCTTTCCGGGCGGGCCGAAGAATGGTACTGGCTGTTCACAAAACAAAACCCTAATGCGACATATGCCTTTTTGTGCTACTCATTGAAAAGAGAGTTTGGCACTTTGAAAACTGACCACGAGATCATGATGGAGATCTCCATGCGAAAGCAGAAAGCAAGTGAGTGCTATGACGTGTTTCACACGGACATAATCTCCTTGAACGCGCGCTTAAGAGAGCCAATGTCGGAGCTTCTACTGATTGACATAATAAAAAGAAACGTCAGCAGTAGCCTTAAGCTGATGCTTTTCAACGCAGATGTAAGGAACCTTCATGATCTACGGGATGTAGCACGCAGAGGTGAACAAGTGCTGAAAGAAAGCAAGCTGTTGGGAGCTACTTACCCAGGACGGCATGTAAACGAAGCACGCGTGACAACCCCGGACATGAGGATGGAAAACGAAGACGGCGAGACGGATCCGCAGATAGAGGCGCTGGAATATCGACGCAGCAGAAGACCGGACTATTCGGGACCCCAATGCTGGAATTGCCAGGGAATGGGGCACTCCTATATATATTGTGAGGAACCCATAAAAAATCCTTTTTGTTTCAAATGTGGGTATAAGGGGGTATTTACTCCTAAATGCCCTAGGGACCATCGTAGGCAGGGAAACCAGTACCCGAGCGAGAAGATGGGGGAACCTCGTTCGGCTTCATAGCTCCCACACCAGCCGGTGCTCGAGGCGTCGTCCCAGGCACCGAACCAGAGGGCGAACCTCTGCATGGAGATGGTGAGCTTCCGAGGTGCAGTAGTACCCTGGCGGAAGAACCCTCAAACGTAATAATAACCTTCCCTGACAGTACTGACAATTCGAATAGTTCTGAAGCCGAGAGTCAAACGTCTTCATCCGTGATGGGCGAGCCGATTAGAATTCTGCGACACCAGCATAGGGATGTCGCTTGCCAAACGCAACTTTCACCAAACCTAGAAGAAAGGGAACATAGGTATAAACAAATAAGACATACCATTTTTGAACAATATCCGGTATCGGACAATATTTTGAAGTGTAGGAAGAGATACCACAAGAGAGTACAGGAGCGTAGACTGCTGCAAGCCACCACGTTAACGCTTACCGAGGATGAAAGGCCTTTAATTAAGGCTAAAATTAAAGACAGTTTCCTTGTAGGGTTGTTGGACTCGGGAGCCAACGTCTCCATCTTAGGGAAAAATGGAGTAGAATTCTTAGAGGATAACGGCTTCGAATATCAGCCCTTACACGCGTTCGTATATACCGCGGGCGGCAACAAGCAAAAAATTTTAGACTCTGTATCCCTACCAGTCACCTTCAAAAATATCAGAAAGGTTATTCGTTTTTATCTTGTTCCCTCATTGCTCCAAGAAGCTTAATTCGAGGTAGATTTTTGGAGAGCATTTGCGTTAGCTCCCGAAATATTCCCAAACGTAGAGTGTTTAGAGGTTAGACTTGAGAAGGAAGAAGAACTTAACCTGCACGAATTGTCACCAACAAAAAAATTAGAATTGCAAAAGGTCATCGAGACGTTCCCTTCGTACGAGAAGTTAGGCCTAGGACAAACCAAATTAGTGGAGCATCACATCGACACCGATGATGCTGTACCTATAAAAAGCAAACATTTCCCTCTTTCGCCACCGAGGCAAGCCGAAGCTTTTAGAGAACTAGACAGGTTACTCGAATTAGGAGTTATAGAAGAATCCAACTCCCCGTGGTGTAGTCCTGTAGTACTGGTCCGGAAACCAGGTAAAGTTAGGCTGTGCATAGATTCGAGGAAGGTCAACGCGGTGACTAAGAAGGACTCGCACCCCCTGCCTCATATCAACGGCTTATTGAGCAGACTGAAAGATACGCATTTTATTAGTGGCATTGATCTGAAGGACGCGTTCTTCCAGATCAAATTGACAGAGTCCTCTAAGGAAAAAACAGCATTCGCAGTTCCGGGGAGGCCTCTGTACCACTTCAAAGTAATGCCATTTGGTCTGTGCAACGGACCGCAGACTATGAGTAGGCTGATGGACAAGGCAATCCCTTCGCGTCTGCGAGAGAACGTCTTTGTCTACCTGGACGATCTGATGGTATGTAGCACTAATTTTGAGGATCACCTGAAATTGCTAGCGGAAGTGGCCCACTGTTTGAGAGGCGCAGGGCTGACAATCAACGTGGAAAAAAGTAAATTTTGTCAGAAGGAAATACGCTACTTAGGATACTTGATAGGCAGCGGGTGTCTGAAAGTGGATCCGGGAAAAGTAGAAGCAATGCAAAACTTCCCGATCCCTAAATCCCCTCGGCAAGTGCGTATGTTTGTGGGCATGGCGAATTGGTACAGGGCATTTATTACCAATTTTGCTGACTTGGCAGGTCCCTTGACCGACTGTCTTCGTAAGTCAGCAGGCCCGTTCAAGCTTACCTCTGGAGCTATAGAGGCCTTCGAAAAGCTAAAAGTAGCTTTGAGTTCCGCCCCTGTTTTGGCCCAACCAGACTTTTCAAGGGAATTCGTAATACAATGCGACGCTTCCAAAGTAGGTGTTGGCGGAGTGTGTTCCAGGTCGATGATGAGGGCGCTGAGCATCCAATCGCATTCGTGTCGAAAAAGCTGAATAATGCTCAACGCAATTATACAGTAACCGAGCTGGAATGTCTTGCAGCCATAATCAGCGTGAAGCGCTTCCGACCCTATGTCGAAGGATTACCTTTTCAGATTATTACGGACCACTCCAGTCTCAAGTGGTTGATGACACAGAAAGACTTAAGCGGGAGGTTAGCGAGATGGTCGCTCTTACTGCAAAGATACGATTTTAAAATGGAACATCGTAAGGGCGCCCTGAATGTAGTACCAGATGCGCTGTCGCGGTTTGATGCCGATGAGTTGTCTTTCAATACCACACCCGGGGAAATAGACTTAGTCTCTCCCGAATTTAGCAGCAACGAATATTTAGACTTAATTCGGACCGTCACCGAAAACGAGGAATCACTTCCGGATTTGCGAGTTGTGGACGGTGTAATTTTCAAAAGAGTTAAGTTTCGTAAGCGGATGGAAGGGGAAGAAGACTCGCTGTGGCGTTTATGGTTGCCAAAAGGGTTGACTAAGGAAGCAGTGAGATTAGCACATGACGCTAACAGGAGTTACCATGGCGGATGGCAGAAAACCTTAGAACGTGTTAGGCAGAAGTACTTCTGGCCGCAGCAGGCTAAGGACGTCAGGGACTACGTCCAGCGTTGCGACACCTGCAAAACGATAAAACCCACCAATCAGCAGTCGAGACCACCTATAGGGAGTACCTTTGAATCCGAAAGGCCATTTCAGCGGTTATATTGCGACTTTCTAGGGCCGTATCCGAGATCTAAGCGGCGAAATCAATTTCTTTTCATAGTACTAGACCATTTTTCAAAATACGTTTGGCTAAAGCCCATGCAGAGAGCCACCACTGTTAACGTTATAAATTACTTCGCTTCAGAAATTTTTCCGGCTGTAGGGGTCCCTGAGTTTATTCACAGTGACAATGGCAAACAGTTTATATCGAAGGAAATGAACCAATTTTTTGCAAATTACGGGGTGACGCACGTGAGGACGGGGTTATATTCTCCCCAAGCAAACGCATCCAAGCGCGTTAATAGAGAGATTGTTTCGAAGATTAGGATTTTCCTGAAAGATAAACCTGACCATACCGATTGGGATAAGCATATACCCGAAATCTTATCAGTTTTGAGGAGTGATTTTCATACGGCGATTCAGTGTTCTCCGTACTTTGCATTATATGGCCAAAATATGGTCCAACATGCCCCAACGTACAACATTTTAGGGAAACTCAGCAGCCTTCGGGAAGACCAGGTTACGGTAGTAAGCAGAACTGACAAGTTGACTAATATCCGTGAGCAAATCCGTAAAAATTTAGATCAAGCTAAGGATAGGGGAGTAACCACCTATACCAAGCGCTCTAGACAAGTCAACTACAAGGCAGGTCAGGAAGTTTTCCGAAGAAACTTTGCCTTAAGTAACTTTAAACAGGGCATTAACGCCAAATTACTACCCAAATACCTGAAGTGTCGCGTGCTTCGAAAAATAGGCAATGCATTGTATGATCTTGAGGACCTAAACGGGAAATTGAAAGGTCGCTTCCATGCTTCGGATATTCGTCCGCAATGAACCAACAAGGGCGTTTCTTTTGCCAATTTACAATTTGATTTTTTTTCTATACCCACCAATTGGACCTTTTTTTTTGTCTGGGCGTTTTGGCGGTCGGGGACATCTCGCCCAGTATTCTCCCCGAGCACTGACCTAATAGGATGTTCACGCGCGTACTCACCGAGGACGGTGAACACCCTGGCAGTCCACACTTAGGTCGGACTAGCCTTTCGGAGTTTTGACGAGTTCTCCATATCAAAATGTCTACACTTTTTTTTATTTTGCATTCCTGTGGGAGCGAAACCCACTAGGAATCATCTTTCGGAGTTTTGACGAGTTCTCCATAACAAATGTCTAATTGCCGCAAAGCCCTTTTAACTAGGAAACAGAAATATTCCCAACTTAAATTTTTTTTGATAGACCTATGTTGCCCGGCTGGCTTCGTAGTAGGACTTTGAGACTCTTATCTCAGAGGTGAGTCGTGCCCCACGTTGCTTGTCGTCGGAGATCCCTGTCAATAGCTTCCCACAGATGATCCGGTTTCCTGTTCGCTTCATCGTCAGGTCTTCAAAGCGAAGCAGGTTTGTTACGGTCTGCTGCTACGGTCTACGGCTACGATCCACTTGGGAGCGTGTTCGCGCGAACACACCTAGCGATGTGGCGAAAGTTGCGATAAAAAGATATCGAAAAAACAAGAAAAAGACAGACCGGCGATCACTACGGAAAAAATCGGCCCCTTTTAAAGGGCAAATTAATGGTGACTTATAACCATAAAGCCATAACCATATAAAACAGCTGATCGAACCTGCCTTATGGAAATCAATGTAATCGATTAATGGTGCCATACCATAACGCTAACGCCATAACCATACCATAGCCAACCAATTGGTTTTTGGTTTCTCGCCATATCCATAACCTAAAAATATTTGAGGTGGTGAATTTAATAACTTTTTGTAGATTTTATAAATTGTTTTGGATACGTTATGACTAAGAAACTTATTTTTTCTGGAATATGTTTGTAATTTTTTGCGATTTCGTCATTTTTAAGAAATTTTCACGACTTTTAAGTTAAGGCACCATTAATCCATTGGAGATGGTTATGGATATGGGTATGGTTACGACTATGGCGTTAGGGTTAAGGAAGTTTAATTCACACTATAGATCGGCACGTTTGTTGACAAAACAATCAAGCAGCAGCAAAACTAGTGGCGCTGTATGCAAAACTGCTGCACATATGTTTTTTGGAAACAAAATTTGCCCTATCTAAACATGGTCTAACGGATCACTATGTGTCCGTTTTCTTTGCCGCCATTTTTATTAGTAATTTTTTTTATGTTTGTCACATGGTGGAAACATGCGGATGATCGCCGAAATTCAGCGGAATATTTTTTTACCATGATTTGACATTTAAACTTTCTGCGAAGTACCATTTGGACATTAGTCCATCGAACTACAAAAACAATGTCATGGCATTTTTATTTATGTTTGTATTACGTTATCCTACTTCCACCTTGTGTGGTTGCGCCATGGCTTGACATTTGAATAGCTGCTAAGCTACTGGCATAATTTGTCATTCTATTTCATCGCTTTCTTTTCAACAAACTTTCGCAGTGCGTAAGGTTTTGGTTTCTCGTACTTCATTTTGCACGTGTAGGTTTCGTACAAAATTATTAAATCATTTTATCTTCACAAAGAAGCCCAATAACACATAAAACATGGAGCGCGAAGAATTCTACGGTAGGAAACGTTAAACATTTTTGAAACTCGCCAGCTCTCTAAAATAATTGAATTAACCGCAGCTTCCATTATCTTATAACTTAATTAAATTTTCATTTGTATCTTAGGAGTGACGCTAAATGAAAAAGAACCTCTGGCACAATTCGAAATGGAGGAACCTCACACACAAGCCGAAGATCAAAAATTGGTGATCAAACAGATATGCTTGGGTGCTGAAGCAAAAGAGGGAGAATTCAATGTAGTACAGGTGAGTGCACGTTTAATGAGTACATTCCTAGGGCACGGGCAAGAAGAATGAGCAAATGTAGAAAATGTGCTGCTTATTTCGCGTGTGTATATAGCAGTGGTGCATTCGAGAGCTTCGGGACTATTAGGCGGGACAGAGATTCAGCAGTCTATCACTTAGCTTGTCCTTCAAGCAAAAAACACCTCATGCGTTAATTCTATGCTTTAACATTCATGTAAACCTATACTACTACAAAAAAAGTAATGTTTCGAAGCTCTACCGGCGTTCTGCACTACTGGTGTATAGTATCATCCCGGTGATCTTCAATTGTTGGTATGTAAAAATGCGATATAAATGTATCGTATACAAATAACGATATTTGTTTGCATTGAAAGGAAAATAACCGAACGCGGGTTTACAATATACTAAGCTAATTTCCACAAACATTTTCAATATTCCTTTATATAGTACAGTGCTACAAGAAAATATTTAAATCATTTGTTCAATTCAATATGCTTTCGAACCTTTTTTTTTTTGTTTTAGGTCATAACAGTCTTTTCCAAACATAAAATACCAAAACCAGTTTGCATTGCGACAGAAATTGATTAGTACATATCTATTCTAAATTATTTTCCTTTTTGAACTACTCAAATAGAGAAAAACTGCAAGCGTCATAACGCACTTTATATAAAAATATTTTTATTTGCAATAAAATAGTAATTAGATTATTTATTATTTTTCAGGAGAGCCATTCAAAGAGTTAACACCCAAATTAAGCGCATATAAAGGCAGATTTTAATTTGTTAGCACGTGCTTAATTTTTAACGGATTCCAAAGGTTTTTTATATAACATAGATCATGATATTGAGTACGTTTATATGTTATTAACAGATTCGGTACGCTCCGGTAACACAGCACCATTAAGGTGCTAGCCCGACCATCTCGGGAACGATTTATATGGCCACATTAAACCTTCAGGCCATCCCTCCCTCCCCACCATCAAGTTCCATGAGGAGCGTGGGGTCGCCAGAGCCTCGTCTGTTAGTGAAACAGGATTCGCCGCGGATAGGTGAGGTTGACAATTGGGTTTGTAGAAGCTGTATATTGCGCTGGAAACCTGAGGGGTTGCGCTACACAGCTTCTTGAATCTGGTATTTTAGTCGCCTCTTAGGACAGGCATACCTGCCGCGGGTATATTCTGACACCCTAACACGCTGGGGGTTAGGCAGGTGTCATTTGATTGTATGCCCAATTCCTACATATGGCTGTTGATTCTTCAATGTCCTGTAAGAATAACTGTTAGAATTCTTAGGTTGTTTTTCGAAAGGCCTATGATTGCCCTTTAGCGGATTTTCCTATCGAGTGTTGAACTCCCTACTCTATGTTATTGGATTGATCTGATATAACAGCCCTTGAACTAGAAAACCCTTTTTGAATATCAGCTCTATTAAAAATTTACTACAACAGTGTTTTTGTTTTGGCTTAGTACGGTACGTCCCGGTAGCAAGCACCATTAAGGTATAAGCCAGACTATCTCGGGAGGGATTTGATATGACCACATTGGGCCGTCTAGGCCATCATCCGCCGCCCCCTTCCATGAGGAACTTGGGGTAGGCTGCTAAAGAAACAGGCTTCGCTACGGGTAGATGAGGGTTATAACCAATATAGACATTTTCAACCTCTTCATATATGTAAGCACATGCAGATCGAATTTTGAAATACACGAACCTTTTCGTTGTCTATGTACTGATTTCAATAAGCACTGCAAAACATTGTGACTCACTCGTAATAAAAAAGAAATCTGCTGACTACCTTAAATACGCAATGATTTGGGTGGGTGGCTTGAAAGCACGTACTTGCCAACATACCAGACAACGCAGCCCTGCACTAATAATCAGTTCCCGTGGCTCGGCATCACAGTCCATCCCGACAACTGATTTAATAATATATATACATACTTTATAATATAAATTTTGTTCACCTTGTAGCACCTTGCATCTGTATAGTAAATCCGTAACTATATTTAGTCTGATTAATTTTTAAATTTGTAGACTAAATAAATAAATTGCGCTGGCATATCCTTCAAAGGGTTACACAGCCCCTTGAATCAATAGCGTGTTTTAGGCGCCTCCGTCGAAAAGCATACCTGCCCCTTAAGCCGCTGAGGGTTACAACCAAATTATCGCCTGTTTTTGTGAGAACAAAAAAATCAAACCACGTCTATCGAAGAAAACTTGATGTTGAGATGTATGGCATATCGAAACAGTTTTTGATTAATTTGTCAGTCCTATCTCGTGCATCGTGTTAGGGTTTTTGAGGGCTTCGGTTTGATTGTAGATGTGTTGCATGGAGGCTACGATAGGTTGAACTGGCGGATTCTCCGTAAGATTTTGACATAGACTGAGTGTGTCCAGAGTGTTCCCGGAAGTTGGACCAAACTGAAGCGCTCTATCTTGTAGCAATCACACATAGATATCATCTAACAGAAGTTAAAGGAAATTTGCAGTTTCAATAGGGTTGGACAAAGAGAGTTGGGTGTTAGAGGAGTGGGCTCTACATTGCAGTTGAAGACTTCCATGATGTTAAAAGGTAGCTCCGCCTCTTCAAATACCTACAAGAAAGTTTTAGGAGCTACCATACTTGATGCTTTCAGATCAGAAAACTGTATCATTCTTAGTTGAAAAGAGCCTTTAAGTCTTACTTACATTCTATCCCACCCATTTTGGTTGGGGCATCTACCGAAACTTCTCAATATTTCAAAGGGATTTTATGGATAGGGGCAGTCGTTTGCTTTATATGAAGTCGATGCTCTTCAAAACTACCTCCTCCTGCTACATACTCTCGGAAAATTTAGGGAGGGGAACCAATTTGCTTAAATTCAATGAAATGGATATAAAAGAGGCGAACAGCTAAAGACAACAACCACTGGGTTATATCAGAGGAAAATAACGTAATACAGTATTAGGTCAAGGAACTTGCTGAGGACTAAGCCGAATGATTATGAGGTCTCAAACTTTAATCTATTCGACGTATCTGTAGTGAGAGTATCTACGTGTTGTTGTTGTAGCGAAAAAGCCACTCCATGAAGGCTTTTTGAGTGCTATCAATGTTGATGGTCCTTTGCCGGCTGCAGATCCGGAACGTTCCAGTAACAACCACCATTAAGGTACTAGCCCGACCACTTCGGAAACGACTTAGTATGACCAAAAAAACCTTCTAGGCGATCCCGCCCTCCCACACCCTAGATCTATGAGGAACTTGGGTTGACATATCCTCGACTGTTAAAGAAACAGGATTTGCCACGGGTAGATTAGCAGCACTCTTGTAAGCTTTCGGAGTGTTTTTCCCGTTACTTCAATAACAATTAACTCTGTCCATACACGATTACTACAGTGGAACTTTTTTTATATTAAATTTGTATAGTTAGTTGCCATTCAAGCAATAAAAGTTCATAAATTTCTGTTATCAAAATCCAATATTTTATGCAGGTCGAGGCAAGACTAAACCATAAGGAAACATTGAAAATCCCAATAGCCGTCCTTAAAGCTGGTGAAACAAGAGCATTACGTCCAAATGTTGAATTCCTCAATACTTCAGTTACATTCAAATTAATTCAAGGTACTGGCCCCGTACATATGTATGGACAAAATTTATATGGTCAAATTTCGATGGATGAGACTGGCGAACAAGGTTGGTATGATGGTGAAATGGATGAGGAAGAAGAGGAGGATGATGATGATTATGAAGATGGGTCACCGCCACCACCACAAACGAATGGTAAAAATAGCAGTAAAAGGAAATAAAAACGGAATAAAATATAATAACTAAAAACACACAAAGTACATAACAAAATCAAATGTTTTGAGAGAAAAACTTATATTTTGTGCACCTAAGCTAAGAGAAAATGACCATGTAGGTATTTCTACAGATAAATAATTTTAAAATAACAAAAAAATTAGTTGTTAAAATTTTTGCGAAATGATTTATAGAAAAACAATCCTTGCTCCGAAAAATGTCCATCCACAATGATGTGATATATATACATACATATATATGTGGGGTTCAAAAGGATTAACTCGCTCTTTTTCTTTAAAAATACATCCAATTGTTTATATTTCGTTTATTTTGGTCTGGGCCCACTGCTTTGGATGGTTTAGCATCACCGATGACATCCTCAACCTCTCTGGCGGTGATGGTAATTGGTGACGCGCTGAATTTATGTTTATGTGCGTGTCTGTTGGCCCTCCGTCTATCTTTGTCTCCGTCTATATTGTCGGCAGAAAGCGCTCGCGCATTTTTTCGCATCCGACAGCACTTTATCGCCAAAGGCGATGGAAACTTTGTCATTGTGCCTAGACGGATTCGATAGGGACTTTACGGTGGACCAAAGTTTACCTACACCGGCAGAGAGGTTACAACCGCTTAGGTGCTCCTCCCATTTCGCCCGCTTGTGTTCATCCACAAGCAATCTGATGCGTTGGTTTATATCCCTTATTTGGGGGCGCCGGGACCGAGCTGTCTTATAAGGTCACATTCTCTCGCTAAACTTGCGGCCTCCGCCGGGAAGTGGGGCCGAATTTCGGGAATTCTACCGGCGGGAATGAAACGAGCCGAGGCGGATTCAATGACCTTGCGGAAAGCACGCTCTTCTTGGTGGGCATCAGTTGGGTTAGGGAGGGCAGCAAAGCGGAGACGGTAGGAGGTTTAGTGCGGTTAAAGTCCCACACTGACTATGAGTCTTTCGATGCTTCCTCGTAAAAAAAATCTTTGCTTGCTTACGGCGCGGGTGTTCAAGCCGATGACATAAATGTGGTCAGTAATTGCACTCTTTTTAAATGGTTTTATTTTATAGAATATTGTTCCATTTGTTAAGTTTTGCAGCTTATATCAGCGTCAGCATCAAATTAAAGAAATCACACGATAGGGGTTACCCTGTGTTAAACCCCGTTAAGTTTCGAACGTCTCGGAGAGGTCACTGCCAATTCCAAGCTGGTGACGTTGCTCAACTTCAACATTCAAACCAAATTCAGACATAGCGGCATATAGTTAAGCAGCTCCTTTTTGTAATGCCTAGGGCGCCTTTAAAATTAAAGAAGAGGTGATGTGTGTCAATTCTGTTTTCGTGGGGTTTTTTCCAAAAAATGGCGCTTAGTGAAATTCTGTTCGATGGTAGATTTACGAGGTCTGAATCCGCACATAAGGTCCAATCAGCCAATTCGGTTTCGGCGTTTTGATGTTTTAGTAAATACACTGAATAAGTATTACATTAAAGAAAAAAAATATATATACTGTATTTACAATTTCCATTTATTTTTCCTTTTTTTATATAGTAATATAGAAATTCTATTTAGTAAGAGATTTTCATTCAAAACGTAAACTTTTGTTGTTTTCTTTCGCTAGAGAACTTGGTTTCTCATCGCATTTACCACTAACTCTTATGCTCTAAATGCAAGACTATGTCATGATACAATTAAATTAATAATAATTAAAAAAATAGACAAAATTCAAATAATAAAAGATATTTTCGTAATACTTTTTTTGAACACGATTTACAAAATGTTTTCTTCTTTACATACATTTGTATGTATATACAATATACATATTAAATATAGCCTTGACTAATAAGTATTTGTATCATATTAACACATATGTACATATATATACATATATAAATATATATATATATATATATTATTTTTTTTTTTGATATCTCATTATACCTGAAGACAATTTAGCTACCGAAATTTTAATTATGAGATAATAATGTAACCAAACACAGTTGCAGTCAGCATAATAGGACAGGCTTTTTTCTAATAGCTGTGTAGTATCAAATTTGAAATATTCACAAAATGTATGTTTTTTTAAAGACAGAATGAATGATGGTCTTAACCGCACTATTTCGCACCAACGTTTCCAGGTTTTAACGCTGACTAATTTTATTATCAATTTCAGTTGCACTTAGGGTGTGTTCGAGCTGCAGTTGTTGCAGCAGTGTTAGTTTTTATGACAGGGCATCACGTTATTCGCCAAAGTTTGAGCAGTAAGTAAGTTTTATTTATAAATAAAAGCTCTTTCGCGCGTTCGTTGAATGAAATGTTGACAATCTATTGATCATCATTACCAAATCAAACGCAACATAAAAATGTTCACTGAGATCTTGCAGGGAGCTGTTGTTGTTGTAGCTGTAAAGTCACCCCGAAGGTTTTGTGGAGTGTTATCAATACTGGTGGCCCTTTGCCGGATATAAATCCGGTGCGTACCGGAAACAAGCACCATTAAGGTACAAGCCCGAGGGAACGATTTAATATGACCACACTGAAGCTTCTAGGCCATCCCGACTCAGTCCCGAGTTCCATGAGGAACATTCGGTTCGCAGACCCTGGCCTACTAAAGAAACATTATTCGCCCGGGTTAGTTGAGGTTGACAATTGGGTTTGAGAAGCTAAAAACTGCGCTGGAAACCCCTTAAAAGGATTGCGCTACAAAAAGGTTGTCACTATAGATGAACTGGAGGATTCCATGGTGGAACAAGCAGCTGAGTCTTCTTAGAAGAAAGGTAAAATAAATGTTTAAGATGGAAAAGTTCGCGGAAAGCGAAGTGTGCAGGGACGAGTAAAGAGGTATGTTGAAGATCTTAAAGGGCGAAATCCGAAGGGCGAAGAGAGCTTCATAGAAAAACTTCTTGGCGGGCATCGAGTGCTGCAGGGAAACAGAGAAAAGTCTTAGCTGGGGGAAATATAGTCCAGGGAGTCATAAAGAAATAGAACGGGAAGTGGTCGGAAGAGTCCCTTGAAGCGCTTCATTTCCCATAGGGAGATGATGCAGAAGAGCCAGCAGACAACACTCACACTTATCACGGAGCGGGTAGTGCCGGGCTTGGTGACCGATAGCAAGGTAGAATGGGCGGTAAAGACTTTCTAATGCTGGGGTGTACGTGGGGTCCAACACTCTCTCTATCTCTGTTAATGGATATTTACAGCGATTGTAAATCTTTTCCTGTACTATGGAGTCCTTGTTTGTACATACATATATAAATGCTCAGCATAACGGGAGCCCTGAAAACAACCTGGACGGCTGTACTGTATGCCGTTCTGCACATTTCACCTGCAGACGAAGAAGATAGCGTTAACAACTGTAACGAAGCTGCTCAATGCCTCGGGGCACAGAGCACAGACCAAACATCAAATACTGAACGAACAGACTACCTTATTTTATATTTTCTCTTCGAAATGGCGTTTAGAGCCATAATACAAGACAGTAATGGAAGTATTAGGGTCTGCGGAATACTGCGCTGATCCGGAAATAAACATATCTAACAAGCTGCCAGATCACGGTAGTGTTTTTGAGGGGGAAGCAGTAGCCGTAACCAAAGCAGTAGAAACACTGAAAGTAAATAGCTTAAACAGCAGCGGTTTCAACTTTAATATTGACAGCCAAGCAGCAATTAAAGCAATAATCTCTCATAGCAGAACATCTAAAAGTGTGTTAGATGGTAAGAAATCCATCGGGATAGAGCGAAGCATACATCTATATTTGGTCGCTGGGCATATGGGAATAGATGGAAATGAAAAAGCGGATGAGCTAGCTAAACAGGGCTACATCCCTCGAAGCTTGTACCGTAGAAGTCCCAATCAGATTGGGCGAGAGTTGCATATGTTAGACCAAGCAGGAAAGGCGTGAGACCAAGCGCGCGGCTGCAAAGTGTCAAAGAGATCATGTGTAGGTCTTACAACCTTAGACTAACAAAGTGAATCGTATCATTAAAAATAAGGAACTGTAGGGTCATGATGGTTATTCTGACCGGACACTGCCTTCTGGCGTCACATGCCATTAAATTAGAGGGCCTATTACGGTACACAACTCAACTTTGTTGGGTTGTAATTAAAACAACTCAACTTTCAGACAACTCAACTCCTGTTTGGTATTACGAATTACAACTTATTTCAGTTGAAGTTGAATTGGTGCTGCCAAGCTAAGAAAGTGATGATTTGACAGATAAATGAACAGCTGATCAATTTGTGGCAGAAATTTAAGCATTTTCAAATGTGATTTTTTTATTAATGTTATATGAAATCTATTTTAAACTGGCGAAAATGTTGGTGATTGACATGTCGCGAATACGGAAACATTCGCGTGATCATTCCAATCCCTTGGAACTACCAAGCACCAAGTAAGAAAATGTTTAAGTGACAAATAATGAGCTTCATATGAAGTTATTTTGCAGATTGGAAAAGAAGCATTTTACTCAGTACTAAACAAAATTAAGAACCATTTCCGCATACGCGTTCGTATTTTAAAATTATGCGCCACACTCCGATTCCTTGCTGACGGCAGCTATCAAATATGCTGTGGAAATGATTTTGGTGTTGGACTGGTATTAGATATAATTGAGGAGCGTATTTGTGCGAAGTAAATTAAAACCCTAACAGAAAAAACTGTATTTTACTCAAATAGGATTCCCAGGAGTAGTGATTAGTATCAATGGGACTCGCATAATTTCACCTATTTTGGCTGCATCCAAACTGCGACCAGCCTCGTCCAACTATGGAATGTCACTACATAAAGTCAAAAAGTTATTCAATGTAATTCGTTTAAACGTTGGTTTCTGTACAAAATTGTTGATTATTGTTTGATTAAAAAAGGTTTAACTACCGGCTTTAAATTTTTTGTTTTTTTTTGGTAACGTTTTATAAGCCCGTGCACCATCTAACTCTTATCAAAGGTGGTATCAAAAGACGGGTTTCCATCTCCGTTTTTAGGATTCGAAAGCGAAAATTAAAAATTTTATTTCTTTCGAAAGATATTTACAAAGACCCACAAAATGGCCCGAGAGGGTCCGAAATATGAGGCCCGGTCCACAGTTTTTTTTGCACAGAACATCTTTCTGCGTTGGCAGCCTTTGGCCGCGATTCGTAAAAATAATCCTGGTTGGGTCCAACACCTTTCTGCATTGCTGTATACAAAAAATCTGGCAAAATACAACAACCACATGAAATTAGATTTTATTAGAATTAATGTTTGTGGTAATTCTTTACGACAGCATGACACTGCTAATACGTGTCCAAAAATATCGAGAGAGGTATTAAACGACGCGTCTTGACATCAGTATTAATAATCCGAAGGCGGAAAATACAAATTTTAACCCGTTCAAAAGATATTAAACACAAACCGAAAAAAGACAACAACATTACAACAACCACATGAAAATCGCCAACTTCAACTGAAAATATCTCCGGACAGAGATAAAATGTTTATTTTCCGCTTTCGGATTATTGTTCTCGAGATTAATAGCGTCTTTTGGCACCTCTCTCGATATTTTTGGACGCGTATTAGCAGTGTCATGCTGTCGTAAAGAATTACAATTTTTGTTTTCGGATTCTTAAATCGGAGGTCGAAACGTGTCTTTTGATACCAACTTTGAAAATTGTTGTTAAAAATTAGGTGGTGAACCGTCTTCTAAAACGTAACATTTTTTCAAAACAACTGCAAAATTGTGTGAGACAACTGCTAGTAAGCAGTTGTAAGATTTTGACGTCTTTGACAACTACACCAACACAAGGTTGTAAACGGCAATGCCACAAAAAGTTGTAAGGCTAGACAACTCAACCGAAATTTTTTTTGACAGGTTGAGTTGTAATCTGTAATACCAAATTGCGAAATTTCAACCCAACCAGAGTTGAGTTGTAAACGGTAATAGGGGCATATGCCTTGTCAGTGATAGGAGACGATCGAGCACGTTTTGTGTACGTGCCGTGTGCTGTTGTTGTTGTTGTTGTAGTAGTAGTGCTTCGCCCCACCTTACAGCCGTGCCGTGTGTTCGACTCCAGTTATTAGGAGTGGCACAGTTATCAGATCTAGCTTATTCAGTCTATGTGAGGGCCTTACGGACCGACCAGTGCAACCTAACCTAACCTAAAAAGCACTTCAGCAGTTCTGCTATTATTATTTAACGGGTCGAACACAGCCTTAATTCAGCAGTCCATATCGAAATGGCATATAGCCTGACGACTAGCTCTTGTTGTATAATAAATAGTGCGTAGCTTTATCGCACGAAGAGGATCGCCCAGAACATTTTTTAGCGATAACGGGACTAACCTAAGGCAACTGAAAAAGAGCTTCGTAATGCCTTGTCCCAAGTAAATTTTGAAGATTTAACAGCCGAATTCATCAGCTGTACCAACGCCTGGACATTTATTCCTCCAGCTGGACATTTATTCCTCCGCATATGGGAGGAGCCTGGGACCGTCTCATTCGTTCAATTAAGACCGTTCTGTACCACATAGTAACACCCGAAGCAAAGCTAACCGACGAAAAGTTATCTAATCTGCTGATCGAAGTAGAGCAAATTGATAATAGTCGACCACTCACTTATCTCTCGGTAGAGACCGCAGAGCAAAAGGCCCTAACGCCAAATCATTTTTTGTTGGGCTCATCTTCCGGACCTAAGCCAGTAGGCGAATGCAATCCCACTAATCAATATGTGCGCGCATCATGGAGACACTCACAATATCTCGCTGAACAATTCTGGAAAAGATGGGTTGTAGAAGTACTACCACTACTCACTAGAAAAACTAAATGGCATGAAAAAGTGAACCATATCAACGTTGGTGACGTGGTCGTGATTGTCGTTTCAACCATACCAGCAAGAGATGCTCAAGTAAGAAGCGCTGTTATCAAGACAAGTCCAGAACAGTACCATCGACCCGTTACGAAGATAGCAGTACTGGATGTGCGAGGTGACGGCTTTCAAGATCGTTAGGTATTCCCACTTCATGGGAGATACCGGGGAAGAATCTTAGAAACTCCGCCACCAATAATTTTAATCCCAAAAATGTTAACGTAATATAAGCATACATTTGGTTTTATTCGTCTCTATTGGCAACCCTCGCTCATATCAGAATGTAAACTTGTTCGAATTGTTGGGAAAAAACCAAATGTAAGTAGGTATTTTAATTCAAACTCTTCAATATGTAACAATTTTCTTCTTTAATTTATTTAATTAATATATTAAAGATTTAAAAGCCTTCGGCTATTTTATACGATGAAAAATACGCTGTGCTAAACAATTGGTTGGATCGCCAACAAGGACGTTTAAAAAACAAATTCCGCTCTGTAATAGAAAATTCGGAGGTAAGGAATTTTCAAACAGCTAGCAAAGATATGGCGGTATTAAAAACGTTATAAAAGATCGTAACCACACTGTGTGTACTGGAGGAGCTAAGCAAAGTTTTTAAACCACTAGAAATTTAATCCATGAATTATCGGAATCGACGTACTGCACAAATGAGCTACAAAGAATTCAAAACGAGAAGACTTCTTCCAGAAGCCTTTATACCTGTAGACTAGATATATGTACATCAGTTTTGCATTTCTCAAACTATAGCACTACGTTTGGAAATTTAAGGATTTACTCAAATCGTTCCCACTACAAACTTTTTATTTCGATTGGCGATAGTACTTTAAAAAAAATGACTTTTGCACAATTCTTTAAAAAATTAAAAAAAAAAAAACAAATAGGATTAGTTTGATTTTTTTTCGTGCTACGCATACGATATTGAATAACTTTTTCACATAAAATGTATTATTTTTTAAGAAATGGCTTTATTCAAGCAACACTAAAAAGAAAAAACATCGCATCTTTCACAACACCCTACCCTAGAAATGGGAATTTAAAAGAAAGGAAACCAAATCTGAAAAAAAGCGAGTTTAAATTATTTGGAGCATTGTGCTTCTTATCATTGCATTGGAACCCAAGCAAAAAGTATAGGACGTTTGAAAACAACGAGATAGCATGCTTCAAAAATTCAGAGGTAAGGCATTTTCGAACTGGCAGCCAAGGCAGTCGTTACACTGTTAGCAATTCTTGCGATGATATTTGGCCAGCGCCGAGTTTTGTGGTCGAGAAGAATACTGTGCGAATTTTGTTGCAAATTTCTGCATAGTTTTTTTTTTTAATCAGCAATTAAAAATTTTGGGATTGTTTTGGGAAATTAACTGTTTATCCGAAAGTAAGCGTCCGAACGGGACAATTTTTTAGATAAGATTCCAAAGACATTCACGTACAGAGTAAAACTATTTTTTGTGCAAAAATTGTTTTTGTTTTTGGTTTCCAATAAATTTTCTATAAACAATTTATTAAGTTAATTTAGTGACCTTTAATAATGTATCTGTGAGTTAAGCTGGCTCGAGGTCAGGTGTAATAAAACACTAGAAGTTCTTGTATAACCGATATATTTCGATTACCTTCGGTAATCGTCCTCAGGGTAACTATTAACAATAAAAAACAACATGAAAATTATAATCAAACAATATATCACAAATAACAATAATTTTTCTAATTACATACATTTATTTCACTTTTTCACTGTCTGACGTGGAGTATTATACTGTTTATTTTTTGTCAACAAGTGTCTGTACGACTGTGCAGTATTATCAATATCTGTTTTGTAGTTAATTCGTATGTTTGAAGGTGTGTTAACGATATGTAACATTTCTAATGTGTACCTCTTCTTCCATTTATCTTCTTTCTCAATAACTGAAGCGTCGTCGAAGTTCGGACTGTGATAACTGCTGGCACAGTGGGCCATGAGAGCTGTTTTATGGTTCTTAGTAGAATAACACTGTTTGTAATCAGATTTGTGTTGTGACAGTCGAGTTTTTAATTTTGCTTTGGTTGTGCCCACATAAATCTTATTGCACGATTCTTTATCATTACCTTTGCAAGGAATTTTATATACAACATCGCTTTTTTCGGTGTTTGGTATTTTTGATTTTGTTTTATTGAAAATATGTTTTAGAGTGTTTATTGGTTTATGGGCAATTTTTGTTTCTTCGCTATTATAGCAATCTGATTTGGCAAGTCGCTCTGATAAACCAGGTACGTAAATAACAGATTTAAATGTTTTTGGGGTTTTTGGTATAATATCTCGGTTTGTTGATCCCGTTCTTCTTATTAAACTTTTTACAATATTCTCTGGAAAATCATTATTTCTTAATAGTAATTTAATTTCTTCTATAGTTTCTTTGTGGTAAGTGTCGTCCGATATTTGTAGCATTCGTCTTATACAGCCCGTTGCTGTATTGATAATCATCGTCTTTGGGTGTTTGGAGTTAAAATTGATGATGCGTCCTGATGATATTGATTTCTTATACCACTTCAATTTAATTTTATTGCCTTCTCTTATTACAAGTGAGTCCAGGTATGGTAATTTTCCATCTTCGAATTCCATAGTAAATTTTATATGTCGATCAAAGGAGTTTAATACGTCAAGTGTGTTTTGTACCTCGGTTTCTTTTACTATCGCAAAAATGTCATCAACATATTTTGCTACAGATCTTGGCTTTTGTATTAGCTTTTCAATGCTATTTTCCAACAACTTTTCCATTAATATGTCTGCTATGATAGGTGAGGTCGGTGATCCCATTGGTAATCCTTGGAGTTGAGTATATATCTTGTCATTAAATTTAAAATATCTATTTTCCTCAATGCAGAACTTTACTATTTCCATAAACATTTTTCTATGTATTTTAGTGTACTCTTCTATTATTGTCCATTTTTCTCTTATTACGTCAAGTGCAAGTTGTGTAGGTATGCTAGGGAACAGTGATACAACATCGAAGGAAATAAGTTTTTCATCGTCACAAATAAATGTATTGTTTATCTTTTCTTTAAAATCAATGGTATTTTTTACGTTGTAGCTCGAATTTAATGTTAATTTCTTTAAAATGTTTGAAATATATGTACAAAGGCCGTAGGATGGCGATGTTATAGTTGAACATATGGGCCTGAGAGGTGTACCTTCTTTATGAATTTTAGGTAGCCCGTAAATCCTCGGTGGTAATGCCGTTGTTGTAATCATCTTGTTCCTCTCAGGCTTTGAAATAAGTCCCATTTTAAACAATCCGTCAACTAAAAGATTATTTTTAGTTTGAATTCTAGACGTAGGATCTTGCCTTTGTACTCTGTACATGGTCAAGTTGTTAAGTATATCGTTCATTTTATTGTTGTAATCGTTAATTTCCATTGCTACTGTTTTATTGCCTTTGTCAGATGTTAGAATTCTAATATTGTCATTTTGCCTAAGAAATTTACGTGTTCGTTCCACTGTGTCCACTATTGCACGATCTATTGCACTTGGTTTGCTTTTTGCTCTATATTCTTTTATTAATAGAGACAACTTTGTGCGAGCTTCTTCTTGCTGCTCTTTGATTTTGTGTGTTTGTATGAGCTCTTCCCCATCCGCGATATATTTAAATATAGGAAAACTCTTGTTTTCAATTGGTAGCGCGAATTTTGGACCCTTAGCTAAGAGCGATTTTATGTCCGATGGGAAATCCACTTTCGTTTTGTTTATAAAGCAATCTTGTTTATTGTCGCCTAAAATGTTGCTGTACTCATTTTTTAGTCTCTCATATTTACTCTCTTGTTTTTTCTTTAATGTTGCTGTTAGCCCGCTAGTTACATATTTTTCACTCTTCAAAAATTCTTCAAAATCATGCGTGTTTAATCGTTTCTCAAGATATTTTGTAATTCCCTCCAACTGTTGTTGTTGTCTTGTTAGTAATGTGTGCTTGTGTTTAATCAGCAAATTTAGTATTTTTGTATGGTAGTTAAATGTATGTGTATCTAAGATGCTATCAATATCTCTGTTTATGTCGTGGTCAAATACAATTAATTTATTAAATATAGTTGCATTTTTTATAAAATTGGGGATTAATCTAGATTTTCTGCACTTTAATAGGAATTTTATACTCGATTTAGTTTTTACCAGTTTCTTTGATATATATTGGAACTTGTTTATCGTTGTTTTTGAGTTGCTGTTGTTGTTTTTTATTTCCGCATATCCCATTTTGTTATTTTGCTTTACGGCGTTCCTTCCGTCTTTGTATTAAGTTAATTTAGTGACCTTTAATAATGTATCTGTGATTTAAGCTGGCTCGAGGTCAGGTGTAATAAAACACTAGAAGTTCTTGTATAACCGATATATTTCGATTACCTTCGGTAATCGTCCTCAGGGTAACTATTAACAATAAAAAACAACATGAAAATTATAATCAAACAATATATCACAAATAACAATAATTTTTCTAATTACATACATTTATTTCACTTTTTCACTGTCTGACGTGGAGTATTATACTGTTTATTTTTTGTCAACAAGTGTCTGTACGACTGTGCAGTATTATCAATATCTGTTTTGTAGTTAATTCGTATGTTTGAAGGTGTGTTAACGATATGTAACATTTCTAATGTGTACCTCTTCTTCCATTTATCTTCTTTCTCAATAACTGAAGCGTCGTCGAAGTTCGGACTGTGATAACTGCTGGCACAGTGGGCCATGAGAGCTGTTTTATGGTTCTTAGTAGAATAACATTGTTTGTAATCAGATTTGTGTTGTGACAGTCGAGTTTTTAATTTTGCTTTGGTTGTGCCCACATAAATCTTATTGCACGATACCTTGCAAAGGTAATGATAAAGAATCGTGCAATAAGATTTATGTGGGCATAACCAAAGCAAAATTAAAAACTCGACTGTCACAACACAAATCTGATTACAAACAATGTTATTCTACTAAGAACCATAAAACAGCTCTCATGGCCCACTGTGCCAGCAGTTATCACAGTCCGAACTTCGACGACGCTTCAGTTATTGAGAAAGAAGATAAATGGAAGAAGAGGTACACATTAGAAATGTTACATATCGTTAACACACCTTCAAACATACGAATTAACTACAAAACAGATATTGATAATACTGCACAGTCGTACAGACACTTGTTGACAAAAAATAAACAGTATAATACTCCACGTCAGACAGTGAAAAAGTGAAATAAATGTATGTAATTAGAAAAATTATTGTTATTTGTGATATATTGTTTGATTATAATTTTCATGTTGTTTTTTATTGTTAATAGTTACCCTGAGGACGATTACCGAAGGTAATCGAAATATATCGGTTATACAAGAACTTCTAGTGTTTTATTACACCTGACCTCGAGCCAGCTTAACTCACAGATACATTATTAAAGGTCACTAAATTAACTTAATACAAATACGGAAGGCACGCCGTAAAGCAAAATAACAAAATGGGATATGCGGAAATAAAAAACAACAACAGCAACTCAAAAACAACGATAAACAAGTTCCAATATATATCAAAGAAACTGGTAAAAACTAAATCGAGTATAAAATTCCTATTAAAGTGCAGAAAATCTAGATTAATCCCCAATTTTATAAAAAATGCAACTAAATTTAATAAATTAATTTTATTTGACCACGACATAAACAGAGATATTGATAGCATCTTAGATACACATACATTTAACTACCATACAAAAATACTAAATTTGCTGATTAAACACAAGCACACATTACTAACAAGACAACAACAACAGTTGGAGGGAATTACAAAATATCTTGAGAAACGATTAAACACGCATGATTTTGAAGAATTTTTGAAGAGTGAAAAATATGTAACTAGCGGGCTAACAGCAACATTAAAGAAAAAACAAGAGAGTAAATATGAGAGACTAAAAAATGAGTACAGCAACATTTTAGGCGACAATAAACAAGATTGCTTTATAAACAAAACGAAAGTGGATTTCCCATCGGACATAAAATCGCTCTTAGCTAAGGGTCCAAAATTCGCGCTACCAATTGAAAACAAGAGTTTTCCTATATTTAAATATATCGCGGATGGGGAAGAGCTCATACAAACACACAAAATCAAAGAGCAGCAAGAAGAAGCTCGCACAAAGTTTTCTCTATTAATAAAAGAATATAGAGCAAAAAGCAAACCAAGTGCAATAGATCGTGCAATAGTGGACACAGTGGAACGAACACGTAAATTTTTTAGGCAAAATGACAATATTAGAATTCTAACCTCTGACAAAGGCAATAAAACAGTAGCAATGGAAAGTAACGATTACAACAATAAAATGAACGATATACTTAACAACTTGACCATGTACAGAGTACAAAAGCAAGATCCTACGTCTAGACTTCAAACTAAAAATAATCTTTTAGTTGACGGATTGTTTAAAATGGGACTTATTTCAAAGCCTGAGAGGAACAAGATGATTACAACAACGGCATTACCACCGAGGATTTACGGGCTACCTAAAATTCATAAAGAAGGTACACCTCTCAGGCCCATATGTTCAACTATAACATCGCCATCCTACGGCCTTTGTACATATATTTCAAACATTTTAAAGAAATTAACATTAAATTCGAGCTACAACGTAAAAAATACCATTGATTTTAAAGAAAAGATAAACAATACATTTATTTGTGACGATGAAAAACTTATTTCCTTCGATGTTGTATCACTGTTCCCTAGCATACCCACACAACTTGCACTTGACGTAATAAGAGAAAAATGGACAATAATAGAAGAGTACACTAAAATACCTAGAAAAATGTTTATGGAAATAGTAAAGTTCTGCATTGAGGAAAATAGATATTTTAAATTTAATGACAAGATATATACTCAACTCTAAGGATTACCAATGGGATCACCGACCTCACCTATCATAGCAGACATATTAATGGAAGTTGTTGGAAAATAGCATTGAAAAGCTAATACAAAAGCCAAGATCTGTAGCAAAATATGTTGATGACATTTTTGCGATAGTAAAAGAAACCGAGGTACAAAACACACTTGACGTATTAAACTCCTTTGATCGACATATAAAATTTACTATGGAATTCGAAGAAGATGGAAAATTACCATACCTGGACTCACTTGTAATAACAGAAGGCAATAAAATTAAATTGAAGTGGTATAAGAAATCAATATCATCAGGACGCATCATCAATTTTAACTCCAAACACCCAAAGACGATGATTATCAATACAGCAACGGGCTGTATAAGACGAATGCTACAAATATCGGACGACACTTACCACAAAGAAACTATAGAAGAAATTAAATTAATATTAAGAAATAATGATTTTCCAGAGAATATTGTAAAAAGTTTAATAAGAAGAACGGGATCAACAAACCGAGATATTATACCAAAAACATTTAAATCTGTTATTTACGTACCTGGTTTATCAGAGCGACTTGCCAAATCAGATTGCTATAATAGCGAAGAAACAAAAATTGCCCATAAACCAATAAACATTCTAAAACATATTTTCAATAAAACAAAATCAAAAATACCAAACACCGAAAAAAGCGATGTTGTATATAAAATTCCTTGCAAAGGTAATGATAAAGAATCGTGCAATAAGATTTATGTGGGCACAACCAAAGCAAAATTAAAAACTCGACTGTCACAACACAAATCTGATTACAAACAATGTTATTCTACTAAGAACCATAAAACAGCTCTCATGGCCCACTGTGCCAGCAGTTATCACAGTCCGAACTTCGACGACGCTTCAGTTATTGAGAAAGAAGATAAATGGAAGAAGAGATACACATTAGAAATGTTACATATCGTTAACACACCTTCAAACATACGAATTAACTACAAAACAGATATTGATAATACTGCACAGTCGTACAGACACTTGTTGACAAAAAATAAACAGTATAATACTCCACGTCAGACAGTGAAAAAGTGAAATAAATGTATGTAATTAGAAAAATTATTGTTATTTGTGATATATTGTTTGATTATAATTTTCATGTTGTTTTTTATTGTTAATAGTTACCCTGAGGACGATTACCGAAGGTAATCGAAATATATCGGTTATACAAGAACTTCTAGTGTTTTATTACACCTGACCTCGAGCCAGCTTAACTCACAGATATAAACAATTTAATATTTAAACAATTTCTGCGGCTTGCAGACGGAAATTTTAATGAACAGCTTATGTAAAAACCATTTCAGGATAATCCACGAAAAAAATGCTTGAGATCTGATATAGTTTGAAAACATTGCTTTGTTTTATGAAGCCATTAGTACTAAAAAATATGTTTCCAATAAGGCAAAAAATAAAAATAGTTATTAATAATTATTTTGTTGGCATTGATATTAAATACGAGCATATTGGTGAACAAAAGGCCGAATTCAAATCACTGCTGAACCCTTTTCAAAAAAAGAACCATAATACAGTGTACACAAATTTAGTTGGAATAAGTGCTGAAAATATTAAACTTAGCGAGCTAGCCGGACAGTCCGTGGGTCGAACGTGTTGAAAATATTTATACAACGGAAAATTACATTCATCTCCTAATGTAAATACTAGTCATAAATTCCACTGTTAACGGCTCGCAAAATATTGTGGAAGCCCCTACGGACGACAACTAATCAATTAACTATTACTGGGTATAAGAGATCGTTGCCATACTGTGTTATATATAAGATTGTAAATTATGACTTCAAATTTTAGCTGAATTCGCGTAATTCTCACAAACTATTTTTACTTGCAAGATGCTATTTTCTGACTGTAACTGTATTTTAAATACTAAGTTTAATCACATATTTGAAATGATGAAGGTGTTAACGAGTGTTGCAACATTACGACATGTCGAGTAGTATCAACACTATTTTTTTTAACAAATGTATCTTAGCAGAACTTAAAATATTCAACATAAATACATACATATAAACAATTAACAATTAAGTACAAATACCTTTAGTCAAAGCTCTACGCTATTTACATGTACAATATGTTTGTTTGTGTGTGTGTTTGTTTGGTTTTATGAGCCTGTGTGCGTTTCATCTGTGAGCCCTATTGTCATATTGGTGTTTGTTTGATAACTTGGCAATCATCATCATATGGCAATGTTTGTTGAGTTTGGAACAAAACTCATTTTTTTCTTTTTTCAACAAAATCTTTTTTTCGCCCTCGCTTAACATGCGCCCACGATTTCTACATTCGCGTCACAGATATGTTTTGACGCGGCACTCTGTAAGCAATAATAAATAAGTTTACATATTCAAACTATTTAAGTTACGTGTCTCTTAATAAATTAGTAAGGTATTTTTGTATGTACATATGTATGTTAATTGCTTTCGCATGCAGGCGGCGGTGGCGCATGCGCATGTGCACACACGCACTTGATGTGTATAACACGTCGGCCGTCGCTGGGATGTATTAATTCGATTCGTCGACTCCATTCTAATTGTTCCTTATCATAACGTCGCTTTTTTCGATCGAAATATGAAATCACACAGCTCGCAGGTATCCAAAATATGGATGTGACAAGTACAACAGCCACTGAAAAATTTTAAAATTTCAAACTTGATTATATATTCGAAATCATTTCTTAAATCGGTTTACATGGCTTTCGCTCTACAATTAATTTAAGTCTTTCTTAAATTAACGAAAACTTATTGAAAAAATTTGTTTTTTGCTGCTATTTTCGTATTCACAACATTGACATATTTCACTATTCGACAAAAAATTATTTTTTTCTTTATATTGAACCAAACCAGTTATTTTGTAGAGACTGATCCATTAGTGTGACCGCAAGTTATATGGACATTTTTTTTTTTCGTATTTTCACTTGGCAAACCACTTATATTTATTCCAAATTAGAAAAAAATTGTATATAAAAATTGTAGATCGTTTGCATAATTATTGGGCGTGCCTTGAGCCCACAAAGTTAGCTAAAAATGCGATTTTTCTCACTATGGATCGCTTTAATTGTTCTTAACTTCAGTAATATTTATTTTATAGAAAAACTTCATTCAAAAATATTCTAGGGACATATCTGTTGAACAATGTTGCTCTGTATTAGTTTTCTTTAACATTAATATTTAATTCAGAAAAAAACCAAATTAAAAAATAACAGCGAAATTTTCACATATCTCGCATTCTTTGCGTGATGATTATTTATTTTATTAAATGGTGTAATTATAAAAAATTTTGTAATACAATCTCCTTCGTGCTCATAGGAAATGGTTTTTGATAGTTTTTGACTGCTTGCAATATATATTCTTTTTGTTCCTCGTCTTTTGTGAGCATTGGGTTGTAGTCTTGCATCAATTTCACCGCTCGTTCAGCTGTATCGTTTACCACGTGAATGTCATTAACAATTTGAAGAGCAGTTTTAAAATTAATATACGCAGGCCATAAAATTGGGTCATTTTTCTAAAATGCTGTATTGATTTAAAGCGAAGAAAAACATTGTTTGGCTTAGAAGAAATGAACTGATCCATTCCGCCTTCAATAACATGCATAACATTTAAATTTTGAACTGAGGCGCGTTTTACGTCTTTATCTAAAGTCTCACGACTCAATGCCTTCATCATCTCTTTTTTTGACTCAACAGAAACACTGTTATCAAAAAATGCTAAAGCCACACATTCAGGACTCAAGTACCATGAGTGGTTTTTAAATTTTTGTAATGCAACTTGAGATATATCAGCATCAATTTTTTTTAAAAGAATCCAGTTTTTTCAAAAGCTGGAAATCTTTGTATGGTGCTTGTGCAACAGAAGGGGCGGAGAACCACATCTCAACGTATATTTAAACAATAAAAATACATATATTACGTAAAGCTTTCTTATCTTTTACTGACAAATCAAATTCACGTCGAAATATAAAAATATTTTAAAGCAGTATATAGCTTTGCCATCCATCTCGCGTGGTGGACAGCCCCAGGGGCGCGAATAGGTGGAGTCTCGCCAAGAAATATTAGTGTTAGCTCAACAAACTCCCTGTAATCATCTCTTGGCTGTTTAGTTTCGATCGCATCGTTCACAAATTCAATTAGTTTACCTTTATCTACTGTTAAATATTTTTTGACATCATTATCTTCCATTCCAGACTGATAAATTGCTCAAACATTTTAACATTTGGGCTTTCGGTTTTGCTCATCTTAACTTCAAAGGCGCGCTTTAATACGACTTCCAAAATGTGGTGACGGCAAGTTAGCCAAACTAGCTGCTTTTGAAGACTGTGTTCAATAGTCGTACATGTTCTATTAAAACGACCTGTATTTACGGCAGTTGTGTCGAACACCAAGGCTTTTATATGATCTTGAAGTCCCCATTCAAATAAAGCTTTACAAACAGCAGACGCCTGCTCTCTGCCAGTTCCACTTTTAAGTGCGGGCACTTCAAGTAGTTGCTCCGTACGCCCGCATGAAATCATGATTGGAAGTCTGTCAACTTTTTCATTCCCAGTAAGAGCTGGTAACAGCTTTCCGTCCCAGTGCAAACAAATTGCGCCAAGTTCGTTCTTGTTGAAACGTTCCTTTATATTTTTGAACTGTTCTGCTCGTATTTTTTCCCTTGCATTATGTGTAGACGTTTTATTTATAATACAGTTTTGTACTTCAAGACCGACTGCTTCCACCACAGATATAATTAAATGCACGGCTTTGGCATTACAGCTTCTGCTCCCAAAACCTGCTAAAAAGGAATTAAGTGTTCTGGTTACAGTTTTGTTAGGAACCCTGTGTGTTTCAATTATTTCTCATCTTCGTTTTATATAGTTTCATTCTCACGTTTTACTTATAATTTATAACCTTGAACTTACCTCATAGCTAGCAGCAGTTCAGCTGTTTCATCTCAATAAAGAGAGTAGAAATAAATATATGTTATACTATATTAAAAATAATATACAATGTCTTCTTACTAGAAGCAGCTAATGCACGATCATTCTGTTCTTCCCGTTTTAAATGATTTTGCTGACGTTCTTCCATTCTTTCTTCACTTACTGCTGTTTTGTAATCGATGCCATACATAAACCCCGGTCTACCTTTCTTGCTTTGGTTCTCCAAAAATAATTTGTCCTCTAAATTTTTAATAAGTTCCAGTGCATTTGCACTTGCTATATCAAATAAGTCATCTAACTTCGGCGTCCACGCCTCTTCTCTTTCTCTTTGCGTTTCCGATTTAATTTTAGAATTTTTATTCACTTTCCTCTATGCATTATATAAATCTTCAAGTTTTGTTATGCAGTGTTGCTTGGTTCTAGTGGGGATTCGAGCTTTATCCCAAAAAATATTCACTTCTTCGATGTCTAATTTAGCACTCTCACGTAAATTTAATTATACTGATCTCAGAATGAGATCGAAATATCGACCAAATAAAATTGAAATATAAAAATTTAAACTGTGTTTCAATTTTTTAAACTGCCTCGAGCTCATCAAAATTTAATAAATTATAATTTTTGAAGGCAAATAAAAATATTTAAAAAAAAAATAATACCTACATAACTTCTTTGTTAGAAGGTAGTTTTCACCCACTTAAGGAAGGCGAAAAATAGCTTAACAAATGAATTTTTTCACGCAAAATTCTTGATGACATGTCTAATTACTTTCAATGCACGACAATAAGTGAAATATAGTCGTCGTTAAGTAACAACAAAAATAATATTCTGCTCTGCTACTCAGTAAGAACTAACGGTAAACTGTTGCACTAATTTCGCTGTTATTTTTTAATTTGGTTTTTCTGGATTAAATATTAATGTTAAAGAAAACTAATACAAAGCAACATTGTTCATCAGATATGTCCCTAGAATATTTGTGAATAAAGTTTTTCTATAAAATAAATATTGCTGAAGTTAAGAACAATTAAAGCGAGCCATGGTGAGAAAAATAGCATTTTAACAAACTTTGTGGGCTCAAGGCACGCCCAATAATTAATTTTTTTTTTTTTTATATAATTTTTTTCTAATTTGGAATAAATCTAAGGAGTTTGCCAAGTGAAAATACGAAAAAAAATAACGGTTACTGATCCATAAACAAAGAAAAAATTTCCCGGTTTTTTGAAGTTACCCTCCAAAATAGATATTGACTTTCGAACTTCGAAAATGGGCCCTTTTTAACACGTATTATTTATTTATTTGATTTAAAAAGTAAAAATGTAGGGATTTCCTGCTTTGTTTGCTTATTTGAATTGTATAAATTTTTAGGCAAAGTCCGCCCATTTATTATTTGAACTTGACAATTTTGTTTTCTTTTTAATGCAAATTTCATACAGAGGGCTAACGAAATAATTAGTCAAGTTTTCTACATTAAAGCCCTTATTTAACTCAGTCTTCCATACAAGATACAAATTCGTAATTATCTCAGTAGTGATAGTTTATTAAATGCCTAAAAGAGTAAAAAATCTAGTCGGATTTGGTTGGTGTTTCGGATTTTATTACGAATGTAATTAACAATAGAAATCAAAAAAATTTAAAGTCTTATTTCCCCAGCATTTGCAACAAAGAATGATGGCATGGCTTTTTTAAGAATTGGCACATATTTGGTTAGGTGCAACATATATGAATAGTTGCGCATGCATTTTGATTGTCTTAAAAGCGAGGCTTGACCGTTTCATTTCTTTGAAGCGAAGCCGAAACCGTTATTTTTATTTTAAAAGAGCGAGACTGAAGCCAATACAAATTCTAGAACCGGTTTGATTCGGTTTTAGAAAAAATTATCCACATTTTTGCTATGAACAAAGTTATGTTCGAAATCATTTAATTTGAACTTGGCGCAAGCATCTGTAACGGCGATTGCCACTGTCTTAAGCGCTGTTCAAGTATCGATGTATGTAACTCGATTATGTATGTATGTATATTAGGCCGGGTCGATTTGTGGGGAGGCAAAAAATCGCCCATTGCTCTGCGAAAATCATATTCTAGGGATCAAAATACGGAACTTTGCCGAAGGAACCATACCTCTAAAACGAATTCTGATGTCCCCCCCCCCCTTTTTTTCTTTTTGGAGTTTATTTTTCTCTTTAGAAATTTATTTAGTAGAACATATGTAAATGAAAAAATGAATTTAACTTAGTAATAGCGTTAAATTAGCGTTTTTACAACCCCCTTTTAAAACCAAGGCATCACTGTGATGCATTTGCATGTCGTAAACATAGTTGTGTGGGTTTTTTATTCAACCGTTTTAAAAAATGAAGGTATCACTGTGACACAATTGCAGATCGTAAAATTGCTTGTGTTGTTTTTTTTAAGCCACCACAAGACACAGCATGTAGAATTGAAATTGCCCCTACCCAAAAGTTCGAGCCAAAGGGAGGGGGGGGGGGGGGGGGGTGGCATCAGAATTCGTTTTAGAGGTATGGTTCCTTCGGCAAAGTTTCTTATTTTGATCCCTAGAATACGATTTTCACAGAGCAATGAGCAATTTTTAAAACGACCCGCCCTAATATATATCCAGATATATCAATTATTCCCTATGTGTATAGTTATTGATTTCTGCATTTGAAAGATCAGCAAATACAATATTACAATACTACAGCCATGATGAATATAAAAATAAATAAATGTAAAGCGCGATAACCTCCGAAGAGATTTTAGGCCGGGCTTCTCCTCCAATTTGCGTCGTTTCGTACTGCTTTACGTTTTTCCTACAAATTGGCGGGACGGGACCTACTTGTTTAATGCTGAACGGCATCTGCAAGGTAGATGAGTTTTCACTGAGAAGCTTTTCATGGCAGAAACACACTCGGAGTGCTTGTCAAACACTGCCGAGAGGCGACCGCGATTAGAAAAATTTTCTTCTAATTGAAAAAACTTGTTTCTAAAATCTTGATGTTGCTTTTCCCGGGGCGTGAACCCAGGATCTTGCTTTAAAGTTAAAGAGGAAACGGTTCTTATCCGCTTTAACTATTTTTTGTAAGCAGACATTTATTTTGGGCTGCTGACTGATGTTCGTTAATGAAGTAAAAGGCTCAGTGTGAACAGAAAAAATTATTTCACTAAACGAAATTGTGATTCCATTAAGTTTCTGTGTGAAATTGGTATAAGCTTATATAACAGGTGTTACATGTTACTGATGCCCGAGAACCCATTCTAACAAAACCTGGTTTTCGATTCCCAGATCATTTAGGACTCCAATGCTTTCACCTCAAATTCCGCGAAATTTTGAGCCTAGAGGTCATTCCATCACGTAGTTGTATTACGGGATTTCCCATGAATTTTTTTATTACTTTCATATGAAATATTTTAAAATCTTAGCGCAGCAAGTTTGCGTCTTTCTTTATGAGAATATAAGGAAGGGAAGACTTCTCATCGTATATGCCAATACATACCAGTTTACGTAAATCCGCCTTTACTTCCTTTCTGTGGATCAATCGTTTGAAAAAGTGGTAATAAATACTGGGTTTACTTACTGACGATATTGTCCTTCAAGAAACGCAGAACGCGATTTATATTTATCTCCTCAATAATATCCCAAAAGCGTTCTACTACATCTTGGATTGTTTTCTCACACACACCCTATACACAAAAAATAATAGCTAATTTATTAAATTCATAATTATTATTGAGCAAAAATAGCTTATCAGTAATATACCTTATTACAGAATCCCTGTATACATGGAGTACCATCTGGCAGCATGTCAGGCGGCTCTACTGGAAAACAAGTTTCGTTTATGCTCATGCGGCAGCAACTGGAATATCAGATACAAAAATAAATAATTAGAATATTATGTATGTGTATAATTGATATATGTATGTAGGCGTGTTTGCTTTCTTACCGTTTACACGCATCCTGTATGATATCGCACATACAGCTTTGTAATCCCTGCGTCTCGCAATATGGAATACATTTGCCATTGCGACATTGGCCACGCTCTTGGCATATTGTGCCATCAGCCATTGGTGGAGATTTCGGGCACTCAGCATGTGTGCCCGAACAGCGTGCCTCCTGTTCACAGGTGGCATATTGTGCGTCACGACAATTCATACCAGCGGGCATGAATTGACAATTTTGGCAGCATGGCGAATTTTTATCGCTACACATAGCGCCTTGATTACGACGCAGTTTGCAATTCTTATCACAGCAAGCGTCATTGTCTTCTGTGCCCAATAAGCCCGCATCGCATTGCTCATCACCTTCGACGCGTAAATTCCCACAAAAGGATTCTTCAGGTTCGGAAAAGCAACGACCCGATTTGGCTTGTAATACTTTGCGTATTGAACGTAGCGAACACGGTGAAAATTTCTATTTAAACAATCAAATAAAATAATATGTTAGGGTAAACACGAAATAGATGTGAAAACGAAGGTAACAGCAAACATTATTAACGGTAAAAGTCTAGAACAGGGGTCGACTACTAATACGCGGCCAAAAATATCGAGAGAAAAACGCGTATTGACCTCGACAACAATAATCCGGCGGAAAAGAAAAATTATATCTCTGTCCGAAGATATTTGCAGTTGAAGTTGGCAATTTTCATGTGGTTGTTGTAATGTTGTTGTGCACTGAAAAAATGTGTGTGCAAAGGGATTTTGCACGCATTTAACTTTGATCCCACCCCATTGGTGGACCGGACAAGGTAATTTTTTATTAACGCAAATATACTATATATACTATAGATCCCACCCCGGTTTCGGAGGGACCCGGAGTCATTTTTCGGTTTTTCGTTAATATCTTTTAAACGACTTTCCGACTTCGGATTATTGTTGTCGATGTCAATACTCGTCTTTTGAAACCGCTCTCGATATATTTGGACGCGTATTAGCTGTCGACCCCTGTTCTAGACTCTTACCTTATTAGCATATTTTATCAGTTATTTTCTTATTTTATTTATTATACTCAGCGTGCTTTGCACACGGAGTAACTTTGATTGGATAACCGTTGGTTGTACAGGTATACAGGAATCGAGAAAGATATAGACTTGCATATATCAAAATCATCAGTATCGAAAATTTGATTGAGCCATGTCCGTCCGTCTGTCCGTTAACACGATAACTTGAGTAAATATTGAGATATATCCACCGAATTTGGTACACAAGCTTACCTGGACCCAGAATAGATTTGTGTTGAAAATGAGCGAAATCGGATGATAACCACGCCCACTTTTTATATATATAACATTTTGGAAAACACAAAAAACCTGGTTATTTAGTAAATAGTACACCTAGATTACAGTACACCACAATTTTATTTAGTACACCAAAATTTTAACATTTTTTTTAATGGGCGTGGCACCGCCCCTTTTATGACTAAGCAATTTTCTATGTTTCGGGAGCCATAGCTCGAAGAAAAATTTACATATCGTAACAAAATTGGGTACACATATTTTCCTTATAGCAGAAAATATTTCTAGTAAAAATGGACGGAATCAGTTAAAGACCACGGCAGTTTAGATATAAAACAAGTTTAAAAGGGTCGTAGACTGGAATAATAAGCTATAACTTGCAAAAAATAGTTTTGAATCAATGATATTTCACTTATCAAGTTTTATTGTAAGAGGAAATGTGGAGACATTTTTTTTAAACGGGCGGTGCCACGTGTTATGTAGAAAAGTAATTTATCTGAAATGAAATGTACAATTGAAGCTCACGCTGAGTGTATAATGTTCGGTTACACCCGAACTTAGACACCTTTACTTTTTTTCGCTTGTTTTAGAACGAATTTATTGTTTAAAGGAAACTGTGCGAACCAATTTGGATCTATTAATGCACCGACCGGGCTACAAGAGTGTTCGTAGATCGTTCTTCGTATTAAGTATAGTATATATATAGATTATTTCTTTCCTTTCTGTCTCTTTTCCTCCTCCACCTCCACCTTCATATGCCATATCAAATTGCCTTTAATCAAAAGCAGTGCAAAGATTATAACCAAACTTTTTTATAACTCTGGTGCTAAATTATTATAAGTCCTCGAGTTTCAAAGACTGCTCTCGTACGTTACTGCGCATACTTCGCAGACGTGCTAAAGGTATAAATATCATACACATCAACGAGCAAAGCCTCTATAGAAAACTTGATGAGTTAAGATATCTCTGCGAGGCCTCCGATACAGATATTATCTGCATCTTGGAAACCTGGTTTTCTGCAGGCCATAACGATGAGATAGTGAAACTAAATGGCTATCCGCTTTTCAGAGCTGAGAGAAGTGGTCATGGTGGTGGTGTCGCTATATATGTGAAAAGTAGCTTGTCCTGTAAATTATGTTGTAGTTCTTGTACCGGGATTCTGTAGACTTTGTGTTCGTTGATGTTTTTTCTGCAAAGGGTGATATCTCCTTGTCGGATGTGCATATAGACGTAATCGCCAAGAAAGTTTTGCTGGCTTTACTGATTTGCTACAACCTCTACTCTGAAATTACGAAAATATTGTCCTAGCAGGAGACTTCAACAGCAACCTGCTCGTAAATTCTAGTCTTAAGCTAAGTATGGAGTCTCTGGGACTCTTCCCTGCTAACATTACCGTACCAACACATTTTACTAACACTTGTTCCTCGCTGCTAGACTTTTTTATAAACGACTCATAGAAAGTACTTCTTTACGACCAGCTGTCTATAGAGAAGCTTAATGTTGCCTACAATAACATTGCTAGATACGTTTACGGGCTGAATTGACTTGATCACGTTTCCTGTTATTCTGAAAAGTTGTTAGACATTTCTTTTGACAACCTTTTAAAGGTTAGAGCACTTATTACCTTACACAAGATAATCTACACGAAGGAACCTTATTACCTATATCGAAGGCTTCAATTTCTTCATTCTACGAGGACAATGGTTCTTGCACATGTTAAATACCGTGTGCTAATATCTGAACGACAATTCTTAGTTACTTCGATCCGTCTTTGGAACTCTCTTCCAGCTAGAATAAGACAAATAAGTAATGCACTGCATTTCAAAAATGATTTAATCTTGTTTTATAACTGACTCACCTCTCCCTCTTCAACTGACTCTCTTTACTGATCTTCTATCCATTTTTCTCGCCACCTTCCTATTTTCTCTGAGGATAGAACCTAATAATTATTACCGTACTACCATTACAACTTCTCCTTTATTCTTATTTCTGTTCTGCGTCCCTGGGCTAAGCTCTATAAATTTATAGAGTTTTAGTTATTGAAATATTATTGAATTTTCGCTTTTGTTCTCTATTACTGTTCTGACTAGCACTATAAAATAATTTTGCCAAATTTTTGTGCTAGGAAAATTTAATAAAATACAAATATAAACACAATTTCTAAAATGTTTTCGAACAAATTCGAAAATTGTTTAAAAATCTTAATGAAAATCGCGAAATTTTCATTTAGATTTTCACTCTTTAAGGGGTTCCACTCGTTGTCATGAAAAGATTTTCAATCATGATTTTTTCTACGCATAACGTTTATTTTAATTGAACAAAAGCACATTTATTAGAAGATGTAATAAGGTAATTGTACAATTATTCTCAATCGCTTTTAATGAAAAATGGTAGAAACACGTCCGTCGTACAAAAACACACTTTGTTCCGGTGAGCAAGATAAGTTGGCAACGGCATATTTGAAATTGAAAATATGAAGAGGTTTTGATGAATAAACTCAAAACCGACTTCGTGAACGAAGGAGACAACATAGAACAGTACTCGTAGCGCTAGACCTATCAAAAGCTCTTGATACGGTCAACCATGGCACGTTACTGCAAGACTTGGAAGGGTCTACCCTTCCCCCATGTCTTAAAAGGTGGATCGCAAATTATCTGGGTGGTCGGCAGGCATCGGTGCAATTCAGAAACGAAATATCAAAGCCAAGAAGAATTAAACAAGGGGTGCCTCAGGGTGGTGTCCTATCCCCACTTTTGTTTAATTTTTACATATCAAAACTACCTTCGCCACCAGAAGGAGTTACTATCGTTTCTTACGCCGATGACTGCACAATAATGGCCACAGGCCCGGGCCCAAAGATCGATGAGCTTTGCAACAGAATAAACGGCTACCTCCCTCATCTCTTCAGTTTTTTCGCCTCGCGAAACCTGGCATTATCACCGACTAAATCATCCGCGACCCTATTTACAACTTGGACGTCCCAAATGTCGACCATTTTGAACATCCACGTCGATGGCACTAAGCTACCGAATGTCAAAATCTTGGGTGTGACGTTTGATCAGGATGTACATTTTGGTGAGCACGCAGACGCAAATGTTCCGAAAATCCAGAGCCGTAATAAAATCCTCGAATCCCTTGTTGGCAGTACTTGGGTAAAAGACAAAGAAACGCTCATTACCACATACAAAGCAATTGGCCAGCCGTTTGCGTGCTACGCGTCCCCTATATGGTCGCCAAGCCTAAAAACTACCCACTGGAAGAAGCTACAGGCCTGCCAAAATACTGCGCTCAGAACCGCCACGGGCTGTCTTCTTATGTCCCCAGAACACCATCTACATAATGAGGCGAGAATACTCCCCATCAGGGAGAGAAATGAGATGCTAACCAAACAGTTCCTGTTGAATACCCAGAAACCTGGGCATCCCAACAGACATCTGATTGATGAGCCAGCACCGCCTAGGGACTTAAGGAGTCATCTCCGTAAGCATTTTAAGGAAATACGGCACCTGAGAACTCAGCCGTATGAAGCAAAAAAAACAAGCAGGTCCTTGGTGAACTCCACAAACAGGCGTCGGACCTTTATGCCGGGAATTGCCCGGTGAATCCAGTACTCGGGGAACAGTACCCAAAACTTGCGGAAGAGGAACGCATACTCCCCAGGGAAACGCGAGTCACTCTGGCTCAACTTCGTTCTGGATACTGTAACAGGTTAAACTCTTACATATCCATAATCAACCCCGACATACAAAATGTATGCCCCGCTTGCAATGTGTCCGCACATGACACCAACCATTTAATTGTAATGTGGAACCAACGCCTCTTACACCCCTCTCATTATGGTCCACCCCTGTCGAAACAGCAAGTTTCCTTGGACTCCCGTTAGAGGATATTGATGACAATTTCTGATCGGTTGCAGCTATTAGGTGGGGCGAAACATTGCTACAACAACAACAACGAGACACACTGACCAGAGTATGGCCGTCCTAAAAAAATTCTTTTCCGGCAGATGCAGCAAACCGCATTGGGTTCGATACTTTCCCGGAGCAAGAGAATATGGAACAGTCCTGCTGCAAAGAGCTGCTGGGAGGATGACAATTTGTGAGAGGAACGCAACAAATTAAATGGGGTTACACTGAAATGGCAGTCCTTGGTCGGGAAAAATCCCGAGTCGCTCCGGTACATAGAACCGAAGGCCTTGGGAAGCGTCTCCCTCCTCACACTCACCCCCTACTGCCCATGATTTTTTGTACCTGTAAAGGCGTCTCGCCACCATGGTGTGCTGGTAGCGTGCTCCGCCTACCACACCGTATGCCCTGGGTTCACACCCCGGGCAAAGCAACATCAAAATTTTAGAAATAAGGTTTTTCAATTAGAAGAAAATTTTTCTAAGCGGGGTCGCCCCTCGGTAGTGTTTGGCAAGCGCTTCGAGTGTATTTTTGCCATGAAAAGCTCTCAGTGAAAACTCATCTGCCTTGCAGATACCGTTCGGAGTCGGCATAAAACATTTCGGTCCCGTCCGGCCAATTTGTAGGGAAAATCAAGAGGAGCACGACGCAAATTGGAAGAGAAGCTCGGCCTTAGATCTCTTCGGACGTTATCGCGCCTTACATTTATTTTTTATTTTAAAGGCGTCTCGCCTCTCTCGCGTTAGCGTTCACACACTGTTCTTGTTGCAGGCAGCGTCCTTTCTTTCGGCTGCAATGGGGCATTCTCCATCGCACTACTTGTTTTTCCATGGTCGCTGGTAATCAATTTTTTCGGTAGTGCCAAGTGCTTTAGGTATATACTCCCACCTGGCCTATATACCGTCGGGTTGACTTGTGCTCCCAGAGCAGAAAAATCTTCATGTAAATTCAGATACTTTTATTTAGAATTTTATTTTTTATACACAGCTGAGCAGAGCACACAGAGTATATTAATTTTGTTCGCATAACGTTACCCCGTAACGGCATAAAATAATCGAGATAGATATAGACTTCTATATATCAAAATGATCTGGGCCAAAAAAGAAATTCATTTAGCCATGTCCGTCCCTCCGTCTGTCCGTAAGTAAATTTTGAGAAAATTTGGCATGTAAGTTCCTGGGCACACATCCTAGATCGCTATTTAAAATGAACGAAATCGGACTATAACCACGCTCACCTTTTCGACATCGAAAATTTCCAAAAACCGAAAAAGTGCGGTAATTCATTACCAAAGAGGGGTAACGCGATGAAACTTCGTAGGTGGGTTGACCTTATGACGCAGAATAGAAAATTAGTAAAATTTTAGACAATGGGTGTGGCACCGCCCACTTTTAGAAGGTAATTTAAAAGTTTTGCAAGCTGTAATTTGGCAGCTGAGTATATAATGTTCGGTTACACCTGACTTTAGCCTTCCTTACTTGTTATTTCTGACAAAGTACAAATTTGAAGTTTTTCAAAAGATTTTGAAACTTTTGTTTGTGTTTTCCAGATTTTACCGACACATATTTAACAATAGTTTAAGTTCAAATTTTATCGAAAACTTTTCGAAATTGAGGTACAAACTTTTTATTAGAGATATTTTTTAACTAACAAAAATTCAAAAAATGACTGATAAAATTTGCAAATTATTTTTGTTGTTACCTTTTTGAGTTGGCTGTGTATGTCTGAATGAATGTAAATTAATTTTTTAACAGAATACTTTACCTTATTATTAACATCATACCCACTCACAGAATAGGTATACATGAGAAAACTACCACCTTGTGAGGCACTTGGCGAACACTCTGGTATATCGGGATCATGCTCGGATCCCCAATTGTGACCAAACTCGTGCGCAGTCACTAAATCCGCTTCGCGTGTAATTACACGTTGTCCATAGTGATTGCGCGAACTGCTTAACCCCGAGTTTAAATATAATGTGTAGCCATTTTTGAAATACTCTGTTGAAGAGAAATTTTAAAAATAATATGAAAAATTGCATTTTAATTGCTACGACATTTCATTTAAGTTCGCAAATTACTCGTAATCATGGAAACCTCGTAACAAAAAACGTGTCTCAAATATGATCACGAAATTTTGCACAGTTTCGCAAAATTTGCGAATTTGAATGAGTTGCCTTATTTTTTTTATAGAAAAAAAAAACTTTGAAACCAGAAAAACTAGGAAAAACATTAGAAAATTAGAATCATATTCAAAAAAGTAATTAAATTTAAAAACCAAAAATTAGAACTAGGGCAATTCACAAGATTGTCGTATTGATGTAAAATTTTAAGATTTGTGTTGTTTCCATTGTTTCGAATATAAAATTTGATTAAACCATAGCGCATACAGCGGATAGAATACCTTTTGAATTGCCTAATTAACTATTCGATCTACGCCGAACATTATTATATTATACCCAGCTGTGTTTAGAAATTAAACTATAAATCTCTCACCTACTTCATAACTTCACCTCGTCAACTACTCTAATTTTCCAATTTCAATAATACGACCGCCACTGTAACTTCAAATACACATTAAACCATTTTCGCGTTCCATTGGACAGTGCTCCAGATCCCAACAGATATATAATATGCAAATACAACCAGAAATTGATCCATACGGAACATTGTTGTTGCATTTGTATGTTATATTTTGATCGGCATCTGGATCAATGTCCATTGGAAGGCGGGGCATACTACAGTCAATATTGCCGTTTTGTGGAAAATTCCCCAAATTTGGGTAATTTCGAACGTTTGTATGGTAAGTTTGGAAAACGTTGTATCCATAAAAAGTTTCGCAATTAATTTTATAATTTCATTTGTTCGTGTACATCCGGTCGGTAAAAATTGTTTTAAATTTTAGCAGTGAAGTCACTACCACAATTTTGGTAGAGCAAACCATTTTTGGTAAATTTTCCCTTCTACCTCTTTTTTTGAAAATCTTTCACAATTTTATTTGCCAACATGTTTATATCAAACAATGTCTGAAATTTTCATTACGCTGCTTCTATCACCTCAGAAGTTACTGCTCAAAAAGCACCCTGAAAACAGTCTACCACTCATTATTTTACTCTAAATTCCTATATGGTATCATTTGCTGGGGAGGTGCTAGCCTAAACAAGATCCAACCTTTATTAATATTGCAGTGTGCTATTCGCAAAATATGCAATCTAAATCGGACGCATCCCTCAAGAGGGCTCTTTAAGAGTTTACAGATTCTTCCAGTAAGAGACCTTTATTATTTCAAAGTCTTACAATTTTTTTTATTAGGTGTGGTTACCTGGAAAGCATGACATCGGAAATTTATAGTCTGAGGATAAACTCGCACAACACCGTAATAGTACCTTCTTGGAGAACCACACTTTATAGCAGGTTTTATACCAACTTGTCGCGTAAGCTATTTAACGCGCTACCTGCCGGCATTCGAGCCATAAGAAATATGAATAAATTTTTAAAGAATGTGAAATCCTTCTTTTTAGAACAATCATACGACGAAATAGAAGTTTTGCTGCGGACCAATACTTAATATTTGTATGCTCAAGTTCTTTCTATAAACCTTAAAAATGTTACCCACGTACCTGATGTACATTTTTTATTTTTAAGTTTTTTTTCCTTCTTTTTTACTTTGAATTTTAATTTGAGTTTTACAATTTATTTAACTTTTTGAAGCCACCCCACTGTATTTTTTTAACTAGTAGATATTGGCATTTAGCGCTATGTTAAGCTTAACTTATAAAATGCCTTAACTTTTCTTATACCTATAGTATTTTTATATTCGTTGTAATATTGTTTTTTATTTTGTATTTTGGAATATTATTCACTATGTACATAGGTGTAAGCAAAATGATTGAGAAAATTTAATTGAATTGAATTGAATTTCCGGAAGAGACTATTTTCGCAAATACGAGTTTCATAAAATTAGTTTTGTCACCCGAAAATTATTTAATGTTGAATTTTATATTGAAAAAACCATATTTTGCAGATCTCGGTTAACATTTTTCGGGTACAATGAAAATCATTCGACTTTATCAGAACCAAATCGTCTTTCAAATCTCTGCCCCGTTTTTATCGCCGAATTTTTTTGAAATATACCACCAAGTTGGTTTTTGGCAGCAATGTATTATAACAACAACTTCGTTGACAGAGTTTATTAACAGAGTCTCTGAGATATGTACGTCGTTTTTAACAAAACTTTAGAGCTTTCGGCGGCCACCGTGGTGTGATGGTAGCGTGCTCCGCCTGCCGTATGCCCTGGGTTCGCCCCCCGGGCAAAGCAACATCAAAATTTTAGAAATAAGGTTTTTAAATTAGAAGAAAAATTTTCTTAGCGGGGTCGCCCCTCGGCAGTGTTTGGCAAGCGCTCCGGGTGTATTTCTGCCATGAAAAGCTCTCAGTGAAAACTCATCTGCCTTGCAGATGCTGTTCGGAGTCGGCATAAAACATGTAGGTCCCTTGCGGCCAATTTGTAGGGAAAATCAAGAGGAGCACGACGCAAATTGGAAGAGCAGCTCGGCCTTAGATCTCTTCGGAGGTTATCGCGCCTTACATTATACATTTAGAACTTTGACTACAGCTTATATTGAATGTTATGTGAAAGCTCCTCCACATGTTTAAAAAATACAAGGCGCTATATACCTCCGAAAAGAATTCAGGCCGAGCTTCTCCTCGAATTTGCGTAGCGCTCCTTTTTTAATTTTTCCAAAAAAAGGTGGGACAGGACCAACATATTTTACGCCGACTCCGATCTGAATCTGCAAGGCAGATGATTTTTGGCTGAGAAGCTTTCCAGAGCAGAAATACAATCGCAGTGTTTGCCAAATCACTGCCGAGGGGAGGCCCCGCTTAGAAAACTTTGAATTGAGAAACTGAATTTCATCGCATTTGGCCTGCACATGCAATTCACATGAGTTTTTGGCGTTTTCTTACTTAAAGAAGGCCGGCGAGAAAACTATGGCTAAACGACGTATCAAACAAAATCTTAAGTGTTGGACCGGACTTATAAATAGCAATTTGATATTTTTTTGGAAGTACGCATTTGAGGCCAGTGTAAATGTAATATAAGTGCCAAAATTATCATTTTATTTTTGGGTTTTTTGAAAATGTGTTATGGGGAATTTGTATTTGGTTTTTGGGATATCGAGAGAATTTTATTCATTAATTGAGAGGACAAGCCATCAATGTACCGAAATGACTCGAGTTCTACCCGACAAAGGCTATAAAAGTATTGTAGTGTTTTCGTTTATAACAACAGCTGGGTATAACATCACTTTCAAACGTCATTGGCAATAAATTAAATATATTCTATGTATATTAGAGTGATTTTTTAGCAGTTTGGTTCCTTTTTAGTCTACGCGGCAGCTGGAAAGCTCAAAAAATATTAACATTGAATTTTTTAAATATTTCTTTTAGAATTCGTTTATACATTTCTGCATTACACATTTACATTATACATTTGCAGAACTTTCCTTTCTTTAAAATTTGTAAGACTTTGGAACAACTCAGTTTATCAGTAAACATTTAAGCAACATTTAGGGTCGAGCTCAGTTTAACCTTAAAAAGACCGGCGGCATTTTCGTGACATCAAAATTACGATTTGCGGCTTTTTATGACATAGTGAGCATATCTGTTTAGACAAAATACAGCGCCAGGATGTCACATCTCTCAACGGGCTGAGATTGACTAGCTTCGCCGACGCTCGAAATTTGGTCGCTTGCAATACTGGTTCCACAAAAACAGATTGATCACGTCGTGACAGACTCGATGGGAGTCCGAGGATACTAGAAGATTCAATAGGGTTGTACCAAAGGGATGTTACTGTCTTAGGTTCCACATTACAATTGAATGCAGGACACATGACGTATGTCGGGGTTTATTTTCAACAATTCTTTGTTTTATAAGGTTTAGGGCTCTTTCTTATGCTTATTTGGGTTAAACGGCTAAGTAGGCTGGTGCCGGATCTTATCATAGTGCTTACGGAGATATTTCCTTGCCTCTCTTGGAGACGGGGTTAGATCAGCATTTCATTATGTAACGATCAAGTCCTAGTGTTGTTGTTATTGTAGCCAAAAATCCTGGCCGCGTAGGTTTTGGGGAGGTGGTATTGAAGTGTCCTCTGCGGGATATATATACGGCACGTTGCAGTATCAAGCACCATTAAGGTACAAACCCGACCTTCTCGGGAACTTGCCGAATGACGTTGAGTGGCCTCGTAAGGATTGCAAACGACTATTCAAAGCAAACGAGCATGTACAGGTAAACCAGCATTTTCAGCGATAACAATATATTTGGATTGAGTAGACAATTGTAAAGTAAAATTCTCTCGACGAACAAAAATAGCTCGCAGTCAAGCACCGCGCCGAAAGATGGGATGACCCTTGGAGTTGTCAAGAGCATAGGCTTTACGCAAGTATGAACATAATGCAAGAAATAAAAGCCCAAAGACTTCGTTAAACTAGCCCCTAGCTTCAATATACATATAAAAGTTTCAGCATAAACTAGCTGCGATAGAAGACACTACCAACCGATAAGGTAGCCATCCGCTTCCCAAGGCAACCGGTTCTATGTACAGGAGCTACTTGGTACATTTCCCGACCAAGGGCCGTCATTTCAGTGTAACCCCATTTAATTTATGCTACAACAACAACATATCCTACAAATTCAAATAAGTCCAAAAATCACCCTAATATATATACATCTTTATATGTGTATGTACACACCTTCTCAAAATAATAGGTACACAGCAGTACTTCAATTTCAAAACAAGAAAAATCCATTTCTTTAAATCAATATTATGAAAGTAAACACACACTTTTATCCTTGTCCTATTTATTAATGAAAATAAGCAAACTTCACATTAAAGTAACGAAAAACATATTGGTTATTATTTAAAAACATTATTTGGCCGAAATTAACCTGCTCATAAAAATAGGTACAATTTTGATGAGATAGTATGTATAAAAAAATATATATGAAACAAAACTTTTCTTTTACACATTTAACATTGCTTAGTTAATAACCAGTATATCCACCTTCATTCTGAACTATTTTACCCATTCTTTTGACCATATTATTGATTAAAGTATAATTGGTTTTTGTTGGAGAAAGTTTGACCTGCCAATTTCTTTCTTAAATCTCCCCACATGTTTTCAATCGGATTTAAGTCCGGGGATTGACTAGGCCACTTCAAAACACTAGCATCATGGTCCTCAAAGGATTCCTTTTAAGACATCAAAGGTGATAGCAGCAGAAATAGGCAACGTAGTTAGTGCACAAACTGTTAACATCCGCTTACACAAGGCTAATCTACCCGGATGAATAGCCAGAAAAGTTCCACTAATGCCAGGGAAAAATATAAAATCAAGGTTAACATTTGCAAACGAGCTTTTGGATTAGTCAGGACCTGAAGGATCGAAAATGTGGAGAAATATACTCTGGAACGACGACACAAAAATAAATTTGTTTGGAAATGATGCGGAAAGATATGTACGTCGCCTAAAAGGAAACGAGTTCCGCTTCCGTTTCACAAAAAAACTGTCAAACATAGAGGTGGAAATGTTATGGAATGATGGTGTTTTTCTTGGTATGGGGTAGATCCTATACGCAGAACAACCAATAAATTGACAGCTGTGGATTACAAGGACATACTAGAAAATGCCATGCTACCCTATGCTCAGGTAAACATTGCCATTACGCTGGGTGTATGAGGAAGACAACGACACAAAACATACATCTAAGCTGGTCAAGAAATCCTTTGAGGACCATGATGTTAATGTTTTGAAGTGGCCTAGTCAATCCCCGGACTTAAATCCAATTGAAAACCTGCGGGGAGATTTAAGAAAGAAATTGGCAGGTCAAACTTTCTCCAACAAAAACCCAGTTATGGGAATGTGTTCAAAAAACTTGGTTTGATATAACCGTAGAAACCTGCCAGACTTTAATCAAAAGAACTGGTAAAGTAGTTCAGAATGAAGGTGGATATACTGGTTATTAACTGAGTAATGTTAAATGTGTAAAAGAAAAGTTTTGTTTCATATATTTTTTTTTATACTTACTATCTCATCAAAATTGTACCTATTTTTATGAGCAGGTTAATTTTGGCCAAATAATGTTTTTAAATAATAACTAATATGTTTTTCGTTACTTTAATGTGAAGTTTGCTTATTTTCATTAATAAATAGGACAAGGATAAAAGTGTGTTTTATTTGCATAATATTGATTTAATAAAATGGATTTATCTTGTTTTGAAATTGAAGGACTGCTGTGTAACTATTATTTTGAGCAGGTGTGTATGTATAAATTAAATTTTGCTTAAAGAAATAAAAAAAATATCTTTAACTTTAAAATGAAATTATTAAAAAAAAAATTTTTCCAAAGTTTAGTTAATTAACCTGGTGTACAAATTCCACCAACGGAATTTCGACGTGGAGAACCCACATAAGCCAAGCCTAGTATACCTCCTTCAAATTTAAGATCAGTAAATAGATGTGCTAAGCAAAAATCTTTATGACTATATTCCCGCGAAAACACCTACAGAATATCCATACATGATGTACATATAAGTGATTTAATAAGATGAGAAGAAAGAGCAGAGAAAGCATATACAATGAGATTTTTACCACTAAAGTAAATAATTCAAATCTACAATTAGCTAAAGTCTACATTAATGCATTGTGTATACACTCATGTATTGTATTGTATTTTATTGTAGCAAAGGAAAAATTAAATGCACTTACTTCTAATAAATTGCGCACATCCCACTTTTCGCGTATCATATTGTAATGTGCTTCACCACCGCGTAAACGCGTTGGTTCCGAGTGCACAACAATTTTCTTTATCACGAAACCCATGCCTTTAAATCCTTCCTGATCCTATACAATAAAGTAGATAGAATTAAATGTTCAGTAAATTCAATTATTCAATACATTATAAAAATTGTTATGCTTACTGTTCTGTCTTGCCAAACGGTGTCGTTATATATTTTGTGAACACGATCTATCAGACTTATCTGCATATAAAATAGCGAACAATTTAATAGTTTCAACTTAAAGTTGATTTTAATTTATTAGATCATACCAAATAATTTATTGTTGTTTTGGTGTTTCCGCCTCCCATTTCTTGAAAGAAGCGATAATCAGCAACTAACAAAAGTGGACAACGAGTTTTTGTTGGCGTATATTCATACTGATCCGCTTGTCGTTTTCTTCTTTTATGTGCATTATTTTTGCTGTTGCTATATTTTAAGCGCTCTTGGCTATATGGCAGTTGACTATCGAAGTATTCTGCATCATCTTCGTCATTATCATTTTCTAATTCTGCGGGGAGAAAATTATAAGAAATTCACAGTAATTTTATTTATCTTATCTATTCGCACCTAAACCCTCCTTAATATAGCCGCATGTTTTGGGCGCTACACCAACACTATTACTATTTTTATTCCCATTCAATTTCACATCAGACGTTCTATACGCCACCATGGTTTTCCCCGCTGAAGTTGGTATATGTCGCCAGGAAGGCTTTTGAAACAAAAAAATAAAAATGCATGCATTCAACACTGTTAAAAATATTAACATTTATATTTATTTACCTCAACGTGATATGTTTCGTCCGGTAGATTTATGGACATGGTCATCAAACCATCATCGAAATGCGCTCGCACAGACGATTCTAATTCACCGAACACGCGTCCAGTGTAAAAACTATCATGATCTAAAATAAAAAAAATTATATTAACAAGTCCAGCGGCGGGTTTGTTTTGAGAGTGCCCACTCACCTAAATGCACCACCGTCTCATTTCCGTCTCCATCCACAGTATACGCCTTAAATTTACTGTGTAATACTTCCCGATGCGGATGAAGTATAAGGCGAAAATTTTTACCTAACGTCTTGAATTCAACCTCTTTTATCACGTTATAGGGGTGTGAGCTGTGTTTAATACCCCGCTTAATAATTTTGTGTCTGCAATCTTCGCTTTTGAGTATCTCATAATATCGCAGGGTTCTGTGAAGTGTGGCTACAAAATATATTCATTATTTTTTGTGTTTATTGATATCCACCGTCTTCACTTACATGCATTTTGGAGAAAAATTATTAATAAAATTACTAATAAAGCACAATTTTTATGAAAACCTCTAAAAACTGTTGTCATTTTCACTAATTTTCGCACAATATTGATTTTTTGCGCAAATACCTTCGTTGCCATATTTTCACTTGAGGTGTATAAAGTGTGAAAATAAGATACGGCAGCACTTGCATAACTCTACACAAAATATTAGATTAGCGTAAGTGGCAAAGTTTTAAGACCCACCATACGACAATTGTATTTTGGTTAACTTGAATGTAAACAATCGAACCGAAAGCTAAATTGACAAAAGGAACCGAAGTACACATAAACATAGGACTTGGTATAAATGTCAAAACAAAAGCAAATCAGCTGCGACGGCACATACAGAATAGAGTGGTGGCTAAAAAGTGAGGACAGAGGCATATTTTTTTAAAGAAAACACACAAGCTGTTCAAAAACCGCGAGTACCCATAAATAGTGTAAGGAATACTCCTTTAGGAGTATAGGAGTGTTCCAAAACTAATCTGTATTCATACAGAAAATGTGCTCCAATTAACATTGCGATGTCCTAGGAGAGGAGTAGTTGGTCCCACTCTCGCTTTGTTTGTGAGTATCCCATAGAGTATATACGTGAGAGTACTTTCCAAAGTACTTTCACTGTAGTACTCCATGGAGCACCCACAGAGGATCATATGCCAAAGTACTAAAGAGGAATTGTGTCGGAAAGAGTTATCAAAGTGAATTTAATTTAAAATGAAAGTAAATGAAGAGGGGCAATACAACTTTTATATTTTATACTACGAATATTCTTATGTTATTTAGCATTTGAGTGAATAAAGAAACTAATATTTCTCTATACAAGTTAAATTACTAAAAGTTATTTAGTTGAAAAAAATGTTTTTTTTGGGAGCTATGGCTCCTATATTACTCAATGTCAGAACTAACTTTTACAAATATTTTCTTACAACCATTGTTTACTATATAGTTTGGCAGCTTAATTCGAGGTTATGTTGCGAATAGAGTGGAAGTCACTCGCAGGCCGTGAAAGTAGGCACTCGAATGGAGTGGAATGAAGAACAGTAGGAAGACCAGAGTATTGGATCGTTCATTGCATCAATATTAAAGATAAATTTAGAAAAAATAATTAAATACTTGAGTATAAGCAAACATTTTCTTTCAATTACTGCAATTAAGGTGTCCTAGATGCTATATATTCCAAAATTATAACATTTTATGTCTGTTTAAAAATATAACTTCAATTTCCCTAAGATTTCCGTAATACGGCCATTAGTGATGTTTGTGTGTGTACAAATTTTGAGCGATCAGCTGTTAGTTGCGCTACTTGGTAAAGTTTACAATGCTTACAACTAACTTATTTTGTCGCCGCTCTACCGACTGCGCTGCTGTTGCCGCTTTGTGAATTCGCTGACGATGCGCTTCCCACCTTTGCTGCATTCCATGGCGTGCGTCGTGCTAACAGCTCACAAGGCCCCCCCCCCCCCCCCCCTGAAAGTCAAACGGCCGATTTTGAGGTGCTGGGTTTTTGAAATATTTGATTTAGCCCCTCTACTGCAGCCTCTGTCAGTTCGATGGGCTGCTGCTGGTTGACCTTTTTGAGGGGTAATCTTGAACTTGTAATGGATATCATAATGATTATAGCTACCAGTGTGGTACTGATATTAGTAGCATAGTTGATATGATTTGCAGATTTTGTGTATTCTTTTGTTTCGTATTATTTATGTTTATCTGCTTTAGCATTTGTAGGGACAATATTTGTTCGGTTCTATTTGATTCTGAAAATGGCTGGAGTACAGCGGGTAGGGGCTTGCTTACGCGCTTTTCTATATTGGAAAATTTTTTCCCGTTGATTATAATTGTAGCGTTGTTGTAGTGTATTATAAATGTGCCGTTAAGGGATGTAGTTTCTTCGTTTATTACGATTTCTCCTTTAAAGTCGTTCAAAAATAGGATGTCTGGTGAGAGTGCTTCAACTTCCGGTATATGTTGACTGTTGGTCACTGTGCAGTCCGGCAAGCGGCTGTTTAGGAGATTACTTATATAATAGTCCCTACTTAAATCTAACAAATTATTTTTTGAACATATTTGAATTGAGTTGTATTGTTTACATTCTTTTTGTATGCCATAAAGGTTTCTTTCACAGGTAAGTATTGATTCGAAATTTATTTTATTAATCTTATTGTTTTTCTTTATTGCTCTAATTTCTATTGTTTTACAAGTTTGTTCTTCTACCGTGGGGAGACTTATGATATAAATGATAATTTTGCCATTTGTTGCTATTTTAATTTGTGAAAACTCTAAAGCTTCATCCAAATTTATAAACGGAATATTATCTTTTTCGAAAATCTGTTTGGCAATGTCTACTTCTTCACTTGACATAATATATGAGTTTACTATATTGGCTTTAGCCCAATGAATTGCATATGCTATATTTATGATTTCTTCCTTCAAAATTTCTAATTTGTATTTCAATTTCAAAAATGCTTCCATTTCCCTGCGTTTGTCATTTTGCAATTCATTGGTAATATTGTTTGTAATATTTGTAATTTCATTTATCTTTTTTATTGTTAGTTTGTTAATAATAACCTGATTATTATTATTTTCAAGGACGTTATTTAATTTATTCAAAACTATTTCGTGATCCTCGTGGTCTGGATTTCCTGCGATCCATTACCACGCACTACCTATGAAATTTAGTGACCTTTTCGATCTTCCTTCTATTTTTAGATTATTTAGATGAGCCTTAATTTGTGATATGAGAAGGGGTAAGAAGGGATAATTCGGATTTTTATAGAGTTCTTCTGCTTGTGTTTTCAGTTCTATATGCTCCAGGATTTCGTTGTATTTATCAATGTCGATTTCGTGTATTATTCTAAATGTTCCGGTCTGTAGTTTGGCCGTTCCTTTTTCTATTGTTACAAGTTGGGAGTTAGAGTAGTCGAGTATTTGTACCTCTGCTAGGCAGAGCGGTATGAAAAATCTGCAAAGAAGAAGTTTTACACATCGTTTAATTAGTTGCGTATCCTACTTTTGTGTACTATTTGTCCTTTTTCGGTAATTACTGTACTATTTCGATCCTCCTTAACTATTTCCTTAGTATATGGCTTACTTAATTTAGTCCCTAACCTCCTGTTTTTCTTGACGTAAATGATTTGACCTGGTAAATATGATTTTACGTTATGTTTCTTTCTGTTGTGGTATTCTATGTCCTTTCTCTGTTTAAGTGCCAGTTTCTCTAAGTTACTTTGCCTACCTCTTTCTATATCTTCTGTAGCAAACGTAACGTTTCTACCGAAATATAAATCTACTGGCCTCTTTTTAGTCACAGAATGGATAGTATGATTGTATTCCGACACAGCTCTTTCTAGGAGCTCGTCAAAGTTCCTGTGTCCTCCATTCTCTTTGAGGCAACGCATTATTTCCACCAGAGTAGAATGGAACCTTTCTACTTGCCCGTTTGCCTGGCTTTTGTATGGTGGTGTTGTAAAAACTTCTATTCCCAACTCGTCCGTCATCATAAATTTAATTGAACTAGAATTCAATGAAGGTTCGGTGTCGATTACAATCAGTTTTGGCACTCCGAAATAGAAAATCAAGTCTCTTGAAGGACCTCTCACGTCCACTATTGCCCTGCTTGAAAGCTTCCTTGTTTGTGCGTATTTCGTAAATTTGTCCAGGGCAGTACTAATTACTTTACCTTCTGTTAAAAAAAATGTCTATGTGTACCGTGTGTCCGGGATATGTGGGTAATGGCGTCTTGCCAATTTTGGGTTGGTTGGGATGGCGTTCGTATTCGTTTTCTTTGCAAGTTGTGCAATTAGTTACAATTCTTTTTATTTTGCTGAACATTCCTGGGAAATAGCTTTTTTCCAGAATCTGTACTTTGTTTTCAACTGCATTTCTGTGTGCGCGTTTATGGATGTCTAAAATGGTGTTTTCATGGTCCTGTTCGTTGGTGATGTCGTCAACTAATTTTTGGGTATAGCGTATCTTATAGTTACTAAAATGTAGTGGACAGATGTTTTGGATCATGCCCATTATCCTTTCATCTGTGTTGATTCCGTTGATGACGGAGGGGTTAAGGTATCGTTTTAGGTGCGTAGTGAGAATTTGATCGTCATATTGGGGTTCTGTAATTATGTGACGATGGATTGTTGGAAATATTATTTTAAATTGATATGAAGATGTTTCGTCTTGCTTGAAGAATATTTGATTTTTATAAACGTTTATTGGGGCCTCTGTACATGGTATGAGGTTATGGCTTGAGCTCTCGTCACCGTGGATTGTGGGAGTGAGGGAATTTATTTGGGGAGGTATCCTTGATAAGGCGTCTGCGACCACGTTGGAGTACCCTGGTTTATACTTCAGTTCGTAATTATATTTCTCCAGGATTGCTTTCCATCGTTTCATTTTGCTATTCGTATTCCTTGTACTTAAAGCATATGTAAGCGGTTGGTGGTCGGTAAATATATTTACTTTTCTTGACCCGTACAAGTAGTTCCTTAAGGAGCTTAAGGACCATATAATGGCCAGCATCTCCTTCTCATTGGTTGCATAAGATTCTTCGGTTTTGTTGAGGGTCCTAGATATATATGTTACGGCTTTTTTATTTTGTGATAGTACGGCACCTATTGCGAAGTCGGATGCGTCCGTGGTCAGTTCGAAGTCCTTTTCAAAATTCGGATGGGACAGAACGATGTCCGGTGAAGTAAGCGTGTTTTTTATTTTGTCGAATGCATTTAATGCTTCCTGATCTAGGGTAATGAATTGCTTCCTTGATGCGTTTTTGGAAATATTTCCAAATTCGCCTCGCAAAATGGCCGTAAGTGGCTTAGCGATCTTGGCAAAGTCCTGAATAAATCTTCTATAATAGCCTGCCATACCAAGGAACGAACGAAGTTCCTTCAGATTTTTAGGAGGAGGCATATTAACTATGGCTTCTACCTTTTTGGGGTTTGTTTTTATTCCTTCCGGAGTAACAACGTACCCCAGGAATTCTACTTCCTGTTTAGCAAACTCACACTTGTCTAGCTGTATTTTCATGTTTGCTCTCTCTAGGGTTCTGAACACTAATTCAATATTTTTTAAGTGCTCCTCTTCGTTTTTCCCAAGATGTAGACGAACATCTTACACCGATATGTTGCCGGAGGAAATTAACCAATTCCCCGTTGAAATGTGGAAGGGGCATTCTTAAGCCCAAATGGCAATCGGAGAAATTCGTACTTTCCGTTGTTCACGGAAAATGCCGTTTTCTCGATATCGGACTCACGAAGTGGAATCTGATGAAATCCGCTTTTAAGATCAACAACGGTAAATAGTGAATTATTTCCGAGGTTGGCAAGAACCTCATTTATTTCTGGTATAGGGTACTTATCGGGGATTGTAACTGAATTGAGCTTTCGATAGTCGATCACCATCCGGTATTTCTTTTTACCAGAGGCGTCCAACTTTTTGTCGACTATCCAGACTGGTGAGTTATAGGGAGATTTTGATCTCCTAATTATCCCGTTGTCTAGGAGTTCCTCTATTTGCCTTTCTATTTCCTCTTTAAGCGCCATTGGATAAGGATAAGGCTTGGAATATACGGGTGTGTCGCTGGTAGTGCGGATTTCGCCCTTCACTAAAGTAGTATATGTTAGTTTTTCGTCGGGATCCGAGAACAGATTGGGACATTTCCCAATTATGCCATTAATTTTTGATTGAATTTCGGCAGAAAGATGTGGTATTTTTATTCCTACATTATTCACTTCTTGTGACACCCTTTGTTTTAGGGGGATAACTATATTTTCGAAAATTGTCATCAAATTTTTACCATGAAAGGAGTTTAATGTTGGTAAAATGAAAAATTTAATTTTGCCTATGCCGTGTCCGAAAATATCCACGTACGTTTGGTGAGTGATCTCTATGTCTCCTGCGACAGAGTTAACTTTAAAAGTATGCTCATTAGGAATCGGATTTCTTATCCTAGAGGATTGTATGTAATTTTTATTCGAGCCGGTATCTATCAAAAGTCTAGTCCATCTCCGCTCCTCGCAATGAACTCGTAATAGGGGAGTGAAGATGGAGTTAGTCTAAAAAATGAATAGTATCTAGTTCGGTGCAATCCTGCTCGTTCAGTGCCGGATTGTTATTTGTGATTAAATTAAGGTTACTTTTTGGTACGTGGTCTAGTTGATTTTCATTTCCATAATTATTTAGGACGGGATTATCCTCGTAGATTTGGTGAGGATCTGCCTGATCGTAGTATTCATCCGGTTTAGTGTAGTCCGTATTGGCGTAAAAAGTTCTTTGCATTTTATTTGGTGCGTGAGGATGTTGGGTAGAAGGGGGACGCTTCTGCGCAAAATTGTTTTGGTTATTCTGCGGCCAGTTTTGATAGTTGACCTTCCTGGAATGTATGGACTGGTCTACATCCATGGGTACTGGTGGTTTTGGTGGTAGATTGTTTCTGTTATTATTGGAGTAATTATTTTGATTGTTGTATCCTGTTGGGTTCGAACGGAAATTTGGGTTATACTGGGGATAATTGGTTTGGCCGTAGTATCCCGTGCGGAATCCTTGGCCATATCCGGGGTAATTGTAGTTGCTAGGACGATTTGTCTGTGGAATGAATGGATTATTTGGGTACCTATTTGGTTGTCGATTAAACTGTTGCGACCTCGGTGCAAAACTAGGTTTTGGTGATACGGAATAAGTCAGCTCGGGATAGAAGGGTCTGTTATTGTTATAATTTGTGGTATTTCGTGGAGGTCGTGGCGGTCCGTTGTTAATTGATCTATTCACAGTGTTCGCGTGGTTCATTCGGAAGGACATGTTATCAAGTTTTTGACACAGGTGCAATGCCTGTGGCAGGGTGGTTGGCTCACGGATACTGAGGAGACGGGGTAAGTCTCCATTAAGCCCGCGAATAAACGTATCCAGAGCTTTCTCTCTGTAGGAGTTTGTCATGGCTCTGATGGACTCTTCGCCCAAGTAGAGACAGGAAATTTTGTCAATGATTAGTGAAAGATGTTGATAGACCTTCTGATAGAAGGTAGAAATATCATTGTGGCGCTGGGCCAGTATGGTCATTTGGTATTCTAAAGTACCAATATCTCTCTTGTCGGAATAGTGCATCATAAGGCACTTTCTAATATGCGTCCAATCTAGTGGAGTACTATAGGATTCGAGAGCCGTGTCGGCATCGCCGACAATTTTTTGTCTGATTGTATGTAGTATGGCGAAATATTTAGGTGTGTCTTTCAAAGATTCATATGCTTTTAGTATTCTGTCGACACTTTTTCTCCAGGAGCTAAATTCCCCTGTTCGTCCTTAGAATTCTCTCAGGCATTTTACCATATCTGGTACCCTATCTAGATCGTTTATATTTTGCGCATTTAATGTAACATTATGGTCTGGTGGCAAATCATTAAGGGAAGTCCTATTCATTCTATCTAACGCTTCTATAGCTGCTGATTCTACTGCCGTCGTATTAGCGACGGGGGGATTTCCCTGACGAGTATTTCCGTATTCCAACCTAAGCTGGTTCAATTGATCAACTAGTTCCTCCGCGGATCCTGGCATTTTCCTAAAGATTTTTTTTTATATTTGATTGCTAATTTCTTTTAGTTCTTCTTTTATTTCACAAGGCCCAACTCAGTTTACTTTTTACAATGATTTCTGTATAATATTTTCTTTAGATTTTATGGATTTGTTTCCTAATTTCTTGTTAATTTTTCTTTTGTTTCACAAAAAGCAATTAAAGTTACTTTTCACAATAATTTCCTTTTCTTTTTTGTTTCACAAGCGCAACTCAATTTACTTTCTCGCAATGATTTCTGTGTAAATTTTTATCTTAGATTTAATAGATTTGTATGCTAATTTCTCTTTTAATTTTTCCTTTCTTTCACAAAGCGCAATTAGATCTACTTTTCATAATAATTCCCTTTTCTCTTTTTTTTAATTGTTATTATTATTTTTGTTTCCAATTATTTATTTATTACTATTTAATCTTACGCTAGTATCATGTCCAACGCTGGATGTGGGGTTTTCGCCGCTTCGGTGTTCGTCCTTTTCCCTCCTGGTACTTGGGTACCTCGGTCGTACTGCTTATTCCACTTCCCGGTGCCGCTGTAGACGCGTGGCCTTACTTGTTATTTTTCAGGCACTTTTAACGTTTTTTTTTATATACGTCACTCGCGTGGCCTTACTTTTTGGTTTTCAGGCACTACTACTTTCTGACACTCGCGCTGGTCCTGCTCGGGCGCCAGTTAAATTACTAAAAGTTATTTAGTTGAAAAAAAAATGTTTTTATTGGGAGCTATGGCTCCTTTATTACTCAATGTCAGAATTAGAACTAACTTTTACAAATATTATTTTCTTACAACTAACTTATTTTGTCGCCGCTCTACCGACTGCGCTGCTGTTGCCGCTTTGTGAATTCGCTGACGATGCGCTTCCCACCGCTTGCTGCATTCCTACTTATTTTCGTGATGTTATGACTTGGTTGAAATTGTTGACGATGCATTTCCCACCGCTTGCTGCATTCTTAATTATTTTCGTGGTGTTATGTTTCGCTATGGAAATTTGTTTACCAGCTTGTGCAACAAGTGTCTTCTTGCTTTACTATTTGGCGTGCGTCGTGCTAACATACATACTATAGTATATATACATAAAACCAGTGCGCGGTTGCATTTTAGCAGAGTTGCCATAGTAAAATTTTATTATCAGTTATTTGCATGCAATATTTTACTTTTGGCAACTCTATTCGATCGTCATCGTGTCGTGATCGCGGTCGTTAAAAGACGAGCAATGATCGGCTGATAGTGGTCCGCAAACGCATTTCAAAGGAGTATTGCTAGATTATAAACTTTTTTTATTTGATTTGATACGTCAACTTCCGGCGCAGAACGATTTTGACATTTGTCAAACGAATTTACAAAAACGAAGTACATAGAATTTTTAGGGGGACTCATGTAACCGTATAAATGCCTTATAAAGTGTGTAAACGTATAAATTTATCTAGTGCGTAAACGAGCTGTCAAATTTTTTATGAAAAATCATATACACAACTTGCATAAATTTACGCGCACATTTCATTGTGTAAACGCGGTAAACTCAAAGGAATGCAACCTTGCAGACATTACAGCCGGCATTTTCACCAGAAATCTCCAAAATCAGCAAGTAAAGGCGTTTTAGTTTTGATTTTTTACTTAATTTTGGTATTTTTTAATTTGTATAACAATCAAAAAAATTTGTTGGCAATAATACAGCTGAAAAACAATCAAGTTTATCAAGAGTATTACTAGGTGCGTTCATATAACCGCGTGTGTAAATGGATATAATTTTACACCTTATAAGTTTATATGCTATCATGAGTCCCCCTTTTATATATGTTTGTAGGTATATGTAACCATTCTGCCACCTTGTATCGTTTCGCTATGGAGTACTCCAACATGAAGAAAATGGAACACGTAATCCAACAAATTTTGCAGGGAGCTATTCGCAACCCATAACTAAAGGCCGCGGCACAATTAAATTTTTCATATAGATGCGTTTAACACAAGCTTATGCATTCCAATAACATGGCCACAATCAACCAAGATGTTGCGTTTGTAAATATGAAGGAACTTCAGCCTTGGCAATTGAAGTTTATTACGCCTTGCCCCTTCACATACAATATTTCGCGAAGCACTGTTATAAACATACTCCCTATACAACAAAAATATTTGGTAACATATTTTGTGTTGTTATTGTTGTAGCAATTTTCGCCCCTCCTAATAGCTGCGACCGATCACAAATTGTCATCAATATCCTCTAACGGGAGTCCAAGGAAACTTGCTGTTTCAACAGGGGTGGACCATAATGAAAGGGGTTTTAGAGGCGTTGGTTCCACATTACAGTTAAAGAGATGGTTGGTGTCATGTGGGGACACATTGCAAGCGGGGCATACATTTTGTATGTCGGGGTTGATTCTGGATATGTAAGAGTTTAACCTGTTACAGTATCCAGAACGAAGTTGAGCCAGAGTTACTCGCGTTTCCCTGGGGAGTATGCGTTCCTCTTCCGCAAGTTTTGGGTACTGTTCCCCGAGTACTAGATTCACCCGGCAATTCCCGGCATAAAGGTCCGACGCCTGTTTGTGGAGTTCACCAAGGATCTGCTTGTGTTTTTTTGCTTCATACGACTGAGTTCTCAGGTGCCGTATTTCCTCAAAATGCTTACGGAGATGACTCCTTAAGTCCCTAGGCGGTACTGGCTCATCAATCAGATGTCTGTTGGGATGCCCAGGTTTCTGGGTATTTAACAGGAAATGTTTGATTAGCATCTCATTTCTCTCCCTGATGCGGAGTATTCTCGCTCATTATGTAGATGTTGTTCTGGGGACATAAGAAGACAGCCCGTGGCGGTTCTGAGCGCAGTATTTTGGCAGGCCTGTAGCTTCTTCCAGTGGGTAGTTTTTAGGCTTGGCGACCATATAGGGGACGCGTAGCACGCAAACGGCTGGCCAATTGCTTTTTATGTAGTAATGAGCGTTTCTTTGCCTTTTCCCCAAGTACTGCCAGCAAGGGATTTGAAGAGTTTATTACGGCTCTGGATTTTCGGAACCATTGCGGCTGCGTGCTCACCAAAATGTAGATCCTGATCAAACGTCACACCCAAGATTTTGGGGTGTAGGACAGTCGGTAACGTAGTGCCATCGACGTGGATGTTCAAAATGGTCGATATTTGGGACGTCCAGGTTGTAAATAGGGTCGCGGATGATTTAGTCGGTGATAATGCCAGGTTTCGCGAGGCGAAAAAAAACTGGAGAGATCAGGGAGGTAGCCGTTTGTTTTGTTGCAAAGCTCATCGATCTTTGGGCCCGGGCCTGTGGCCATTATTGTGCAGTCATCGGAGTAAGAAACGATAGTAACTCCTTCTGGTGGCGAAGGTAGTTTTGATATGTAAAAATTAAACAAAAGTGGGGATAGGACACCCCTTTTTTAATTCTTCTTGGCTTTGATATTTCGTTTCTGAATTGCACCGATGCCTGCCGACCACCCAGATAATTTGCGATCCACCTTTTAAAACATGGGGGAAGGGTAGACCCTTCCAAGTCTTGCAGTACGTGCCATGGTTGACCGTATCAAGAGCTTTTGATAGATCTAGCGCTACGAGTACTGTTCTATGGTGGGGCTTCTGATTTAAACCACAATTTATCTGGGAATTAAACAGGGGGTGCCACAGGGTGGTGTCCTATCCCCACTTTTGTTTAATTTCTACTTATCTAAGCTACCTTCGCCACCAGAAGAAGTTACGAAATGATATCGGTTCGTTGGTTAAGCATGCCTGGTTTACTTTTTTGCGTTTTCTTTTCTGGCTAAAATGTTACGCTTTTTGTACGCCGCGCAAGGGTTGTTGTTCTATTCTGAAAAACAGGCAACGCCTTTACGGGGTATTTCGTTCTTTTGTGAAAATTGTTGCCTGCTTTTACCCTGTATAAAATGACGGTGTGGCAGTGCAACTCTGTGAAACTTTCAATTCGCTCTTAAGTTCCACATATAAGCGCCGTATGCAGATCAAAAGTAAATGCTCAAGAAATCTTTTGAATTATTTCTTTTGCCTTCAAATAGGAGTAGGCAAGAATTTTTGACATTTGACGATGCATGGTGAATAACAATAGTATAAGAAGAAGAGTTGCAAAATATAGAGAAAGAAATTAATTGAATGAAATAAATAAGAAGTGGGTGCGTTTTTTAAATAAATTAATTAAAACTAAAGAAAAACAAAATAAAATAGATACCTCTACATTGAAGAGGAAGTTAGCTGACAATTTGAAGACATGAGCACTTGGTAAGTTCAGTGATATTCTTTATATTGCGAAAGTGCTAAAAGTATTTGTATTTTGCGTGTCCAACTTCTCCCTTCGTGGCCAGGAGTTTCGGAATGAAAAAATAAGAAGGCTCAAACTCCGACTAAGTAATCCTGTGCCAAGTTTATTAAGAAAATTACACCAGCTATTCTTGTTTCGCGATAAGTGACAAATTTCAAGCCTTTCGCCACCAGTTTTAACAACTCTGTGGAAATTGCTCCTTCCTTTGCTGCCAAATACGATTGCCGATAGAAATACTTTACGGGTCGTAACGTTGTCATACATTCGCATAACATGACCTAGTCAACGAAGCCTCTGTGCTTTTTATTCGCTTCACAATGTTTATATCTACGAAAAGCTGGTATAGCTTAACATTGAACTTCTTTAATACCCTCGACTGGAATCTCCTATGCTTTATCATGCACCTATGCACTATGATTATCACTGACCAATTTCTCGACCACCCTGTTCACATCGCGGGACAAGCAGATGTTGGAACAACTATTCATATCGATAGTACCATGCTCCCGGCAATCAGCCACTCAAAGATCTTAGGCGTGCTTCAACGCACATGTAACCGCAATTGTCTAAAAAGGCTGAAGTTGAATTGAATGTAGAACTCTCTACTTGGACGATAAGAAGGCTTGCTAGGGTCAGGACTTCATGGGTGCATTGCACAAACAAAAACCGTATGTATCAAAAAAAATATTACGAAGCGTTTACGGTTTGCAAAGGAAATGCTTAGCAAATATCAACTATACTGAAACAGAGTTCTCTGGCGTGAAGAATTTGAGTAACATTGTTTGCGAGGCGTCCTCCAAGCAAAGCTTTAAATCCCAGGTATAGTTTAAAAACGATGAAACGCGGTGGGGAGCACTTTCTTGGTGTGGTGTGGGCCCCTTTGTGTGAATTCAAGGGATAATGGACCAACTGATGCTGGAGAATGTAATGAAACCATATTATTGTGAGAATATGGCAGTCCACTACATTTTCCACACAGTGACAGTGACCCAAAGTACACTTCACGGTTAGTGAAGCATTGGCTTTCGGATCAAATTATTGATGTTTTGAGCTGGCCCCCGCAAAGTTCTGATCTGAACCCAATTGAGAACTTCTGGACAATAGTGAAGAGAGACAAAAATTCGCGAAATAGCCAGGATTTTTTTCAACTGGTGCAGCAAAAATGGCATGTCATATTTGTTCAAACATGCCAGCAGTTGGTAAGAAATATACCTAAAACTTTAAAAATGTTATCAAAAATAGAGATTATCCTACAAAGTATAAACGGTTATGTTGATTTGGTCAAATTTTTTGAAGATATCTTTAAGTTTTTGTCGTTGTCGTTTCTAATTATGTAGCCAAACTGAAATCGGTGCTTTTTGTATTTAGTTCATTTTCACGAATATTGTATTAATGGTGAAGACCATTTACTGTTGAGCTCAAAGATAACATGTTTCATTATTATTACTCAATAATAGTTTTGAGGTGGCGAAATAAATTTCAAAAACATATTTTTCAAATTATATGTTCCAAACTCGTTTCTAATTATAAGGCCACCAATGTACATAAATTTCAAAAAGGCCAAGTGGGACCTCTTTACTGCATTCACGGAAACATCCTTCGCTGATCTCCCCATTCCCACTGATGCCTGAGAAGGTGAACGTGCTTTCCGCAAAATCATCGATTCAGCCTCCCCATTAGTGTTCAGTTTTTACATCTCTAAAATCCCTTCACCCCCAGAATGAGTAACGATCGTTTCCTACGCCGACGATCGCTCTGTACTGGCAGCGGGACCAGGCCCGCCAGTATATGAGCTTTGCTCAACAGTTATCTCCCATGTGCCTTTAGTTTCTTCGCCTCGCGCAACCTGAAACTCTCCCCTCACTCTCTCCAAAATGCCGCGCTGAGAACTGCCACGGGATGTCCCCTCATGACGCCTGACTGGATCATAACAGATAGACGTCCTAAGGTATTGTCCTTACTTCGATGTCGGAAAGTACCTGCTCGACAGTTTTACTGCGTCGTCCCCTATTGAGGTTTTGTTTATCTTTGCGGGGAATAGATGTTTGCTCTGTTTAGTCCGTACATCCACTCATAGAAATGAAGCTTCTCGGATTAAACAGGGATATGATGAAATAGCAGCAAGGTCATTCCGGTACATAGACCCAGCTCTTGTGTACTAAAGTTTACTGCCAACTCCACAAATTTTTTTCTTCCGTTATGTTACAGGAATGATTTCCTTATCATTTTAAATACAGGGGTCTTTATGGCGGGCGCGGAGCTTGCTCTTATGGAAGGTGCAAGGAGCAGCAAAAAAGTTCCAAGCTGTCGCTTAAGTCCGTACCTCCGAGAAAGAGATGAAAAGGGTAGGTTCGAAACCGACTTCGAAAACCTAAAAAGCTCACCTTCCCTTTTCCAAGAGAATTTCGGGATGACTCCCGCTACCTTTGAGAAGCTTTATGAAATTTTACTACCGTTCCTGATGCGTAAACGAAATACAAGACCGGATGATTTCATCAGCGAGAAAGCTAAACTAGCAATGGTTTTGGAGTAAGTGTGCTCAAATCAGAAAATTTTCTTAAAAATAATTAATAATTGAATTTAATAGGTACTTTGCAAGTGGAGATTTATGTCGACACATAGCTTCTTGCTATAGAATAAGCAAGCAGCATTTTGGCAGTATAGTGTCGCATGTTTCGCAAGCTATTTGCAAAGCTTTAAAATGCCAAGTAGCGGAATGCAATGAGGAACAGCTGTTGCCAAAGGCTACAAAGAAAAATGGAATTTTCCTAATTGCATCGGAGCTATCGATGGCAAACATATTCAAATTAGAGCGCCACCGAAAAGTGGTAGTATTTTCTATAACTACAAGGCAAGTTAAAGACAAATGAACATACAAGCTAAACACAAATAAACGTACATACATAATTCGGTTATGGCAAGCACAACAGTCTGTGAGTTGTTAGAACGACGGATATGAGTAGCCATTAACTCGCATACTCTAAAATTGGCATAAATACTCGTTGTATATGTTATACTCGTATATTGTAAATCGGACTTCATGCAATCCCACACGCATTTGCCTTCACCGACCGCCAACCGGTTTCGAACGTATCGGAATTGGAAACGCAATCCAAAACGGGTTGAATGCAAATTTGTGGGGAATTGCATTAGGCCCGTCCCACATAGAATGCTTTGCTTAGAGCTTGACTTTGGTATTTATTATTTATATATTAATAAATCTTTATAACTGACAAACTATGTGTGAATTGTTTTGGTGCTCGCAGGTGTATGTACGTAATTCCTATGTTGATCAACTTGAATAACAAATGTTTTATTTTCCAAACAGGGATTTCATTCAATTGTTCTTTTGGCTTCTTGCGATGTGTCGTATAAGTTTACGCACATAGATATGGGCGCTTACGGCAGTGAAGGCGACTCGAACATTTTTAAGAATTCGACATTTGGTTCGAAGGTACTAAGTGATCAATTACCATTTCCTGCCGACACCCTAATAGATGGAAAGAAAGTGCCGCATTTCATCGTAGCGGACGATGCCTTCCCGCTTGGTAAGAGAATAATCAAGCCATTTGCTCAAAAAACGCTCACAACAGAAGAGCGGATATTTAACTACCGCCTCAGCCGAGCTCGAAGATGCATTGAGAATGCTGTCGGTATATTAAGTACAAAATGGCTTTGTTTGCGCAAAATATTATTTTGTTCTCCTGATCGTGCCCAAGAAATAGTGTCAGCATGCTGTTTGCTACACAATTTCCTCTTAAACGAGGTTCGAGAAGAGTACTGTCCAGATACATTTTCTGGGTATGAAACCAACAATGGCGAGTGGGTTATAGGAGAAGCCGAAAATTGGGATAGTGATCGAAACGAAACAAGATTTTATCGCGGAAGATCGTCTGATTATGGAAAGTATGTGCGTAACGTTTTAAAAGAATACGTGAATTCAGCACAGGGAGCCGTTCCGTGGCAAAATGTTGCGGCTTTTGTATAAGCATAATTTTATTTGTAGGAGTAGTTACACGCGAGATTGTTATACTGATAAATAATTATGTGATTAATAAGTAAATTTACATATTTAAAGGTATTATGAAATTATGATTACTGTAATCGTATGTGCAATCAATTACACACGTAATCCTTATCTCCCAGCGCTGATATGTATGTATGCACATTTGCAAGCACGTTTAAATATGCATTCATATACGCTTGAATATGTAAATTAACTTATAAATCTCATAATTCATCATCAGTATAAATTTTTTCAGTATTTTATTGCTTCCCAATAAATTGTTTAAAAAAAAACCTACCCAGAAAAAATTTACTCAATATTAAAATATAACAGATATACCAAAAAGAGCATTACAGTAGAATGGAAAACTATAAAAGCATTCAACGTAACGCAGATGGCACAGAACGAAAATGGCACAGCGCCGAAACCGCCTTGTCTCCAAACCAAATTGACAAGGGATGAAGGAAAATCGTTCCAAAACAACTCAAATTCTTACCCTGTCGGAAAGACCAACATTAGAAAAGGATAAAAATGGAATTATTTGCAATTTTTCTTTTGTTTTTATATAATTTTCATTAATAACATAATTTATGTAAAAAACCGCATAAATACTGGCGACCAAGAAAATAGAATCAACCTCAGATTTTTAAGAGCTTTTTGAGTATGCAGTTTTGTAGTCCGATTGCAATCATCAGCACCTGAAGGTAATAGTTGTTTTTTGGAACTTTGTGGGCCGTTCTAAACTTAAAGTAGATTCAATTTTCTAGGTCACTAGTGCAGCTGCTCTCAAAATACCTGCATAAAAACATAAATTTAAATAAATTAGTAAATGAATTCATAACATAATTTTCGCGTTTACATTTATTAACTTATCAATATTACGAACTTTACACTGCCGATCAACTGAATAGTTTCAAAATTAAAAATGGTTTTATTCGAAACTTATATTTATTTATGAGTTTTCAATAATTTTCATTTAAAGTATAGCGGAATATAACAGATATATGATATAAATAAAAATTTCAAAACTTACACAGAGTTCAGAAAAGTTAATCAGAGTTTGAAAGCCCGTCATCAAATTAGAATTACCACAAAACTTGTACGGAAAAAAAACGCAACAAACTCATAAATAAATATAAGACTAAAACCATTTTAAATTTTTATCCTATCCTGTTGATTGATAGTTTATGAAGGTATATAAAAACTTAAAGTAGAGAACTATTTTTATGATTCCCCGGCTGAGTGGAGGTTTTCCCTATCTTTACTACCGATTCCAAAGCGCTTCAAAAACTATTTCAAAATTTTATTGAAGAACTCTCTAAGAATTTTTTTCGGAAACGGCAAATCTCGATAAAAGATATTTTCAACTGAGATAGAGCTTTGTTGATACAACTTCTAACATTGGGCATTCTTGAAAAAAAGTTTGGAAGAAGACGCTCTTCAAAAGTTTGCATTTTAGGTACGCTTTTGTGGCATTTTCGAATCGGCATTCCAAATAAATTGTTGTTCCACTCAGCCGTCGACATATGAAAATAGTTCTTTAGTTTGAACTGGCTTATGAATTAATAGGTCTAGGAAGACTTTTCTCTTTCCGCGCCAACTTTTTGTAACAGCGTGTACATAAAGTTGCAGCATGCTTCATCAGCTAGCTTCTTCGGAAGCTGCTTCAGTAGAAATTCGAAGCCTGCAAAAGCTTCCTTAAATGGAGACTCCGACTCCGATTCCCGCAACTTCAACGCATTGCCTTGTTTTTCCAAAAGGTCATCGAACTTCTGCCATATTTCCTGATTTTGGGGCTGGCTAGCTAAACAGGAACGTTTCGGTGGTGTGGGAGTCTTTGAATAAACAATAATTAGCAAATCAGTATTGGTATTATCTAAAATCGTAGCAATTATAAATGCTTGTGCCCCTACCTCTACCCTCACGTCTATCACTGACACTAAACCTACATCTACCCCTCCTCTAATACTACCCCTTCCTTTAACCATATCTCTACTTCTACCCCTTTCTCTTTACCTACCTCTGCTCTTGTTGTTGTTGTAGCGGTGCTTCGCCCCGTTCAATCAGGTTGTCATCGCATTTTTTTCTTACAAATGCAGCAGTACCAATCCCGTGGACCGGGGTTAGCCTCAATGCCTTCCCGGAGCAGGAGGGTAAGGAGCAGTCCCGTTGCGAGGTGCTGCTCCATTGATGACAACTTTTGAGTGTTGTGTACTGGGTTATACCATGACGACAGCCCTTGGTCAGGAAAAAAAAATTCCGAGTAACTCCGGTAGCTGAGAACCTGCTGAATTGGGAGTTGCCTACCTCTATCTCCGCCCCTACATCTACCTGTAAACCTACCTCTCCCTCTATCACTGCTCCTATCTCTACCCCTGCTTAGCATCCCATCCACCGCATGTTGTTGTTATTCGCCCCCGTTCATGCAAAACCACCACCACTTATGGGTTTTCATCAAGATCATCAATCATAGTTCAAGGAAAACAGCTGTTTCGACAGGGTTGGGCCATAGAGAGTGAGTCGTTAGATCTGTTGGTCCACATCGCAATAAAAAAGTGGTTTGTCATGTGGGGACTCATCGCAGGCTACACACATATCGGACATGTCCAGGTTGATTCTGGATAAGTAGGCGTTTGTTCTACTACAGTATACAGAACGAAGTTGAATCAGAAAGATGCGCGCCTCCCTCGGTAGTAGGCTACCGTTTGCCGTTCCGGATAACTCCACCAATAACGATGTTCACCGGGCGCAACTCCTCCAATTTTTTGTATCATGGATAAGCTTGCGAGTCTCGAATGTTTCAATTTGTCAAACGGCGGTGGAGGCACAAGTTGACGGGCTTCCTTCATATACTTGCGGAGATGTTTTGTCACGTTTCTGGGAGGCGGAGCAGTGTCTAATAATTGTCGACCTGGATATCCGGGTTGATGACAATTCATTAGATGCTGTTTAGTGAACATTTCATTGCGCTCTTTGATGATTATCGTCTTTGCAGTTGCAGTTTTGGGTGCGGTATTTTGACAGGCGACTACATTGGCTAATTGCCTTATATGTACTCAGCAACGTTTCTTTGCCTTTACCCCAGATGCTGCCAGCAAGGGACTTGAGAATTTTGTTGCGACTTTGTACTTTAGAGGCGACTGCGGTGTCATGTTCGTGGAAGCAGAGGCCACCATCGAATGTCACACCAAGGATCTTGCGTTGGGTGACTGTCGGTAACCTAGTACCGTCGATGTATATATCTAGTTCGTCATTAATCTGCTTATTCCCCGTCGTGAATAGGGTTTCTGAAGATTTGGTTGTCTGCATAGGATACTATTGTAACTACTTCTCTTCTTAGATGTTGCGTTCCTAAATTGAAGAACCCACCGCATTTTTCATCTCGGCACCAATAGCTATTTATTTATAATATAGAAGATACATACGTATGTATATACATAACTTACATATTCATATTGAGAACCAGGGCGTTTTGATGTACTCGCTTCCTCATTTTGGGAATCATCACTGGTAGTGAAAGTTCTGCAAAGAAAAGGAAATTGAATATGATTACTTAAAATTTAATGATATTGTGTGTATATGTACCTTCTCTTTTGGGATACATTTGGCAGGAAGGACATCTCCTCCGCAAACTCCCAATCGATATCCTCATTAAAATATGGCTCACTGAGCTGCTCCCCACCGGCACTTCCACTCTTAAATTTGTTCGTTGCCTTCGCCCGGTAGCGGTAGCTTTCCCTCAAGCTCACACACGCAGCTTTGCACTCTTCCACTGAATAAAAATACTATAAGTTTTCAAATTGGTATGAATATACAACGTGTTATACATACTTACCCGATTTACCAAGCGTAGAACCTATTTCATTCCACGCCTGATCCACTGCATTTTTATGTGAATACAGCGGATCGCCGATATTCCAAATCCGATCTTTTGATCTAACGACTGAAATAATGTTGCGCTTTTCCTCGCTGGAAAAGTGCAATATGCGCTTCTGACGCTTGGAGGCTTTTGTGGTGTTTTCCATTCCTGAGTCAGTCGATAGTATTTTTGAAAGTCCAAATGTCACTTTTTCTTCAAGAAATAATGCACAACCATTTATTTCTTGGCAAAGAAAGAGTTTACGTGTACACTTTTTCTAAAAAAATCTTTAGAAAATAGTAGTAGAAAATGTATGAAATTTCTTCAGAGCTGCGTACTGCAAAAGAAAATTTCACTCATAAAATTTTTCTTGAGCATTTCTTGGCTGTCATTTTATATGGAATTTTTGGTTTTCTTAAGAGCTGCATACGGCCCTATACTCTGTTCATATGAGTACCCAGATTGCGTATTCACGAGTTCAAAATTGCTACGTTTTGCGCAAGTACGTCACAGTTGACTGTTTAAGTGAATGAAAGAAAGAGAGAAAAAAACAAGAGCTAAAGAAAATGACGTAAGAATAGCCCATAAAAAGAACTGACCTAATGTTTACATGTGCAATGCGCAGTCTTCTAGTGTGATTTGTGATATGAGTGAATATGGTGAGTTGAAATGTTCTTTGTATGCACTATCATGCCAACCTAATAAATCCGAATTGCGTTTTTTTAGCGCACGCAAACAACCGGCGTTTTTTGCCCGAACCCAAATAAGTAGAGTTGGGTCGTTTTGTTCTGAACTTGTTCAATTGACCGGGTCTTTGAACTGAACAAGTGAACTAGATCTTCGATTTCGGTTCTATTTGTTCTTTTAGTTCATTTGTTCTTTTAGTTCGTTTTATCTAATGTTATTCTTTCCATTGTTTACTGTATAGTTTGGCAGCTTAAGTAGAGGTTATGTTGCGAATAGAGTGGAAGGCAGTGGACTAGGCAGTCGAATGTCATATAATGAAGGAATGGTGTTCGGAGATTTTCCAAAGTTAAAAAAAAAAAATGATAAAAGCTTTAATATAAATAAAACTATTGTTTTAATAACAAGAAAAACGCCATATATATTCTGTATACATAAATTTGTAAGGATTATCTCACTTTAAAATTTGAATTAAATAATCTAAAGTTTTTTTTGAAACTGAGTCGAGAACTGTGCGTGTGAATGTGCGAATTTTCACCGATCAGCTGTTAGTTGCGCTACTTGGTAAAATTTACAATGATTCTTTCTCTCATCTCGTTTGCGAACATACATACGTAAATTCATACATACTGTCGATGATGCCACTTACCCTAAAGATATGTGTGGTCAACTTTGTGTGTGGTACTGCTACAACAATATATGTATGTACTATTTATGAAAAACATGTTTTGTAAAAAACTAATTATTACATTTATTAAACTTAAAAAGTTCATATTTACAATTTGTGTCTGTACTCTTTCAATTTCCTGGATCTTCCGAAATTTGTAACTTTTTTTTTGAAGTTAATTATACATTAGGCCGGGTCGATTTGTGTGGAGGCAAAAAAATCGCCCATTGCTCTGTGAAAATCATATTCTAGGGATCAAAATAAGAAACTTTGCCGAAGGAATCATACCTCTAAAACGAATTCTGATATCCCCCCCCCCCCTTTGGGTCGTAGGGGCAAATTTTAAAAATTCCCACTTTGAAATGCCTGTTTTTTTTTTTAAAAAAGCTATTAGAAATTAGCGTTTTTATAACCCCCTTTTAAAACCAAGGCATCACTGTGATGCATTTGCATGTCATAAACATAGTTGTGTGGGTTTTTTATTCAACCGTTTTAAAAAATGAAGGTATCACTGTGACACAATTGCAGATCGTAAAATTGCTTGTGTTGTTTTTTTTAAGCCACCACAAGACACAGCAGGTAGAATTGAAATTGCCCCTACCCAAAAGTTCGACCCAAGGTAGGGGACATCAGAATTCGTTTTAGAGGTATGGTTCCTTCGGCAAAGTTTCTTGAGTTTTGATCCCTAGAATACGATTTTCACAGAGCAATGAGCGATTTTTAAATCGACCCGCCCTATTATACATATATATATATATATTAACTTATTTATTCATAACACATTTAAATATACCTACACAAAGCATTGCTGCATACACACCTTCATCTATACTTGTTGGCTTTTTCCGCGGGGCAAGCAGCAGTGAACAAATTTGCTTGAAAAAAAAGAACAAATGAACAAAAAGAACAACTTGTTCGTTCATCAGAAAAAGAACGAAAGATTCGAATCTCTGAAATGAGCGAAAAAGCACAACTCTACAAATAAGCATGCGTTGCGACAATGTAAAGCACATTGTAAATTTTACCAAGTAGCGCAACTAACAGATGATCGGTGAAAATTCGCACATTCACACGAACAGTTCTCGACTCAGTTTCAAAACAAAACTTTAGATTATTTAACTCAAATTTTAAAGTGAGATAATCCTTACGAATTTTTGTATATAGAATATATAAGGCGTTTTTGTTGTTATTAAAACAATAGTTTTATTTTTATTAAAGCTTTTATCATTTTTTTTTAACTTTGAAAAAACTCCGAACACCATTCCTTCATTTTATGACATTGGACTGCCTAGTCCACTGCCTTCCACTCTATTCGCAACATAACCTCTATTTAAGTTGCCAAACTATATAGTAAACAATGGTAAAGCATGTGTGCAAACGTCAAATCTAAATGTCACGCAGAACAAAAATTGGAAATCGAGTTAGGTTTTCACGCAGCAAATTCAATTTGGGTTGCTCTCATACAAGTTGTATGTGCATGAGGCATTTTTGACAAAATATGACTTGCGTGCGTTTATATTAGGTTGGCATGTAAATGTTGACAATTTTCTGGGGAGTAACTCTATTAAGGCTTTACCATTTACTTAGGCAACAATTTATTTCAGAAAAGAAAACGCTATTAGACGCATTATTGAATTTTACTACTCATCGCAGTTTAAGTTTTTAATTTTATTCAATGCTTAAAGTAATATAAGTTCGTACTGGTCCTGTGTATCCCTTTTGTATTGGCATTAGGCTGCACTGATATGCTGAAAAAAACAGTCTGTAATGGCTTTCGTAGCAAGGCATTTGTTTTTCTACTCCTACTTTTCCAAAACGGGTAAACATTTTACCCTCTTCGGACCGTTGAAAATACATCCCTACCGTTTCAGATAGCGTACATTTTCTATCTCTTTTTATTTACTTCACCTGGTGATTCCACCATGTACTTCACCTGGTTATACCACCATGACAGCAGTGTTGTATTTAGTTTGTGTCGACATTCAAAATGAACAGCAATTCATATTAAAAATTATTGAAAATTATCAATGTTTACCAGCTTTATGGAATGTAAATCTTTTATTATTATTTAATAAAATTTTTATTAATTTTTTTATTATTTAATAAAAATGCTGTAAATAAATCATCATCCGATGACGACATATTCACGTCCGAACGCTACGGTTTCACAATGCAAATATTGATTGATGGCTTTTGATTTGATAGTCGCGGGACAAGCGTCAAATACCCGACACGCACACATACAAAAATTCAGTCAATCTCGTTGTAAATCGCAGGAGGCCTTTATCTTTAGCTTGGCAACGCTGCCTTTAAGCTGGAGACATTGGTGCTTTATCGGTAACCGTATCGGTAACCTTTTAACAGCTGATTCGACCAACCTTATGAGAATCAATGCAATCGATTATTGGTGCCGCTAAGTTCGTAACCGTATCGTAGCCAACCAATTGGGTTTTGGTTCACCGTCGTAACGATAAACAGCTGATTACGTTAGGAATACGGATACAGCGATACGACATACGGCACCAATGACTCCGGCTTTAATAAACCTACTTTCAAAAATAGATGGCGCTGCTTGGCCTTTAGCATGGATTTCATGCGTGGCGAAGACGGAGGATACGCTGCCCCTTCTGTAGAGCCAGAAACCGAGTTTTCCGACACACGACACACTACATCTACAGATAACTTAAAAATAATTGCAATTTCTACAAATATATACTTTTGTTACGATGTAAGCTTAATTTACATTTTGCATGAAATCGATTTGAAGAATTGCATAGGATCTTACTTGATTGCATGAATTTTGGTCAAGCAGCCGGTCTCGGTATCTTAAGTTTACCTTTTTAGCTCGAAAATGTTTATCACTTCTTAAATTAAGCGTTTATAAATATATATGTATAGCTTTTGTTTATATACGAAAGTACCCCGTTATCCATCTTTATAAATAACCGGATGAGTCACCACAAATTACGTGCAAGTCTGTAAGATTTATAGGATCATCATATCTTTTAAGTATAATTTTTCTAGTCGCACAGCTCAGAAGCTCAAAACGTTGAAAAAACTGGCAGCATGATTGCATGCATTTATTATAATTATTTATTACGGCTCTGGATTTTCGGAACCATTGCGGCTGCGTGCTCACCAAAATGTAGATCCTGATCAAACGTCACACCCAAGATTTTGGGGTGTAGGACAGTCGGCAGCGTAGTGCCATCGACGTGGATGTTCAAAATGGGCGACATTTGGGACGTCCAGGTTGTAAATAGGGTCGCGTATGATTTAGTCGGTGATAATGCCAGGTTTCGCGAGGCGAAAAAAACTGGAGAGATCAGGGAGGTAGCCGTTTATTTTGTTGCAAAGCTCATCGATCTTTAGGCCCGGGCCTGTGGCCATTATTGTGCAGTCATCGGCGTAAGAAACGATAGTAACTCCTTCTGGTGGCGAAGGTAGTTTTGATATGTAAAAATTTAACAAAAGTGGGGATAGGACACCACCCTGAGGCACCCCTTGTTTAATTCTTCTTGGCTTTGATATTTCGTTTCTGAATTGCACCGATGCCTGACGACCACCCAGATAATTTGCGCTCCATCTTTTAAGACATGGTAGACCCTTCCAAGTCTTGCAGTAACGTGCCATGGTTGACCGTATCAAAAGCTTTTGATAGGTCTAGCGCTACGAGTACTGTGTCATAGCTTTGTAGTCGCTCGATCCACCGTACCAATTGTCCTTCCGGATTACGAAACTGCAGAAGCGATTTTAACGCTGCGTGATCTGTCCTGACACGGAATCGCTGGCCATAGAGGTATTTGTGAAAGTGTTTAATGCACTCTACCAATGCCAACAGCTCTCTCCGCGTAACGCAGTAGTTCATATCTGGTTTTCCAATCGAACGGCTGTAATATGCAACAACCTTCTCCTGTACGTCGACCAGTTGTGATAAAACGCCTCCTATAGCATATCCACTCGCATCTGTGTCTAGAATAAATGTTGCTCCTGGAATCGGATATGCTAACATTGGGGCAGTGCACAACCGCTCCTTCAATGTTTGGAAAGCTACTTCTTGCTCCTTCTTCCATTCAAAAGCTTTATCTTTTCTTGTAAGCTCATGGAGGCTATGGGCTACGCTGGAAAAATTTGGTACAAATCGGCGGTAATATGTGCACAGCCCGAGGAAACTTCTCAATTCATGTAGGTTCTGTGGTCTTGGCCAATCCTTTACAGCCTCTATCTTTTCGTTTGCAGTGCAGATGGCCTTTGTCGTCACCTTGTGACCCATTTACTTCCTTTTTAAACAGCGCACACTTTTTGGGACTGAACTTCAGACCAGCGCCAGCTATTCTCTGGAAAACTTCCTCCAAGTTCTTAAGATGTTCATCAAAGTTCTTGCCAAATACGATGATGTCGTCCAGGTACGCCAAGCATGTTTTCCAATGTAGACCTTTCAGTACCTGGTCTATGAGTCTCTCAAAAGTAGCTGGTGCATTACAAAGTCCAAAAGGCATCACTGTAAATTGCCAAAGACCATCACCGACACTGATGGCTGTTTTCTCTTTGTCTTCCTCCTTCACCTCCACTTGCCAGTAGCCGATTTTCAAGTCCAGTGTGAAAAACCATTTCGTACCAGATAGCGACTCCAGAGTATCGTCAATTCTTGACAATGGGTAGCTATCCTTTTTAGTAACGTCGTTCAACGTTCGATAGTCCATGCAAAACCTCATTTTTCCATCCTTCTTCTTCGGAAGCACCACAGGTGAGCTTCATGGACTAGCTGATTGTTCGATGACGCCGCTGTCGCTCATTTCTTGTACCATTTGACTCACAACTTCCCGCTTCGCCTGTGGAACACTACTAGGAGCTTGACGTATCGGCCTCGCGTCTCCAGTGTCAATTTGATGTTTCACAACATTGGTGCGGCCTGGTTTGGAACCATCCTGGTCAAATATGTTCGCGTACTTTGGGAGCAGTTGTTTTGCTTTACTCTGGTAGGCTTCCTCTAGCCCCTGCATCCATGCCGTGATGTCATTTGAAAGATCAGTATTACTAGATGAAACGTGTTCCCGGAGCTGTTCACAGTTAATAACTACTTCAGCCTCTTGGCATCTTCCCAAAACAGCTCCTTTGGTCAGTTTGAGTGGTGACTTGAACTCATTGAGTACTCTTACCGGAATACGTCCATCTTGTTTTGTCATAGCCAGGGTTTTTCCTACAAGTATGTTCAGTGCTGATTTGTTTGCTGCTTCGACAACCCACAATTTGTTTGTCCCACAATCTCCATCAACCTTTGCCCAGATGACTTTCGGATTTTGGTGGTATTTGCTGACTCTCTTCCACCAGCACTCGTTTACTGCTGTAGCCTCTCTCATAGCTGAAATTAAGTGACACATCCATGTTCTTATATCGCATCGTCTTGCTTTGCATATCGATCTTGATGCCTTGGTTGATTAAGAAGTCCACTCCAATTATGATTTCATCAACAATATCTGCCACTATAAAATTGTGTAGTACCGTGACGTTCCTAATTGCTACTTCACATTCTACTTCTCCAATTACCTGGGTGTCCTCCCCCGTGGCTGTACGTAATCTTGCTCCAAGCAATGGTCTTATCTTTTTGTTGACTAAATCCGCTCGAATGATGGAATGAGATGCATCCGTATCTACAGTCAGTAAACGTTCCTTTCCATCCACATGTCTTCCAATAGTAAGATTGCTCGATCTTCTTCCAACCTGCGAGATTGAGATTATGGGGCATTCAATTGCGGGAGCCAGCTGTCGCCCCTCGCGGCTGACTCGATTTAGTTTAACGATTGAGTGCTCTTGGAGATTTGCTCATCTCCTTCTGCTCTGCGTTTACGACCACCCACATTGTTGGAACTGTTAGGGTTGGTGTTGCAATAACGCGCAATATGCCCTGGGTTGCCGCACTGGAAACATTTCATAACTTCAGAGTTTTTCTGTTGTGATCCCTTCAGTGCTTCCAAAATTGTGTCCACCCAATCTGGTCTTTCCACCTCCACACGATGGGCTTTGTACGCTGGCTTACTCAAAAGTGACGCTGTTTCCTCAGCAAATGTTTGCTTTGGGCTTGCGTATGTAGCTCGCTTTGTTTCGACGTCCCGTATGCGGTTTATAAAGCTCTGAATCTTTACCCTTTCAGTGTATTCCACGGGTCCGTCCGCATTTGCAAGATGAGCCAATCTTTCAACATCCGAAGCAAACTCCTGCAAAGTCTCATTTGCTTTTTGGTAACGGTTTTGCAACTCAATTTGGAATATCTGTTTTCTATGCTCGCTTCCATAACGTCTCTCGACAGCGGCCATCAATACTTCATAGTTGTTCCGCTCTCCTTCGGGAATCGTCTGTAGGATTTCGGCTGCTGGCCCCTTCAATGCTACGAATAGAGCTGCAACTTTGTCTTCAGCATTCCAGTTGTTCTTTGCTGCGGTATTCTAAAACTGTAGCTTAAAGACAGAACAGAACCGTCAAACGATGGTGTTTTTACCTTTGGATTGCTTGCTGAAACTGCTGGGCGATTTAATTGCAATTGCTCCATACGACCTTTTAAATCCTCGACTTCTGCCTGAAATTGAGCGATTTTTGTATCCTGTGCTTCTAGCTTTGATGATATACGGACTTCCTGCTCTTCAAGTTGTATAGATATCTGCGATGATATCTGTGCTGAAATTTGCGCCGACATTTCGGATATTCGTGCCTCTTGTGCTTCAATCTTCGCTGTTATTTCAGATGACATTTCTGCAATACGTGTCTCCTGTGATTCCATCTTGGATGCCATATATGTCTTCTGTTCTTCCATCTTGGACGTTATGCGTGTCTCCTGCGATTCCAGTTGTGATGCAATTGATGTTACTGTCGATGTTTGTGCAGATATTGCAGCCAAAATCATGTTCAAGTCTGTGCTCGTGACTGTCTGCGTAACTGTCTCTTCCATTTTTGTTGTTTCCTCGCCATCAAGATGAAAGACATACCCTTCCACGTCAATTCCTTCTAATTCCATTGCCTATCGTAGTCGTTCCTGAAGTTCTAGTTTAATGCCGGTTGTATTCGGCTCTCCAACTCCTTCTTCAGTTGCTGGGTCTTCAATTCGCTTAACTTTGGCATGTCCAAGTTGTATTCGAAGTCTTCGGAATTTATTCAACAATTCCTCTTCTGACACCAATTGTAACGTATTTACTTGCCATTTCCCTTATTTGCAATCTTCTGCTAACGTTCGAATCACTAAACTGTTGAATAAATAACTCCAATATTGAATAATGGAAAAATGGCCTTTATTAAAGTACTTCACAATAACACTTATACTTTGCAACGAATAGCTTGCTTAATTAAACCAAACTGATTGATAGCTCATATGAAACTGATTAATCGCCTCCACTGTTGTCGCCCTTTTATACTGTCCGACCTCCTCGTTGCATATTTCTAGGATTTCTAATTCCAGAACTTACTAGTTAGTTATAGATTTCTCAGCTACAACTACAGATGTATAATTTTTATAGCTTATCTCATACCCCAAGCGCTTGTATGTGTAAGCGACACTTCCACAATCACAATTGCATACCTTTAGGAGCATTTCAGATAAGATATATGCATGTGCTTGTGCATGAACACTCCAACTGTTTGTCTGAGACGATATTTTCAGGAATTCGTTCCCAATTTGATTGCGAGTGATACATTTATTTGACCTGATGCATAAAGTTCCTCTGTGCCTATTTGGATTACCATGTACGTTCATGGATTAGTAACATGAAATACAGATACAAAATATTTTATCTTATTGGAAGGGTTTTGCAATATTCTAATAAACTTTTTTTTGAAGGTGTTTAAGTTTTCACAATTTTTAACATTATTAGGTAGTTCATTAAAACATTTCAGGCCTTGTGCATTTCTGTTTTGAGAAGAGGTAATCTAAAATTATTATTTTCCCTGATTATGTAAGAATGGGTTTCATTCACATAAACAAGTTTTTCACTTAGGTAGGCTGGTAATTTACCATGCTTGATATAAAATACAAATTTCATACTATGGTAAAATATCAACTGTTTCACACTCAACCAGTTTAGTGCATCAATCATACTCTTTTTGGAAGTGTCGTACCACTTTCAATATAAATCTCATAACTTTGTTTTGCATAATTTGTAACCTGTCTACTTGTGTTTCATTGGCAATAAAGAATATTGTAGGGCAATATAAGAAGTGCGGTTCTATGATGGATCTATAAACTTTCAACTTATATTTCTTACTAATAAGTTTACATGATCTCTTCCAAAATCCAATTTTTTTGCCCATTTTGGCAACAATATAATCAATATGATCCGTAAACCTCAGTTTATTGTCAATCAGGATCCCTAAGTACTTAAATATTTTGACATCCTCAATGCTCGTATTCATTATTTTTAGATCTAAATTAAGTGATTATTTATTGTTCGTCCTAGATAAAACCATCAACTTAGTTTCGTTAACGTTAAGCGTGAGTTTATTAATGCAAAGCCATCTATACAATGAGTCCAAATCTTCTTGAATTTTTCTCCTTGCTATTGAAATGTCCGTTTCATTTACTTCAAGTAGCGCATCATCTGCAAACAACCTGATTTTACTATATTTCAGTGCTGATGATATATCGTTTATGTAAATGTTGAACAGGATTGGTGCTTATACCGACCCTTGTGGTAAACCTATGTCCACTTGTGCCTCGGATAAGACTCCTGACTCGATGGTTGTTCTTTGTTTCCGGTCTGATAAGAAGCTTCTAAACCACTGCAATTCATTTTCCTTAATACCAATTTTTTGTAGTTTATCGAGCATTATATTCCTATCAATTGTGCCGAACGCTCTTTTCAGGTCAATCAAAACTCCTACTATATGTTTTTTTAGGCTCAGCTCTTCCTTCCAGCTAGATATGACGCAATTTAATGCCGTCTTGTAAGAGTGCCTTTCTCGGAAACCGGATTGTTCCTTTATAAGGATTTTATTATTTTCTAAGTAATTAAGCAGTTGATTTTTTATTACAATGTCCAGAATTTTTTATATGTTCGGCAATATATTTATCGGCCTTAGTTCGCCTGCCATTATTGAATCTTTTACTTTCCTAATTGGTACTATTGTCGAAATTTTCCACATGTCTGGCACTATTCCACTAGTCATGGATTTGTTTATAGCGGTTGCATAGAAGAAACCCATGTACGATACCGAATCGTTAATTGCGCCTTCTGAAAGTAAATTTTTCCCCCAAGCAAAATATATTTTCACCTTTATATTTAAATTAAATATAATTGAATCTCACAAGAAAGGCACTTTATTAATGCTGGGGCATCACCTGTAACTACTTTGCTAGTTTCACCAATTTTAGTGCTTAACAGACTAAGCACACAGACTTAATAATGTTTATTCTATTAACGAGCTCCAAATACACGTCCGTTCGCACGCAATTCACCCGTAAAATGGGAAAATGATTGCTAACTTATCATAAATCGAATAATAAGTCGAAAAAATGTGTTATTGACAAAACACTTTAATAATATCGTGTTGAAGATAATTTCATTACCTTTAATTTGGTATATATATATCTTTATATTGGAAGGTATAACTTGATTATTTAGGGGGAAAAACAAAGGTGTCATATGAGTTCAATTATTTTTATCGATGTAGGTATATATATGATGTTATTTATGTATGTATGGGTTTATGTATTGTATTAACTAATTGCAAAAATACATAATGTATAACATTGCTAATTTTTTATTGCTAAAATATACATCAAAGGTAAACTATTTAAAATTTTGCATTCGTGAACGAGCTGATATTACCTTATAACTCTTATGTTTATTGTTATGTATTTTCTTGGCAACTCTAGAATAAAGCTTTTAATAAATGTAAAAAGCCCGTTTTTATCAAAAGTGGAATTTAATTGTGCGTGATACATTGATAACTTAAACTTATTAAAATTTTTTAAAATCTTGGGTTGTAACGAAAGTGGTCCATTAACAAGAGATGCACTAGCAGCTCTTCAGTAGTGAGGTTTGGTGCCTTATGAAGGTACATATTTATGTCAGATGGCCATGAAATGAAATTGGTCGAGTGCGCCCAGAACATTGACGGGTTTGTTTGGAGGTGAGTTTTTATTTTAGTTTTCTTGTTGCCGGTGTCGGATCGGTTAAGGGTAATTTTTTTAAAGGTGTTCTACGCAGAATTACTGTGCACGGCGTAGCCGGTGTTGGATCGGCTAAGGGTTATTTTTTTTAGGTGCGGCCGAAGGCCGCCTACGCAGAAGGGTGTACTACGCAGAAGGACATCACCGCGGCGGTAGGCCGCCTATGCAGAAAGGTGTTCTACGTAGAATTACTATGCATGACGCAGCCGGTGTTGGATCGGCTAAGGGTGTTCTACGCAGAATTACTGTGCATGGCGTAGCCAGTTTTGGATCGGCTAAGGGCTATTTTTAATAATAATTTGTAGATTAAGTACACTAGGTTATAAGAAAGCTAATTTATTATATATGTTTAAAATTTGTAGACTAAGTTAACTAGGTTAAAAGGAAGCTGTGTTTAATATGGGAATAGATAAGACTAGTTTTAGATAGTTTTGGTTAAGCCTTTTTTGAAAAAAAATTATATTTAAAAAATTTCCACCAAAAAAGAGCTTTTTAAAATTTTTGGTAAATAAAGACTAGAAAAATTAAAGATATATATACATCAGATGAAAGGTATTTTTAAAAGTTATTTTTCGACTTTTAATTTTTGAAATCCATCCACTAGTTTCGGAGATATTTTGATTTGAAAAATTCATAATTTCGCCTTTTGACATGGAATTACCCCAAACCTTTCATTTGCACCAAACAATAAATATACTGTAGGAATCAGCATAAAAATCTCTATAAAGTCTGATTTTTTATTTATTTTTTTAAATATGTATGTATTCTGGCACTTGTTCCAAAACTTCATTTGATGAGCAATATCATTATATTTATTTATATCACTATATTTATTTCACTAACAAGTTTATTTTTATTTCACTTATTTTATAACCTTTATGGACGTGCGTAAAAAAAACAGAGTTGCAAGTTTGACCCTTGATATCGTGTAGTTGACGAACGACGTAAAGCTACACGATAAACGGCAACGTAAGATTCAGAATACCATGAGCACACGATATCGTCCAAGCAGGTCAAGTTTGGCTTAGAAGAGAAAAACAATAAAATACTTTAATCGTTCTTCTGTGACTTGAATATCGCGATGAAACGAAATCTAAACAAAAAAAAGGACGTGTGGCACTCGGGGACTGCCGCGGTAAAGCTATTGCATATTATCAACTTATGCAATTATAATATTTATGCAACATTTTGTTTTCTTTGATATTAATTCAAGTTAAATTTCATTTTAACTTTAACATTCACTTTAACTTTATTTTTAACTTTATTTTTAACTTTAACTTTAACATTCACTTTAACTTTAACTTTAACTGTAACTTTAAATTTAACATTAACTTTAACTTTAACCTTAACTTTAACTTTGACTTTAACTGTAACTTTAACTTTAACCTTAACTTTGACTTTGACTTTAACTTTAACTTTCATTTTAACTTTAACTTTAACTTTATTTTTAACTTTAACTTTCTCTTTAACTTTAACATTCACTTTAACTTTAACTTTAACTATAACTTTAACTTTAACTTTAACTTTAACATTCATTTTAACTTTAACTTTAACCTTAACTTTAACTTTAACTTTAACATTCATTTTAACTTTAACTTTAACTTTAACCTTAACTTTAACTTTAACTTTAATTTTAACTTTAACTTTAACTTTAACTTTAACTTTAACCTTAACTTTAACTTTAACCTTAACTTTAACTTTAACCTTAACTTTAACTTTAACTTTAACTTTCACTTTAACTTTAACTTTAACTTTAACTTTAACCTTAACTTTTACTTTAACTTTAACATTCATCTTAACTTTAACTTTAACTTTAACCTTAACTTTAACTTTCACTTTATTTTTAACTTTAACTTTAACCTTAACCTTAACTTTAACTTTAACTTTCACTTTAACTTTAACATTCATTTTAACTTTAACTTTAACTATAACTTTAACTTTAACTTTAACTTTAACCTTAACCTTAACTTTAACTTTAACTTTCACTTTAACTTTAACATTCATTTTAACTTTAACTTTAACTATAACTTTAACCTTAACTTTAACTTTAACTTTCACTTTAATTTTAACTTTATTTTTAGCTTTAATTTTAACATTCATTTTAACTTTAACTTTAACCTTAACTTTAACTTTAACTTCAACTTTAATTTTAACTTTAACATTAACTTTAACTTTAACTTTATTTTTAACTTTAACTTTAACATTCACTTTAACTTTAACTTTAACTTCAACTTTAACATTCATTTTAACTTTAACTTTAACCTTAACTTTAACTTTAACTTCAACTTTAACTTTAACTTTAATTTTAACTTTAACATTAACTTTCACTTTAACTTTAATTTTAACTTTAATTTTAACTTTAACTTTAATTTTAACTTTAACTTTAACTTTATTTTTAACTTTAACTTTAACATTCACTTTAACTTTAAATTTCACTTTAACTTTAACTTTATTTTTAACTTTAATTTTAACATTCACTTTAACTTTAACTTTAACTTCAACTTTAACTTTAATTTTAACTTTAACTTTGACTTTAACTTTAACTTTAACTTCAACTTTAACTTTAACTTTAATTTTAACTTTAACTTTAACTTTAACTTTAACTTCAACTTCAACTTTAACTTTAATTTTAACTTTAACATTAACTTTAACTTTAACTTTAGCTTTAACTTTAACTTTAATTTTAACTTTAACTTTAACTTTGACTGTAACTTCAACTTTAACTTTAATTTTAACCTTAATTTTAACTTTAACTTTCACTTTAACTTCATTTTTAACTTTAATTTTCGCTTTAACTTTAACATTCACTTTAACTTTATGATCCGGGGGGGGCGTGAGCTTAGCACCTGCTAACAAGCCAACCTAATATAAACGCACGCAAGTCATTTTCTGTCAAAAATGTCTCATGCACATTCAACTTGTATGAGAGCAACTCAAATTGAATTTGCTGCGTGAAAACCGAACTCGATTTCCAATTTTTGTTCTGCGTGACATTTAGATTTGACGTTTGCACACATGCTTTACATTGTCGCAACGCATGCTTATTTGGGTTAGGGCAAAAAACGCCGGTTGTTTGTGTGCGCTAAAAAAACGCAGTGCGGCTTTATTAGGTTGGCTTGTAAGCGACCATATATGTATACGATAAGCAATGGCTACTTCGTGAAAATCAACGAAAGCTCTTTTAGTTTGATTTCGATGGTTGTACGGTAAGGAAGTGTTGCACGCGCGCTTAAAACAGAGTACCAAAGAGTGCGTCTGACACGTGTTGACGGTTCAAGCATTGAAATCAAACTAAATAAATTATTGATTTTGCTTTCGTGCTCGCTACGCTCGTGTTTACTAGCACATAAAGCTGGAGACATTGGTGCTTTATCAGTAACCGTATCGGTAACCTTTTAACAGCTGATTCGACCAACCTTATGAGAATCAATGCAATCGATTATTGGTGCCGCTAAGGTCGTAACCGTATCGTAGCCAACCAATTGGGTTTTGGTTTACCGTCGTAACGATAAACAGCTGATTACGTTAGGGATACGGATACAGCGATACGACATACGGCACCAATGACTCCGGCTTTAGGCCTGGCCACATTCAACACGGCGGATACAGACCACAGCTACAGCAAAGCAAAACTTGACCACAATCGTAGCCATGCATTGGCTACTTGGTTACAATGGCAACCACAGCTACAGTGGCAGCGCTGTTTCGAACAGCTGATGTATTTTAACATTTCATTGGCAAAACAAGCGTCCCGCCAAGTTGGTTGAAATTCTGCAAATAAAATTAAAAAGCCAGCTACATGAATTAATGGAAATAAAATAACTCGTTCTGTATACTGTATAAATCTGATATATTTCTACGATCATCCTACAATCAACAAATTCATTATACTCTTAATAGCAAGCTGGAAAAATTTGGTAAAAATCGGCGGTAATATGTGCACAGCCCGAGGAAACTTCTCAATTCATGTAGGTTCTGTGGTCTTGGCCAATCCTTTACAGCCTCTATCTTTTCGTTTGCAGTGCAGATGGCCTTTGTCGTCACCTTGTGACCCATTTACTTCCTTTTTAAACAGCGCACACTTTTTGGGACTGAACTTCAGACCAGCGCCAGCTATTCTCTGGAAAACTTCCTCCAAGTTCTTAAGATGTTCATCAAAGTTCTTGCCAAATACGATGATGTCGTCCAGGTACACCAAGCATGTTTTCCAATGTAGGCCTTTCAGTACCTGGTCTATGAGTCTCTCAAAAGTAGCTGGTGCATTACAAAGTCCAAAAGGCATCACTGTAAATTGCCAAAGACCATCACCGACACTGATGGCTGTTTTCTCTTTGTCTTCCTCCTTCACCTCCACTTGCCAGTAGCCGATTTTCAAGTCCAGTGTGAAAAACCATTTCGTACCAGATAGCGACTCCAGAGTATCGTCAATTCTTGACAATGGGTAGCTATCCTTTTTAGTAACGTCGTTCAACGTTCGATAATCCATGCAAAACCTCATTTTTTTATCCTTCTTCTTCGGAAGCACCACAGGTGAGCTTCATGGACTAGCTGATTGTTCGATGACGCCGCTGTCGCTCATTTCTTGTACCATTTGACTCACAACTTCCCGCTTCGCCTGTGGAACACTACTAGGAGCTTGACGTATCGGCCTCGCGTCTCCAGTGTCAATTTGATGTTTCACAACATTGGTGCGGCCTGGTTTGGAACCATCCTGGTCAAATATGTTCGCGTACTTTGGGAGCAGTTGTTTTGCTTTACTCTGGTAGGCTTCCTCTAGCCCCTGCATCCATGCCGTGATGTCATTTGAAAGATCAGTATTACTAGATGAAACGTGTTCCCGGAGCTGTTCACAGTTAATAACTACTTCAGCCTCTTGGCATCTTCCCAAAACAGCTCCTTTGGTCAGTTTGAGTGGTGACTTGAACTCATTGAGTACTCTTACCGGAATACGTCCATCTTGTTTTGTCATAGCCAGGGTTTTTCCTACAAGTATGTTCAGTGTTGATTTGTTTGCTGCTTCGACAACCCACAATTTGTTTGTCCCACAATCTCCATCAACCTTTGCCCAGATGACTTTCGGATTTTGGTGGTATTTGCTGACTCTCTTCCACCAGCACTCGTTTACTGCTGTAGCCTCTCTCATAGCTGAAATTAAGTGACACATCCATGTTCTTATATCGCATCGTCTTGCTTTGCATATCGATCTTGATGCCTTGGTTGATTAAGAAGTCCACTCCAATTATGATTTCATCAACAATATCTGCCACTATAAAATTGTGTAGTACCGTGACGTTCCTAATTGCTACTTCACATTCTACTTCTCCAATTACCTGGGTGTCCTCCCCCGTAGCTGTACGTAATCTTGCTCCAAGCAATGGTCTTATCTTTTTGTTGACTAAATCCGCTCGAATGATGGAATGAGATGCATCCGTATCTACAGTCAGTAAACGTTCCTTTCCATCCACATGTCTTCCAATAGTAAGATTGCTCGATCTTCTTCCAACCTGCGAGATAGAGATTATGGGGCATTCAATTGCGGGAGCCAGCTGTCGCCCCTCGCGGCTGACTCGATTTAGTTTAACGATTGAGTGCTCTTGGAGATTTGCTCATCTCCTTCTGCTCTGCGTTTACGACCACCCACATTGTTGGAACTGTTAGGGTTGGTGTTGCAATAAAGCGCAATATGCCCTGGGTTGCCGCACTGGAAACATTTCATAACTTCAGAGTTTTTCTGTTGTGATCCCTTCAGTGCTTCCAAAATTGTGTCCACCCAATCTGGCCTTTCCACCTCCACACGATGGGCTTTGTACGCTGGCTTACTCAAAAGTGACGCTGTTTCCTCAGCAAATGTTTGCTTTGGGCTTGCGTATGTAGCTCGCTTTGTTTCGACGTCCCGTATGCGGTTTATAAAGCTCTGAATCTTTACCCTTTCAGTGTATTCCACGGGTCCGTCCGCATTTGCAAGATGAGCCAATCTTTCAACATCCGAATCAAACTCCTGCAAAGTCTCATTTGCTTTTTGGTAACGGTTTTGCAACTCAATTTGGAATATCTGTTTTCTATGCTCGCTTCCATAACGTCTCTCGACAGCGGCCATCAATACTTCATAGTTGTTCCGCTCTCCTTCGGGAATCGTCTGTAGGATTTCGGCTGCTGGCCCCTTCAATGCTACGAATAGAGCTGCAACTTTGTCTTCAGCATTCCAGTTGTTCTTTGCTGCGGTATTCTAAAACTGTAGCTTAAAGACAGAACAGAACCGTCAAACGATGGTGTTTTTACCTTTGGATTGCTTGCTGAAACTGCTGGGCGATTTAATTGCAATTGCTCCATACGACCTTTTAAATCCTCGACTTCTGCCTGAAATTGAGCGATTTTTGTATCCTGTGCTTCTAGCTTTGATGATATACGGACTTCCTGCTCTTCAAGTTGTATAGATATCTGCGATGATATCTGTGCTGAAATTTGCGCCGACATTTCGGATATTCGTGCCTCTTGTGCTTCAATCTTCGCTGTTATTTCAGATGACATTTCTGCAATACGTGTCTCCTGTGATTCCATCTTGGATGCCATATATGTCTTCTGTTCTTCCATCTTGGACGTTATGCGTGTCTCCTGCGATTCCAGTTGTGATGCAATTTGCGACGACATTGATGTTACTGTCGATGTTTGTGCAGATATTGCAGCCAAAATCATGTTCAAGTCTGTGCTCGTGACTGTCTGCGTAACTGTCTCTTCCATTTTGGTTGTTTCCTCGCCATCAAGATGAAAGACATACTCTTCCACGTCAATTCCTTCTAATTCCATTGCCTATCGTAGTCGTTCCTGAAGTTCTAGTTTAATGCCGGTTGTATTCGGCTCTCCAACTCCTTCTTCAGTTGCTGGGTCTTCAATTCGCTTAACTTTGGCATGTCCAAGTTGTATTCGAAGTCTTCGGAATTTATTCAACAATTCCTCTTCTGACACCAATTGTAACGTATTTACTTGCCATTTCCCTTATTTGCAATCTTCTGCTAACGTTCGAATCACTAAACTGTTGAATAAATAACTCCAATATTGAATAATGGAAAAATGGCCTTTATTAAAGTACTTCACAATAACACTTATACTTTGCAACGAATAGCTTGCTTAATTAAACCAAACTGATTGATAGCTCATATGAAACTGATTAATCGCCTCCACTGTTGTCGCCCTTTTATACTGTCCGACCTCCTCGTTGCATATTTCTAGGCTTTTCTAATTCCAGAACTTACTAGTTAGTTATAGATTTCTCAGCTACAACTACAGATGTATAATTTTTATAGCTTATCTCATACCCCAAGCGCTTGTATGTGTAAGCGACACTTCCACAATCACAATTGCATACCTTTAGGAGCATTTCAGATAAGATATATGCATGTGCTTGTGCGTTGCTTCTCCGCCGCGTGCACGCGTATGTGTAGACATAATGCTTAGCATCGGCCTAGAGATGGCAGTACCCCTTAGTGCCGCCAACATTCGTAACAATATCATTGTTGTAGGAATATACGTGATTCACATGAACACTCCAACTGTTTGTCTGAGACGATATTTTCAGGAATTCGTTCCCAATTTGATTGCGAGTGATACATTTATTTGACCTGATGCATAAAGTTCCTCTGTGCCTATTTGGATTACCATGTACGTTCATGGATTAGTAACATGAAATACAGATACAAAATATTTTATCTTATTGGAAGGGTTTTGCAATATTCTAATAAACTTTTTTTTGAAGGTGTTTAAGTTTTCACAATTTTTAACATTATTAGGTAGTTCATTAAAACATTTCAGGCCTTGTGCATTTCTGTTTTGAGAAGAGGTAATCTAAAATTATTATTTTCCCTGATTATGTAAGAATGGGTTTCATTCACATAAACAAGTTTTTCACTTAGGTAGGCTGGTAATTTACCATGCTTGATATAAAATACAAATTTCATACTATGGTAAAATATCAACTGTTTCACACTCAACCAGTTTAGTGCATCAATCATACTCTTTTTGGAAGTGTCGTACCACGTTCAATATAAATCTCATAACTTTGTTTTGCATAATTTGTAACCTGTCTACTTGTGTTTCATTGGCAATAAAGAATATTGTAGGGCAATATAAGAAGTGCGGTTCTATGATGGATCTATAAACTTTCAACTTATATTTCTTACTAATAAGTTTACATGATCTCTTCCAAAATCCAATTTTTTTGCCCATTTTGGCAACAATATAATCAATATGATCCGTAAACCTCAGTTTATTGTCAATCAGGATCCCTAAGTACTTAAATATTTTGACATCCTCAATGCTCGTATTCATTATTTTTAGATCTAAATTAAGTGATTATTTATTGTTCGTCCTAGATAAAACCATCAACTTAGTTTCGTTAACGTTAAGCGTGAGTTTATTAATGCAAAGCCATCTATACAATGAGTCCAAATCTTCTTGAATTTTTCTCCTTGCTATTGAAATGTCCGTTTCATTTACTTCAAGTAGCGCATCATCTGCAAACAACCTGATTTTACTATATTTCAGTGCTGATGATATATCGTTTATGTAAATGTTGAACAGGATTGGTGCTTATACCGACCCTTGTGGTAAACCTATGTCCACTTGTGCCTCGGATAAGACTCCTGACTCGATGGTTGTTCTTTGTTTCCGGTCTGATAAGAAGCTTCTAAACCACTGCAATTCATTTTCCTTAATACCAATTTTTTGTAGTTTATCGAGCATTATATTCCTATCAATTGTGCCGAACGCTCTTTTCAGGTCAATCAAAACTCCTACTATATGTTTTTTTAGGCTCAGCTCTTCCTTCCAGCTAGATATGACGCAATTTAATGCCGTCTTGTAAGAGTGCCTTTCTCGGAAACCGGATTGTTCCTTTATAAGGATTTTATTATTTTCTAAGTAATTAAGCAGTTGATTTTTTATTACAATGTCCAGAATTTTTTATATGTTCGGCAATATATTTATCGGCCTTAGTTCGCCTGCCATTATTGAATCTTTTACTTTCCTAATTGGTACTATTGTCGAAATTTTCCACATGTCTGGCACTATTCCACTAGTCATGGATTTGTTTATAGCGGTTGCATAGAAGAAACCCATGTACGATACCGAATCGTTAATTGCGCCTTCTGAAAGTAAATTTTTCCCCCAAGCAAAATATATTTTCACCTTTATATTTAAATTAAATATAATTGAATCTCACAAGAAAGGCACTTTATTAATGCTGGGGCATCACCTGTAACTACTTTGCTAGTTTCACCAATTTTAGTGCTTAACAGACTAAGCACACAGACTTAATAATGTTTATTCTATTAACGAGCTCCAAATACACGTCCGTTCGCACGCAATTCACCCGTAAAATGGGAAAATGATTGCTAACTTATCATAAATCGAATAATAAGTCGAAAAAATGTGTTATTGACAAAACACTTTAATAATATCGTGTTGAAGATAATTTCATTACCTTTAATTTGGTATATATATATCTTTATATTGGAAGGTATAACTTGATTATTTAGGGGGAAAAACAAAGGTGTCATATGAGTTCAATTATTTTTATCGATGTAGGTATATATATGATGTTATTTATGTATGTATGGGTTTATGTATTGTATTAACTAATTGCAAAAATACATAATGTATAACATTGCTAATTTTTTATTGCTAAAATATACATCAAAGGTAAACTATTTAAAATTTTGCATTCGTGAACGAGCTGATATTACCTTATAACTCTTATGTTTATTGTTATGTATTTTCTTGGCAACTCTAGAATAAAGCTTTTAATAAATGTAAAAAGCCCGTTTTTATCAAAAGTGGAATTTAATTGTGCGTGATACATTGATAACTTAAACTTATTAAAATTTTTTAAAATCTTGGGTTGTAACGAAAGTGGTCCATTAACAAGAGATGCACTAGCAGCTCTTCAGTAGTGAGGTTTGGTGCCTTATGAAGGTACATATTTATGTCAGATGGCCATGAAATGAAATTGGTCGAGTGCGCCCAGAACATTGACGGGTTTGTTTGGAGGTGAGTTTTTATTTTAGTTTTCTTGTTGCCGGTGTCGGATCGGTTAAGGGTAATTTTTTTAAAGGTGTTCTACGCAGAATTACTGTGCACGGCGTAGCCGGTGTTGGATCGGCTAAGGGTTATTTTTTTTAGGTGCGGCCGAAGGCCGCCTACGCAGAAGGGTGTACTACGCAGAAGGACATCACCGCGGCGGTAGGCCGCCTATGCAGAAAGGTGTTCTACGTAGAATTACTATGCATGACGCAGCCGGTGTTGGATCGGCTAAGGGTGTTCTACGCAGAATTACTGTGCATGGCGTAGCCAGTTTTGGATCGGCTAAGGGCTATTTTTAATAATAATTTGTAGATTAAGTACACTAGGTTATAAGAAAGCTAATTTATTATATATGTTTAAAATTTGTAGACTAAGTTAACTAGGTTAAAAGGAAGCTGTGTTTAATATGGGAATAGATAAGACTAGTTTTAGATAGTTTTGGTTAAGCCTTTTTTGAAAAAAAAATTATATTTAAAAAATTTCCACCAAAAAAGAGCTTTTTAAAATTTTTGGTAAATAAAGACTAGAAAAATTAAAGATATATATACATCAGATGAAAGGTATTTTTATAAGTTATTTTTCGACTTTTAATTTTTGAAATCCATCCACTAGTTTCGGAGATATTTTGATTTGAAAAATTCATAATTTCGCCTTTTGACATGGAATTACCCCAAACCTTTCATTTGCACCAAACAATAAATATACTGTAGGAATCAGCATAAAAATCTCTATAAAGTCCGATTTTTTATTTATTTTTTTAAATATGTATGTATTCTGGCACTTGTTCCAAAACTTCATTTGATGAGCAATATCATTATATTTATTTATATCACTATATTTATTTCACTAACAAGTTTATTTTTATTTCACTTATTTTATAACCTTTATGGACGTGCGTAAAAAAACAGAGTTGCAAGTTTGACCCTTGATATCGTGTAGTTGACGAACGACGTAAAGCTACACGATAAACGGCAACGTAAGATTCAGAATACCATGAGCACACGATATCGTCCAAGCAGGTCAAGTTTGGCTTAGAAGAGAAAAACAATAAAATACTTTAATCGTTCTTCTGTGACTTGAATATCGCGATGAAACGAAATCTAAACAAAAAAAAGGACGTGTGGCACTCGGGGACTGCCGCGGTAAAGCTATTGCATATTATCAACTTATGCAATTATAATATTTATGCAACATTTTGTTTTCTTTGATATTAATTCAAGTTAAATTTCATTTTAACTTTAACATTCACTTTAACTTTATTTTTAACTTTAACTTTAACATTCACTTTAACTTTAACTTTAACTGTAACTTTAAATTTAACATTAACTTTAACTTTAACCTTAACTTTAACTTTGACTTTAACTGTAACTTTAACTTTAACCTTAACTTTGACTTTGACTTTAACTTTAACTTTCATTTTAACTTTAACTTTAACTTTATTTTTAACTTTAACTTTCTCTTTAACTTTAACATTCACTTTAACTTTAACTTTAACTATAACTTTAACTTTAACTTTAACTTTAACATTCATTTTAACTTTAACTTTAACTTTAACCTTAACTTTAACTTTAACTTTAACATTCATTTTAACTTTAACTTTAACCTTAACTTTAACTTTAACTTTAATTTTAACTTTAACTTTAACTTTAACTTTAACCTTAACTTTAACTTTAACCTTAACTTTAACTTTAACCTTAACTTTAACTTTAACTTTAACTTTCACTTTAACTTTAACTTTAACTTTAACCTTAACTTTTACTTTAACTTTAACATTCATCTTAACTTTAACTTTAACTTTAACCTTAACTTTAACTTTCACTTTATTTTTAACTTTAACTTTAACCTTAACCTTAACTTTAACTTTAACTTTCACTTTAACTTTAACATTCATTTTAACTTTAACTTTAACTATAACTTTAACTTTAACTTTAACTTTAACCTTAACCTTAACTTTAACTTTAACTTTCACTTTAACTTTAACATTCATTTTAACTTTAACTTTAACTATAACTTTAACCTTAACTTTAACTTTAACTTTCACTTTAATTTTAACTTTATTTTTAGCTTTAATTTTAACATTCATTTTAACTTTAACTTCAACTTTAACTTTAATTTTAACTTTAACATTAACTTTAACTTTAACTTTATTTTTAACTTTAACTTTAACATTCACTTTAACTTTAACTTTAACTTTAACTTCAACTTTAACATTCATTTTAACTTTAACTTTAACCTTAACTTTAACTTTAACTTCAACTTTAACTTTAACTTTAATTTTAACTTTAACATTAACTTTAACTTTCACTTTAACTTTAATTTTAACTTTAATTTTAACTTTAACTTTAATTTTAACTTTAACTTTAACTTTATTTTTAACTTTAACTTCAACATTCACTTTAACTTTAAATTTCACTTTAACTTTAACTTTATTTTTAACTTTAACTTTAACATTCACTTTAACTTTAACTTTAACTTCAACTTTAACTTTAATTTTAACTTTAACTTTGACTTTAACTTTAACTTTAACTTCAACTTTAACTTTAACTTTAATTTTAACTTTAACTTTAACTTTAACTTCAACTTCAACTTTAACTTTAATTTTAACTTTAACATTAACTTTAACTTTAACTTTAGCTTTAACTTTAACTTTAATTTTAACTTTAACTTTAACTTTGACTGTAACTTCAACTTTAACTTTAATTTTAACCTTAATTTTAACTTTAACTTTCACTTTAACTTCATTTTTAACTTTAATTTTCGCTTTAACTTTAACATTCACTTTAACTTTATGATCCGGGGGGGCGTGAGCTTAGCACCTGCTAACAAGCCAACCTAATATAAACGCACGCAAGTCATTTTCTGTCAAAAATGTCTCATGCACATTCAACTTGTATGAGAGCAACTCAAATTGAATTTGCTGCGTGAAAACCGAACTCGATTTCCAATTTTTGTTCTGCGTGACATTTAGATTTGACGTTTGCACACATGCTTTACATTGTCGCAACGCATGCTTATTTGGGTTAGAGCAAAAAACGCCGGTTGTTTGCGTGCGCTAAAAAAACGCAGTGCGGCTTTATTAGGTTGGCTTGTAAGCGACCATATATGTATACGATAAGCAATGGCTACTTCGTGAAAATCAACGAAAGCTCTTTTAGTTTGATTTCGATGGTTGTACGGTAAGGAAGTGTTGCACGCGCGCTTAAAACAGAGTACCAAAGAGTGCGTCTGACACGTGTTGACCGTTCAAGCATTGAAATCAAACTAAATAAATTATTGATTTTGCTTTCGTGCTCGCTACGCTCGTGTTTACTAGCACATAAAGCTGGAGACATTGGTGCTTTATCAGTAACCGTATCGGTAACCTTTTAACAGCTGATTCGACCAACCTTATGAGAATCAATGCAATCGATTATTGGTGCCGCTAAGGTCGTAACCGTATCGTAGCCAACCAATTGGGTTTTGGTTTACCGTCGTAACGATAAACAGCTGATTACGTTAGGGATACGGATACAGCGATACGACATACGGCACCAATGACTCCGGCTTTAGGCCTGGCCACATTCAACACGGCGGATACAGACCACAGCTACAGCAAAGCAAAACTTGACCACAATCGTAGCCATGCATTGGCTACTTGGTTACAATGGCAACCACAGCTACAGTGGCAGCGCTGTTTCGAACAGCTGATGTATTTTAACATTTCATTGGCAAAACAAGCGTCCCGCCAAGTTGGTTGAAATTCTGCAAATAAAATTAAAAAGCCAGCTACATGAATTAATGGAAATAAAATAACTCGTTCTGTATACTGTATAAATCTGATATATTTCTACGATCATTCTACAATCAACAAATTCATTATACTCTTAATAGCAAGCTGCTACACATGGTTCTGGGCTCTGGTATTACCATTGGGAACCAGTGGAGCTCGACGTTCTTGGAATTGTAATTAAATACCATTTTCACTGGACAATAACCTGGAATCTGGACAATGGAGAGGCGAAATAAATTCATTGGAGTCGTTCCAACAGAGAGTTGTAAACCGTTCTTCCTCTCATGATTTTGAATTACGAAAAAGCCTTAAAGAATTTTTAAATACAACTTTCTAAAAAAGAAGTGCAGCAAAGGGAGTTATAGGCAATAAGCTTCAAAATTATATCGTCGTTCTCTTGTCAGAAGTATAAATGAGTGTTTTTTCAATTTCACTGGTTTCATCAGTGAATGTTCTATATTAAAATCCCGAAAGCTTATACTATAGGAAACTACATTTTTTTTGGGCTTTAGTAAAGCGAATATGAAAAAATTCTAGATTTTCTGAAAATAGCTAACTTTAAAACTTGATTCCCGGACATTTTGCTTTTTGTTCATTCATGCTCCTGGCAAGTGGGCGACGAACAATCCAAGTTTTCATGCCTTGACAAAAACCCAATATTGAATTGATTATTTTGTCTTTACTGTAAATATTTCTAATTAAAAATATTGTTTTGACAAACTTAAGTAAAACTATAACGCACACCTACGCTTAAAGAGTGTTAAGTCAAATACCTAAGCCTTTATACATACTACCGTGTTCTCTAATCCTATACAGACTGATCTATACACTCAATTAAATAGTAGTTCCACCACTCACCCCCAAAGGCTTGATGAAACCTGACTTTTATTTAATCTATATGATGGAGTCAGACATCTTATCGAGTTTTTTAAACCTTGTTAGTTTTTGAGTTATTCACTCTTTAGGTAAAGGTGTGCGATATATCAGTTTTTTCTTTTAGTGATCGTAATCTAATCTGGGCCCGAATCGCCACATACGTGATCGTATAACTCGTCACGTAAAAACTTGTTTTTTGGATTATGACATACGTGATCGTACGATCCGTCACGTAAAATGTCACTTTTTGGGATTACTACATACGTGAACGTACTTTGTGGATCGTAAATCGGTATCGCGACAACCGTGAACGAGAGACAATTGCACTCGATCGTTCGTATTGTTATTCGATTACAAACCGGCAACCGAAAGCGAGTACAAATATATAAATATACAAAAATTTAATACAAATATAAGAGAAAATGTATGTTATTTCTCAAAATATGTGTTTATATTATTGTTGGACTATATTTTATTATTTAAGGACGAATTTTAACAAGCTAAACCCAAACCAAAAGGAGTGCATGGCGCAATTTATGGCGGAACACCCGAACTTGGCGAAAAACAAATTTCCCAATTCCGCACAAGGTAGAGCAACGTCCAACAGACTGTGGGAGGAGCTTTCCAAGCGTTTAAATGCTGACGGGCCACCAGTAAAAGACGCCAAAATGTGGAGGAAGGTATATATATATATATATAAAGTGCAACCAAGATACTTACAAACGTTTGCTCGTAGGTTTTCGCAGATCAAAAATATCAGGCGAAGAAGAAGCTTTCCCACAACAAATTGTCCAAAAGACAAACTGGAGGAGGTCCTTATAATGAAATTCCCATCAGTGCAACTGAGGAAGTGATTATAGAGGCAGCCGGACTTGAAGTCGCAGTGGACGGGAATAGTACCGTTCGCACTTTTGGCAATTCACCCGCTCATAGAAGCAGCACCGAAAATAGTGATAGTGAGAGCAACAGTGATAGTGGAACAAGCAGCGCATCAGCCAGCGCTTTACCTGGTCCATCTAGGTCGGTTACTACCCTTACACCGCGCGTAACCTCTCGGTGCAATACTCCACGGCGAGTAAGTAAGAGTGCCGAAAAATTGTCCCTGCTCCAACAAAATTTGAGTAGAGTGTCTGATTTTCAGCGCGATTTGGGGGAGAAGATTGACCGATTGGTGCAGGTGCAGGAGAGGTTGTTGCAAGTGCATGAAAGGATGCTGACCATTAAGGAGGAGAAGCATAGACTGCATCAAGAATCACATGCACTTGATTTACAAATCAAAAATTTAGAATTAGAGTCTCTAGCAATAAGTGTAAATAGAAAAAGAAGAAATTAAAATTTTATGTTAGCTTTAACAAGTTTGTATCTGAATTTTTTTAATTTTTTGATTTTAAGCAATTAAACGAATAGTCATTTCATTTATTTTATTTCTAATTTTAACATACATACTTAGCACTTAGTAAAAACAAAGTTTGTACCTGAATTTTTTTAATTTTTGTGATTTTAGCAATTAAGCGAATAGTGATTTCATTTATCTCTAATTTTAACATACATACTTAGCACTTAGTAGAAACAATTAAATGAATTCATTTGCTTTTACAAATCGTTTTTTCTTAATTTTTACGTGGAATTAATTAGAGAGTGTTTTATTTGGTCTCTTATTGTTTGACCAATTGTGGTAAGATGGTTGGCTTCGCCTGGGTCAACATCGCTGATTTGGTCTGATTCATATCTTCGTACGTTGTAATCAATTTTGAACTGTATGCAGATATTATGTAAAGCTGCACACACATTGGCAAATCGTGCCACTTTTGTAGATGGCATCTACCCCTATTGCCATACCCTAATATTCTCCAACGTCCTTTAAAAATACCAATGGTACGTTCGATGATACATCTTGCTTTTGAGTGTACATCATTAAATGCGGATTCACTGGAGCCATCGGCGGGGTTTCGGTAAGGCGTTATGCACCACTGCTCTAGTGGATAGCCAGAATCACCTGTTGAAATGAAAATTGTCATTACAATAGTAATATTAACCAAAAAGCAAACACTGTCGTACCTAAAAGCCACGCATTGCTCCGCCTATTAATTTCAAACCTCTCTTGCAATACTCGTCGTTGATCTGAATGCCTCCAAAGGAAGGAATCATGAGCCGCACTACCGTACTGACAGTTGATTGCCAAAATTTTATAGGTGTGATCGCACATCTGCCAAAATATTTATATAGTTAGTACAAAGAATAAAGAAAATGAGCAACAACTCACTATCATTGCGTTGATACTATGGTATCCTTTCCTATTAAAGTACATATGCTCATCCACAGATGGTCTTTGCAAGCCGATGTGTGTGCCATCAATGCAACCGATGACTGTAAAAGTAGATATTCAATTAAAAAACTTATTTAATAAATGTAATTGAACGTTTGCCTACCTCCAGGTATTTTGTATTTATCCATAAACCATTGCTTGCATTCCTAAGTTTCGTTTAAATGAAATTGTATATTTTGTGGACACAACTTGTTCTCCATTTCGAGAATAACGTGGGATGTTATCTTTGACACAGTGCTCTGGTACATTCCAACCAAATAATCACTGCCGACACAATGCTGATACCCGCCACTTCCTAGAAGAGAAAGTGTGGCAGCTAGTTGTAGAACTGGAGGCACCGCTTTTGCATCCGACTGCTTTAAATTTAAGGCATGAAGTACAAACTGGAAAGCCTCTTTAGATAATCTAAATCGTTTCAAGAATCTGCAGAACACACATTTTTGTATACTTGTAAAACTTTATTTGCCACATACTTACGCAGTTTGTGGTAAAGCTAAAGGATCACTTTTATCTCTAAGTAGCCTCCGTGCTACTGTTTCATCTTCCTCACTATCGCTTGAACTTATATAGAAAAGTAAGTGCACATCCATTTTGAAATTTCGTTTGTTTATTAAAATTTTTAAATATTTTGACATTTCCACATCTATTGTGACATAAAAATAAAATCCACAGTGATGTGGACCTTAAAATCTATTGTGAACTAAGATTGAATTACGATACGATAGCTTTCGTATGTGGTAATGCCAATCGACCCATACGTCTGACGTATCACGTAATTGTCTTTCGTATAGTTTTCGATCCGTGATCGTATGTGGCGATTCGGGCCCTGGTTGGGGGGGAGGGGGGTGGTCTTTGCAGCTAACCGCTTTATGGCATCAATTACGCTCACCGAATGAACCAGGAAGGAGGCAATGGTGATGGTCTCTATCTTTACAAGTAATACCGAGCATTATCTTATTAGAGCCGTAATAAACTCCTCAAATCTCTTGCTGGCAGTACTTGGGGAAAAGATAAAGAAACGCTCATTACCACTTGTAAAGCAATTGGCTAGCCGATTGCATGCGCGTCCCCAATATGGTCGCCAAACCTTTGGGGTGGGGAGGGAGGGATGGCCTGAAGGATTAATGTAAATCGTTCCCGAGATGGTCGGGCTAGCACCTTAATGGTGCTGTGTTACCGGAGCGTACCGGATCTGTATCCGGCAAAGGACCATCACATCGATAACACTCCCCAAAGCCTTCGGGGAGTAACCTTATCGCTACAACAACAACAACAGGCCTGTCAAAGCACTGCCCTCACCACCGCTACTGGCTGTCTTCTTATGTCCCCAGAACAACACTTACACAATGAGGCGAGAATATCCCCCATTAGGGAGAGAAATGAAATGCTAACCAATCAGTTCCTGTTGAATACCCAGAAACCTGGGCATGTTGTTGTTGTTGTTCTTGTAGCAGTGCTTCGTCCCATCAAATTGTCATCAATATCCTCTAACGGGAGTCCAAGGAAATTTGCTGTTTCAACAGGGGTGGACCATAATGAGAGGGGTATTAGAGGCAGTGGTTCCACAATACAGTTAAAGAGATGGTTGGTGTGATGTGGGGACATATTGCAAACAGGACATATGTTTTGTAAGAGTTTAACCTGTTACAGTATCCAGATCGAAGTTGAGCTAGAGTGACTCGCGTTTCCCTAGGGAGTGTGCGTTCCTCTTTTTCGTTCTGGATAACCGTGTCAAAGGCTTTTGACAAATTATGCACCACGACTACTATCTTTCTTTCCTGGCCATAAATTCATAAAGCCAAGAAAGTGAGGTGTTCAAAATGATTGCAAGAGGGCGATACAAAAGTAAGCATTGGTTCCCCGATGACGTAGTTTATAAGTCCTGCACTGACTCGCGTTTGGGGCGTCCCCATTCAGCGTGCTAAAAGTCATATTATCTGCAAGTTCACTCACTTGCTGACGTCTACACAAAACATCCTGTCAAAGATATACCCAGAATAGTTGTTGTTATAGCGAAGAATCAACCAACCTCCGTCTTTTGCGGGATATTAACCAACTAAGCCCAGGCAGTATCATGACATTCCTGTAACCGATTCAAATTGACCATCGTAACTTCTTCGTATCTATATTTTCATGTTCTCTGTATATAAATCTACGCAGCAGATGGACGAGGTAAAAGACGTCATACACGAATAAATTCGGAACTCTTAGTGTTTAGGTTTTATTACATAAAAAATAATAATCAGATGTAGAACAATACCAGCTAAATGACACTTAAAATCTATATCATTTACTGTAACACATACAAAAACTTTGCTAGGTTCATAAGCTTAATCACGTAACTTTTCAACAATTTGTCTGTGTGCGTTCTCTTCTTTTTCATATTCCTCATGCAATTGCTCCATACGTTGACTTGGTGTAGGTAAACGCGCTCTCAACCATTCCGTATCCACTTTAGCTTTTTCCATTTTCTTAATATCATTTTTATATTTATAATAAATTGCGTTTAACCGACGCTTTACATCTAAACGATAAGCATGATAATCGTCCTTATCATAAATGTTTGTATAATATAGTCGAAGTATTTCATAAACCCGGCGACACTGACGTGGATTTAGCTGGAAAGAGATGGGCATCAGTTTAACAGGTGGTTTTTAATAGTTTTTAGTTAAATTAGTTTACCTTGTACGTTTCGCGTGCCTCATGAACCATTTCTTTGTTAAATCCTTTTTTGATGACATCACTTACAAAACTTTTTAGGCCCATACACAGACGAGCATCAATGTAGCTGCGTAAACGCTGAAAATCACCCGATGGATCTTCCACTGCCATATCAATTACATTAATGATTGGTAAGTAATGTTTATAGACAGTTTCAATGAATTTTGTGCCAAATTGACTAATGCGCGGTCGTATGTGTTGAGGATATGCGTAGTACTCATTTACAGTGGTGTAGCCAGTGGTTGAAGACTGATAATCACCATTATCATTTTTATACTTTTCATAGCTGTAGGAATATAAAAATTGATATAAGGTACTTATTGAGAGTAGCATATTTAGTGAACATACCATACAAAGAAGCTTCATTGCGGATCGTCAACATCAATATAGGATGCTGCATCAACGAACCATAATTTAAATGTCTACAAACGACTGAAGAATTTTAAGAATGCCGGCACCTTATAGTCACAATGATATAGTTCGAAGAAGTGCTCTTGTCCGTCTTCATCAGTAACACTGTGTTCGGTTATTTTTTCACCAAATGGTTGAAACTTATCTGCTTTATCTAGTGTTTTCAAAAACTCATCAATATTAACAAAAAAACAGCAATCAGGTAATTTTTCCGCTATCGGTCGCACAACTACATCAGCCTTTATATCTCCGTCTGATAGTTCATCAACTCGACTGTCATATTCAATGCCAATATAAATATGTAGAGGACCGGCAGTGTATAAAATACGCACACATAAACCTTTATATCCGAATATGCTTTCAGATTCACCAAATATTTGATGTGCCATCATGGGATGAAATACAAGGCTGTCATCTTCCAAATCTTGTTTGCGGCGTACTTGAATATGAGAAACATATAACTTTCGTACTGTTTATGTTAAATATTTTGTGTAATGCGAATGACTTACTTAATTTAAATTCCACAGCTTGGACTGCATCCAGTACGAGGTCCACATATTCGTGTATACCTTTTAATTCGTTTGCAGGAGTCTCGCAAACCCTTCCACCGCTTTTTGCATTGTTCCTCTACATTTTAAATTGAAATTTACACCACATGGAGAAATAAATCTCAAATATGTATACTAACCTTCACTTTGCATAGCAGAGGAGACCTGCCTCCATGCCAATTCCTTTTTCTTTATGTTTTTATAGTCCTTCAAGCCCAGATTATATATAATGGGCATTTTCCGCACCTATATCCATATTTAATTTGTTGAAATTGTAGCAATCTATGTATGTAATTCAAGTTTATGAAGAAACAATTTTTTCATATTTTTTCAGGTAATTGTTTGCTTTAGGGTACAACTGCTAAAACTCGTCCAAAAATATCGGGAGAGGTGTCAAAAGACGCATTTTGGACCCAGTATCACGAATCAGAAAGCGGAAATTAAAAATTTAATTTCTGTGAAAAGATATTGCCAAAAAACCGAAAAATGGCTCCGTAACACTCCGAAACCGGGGTGGGATCCATAGTATTTTTGCGCAGAACACCTTTCTGCATTGGCGGCCTTCGGCCACGCTTATAAAAAATTACCCTGGGTGGGTCCAACACCGGTTTGGAGATCAAAACTATATCCGCGCAAAACACTTTTACCCGCAGTTTTTCTTGTGGGTACCACAAAATCATCAAAATCACAACAACCACATGAAAATTTTCGGTTTTGTTTGCAAATGTCTCGGAAAAGAAATAAAATGTCTGATTTCCACTTTCGGATTCGTGGTCCAGGGATCAATACGCGTCTTTTGACACCTCTCCCGATATTTTTGGACGAGTTTTAGTAGTTGTACCCTAAAGTAAACAATTACCTTTTTTCAGTCGAAGATTTTTCTTACCAATAATTTAAACTGTTCTGTATCGCTTAATATAATGTCAAATAAGTTATTATTATTATAAAACCGTGAGATTATAATTAATTTTATTATTTTACCAATTTTACCCAAGAAAAACTTTCAATAAACACGCGCGAAATTATTTGTCAGAAAAGTTAAGAAGAAGCATTTCATTAAGCATTTATGCTTTGCCGCTTGTCAAAATAGAAATAGATTTAAGGCTCCATTACTGATACTTAGCATGGACTTGACTTGGATTGCGAACTGTCACTTACAGTTCTGTTAAATGAACATTGCATGTTACTGATTACTCAAAACTTAACTTGACTTAGAAGTCTGTTGAATTTTGATTTTCTATGTAAGTTCTAAGTGACGTTTACATTTTGAGATGCCATTTGTTTGTTTCCATATCATTTTGACATTTTGTCATACAAATTGACATTTATTTAAAAATAAATTTCAACGCTGATTATGATGCCAGACTTTATGCGCCAAGTGGAGTATAATCGTGGCTAAGTTGCCAAGTTTACGCCAAGTCAAGTCAAGTCTATGCTAAGTATCAGTAATGGGGGCTTTAATCTGGCGGCAGCGGCATTCGTGGTTGATTGGCGTGTTGCCATGTTGTCGTTAAAAAAACCATCGCCATAAGAACATGAGTAAAAATAATATGACAGATGTGGCGGCTACACCGCCGTCGTCAATGTGGCAAGCCCTATTCTCAATTTGGTAACCTGCCCACCGCTTATTATGATAGAGATCCAATTTTATGTATTTGGCCTGTTGCTAACACCGAATCTTTTCGAGCCTTTTCGGATTTTTTTGACAAATATCCGTTACGGTTTTTGTTGATTTAGTCGCCAAGCCCGCGATAAAATCTATGCAATAGCTTTAAAAGCAAAATAAAGAAAGTCAAAAGTTTTTCTTTGCCGTAAATTTTTTTTTTACACATTTAAAAAAATTGCCCACTGTAATTAGAGATATGATACCACTTAAGGTCAAACTGTTCTCACCTTATTATTCTGTTAGATTTCCTTTCCTCATAATTCGCCATTCGCATGAACTGTCATAAATATTTGCAAATCAATGTTTGTTTGGATAAAAATCTGTAAAATACTATTAACATTATTCTTATCAACAAATTACTAATGTACAACAACAACGGAAGATTCTGCGACAAATATACACAACGTTGGAAAATAAACAAATTGGGTAACCATTAAGAAGCGCAACCCACCAGGTACAGATAAGCAAAAACGACAAATGGTAAGAATGTAAATTATGTGTATTATCTTTAAAAGATTGATTACTTCGTAATTAACAGAACACTTACGTATTAGTCACAAACAATAAAAATTTACGTTTTTCACATTTCCAAAAATGAACTAATCAAAATATTTGAATTTTATGAAAAGATGAGCTACGATGGGCTGTTATCATTGTCCCAGTTGACAGACGAAAAGTTGAGCCTTATTCAAGCAGTCGCTACTACAGCCGCAACAACGTCCACAATGATTGGAACAAGTAACACAACAATAACGCAAAACACTGCTAGCTTTGGTAGTATCTCTATACCGCGACCTGTCTCATCCACACCTGTTGTCGATGTTACTGTAGAAGAAGAAGAGCAAGCAGCACCTATACAAACAGTTCAGTTGCCTTTGAACGTTGCCGAGAGTAGTAATATTACCCAAGCAGGTGTTACGTTGAGTGCAGCGACCGCGGAAGCAATAAAACCTTTTACCGCTGCAGAAAGTCTAACAAATACTGAAACACAACAACGAAAAATTTCAGCGTCATCACGTTTTATAAACGCATTCCAACAATTTTATACAAGTGCGACCAACACAAATACACCAAACGAACCTGACCTGACAGACCTTGGCACAAATTCAGCAGCCGATATGCCTGCTAATCGTACACCTAAGGGTATGGAATCAAAACTTCTTTCCATGTGGCATAATGTCAAATATGGTTGGAGTGGAAAACTCAAACCAAATTTTTCTAAAGAGCAGCCAGTATGGCTTCTAGGACGTTGTTATCATCGTAAATATACACCACCCTCGTCGATGGAGAGTTCAACTGAATTGAGTACAAATGATGGCGTTTTGGGTGCTATTGAATCATGTAGCACATATGAAAGTGCTAATACTATAAGTGCTAGTAATATTTATCCACCACTCAATCCACAACAAGTCGATGAAATAGTGGTGCCACAAGAATTGGGTATGGATGCCGTAGAAAATCAAGTCGCTGAACATCCATGGGAAGAAGGTATCGAAGGATTTCGTCGTGATTTTTACAGTCGTATTTGGATGACTTACCGTAGGGAATTCCCAACAATGAATGGTACAAATTACACATCCGATTGTGGTTGGGGTTGTATGTTGCGTAGCGGACAAATGTTATTGGCACAAGGTCTTGTTTGCCATTTTTTAGGCAGAAGTGAGTGAATTTTAAAATTGATACAAAAATAATATATGTACATATATATTTGCATATGTATTTACTAAAGTTCGACCGAATATTCCTTCGGGTAACCAAATAGCTCCGTATTATAGGCGGTGTCGGTTTCGGCTCTGATTTGGCTGAAAAATTTGCCAAACATCAGAACTTTTGTAAATTACAATATTTACAGCTTCCATCTAAAAATTGTTTTCTATGACTCTATAGTCGGTAGATGACGGCGTGATTTACATTTCACCATTTATCGCTGGAATTGCGTCAGCATATTAAACACAGGGCCTTGTATGTGAGCTTGATTTCGGTCTATCGCATTGCTTTTATGTAAATTTCCTTAACTTTTGTGAGTAGATTTCTCGTGATTCCTTTGAAAGGCCTTAAACATATCATTATGGTTAAATTCCAATCTTATATGGAAAATTCATATGTGAAAACCCCTAAACGGGTTTGTACAAAGAGCTAATATTTGTAATTTTTGAAATTTTGAAAAAGTCAATGTTCGGGCCCAGGAGATAATTTCAACTGTGTGCTAATGTGCATGTACATATATGTATATGTGTTAAACTGAGTAAGAGTACACATTTTTAAGATTCAAATTTTTATTATGAAAGTTCGGATTCGGTTAGTATTTGGCCTAAAAAATACGAGTATCCGGTTCGGGTTTGGATTCGGCCGAAAAATTGGTGTTCAGCCGGACCCTAGTATTTACATAAAAGTAAATGAATTGAAGCAAAAAAAAAAAAACTTTTGGGGCGGTGGGGGAGGGGGCGGGTGAGGGGTGCATTAATGCTGATTTAGTCAAACTTTATATTACATGGGAGCGAAATAGGATATTTAGTTCCTATGTCGGTTGTTGTTTACGGTTTATCTTTAGTTTCGTTTCCAACTTCCGTTTTTCAGTTACGGTTTCGGTTGTGGCGCCGCTGTTTCGATTCTGTTCAGTTCCCGATTTTGGTTTCGGGCCATTTTCAGTTCCGATTTTGTTTCGGTCCCATTTGGTTTAAGTGTCTTTCATTTGTTCCTCTTCCTTTCTTAGCCATGTCTTAAGGAGTTTGTGGAAATCATGGATTGTTTGAAGGTCAGATTCTAAAATTCAGGGTTAAAAAGTAAAAAGTATTATAAAAAATTTCTGTTCGAAATAAGACGAAGTAAGAACACGAGTAAAAACACTTTGTAAAACGCAAAAGATTGAGCTTTTTTTATTAACTCTTAATCGTTACGGCTCCTGATAAAAACTAGTTTTGATTAATCTAAAATGAATTAGTTATATTAATTTGATTAAATAAAGGAACACAATTTTATTTTACCCTTGACAGGTTGGAGCTACGACGCAGATACTCAGTTACATTCTACATATGAAGACAATGTTCATAAAAAGATTATTAAATGGTTTGGTGATAGCTCATCCAAAAGTAGCCCTTTCTCCATACATGCATTAGTGAGTCTAGGTGAAGAAATGGGCAAAAAACCAGGTGATTGGTACGGGCCAGCATCGGTTTCATATCTTTTAAAGTAAATAAACGACATAATAAAAATTAATTAAATTAAAACGCTTCGTAAATACTTTGCAATAAACTATTTTGCAGACAAGCTCTAAAAACTGCCGCTCAAGAAAATGCCGATTTCGATAACATAACTATCTATGTAGCTAAGGATTGCACAAGTAAGTACTGCATCTATGTATGTAAATATTTGGTATCTTCGAAATATTTATTGATTGTTAATTAAGTGTATTTTAAATTTCAAATATACATACATACATATCGGCATCTTAATTCACAAAACTGTTCTTAACTACTAAATCTACAATATTATAGGACAAGGAAAAAATCTTACTTTTTTCACTTCGACTACAAGTTGCCATGGCTCCTTAACTCTGTAGTTTTTTGATTTTAATACTTTAATGAAAGAGGGTGTATTTTTATACATTACTTACTTACTTAATTGGCGCTTAACCGTCTAAGCGGTTATGGCCGTCCAACAAGGCGCGCCAGTCGCTCCTTCGTTCCGCCAACCGGCGCCAATTGGTCACACCAAGGGAATATTTTCATTTCATTTCATTTATTTTCTGAATATGTATGTATGTATTTATTTGAAGGGAGTTTAAATCGCTTTCCACCTGGTCCTTCCAACGGAGTGGGGGCCGCCCTCTACCTCTGCTTCCATAGGCGGGTTCCGATAGAAACACTTTCTTGGCCGGAGCGCATAACATGGCCTAGCCAGCGCAGCCGCTGCGTTTTAATTCACTGGACTATGTTGATGTCTGCGTATAGCTCGTACAGCTCATCATTAAATCTTTTTCGGTACTCGCCATCGCCAACGCGGAGGTCCATAAATCTTTCGAAGAACTTTTCTCTCGAACACTCCCAAAGCCGCTTCATCTGCTGTTGTCATGGTCCATGCTTCTGCCCCATATAGCAGGACGGGTACGATAAGTGACTTGTAGAGTAGCTAAGCGTGGGGCAGTTGAGGGCGAGCAGTTTAATATGAGTTATTAGTGGATGACGTACCCGACTCACACGTCTGGGGTTGCGGGTTCAAAGCCCACTGCAAGCAAGCATTTTTTAAATTTGTTATCTTTTTTTATTTTATAAATTATTATTTTAGTGGACTGTATGTTATTTTACTTAGAGGGAGGTCACTATGTACCTGTTACACCTTGTATTTATTCATTGGGGCGAGCACTGGGGGCTCCAAGGTATTGGCTGCGGGATGAGCCACCTTGTTTTGCTTTGAAAACCCCCTATTACACCTTGTATTTATTCATTGGGGGCGAGCACTGGGGGCTCCAAGGTATTGGCTGCGGGATGAGCCACCTTGTTTTGCTTTGAAAAACCCCTATTACACCTTGTATTTATTCATTGGGGGCGAGCACTGGGGGCTCCAAGGTATTGGCTGCGGGATGGGCCACCTTGTTTTGCTTTGAAAAACCCCTATTACACCTTGTATTTATTCATTGGGGGCGAGCACTGGGGGCTCCAAGGTATTGGCTGCGGGATGAGCCACCTTGTTTTGCTTTGAAAAACCCCCCTTTGGGATAAAAAATTTAAACTATGTCTTTAGAATATTTCACTAACAAGTTGAGAATTACAAGCACACTCAATGGCTAATGAAACAAACGAAAGAAAAAAGTCATAGTTTAAGTCGCTTAAACATACAGTATGATTTTCGTTCGCCGAGAGAGGACTTTACTTTCCAATTGCCTACTTAGTCCAAAGTAACATTTATTGGCAAGATTGATTCTTCGCTGGATTTCAGTGCTGATGTTGTTGCTAGTGTTGATGCTGGTTCCCAAATAAACGAAGTATTTTACTATTTCGAAATTATGGCTGCCAACAGTAGCGTGGTTACCAAGGCGCGTATGCGCTGACTCTTTGCTGGATGACATCAGGTATTTGGTTTTGTCCTCATTCACCATCAAACCCATCTTTACCGCTTCTTTTTCCAGTTTGGAGTAAGCAGAACCAACAGCGCGGGTGTTTAGACCGATGATATCAATGTCATCAGCATATGCCAGTAATTGCACGCTTTTATAGTATATTGTTTCAGTGCGGTTAAGTTCTGCAGCTCGTATAATTTTCTCCAGCATCAAATTAAAGAAATCGCACGATAGGGGGTCACCCTGTCTGAAACCTCGTTTAGTTTCGAACGGCTCGGAGAGGTTCTTCCCAATTCTGATTGAGCTGATGGTGTTGCTCAACGTCATTTTGCACAGCCGTATAAGTTTTGCGGGGAAACCAAATTCAGACATAGCGGCATATAGGCAGCTCCTTTTCGTGCTGTCGAAGGCGGCTTTAAAGTCGACGAAGAGGTGATGTGTGTCGATTCTCTTTTCACGGCTTTTTTCCAAGATTTGGCGCATTGTGAAAATCTGGTCGATGGTAGATTTACCAGGTCTGAAGCCGCACTGATAAGGTTGTTGTTGTTGTAGCAGTGCTTCGCCCCACCGAACAGCCGCGACCGATCACAAATTGTCATCAATATCCTCTAACGGGAGTCCAAGGAAACTTGCTGTTTCAACAGGGGTGGACCATAAGGAAAGGGGTGTTAGAGGCGTTGGTTCCACATTACAATTAAAGAGATGGTTGGTGTCATCTGGGGACACATTGCAAGCGGGGCATACATTTTGTATGTCGGGGTTGATTCTGGATAGGTAAGAGTTTAACCTGTTACAGTATCCAGAACGAAGTTGAGCAAGAGTGACATGCGTTTCCCTGGGGAGTATGCGTTCCTCTTCCGCGAGTTTTGGATACTTTTCTTTGAGTACTGGATTCACCGGACAATTCCCGGCATAAGGTCCGACGCCTGTTTGTGGAGTTCACCAAGCACCTGCTTGTGTTTTTTCGCTTCATACGGCTGGGTTCTCAGGTGTCGTATTTCCTCAAACTGCTTACAGAGATGACTCCTTATGCCCCTAGGCGGTGCTGGTTCTTCAATCAGATGTCTGTTGGGATGCTCAGGTTTCTGGGTATTCAACAGGAACTGTTTGGTCAGCATCTCATTTCTCTCCCTGATGGGGAGTATTCTCGCCTCATTATGCAGATGGTGTTCTGGGGACATAAGAAAACAGCCCGTGGCAATTCTGAGAGCAGTATTTTGGCAGGCCTGTAGCTGCTTCCAGTGGGTAATTTTTAGGCTTGGCGACCATATGGGTGACGCGTAGCATGTAATCGGCTGGCTAATTGCTTTGTATGTAGTCATGAGCGTTGGGCGCTTCCCAAGGCAGTCGGCTCTATGTACCGGAGCGACTCGGGATTTTTCCCGACCAAGGACTGTTATTTCAGTGTGACCCCATTTAATTTGTTGCGTCCCTCCCACAAATTGTCATCCTCCCAGCAGCTCCTTGCAGCAGGACTGCTCCATATTCTCTTACTCCGGGAAGGCATCGAATCCACTCCGGGTCCGTCTCCTGACCCCGGTCCTGAGAAATGGTTTTGCTGCATCTGCCGGAAAAGAATCTTTTTATGACGGTCATACTCTGTTCAGTGTGTCTCGTGCAAGGGATGGTTGCATCGGACAGGTTGTTCTGGGCTTGATCCCAAAACCCGACGTCCACGTAACTTTTATAAATCTTTTGTGGCTCCTTTCTGTTTACGCCCAAGGGCGTCTCGTAGTCTACGCCTAATCTGCATTGCAGACCTGCTCTGGGTATAATGTCCACAGGAAAGACCGCGAGAGCGTAAATGGAGGCAGCCTCGCGTTTATCATACACCACTCTGTGCAATATTATATATTTGATCCTGGCATCGACCGCAGGGCCAATGTCTTAGAACGTCAAGGCCTATCTGTCCGGTCAGGCGATGCAAACCTAGAAATCATCAACATCTACATCCCTCCTGCCACCTGTTGCCCCAGTGGATACCGTCCTAATATCACAGCCTTACTCACTGGCAACAATCGCATTATCTTAGGCGATTTCAATGCCCCTCACGATCTATGGCATTCAAATTTGCTGGCGGACAGTAGGGGTGAGATGTTGGCGGATCAAATAGAAGAAACGACGTTCTGCACAATAAACGGAGACGCCCCCACACGTATGGTAGGAAGCTGTCACAGTTCGCCAGATATCTCAATCGTGAGCGCAGAACTCGTAAACTGCGTCAACTGGCAGCCGATGGTAACATTGGCATCCGACCACCTGCCCATACTTATTTCGCTCGAGCGTATCGCCGACTTCATCGTCACCGAAAAACGCACTTTCATAAACTTCAAAAAACGAAAATGGGAAGAATATAAATCTTTTACAGACAACCGCTTTGCTGCCCTCCCTATCCCGACTGATGCCCGCCATGGGGAGCGTGCCTTCCGTAAGGTCATTGAATCCGCCTCGGCACGTTTTATTCCCGCCGGGAAAATTCCCGAAATCCGGCCCACTTCCCGGCGGAGGCCGCAAACTTAGCGAGAGAACGTGACCTTATAAGACAGCTTGATCCAGGCGACCCCCACATAAACACAAATTCAGCGCGTCACCAATCACCATCACCGCTAAAGGGGTTGAGGACGCCATTGGTCGCGCTAAACCATCCAAAGCAGTGGGCCCAGACGGCATAGCCATGCCGATGCTTAAAAGCCTAGGGAAAGAGGGTTTCAAATATTTAGCGCATGTCTTCAACTTGTCTCTTTCCACCTTTGTCATACCCGAGAAATGGAAAATGGCCACGGTGGTCCCGCTACTAAAGCCTGGGAAACCAGCTAACATAGGTGAGTCGTATCGCCCGATATCTCTGCTATGGCCAGTAGCAAAGGCGCTTGAAGTCATTTTACTCCCTTATTTCCAAGCAAATTTGCAGCTAGCCTCTCATCAGCATGGCTTCAGAAAACTCCATAGCACTACCACCGCGCTAAATGCAATTAGCACCCACATAAATTGCGGTTTAAATCAATACCCCCACCATAGAACAGTACTCGTAGCGCTAGACCTATCAAAAGCTTTTGATACGGTCAACCATGGCTCGTTACTGCAAGACCTGGAAGGGTCTACCCTTCCCCCATGTCTTAAAAGGTGGACCGCAAATTATCTGGGTGGTCGGCAGGCATCGGTGCAATTTAGAAACGAAACATCAAAACCAAGGAGAATTAAACAAGGGGTGCCACAGGGTGGTGTCCTATACCCACTTTTGTTTAATTTCCACATATCTAAGCTACCTTCACCACCGGAAGGAGTCACAATCGATTCCTAAGCCGATGACTGCACAATAATGGCCACAGGCCCAGGCCCAAAGATCGATAAGCTATGAAATAAAATAAACGGCTACCTCCCTGATCTCTCCAGTTTTTTCGCCTCGCGAAACCTGGCTTTATCACCGACTAAATCTTCCGCGACCTTATTTACAACATGGACGTCCCAAATGTCGACCATTTTGAACATCCACGTCGATGGCACTACGCTGCTCAGGTTTCTGGGTATTCAACAGGAACTGTTTGGTCAGCATCTCATTTCTCTCCCTGATGGGGAGTGTTCTCGCCTCATTATGCAGATGGTGTTCTGGGGACATAAGAAGACAGCCCGTGGCAATTCTGAGAGCAGTATTTTGGCAGGCCTGTAGCTTCTTCCAGTAGGTAATTTTTAGGCTTGGCGACCATATGGGTGACGCGTAGGTCGTAATCGGCTGGCTAATTGCTTTGTATGTAGTCATGAACGTTTCTTTATCTTTCCCCCAGGTACTGCCAGCGAGGGATTTGAGGATTTTGTTACGGCTCTGAATTCTCGGAACAATTGCGGCTGCGTGCTCACCAAAATGTAGATCCTGATCAAACGTCACACCCAAGATTTTGGGGTGTAGGACAGTCGGTAGCGTAGTGCCATCGACGTGGATGTTCAAAATGGTCGACATTTGGGACGTCCATGTTGTAAATAAGGTCGCGGAAGATTTAGTCGGTGATAATGCCAGGTTTCGCGAGGCGAAAAAACTGGAGAGATCAGGGAGGTAGCCGTTTATTTTATTGCATAGCTCATCGATCTGTGGGCCTGGGCCTGTGGCCATTATTGTGCAGTCATCGGCGTAGGAAACGATTGTGACTCCTTCCGGTGGTGAAGGTAGCTTAGATATGTAGAAATTAAACAAAAGTGGGGATAGGACACCACCCTGTGGCACCTCTTGTTTAATTCTCCTTGGTTTTGATGTTTCGTTTCTAAATTGCACCGATGCCTGCCGACCACCCAGATAATTTGCGGTCCACCTTTTAAGACATGGGGGAAGGGTAGACCCTTCCAGGTCTTGCAGTAACGAGCCATGGTTGACCGTATCAAAAGCTTTTGATAGGTCTAGCGCTACGAGTACTGTTCTATGGTGGGGGTTTTGATTTAAACCGCAATTTATCTGGGTGCTAATGGCATTTAGCGCGGTGGTAGTGCTATGAAGTTTTCTGAAGCCATGCTGATGAGGGGCTAGCTGCAAATTTGCTTGGAAATAAGGGAGCAAAATGGCTTCAAGCGTCTTTGCTACTGGCGATAGAAGAGATATCGGACGGTATGACTCTCTTATGTTAGCTGGTTTATCAGGCTTTAGTAGCGGGAACACCTTGGCCATTTTCCATTTCTCGGGTATGACAAAGGTGGAAAGAGACAGGTTGAAGACATGCGCCAAATATTTGAAACCCTCTTTCCCTAGGCTTTTAAGCATCGGCATGGCTATTCCGGTCTTTTCTTATTTTATCATTCTGACGCCGCTAATTGTACGAAGATCTTGCATCCAATACGTGCTCAGCTCGATTCCCTCCACCTTTGCAGTTTGTTCTCAACAGACAAAATCGATTGTTCAATGTTCGCTTCTGCGCCGGAGCCTTTGCAGACTTCGTAGACACTTCATTATTTCCGCTATTACTTCGCATGCCGCGGACCATTTTACCTTGTTTGAGGAGTGTAATCCTCACCAAAAATGCTGCTATGGAACCTAGGACACTAGAAAAATACATGGTAAACATCTTCTACTGTATCGCCACCACAGTGATCGCATATGCTGTTAGGCTCGTGGTTGAATCGGTGCAGATATTCCTTAAAACATCCGTGACCACTCAGAAACTGTGTTAGGTAGAAATCTACCTCGCCGTGCTTTCTCGATATCCATATATTAATACCTGGGATACACCGGTGCGTACAGCGTCCCTTTGTTGAGGCATTCCACCTGAACTTCCAGTTCTGCACGCTTAGTTCTCGTGCTCCATCACGTGAGTTTTGATCCTGATAAATCTTCGCTGCTTCTTTTGCTAATATGGCTATAGGGCACATTCCTGCGATGATTAGTACTGCGTCGTCAGAGACAGTTTTATAGGCGCTACAGACGCGTAGCGTACACAGGCGGTAGGTTGGTTTTACCCCGCGGAAGTATGATTTATACTCCGTGGCCTGATGCCAAACAGGAGTCCCGTAAAGTATTTGGCTTTTTACACCACCAGCAAGAAGTTGACGCCGTCGTTGCTTTAGTCCTCTTGCATTTATCATTATCCTAGATAATGCTGCTCCGGTTTTTGCTACCTTTTCGTTGGCATACTCTAAGTGGGTTTTGAATGACAACCTCCTGTCTATCACAACCCCTAAGTATTTTATTGCAGGCAGCGTGTCGATTTCATGGCGGCCGATTCTTATAGTGACCTGCACCACCCTTTTTCTACTTGATATGAGTACAGCCTCTGTTTTTGTTCCGCCAGCTGCAGTCCATTTTCCGTAAGCCACAATTGAACCATCGCTATGCTTGCATTAGATTTGGCGCATGTTTCACCTAGGTGCTTGGCCGTGACTGCCAACGCGATATCGTCCGCGAAGCCGATAATTCTCACCCCATTGGGTACCTTGAGGTCCAATACTCTGTCGTACATAATGTTCCAAAGCAGTGGATCGGGCACGGAGCCTTGAGGAACGCCGCCTGTGACGTGGAGCTTTTCTACTCCAGCAGCCGTTTCATATTCCAGGACTCTACCTTCAAAGTAGCTGTGAATGATCCTACGCAGGTAAAGGGATATTCCTATCCGGTCCAGCGTATCTAGAATTTTTGCCCAATTGGCAGTATTGAAGGCATTTTTCACATCTAAAGTAACGATAAGGCAATATTCCTTAGAGTCTACGAGCCATCTAGTGCCACTTATGGCTTCTTGTGCTACTTCCTTCGCCATGTTCGCAGCTTGGATTGTAGATCTTCCTTTCCTAAATCCAAACTGGTTGTCGGAAATACCCCCCAAATCTTCGACTTCTTTTTCGAGTCGATTATAGGGGAATCGCTCCAGAACCTTACCGGCGGAGTCGAGCAGGCAGATGGGCCTATAGCTAGATGGTTCCGCCGTATTTTTACCAGGCTTTGACAGCAGTACCAACTGTTGTTGTTTCCATATTGTAGGAAATGTCCCCTCAGCCAAGCACGCATTGAATAGTTTCGCAAATGCTGGCGTGTTATAATTGAGAGCTAGTTTGAGTGCTCTGTTTGGTACCCCGTCTGGGCCAGGATACTTACGGTCTTGCAGTCTATTCACCGCTTGAAGGACCTCGACGACGGTAACCTCGTCAAATGAGTATAGTGCTGCGCATGATAAGGGAGAAACTAGCTCCCTTTGCGTGGGAAATAAAGTATCTACCACGTTTCTAAGAAAATACGGGCATGTTGGCATTGTAGGGTTCTTATTGTTTTTATTTAACTTTGTATTTTAGTTACTTTGAACTTTGTAATTTTCAAATGTATTATCAATATTTTAATTTTCAATATTGATTTTTCAATTTTCAAAAGTTTTCATTATTGTGAAAAATAAAAAATAAAATAGACGCTGATATGTTGTTACATTCTTTACATATTCTTCATGCATATGTACATACACACATCTCTGTGTTCTCATATTTGTATAAGAGATTCTCAGTTATCTATTATTTCCCCTTATCAATTACTCATAAGTATACATTCCGTTACTCTGTAAAGTAAAACATGTATATATAATATCATCAGAGCATCAAATAAACAGTCTTAACGAAGTATTAAACACAACATATTGGCGACGAGAGCTAAAACGACTCACGTAACTAAAGGCAATGGCTGCTGCGCCATTTTTTAATTTCGAGCCTTTCGATGCAAATAAAACATCATGGTCACGTTGGGCTGAACGTTTCAAAACCGCATTGGATTTATACGATTGCGAGACGGAGAAACATGCAAAACTGCTCCTTCATTTTATGGGATCAGCTACATACAATTTATTGTGCGATAAAGTCATGCCGTTGAGGCCGGAGGAGATGACATACGAGCGAATAGCAGCCGCATTGCACGAGCACTTCGACCCCACTCCAAATGAGATCTTGGAAAATTTTCGGTTTAACATGCGCAAGCAGAAAGCAGGCGAAACATGTTCCGAATTTGCTGTGTCACTACGACGATTGGCGGTAAGCTGTAACTTTGGATTGCACCTAGAAAAGGCTTTGCGAAATCAATTCGTATTTGGTTTGCTAGACAAGAACATTCAGAGTAATTTACTAAAAAAGAAGTCGTTAAGCGTTAGTGAAGCGATCACTATGGCTACAGCATACGAATTGGCAGAAAAAGGGGGTGTAGAATTGCAAGGTGGAAATGACAGAGAAAGTGTGAATAAAGTAGGTTATAAGAACAAAATAGAGAAGAAAGAAAAGAAAGAGAAACAGAAGGGTGATAATAAAAAATGTTTTCGGTATGGCAATTCCACACATCTCGCAGACAAATGCAAATACAAAGAGTTCACCTGTCATTTTTGCAACAAAAAGGGTCACCTAAAGAAAATGTGCTTAAAACAGAAATCACAGAAAAAGCGCGTGAACCAAATTGATGAGGAATACAACGTACAGTTGGTCGAAGAACTATTTCAAGTAGATATGCACGGTGAAGTCCATAGCATAGCAAGAAAAATCGAATGCAAATTGTCAGTGAACAATGTACCAATATTATTTGAAGTGGACACGGGGTCCCCAGTTTCGATTATCAATTTGGAAGATGCCAAAAGGCATTTCGCAAAATCGCAGGTGAAAGAGACTAAAATACAGCTGGTGAGCTATTGTGGCACACCATTGGAATGCTTGGGTTATCTCTGGGTAAGTGTTGCGAATAAGATGAATGAGAAAACACTGAAATTGTATATAGTGCGATCAAATCGCAAGCCACTTTTGGGCAGGGAATGGCTCCGTGAAATAAAACTCGATTGGAATGAGATTCTGAGTAGTGAATCACACAGCATGTCGCGTGTTAATCAAATTGAAGACAACAATAACTTGTGCCAGATAGATAATTTTATTAAGAGATATCCGAACTTGTTTTCCAAAACTACGGGGAAAATACGTGACTTGCAAGCTCGATTATATGTAAAACCCAATACTATACCAAAATTTGTTAAACATCGACGAGTACCTTTTCCTTTACTCGAAGCAGTAGAGCGACAATTAGACGAGCAAGTCGCCGAAGGGCTGCTGAAGAAAGTGGAAACCAGCGAATGGGCTACACCTATTGTCGTTGTACGTAAGAAAGGCGGCAACATTCGAATATGCGGGGATTATAAGGTAACCCTCAATCCAGTACTCCTCGTTGACGAACATCCATTACCGACAGTTGAGGAACTATTTAGCAAGATGGCTGGAGGCAAAAAGTTTTCGAAAATCGACTTGCCCACAGCATATTTACAATTGGAAATTCATCCGGAAGATCGGCATCTATTAACATTGAGCACGCACAAGGGGTTATATGAACCAACGAGAATGATGTACGGAATTGCTAGCGCTCCTGCAAAATGGCAGCGACTGATGGAACAACTACTAGGCGATATACCCGGTGTATCCGTATTTTTAGATGATATTAAAATTACGGCACCCGATGATGGTACGCACATACAGCGCGTTGAAGAAGTACTAAGTAGACTGGATCGCTGCAACATGCGGGTTAATCTTGAAAAGTCTGAGTTCTTCAAGGAGAGCATAGAATACTGTGGATATATAATAAGTAAAGAGGGCATTCGGAGAATGAAAAGTAAGATTCAGGCGATTCAAAACATGAAAGTGCCTACGAATCGAGAGGAGGTCAGAGCTTTTATGGGCCTCGTTAACTATTACGGCAGATTTGTGAAAAATTTGAGCGACATAGTGTACCCGATTAACCAGCTACTGCAAAACAATGTGAAATTCGTTTTCGATAGCAAGTGCTTAAGAGCGTTTAATGCTATAAAGAAACATATGAAATCGGATGTTATACTAACACACTATGACTCAAAGTTACCTGTAACCTTAGCAGTTGATGCTAGCCCCATTGGAGTCGGTGCAGTACTAAGTCACGTATATGATGATGGTTCTGAGAGGCCGATTCAGTTTGCTTCACAGACTTTAAGCAAGGTACAACAACGCTACTCACAGCTGGACAAAGAGGCCTACGCAATAATATTTGGCATACGTAAGTTTTACCAATACCTGTACGGTAGAAAGTTTATTCTCGTTACAGATAACAGGGCAATCTCTCAAATATTTGCACCAGGTAAAGGGATACCTATCCACTCAGCAACTCGCATGCAACATTACGCATTATTTTTCGAACAGTATGATTATGTCATTAAGTGCAAGCGCTCAAAAGACAATGGTAACGCGGATGCACTGTCAAGGTTGCCAATTATGGATGAGCGCAATTCCATAGAGGAGGTTTATATGGTTGAAGAAGAATTGTTACAGGAATTACCAATAACAGTTACTGACCTGCAACAAGAAACAAAGTTGGACAAAGCAATTAAATCGTTAGTAGAAGGTTTGAAGTATGGCCGAGTCTGTGAACCTAAAGATCGTTTTGGTATCGACCAGCACGAATTTACGCTACATAATGGATGTTTATTACGTGGAATGCGTCTATATTCCTAAGAGCCTTAGACCAAGGGTACTTGAGGAATTGCATACAGCACATTTCGGCATAGTTCGAATGAAAAGTCTAGCCAGAGCTTATGTTTGGTGGAACCAATTAGACAAAGATATCGAGGAGCTAGTACAGAAATGTGTATCGTGTCAAATTACAAGACCTAACCCCAAAAAGGAGCCAAACACATACAGTTGGAAAACGCCTACTAAAGCATTCGAGCGGGTCCATGTATATTATGCCGGTCCAATAATGGGTAAATATTTATTCGTACTAATCGACGCCTACAGCAAGTGGCCAGAGGTACATGTGACTCCCAATATGACCACAGAAACTACGATAGAAAAATGTCGTGAAATATTTTCGCAATTCGGCATTCCGAACATTCTGGTGAGTGACCCTGGGCGGCAATTTAATTCCAACGAGTTCCAAAATTTTTTGAAGGAAAATGGAATTATCCACAAACAAGGTGCACCATACCACCCAGCTACAAATGGTCAAGCTGAACGTTATGTGCAGACAATCAAAAACAAGCTCATTGCAGCGAAATGCACTGCGCATTCACTCAAGGCGGAATTATCAAAAATATTACTAGCTTATAGGCGTACCATTCATCCAGTAACGAGCAAATCACCGTCGATGCTGATGCTAGGGAGACAAATTCAATCGAGATTAGACTTACTATTACCGCATAATAACCCCAGAAACTACCATAAAGTTATGAGGTCGACACAAAAGAGAATGTCGAATGGTGATAGAGTTGCAGTACGAGATTACCTCTCAAAAAACAAGTGGCAGTTCGGAGTAATCGAATCGTGCAAAGGCGATGCGCACTACAACGTGAGACTTGACGATGGTCGCGTTTGGACAAGGCATACAGATCAGGTGAGAAAATCGGGAGTAGGGCTCAGCGAGCAAGCAACAACTTCAAACGAAAGACAGATAACAAGCAAAACAGTAACGCCAAATGAAAATACACTACTCGAAAACCAACCAACATTAGCACACCAATGCGACAACTCATCTCATATTTCAAATTCTAAAGAAACCACGGAGCCGAAAGAATTGGCAACAACATCGGCCAATAAAGATGTGGCCGAAGTTCAGCAGACACCAGCCACTGACGCAGAGCAAAACCCTCAGTTGCGACGTTCGCAGCGACAGCGCAAAAAACCAGAGCGTTTATGAAAAAGCAGAACAATACAAATATTTATTTCTTAAATCATTTCATTTACATCATGTACACAAATATTAAACTCTTCATTTTCTTCATTATTCATAATGTTTCACATTTAATTTTAAGAGCACTGAAATAATGATACATAGCAAAAAAAAAAAAAAGCAGAACAAGAATCAGTAAATTTTGAGGGGAGAGAGAGATGATATGTTGTTACATTCTTTACATATTCTTCATGCATATGTACATACACACATCTCTGTGTTCTCATATTTGTATAAGAGATTCTCAGTTATCTATTATTTCCCCTTATCAATTACTCATAAGTATACATTCCGTTACTCTGTAAAGAAAAACATGTATATATAATATCATCAGAGCATCAAATCTTAACGAAGTATTAAACACAACAGACGCATACATTTAGGCGTTTTAAAAAATATAATTTAAAGTTTTGTTAAAAAAATAATACGTGGTTTCAATTACTACATTGGCGATCTCTGCCTATTTTAAAAAATTGTGTGTGTGATCATACAAATATTTAAAAACGATTTTAAATATATAAATTATACGGGATTCCTAAACGCAACTGTAGTTATTATGGAACATTCTTAAATTAAAATTATTAAAAGAGTTTCCGTCACTTATTTCAGAGCCAGATTATACTAAACCTGTTAAACATACAACAGTACATCGATTTGTAACAGAAGATAGTCTTCCATTTTCTAAGCCCAGGCGCTTAGATCCGGTAAAATACAAAGTCGCGAAAACGGAGTTTGATTTCTTAGTTAAACAGGCATTTGTCGGCCTTCAAATTCTTCAGTAGCATCACCACTTCACCTTGTACCTAAAAAAGAGTTGAATGATTGGCGTCCATGTGGTGATTTTAGAAGATTGAATATTGGTACTGTTCCTGATCGTTATCCCTTACCTCACATTCAGGATTTTAATATGAACCTTCATAATAAAAATATATTTTCAAAATTAGATTTAGTTAGGGCATATCACCAAATTCCTATAGCTTTTGAATGCATTAAAGATAAATTTGCATCTCCGATATTGTTAAATCATTTTAACAAAGATGCTAAATTATCTTTAACAGTAGATGCATCTAACACAGCGATTGGGGGCGTTATACAACAAAATTACAATAATAAAATTGAGCCCATTGCATTCTTTTCTAAAAAACTTTCTCCAACTGAAATTAAGTGTAGTGCTTTTGATAGGGAATTATTGGCGATTTATTTAAATATAAAACATTTAAGATATCTTTTGGAAGGACGACAATTTACAGTTTATACGGACCATAAACCTTTGACTATTGCTTTAAATTCAAAAACAGAACGAAGTCCTAGACAAAAGAGACACTTGGAATTTATAGCACAATTTACTGATGACATACAATACATTAAAGGAGAATCCAATGTTGTAGCAGATACGCTATCTAGAGCTTTTGAGGTTAATGCAATATATAATACAGAACTGAATTTTAAAATTTTACAAACTGAACAACAAAAAGATGATGACTTAAATCAACTTGTATCTGACTCTCAATATCTAAATTTAAAGTTAATTAATATTCCCATTTTAAATTTTAATATTTGGTGTGAAATTTCAGGAGAAACTCCTAGGCCATTTGTACCGAGTAATTTGCGAAAGACAGTATTTGATATTTTACATGGAATAGCACATCCGGGTACAAGAGCTACACGACGGCTCATAGTTAAAAAATATTATTGGCCTAATATGAATAAGGATATTAATATTTGGTCAAAAGAGCGTCTTAATTGTCAAAAGTCTAAAGTTTATCGTCATACAAAATCCCCTATTGTCAAAATTCAAATTCCCAAGAATAGATTTGAACAAGTCCATTTAGATATAGTTGGACCATTACCTATTTTAAAAGGTCATCGCTAAATTTTAACGATTATTGAAAGATTTACCCGTTGGCCTGAGGCATATTTATTAAAAGATATTTCAGCATCTACAATTGTTATTTGTTATTTTTTAGAGAATATATTTCTCGGTTTGGAGTTCCGTTAAAGATAACAACTGATCAAGGTAGCCAATTTACATTGAAATTGTTTTCAGAATTAACTAAATTACTTGGTAGTCACCAAATTACAACATCCGCATATCACCCTCAAGGAAATGGTATGGATGAAAGGTTTCATAGACAATTAAAGACTACTATAATAGCTAGAGAGGACACAAATAATTGGTATGACGAGTTACCTGTCATATTACTTGGTTTGCGATCTATTTACAAAGAAGAAATTTCGGCTACACCAGCGGAAATGGTTTTCGGTCAGAATTTACGTTTGCCAGGGGAACTTGTTGTGCCGTCAGCTAAAAATTTATCATCAACTGAACGAACCCGCGATCTTACAAGTCAGTAGGCTGATATAACAACAAAAATAGTTTTTTTCTAACCCCTTTTTTCTGTTTAGAAAATCTACACGATTCCATTATGGAAAATCTAAAAATTAGTGCTGAAATATTGGAAATTTCAAATAACATTTTATATATTGTAACGAGCTTGGGGAAATTCCGCTTATTTGCAACCTACTAACGTTCGAATTACTAAACTGTTGAATAAATAACTCCAATATTGAATAATGCAAAAATGGTCTTTATTAGACTAATTGAAAGTACTTCACAATAACAATTCACAACCAATAGCGTGATTAGATCAAACTGATTCCACGATTGCTCAGCTTGGGCTCTTTTATACTCTTCGATTTCCTCATTCGCATACTTCTAGGCGTTTCTAGAATTTACTACTTAATTACCAGCTATAAAATTACCAGCTATAACTACAGATTAACGTTTATAGCTTCTCATATGCGCGTGTATATGTGAGTGATACTTACACAAATGATTACCTACTTTTGTGACCATCTCAGATAATATATATGCATGGGTTTGTGCGTTTCTCTCCGCTGCGTGTACGTACAAATGTGAAGACATAATGATTGATTTGTTTATGTAGATACAAGTGACTGCTTAGTATCGGCTTAGAGATCCCTTAGTGTTGCTAATATTTGTCACAATATGTATGTATACAATAAAGAGTTCATATTAAAAAAATAATATCCAAATTAAAAGGATTAGACAACAGAACAAAGACAGCACAGAGCAAGTGGCCGAGCACAAGCAACTAGGTGCCTGTTCGCTTTCCCCGTCTCCCCCTCTTCCCCAAGTTACGAGTTTCAGCGACAAAAATATTTGTACTAATCTGCGACTAAAAAAACATTTTACCGCTAACTGAACAATTGGTAATTCTTTACTTTGGCTCACAACTGCTAAAACTCGTCGGGAGAGGTGTCAAAAGACGCGTTTTGGACCCAGAACGACGAATCCGAAAGCGGAAATAAAAAATTGTATTTCTGTCAAAAGATATGTATTTCCAAAAAAACAAAAAATGAACCCTGTGCGCTCCGAAACTGGGGGGTGGAATCCATATTATTTTTGCGCAGAACACCTTTCTCCTTTGGCGGCCTTTGGTCGCGGTTATAAAAATTACCCTGGATGTGTCCAACACCGGCTTGGAGATCAAAACTAAGCACTTTTACCCCCACTTTTTTTGTGGGTACCCCAAAATCATCAAAATTACAACAACCACATGAAATATTTCATTTTTTTTAATTACCGCTTTCGGATTCGTTGTCCTGGGTCCAAAGCGCGTCTTTGGACCATGCCATGCAAGCAACGCCAAAGCTAAAAAAACGAACATCCATATCCAGCGAAGAGTACCCTAGTTTATCCGTTCCTTTAAACCTTCCTAATTCCAAGTACATCGTGGTCTCATCGAAAAAAAGCCTCTTCCTGAATACTCGTGCTTTGCGGTTCAAAGATCCATAGAGATTATAAGCAAGGACATAGAAAAAATGAAGTAACTTCAAGACGGCTGTCTATTGGTGCTAGTGAAAGATAAAAAATCAGCCGATAAATTTATTGCAGAAACAGCTACCAGGCTTATGCGAAATTAAATGTAAGTTGCATGAAGACGTCAATTTTGTTAAGGGAACGGTATACGCCCCTTATCTTAAAAGAATTTCGGATGTAGAACTTGTGAAAGAGCTGGCTTCTGAAGGTTAAAAGTTAAAGTTAAAGGATATAACTTTACAAAAACTTCAGATAACAATTGCTCACTTTTGACCCATTCAGACTACCCGACTTCTCATGGCACACAGCACGAGAAATGGAATATATCCCAAACCCTATGCGTCACAAACGTTGTCAACGCTTGGGTCATATAGAAACGCATTGTAGAAACGACCCTCTGTGGCAAATATGCAGCCTTCCACCTCGCCAAGATCAGTGTTTGCGTTCAAAATGCGCCAGCTGCGAAGAACAGCATCCATCTAGTTCCAGTCAATGCTCAAAATTCCTTCAGCAAAAGAAAATTCTTGAAATCACAATACAACAAATGCACAATGAAAGAAGCACAACAAAAACCCTACAATATCAATAGTACGACAACTAATGAAACATCCGACTATAGCAACAACAATGCTTCTCTTAACAAATGCGCAGTTAGTAGCACGAACAATTCTGATAAACGCTTCCCAAGGCCGTCGGTTCTATCTATCATATGCACTTCAGACTTCTGCAGTTAAACTGTAATGGATTGGAGCGGCACAACATCCGCATTACTGCGATTCAATAGATTAAACTCACAGCAAGATCTGCACTGCATACCTGTTCTGGGTATAATGTCCACAGAAAAGATCGCGAGAGCGGAAATGGAGGTCGCCTCGCGTTTATCATACACCACTCTGTGTAATATCATATATTTGATCCCGGCATCGACCGCAGGGACAGTGTCTTACAGCGTCAAGGCTTATCTGTCCGGTCACGCGATGCAAACCTAGAAATCATCAACATCTACATCCCCCTTGCTACCTGTTGCCCCAGTGGATACCGCCCTAATATGAGCGCCTTACTCACTGGCAACAATCGCATTATCTTAGGCGATTTCAATGCCCATCACGATCTATGGCATTCAAACTTGCAGGCGGACAGTAGGGGTGAGATGTTAGCGGATCAAATAGAAGAAACGACGTTCTGCACAATAAACGGAGACGCCTCCACAATTATGGTAGGAAGCTCACACAGCACAGTTCGCCGGATATTTCAATCGTGAGCGCAGAACTCGTAAACTGCGTCAACTGGCAGCCGATGTTAACGTTGGCATCTGACCACCTGCCTATACTTATTTCGCTCGAGTACCGTCGAGTTCATCGTCACAGAAAAACGCACTTTCATAAACTTTAAAAAAGGAAAGTGGGACAAATACAAATCCTTTACAGACAACCACTTGGCTGCCCTCCCTAGCCCAACTGACGCCCGCCAATGGGAGCGTGCTTTCCGCAAGGTCATTGAGCACGTTTCATTCCCGCCGGTAGAATTCCCGAAATTCGGCCCCACTTCCCGGCGGAGGCCACAAATTTAGCGAGAGAACGTGACCTTATAAGACAGCTCGATCCCGGCGACCCCAAATAAGGGATATACACCAACGCGTCAGATTGTTTTGTGGATGAACACTAGCGGGCGAAATGGGAGGAGAGGTTGTAACCTCTCTTCCGGTGTAGGTAAACTTTGGTCCACCGTAAAGTTCCTATCGAATCAGTCTAGGCACAATAACAAAGTTTCCGTCGCCTTTGGCGATAAAGTGCTGTCGGATGCGAAAAATGCGCGAGCGCTTACTGGCGACAATATATAATGCATTCTACGGTCGACAAAGATATACGGAGGGTCAACAGACACGCACATAAACATAAATTCAGCGCGTCACCAATTACCATCACCGCCAGAGAGGTTGAGGATGCCATCGGTCATGCTAAACCATCCAAAGCAGCGGGCCCAGACGGCATAGCCGTGCCGATGCTTAAAAGACTGGGGAAAGAGGGTTTCAAATATTTAGCACATGTCTTCAACCTGTCTCTTTCCACCTTTGTCATACCCGAAAAATGGAAAATGGCCAAGGTGGTTCCGCTACTAAAGCCTGGGAAACCAGCTAACATAGGAGAGTCGTATCGCCCGACATCTCTCCTATCGCCAGTAGCCAAGACGCTTGAAGCCATTTTGCTCCCCTACTTCAAAGCAAATTTGCAGCTAGCCTGTCATCAGCATGGCTTCAGAAAACTCCATAGCACCACCACCGCTCTAAATGCCATCAACACCCACATAAATTGCGGTTTAAATCAAAACCCCCCACCATAGAACAGTACTCGTTGCGTTAGAGCTTTCAAAAGCTTTTGAAACGGTCAACCATGGCACGTTACTGCAAGACCTGGAAGGGTCTACCCTTCCACCATGTCTTAAAAGGTGGACCGCAAATTATCTGGGTGGTCGGCAGGCATCGGTGCAATTTAGAAATGAAACATCAAAACCAAGAAGAATCACCCCCAGTGGGTAAGGGGGTAAGAATATACCCCCGGTAGGTATGCCTGTCGTAAGAGGCGACTAAAATACCAGATTCAAGGGGTGTGTAGCGTAACCCTTCAGGTTGCTAGCGCAATATATAGCTTCTCCAAACCCAATTGTCCACCTCACCTATCCGCGGCGAATCCTGTTTCACTAACAGACGAGGCTCTGGCGACCCCAAGCTCCTCATGGAACTTGAGGGTGGGGAGGGAGGGGATGGCCTGAAGGTTTAATGTGGCCACATAAATCGTTCCCTAGATGGTCGGGCTAGCACTTTAATGGTGCTGTGGTACCGGAACGTACCGGATCTGTATCCGGCAAAGGACCATCACATCGATAACACTCCCCAAAGCCTTCGAGGAGCAACCTTATCGCTACTATAACAACCACAACAACCAAGAAGAATTAAACAAGGGGTGCCACAGGGTGGTGTCCTATCCCCACTTTTGTTTAATTTCTACATATCTAAGCTACCTTCGCCACCAGAAGGAGTTTCTATCGTTTCCTACGCCGATGAATGCACAATAATGGCCACGGGCCCAGGCCCACAGATCGATGAGCTTTGCAACAGAATAAACGGCTACCTACCTGATCTCTCCAGTTTTTTCGCCTCGCGAAACCTGGCATTATCACCGACTAAATCCTCCGCGACCTTATTCACAACATGGACGTCCCAAATGTCGACCATTTTGAACATCCACGTCAATGGCACTACGCTACCGACTGTCCTACACCCCAAAATCTTGGGTGTGACGTTTGATCAGGATCTACATTTTGGTGATCACGCAGCCGCAATTGTTCGGAAAATCCAGAGCCGTAATAAGATCCTCAAATCCCTTGCTGGCAGTACTTGGGGAAAAGACAAAGAAACGCTTATTGGCCAGCCGATTGCGTGCTACGCGTCCCTTATATGGTCGCCAAGCCTAAAAACAAGAAACATACAACAAAACCGCTCCAATATCTAAGTCTTACACTAACTCTTACGCACCTGAGAACTCAGCCTCAGGGTGCCTCTAGCACCCCTTTCATTATGGTCCACCCCTGTTGAAACAGCAAGTTTCTTTGGACTCCCGTTAGAGGATATTGATGACAATTTGTGATCGGTCGCAGCTGTTAAGTGGAACGAAGCACTGCTACAACAACAACAACACCAACATAAACCCTCAAATGAAACAACTACAACTGTTGCACAAATTGCATCAGACGCCGAAGAAATCACAACCCCAAAGACGTGAATTTTGATTGCGGATATAGCCAAGCCAATAATTGGCGCTGATTTTCTTTGTTAAATATGTTCTTCTTATAGACATTAAACATAAACGTTTAGTAGATCCATTAACCAATCTCTCAGTTAATACAGTATCCTACTTTTGTGATATTCCATTACCTAAATTATTTGTGGTTGACAATAAATTTACAAAATTATTAAAAGAGTTTCCGTCACTTATTTCAGAGCCAGATTATACTAAACCTGTTAAACAGACAACAGTACATCGACTTGTAACAGAAGGTAGTCTTCCATTTTCTAAGCCCAGGCGCTTAGATCCGCTAAAATACAAAGTCGCGAAAACGGAGTTTGATTTCTTAGTTAAAACAGGCATTTGTCGGCCTTCAAATTCTTCAGTAGCATCACCACTTCACCTTGTACCTAAAAAAGAGTTGAATTATTGGCGTCCATGTGGTGATTTTAGAAGATTAAATATTGTAACTGTTCCTGATCGTTATCCCTTACCTCACATTCAGGATTTTATATGAATAGTCGTAATAAAAATATATTTTCAAAATTAGACTTGGTAAGAGCATATCACAAAATTCCTATGGCTGATGAAGACATTTATAAAACGGCAATTACAACTCCTTTCGGTATGTTTGAGTTTATGCGCATGCCTTTCGGACTTAGAAATTCTTCGCAAACTTTTCAAAGATTCATAAATGGTAGTTGGTGACTTAGATTTTGTATATGCTTACATCGACGACTTACTTATTGCAAGTAAAGACGAAGAACAACATTTAAAAGGTTTACATATCCTTTTTCAACGCCTTACATAGTACGGTTTAAACATTAAACCAAGTAAATGTACTTTTGGTGTAACAAATATAGATTTTTTAGGACGTAACATTTCTGGAATAGATATTCGACCTTCCGAAGAAAAGGTATCAGCTATTCGCAATTTCGAACGTCCAAAATCAGTTAAGCAGGCACAGAAATTTATTGGTATGGTAAATTATTATCATAGATACATTCCAAAACTAGCAGAATTTACAAACAAAATTTATGATCTAATTAACAAAGTAAGCAAGAAACGTGACAAAACTTTGGTATGGGACGAGAATACGAATGAAGCTTTTGAATGCGTTAAAGATAAATTTGCATCTACGATATTGTTAAATCATTTTAACAAAGATGTTAATTATCTTTAAGAGTAGATGCATCTAACAGAGCGATTGGGGGCGTTATACAACAAAATTACAATAATAAAATTGAGCCCATTGCATTCTTTTCTAAAAAACTGTCTCCAACTGAAATTAAATATAGTGGTTTTGATAGGGAGTTATTGGCGATTTACTTAAATATAAAACATTTTAGATATCTTTTGGAAGGACGACAATTTACAGTTTATACGGACCATAAACCTTTGACTACTGCTTTAAATTCAAAAACAGAACGAAGTCCTAGACAGAGACCCTTGGAATTTATAGCACAATTTACTGATGACATACAATACATTAAAGGAGTTGTAGCAGATACGCTCTCTAGAGCTTTTGAGGTTAATGCAATATATAATACAGAGGTTAGGTTAGGTTGAACTGGCCGGTCCATGAGGACCTCACATGGACTGATTGAGTCCGTAGTGTTACCAGAAGTTTGTTTTAACGACCAAACTGAAAAACCCTATCAAAAACTAGGACCTATGTTATAAAATAACTCCGTCCTCTTGCCAAATACTAGAAGCTTCCTAGGACTTAAGCCACTTGCTGCTTCCAGATCTGACAGCTGTATCACTCCTAATAGCTGGAGTCTTAGCCTGGCAAGTGAAGGGCACGAGCACAGAACGTGCTCGATCGCTTCCTCCTCCAACCCGCACTTCCTACATCTGCTATCACTGACCAAGCCTAATTTAAAGGCATGTGACGCCAGAAGGCAGTGTCCAGTCAGAATACCCGTCATGAGTCTACAGTCCTCTCTTTTTAATGATAGAAGCAACTGTGTTAGTCTAAGGTTGTAAGACCTACACATAATCTTCGACACTTTACAGCCCCGCGCTTGAACCCACGCCTTTCCCGCTTGGTCGATCATGTTCACCTCTCGCCTTCGCTTAATCTCGCCCAATCTAATTGGGACGTCTACGGAGCAAGCTTCAAGGGATGCGCCCTTTTTAGCTAGTTCGTCCGCTTTTTCATTCCGATCTATTCCCATATGCCCTCGGACCCAATATAGATGTATGCTTCTCCCTGTCCCGATTCTCTCCAGAGACTTCTTACACTCTAACACGCATTTAGATGCTGTGCTATGTGAGATTATTGCCTTAATTGCTGCTTGACTGTCAATATAAAAGTTAACACGGTTGCAGCTTAAGCTATTCTCTTGCAGGGTTTCGGTTACGGCTAATATTTCCGCTTGGAAAACGCTACAGTAATCCGGCAGCCTGTAGGATCTGCTTATTTCCGGATCAGCGCAGTATACCGCAGACCCTACTCCTTCCACTACTTTGGAACCATCGGTGTACACATGTATCGCCTTCTTCGCCATTTGCGCAACCTTGCGCCAACCGTCCACCTCTATTGTGGCCTTAAGATCTCCCTCGAAGCGCAGATAGGGAATCAGGTAGTCTGTTCGTCTTGTGATTGATGACGCTATACTACTATGGTCATATGGTCGGCGCTCAAGCTGCCCCGAAGCACCGAGCCTGGTTGCGGTCGTTAATGCTTTGTTCTTTGCTACCAGGTCTACAGGTGGAATGTGCAGAATGGCATACAGTGCAGCCGTCGGGGTTGCTTTCAGAGCTCCCGTAATGCTAAGCATCGATAGTCTGCATACCCCCTCTAATTTTTTGAGGTATGTTGTTTTTTGCGTGGCTTTCCACCAAACAAGAACTCCATATATAATACAGAACTGAATTTTAAAATTTTACAAACTAAACAACAAAAAGATGATGACTTAAATCAACTTGTATCTGATTCTCAATATCTAAATTTAAAACTAATTAGTATTCCATTAAATTTTAATATTAGGTGTGAAATTTCAGGAGAATAATTTGCGAGTAATTTGCGAAAGACAGTATTTGATATTTTACATAGAATAGCACATCCGGGTACAAGAGCTACACGACGGCTCATAGTTAAAAAATATTATTGGCCTAATATGAATAAGGATATTAATATTTGGTCAAAATAGTGTCTTAATTGTCAAAAGTCTAAAGTTTAAAGTTGTTGTCAAAATTCAAATTCCCAAGAATAGATTTGAACACATCCATTTAGATCTAGTTGGACCATTACCTATTTCAAAAGGACATCGCTATATTTTAACGATTATTGAAAGATTTACCCGTTGGCCTGAGGCATATTCATATTTGCATTTGTTCGAGTCATTAATAAACATTCATTACAACAACCATATGAAGGACCTTACAAAATTGTGGAAAAATATCAAAAATGTTTTAAACTTGAAATAGATAATAATATTAAAACTATTCCTACTGATAGATTAAAACCTGCAATAATTGAAAAGAGAGTTACGTTCAATTTGTTTAATGTTAAATTTTCTTGAAGGGGGAGTAATGTAGGGTTCTTATTATTTTTATTTAACTTTGTGTTTAAGTTACTTTGAACTTTGTAATTTTAAAATGTTTTATCAATATTCTAGTTTTCAATATTGATTTTTCAATAATCAAAAATTTTCATTATTATTGTGAAAAATTTAAAATCAAACATACGCATACATTTAGGCGTATTGAAAAATATAGATAAAAGTTTTTATAAATTAAAACGAGGTTTCAATCACCACACCGAGATTGAAACTTTGAGAGGTCGTATACAGGAGTTGCAACTAAATCGCCCAGCAGTTTCAGCGAGTAATCCAAAGGTAAAAGCACCATCCTTTGACGGTTCTGTTCCTTTCCAGGTATTTAAGCTTCAATTTGAGAAAACGTCAGCAGTGAATAACTGTAATGCTGAAGATAAAGTTGCTGCACTGTTCGTGGAATAGAAAGGGCCTGTAGCTGAAATCTTACAGACTATTCCACAGTACGAACGGAACAGTTATGAAGCAGTGATGGCCGCTGTCGAGAGACGTTGCGGAAGCGAGCATAGGAAGCAGATATACCAAATTGAGTTGCAAAAGCGCTACCAAATCCATCTAGCAAATACGGACGCACCCGTGGAATACACTGAGAGGGTAAAAATCTAGAGCTTTATAAATGACATACGGGACGTGGAAACGAAGCGAGCTACATACGCAAACCCAAAGCTAACATTTGCTGAAACGGTATCCCATGCACTGACTCAGGAAACAGCGTCACTTTTGAGTAAGCCCGCGTACAAAGCTCATCGTGTAGAAGTGGAAAGACCAGATTGGGTAGACACAATTTTGGAAGCACTGAAGGGATCACAACAGAAAAATGCCGGAGTTATGAAATGTTTGAAGTGCGGCAACCCAGGTCACATTGCACGACATTGCAGCACCGGTCCCAATAGTTCCAACAATGTGGGTGGCCGTAAACGTAGAGTTGAAGGAGATGAGCAAATCTCCAAGTCCACTAAATCGTTAAACTAAAGCGAGTCAGCCGCAAGAGGCAACAGCTGGCTCCCTCAATTGAATGCCCCATAATCTCTATCTCACAAATTGGAAGAAGGTCAAACAATCTTAATGTCGGAGGACATGTGGATGGAAAGGAACGTTTACTGACTGTAGATACGGGTGCATCTCATTCCATCATTCGAGCGGATTTAGTCAACAAGGAAATAAGACCATTGCATGGAGCAAGATTGCGTACAGCCACTGGAGAAGACACCACGGTTCTAGATGAAGTAGCATGTGAAGTCGCAATTGGGAACGTCACGGTAGTACACAATTTTATAGTGGCAGAGATTGTTGATGAAATCATAATTGGAGTGGACTTCTTAATCGACCAAGGCATCAAGATCGACATGCAAAGCAAGACGATGCGATATAAGAACATGGATGTGTGACTTAATTTCGGCTACGAGAGAGACTACAGCAGTAAACGAGTGCTGGTGGAAGAGAGTCAGCAAGTACGACCAAACTCAGAAGCAGTCATCTGGGCAGAGGTTGATGGAGATTGTGGGACAAACAAATTGTGGGTTGTCGAGGCAGCAAACAAATTAACACCGAACCTACTTGTAGGATAAACCCTGCCTATGACAAAACAAGATGGACGTATTCCGGTAAGAGTACTCAATGAATTCAAGTCACCACTCAAACTGACGAAAGGAGCTATTTAGGAAGATGCCAAGAGGCTGAAGTAGTTATAACCTGTGAACAGCTCCAGGAATACGTTTCAACTAGTAATACTGATCTTTCAAATGACATCACGGCATGGACGGAGGGCCTAGAGGAAGCCTATCAGAGTAAGGCAAAACAACTGCTCCTAAAGTACGCCAACATATTTCACCAAGATGGCTCCAAACCAGGCCGCACCAACGTTGTGAAACATCAAATTGACACTGGAGATGCGAGGCCGATCCTTCAAGCTCTTCGTAGTGTTCCACAGGCGAAGCGGGAAGTTGTGAGTCAAATCGTACAAGAAATGAGCGACAGCGGCGTCATCGAACAATCAGCTAGTCCATGGAGCTCACCTGTGGTACTTCTGAAGAAGAAGGATGGAAAAATGAGGTTTTGCGTGGACTACCGGAAGTTGAATGACGTAACGAAAAAGGATAGCTACCCATTGCCAAGAATTGACGATACTCTGGAGTCGCTATCTGGTACGAAATGGTTTTCCACACTGGACTTGAAAATTTGCTACTGGCAAGTAGAGGTGAAGGAGGAAGACAAAGAGAAAATAGCCTTCAGTGTCGGTGATGGTCTTTGGCAATTTACAGTGATGCCTTTTGGACTTTGTAATGCACCAGCTACTTTTGAGAGACTCATGGACCAGGTACTCAAAGGACTACATTGGAAAACATGCATGGTGTACCTGGACGACATCATCGTATTGGGCAAGAACTTTGATGAACATCTTAAGAACGTGGAGGAAGTTTTCCAGAGAATAGCTGGCGCTGGTCTGAAACTAAGTCCCAAAAAGTGTTCGCTGTTTAAAAAGAAAGTAAATAACATTTTCACAAGTACCTCCACGAGCAGCGATTCCGCTTCACGCAGCGTTAAAATGGCTATTGCAGTTCCGTAGTCCAGAAGGACAATTGGCACGGTGGATCGAGCGACTACAAAGCTATGACTTTTCCTTTGAGCATCGAAAAGGTAGTACCCATGTACATGCTGATGCAATGTGACGAAGACCATGTAGTTTGAAATGCAAGCACTGTTCAAAGGCCGAGGCTAAAGAAGACATTATAGATGTCCGGCTAATGACTATAACATGTACGGATGAATGGGACAAGGAACAACTAAAGAAGTATCAGCTAGAAGATACTGATCTGTCACATGTTATGCAAGGGCTCGAACGAAACGAAAGGCCAAATAGAGAGGAGATGTCAGCAGAGAGTCCCATTGCGAAGTCATATTGGGCACAGTGGAACAGTTTAGAATTGATATCCGGTTGCTTGCATCGTGTATGGGAGAGTGAGGGTGGTCAATGCAAGAAGAAATTGATAGTTGTCCCCAGAAAGAGGATTCCTGACGTGGTCAGCGAGCTGCATAATGGTCCAAGCGGAGGTCATCTTAGAATCACGAAGACGCTCGAGAAGATTAAACAGAGATTCTATTGGGTTGGTTGCCGTCAGTCGGTTACTGAGTGGATTGTGAACTGCGAGGTTTGCAACAGAGCGAAAGGGCCCAAAACCCGAAGTCAGGGCCAGATGAAGCAATTTAACTCAGGTGCGCCATTTGAAAGGATCGCTATGGATGTCGCAGGTCCATCTCCTACTAGCAACTGCAGAAACAAATATGTACTGGTGGTTATGGATTATTTCAGCAAATGGCCAGAGGTATACCCAATCCCAAATCAAGAAGCGGAAATAGTAGCAGAAGTGTTTATAAACAATTGGGTTGCAATGTATGGTGTACCAATGGAGTTACATTCTGACCAAGGCAGTAATTTCGAATCAGCTGTGTTTCAGGAAATGTGTAAATCATTTGGCATTCGAAAATCACGGACAACTGCATTGCATCTTCAGTGCTATGGTATGGTGGAACGATTCAATAGAACATTGGAGGAGCACTTAAGGAAGGTAGTGGACAAGTTCCATAAAGAGTGGGATACCCGCATACCATTATTCTTGATGGCTTAACGATCAGCAGTCATGAGACAACAGGCCAAATCCCTGCGAAAGTAATTTTAGGCAATGACCTTCGACTGCCAGCGGATTTGAAGTTTGGGATAGATGCTGATGCGGAGAGAAATGTCAGGAAATCCACTGGTGTTTTGGAAGAAGAGCTGAGAGAAATACAGAACTGATAAGGCAACGAACAAAGATTATGAGTGACAAGCTGAAAGCCAGATACGATAAAGCTATTAATTCGGAAGGGTTTCAGGAAGGAGATTTGGTGCTGTTATACAACCCACAACGGAAAAAAGGTTTGTCGCCGAAATTGCAGTGTAACTGGGAAGGCCCATACAAAGTTGTAAAACCGATCAAAGATGTTGTTTACCGCATACAAACCATTGGTAAACCACGAACCAAAATGAAAGTGGTTCATCTGGAAAGGCTGGCGGCGTTTAGATCAGGAGATTTGTCTGATCGGGACGATCAGACTTAGGTGGAGGGCAGTGTGACGAATATTAGCAACACTAAGTATCCCTAAGCCGATACTAAGCAGTCACTTGTATCTACATAATCAAATCAATCAATATGTCTACACATATGTACATACAAGAAGCGGAGAGATATGCACAAACACATGCATATATCTGAGATACTCACAAAAGTATGCAATCATCGGTGGAAGTATTAGGTACTCACATATACACGCGCGTATGGCTATGCGAGATGCTATAAATGTATCTGTAGTTTATAGCTAGGAAGTTTATAGCTGGTAACTAAGTAGTAAATTCTAGAAGAAGAAACGCCTAGAAGTATGCGAACGAGACAGCAGAGAGTATAAAAGGAGCGAAAGCTGAGTAAGCATCAATCAATTTGATTTAAGCACGCTATGAGTTGCTAAGTATAAGTGTTATTGTGAAGTATTTTCAAAGTAGTCTAATAAGGACCATTTTGCATTATTGAATATTGGAGTTATTTATTCAACGGTTTCGCGATACGAACGTTAGTAGAAGGTTGCAAATAAGCGGAATTTCCCTAAATTCGTTACAGTATCTATGAAACAGAAAAAAAGCGAGCCGAAGGTGTTCTTTGGTAAAGAAGGCATAGGCGCTTCTTTTTCTCTAATAAATAAAATAAAATCTATGAGTTATCCGTTTATTATTAAAAAGTTTTGAGTTTATCATCGAAAAATTTATCGATATGCTATCAACATGCTATTGATTTGTTATCGGTTTGTTACCATTTTCTTATCGGAGTGTTTTCGGAAAGTTATCGATTCGCTAAAAAAAAGTTATCGGTATATTATTAGAACGATATCAATTTGTTTTAGGAAGCCTACAGAATTGTTATCAATTTTTTAACAATGACATATCGGTTTGCTATGATACAGATACCTTTAAAAGTCGATTACAAATGTGCAACCCTTCTATTACAAGTCGATAAGAAATCAATAAAAAGCCGATGATTGGGCAATAACGAGCCGATTATAAACCTATAAGTCGACGAAAGTTATTCCTTTTCAATAATAAGCGAATTATAAAGCCATACTGGTTGCTAACAATAAGAAGCCGACGAAGCGAGTATTTAGTACTCATGCCTTTTTTGTTTACTATTGTGTACCATACCCAAAGTTAAAAAAACAAAAAACCAAACAAATCTAGCATTTTTAGGTAATCTAGATGTAGGCGTTGCTAGGATACTTTAAATAATTTAACGTTTAGAAGTTATAACATTTAATTATAATAGATAATCACGAGTATACCTCCTTTGAAACAATTATTACTCATCATTTCTATCTAGTTTATATACAAGATGTTGAAAAGGAGTGCCTTATACCGGAACACTCTCCAAAGAAGCATGTACCCTGGCAAGCAACTCGTCGCACTGAAACGCCTAAATCACAGCATAAACTACAATGGAAATCTGTTATTTTATTAATTCCATTGAGGTTGGGTACGGAAAAGTTAAATCCCATTTATGCGCATTGCCTGAAACTACTACTGAGTACAGAATATTGTATTGGTATAATTGGTGGCCGACCAAAACATTCACTTTATTTTGTTGGATTTCAAGGTAGGTTCGCATTTAAATTTTATTTTTATTTTATTGTTTGTTCTTAACGTATTCTTTATTATTTACATATTAGAGGATAAGTTGATACACTTGGATCCACATTACTGCCAAGAAATGGTTGATGTAAATCAGGATAATTTCTCCTTACATTCTTTTCATTGTAAATCGCCGCGTAAATTGAAAACAACAAAAATGGACCCAAGTTGCTGTATTGGATTTTATTGTTCTACAAAAACGGATTTTGATAATTTCATGGAAAGTGTACAACTTGTAAGTACTAATCGGTTTTTAGTACAGTAAATAGGCCATCGAACTATGCGTTTTCTATTGGATGCGATTTAATTAATCTGGTCAGCTCTGGGCACTTTCTTCCTCTGCTATCACTAACTTGGTGTAATTTGAGAGCATGTGGTGGCAGAAGACAGTGTCCAGTCAGAATACCCGTCATGATAAGAGTAACTTTATTAGTCTAAGATTGTAAGACCTGCACGTGATATTCGATACTTTGCAGCCCCGCGCTTGGCTCCCCGCTTTTTCCTGCTCGGTCGATCATATGTGACTTTCGCCTTCTCTTAATATTGCCCAATCTGATTGGGACATCTATGGGAATCATGAAGTCAGTTCATCCATTTTTTGATGACGCGTTACTATATGGCCGCATGGCTTTCGCTCTTCAGACTCCCGTTATGCTAAGCATTGATAGCCAACATATCCCTTCTAATTTTTTGAAATAGGTTCTTTTTTGTTTGGCTGTCCACCAAACAAGAACTCCATAGTATGGGAAAGGCTTTACAATCGTTGTAAATACCAAATGAGAGAGAGAGAGCGATAGAGCCCAGCATACTTTTACGGGGGCTTCTTCACTTTGTCCCCCACTTTGAGATTCCACGACAACTTACTGTCTCGAATGATTCCTAGATATTTTGTACAAGGTTTCTCCTACAGGGTCATCCCTTCTAGCTTAGGCCTAGTACAATTTTCGGAGCTTAAACCTATTAATAAACAAGACCATATCTGTATTTTCAGCGTTGGTGATTAACCCGATGTTAGATGCCCAGTCATGTATGTATATCCCGACGCTCCCAAGCCGTCAAATACCTAATTGTTTAAAGCTACTTTATACTTATGACAACTGCAAGGTCATCTGCGTACGCCGTAATTTTGATAGGTCCCTTGTCGAACCGCGCGAGCAGTTGACTGATAACCAGCGTTCACAGCAGCAGTGATAATACCCCTCATACAACCCATCTGCTTAGGGTTGGATATACTTCAATGCAAATAAGACCATCCATGATCCCGTTTAGAGATGTTGTTGAAAGCCCGGCAATATCTAATAAGACTCCAAAGGTGTACTCCTCATATTCCAACGCTTTTTTCATTGGCGTTTTCTTTTCTGAAAACAGTGACACCCTGTTGGTTCTTCTCAGCTCTCCCGTGAGTTTGTATGTTCCTTCCACAAAACATTTCCCACTGGATAACAAAAGGCGTATCAATACCTACAAAAAGAGCCATTTTGCAAAGCTCCGGGTGACTCAGTTCAAACAACAACAACACTCAGTTCAAAAGATGGAATTTAAGAGTGCAACATGAAATGTTTTCCAGAAAAGAAAACGCCATTTTTTAGAGAACAGTTTTCATCCATGGAGGTCTTTATCAGCCTTTCAAGGGTTTGGAGCAGAAATGGGTTTAAGATAATTGGCCTGTAGTCCTTGAGATATACATATATGACCAATCTTCCCCGCCTTTGGTAGGAAAACTACACGAGCAGTTCTCCAAGAGTGGGGTACATGATTCAGTCTTATGCATCCATTGAATGTTATTTTAAGCCATTCCACGATCGCTTTACTCGAAATTTCTAACATGGCAGGGAATATGCCATCTGGGTCCGGCGATTTTAACTTAGAGAAAGTCTTCAAATCGATTTTGGTATCGGTCAATAAGCCCGCCATTATCCGCTCCGTGATCGAACGTAAGTGTTGTTTTTGTGTTTGTGACGATAAGGACACTCCCCGAATGCCTTGGGGAGTGTTATCGATGTTGATGGTCCTTTTCCGGATGCAGATCCGGTACGTTCCTGTAACAAGCACCATTAAGGTAGTAGCCCAACCATCTCGGGAACTATTTGGTATGACCACATGAAACCTTTTAGGCCATCCCGCCCTACCACCCCCAAGTTCCTAAGAAAGCCTCGGCTGTCAAAGAAACAGGATTCGCCACGGGTAGGTGAGGTTGAAAATTGTGTTGGAGAAGCTATCTATTGCGCTGGCAACCCCTTGAAAGGGTTGCGCTTGAATCAATTTGGTATTTTAGTCGCGTCCTACGACAGGCATACCTGCCGCGGGTATATTCTAAGCCCCCTAAACCGCTGGGGTCATCGAAAGTAAGTGTTGTCCGCTGGTTCTTCTGCATAGTCTCCCGATTGAAAATATGTATCGAAAAGCGTTTCAACGGACTCTTCACTTTGTAGCCATTCCTCGTTCTCCTTTTTTATTGGTCCCTGGACTATATTTCCCCTTGCTAAGACTTTCGTACAGACTTCAGTACAAAACTTGATCCAAATTGTTCGCCAATACGGACCATACGTTTTAACTTAGTGTAATAAAGAGGAATGGTAAGGCTTTCACAATCTATCATACGGACAGTTTTGTATTGTTAATTTATAGATGTTCGAAAGCAATAAAAATGTCATATTACGTACATACTCGATTACAAAGCTAGCCTTAAATATTCATGTTTCTAACAGTTTACAAAGTAAACTAAAAAACCAAATTGCTACCTAAAACGTTTAAATCTTCTGTTCATATTGTAACGAATTTCGGGAAATTCCACTTATTCCAAACCTTCTGCTAACGTTCGAATTGCTAAACTGTTGAATAAATAACTCCAATATTCAATAATGCAAAATGGTCTTTATTAGACAACTTTGAGTGTACTTCACAACTAATTGCGTGTTTAAATGAAACTGCTTACTGACTACTCAGCTTGCGCTGCTTTTATACTCTCCGTTGCTTCATTCGCATATTTCTACTAAAGTCTAGACGTTTCCCTTCTAGAATCTCTTGCTTGGTTACCAGCTATATGCGTGTGTATTTGTAGTTTATAGCCTCTCGCATAGCCATATGCGTGTGTATATGTGATGATTACATGTGGTTATGAGTATCTCTCCGTCGCCTTGTATGTACATATGTGCGTAAATGATGATTGATTTGTTTATGTACATAGGAGTGGCTGCTCAGTATCAGCTTAGTGATACTAGGATCATGTTAGTGGTGCTAATATTCGTCACATTATGTTGAATGGTGGGTTAAATTTTTACTTAATTTTTAAACATAAACTAATAAAAGTTTTAGGCTTGGGTGTTATTTTGAACCAGGAAATAAAAATTCGCCCAGCTTAAAATACAAAGTTGACTTTTTTCGAATTTGCTGTACTAGCATTTCAATACTAAAAAATTAATTTTTTTTCTTTCTATAGTACCTGCATCCAATGCGCTGCACTTCTAGTACAATGGATAAATTTGCTAACACATCAAATAACAGCGGACAAGGCGAAAACGCTCAAAATGCTGAAGTTAGTTATCCACTTTTTACATTTTCACGCGGTCAATGTCTGGAACAAGAATGGGATTCAATTAACGAATCGCTTTATAAACCGCTACAACGGCAAGTTATACAAATGAAGCAAGAACTCGATTTATACAACAATAGCGTTACACAAAGTGCTAATGCAAATGAGGATGATGATGAAGAAACTGAGGAATTCGTATTGCTTTAAAAATATTTCGAATAACTCCTTATGTGTCTACACTTTGATTTTATTTACATATTCTTCAAATTATGTAGCTACATTAAGGATATTACTATGAATCGTAAACCGTAGATAACTCGTAAGTTATCATTAACGAGATGTATGCAGTTGCGAAGCATTTATAGGATTTAATCCGCGGCATAACGACATTTTTCATACAGATGCGTTTAACACAAGCTTGTGCATTCCAATAACATCGCCACAATCAACAAAGATGTTGTGTTTGGAAATATGAAGGAACTTCAGACTTGGCAACTGAACTTTATTTCGCCTTGCCCATTCACATACAAAATTTCGCGAAGCACTGTTATAAACATTCTCCCTATACAACAAAAATACTTGCTAACATAATTATTTTGTGTGGTATTCATTTGTTATATTGCAGTTTTTAATTGCGAAAAATGTTATAACAGTTACCATCGAGTGGGAAAAATAATTTCATTTGCAAAGTGGAGAACGGTAGCTTGAATTACACTGGCGCCATCTGACATGAGAAAGTAGCCAACTTGCAAATTTTGTTGCAAGCAAAGCATAAGAAGAAGAATTTCACATTTGCTTTGGCTACGGGTGCTGGTACACTTTGCAAGCGAAATTATTTTTCCCACTCGTTGGTAATTTTTCTAAGATTTTTTTTAGTTAAAAACTGCAATTGAACAGATGAATAGACACAAAATATGTTAGCAATTTTTTTTGTTGTATAGGGAGAATGTTTATAACAGTGCTTCGCGAAATTTTGTATGTGAATGGGCAAGGCGAAATAAACTTCAATTGCCAAGTCTGAAGTTCCTTCATATTTATAAACGCAACATCTTGGTTGATGGTGGCGCGATGTTACTGGAAAGCATAAGCTTGTGTTAAACGCATCTATATGAAAAATTTCATTGTGCCGCGGTCTTTACTCTATATACAGTTCTACAAGGGTACTTTGTGCGGATTATGTGTATAAGTTATGGCTGATTTGCATTGAATTTCAACTTTATATGAGTTCAACGTATTGCTAAGGTGTGTTCAATGTACAAAGTTTGTGAAACATTAGTTTAGTTTACATATTTTACATATACCGCCCTTGTTTATCAACGATTCAAGGGGTTGTGTAGCGCAATATATAGCTTCTCCAACCCAATTGTCAACCTCACCTTCGAGCGGCGAATCCCGTTTCACTAACAGACGAGGCTCTGGCGACCCCAAGCTCCTCATGGAACTTGGGGGTGGGGAGGGAGGGATGGCCTGAAGGTTCAATGTGGCCATATAAATCGTTCCCGAGATGGTCGGGCCAGCACCTTAATGGTGCTGTGTTACCGGAGCGTATCGGATCTGTATCCGACAAAGGACCATCACATCGATAGCACTCCCCAAAGCCTTCGGGGAGTAACCTAATCGCTACAACAACAACAACAACATCAACGTCGAAGTTCGTGGTTTTGTGCGTAGTTTCGCTTTGACATCGCTATAAGATAACACCAGAACTCCTTGCCGCTCTATTCATGCATGTAGATAGAACTTTGTTCGCAGCCTTGTCACAGATTTTGCTTTGCCAGATAATTTCAATGCACATATAAAGAGTTGCCCAATTTGCTTTGTTTTACTCCGCTTTAAGTGTAAATCAGCCAAAACATACAAATAATCCTCTAATTTCTGCTCTTCCAAATTTAAGCATCCCCGTAAAAATCAGGGTAATGTCAAAGCGAATTCAACCCAATTCGCCGTGCAGAAGAATGTCAAGTCAAAAGAAAATGTGCATGGATTTCGATTAACTGACGTTGTTGTACGAAGACGTTTTATGGGAAATAATCAAGGCGAATCCATACCAGGCGGTGGCAAAGCGAATCAACCAATTCGCCGTGCAGAATGTTAAGCCAAAAAAAAAAATTGAATTGAGTTCTTATTAACTGACACATTAAAAAACAAGGCGCTGTATGGAAAATAATCAAAAAGAAACAATCAGCTGTTGGGATTCCAACACCTGGTACTGAATTCGCCTTAATAGGAATATAGATCTTTTTCAATTTAAACTCAGAAAGTTGAAATTCACGTTTAGAATTTGCATTTAAAGTTCAGAAAATTACAATTCAATTTTAGAATAAAAAATTTTGAAAATTACGAGTCAAGTTCAAAGAATTACAATTCAAATACCATATATGTATGTATTACTACTACAATGAATTTTGAATTCGAAATCAAAAAAAGACAGCGTACAAAATTTTTGTGCTTGTAGCAGCATATTATGTGTAAAAAAAAAAAAAATAAAATTTAGGTACATTCGGTTATTGAATACAAAAACAAAAATATTTCATCAGCAATATATTAGCACTCTGATTTTTGTGAGTGTACCCACCCTGTAGTTGCAATATAGAAGTATTATATATATGTCAAATACAGATTTTCTATTTCATATTCAGAAAACTACAATTTTAGTTCAGTAAATCAAGCCAGAAATTTGTAACTCAAATTCTTAGTTTGAAATCAAAAAAAAAAAAAAAAATTAATTATTTTCTCTTCTTGAATTATTGTTTTTTGAATTTTAAGTGGATATCCTGAAGTTCAATTTAAATTTTCCCAATATAAATTTGTGCAATTTTCTGAATTTGAACTGAAAAAGGTATATATTTAATGGTTTTTGTTATTGATATTAGAGAAATTAGAGACCAATTGCAAAGCGAACAGCGGGGCATTCATATGGCTGTGTGGTTAAAGGCATTTGCCTTTACAATGGTATGAATGTTGGAGATTCAAGTTCAATACTTAGCTTCCGAGAAGCTAGCTGATGAAGAAGTGAAATTCAGAAACATTTCCTAGTAACCATCGCCGTTTTTTAAACTTTGCAATTTTTCTCTAATATCAAGAACAAAAACCATTGTATAAATCAATATGAGCAAGTCTCGCTAATTACATTCATATGGTATATATTTAAGTTTATCGTAAAGCAGCTTATAGTAAACTTGCTGTTAGCCTATTTTCACCCGTGGTAAGTTGGAGCCTGTAACTGTAACCTAATTGTAAAAGAATCAAAAAGAAAACTATTTATAATTGTACACTATATACATATATAGTAACTTGTTTACTAAAGCAACGAATAATGTTTCCAGAACTCCCATTAACTGGATCCATCCTACGAATGTACCGCGATGTATCTCAAATTTAAAGACTTGTTTTGTATATTTTGTAGCACCTTCATTTTTGCATATACTTGTACATACATAAAAACTTATATATACAGTGTGACCTGCTTACACAATACAATTAGAGCGCATTTAATTCATTTAATATAGATGCAACATACTCCTCGTGTTCCAATTAAACGTGAACCAGATACGGATAGAGATTTAACATGCAAATGCAACAACAATGTGAACCATATGGTTCACGTTTCATTGGAACACGAGGACTGTTGTCAGACAAACTTAGAGAAACTTTTCAATAAATTTTATCAGTTATTTTTATCTTTTATTTATTTTCGTTAGTTTAAAAATAAATTCGAATAAATGCTTTGAATACCAATTTCAAAACCGTTTACGGGAAAATTCAAAAGCTTGAAAATTTTACTTAGAATTTTAAGAAACCCTTTGAGTATGCAGTTTTGTAGTCCAATCAATTTTATCACAACAAAAAAGATATTTAAAAATTCAAAACACCATTCGAAAAAAGACTTTGAAAACATTTTAGAACTTGCCTCGCATAGTTTTCGTTATTTTCATAATTTCTTGTAGATAAGCAAATGAAAAATGTATCGTATTTCTAGCATGGTTTAAAGTGAATATAATGCAATTATATCAGACTTAAAGTAAAAATGTATGGGGTTTCTAATAAAAAACTAGTTGTTAAATATCGGACACCCTAGGGCATATCTCTAAAATGCTACCAAATAAAAAGGGTTAGCTATCACAAATCTACCACAAAAAACGAATTCAACAGAGCTACCGTGTGGATCCGAAATCGATCCAGATAAATATCAGGATCATAGAGTTGTTATTGCGGTGTTCATTGGAACTCAGCTAATACCTAATAAAATTTGTTACAAATTTTTACTGATTTTGTTGTCTTCACAGCTGTACATATGAATCTCACCGGAAATATAGTCACAGTTAAAAAAAAATAGCATCATGCACTGACACATGAACGAATTGATAAAATAATAACCATTCAATTCATAATGGTATTTTTCTTAATATTTATCATCTTCAACTAAAAAAACGTAGTTATTTTTATTTTAGTAACATAAAGTTTTTTGATTTTGACTTGTGACTATGTTTAATTCAATACAGATATGTACATACATAACTTCATAAATATTTGGTATATATAGTTCATTTTAGCATTGTTTTTCTAAGAGATTTTACAAGTCATCTGCAAAATACATTACTTTAGATAAAATAATTTACAACCTTTTACACTATACCAAGGAGGATAAATGAAACAAGAGACGTGAGCTCGTATGTTTGATATTAAAACTTGGTTGCTGAGCGCTGTTGTAGTTTTTGACAGGTGGTTTCTCACTTTAGTTATGATTTCGCCGCGCGTTTTCTGTTTCTCCGCATGAATAATTTAACACTCCACAATTTTTTTAATTTTCGTTTTCCTTATTTTTTCATTTTTGTTTGCCTTAACGCGTTTTTTATTACAAAAAAAAAAAAACAAATACTCCGCGATTTTATGAATAGGCACAAAACGAAATGTCAAAAACCACAATAAAAACCAGCGAGAAGTTTTAGCTCGATTCGAAAGTGATTGAACCATAAGCAAAAAAGAACTAACCGTTTTGGAGTAAGCATCCAAATTATAGGAGTTTTCGAAGTATTTTTTTGTTTTTGTTTACCTTTATATTAAGACCCTTTCATAGTCTGTCCCCTCATTTCCATACGAATTTTTGACCCACGGAAAAGTCTTTTTCGGTAACTTCCCGTTGAGCTAGATACTTAGAACGTAGTTCAGATCTGGGAGACATTACAATGCAAGTGAAAAAAATCCGCTAGGTGGCGGACGGGTCGAGATATACAGAAATTAATTTTAAAATGGAAATTTTGCGATCGACTTTTAACTACTCGGTGATCCAGAGACTTGAAACTTAGCACATAGTTTGCGAGTCGATGGCACTACAATTCGTGGAAAACAAAATGCAGCCAGGTGGCAGACGAATCGAGATAAACGAAAATCCCTGAAAATCTCTGAAAAAACGCAGGGAATCTTGCGATCGATTTTTAAGTAACTTCCCGGTGAGCTAGATACTTGAAACTTGGGCTGTGAGTCGGAACCTGGTGACAATGCAATATTTTATCAAAAAAATTGCGCTAGGCGACGCATGGATCGAGATATTAGGAAAATTAGTTTTAATTTGGAAATTTTTCAATCCATTTTTAACTAACTTCCCGGTCACCTAGAGACTTGTAACTTCACATGGATCGAGACCCGGTGACAATACAATTTATAGAAAACAGAGTTCCGCTAGGTGGCGTGCTAATTGAGATAACTACAAATTCCTGAAAAACGAGGGGAATCTTGCGATCGATTTTTGAGTAACTTGACGGTGAGCTAGAGACTTGAAACTTGGGCCGTGGGTCAGAACCTGGTGACAATGCAATATTTTATCAAAAAAATTGCGCTAGGTAGCGCATGGATCGAGATATTTAGAAAATTAATTTTAATTTGGGAATCTTCAATCAATTTTTAACTAACTTACCGGTACCTAGTGACTTGTAACTTAGCACATAGTTCGAGACCCGTTAACAATAAAATTTATAGAAAACAAAGTTCCGCTAGGAGGCGTGCTAATTGAGATAACTACAACTTCCCGGTGAGCTAGAGACTTGAAACTTGGGCCGTGGGTCAGAACCCGGTGACAATGAAACTTTTGATGAAAAATATTCCGCTAGGTGGGGCATGGATCGAGATATTAGGAAATTTAATTTTAATTTGGGAATCTTTCATCCATTTTTAACTAACTTCCCTGTTACCTAGAAACTTGTGACTTAGCACATATGTAGTTCGAGACCCGGTGACAATACAATTTACGAAAACAAAATTCCGCTAGGTTGGGCGCTAAGTGAGATAACTACAAATCCTTGAAAAACGAGGGGAATCTTGCAATCGATTTTTGAGTAACTTCCCGGTGAGCTGGAGATATGAAAATTGAGCCGTAAGTCAGAACCCGGTGACAATGCAATATTTTATCAAAAAATTCCGCTAGGTGGCGCATGGATCGAGATATTAGGAAAATTAGTTTTAATTTGGGAATGTTTCAATCCATTTTTAACTAACTTCCCGTCTACCCAGAGACTTGTAACTTAGCACATAGTTCGAGACCCGGTGACAATACAATTTACAGAAACCAAAATTCTGCTAGGTGGCGCGCTAAGTGAGATAACTACAAATGCTTGAAAAACGAGGGGAATCTTGCAATCGATTTTTGAGTAACTTCCCGGTGAGCTGGAGATATGAAAATTGAGCCGTAAGTCAGAAACCGGTGACAGTACAATATGTTATCAAAAAAATTCCGCTAGGTAGCGCATGGATCGAGATATTAGGGAAATTAATTTTAATTTGGGAATCTTTCAATCCATTTTTAACTAACTTTCTGGTTACATAGAGACTTGTAACTTCACATGGTTCGAGACCCGGTGACAATACAATTTATAGAAAACAGAGTTCCGCTAGGTGGCGTGCTAATTGAGATAACTACAAATTCCTGAAAAACGAGGGGAATCTTGCGATCGATTTTTGAGTAACTTGACGGTGAGCTAGAGACTTGAAACTTGGGCCGTGGGTCAGAACCTGGTGACAATGCAATATTTTATCAAAAAAATTGCGCTAGGTAGCGCATGGATCGAGATATTAGGGAAATTAATTTTAATTTGGGAATCTTTCAATCCATTTTTAACTAACTTCCTGGTTACATAGAGACTTGTAACTTAGCACATAGTTCGAGACCCGGTGACAATACAATTTACAGAACACAAAATTCTCCTAAGTGGCGCGCTAAGTGAGATAACTACAAATCCTTGAAAAACGGGGGGAATCTTGCAATCGATTTTTGAGTAACTTGCCGGTGAGCTAGAGACTTGAATTTTGTGATTGATTTTCGAATAACTTAACTTCCCGATGCAATATTTTATCCAAAAAATTCCGCTAGGTGGCGCATGGATCGTGATATTGAGAAAACTAGTTTTAAATTGGGAATCTTGCAATAGATTTTTAACTAACTTCCTGGATACCTAGAGACTTGAAACCTGAAATATAGTTTAAAACTCGGTGACAATGCAATGTTTGATCAAAAAATTTGAGGTACGTAACGCACAAGTCGAACTATTTAGAAGATAGGCCATACCTTCGTGGCTAACCTCCTGAGTGTTGCAGGTGTTGTAGAATTCCACCTCGTTGAAGGCCCAACTCAATGCACGTCCTTGCATACTTTTAGGCGTACGCGACATTCACCACGATTCTTTTAGACTTGCATGCGTATGCGAATTTCACCACGATTTTCAGCTGTGAAAATTAAATAGCTGAAAAACGAGGTGAAATTCTCTTGTTATGATGTGTAAACATTGTATAAGATTAAATTGTGAACGTATAATAAGGTTAGATTGTAAACGTAGTATAAGGTTAGTTAAGGGTAACAATATAAGCACAACATATTCTGTAAATATTGGCAACACCAGATACATATATAGAGGAAGATGGCGGAACACTTCCGACTAGAGGAGAAAAGCGTCGACAACGTGGAAAACTAAAATCCAAATAAAACAAATAATAAAACCAACATCCACGCATTTTAAAGCTTCATGTGTGGGGTTTGAACCAAAAGTAATTGTAAATCGCTTGAATTTTTCGAAAATGGCAAATGCCAGACAAGATGTAATAAATGCCCTTAATGACGCCGAGGTAGATTTTCCATCTACTGCTACCACGGGTGAACTTCGCAATCTGCTACGGAGTATTATAGGCGCACCAATATCAGGATTAGCTGAACCTGATGATAAAACCGCTGTTGCAGACGCTGCCGTAAATTCTAACACCGCCGATGATGAAAATGCTGCCACAAGTGCCGACGCTGCCGCTATTGTAAATTCCGAGAATGCCGACACTGCCGCTTTGTAAATGTCGAGAATGCTGATACTGCCGCTACTGCAAATGCTGATACTGCCGCTAATGTAAATCTTGAGAATGCTGATACTGCCGCTACCGCAAATGCCGATACTGCCCACACCGCCGTTGCCGTCGCCAAATGTATTCCGCGACCATTAGCTAACATTGACCAAGAGGTTTTGGCCCTTCGAAAACGCCTAGAAATGATGCAGTTGATGCAACAAATTGAGCAGCTTGAAAACCGTAAATTTGATGGAAATCAACGCCGCTTGGACTTTGGTGAAATTAAGCACGCATTGCCAAAATTTAGCGGAGATGATGTTACCTACCCGGTTCACCACTTTATGCGAGATTTTTTTTTTAAGCTTCTCGCTCTTCGCCGCTGCTTATCTCACACAGAAAAATTTCTTACATTTTTAGTTAACATGAATCATGTTGAATCAACATGAACAGCTCTAGTACGTAAAGCAAAAACAATTTCGAAAAATCAACACGAACATTTTAACATGAATCGTATGGTTAAAATAACATGAACTATTTCTGCATTAGAATTACATTAGTGTGTATCCCTCACCATAAATTCGGTTTGATTTAACATGAACAAGTGTTGTTTTCGACCGCCATCTGTCCCCCATCAAAGGTTGTGAACAGAATTTCGTTCTCAAAAGAACAGGAGTTAAGTCTTGGTCAGTGTTGCCAGTATTAGTAAGGTAAAATGGCCAAAAGTTCCAAAGTACCAAAGTTCTCTTATCGAAAAAGAGAAACATTATTGTTTGTGGCATATTGGAGAAACTTTACGAGAGAACATCACGCTTTGGGAAAAGCTACTTTCTGGGAATGGTAGAGGGGGTCGTACAGATCACAATTGTGAAAGTAGAACCTAAAGGAAATTAATATTTTAGTGTGTATATATGTATATATGGGTAGCCGACGAAAATCTGATAAAATATATGAAATAGGGGACCTTCTGGAAACAGATATTTAATATCTCAATTCGATCAAAAGTAATGCGCGCAAACCCGTGCAAACCCAAAAAAAAAACATGTAGAATATAATATTAAAGGTTTAATAAGTATGTAATAAATGAAAAATAAATTACAATGAAAAATCGGCGTACAAAAGTTTGAAGTAAAGACTGTTACGTTACAAACCACTTTGGGCTCTGAACAAGGTCTTAACTACAAACTCTACTAATATTATAGTTTATATGAAAAATAGACTTGGAATGCTCGAAGGAAATTTAATTTTTCTGGTTTGTTGACATGCTAGACTTTGGACAAAAGACTATTTTGAATTTTGGACTGTTACGTTACATGAAAAAATGCGATCGAATTCACTGTGTTTAAAAGTACTCAAAACATTTGTCTTCTCGAAATATTTTATCTAATTATTTTCAGTTAACCTAAATCTGTCTGAAAAAGGTAACTAGAGCGTTAGAAATAAGATTCCTGAAATGCAACGTACCTTTTCGTTAGATAATGCAATTTTTAAAAGTTTTGGTCATTAAGAAACATTACAGAAGCTATCGTATGTTTTCGAGGAAAACAAGAGTTTGCGCGATGTCTTCAAGCATAGGTTTCTTTGGCATGTGTATAACCCCAAAACAATCAAAAGCACACAATATTTGAAAAAATCTAATTTTTTCTGTGGTTCCGTTTTTGGCGATGTTGGCCATATATGCAAATATAGAGTACAACAAAATAGCTTGACATTAGAAACTAACTTAGTAGTTAAACACGCCATTTTATTATTTAGTTTACATTTTGGATAAAAAATCTCTCTGTGGCAACACTGTTCGTTCGTTTTTCAATGCTGCGCTGCATGGCGAAACAAAACTAGGTGGCGTCGGTAAGCAGCTGATTGCTAGTTTTTTCATAAGATTGGACATAACCTTCTCTAGCGTAGTGCGATTTTGACATTACACTAGAGAATTACAAAAACAAAACACATGGAACGTTTGTATGCATGTCGAGCCGCGGCCACATTGTACTGTTCCGCCATAGCTGCGCTGCCTCTTGCATTATTCCGATTTTAATATGCAAGCGCATACGTGGCGAAAAATTGTGTGAATTTTTAATTATCTAAAACTTTATTTTGTGAAATTGTGCGAACAAATAGATTTCCTTATGCCTCATTTCGACCAAGAGTCGTATGTGTTATTTGTTGAGACTCCAAGGAAATATTATTTGATTATTCTCGAATAAAGAGGTGGAAGCTTTACGCGAAATTATTTGCGGTAGGATGCAATTTAATGAACGAGTTTTACAAAGAGTTGGGTAAGTAATTTGTGTAATTTTTCGTGTTACGTCGGTATCAATAATCCGAAGGCGCTTCCATGGTATTTATGTGCAGAACAGAGTTTGGTATTTGTTTCCTTCTGTGAAGAGATATTTGCAATCAAAGTTGCAAGTTTTCACGTGTTTGTTGTAATCACATTAGGCAAAAAAGTGTTCTGCGCAGAAATACTGGGCATGGCGTCGTTTGATACCTATTCCGACATTTTTTGGACGTATTATAGCAGTTTTACAATTGCTTGGGCAATTTCGAAAGTTTTTAATGAAACGATTTTGGTTTAATTTTCAGATTGTGGCTTAGATGCTGGAAACATTTGTCTTCTAAACGATGCTGACTTGGCAGACATTTTCCCAAAGACAGAGATCGGGCTAAGAATAAAATTCAGGGAACGGCTTTCACACTGGCGCCAAAACGAAGTAAGTTTCCCTTTTTATGTATTTGCCTTATTGTTATAAGGGGTATTCATGTTTAATTGAATATGGGTTATATATTTTTTATAAAAAAAACTTGTAAATGAATTATAAAAGTATTTTTTTTATACATAAGTTTTTTGTGTGCTTATTTTTTTGTTATGCGAGAGCGCGTACACCGAGTGTCACTCAAAATGTCCATATTAGTATAAAAAAACAATCCTTAATTGAAAATGTCATAAATAAATAAAATTAATTTAAACAAGTAAGGAAGGTTAAGTTCGGGTGTAACCGAACATTACATACTCAGTTGAGAGCTATGGTGACAACATAAGGGAAAATAACCATGTAGGAAAATGAACCGAGGGAAACCCTGGAATGTGTTTGTATGACATGTGTATCAAATGAAAGGCATTAAAGAGTATTTTATGAGGGAGTGGGCCATAGTTTTATAGGTGGACGCCATTTAGGGATATAGCCATAAAGGTGGATCAGGGTTGACTCTAGAATGCGTTGTACGATATGGGTATCAAATGAAAGGTGTTAATGAGGGTTTTAAAAGGGAGTGGTGGTTGTTGTATAGGTGGTCGCATTTCCGAGATATCGCCATAAAGGTGGACCAGGGGTGACCCTAGAATTTGTTTGTACAATTTGGGTATCAAAAGAAAGGTGTTAATGAGTATTTTAAAAGGGAGTAATCCTTAGTTCCATAGGTGGACGCCGTTTCGAGATATCGCCACAAAGGTGGACCAGGGGTGACTCTAGAATGCGTTTGTACGATATGGGTATCAAAAGAAAGGTGTTAATGAGTATTTTAAAAGGGAGTAATCCTTAGTTCCATAGGTGGACGCCGTTTCGAGATATCGCCATAAAGGTGGATCAGGGTTGACTCTAGAATGCGTTGTACGATATGGGTATCAAATGAAAGGTGTTAATGAGGGTTTTAAAAGGGAGTGGTGGTTGTTGTATAGGTGGTCGCATTTCCGAGATATCGCCATAAAGGTGGACCAGGGGTGACCCTAGAATTTGTTTGTACAATTTGGGTATCAAAAGAAAGGTGTTAATGAGTATTTTAAAAGGGAGTAATCCTTAGTTCCATAGGTGGACGCCGTTTCGAGATATCGCCACAAAGGTGGACCAGGGGTGACTCTAGAATGCGTTTGTACGATACGGGCATCAAACGAAAGGTGTTAATGGGTATTTTAAAAGGGAGTGGGCCTTAGTTCTATAGGTGGACGCCGTTTCGAAATATCGCCATAAAGGTGGACCAGGGGTGACTCTAGAATGTGTTTGTACGATATGGGTATCAAATTAATGGTATTAATGAGGGTTTTAAAAGGGAGTGGTGGTTGTTGTATAGGTGGTCGCATTTCCGAGATATCGCCATAAAGGTGGACCAGGGGTGACCCTAGAATTTGTTTGTACAATATGGGTATCAAAAGAAAGGTGTTAATGAGTATTTTAAAAGGGAGTAATCCTTAGTTCCATAGGTGGACGCCGTTTCGAGATATCGCCACAAAGGTGGACCAGGGGTGACCCTAGAATTTGTTTGTACAATATGGGCATCAAACGAATGGTGTTAATGAGTATTTTAAAAGGGAGTGGGCCTTAGTTCTATATGTGGATGCCGTTTCGAAATATCGCCATAAAGCTGGACCAGGGGTGACTCTAGAATGTGTTTGTACGATATGGGTATCAAATTAAAGGTATTAATGAGAGTTTTAAAAGGGAGTGGTGGTTGTTGTATAGGTGGTCGCCTTTTCGAGATATCGCCATAAAGGTGGACCAGGGGTGACTCTAGAATGCGTTTGTACGATATGGGTATCAAATGAAAGGTGTTAATGAGTAGTTTAAAAGAGAGTAATCCTTAGTTCCATAGGTGGACGCCGTTTCGAGATATCGCCATAAAGGTGGACCAGGGGTGACCCTAGAATTTGTTTGTACAATATGGGTATCAAAGGAAAGGTGTTAATGAGTATTTTAAAAGGGAGTAATCCTTAGTTCCATAGGTGGACGCCGTTTCGAGATATCGCCATAAAGGTGGACCAGGGTGACACTAGAATTTGTTTGTACAATACGGGCATCAAACGAAAGGTGTTAATGGGTATTTTAAAAGGGAGTGGGCCTTAGTTCTATAGGTGGACGCCGTTTCGAAATATCGCCATAAAGGTGGACCAGGGGTGACTCTAGAATGTGTTTGTACGATATGGGTATCAAATTAATGGTATTAATGAGGGTTTTAAAAGGTAGCGGTGGTTGTTGTATAGGTGGTCGCATTTCCGAGATATCGCCATAAAGGTGGACCAGGGGTGACCCTAGAATTTGTTTGTACAATATGGGTATCAAAAGAAAGGTGTTAATGAGTATTTTAAAAGGGAGTAATCCTTAGTTCCATAGGTGGACGCCGTTTCGAGATATCGCCATAATGGTGGAGCTGGGGTGACCCTAGAATGCTTTTGTGTAATATGGGTATCAAATGAAAGGTGTTAATGAGTATTTTTAAAAGGCAGTGGGCCTTCGTTCTATAGGTGTTCGCCTTTTCGAGATATCGCCATAAAGGTGGACCAGGGGTGACTTTAGAATATGTTTGTACGATATCGGTATCAAATGAAATGTGTTAATGAGTATTTTAAAAGGGCGTGGGGCTTAGTTCTATAGGTGGACGCCTTTTCGAGATATCGCCACAAAGGTGGACCAGGGGTGACTCTAGAATGAGTTTGTACGGTATGGGTATCAAATTAAAGGTATTAATGAGAGTTTTAAAAGGGAGTGGTGGTAGTTGTATATGTGAAGGAGTTTTCCAGATATCGCCAAAATGTGGACCAGGGTGACCCAGAACATCATCTGTTGGATACCGCTAATTTATTTATATATGTAATACCACGAACAGTATTCCTGCCAAGATTCCAAGGGCTTTTGATTTCGCCCTGCAGAACTTTTTCATTTTCTTCTACTTAATATGGTAGGTGTCACTACCATTTTATAAAGTTTTTTCTGAAGTTATATTTCGCGTCAATAAAACAATCCAATTACCTTACCATGTTTCATCCCTTTTTTCGTATTTGGTATAGAATTATGGCATTTTTTTAATTTTTCGTAATTTTCGATATCGAAAAAGTGGGCGTGGTCATAGTCGGATTTCGTTCATTTTTCATACCGAGATAAAGTGAGTTCAAGTAAGCACGTGAACTAAGTTCATTAAAGATATATCGATTTTTGCTCAAGTTATCGTGTTAACGGCCATGCAGAAGGACAGACGGACGACTGTGTATAAAAACTGGGCGTGGCATCAACCGATTTCGCCCATTTTCACAGAAAACAGTTAACGCCATAAAATCTATGCCCCTACCAAATTTTGGATTGGTTAATTTTTGTTCGACTTATGGCGTTAAAAGTATCCTAGAGAAATTAAATGAAAAAGGGCGGAGCCACGCCCATTTTGAAATTTTCTTTTATTTTTGTATTTTGTTGCACCATATCATTACTGGTGTTGAATGTTGACATAATTTACTTATATACTGTAAAGATATTGAATTTTTTGTTAAAATTTTACTTTAAAAAAAAATTTTTTTTAAAAGTGGGCGTGGTCCTTCTCCGATTTTGCTAATTTTTATTAAGCGTACATACAGTAATAGCAGTAACATTCCTGCCAAATTGCATCATGATATCTTCAACGACTGCCAAATTACAGCTTACAAAAGATTTAAATTACCTTCTTTTAAAAGTGGGCGGTGCCACGCCCACTGTCCAAAATTTTACTAATTTTCTATTCTACGTCATAAGATCAACTCACCTACCTTTATCTGTCTTTTGTAATGAATTATCGCACTTTTTCGGTTTTTCGAAATTTTCGATATCGAAAAAGTGGGCGTGGTTATAGTCCGATATCGTTCATTTTAAATAGCGATCTGAGATGAGCGCTCAGGAACCTACATACCAAATTTCATCAAGATACCTCAAAATTTACTCAAGTTATCGTGTTAACGGACGGACGGACGGACATGGCTCAATCAAATTTTTTTTCGATCCTGATTATTTTGATATATGGAAGTCTATATCTATCTCGATTCCTTTATATATGTACAACCAACCGTTATCCAATCAAACTTAATATACTCTGTGAGCTCTGCTCAACTGAGTATAAAAACAAAAAGCCAGGTGTTTTATTTTTAGCATGTTAATTTAACAATAAAAACTGTTAAAATAACACGATAGATCGTGTTAATTTAACAATAAGAACCTGTTAAAATAACATAATAGATCGTGTTACTTTTACAATAAAAAGCTGTTAAAGTAACAACATAGATGGTGTTAATTTAACAATAACAACCTATTAAATTAACTTGATAGATCGTGTTAATTTAACAATAAAACCCTGTTAAGTTGACGTGATAGATCGTGTTAGTTTAACATGACATATCGTGTTATTTCAACATAGTATAGTGTTAGTTTTACATGTCAGATCGTGTTAGAGTAACATGAAATAGTGTTAATTTAACGAGACAAATAATGTTGTATTAACAGGAAGTCATGTTGATTCAAACGTTTGTGATCATGTTAAATTCACACTGTTCCTTCCTGTTGATCTGACATGTAGGAACAGTGAAAAAGTAGGTTCATGTTAAAACAAACTGAGCAATAGTGTTGAAAAATAATAACCTGAAAATGTGTTAAAAAAGTGTTGATTCAACATGAAATTTTCACTGCGTGTATTTTTTGCATATGCAAGCAATCGCGAAGCGAGCTAACATAAGAGAGGCAGAGGTTATTGATTTTGTGATTGATGGTATAGGGAATGCCGTACCGAATGCCCACTTACTACTATCAGCGCGTAGTATTGACGAACTTAAAATGCTTATAAGTCGATATCAAAATAAATATTTCATGGTCGGAAATTCACCAGTTGCAGTGAGCCAGAGAGCACAGCAAGCTAACCAGCAACAACCAGAAGTGAAACCGCACTGTTATAATTGCTCTCAGTATGGGCATATTAGGCCAAATTGCCCATTTCCACTGAGACCAGATGGGTCGTGTTTCAAGTGCTGGAAAACAGGACACGATCATCGCGCTTGCCAAATCCGAAGAAAGTGCTGAAGCGTAAAGACCAGTTCGCTGCCGTATTTGATGAAAGAGCCGAAGACTTTACTGAAATGGACACTTATAATTATGTAAGCATAGAATATAAAATAGGTAGTAAAGTAGTATCTAATTCAGTGGTTGTTCTTTTTGATACCGGTAGTCCGGTTAGCTTCATTCGGAAGTCGGGCGTCCCAAAACACCTAACAAAAGGAACAATGAGGGGAACAGTGTCTAAATACACGGCGATCGGAGGAAACAAATTGAATTTTCTTGGAATTATTCATGCATATCATGGCAAACGTCGGATGGGTTGCGGCGGGAGTTAACTCGATCCGCACTCGATTCACTTTCTTGCTAAAATGCTATCATTGAATCCGACGGATTCACTGCATTACAATCCGTAACTGTATTATCAACATAATCAGCTGTGCAATAATTTCAAAACACAAATAACTATTTGTTCAATGTGTAATATGGATTCAATAGCGTTTTATTTAGATTTCGATGAAAACACAAATAAAAATGCAAGACGAACCCGGAAGCAAGTAAGAGATAAAGCTGTTGAGGTACTCCGGTTACCTGATGATGTGTAAATTCACGGAGAATATATATTTGGAACAGTTGACGTTGTCAATTTATGTGTACCCCTTAGATTTGTTAAACAGTTCCGGCTCAATAAGTTAGCCTTTCAATATGTTCTGGATAAATTAAAGCGGGAAATGCCTCCCGCAACTCATGGTCAATATCACCAGAGCTTAAACTAGAATCTTGTCTAAGATTTTTTGATGAAGTGGGCTATCAAAATGGTACTGGGCAAGATTTTAATACTGGCATGGGGCAATCCACAGTTTCCACAGCACTGTCCGACGTTCTTAATATTTTAGAAGCAACACTATGCCCTAGATGGATAAGCCTGACAATGACGGAGACTGAAAAGCTTGAAGCCAAACGGTATTTTTTCGGAAAAACAAGAATTCCTGGTATAGTTATGTGTGTAGATGGCACCCATATAAGCATTTTAAAACCTGCTGGGGACAATGCACACCTTTATTATAATAGGAAATGATATTACAGTATTAATGCCATGATTGTAAGTTAATTTCCACAATATAATTTACTACGAAAATAATTTCCTTTCTTAAGATATGTGACATATTTCCAAGCCTTGTACGAAAATGGAGACAGAAGCACCAGATTGTTGGGTATGCATTTAAGAAAAAAAAAAATTTACCATAAAATTGTAATTTTGTTTTACTTAATCTTGCCCTAGGTGACTCTGGATACCCACTTTTACCCTTACACCCTTTAGAAATGCTGGAGCTAATACACCCCAAAGCCGATTCAATAAAAGTCATAGCTCGGGTCGCAATATTGTTGAACGCACTATAGGTGTCTGGAAGAATTGGTGTCGATGCCTGCTTTCCGCTCGCCAACTTCATTATTCTCCAGAAAAAGCGGCTCAAATTGTAAACGTTGCGGCGGCACTTCATAACATTCGGATCCATTACAATATTTCAGAGGAATATTTAGACGGGGTTTATGAAAACGATGATTATGAAATAGGTGAACCTGTACAACACCAAAGATATACAAATGAAGCAAACCAAATTCGCAATGAAATGTTACAGAACTTATTGTGAAAGAAAATATATTTATTTTCTCTAAACATATGTATATATGTATTTGTTAAAATTAAATAAAATAGCCTTCCTGGCAAATGTTGCACTTTAAAAACTAAAGCTAAAAAAATTTAATTATTCACAAACGTACGTAGTTCCGTTTAGATTTAAATACTCATACTTATATATACATTTAACATATGTATATATTTGTTAAAATTAAATAAAAAAGCCTTCCTGGCAAATGTTGCACTTTAAAAATTTAATTACTCACAAAGGAACTTAGTTTCGTTTAGATTTAAATACTCATACTTATATATACATTTAACATATGTATATATTTCTTAAAATTAAATAAAAGAGCCTTCCTGGCAAATGTTGCACTTTAAAAACTAAAGCTAAAAAAATCACTAATTCAGTCAGATTTAAATACTTATACTTATTTTTTAGGTATCAGTTGTTTGTTGATCTCTCCTAGCTCAATACTTAAAAGTTCTTTTTTTACCCTCAATTTTTCAACAGCATTCGTCTCCATAGCGATATTATGCCTTTTTGTCTCTTCAAGAAAAGCTTGGAGAATTTCATTATTTTTTTTCTGGTAATCACCCAGCCTTTCTACCGATCTAGTCAGTCGTTTTATATCATCTTTAACATTTCTAAAATGCAGTTATTGCGTACCAACACCTTCGCTAATTTTTGAATATAAGCTCTCCTGCACACCTATTTGCTTTTCTAATAAATCAAATTGCTCTGGTCACTTTTTTTTGCGTGCATTGCAAATATTTCGCTGATTTTCTATATTTTCATTTCCTAAGAACTCATGGTCCATGGCATCTCGTGAAGTAGATAGATTGCTACCCTCACGAGTTCTCTTCGATGTAGATGGAGTTATGTCATCAACCGTCAGCTCTAGATTTATTGGAGTGGTATTCTCAGTTATTTTCTTCTGAGGAACTCCAAACTGCTTTGCATTTCTAATGCCACCGACACAGTCATTTAGACCAACATCTTCTTCCAAACTAGTTAGGGGTTGTTGCCTATTTTCTCCTCCACCAGTTGCTTGCATTTCTCTTTTGTTGTGTGCCAACTTTTTCTTAACTGCAGACTTAAAGTCTGCCCAAACCTAAAATTAATACGTAATTAAGTATGTTTTCAATCAACTATTGAATCATCTACAAACCTTTTTCCATTCTGCAATGGTTTTCGATGGAGGTCCTAGAGAGTTGAGATCATCACGCACGCCTTCCCAAAATTGTTCTACCTCGTTTGGAGCATTTCTTGTAAAATTTTTGGCTATATCATTTTCCACTTATAAGACACAACTTTAGCATTTGAGTCACACTTTAGATTTCATTAGAAGCAATTTAGATTATATCGGGATACTCCTTCATTTTAGATACCAAGCATTTAAACTGATCCCTGCTGGTTCTGCGTTTCCTAAAAAAATGGAATTTTTAATATATATTACTCAAAAAAGATATATAAAAATATGTTCCCTTACATTTTATTGCTATCCATCTTTATTTTAATAAGATCCGCAACACAATGAACTACGGATGAAAAACGAGTAAATTTGTTTGAAACGCGGATCGAATGCGTTATCGGTGATGCCATTTATTTAATCGATCCGCGCACTACATTATCAATCCGCACACTGCTTTATCATGCGTTTATTATGATACCGAATACCGTCGGATCGAGTATAACTCCCTCCGCAACCATCCGGCGGATACCATGATATGCATGATTATACTTCCTATAAAATTTAAAAATAAAATAAAAGCTGTTGAACTTAAAATAGTATCAGATGAATATATATATATAAAATTGGTTAAAGTTAAGTTCGATGGATCGGTTAAGAGAGAATTTGAGATGAAACCAAATGCCGAGGAAATAACTAATTTTGTAAGTGTGATTGCAAGCATGCCGCAGTTATCGAAGCCGAAAATGAGCCAAAAATATTTCCAAATTATGCAAAGGATGATACTGACATACCAGATGTTTTCGGTATAGATACAGCGTCCCATAACGATATCGACGTAGATATAAAGTTATTGAAAAGTCGCCAGTTAGAGTTAAAACAAATTATTGACGAGACTTATTTAAATACCACTATTAAGATAGAACCGTATAAGTATGAAATGAAGATACATCTCACAACTGATGTCCCATTTTATTGTAATCCCAGACGACTTTCTTATTCAGAACGAAGGTTCATGCCCCTATTACCGTTTACAACTCAACTCTGGTTGAGTTAAAATTTCGCAATTTGGTATTACAGATTACAACTCAACTTGTAAAAAAATGTCGGTTGAGTTGTCTAGTCTAACAACTTTTTATGGCATTACCGTTTACAACCTTGTGTTGGTGTAGTTGTCAAAGACGTCAAAATCTTACAACTGATTATTAGCAGTTGTCTCATACAATTTTGCAGTTGTTTTGAAAAAAGGTAACGTTTTACAAGACCACCCAATTTTTAACAAAAATTTTCAAAGTTGGTATCAAAAGACACGTTTTGACTTCCAATTTTAGAATCCGAAAACAAAAATTTAAAATTTAATTTCTATCATATCATTTCGGTGCAAATTTTCATGTGGTTGTTGTATTTTGCCAGATTTGTTGTACATACTAATGCAGAAAGGCGTTGGACCCACCCAGGGTTATTTTTACAAATCGCGGCCGAAAGGCCGCCAACGCAGAAAGATGTTCTGTGCAAAAAAACTATGGTTCGGGCCTCATATTACGGGTCCTCTCGGGGCCATTTTGTGGGTTGTTGTGAATATTTTTCGACAGAAATACAATTTTTAATTTTCGCTTTCTAATCCTAAAAACGGAGATCGAAACGCGTCTTTTGATACCACCTTTGATAAGAGTTAGATGGTGAACGGTCTCATAAAATGTTACCGAAAAAAAAACAAAAAATTTAAAGCCGGTAGTTAAACCTTTTTTAATCAAACAAAAATCTACAATTTTGTACACATTTATAGAAAAAACAACGTTTAAACGAAGGATTACATTGAATAACTTTTTGACTATGGAACGACATTCCGAAGTTGGACGAGGCTGGCCGCAGTTCGGATGCAACCAAAAAGGTGAAATTATGCGAACGTGAGTCCCGTTGATACTAATCACTACTCCTGGGAATCCTGTTTTAGAGTAAAATACAATTTTTGCTGTTTGGGTTTTAATCCACTTCGCACTAATATGATCCTCAATAATCAGCCCTATTCTTGAATCCATCGTATACTCGATTTTCGTAAATTCTACGAAAGTACGTTTACTGAATCCATCGTAAGTTCGAAATTCGTAGAAAGCCTTCACTGAAGACACTCGAACTGTCAAATCGTAGAGTTTCGTACAAATTTTCTACGACGCGTATCAGTTTTCGGGAAAAAGTAAAATCATTAAAAATTCAGAATAAAAAGGGATATTAAACAAATAAAACATATTGTAACGAATTCACTTGCAAATCCTCTTATTTGCAATCCTCTGCTAGGTTCGAATCACTAAACTGTTGAATAAATAACTCCAATTGGTAATAATGCAAAATGGCCTTTATTAAAGTACTTCACAATAACACTCAAACTGTGCAACGAATAGCTTGCTTAATAACCAAACTGATTGATAGCTCAAATGAAACTCTACTATTCAAAATAATACTGCTCGCTAGATAGCGTCTTAGTCGAAACTGCTTGACAACTCAAATCAAACTGAATTCCAGCGCCTCTACATCTGCGGCCTTTTATACTTTCTGGTTTCCTCGTTCGCATCTTCTAGAATCTACTAGCATTGTCCGTGAGCTCTCAAACTTCTCAGCTATAACTAAAATTGCACAATTTTATACATCTTCTAGGCGCTTCCAGAATCTACTAGTCCAGTAGCTCTCAAACTTCTCAGCTGTAACTACAATTGCACAATTTTATAGTTTTTCTCATTGCATACTTATAGGAGTATTTCAGATATATGCATGTATTTGTGCATTGACTCTCCGCTGCTCGTATGCGTACATGGTACATATATGTAGACGCAGTTATTGTTTCGTTTATGTAGATACATGATGATTGAATTATTGATGTGCATTCACGTCACTGCTTAGCATCGGCTTAGAGCTGGCAGCACTCCTTAGTTTTGTAACACTGCCCTCCACCTAAGTCTGATCGTCCCGATCAGACAAATCTCTCGATCTAAACGCTGCTAGCATCGCCAAATGTACCACTCTTCTACTCCGTGGTTTCTCAATGCTTTGTATGCGGTAGATGGTATCACTGATCTTCTTCACAACCTTGTACGGGCCTTCCCAACTGCACCGAAATTTGGATGGGACACCTTTCCGCCGGTGAGGGTTGTATAACAGTACCAAATCTCCCGCCAAGAAACCTTTCGAATTATTGTTCTCATGGTACCTGTGTTTCATCGTACTACTCAATACCCTGGTTTGTTCCTTCACACTCAGTTGTTTGGCCGATGAACTTCTTCGCAGAGCTTGCACTTGACGGATTGACTTTGCATCATCATTTTCGTCTGGACGTTTCACAACAGTAGTGCGCGCTGGCTTAAAACCACCCTTGCATTCTTTCTCGGAAATTCGTTGCTTCGTTTTCCTTCGTCTTTTAGGTTTTGTCAATGCCAGTGTTTCTCTCGCAGGTACTTTTGATTTTGCTTTATTTGGCCCATTCGACCTATCAACTTTTTCTTTTGACTTTCGTGGCCTTTGTCGAGTCTTTTCCACCATTACTCGATTACCACTGAACCCTTTCTCCAACTTGAAGTTAAGAGGTATATCCTGGTTCTCATAACGTATCACCCTTCTCTGCATATCGATCTTAATGTCATGGTCAACCAATATGACTTCTTCGACGATCTTCGCCACAACGAATTTGTGTAGAACCGTTACCTTTCCAATCAAGACTTGACATATCACTTCTCCCTGAACTTGGTTATACTCGCCGGTGACCGTACGCAACTTTGCTCCAGGTAACGGTTTTATTCTCCTGTTGACCAAGTCAGATCGGATCAAGGAATGAGATGCGCCCGAATCTACAGTCAGTACACGTTCTTTACCATCCACATTCCCTCTGACGGTAAGACTGCTCGATTTTCTATCAATTTGCAACACAGATATCACAGGGCATTCAATAGCTGGATCTAGCTCTCGATCTCTACCTCTTACTCGCTCTTGCTCATCTCCTCCAGCTTTGCGTTTACGGCCACCCACATTGTTGGAACTATTAGGACCAAGATCGTAATGACGTGCAACGTGACCGGACCTCCCGCATTTGAAGCATTTGATAACTTTTACACTCCGCTTTTGCGATCCTTTCAGCGCCTCCAATATTGCGTCTACCCACTCTGGCCTTACTACTTCCACACGGCGTGCTTTGAAAACTGGCTTACGCAGAAGCGACGCTGTTTCCTGAATCAGGGCTTGTGACACCGTTTCTGCGAATGTGGGCTTTGGGTTTGCGTATGTAGCTCGCTTTGTTTCGGCGTCCCGTATGCCATTTATAAAGCTCTGAATCTTTACCCTTTCAGTGTATTCCACGGGTGCGTCCGCATTCGCTAAATGTGCTAGCCTTTCAATATCCGACACAAACTCTTGCAATGTTTCACCAGGCCTCTGGAAGCGGTTCAGCAACTCCATTTGGTATATCTGTCTCCTATGCTCAGTTCCGTATCGTCTCTCTAGAGCGCTCATCAATGCTTCATAACAGTTCCGTTCGCCCTCTGGAATGGTTTGTAAAATCTCAGCTGCAGGCCTTTCAACGCCATGAACAGTGCAGCAACTTTATCTTCAGCATTCCAGTTGTTCGCTGCCGACGTCTTCTCAAATTGGAGCTTAAATACCTGGAATGGAACAGAACCATCAAACGTTGGGGATTTTACCTTCAGAGTAGACGTTGAAGTGATTGCACGGTTCAATTGTAACTCCTGAATCCGATCTTTCAAAGCATCCATCTCGGCCTCCACTTTATTTTGTCGTTCACTAACAGCCTCCAGCTGCGATGAGAATTTTGTTTCCTGTGCCCCCAGCTTTGTTGAGATACGTTTTTCTTGTGCTTCGATCTGTAATGTTATGCGTGCCTCTTGTTCTTTTAATTGTTCTGCAATTTGTGACGCCATGTGTGTTTTCTGTTCTTCCAATTGTGATGCCATATATGTCTTCTGTTCTTCGAGCTGTGTTTCCATCTTGGATGTTATTCGTGTCTCTTGGGATTCCATCTGTGATGACATATACGTTTTCTGTTCTTCCAGTTGTGATGACATGTTGGTGGATATTTGTGATGACATTTCTGTTATACGTGCCTCTTGCGCTTCCATCTTGGATGTTACTGTCGATGTTTGAGCAGTTATTGCAGCCAATATCATGTTCAAGTCTGTGCTGGTAATTGTCTGCGATGTTTCGTTTTTCTCTTCAATTTTTGTTGTTGTCTCGTCCCCATCAGGATAAAAGACATACTCGTCCACATCAATTCCTTCTGCTTCCATTGCCTCTCGTAGCCGTGCCTGAAGTTCGAGTTTAACGCCGCTTGTATTCAATCCACGGCTCTCCAACTCCTTCTTCAGTTGCTGGATCTTCAATTCACTGAACTTTGCCATGTCCTTGTTGTCCTCCGGAATTTATTCAACAATTCCTCTTCTGACACCAATTGTAACGAATTTACTTGCAAATCCTCTTATTTGCAATCCTCTGCTAGGTTCGAATCACTAAACTGTTGAATAAATAACTCCAATTTGAAATAATGCAAAATGGCCTTTATTAAAGTACTTCACAATAACACTCAAACTGTGCAACGAATAGCTTGCTTAATAACCAAACTGATTGATAGCTCAAATGAAACTCTACTATTCAAAATAATACTGCTCTTGCTCGCTAGATAGCGTCTTAGTCGAAACTGCTTGACAACTCAAATCAAACTGAATTCCAGCGCCTCTACATCTGCGGCCTTTTATACTTTCTGGTTTCCTCGTTCGCATCTTCTAGAATCTACTAGCATTGTCCATGAGCTCTCAAACTTCTCAGCTATAACTAAAATTGCACAATTTTATACATCTTCTAGGCGCTTCCAGAATCTACTAGTCCAGTAGCTCTCAAACTTCTCAGCTGTAACTACAATTGCACAATTTTATAGTTTTTCTCATTGCATACTTATAGGAGTATCTCAGATATATGCATGTATTTGTGCATTGACTCCGCTGCTCGTATACGTACATGGTACATATATGTAGGCGCAGTTATTGTTTCTTTTATGTAGATACATGATGATTGAATTATTGATGTGCATTCACGTCACTGCTTAGCATCTGCTTAGAGCTGGCAGCACTCCTTAGTTTTGTAACAATATGTATATTATTAAAAGAGATATGTGTTATGTTTGTCGGGTGTTAGCCGTAGCTCAATCGCGTATTTAATTACCAGTTGTTGGATGTTTGTTGGATCATTGCTAACTGCTGTTAATGATTCGTTAACAGGAATTTCTATATTCGGAGACTGTGTCTGTTCCTCGGCTGGATTACTTAGCGTTGACTCTTGCCCTGTGGCAATGTCACTTTCTTGAACTCTTGAATTGGTTGAATCAGAATTCGAAGTTGTTGGCTTAGGTGGAAGCTCAAAATAATCATATAAAATATCCAATGTGTTGTTTGCTGTTTTTTACGAATCTTGGTCGACGCTGGTTTGAATGAGATTTTACCGCTCTAAATATGTCAGAGTTTTCGATTTTAACCTCGTAGTTAACTTTGCCTAGAACCTTTATGATTGTTCCCGGTGCCCAATAAGATTGGTTAAGTTTATATAACTTTGCGTAAACTAGATCTCCATCGCGGCCATCGTGGTGTGATGGTAGCGTGCTCCGCCTATCACGCCGTATGCCCTGGGTTCAACTCCCGGGCAAAGCAACATCAAAATTTTAGAAATAAGATTTTTCAATTAGAAGAAAATTTTTCTAAGCGGGGTCGCCCCTCGGCAGTGTCTGGCAAGCGCTCCGATTGTATTTCTGCCATGAAAAGCTCTCAGTGAAAACTCATCTGCCTTGCAGATGCCGTTCGGAGTCGGCATAAAACATGTAGGTCCCGTCCGGCCAATTTGTAGGGAAAAATCAAGAGGAGCACGACGCAAATTGGAAGAGAAGCTCGGCCTTAGATCTCTTCGGAGGTTATCGCGCCTTACATTTATTTATTTATTTTATTTAAACTAGATCTCCAACTTCATAATTTCTTTCTTTAGCTCCATGTCGCTTATTAAACTGTTGTTCCATGTGTTCGTTACGTGACTCATTGGATGGCTTCAAAATTTTAAGCATGTCGAATTCTGTACGTAGTCTTCTCCCAACGAATAATTCAGCTGGCGATTTCCCTTGCGGTGCATTGCGATTGGGTGTGGTGCGATATGTTTGCAAAAACGTTTGTAAAATTTGGGTTGGCGATCCCGCGTCCTCCAATTTCTTTAAAGCTCGCTTAAGTGTGTCCACAAACCGTTCCGCTTGACCGTTCGACTGCGGGTGATACGGCGCTGTGAATGTATGAGCGATACCATGACTTTTGCAAAAATCCGCAAACATTTTACTGGAAAATTGTGTACCATTATCGCTGACAATTAGCTCAGGATTTCCAAACTGTGATGTAAAATCTGAAATGCACTCTAAAATCTTTAATGATGTGATCGACTTAATTTGATATATTTGAGGTCATTTCGAGTATGCGTCGATTATTACCAAATAGTAAATTTGATTAACCGGACCTGCAATATCAATATGAATGCGTTGCATCGGATGCTCTGCATTACGCCATGAAGAAAGAGTTGTTTTTGGTAATGTTTTAGCAACAGTTGCACATTTTTCACATGATTGAATATACTGCTTTATATCCTCATCTATACCCGGCCAGTATACATAACTTCGTGCTAGCGCTTTTGTGCGTTCAATTCCTTGATGACCTTTATGCAGTTGCTTTAGGATTCGATTGCGAAAACACTTGGGAATAACTAGACGATCTTTTAGCATGATGCAATGTTCAACCATACTCAGACTATCACGATGTGTATAGAAACTACGTAAATCGTTGCTGATTGTGTTCGGCCACTTACAAGTCTTCACGTGTTTTGTAACATCTTGTAAAAATGCGTCTTGCATTGTCGCTTTTTGTACCATCTGAAAAGTAATTGGCAGAAATTCTATGGCATCAATTGTAATTTGCTTAATATCACGTTCAAGCTGGCAACTTGCTATGACTGTTTCTTCATTAGGTTTTGATGTGCTTCTAATAAGACGTGAAAGTACATCAGCTGCACCAAATTCATTGGTAGGTACGTATTCTATTCTTTTTCAATTTGCGAATAATTCTTCTCAGCTTGTGTCAGAGCTCTTGCAGTATGCGCGATTGCTTTTTCACTACCATCTGCGTACAAGTGACAAATATATGCACCTAGACCCACGTTAGAAGCGTCCGCTGCTACCTTGATTGGCAGTTTGGGACCGTAGTGTGTTAGTAAGAGATCTGATGAAAGAAGTTTTTTAAATTTATCGAAGTTATTCTGGCATTGTGTGGACCAGTTCCGCTTTGCATTCGTTTTTAGTAAATTATCCACAGGGTTCCTAAGAACGCGCATCCCTCGGATAAACTTTCCGTAATAATTTATGGTACCTAAAAACGATCTTAATTCGCTGACATCTTTCGGTGGTGGAAGTTCCAAAATTTTGCTGATTTTATTCTTATCTGGCCTTACGCCTTTCTGATCGATGTGATATCCCAAATACGTACAAGATTGTTGAAAGAATTTACATTTATTGAAATTGACCGTAATGTTGTGGAGTTTAAAACGTTCAAAAAGTTTAATTACTGCGCTTATATTTTCTTCTTTAGTTTTAGTAGCTACAACAACATCATCTAAATAGGGAAATACTCCAGAGAGTCCCGAAAGTAATGATACCATAACAAGCTGAAACGCTCCGGGTGCAGATTTAACTCCTGGTGCTAAACGATTGAATGTACATATATAACCCGCGATGTGTGCTGATTACGAGAAGTTTTTTTGTTTCCTCGTCTACTTCTATTTGCATATAAGCATTGTTTAAATCAACTATAGAAAAATATGAACAGCCGTTGAAATTAACAAAAATTTCGTCTGGTAGTGGCAATGGAAATGTGTGAGGCTCAAGATGTGCGTTGAGGCCTGTAGAATAGTCACCACAGATACGAATATTACCTGAAGCTTTTTTGACTACCACGATTGGAGCTGACCATTCGGAGAAATTGACTGGAGTAATAATACCGTCATCTTCTAATCTTTTCAATTCCCTTTCGACTTGTTCCCTTGCTGCATAAGGTATTGGTCTTTTTGGGCGAAACACCGGCACCGCGTGAGGCTTAAGCTGTAAGTGAACTTTGTATGCCATACAGTGACCTATTTCATCTCTGAAAACAGTTGGAAACATCTGACGTAAATTCGGTTCGACTAATCGACTGCTAGTTTGGATGCTTCTGCATGAAGTGTAATCAGTGATGGGAGTGTCCCAAAGATCAAACAGAGAAATTATGTTTGTGCCTAACAAATTTAGGTTAGTAGAAACTGTGATGGTTGCTCGCTTGTTTTTTCCATTCACCACGACATTCGCATCAAATTCGCCAGCAATTGAAAGTGGATTTGCTGAAGCGTCGCGAATTGATTTTCTAACCGAACGTAATTGTGGACTGCCTATGCTGGCCCAGCTTTGTTTGGAAATAATGGTGATATCCGACCCGGTATCGTGTTGCAATTTAACTGTTGTGTTGTTAATTTGTATTGCCACGAAACGTCGATTTTTAGCACCATTACCACACATTGTAAATACGATTTTGATTGATTTACGCGTTTTCTTACTCTTTTTCTTCGTACTAGCATTTTTCGTATTACGTTCCGAAAAGCATGTGCAATACCCTTCTTTATGTCCGACTTTACCGCATTGAGTACATTTGTGGTTACTGAAATTACAATCACGCACGAAATGCATACCACCGCATTGCCAACAAGGTCTACTTGGAGTTGACTTGCTAGGAAATATACTTTGTTTATGCTGAGCTTGTGAAGCTGCTTGAAACTTGGATTGCTGTTCAGCTACGACCGCATCACTTTTCAAATTTCTAATACGCTGAATTTCCGCGACTAAATTATCTAGAGTTAGTGGTCTATCTACAGTTTCAGAGTCGAGCATGCTTAAAAGTCGAGCGCGAAGATCTTCATCACGTGTCGATTGAATACCCTGAACGAACATCAAGCATTTAAAATTATCAGCCGTGCAATTCTGTAGCGATAAATTTTCACATAACCTATTTACTCGACCTGCATACGTCACAATGGCCCCTATTATGAGACAAATTCGATCTTCGACCGTGGTCGAAAGAGCTAATCGAACGAATTTTCATTCGGTATTACGACGCGCGTTCGATGAAGGCAAGCATTATTGTGAATTTCGATAAATTCAAAAGTTCACAATAGCACATTTCCAATACTCTGTCAAATAAAATAGAATAAATAAACAAAAGCAGAACTAGTTATTAAATGCAAATATTAAAAATAAAAGTATGACTACAACGGAATTGTGGTTTGATGATTCGTCAGATGAAGAGGAAAGCTTACTGGAGCTAGCCAGAAGTAGGAGACGGGTAAGATGCTTCAAATCCTTTGGAAGTGAATTCCACCACGTAAGTGTGGCTTTCTAAATAAGTTGTTAAATTGTTGAAATTATAAGTTTTGTTTATAGATTTATTCAAAATTTCAGACTGTCCAAAGAAGCGTTCATGGACTTGTTGTCCAGTACAGATGAACTGCTGCAGGAATGCACAAGAGCCGAGTCTATTCCTAATATTTTTTTAATTTTGGCAACAGTTCTCCGATTTTGCGCTCAGGGATCCTACCAACCGAGCGTTGGAAACGGCATTCACTTATTTGTGAAAGATGAATAAAATTGAATTACGAGGAGGCTGAGCTGCATCAAGCAAAGTTGCATTTCTATAATGTGCAAGTTCCTTTGCTATATGGGGATTTTGTTCCATAATTGAAACCAGTCTTTCAAGCTGTTGCTTTGTACTCACGACCTTGGACCTATTTTTCTATTCGATACAGCATCGACTAAAAATTTCTATTCGCTTGAAAATTAGATACACAACGAAAATTTCGACAGAGATGAGTTGTCATAATACCAATTTCAAATTCGATTTTCGATGTTCGATAGCCAGCGAAGATCGAAGATCGAATAATGCTCATAATAGGGGCCAATGTCTTCATTTTCTTCGCGCACATTTCGCATACATTTTACTCTCGTACTAAATTGTGATTCTTTCTTACCAAACAATTTTTTTAATGTAGCAATTGTGTCTTCAAAATTTAAATCGCGTGGCTGTGCAGGCAAAATGTAGTCCCGGTATTTATCGAACACATTTGTGCTTACCTTGCGTAAAATCAAACGTACCTTAGCAGCATCAACTGTGAAGTTATCTTCATAGCGCACATACCATTTGGCAAAGGTTTGTCCTTCTTCCGCATCATAGCAAAATTCACGAATACCTTTCGAAATTGTTTCCATAATAGCCTCGGAACTGCCCGTTGTGTTTTGTGTTGCATTCCTACCATTTTGCTCATTTGGAAATGTTGCAGCGATCAACCGCTCCAATAGTTGTTTTTGTTGATCTGCGGTTTCTTGTTGCCGCGCCAGAAGTGTTGCTACCGCTTGCTCCAATGGGTTTGTCATTTTGGTACTGCTTTTATTAAGAGCCTTTTATCTCGTCGCCACTGTTATGTTTGTCGGGTGTTAGCCGTAGCTTAATCGCGTATTTAATTACCAGTTGTTGGATGTTCGGCAGACAGAAAAGGAATATGTAACGTTATGTCCTTTGACACTTATTTATACATTAGCGATGTCACATACATATTTAAATGAACGGCACAATACAATAGTAGATACTTATACAAATACATTTGACAAGTGAATATTTTCGGAATTTAATCTACAATTAAGGGTTGCTAACAATATGTATATTAATTTAATTACAATCTATTGTTATAATAGGTCAAAATTGTCACAACTCGCCAACAATGTTTCCGCTTACTTGACCTATTGCAGCAGCAACCTGAAATGGCGCTAGGCTTAACAAAGTGCCCAAAGGAGGAGGTTAACAAACTTTGAGAAAACATTACAAATAGTATTGCGCCACCAACAAAAGATGCAACTACCTGGAAAAAAGTAATGCTTTTGTAATACGTATGCATATCGGCAACATAGCTTCACAGATTTGGAAGAAGGCTTAAAAGAATTAAACTAAAAATAAATTACTAAAATATTTATTTTAATTTTTAAGGGTCTTATAATAATGACAATTATTACAAAATTTATAAAACATGATTACACCCTGAAACCTATATTTTTCGTAGAGCTCCCTTTTTATGCTACGTTTCTCTTCGTTTGTTGTTGTTGTTGTTGTAGCGATAAGGTTGCTCCCCGAAGGCTTTGGGGAGTGTTATCGATGTAATGGTCCTTTGCCGGTTACAGATCCGGTACGCTCCGGTACCACAGCACCATTAAGGTTCTAGCCCGACCATCTCGGGAACGATTTATGTGGCCACATTAAACCTTTAGGCCATCCCCTCCCTACCCACCCCCAAGTTCCATGAGGAGCTTGGGGTCGCCAGAGCCTCGTCTGTTAGTGAAACAGGATTCGCCGGGGATAGGTGAGATTGACAATTGGGTTTGGAGAAGCTATATATTGCGCTGGCAACCTGAAGGGTTGCGCTACACAGCCCCTTGAATCTGGTATTTTAGTCGCCTCTTACGACAGCCATACCTACCGCGGGAATATTCTGACCCCCCAACCCGCTGGGGTCTCTCTTCGTTGCTCATATCTAAGTGTATCAATTGTGCACATAGCCGCGTTTGGAAAATTAGTAAGGCATCTTTCAAAACTTTTGAAAATGTGATCTGACACATCGGAGAGTCAAAATCTTTTCCAACTCCGTGCTGATAGCTACCTTCCGCAAAAAAAAACGTAATACCGATGCTAAGCGTATTATAGGACTCATTGAAGATGACCCACCGAACGGTGTACTTCCTTCATTTATAACACCGAGCACATAGTTAACGCAGCCCTGTTTAGGCGGAAAGTTTTTATAAAACAAAATTTTTTAAAACCTTTATAAGTTCATTAAAACACGGTCCTTTCACATACATAGCCTCTCCTAATTTCAAGACTCCCCGCAATTTTTAAATCACGCCTTTCTTGCTCACTTTTTTTCTTACAAAGCTGCAAATGATATGGAATCCATTTTAAGCACTAAACTTTTTTTTAAATGATATAATGCAATTTTAAACTTTAATTTAAGTTGAAATTTTTTATTTACAATCGCTCAGCTGACTTCGAATAACCAAAATTTGACATTTTATGTTGGCAGCACTTTTTTCGGTTTCGCATGAGTTCAGTGATAGCAAATTATTCGTAGCGGAGGGTTGTATTCGTAAATTTTCTACGATGGATTCAAGAATAGGGCTGAATATCTAAGACCTCTTTGACAACTATAGATGTTGTAGGTTGTGCCAGTCCAACACTAAAATCATTTCCACAGCATTTTTGATAGCAGCCGTCAGCAAGGAATCGGAGTGTAGCGCATAATTTTAAAATATGAGGTACAGCCGGCCCTCCAACGCGTTTGCGGAAATGGCCCTTCATTTCGTTTAATAAGGAGCAAAATGCTTCCTTACTTAACCGAAAATAGCTTACAAATCTGCAAAATAACTACATTAGAATCTTATCAATTGTCCCTTAAACGTTTTCTTACTTCGTGCTTGGTAATTCCAAGGGATTGGAGTGATCGCGTAAATGTTTTCTTATTCGCAACATAACGCATTTGACGCATTTGTCACTAACATTTTCGTCGTTATAAAAAAATTCTATGCTAATATCCATTTTGTTATTAATAAAGAATCACTTTCAAATATTTAAATTTCAGCCACAAATTGATCAGCTGTTCATTTATGTGTCAAATCATCACTTTCTTAGGTTGAAAACTCAATTCAACTTCAACTGAAATAAGTTGTAATTCGTAATACCAAACAGGAGTTGAGTTGTCTGAAAGTTGAGTTGTTTTAATTACAACCCAACTAAGTTGAGTTGTATACCGTAATAGGGGCATCAATCAATGGTAGACGAGCTGTTAAAGCAAAATATAATTAGGCCTAGTAAATCTCCGTATGCCTCTGCAATCGTGCTGGTAAAAAAGAAAAATGGTAATACTCGTTTGTGCATTGACTATAGGGCCCTGAACAAGATAACAGTTGGGATAACTACCCCTTACCTCTAATTGATGACTGCATTGAGTTCCTTGAAAATAAAAAAAATTTTTCGTTATTAGATTTGAAGAGTGGTTTCCACCAAATACAAATGGAACCTGGTTCGATTCCGTATACTGCGTTCGTAACACCGAATGATCAATACGAATACCTAAAATTCCATTTGGATTAAAAAATGCCCCGCTGTCTTTCAGCGCTTTATTAACATCGTATTTCGTGACTTGATTGAAAATAGGACGCTTATAGTCTACATGGACGACATTCTTATTGCCAGCCAGGATTTTGAAGAGCACAAAGATGCACTTAAGACTGCTTTGGAACGGTTGTCTATGCGAGGACTAAAGCTCAATCTTGTTAAATGGAAATTTGGATATTGTGAAATAGACTACTTGGGCTATGAAGTATCACAATCAGGTATCAGACCAAATAATTCGCATATTAAGAGTATACGCGATTTCCCAATACCCGTCAATCAGAAACAACTACAATCTTGTTTAGGACTTTTTTCATATTTTCGTCGGTTTGTCCAGTCTTTTTCGCAAATAGCCAAGCCACTTCAAAACCTTCTTAAGAGAAACTGATTTCAATTTCAATGGGAATTGTCTCAATGCCTTTAATGAACTAAAATCTCGACTGTCCAACAGTCCAGTCCTTGCAATATACAACTGTGATAGAGAAACAGAATTGCACTGTGATGCTAGTACAGCGAGTGTAGGTTTTACGTGAGTGCCTGTCTTCGAAGACCTAACCTCACGCATGTACCAAGTACACAGGTCAAAGCGGGTCTGACCAGCCCCCAAGGCTCGCTTACCTTGGTACCAATCGATAATGTGAGTGGACACATCATCACCTTGGTGGGGTTGGAGGCCTATCTAACACCTCTTCCATTCTATGGGTCATGGCACCCGGTTGCAATGCAACTCCACATTCGAGCTGACCAACTCTTACCGCATTCGGATATCAACCACAGCCACCACGATGCTCCCAAAGGGGCCAACCGCAATGAACAGAAACGGAGCAAGCTCCGCGGGCTATCTGTTCCCCGTGGTACCACTTTAAAGTCTTGGTCTGACTTTCGCAGCCGAAGCCACTTCCGGTTGAGTATCCACCTACTCCGGACCGGCCGCCTAGGGGTGAGGTGGGGTTAGAACCCCCCCCACATCCACGAACACACACACAAATTAACCACCACGGTCACCACCACGTCTCCTCCGTCTAAACACCTCAAAAGCATACCTATTGAGCAAATCAATAGTCCGACTAGTGGAGAGCGCTCCACTTACATCAACTCTACCTTCATCAGCATTAACCCCAAAACTACCCAAATCCCTTATGTCCGAGTACTCCGGGCACTCGCACAACACATGCAACCAATCCTCATATGCAGCCCCACATACACACCCCTCCGTTTCGCTCAAGCTCCTCTTATGCAAGAATGCATTAAGAGGACCATGACCAGTAAGCAGAAAACCCAGGCTCAGACTGAATCTGAAGTCTGGATTTTCTGCCACAAATGAAACGTCCCGGATGTACCCGTACGTTACCCTGCCGTTGGGACTATTGTCCCAGCGCTCCTGCCACTTCCCTCTAACCACCCCTTCTAATCGACGCCTATTTTCCAACCATCCACTCTCCACATTATCGTCGGCGGCCCATTCACCCTCCAACAGCGGCAAACTTGCCCTCCTTCTCAGCCTGAAGGAAACAGCAAGCTGTATAACCACCAGGTCGAGAGGGGGTGCACCAAGAAGCACCTGCATCGCATCCATGGAAACGGTACGACACAAGGGCAAGCATGGGAGCATCATGCACCTCTGTATGCCCAGCACGCGCCTCTGACCATGAGCAGTCATGACCGTTCGGTACCATATGGCGGCACCAAAAGTAGCGCATGCTACGAATAGGCCACGATATATTGTACGAACGGCACGGCGACTCAGGCCCCAGTCACTCCGAATGATTCGTCGTAACTGCCCCGAAACATTTTGCATCCTATCCCTGACAGCATCCAAGTGTGGCAGGAAGTTCATTCGCTCACCCATTGTCAGCCCCAGGTATTTGACTTTCGTCGCGTACCTGATGCTAACCCCGCCGATCCGGACAACCGGTGGGCGATTCTGTGACAATCTGCCCTTGAGCAGCATCATCACAGTTTTGTCCACCGAAATCTCTACGCCAACATGGGCGCCCCAGCCAGCCACTACTTGACATAGTGACTCGCTGGTACGCTCAATGCTGGCGCGAGAATCCCCCTCTACTAATAAGAGGAGGTCATCCGCATAGGCGCTGAATTTGCAAAGATGCTCGAGTTGCCTTAACAAGGAGTCCATCATCATGTTCCATATATATGGACCACAGATGGATCCCTGCGGACAACCACGAGCCACCTCCCTTTCCACACTTTCGCAGGCACCAACGATAGTAGCTCGCCTGTCCGAGAAATAGCTCTGCCACAAAGCAATTTCCGGGCAGCCGAGCTCCGCTAACCGCTCGATAACCCTGTCCCAGCGCAGGAAGTCAAACGCCCCCTTGAAGTCAATAAATATGCCAAGGGCATATTTATTGGAGCTTCTCTCTACATAGTCTTGGACATGCATCCAGGCGTCTTCAATGCTGCGTCCTTTCCTGAACCCAAACTGTCTATCCGATTGGTTACCCCCAACTAGCTCCTGAAGCCGCTCAACCATAACCCTCTCCAGCACTTTACCAAGCACTGGAAGAAGGCTGATACCTCGGTAAGACCGAGGATCAGATCTTATTTTGTCAGGCGACTTCAGAAGAACGACAACCCTAGCAGCTTTCCACTCACGTGGGAAGTAACCCTCCCATATGCATTTGTCATAAACGGCTTCCAAGTATTCCGGAATAAACTTCCACAAACACTTGCACATTTCTCCGTTTATTCCATCCAAACCCGGAGACCGTTTAGACCTAACCAGGCCAAATGCATAGTCCAACTCTTCAACTTCTAGTGGAGGTACAGGTACGTCTTGTGCAAGGGGAGGCACCTGGACCTCCGCCCTAGGAAAGAACCCTTCAATAAGCAGCTCCGAACATTCCCTCCATGTTGATATTGTTCGCTCGCCCACACGGAGGGAATTAACTTCGGTCTGGCGGCGACCCCTACAGATCTTGTAGACCTGTCCCCAGGGGTCGTTCGAATTTTCAGACACGAAGTTGCGCCATTGCTCCTCTTTCACCTCTACAACCATTCTCTTATACTCACGCGTTTCCACACTTAATTGACTTCTAAGCTGGGACAGACCATCGGAATCGATATGCCGGGCGCGTTGAAACCGACGTCTCAGGCGCCTGACAGATCTCCTCTTCTGGGTCAGTTCGCGCGTCCACCACCTGACACAGCGAAAACGCTCCTTCTTCCACCTTTCAAACATGCTGTCATTGACCCGCCAGATACAGGCGTTCAAGAGGGCAATCTGCTGATCTACTGGGAGCTCTGCAAATACATCGAGGGGTGTAGCAGTCACCTCCTGCTCGACGTATAACCCGTACAGAGTGCAATTTGCCCCGGCAGTACGCCACCCCATTACGGAAGGCGTACCAAGCATATCCGGGGTGGTACGGGGAGCAACCACAATCTCAATGAGATTATGATCGCTTATCCCCTCACCCCCCCTTACTCTCCATCCGCAACTGAACGCTCTCGCTGCTGGCTCATTCATCAGAGTAACATCAATGTCACTCCTGCCCATGGGCCCATCGAATGTGTACCACCCACTCGGTTCGTTCACAACATGAACGTGAGAGGTGAGTACCCACTCGCCCAACGCCTCGCCCCGTCCATGACTAGCATATCCAGGAGAAGTCCTGGATATTTTGCTATGCCATATAGGGGATACGGCATTGGCATCCACACCAATGATAACTGGCGTGCTACTCGCAAGTAGTAGCACCGTATCTAGGTATCGGATGTATGGTTCCATGGGTTCTCCAAACTTACAATATATGCTTGCAAAGACGGCTCTCCCGAAGGAGCCCTCAATGCTCACACATATTCCCCATTCAGACGCATTCAACAACAAGCATTCATAATTAGGCTCATTCACCACAACCGCAGCATTGCCCCGAAGGTCACAAAAGGACCTAAACCCTCCAGGAAGCCCTCTCACCACACCATTGGTAGTGTAGGGTTCCTGGAGCAGGGCAATACTGCAACTCTCCTCGGCCATGCGCGCCCCCAATTCACACACAACGGAGTACGCTCCCTGACAATTGAGTTGTAGGACTAAACCCATCAATGTCTGGCGAGTGCACGGGCAACAACGGCAGCATATGTCGGGCATTCCGCCGACATCATAAGATGTGCGGCGGGTCTGCCCCTGAATGCACAATTTCGGCAATGCACCCCGTTAGGGCACTTTGCCTCAATATGCCCTTCCTGTCCGCACCTCCGACAGACGGCAGCCTTCAACCCACAATCCCTCACCTGGTGGTCAAAACTCAGACAGCGGAAGCAACTATAGGTTTGACTCTCCGGCCGAACCGGGAAGGAAAACCATTTGACGTAGCAACGGCCCGCATCCAAGAGGGGGGACATTAACTTGTCCGGTCCCTCCAGGGTGACGGTCACCGTTGCTCCCTCGACGTCTGCCTTCCAAGGTCGACTGATCAGCCTAACCTCAGACCTCTGGCACTCAGGGTCAACCTTCGCGAGGTTCAGACGGAAGACCTCCTCCATGAATTCATCAGGGGAGATTTGCGCGTAAACCCCCCGAATGATCACCCTAGTGCCTTGCTTCCGGTTTTCGCACACTTCTAATCCCACCTCGGAAAACTTCTTGTTGGCGAGGACTTTATCCCGCTCCTCCTTGGAGGGTAGGCGAATAACTACCCCCCCCCCCCCCCCCCCCGCCCGACCGCACAGGTTTCACTTGGTGCACACGTACACCAAGTGTCGGCCCAACCTCCT